>NC_061789.1:17960356-20360356 GCF_022458985.1 Mugil cephalus
CGCCCCTCTCTCCTCCTCACTACCACCCACACATATATCGTTACTCTTAGTTGTATTGTAATCATTTTTACCTCTCTGCCTTCTCTTCCCTTCCCCACAAAATCCCTACAAGAAAGTTTTAAAAACGGTCCACCTCCCTCGTCTGATCGCGTTCCCTTTTCAGGAATCTCACAGAAGTTCAGCTTTTCCTACACCCTCTGAGTCATGTCCCAGAAAATGTTCACTCTGTTTCAATTATATCTCCTCCAGCGCGCTCCCGCATTCAGATGAGAGTGATTTATCCATCTCTTCAATGCCTCTCTGTCGTGACAAGCCATCATCTTAAACGAGCTCCTCAGTTTCAATTTCAACCCCCATTAGGGAAGTCCTCTCAGCTCAACATGAGAGGAGTGGTTTTGGGAGCCAACAGTAACAAAAGGCTGCCATCTACTGGAATTTTGTCATAATTGTCACCTGCTTAAAGTACCCTCTGTATTGTCAAAGAATAAAAAAATGACAGAAACTCCGTTTAACTGATGCAAGAAGTGAAATCATACCACATAAATGAAATTCTTGAAATGTAAAGTTTTATTTTCTCACTTTCAAAGGGGAAGACAGGTGGGAATGTAATATTTTATTAAAGGCAGAATATTTCAGCCGTGAGTGAGTGCTTGCATCACACATGAGGTTTACAGTGGTCCCTTTCCATGCTAAATGCAGACAAAGAGATACCATGCAGTGTTCTGCTGGGAAACCTTTGGTCCAGGCTTTCATGTGGATCTAGCTTAGACACGTACCACGATGACAGCCCTCGCCCAGGCTGCTAACGCTGCTATGCACGTTGGTGACGTAACAGTCTGTCTTTTCCCGAGGTGATCAGCTCATGACATCAATTTGATCAGGAGCACCTGGGCCCAGGCTCACTGTCTCGCTCCTCACCAGTGCCGACATGTTTATTGTCTTTTGGCTGTTTATTTATTTCTACCCTACAACACTGCAGCCACAGCGTATAGAGTTTTGAGAAAGTATTAGTAATAACTGTCACAAAGTTTGCTACTTCACTTTTCGATCTTTGGTCAAATGTTGGTGGATGGTATACTGAAGTATAATCACAAGCATTCCGTAAGTGACAAAGGCTTTTATTTACAGTTACATTAAATTTATGCAAAGAGTCAATATTTGCAATGTTGACCCTTCTTTTTCAAGACCTCTGCAGTTCACCCATGCTGTCAACTAACTTCTGGGCCACATCCTGACTGAGCTCATTCTTGCATAACCAATGCTTGGAGTTTGTCTAATAGCAAGGTGCTCCACCATGCTGCAAAAGGCATTATTAGTCACCAAACTGTTCTTGATTGGTTGGGAGAAGTTGCTCTCAGAGGACGTTTTGGTGCCATTCTTTATTCATGGCTGCGTTCTGAGGCAAAATTGCAAGTGGGCCCACTTTGCAACTAACTGCAACTCATCTGATCACTCTTCATAACATTCTGGAGAATGCACAATGCCATCATTAAAAAATGTCATTCTAAAAACTGTACATGACCAATACAGCCACATGTACATGAATGATGCCACTGAATTACACGCCTCATACCGTTTCTTTAATAGTCTTTCTTTGGTCTTTCTTTATTCTCATAAAATGATTTCCTGCGTCTCTCCCATTTTGTCATTTCCTTGAGCCGGGTCATGACAAAATGTGGGCTCGTCCGCCTAAACATTGTTGCACCATAGCAATGAAGAAATGTTGTGGCTGAACGTGCTCACACTATTTTAGATTTCAGGCGTGTTCCATCTTCAGCTGCGGAGGGATTGAAATTCAATTAAACATAATATGAGCAAACTTCTTCTGTAAACTCTATTTGTCAGTATTCTGCACTGGACTCCAGTGGGATCTCAACACAGGCTTTGCTGCTCCTGTTTGGGAGCCTCAGTTTTGCATTTTTGTCATTCCTCAACACTGTGATTCTCTTTCTATTTTCGCAAACAATGATGTTCTATGTTTTACATTCCAGATGGATATTAGTTTCTGGATGAGCTGAAGGAGCTGATCCCCTTTCTGTGTTTTCACGCGCTTTAGGCCTTCACTTCCACAGTGGTGGCACTGTGGCTAAAATAACATCATTCAACTCTACTCGCTGAAAACCATTCATCCTGCTGACTTAGCGAGTAAAACACTGGGTTCATTTATATCATTTATAGAAAACTGATTCATATTGCACATCCGTTACTATGTGCATAGTTCAATAAACCATCAACAAAATGCCCTGAAGATGAGACAGTTTGTAATAACAACAACCGAACAGTAGATGGTGCACATGTACCCTTAATCCGCAACAAATAAGAGAGCTAGTGTTGATGCTGAAACTGCTGGGAAGAGCAGCTTTCCCAGGTGTATCTGACGGCAGCTGACAGACCCCGTTTATTGTCCGGTGGTATGTTGCGTAACTGAATGGAGGGGGATGAGTGAGGAGTCAAACGAGGTGTTGACCGACAGGCAGTGTCTCTCTGTGCCCCTCAACCGAATTACCACCTGCTGCGACGGCACAAAGCCTCTCTGTGATCCAAACTAATGCAATGTTTCATCCTTTGCAGCGGCGTTTGTCCCTGAAATATCCTCCCAGTGTATCAGCTTATTACAGCTATGGGTAGAATCATAGCCTTGGAGATAATGTTAGATCAGACATCACACTTCCCTGTTCCGCTATGTTTTTTTTTTTTTTTTTTGTTGTTGTTGTTTTTTATAAGCACGACTTAATTCAGAATACCCAGAATACCTTTGCTCTTTATAGCAGGTTGGGTATCATCTGTAGGGGGTCTGAGGCGCTTGTGAATTACTTTCACAACAGGGAGGTTTTTGTTAGCTCTTTCTCCAATGACTGTCACATGGTACAAGATGTCCTGTTTAGGACTAGATAGAATTACACACTTTTCCCAATCTGTCTTTGGAGCTGACCCAAGTATGTGTGTGTGTGTGTGGGATTTTACAGTACACATGGCACACATTTCGTACAGCATGTCCCCGCTTGCTGCTTGGACTGATAATCAAGCTGGCCGCTCTCCTGCTGCAAGTGTGATCTATCTTCAGAAGGCCTTTTTTTTTTTTTTTTTTTTTCCTTTGGATCTGCCAAAGCAGTGATTTAATGACATCCCTGTAACAAAATGGATAAACACAGCGAAGCGCGGTAAAAATAGAGGCGGGCACGTGCGAGCGGGCATATAGACGGGCTTACCCGGTGCCTGCGAATACACGCATCACGAGTGGAGCAAGTGACATATCTGACTTAATTAGCGGCTACAAACAAACGGAGTCTCCCCCGGGGGTACCGCACACACACAAACACAAACACATGGCAGGTAGACTAGCACCTGTTACGTAACGGCGTGCAAGGCCTAATAATGACAAGTGGATTTAAATAAAATAAAAAATAAAGCCGTTACAACCATCAAGACTAAATGCAGTGCATGCAGAAACTATAGGATTTAGAAGAAGTGGTTATGTTAATCCCTTTATGCACAAATGAGCGCATACGCAGAAGGATATCCATTTGGTTTCCAATTAGAGCAATTTGTTCTACTTGTCAGTGTGTCAGCTATGTGGAGTAATTTTGTTAATATGACAGACGGTCAGGGGATTTTACAATGCCTGGCTGCTCTGACACATCTGTGTAATAGATTTGAAAGCGTACCTGACAATTTGTCTCTCTAGTAATCTATACAGCCAGCATGGTCGCATTTCATCATTACTATTATTATTTATTTATTTGTTTGTTTCTGTGCAACATTTGAGACATTTCCGCTGCTCGCCAGGTTGACGGTGTGTTGCTTTAATTTATCGTAACTCCAGCTGCTCTTGTGGAACTGGAGACGATGAGCTGACAGGGGCAGAGCAACCCCCAGGAGTTCATAAAGAAAAAAAAAATAATAATAATAATGAAAAGGGCTGGATTTTCCACACAGCAGAATGCGAATATCTGATTCGCCAGTGCCCTAAATCTGATTTTGTGGTGCTCTAATCCAGCCGGTATGTATTATGCAGCATAATGTCTCCGTTCATAGTCAACCTTTGGTGAAATACCAAATATGCTTAAAGTCCCTCTCTGAACATTCCACACGTTCACTTTTCTATTTCAACAAAGCAACAGTTCCATGGCCTCATTATCTTTGTATGTACCAGCAACATATTTTCTGACCAAGTGATTTCATTTTTACCTCATCTTGAATTTGCACTTACATTCTGCACTAAATCCGTTCTCATTTTGCCAGAGAACTATGATTATTTTTTAAAGATTTACTGCCTCCTCCAGTAATGGAGTTTCAGATCACAGCTGATCGTCCTGTTTACGTTTGCCTTGCCAGCGCCGCACTTGCTTGTTCAGCCTGTGTTTGGTTCCTGTTCTTTCTACTTTTATCTTGGCTTGTCCTCACTGCTTTCCTCATTGGAGCTGTGCAGTTTCCCCTAACAACTCACTCGCTCACGTGACCACTGGTGACAGAAACTTCACTGTCCAAATGAGGAAATTACTTGTTTTTGAGAAGTAAACAAAATAATGAGGAAACAAACAAATACGCAAAGAAAGACGAGTTCCCGGAATCCTACGGCAAAACAAATCTTCACATTAAAAGATTTCTTTGAGGAGCTCTTTAATCTGCATGACACGACGTTTCCTTCATGGCTATGATGGAGCGGGGCTAAAGACACGGAAGCGAGATCGGGAGTCTTGGCAGCGGAGCAAATGTTATGAAGTCATCCCCTAAAGCGGCCAACTTCCATGCTGAGTGGGCCACTTCATATCTTTCATATAAAAACATTTCAGACCAAAGTTTTCTGAGAGAAGGACAAGAACAGAACTTAGCGGAGGCCTGCTGGCAATTACAAAAGCAATTTTCATATTACAAAAGAGAGCAATAATCAACAGGGCTGGTCATCAAGACTCCAGAGGATGTTTCAGACTCAGTCCAGTAGATTTGAAGAGGGATTTGTGTGTATACAAAAGCAAAGGTACAAACAAATGTAAAACAATGATGTACAGTATATCAATTAACACGCTTTGTTCTGTCTGAATTGAGCAAGTGAGCAAACAGGTAGTGTTAATTTAAAAGAGGCCGGCAAAAATAAGCTGAAGCTTCGACCTGCACCTCCCAGTCAATGCACATCTGTTCTGTAAATTCTACTTTAACAGAAAAAGAAAGAAATTAATTACCGTTTTTGTTGTTTATTTACATGCGTGGATGATGTTGTTTCTGGACGTGTGTACTTGACCGAAAAAATAAAAACAACAACACATTTTTAGGTCCTGTTCACACTTGGTATTAACATGTGCTGGGGTGATGTGCTCACAAGTTCATGGCTGTTAAGCAGACGTGTGAACGCACCCAAGGTGCAACGACGCATTCGAGACCACACTGGTGGTACCGATGACCACATTCTTTCAGTGGTGTGAGCGCGATGCGCCCGCGGGCGCATGTCATGTGGACTTGTTTGTGCTCCAGTACCATTACATGAAACTGGAGCAGACAAAGAGGAACGACGAGGACGAGGAGGACCCCACAGGATTTATGTCGCAACTGGGTGATTTATGATACTTAAAACACACTTATCTTAGATATATCTCGCTTAACAAGGCCAAATATTTTGACTGCGTGTGTGGAATTTTACACTGAAGTGGACTTTTTAGATGGAAGATTTATGCACCATATACAGTAGCGCAGTTGTGGTGCGTCCACTCTGATATTGTGTTACAGTTTAAAGGAGAGGTGGTCTCATGTTCTGAGCTGCCGGCACAAAGAAAAGACACAACCAGCTCGTTATTGGATGCTCGAAGACACATCCCATCATTATTGTGTCAAATTTTGGGACTCGTGAGGCGTATTTGGAAAAGGAATTCTGTAGGCACTTGAAAAAAAAAAAAGAGCAACCCAACATATTTAAGTTTGAACTGTGATGCAGCGATGCGGCCACAGGTGTGACTACAGGTGCAACAGACCTGAAACTCTCAATCCCAGAGAGGATTTAAATATATTTTGAGCATATGGTGCCACTGAGGAATGGATTCAAGGGATGAGTTTGTTATGTTTTGCTCCAATTTTAGCCTTTCTGTGTTATAGCCCACAGTGCTATCAGGCTAAAATGTGTTATGGCTGCATGTAATGTGAAAAAGAAAGATGCAGACACAGCTTCTTTTCTGCTCCTCCTTTTCTAAAAAGTGCCCAAACATCTAATCTGCTCAGCGGGGGGGAAAGGAGAGGATTTCTTGCTGATGGTCAGGCCTCTATCTTGCCGGTATCAGGGATGTGACACCAGCTAATCTGCCCATTCTCATGACATTAACATCACAGTTCTGTGGAGTGCCCTCTAACCAAACACGTGCTCAGCATATTTGCCCAGAGTCCCAAATCTGTATCTTATTTGTTGTGAAGAGAGCGAAGGCGCTGCGCTGCACCTGTGTTTACTACATTCACTCAGACACAGCAGTGCCTTCAAGACTCTCGGAGGCCTTTCTGATTCATGAAAGAAGAGCCCTCCTCACTCTCCGATTGGGCCGGCCCGTCAACTAAAAGAAAACATTCTCCGTTTAATTATTTCCTTATCCAAAAAAAAAAAAGTGACTCAGCCTCTGGTTTCATTAGACTCTGGAATTCTGCAGCTCGAAGTGAGCCGGGCTCTTACACAGAGCCTATTACGCATTGACCGTGAAAAGTTGTGCAATTCCCACGGAACACTCCACCAGTTACGCAACCCCTTCTGGAGCAAAATCAAATAGCAAAGGTTTAATTTCTTTAGAAACGCTGAGCGACGACTTGTCCGCGTTTTGTCAAACACGTCGGGCTTGCCACAGATCTGAGCTGCAATCTTTCAAGCTATGTGAAGCGATATGGGTAATTATGCGGCTTTGTGGAAGAGTTAAACGCTCACTTGGAGCAGATCAACCGCACTCCCTCATTGTCCGCCGCCGCGTAACGACAGATAATAATTAACATTCTGGTATGTTCAGCTTGCTCTAAACAGGAGTGTACGCTCTGAGATGACTCTTTATTGTGTTCCTCTGTAGATGCCAGAACAATATACCTTGACCTTCTTTGTTCTGCCCCTGCAGCCTTATATTCTCTTCTTCTTCCTCCTCCTCCTACTCTGCTATCTACTGTGTTGTAGCCCATGCCAAAACTCAACTTTGCCCCAAGGCCAAATCCACAGCTCTCCGCTGTCCAAATCCCTTTGCCATGTGAGAGAAACAACAGCAAGGCCCTGAAAATAGCTCTGAAACTCTCTATTCCCTTTATGTCGTCAACAGTCTGCTTCCTTCACTCCTTCCTCTCTGTTTTTTTCCCACCAATTCTTCCTTTTCCGTATCCTCAGTCCGTCTTCACATTCAACACCAAGACAACTTTTCAAGTACCTGGTTAGATTTAGTGATCTTTCTTGTTACAAATGGACAGCCAAAGCCGCTCCACCACTCACAAATCAGTAGCAGGGGCTTAGCTGCTGGATCCACATTTACTTCCCCCCCATGCGTATGCCACGCATCACTCTCTTCTAGTTTATCTCCCCTCGCATTCCCCGCTCCCTCCCACCTCCCCAGCATAAATCTCTCATTCACAAATAGAGGCCAAAAGAGGCTCAGCTGATTTGATGAGATTATTATTTTTTATTTTTTTTTCCCGATTACAAATCAACCTCAGCTTAGATAGGTAGAAAAAGCTGCTGTTACATCCTCTCTTCTCTCCTCCCACATTTGCTCTGACTCCTCCCCCTCCCCTCCCTGTCTCCACCTCCTCTCGGACGCTGACCCCTCCCCTCCACCCTCTCCCCGCCCACTTCTCTCCCTCACAGCCAGCTCTGAGGACATGCCTCATTCACTCCTGCTGCACAGGTTTTAAGGGAATGCAAAGAGAAAGAGGGAAAGCCAGAGAGGGGAACATTAGGCAAAGGGTTTTCTAAGAGGAGGAGAAGGAGTGTGAAGGAGTGAGGCAGTGGAAGAGAGGACAAGTGTTCAGGAGTGGGACTATCCAGCAGTGGCAGGTTCTTCCAGGGAGGTTTTAGAGATCACCAGCCGCTTCTTTTCCTCTCCTCTCCGCTGGGAGTCAGACCCCCAGGATCCAGAGCCATGGAGCCCTCCGTGTCAACTGAGGTTGAGGATGAGCCCAAGGAGAGGAAGAAGATCCACTTCGCCATGCCGTCCTCCGCGCCCACCAACCTGGACCCCCGGCAAGTGGAGATGGTGAGCATTGCCTCAGCTCCGGCTGGTTTCTGAGCGCCACATTTCACCTGTTAAACATCTGTCTTATTCATTCCAGAAAGTTAGCTGTGTTGTTTAGGAAGTGCGTGACCACTGCTGACCATGATTCTCTAGGGTTATGGTTACACGGTAGCTCTGTCTGCCACACTGTTGAGAAATTCTGATGACATTTCCCTCTCTCTGTTTCCTCACAAGACGAGCGCCTTGCTGTCTCATCACATCTTAACCTGTTTAAGAACGTGTCACAATAATTATTATGTTGCATTTAAAGCCCGGTCGCTCTTTGACACAATGGCAGCAGCGGCAAGTCCTTGACATTTCGTCACATAAATGCCACTGATAATAACTGCTTATGTTTGTCTTTGGCTCTTTGTCATTCTCCCTGACCTCGTAGCCTTTTATTAACAGAATTCTTCAGTTCTGTTTCGCCACAGAAGTGTCTCATGACTGACTCATCTCAGCACCGACCTTTCTGTGAAATTTTCACACTCATTTTCTGACGGGACAGCTCTGATCTTTCTTTTTGGCTCGGATGCTGGTGGCTCTTATTTTAGATCAGGAATAAGTGGGGCAAAGTAGAAACTGTTTGGTGTCACAGAAGATCGAGGCCAATGGCTCATTCCTCTTGAGAGGTTGATGAGAAATGGGCTGGATGGGAGGATGTGCTATATATGTGAGGGAAAACCGAGAAACAAAGCTATGAAAGCTGACTTCTGGGTTCACCTGCCAGGGGTCAGCTCCCTCGGTGGCCGTCCTTGTTCCACAGCAAGCATAAAAATGCGTCTTTAAAAGAACAATAGTGAGCTGCGATCATGTTTTGTCCCTTCTATGCCCGACAGCAACAACAAGTTGTTGATAGAGCTAATTAGTCAGAATGTTTCCTTCACATTTTCTTTTTTTTCCCCTGAATAAAATTTTTTTTTCTGCCTTCTACTTTACAGCTTTACAGTTTTTTTTGTTTGTTTTTTTTTGTCATGAAGGAAATTCGTCAGAAATGGAAATGTTTTGCAACGCTTCACATGACTTCCACTCACATTTACACATAAACAGTTGCTCTCCTGCTCACTACTCATGCACTGTCGCTGCGTCCTGATCCCTATCGCATCTTCCAAGAAACCACAGGATATCCATCTACCATATGTGATCTACTCCTCCATCTTTTAAGAGATTCTCTCACTTTGTTGCTCAATCACCTTATGGCCATACACCTATTTTTAGTCCTGTTGGCTGACTTTCCTCCCTCGTCCTGAGCTTTACCTTTACATGCTGCATAGTGCACGATGCTTCTGCGTCAGCTTGGTGCTACTGTTGAGGACACCAGTCCATTCAAACATGTGAGGCAGATGTTTCATGAGCACAGAGACATAAAGCCTTGGTCTGGTTGGTGTCGATGCCGTGCATGCTAGGGGTGGAACGCTGATTCTTGCAACGAAGCGACAAACGTGCTACAGGGTGGCACGGAAAACAGGAGCATTCAAGAGAGGATGTGTTTATGTGTGTCTAAAAGCAGATAGCATCTACTTGGGGCGGATGGGATTCTCCAGGGATGTGTGGGTGGGCAGGGTTGACGACATTCATTTCATTCTCTTCCCCTCCCATAACAATTGCAGTTGCCCGCAAGTCCGTCTCTGCTAATGAGTTGCAATCACTATACCGCTCTTTGGAACTTGTTACACAACCTGGTAACTCCTCGCTGTTCTTTCCGTTGGCATTTAAACCCCAACACCACAATCAACCGAACTGCCGGGGACTTGTTACCATGGAGACGGGCTGTATAACTATGTCGCCCCGAGCTCCTCCACAGTCTTAGAAGGTCAACGTTAACGGACAGTTCTGTGCGTCTGAAAGGCTGTTTACATAGGTGCGGATGCATGTTTGGAGATACAGTAAGTGTGTATGTGAATCCTGCTTGATGGTGTTGATGCGAGAGACGTTTCCATACCTCCCACTCAGTCGAATGTTGCGTTTCGTTGGTGAAAACAGCAGCTATTTGCACATGCCTGCGAGGTGTAAGATAATTGTATTGGACAGTTCTGACCTGTTTGTCGTTGTCGACTACACAGAATACATAACGGTCTGCACATTTAGAAACATTAACAGATTCACTTATGTCCAGTTTATTTTGTGGACTAAACAGGCCGCTCACAGTTTGGACACAAGTGACATTTTCTCACTTTCTTGGCTTATTGCATTAGTGCATCATTGAGATCTCAAGACCGAAATTGTTATTGTCTAAAACAACATAGCGAAAGCACGTGGCTGTGTTTACCACCCACAATGCCACGCCACACACACCAATCCTCCTGCGTGCTTGGTGCATAATGGATAGAGATTAAGGCCATGGCAGACATGTCCGCCCCCCTGGACTCGACATTCCTCCACGCTTCTCCTCTAGCACGGCTGGAAATGTCATGATCTGAAAGGCTCATCGGTCCAAAAGCTTCCCAAAACAGCAAACCGGCCCACGGTAATCTGCGAGAAACCTAAAGGGGTCACAGAAGGCGCGATTTCTCTTCGCCACCCACTCGCCCCCACCCCGTCCGTCGCCCTCAGCTGCACGCCCAACCTCCTCCGTCACTCTCCCCGGTCCACTCTCCGGGTTAAACATCAAACAGCGACCTTTGATGCAGCCACTGTTTGTGGGTAAACACTAAAGGTCTAGGGGACTGTCAACATACACTCCCAGAGAGAACATCTTGTTGGATGGCACAAAGCATGCTGGGACTGGACGAGAGGGTGCAGTGATCTTTCCCTGCATGTGGACAGTCATTGTCACTGTAGTGGTCTGAGTCTGTTTGCCCAATGACACGATCTGTCGTGTATATGAAAAGTTTGTCGGTCCAAAGCAGTTTGTTGATATTTGTAGTGGCAAAAAACTAATTGGGAAGGCAGTTGTTATTTATTTTTTATTTTTTTTAAAGTGTTGCAATAACACATTACATTATAATTACAGCTTGGACACAGTCAATGGCTCTCTGTCTTCTGTGGGTTACATATGTGTTTGTTCCTCCCTGTTTTTGACAGTTTTGATTAGTTGATGACTGGAGCAACATGTTCATGGCTTATATCTGTTCTCCACAAAGTTTCCTTTCATGTCCTTTTTCCATTTTTATTTTAGCTGCGGAGCTGCTCTGCAGTAAAGGGTTTGTATATTATTGTGAAGATCATGTTGTCTTGATGAGGATATTAACTGGACGATCCGTCATCTTCCCTCTGGTGCTGTGTGCACATATGTGTAATGTGTAAACAGCTAAGAAACATAAATATTGAGCACGGGTAGAGCGATTCGTCACCTGATTACACTGTACACATTGGGCTGAAAATACGTCAAAATGCCCTCTGCACCTCGTGCCTGCAGCCTGCAGTGCAGCAGGAGACCCTTTTAGCCTTTAAATATCGTGCTCGACAAATCCTCCATTATCATTTTACCGCTCACTTCAGGGCTCGTCTTTGGTGAAAACAGTCCAGGCCGTTGCCAGTTTATGAAAAGATTAAGTACCGTGCCTCCCCTGCGCACAGTACTGTGCAAAGAAATCACAGTGCATCTGAAGCCCTTCATCTTTTAACCTCGGCCAACGGCCAACACACAATAGCTACATCTATAATGAGAGAGGAAGGAGAGGATTAGAGGGGCTACTGTGCAGCAGGAGGGGACTGGAGGTGGGGGAGGTTAGCTGGACAGGGGCTGACCTGTCAACAAATGTCATCAGAAGTCAGTGTGTTCACTGGATGTGGACCCTGAACTCTGTCTTTCTGCTGCCTTCCTCCCTCCCGATTTCACTTTCAGGGTCAGCTGCTGTAGCTCCATTCTCTTCCCAAAAGAGGCACGGGGCGGTCACACCGATTTAGTCATACTGAGGGGAGCACTGAAGCGTGACTAAAGAAATCTCAATCGCCGCTTCAAAGTCGCAGAGAAGACATGTTGCAAGAGTTGTAATCTCCACACTAGCTTATACCTTTTCCTTTCTGTGTTTATCTGCATGCATGTTAAGGAGCTCGCAGAAGGGCTCACCAGGTTATCTTTAATGTGTGTAGGAGTGAACACACAAATATGAGGCTAATAAAAGGATTTGTCAGCCTGGGAAGGTGTGTGTGTGTGTGTGTGCGTGTGTGTGTGTGTGTGTGTGTGTGTGTGTGTGTGTGTGTGTGTGTGTGTGTGTGTGTGTGTGTGTGTGTGTGTGTGTGTGTGCGTGTTTCAAACCTGCTAGCAAATCTTGATTCCAGTCTTGAGTGATGCTGAAATGTCACAGTTAGTGGCCCTTTGCATCCAAGCAATGGTAAGTAAGCTGCATAGCAACTATCAACTCTAACCTTTTGTGGTTTATCACCATGTGGGTACATATGAGGCTGCAGATGAGTAACTATAGCTACTCTGCCCTCTGTTTGTGCGTGCCTGTTGACCTCTGGAACTGGTCTTTGTCAGAAACACACTGTGACGCTGCAGAACTTGAGTGCACCAGCAAGAAAGGCTGATTTATCTCAGCGATTACAGGCTGTCAGCCATTCCGCCGTCTCCATGAAAACTTTGATTGGCACGTCCCCTGGAGTGTGCTTCGGCCTGGCAGGTGGCTCCCTGTCACTCATGAGCCAGTGGCACATTATCTGTGCTGTGCTGTGCTGTGGTGTATTGTGTTGTGGTGTGGTGGTAAACCATTCTTCCAACAGTCTCTGGAACAACAGGCCAACAGCTATCAGCGGCTAATTACATAAATGCTGTGGGGTACTGGAGACAGGGGAGAAGAAGTGGGGCGGGGGGTTGTTGACTGAGTATGATATCATTCTGCCAGTGGGTGCAGCGTAATTACATTTCCTATTTGGGGGTCATTGGAGAGCCCCTCCAGATGCTTTCTGCAGCCCATCTGTTTATTCAGCCAGCCACTGGTGGGGTCAGAGGTCACTGCGGAGGTGTTACGGGAATGTTGAGGAGCAACGCGAGGCAGCCTCTCTTACTTGTGGGTATTTGGTGGTGCCATGCATATGAATAGGAATGAGCGCTCTGCGAATATGTGACAGGCTCGGGTTGAAATTTTCGTACCCCCGTCCTTGACCCTCCTCGTAACAGCTGGAAACTTAATAAGCTGTTGTTACTCACTGAAGCCCTGTTGAAGGCGCCCGTCTGTTAGTAATGAACGGATGTAGCCCAAATGTCTCTAACAGAGCCACTTGTCACATGATAGATCTGATCGCTGCCCTTTGGTTGTTTACTTGTCTTGCTTTTGGAAACGTTCGTCCTGGCTGCTTTGTGAGGAAGAGGCAGGGCGGCCTGATATTAAAAGTTTAATCCTGACGGGGGACGGCACCGCGTCCAATTCTTTGACCAGAAACCATCTTTTTTCTTCTCTGTGTATCCCTGTGTAAACATGCTCGTAAACAAAACAGATGGCAGAGTTTCCGATGTTGGCGCTGATATGTTGCCGGTTAGTGTTTGAAAAATGTTGGCGTTTCTCCAAAAAATAAATGTGCTGCTATTCTCAGAAACGAAATCAGATACAAGAAACAGCACATCGGCCTTTGTAACTGTGTCTTTTGAATTCACAAAAAAAAGAAAGACAAAACATTTAACTACCACCCGCTGCGATTATGAGCTGCATTAGACTTTCAATATTCTTGGAATAGTTAAACATGCAATGCATCTCAATACAAATATAACATAAGCAGAAAGAGACATTTATGTTTCGCTGTGAAAGGGATCGTTTTCACCTTACTGCAATATTAAACGCATGGCTAGATTGCACTTAGGGGCACCGCATGGGGTTCAGCCGCTTCATTTTTAAAAGGCTCACTAGTGGCAACATCACGACTTTGTTTAATTGAATTGCTCTTTAGAGTTCAATCCAGCTAAAGATCACAACAGCAGAGAGGCAATGAAACTCAGCAGAGTACCTTTAACCCAGAGCTGGGCCATACTTAGACGAACAGCAGGAAAAAGAGAAACTGGTGTTCACTGGCCTTTTCAGAAGAAAGACAGTGATTATTATCAGCACGTTAAACGTTTTTAACGTTAAACGTTGTTTTGTTAGACTACATCTCTTTGGCTGATCAGATTAACTCCATAAAGATTCTGGCTGATCTTTCATTGGAGTACAGTATGTTTCCATTGGAGTACTGTAAGCCATGCGCATACAGTAGTGCTTGTTTCTGAGTGATGTATTGGCCTGCCTGCGGGCAGATGCCACAACTGCAAATCAATATTGTACAAATCCATATCTATCCATCTGGAGCAGAGTTACAGCATCGTGAGAGAGTTTGAGCTTCACATGGGCCTGATTGATGCTGCAACCTCTGTCACAGAGAGCTGACACGCACTACCTGATAGGATGACCCTGTGTAATGCGCTATTGGACACATGGGAGGGTAGCTAACGAGGAGGAAGATCTGAGGTGCGTTGTCTGCGTCACGGCAGACTCCCCCCAGGGATCGACATTTAGCGCTGGTACAGAGTTTTAGAACCTTTCTGACTCATCCTGCACGGCCCCAAGAGATGCCTCCGATCTAGTTTACGCTGTCCTACTGCAGCTGCTTTTTATAGGCCCGGCCACGAGCACACCAGCTTACAGGAAGGCCCCCGGGGAGCAGACCCATATCAGCCAGTCTGCACCCAGGCTGCTGTAAGACAGTACTGAGCCAACACACGCAGAGTGCACAGTCAGAAACATGCAAAGTCAACAGTTACCACTGACTCATGTACCCAACACCGCTCCAAACCTGGAGTCATTCCTGGCTACTTGCTAGGGTTACTGTTTCCCCCCCAAATTAAACTTGACAGCAGTATAAACATAAGACTTGCTGACAAGGTTTTTATTTAAGTGGCACATTTTAAAACACGCTTGCTGCTTGATCAGGATCATTGATAAAAAAAAAAAAGTGAATTATAAATGCACACATGCTATATACTTAAATACATCTACAAAAGTGTTTAAGGTGTGTTTCAAATCATTTCCTTCAGCCAAGTTGTCACCTTTCAATGAATGTTTCTCCCCTTTTTACCTCACAGTATGCCGAGTCAGCATATCGCTCAAATTCACCAGCTTTAGATACACTGATGCATCTCTTTTCTATGCTTGGGTCAGTGAGCCAGTGTTTTACCAAGACACGCAGGCCCTTTGGAGAACTTAGTGGGGTGCTGACGTCTCTCAGGGAAGCCTGCGGCCATGCACCTGTGAGGCCGCTGAAAGGCCGCAGCAGCCGTCTGCTTAAAGCCCCCCCGCCCCCCCCAATCCCACCCCCGGGTGCAAGTCCACTGCAGCCTCACTGATCTTGGTACAAAAACAATCGCTGCCAGTGGTGGAGAGAGTTTGGGAGATTGGGGCCAGGGGGGTTTAGAGAAGGGGAGGATGGAGGGATAAAGCGTAGCTGGAGTAATCTCACACACGCTGTAGCCCTGTGTTGCCGTAAATGAGGAAGTCACATACGATATTATGTAAGACTGGCAGAATAGGGTGGAAAATTACTAGAGTCAGTACGTGTGTATATGTCATTTGGCGCTGCACGTCACTGCCACCATCGCCACTACCGCCACCACTTTGTTTAAGGGAACATCCATAAAAGAGAGTGAGACCTCTGACTAATGTATTTATGTTCCTCGAGTGCATGGTTTTATTGTGTGGATGCCATTTAGTGCAGATTACAGTTTTACCCCCGAGGCACACTGTTGTAATTTTCACGCATTAGGTCACGTCACATGTCAACGTTTCACAAAGACCTCTTCGATGATTGAGTGCAGGGCTAAATGGCATTAGAATAACAAGCACAGAGCACAGGTTCATGTTAATAGACCAACAGATTACACTCCTCAGTGACCTCAATTATCCCTTCCAATCATATTATCTCCCATTTATGATCACATTTGACTGGTTTGTTATGAATCTTTCCCTGTTTTCAACATGTGACAGCCTCTTTTATTGACACGAAAAGGCCTTACCCAGAGAAGGAATAGGGGTGGCAGCCAAAAACTATAGCTGGGAAACCTCTGTCACCTGTTAGACCTACGAAATTTAAACCTGCGGAACTTCCGTATGTATCAATATAGAGGACAGAGAAGCAGAAAATAAATAGCAAACGTGACATTTTTGGGGGGGCATTTTTGAAAATGATATGACAAATAGACCTTAACCAAACCAAGTAGACCTTCCCCTGGCACTTTGACCTCCTAGTATAACCTCAGACAGTTCACAATTCATATAGCATCTCTAATATCTGCCTGACTTGAATGTAGAGGAATAATCCAGTGGTATTCCCAGTTTAATAGCTTTAAATCAGACTCAGGCAAAGGCTCGGTCATGGCAACATCTGGCGTATTGTGTCTCTCGGGGGGATCTGTGTGGACCACCTCAGGCTGCCCTGCAAGGCTGATAGCAGGTGTCAGGCTGCCAGGGACAACATGAGGAAAGAGTAGTGGAGGTGGAACGGGGTCAGAGGAAGTCCCAACACCGAAGAGAAAAGGGGGGACGAGAGCGAACAAACGCTGGACACACTGGAGATGAGGCAGAGGATGAGGGCAGTGTCACTGTCAAGAAATAGAGGATGGATAAGGAAGTAAACAGGACAGAGGAAGCAGAGGATGAAGGGAGATGGAAATTGGAGAGGAACGAGAGAATAAACAGATAGTGGGAGAGATCCAGGAAAGCTTTAAGTTGCATGATGGGATTAAACTGTGTCTGATGTCATAAATAAGGGCAAAATCCTCGCCCGATTTCTCTGTGTTGTTGAATCTGATGGGGGCAGATTTCTACCCAGCGACTCAGCGAGCCTCTGCTTTGGCAACACGCAGCTCACCACGATGACGCACACCTTGCTGAAGAAGGCGTAAGGGACACAAACACAAACACAGCTATCCGTATGGCAAAATAGAGCCGAGATACTTAGCTCTCTTCCTACGCTGTGGTTGCCGTAAACAGCCGTTCACAGGTTCATGTCATGGCCAAGGTTGACTTGCTCCGCAGAGGACAGTCGTCCGTACCTTTATCTGACCAGTCGCCGGTTTACTGCGCTGCTTTTACTCCCAGCCCACTTTATTTTACCCAACATTTTTCCAAAAGAACTGTTTATGGATGACAGCTATTAAGGTTTTGTAGTATAATAGAAAAGTGTGTAGTTTTCTTTGAAAGGGCCTCCTCGCACATGCTGCTCAGCACCTTTCAGTGAATTAACAACTCATCCTGAACTTATCTTCTCAGTATCGAACAGTCACTTCCTGTTTTCTTGAAAAGATGCTTGTCATATTTTGCAAAACCACCAACGGGTTCAGGAACCAAGAGTGTTTCTTTATTATCATGACATGTAACAGACGAAGGCATTTAAAGTCTATCAGTCATCAAAATACCATCAACATGCAGGAAATGTCACAAAATTGCAAAAATCCAGCTGTGCACAGCTTTTGTCTCTGTATCCAGGATCCTGTGACGGGTGCAGAGTGTTAGCAAGCTATAAAGCTTCTTTTGTAGTCTACAGGGGGCAAATTATTCATAATCAAAATGAGTTTTTGGGAGGGTTGTACTTTCGGATCAACACAATCAGCTATTCTGAGGAGCGCGTTCCTGCTGGCAGACCATGATGCAGGTCGGTTGGTTTGGATGTATGGGCACAGCTGGGCATTTGTTCCCCTGGACAGAGAGTTCACTGTATACTTTGGCTTGTGCTGGAGGTGTGGTGGAGACCTGCATACAGCCCGGCTCTGCTTTTCCTCTTGGGCCTGTATTTTCCTGACTTGGGCCTCCAAGGAGCAGCGTGTGGCGTCGGGAGTGTCTAGGCTGATTGCTCCGCTTCATTTAGCTCACTTTACATGTACCCTCTCTGAGTGAGGGTGTGTGTCGGCATACATGGGGCAGTGTACAAGCAAATCCTGTATTAGAAGGTTTTACATTCTTAGATGCAGGCACAAGTTTAGCTACCTAACACTATTTTTCTCTGTGCACTTTGTCTGTTTATGAAATCAAACTTTTCCGAATGAACCTTCCTCTGTTCTACTGAGCCGTGCTCTGACTTCACTAGCACTGAGCGGTGAAATTTGCAATCAGCCGTTGACCGATCATCTAACTTGGCAGCCGCGCTAATGAAGTCAGCAAGGACTCAGCGTGCCCTTCACCACCGTGAACTGTCAGCATTTTCCATTGCATTGATATGGCTTTGTGTTGCTGAGCGTTGTTAATAATACAGTGTTGCTCGTTGTTTAATTATTCATGCACTTATGGCTGCCCTTTATGTTTGTGTGTTTGTTTACAGATCCGACGCAGGCGGCCCACACCCGCCACGCTGTTCAGAGTAGCCGACCAGTCGTCTCCCGAGGACGATCAGTCCACTCATCAGGTAAAGGTGAAGTCGGAACAATTTTCTTATTCTAAGTGTCTGTGGATCCTCATCGTTCCTCCTCCGGTATTTTCCCACCCCCATAACGTTTCTGCATGGTTAGTATTAGCCTCCATCTGAAGTATAGCCTGAAGTATTTAAACTTTTTGAACCCTTTTAACCCTGTGTTGTGTCTATCATCACACACTCCGACATTCCAACAACTTTCATATGCATCAAGGTTGACCTTTAAATGTGGCTGGACTCAGACATTTTCTTGTTCGCTCTTTTCTCTTGCTCATAAACTGTGGCTGAAACAGATCCTTGTAACGACACTTGTCAGATATTCTAGTGAAGATTAAATATGTCGGCAGGATTTGGGGCAAATGTTCACTCTTACGAAAGCTACGGAAAAAGTTTCATCTCTTGGGTTTGAACTTGTCTCTGCATCATGGCCTTTTATGCAGCCTCTAAAGGACTTTGAGTCAATAATTTACTTTAAAATTAAACTGTTATGTCTTTGGGTTTTCAGTATGTATGTATGCAAATGTACATATTTAGACATGTTCATCTAGCTTTAATGGTACTTAACATCTGCCTTTAATAATGCGTTTTGCTTACTGTTGCTAAGTCAGTTAAGGTTGGAAATCTTCAGTGCTGCCCATGTGGGTTTCATCCAGTAGATTAAACTTTAAAATAAACCATATTTACATATGTCATGATGTTTCCATGTGGGGAAAGTATCATTTGTTTTGTTGTGGGAAAACATACCATTTTTACGTCTTGTTGGGAGGAAACATTTAATGATAAATGAAGGGAGACGATCACGATTGTTTGTCTCTGTCTTCGTCCACAGTGGGTCGTGGGAGAGAACGGAGTGCTCAAACCAAAACGGGTCAATCCAAACGTCTATCAGCCTCCGTCGCTCAAAGGTTGGTGCGAGCCGCGTTCACTCTACAGGTGGTAGAGGTGCAGGTGGTTTTGTGTGTGCTGTGATCCATCCCTGTGTTTAAGCCCTCTTTTGTTTTTACCGTGCTTCGCTGCCGTCACTTTCCTCCTTGCTTTGCGACGAAAAAGAAAAAAACAATGCATGGGACAGATGGGTGGACGTGCAATGAAAAGCTTTCTGTCTTTTTTTTCCTCCCCGGAGCATGTACGTGTGTGATATGCATAGGCATGTTTCTGTGTGTTTCTGCTCTTATTATACACTCATCAGCAGTGTGTGTGACAGAGGGAGAAAGGGAGAGATTAGAGCGTGACAGCTGTGAGACACCGAGTGTGAGTCTAGGAAAGTCTGGATCATCCAGGATTACAGTCAATAGTGTATAAAGCTGTGGCGCACACACACACACACACACACACACACACACATGTGGAATAAACACAAATGATAGGAATGATTAAAATACATACATGAACACAGGCGTGTGCTTTCCTTTGTGTCTTGCCTGCGAGAGGCCAGTAAAGAACGTGAGTTTGTCAACAGAGTTTCATTTACCGGCCTGTGCATTGTCACATGTCAAGTGGTGATATAATGAGTCAGGAAGCTTCGTTCCTGCCTCAGAAATCTGCCCTTCATCAGCTTAGACTCAGACAGTGAAAGAGAGAGCTACCTCGGAACAATTTCTAGTTGCATAACCTACCTTGAGCGACCTGCCTCAGCGCCGCGCTGCGTTTCTGAGGGTGTGAAAGGAGCCAAGGTGACCTAGAGGAAGTGAGAGGAGGAGCTCAGATACTATCAGTCAGTAAAGCCAAGAGAGAGTTAGCGCAGAGGAGGGCGGGCGGTCGAGGAAAGACACGGTACAAACAAACAGATGGGGGTGAGACAAAAAAAAAAAAAGGATAGGAAACAACAACGGAAGCTTGACTTAAAAAAAAAAATAAAAATCAGTGCGGGACATCGTTTTGTAGCTGCCCGCTTTTTCTGTCTGTCCTGTCTGTCAGTGCATGTGTTTAACTGGCTTCCTGTCTGCCTGGCATGCATCCAAACGCTCATGTGAGTCTTGATAAAAAAAAAAATTAAAAAAACAAACTGACAGTGTTGAAGCGTGGTAAAACCCAAAGCAACGTATCCCTCTATCCTTGTGTCTGTCTCCCATGTGTGGCCATCTCCCTGTGTCTGTGCCGTGCCCACCTGTGTGTAGCTGTGCAGAAGATGGCTGAAGCGCACATGCAGAACCTAGGTGTCTACCCTCCTTTGGAAGACCCCTGTGAAGGGGAGGAGGAGGAGGAGGAGGAGGAGGACGAGGACTGGCAGGGAGAGGAGTCATCTCCCGCCAAAGCTGCTGGTGAGAGGGAGGCTCTCTAGACCACGACGGCATCACGGTGGCAGCAAGGGCGACACGGTTTTTTATTCTAAAAGGAAAAATACACTTTGAACAAATTTAAAACACAGATGCAGGCATTGTTTTTTGAAAATAAGTAAATAAATCAGTCTCCCAATTCATCTACAGTTAACTCAACAGAAGACAAAGGATTCTGAATTTTTAGCAAATGTTTAACAAAAGTGGACATTGCTGTCTTTTCAATTTAAAAAATAAATTTCTCAGTCTGTGTACAGTTGCTGTTGGGAGTCAGCGTCATTTCATTCTAACGTGCCCTGCCGGTGCATAGCTTTGAACTGTGCTAAAAACAAGTCTAAAGGTGTATTTTTCCTTCCAGTTTGTACAATTGGCCCAGTTTATCTCTTTCCCTGTACTTTTATCACTCACATGTTTTTCTGTAGTTCTGTGTTTTATACAAACCAAGATATCTTTCTGTTAATCCGTCCTCAACGACTGAAAAATAAGTTCTAAAGGTATGAAAAGTTGTGAAGGCTCAAGTCTGAACATCTTAAGGTTATATCTTAAGATTTTATCTTCAAACAAATTCAAGATCACGTTCATGATAAAGGAAGGAGCTGGTGTGCACTTAAAGATGGCAGAAACAAAAGGAAAGCCAGACAGAAAAAAATAAATAAATAACTTGAATAATTTGTTCCCATAACACAAAAACATATAAAGTTGAATACTGCAGCTGCTCTCAGCCCTGTGCCGTTTTTCTGAGTACCGTCTTTGTGTTCTGACCAGCAGCACAGGTGAAGTGATGTGTTGAGTGACAGCTCCAGATCTCACATTAGCACTCTGACTCAAATGTCAGGTGTTACACAGCAGCTGAGTAAAAGACCAGAACCAGCACCTGAACCGAGCGGAGGGGCCAGACAGAATTAATGTGCCGAGCAATGTTGTGACCCTGCTCTGTATTCACACCGTTTAAACTGGTTTGAATAAAAGTAAACTGAAGAAATAACACATTGATCTAAAACTTTTTTTTTTTTTACATGCACCGTGTGCCTTGTTTTGTTTGTTTGAGGTGAAATTGTAGGTTTATAATCTCTATTATGTCACATTTCATTCCGAAGTATTGCTCTGTAGGCACAGATGACAGATGACTCTCTCAGTAAATCCCTTTGTGGAGGCCTGCAGAAACAAAAAAGCACCCAAACAGGATGCTAAAATATACTGATTGGGTTTATCAGTTTTTTCAGGGCTCGTCCTGCAAGCTGACACAGGGAAAGTAAATCAAAGAATCTGGTGGCAAGGAATCTGGTGGCTGCTCACGCTGAGATCTGATGAAAACACGGTATCTTAGCAATCACCGTCTCAGTCTTATTCAGTAGCTTATGAAAGGACCACAGGAACACGATGCTAATGCCCCGATAACTATGGCTACAGTCACCTAAAAACAAACCGGTGCTTTCGCGGCTGCTTTTGACCTGAGTGTTTGTCTCCCTCAGATCACCAAGGCACAGCCGCCACTGAACAGTCAGTCAAGTTTTCCAACGTGAGAGAGACGGGCAAGCAGATCCAAGCAGCGCAGGAGGAAGAGGAGGATGAGGAAGAGGAGGAGGAGGAGGAGGAGGAGGAGGGGGACAAAATCAAGACAACAACAGAGGAGAACAGTCGGGGGTGTAACTGAGAGAGAGATAGAGAGGGGGTGGGGGGAGCTGGGGAAATGAAACGCAGATATGGGGAGAAAGTGTAGTGGTGTTTTGTCAAAAGGTTAAAATCTGAAGGAAATATTAGGCGTCAGTTTTTGAATGAGAGTAGATGAGAGCCGTCTGAATGATAGATATTTCCATCAAACACGCGAGTGAGCAACGATTTCTGTACCACTTCACCTCTACGGGGTCCGCTGGATTTAAAAGAGAGGACAGAAAGGGAGTTTGTGTGCAAGTCAGCCCTTATGAGATGGTGAGGAATGATCTACTGATGGAGCGGACTACAGCAGGCGCCGCTTTGGCCCTTGGGTCCCTCAGTTTATAATGAGAGTCGTGGGGCCAAGGTCAGATTGAGCTGAAAAACAAAAATAAAAGGAAAGCCAGACTTCCCTTCAACCTTAACGCTTCTGCACAGCTACATGTTAATTTAATGTGTGTAAAGTAGTCACCGTATACACACAGTACACATTATTAACAGAGAGGGTGGCTTATATGATCTTTTACAGAAGCCCTTGAAGTTCTTGAAACGTGTTCGGCCTGGTAAGACCTTTGTGTGTGCTGCCATCTTGTGGTAGAAAGTAGAAACGATGAGTTTAAAGTTCTGCTCCAAGTTATAATCCTATAATACAGTTTTATGAGACCAAATCCTATTTCTGATGCTATTTACAGTCTACATAGTTTTCATTGCTAAAGTCCAGACTAACTGTAGTGATATCAGCTTCACTGTTTACTTTTTAGTCCTAGTAAAACTGTGTCACGTATGCTTACTATAAGTGGTCAAATGAGAAACCTTATTGATTATAAAAAATAAAAGTGCAGAAGCCATTAGCTGGTATTAAAACCAATAACCTGTCAATGTCTACATGTGTATTTGTGCACCTATACTAACTTTCCAAATAAATTCTTGATTTGACATTAACTAACCCAGAATTTGTGAGGATCCATGGCTTGGAGCACCACTTTGAAACCCGCGTATGAGTTAGTGATTGGCATCAAAATTGTTTCTTTTATTTTAAATCATCCATAATCTCAGTGTTTTTATTTTTTTGTTTTTTTTGCTTTTGTTTTTTTTTTCAAATTTTCACGATTTCATGATTTCATGAATGCTACCTCCCGACTTTTCAAAATATGCCATCCATCCACCTCACATGAGAGCTGAATTCATCATCACGTGTTTGGGAATTAAAAAAAAAACTCTGAATATCTCAATTTCTCGCTCACAGGATAACTTTTTGTACATGAACACTTTTATAAAGTCATCTTTTTAATTGCTCCCTCGTGATTTGTAAGTCAAGGATGTGTTGTGAGAGCTATTTTTCTAACCTGAACCCCAGGGCATGAGGAGCTCAGCTCTGTCCTGCTTCTGCTGCCTGTATGTAAACACTCGGATGACTCAACAGGCCTGCGTGGAACATGCAGAAGTACAAGCCTAAAACCAGGCACTGCGGCTATGACTGACATTTCAGCAAAATGCTCACAGCGTAAATTCTGTGTGCTGTTTCTACCATAGATAATGCCACACCTTTTGCTTGGGGTCTACAGCAACTTTAAATATCATTAGCCAAATTCTCTCTAATTTCCAATTTAACTGAAAAGTGCTCTGTTAAATAAGGTTTCAAGTTGTGCCACATGATGAATACATCTTGGTGTTTGTATCGTCTGGGCTGCTCTTTGTATATAAAACTTTGTGAAACTTTTTTTTTTTTTTTTTAACCTTTGACCTTCTCAAATTGTGGGATGACCAGATGAGCGTACTGGGAGTGTTGAGACTCTGCAGCTGGCACTGTCGTCCATCCCTCGCTTTCTGTCCACTGCCTCCCCTCTCCTCCCGGGTCAGAAGAAAACAACCGTGGGACGACATATATGAACTCTAATGCTTATTCTGTCTTTATTTTCTTTAATTTCCCATTCTTTTGTTTCTCAATGTGATGTGGTTGTTTTAAAGTGAGCAACTATATGATATCAAAATAAACCAATTTTCTTTTTCTCCTTTAACACAACCTGTATTTGTTGTATGTGTATGTTCAGAGGTCCTGACAACATAAATCACTTACTTTCAGTAAGAACATTTGGTACAGCCATGAACTGTAAAAACTACACAGCATAAGTCATGGGAACAATAAATGACTTAGTTTGATTGTAAATTATTTCTCATATGCTGTTTGGTCAAACCAATCAATTGTCACACAAAACAGGATCTATTTTTAAAATGTCATCACATTTGTTATTCAACAAATCACAGTACTCTTTATTCACCATTCCTCACATACAGTGTCTTCCATATTGCATTTTAACCCTCCCATTGTGTTCGCTCCGCCTAACACTCGTAATGTTCTCGGTCAAATGTCCGTAGACATTATATTTGATTATAAATCCACAATAATACATACATTATCACCTAATGTCACGTTATACATTTTTATCAGCTTCAGCGCTTGTGAAAATTACAATTTTTGAACTTATTTTTGCCATGTACGTAGCTTTACGTCAACACAACACATGTTAAGCTAGCTAAGCTAGCTGGACAAACTTACCGGTGCTGTCATCGTTTGGAGCTGGAAGGAGACGCCTCGCTGAGTCAGTGAAGGGTATCACGGAGAGAGAAACCTCCGACAGTGGCGCATTCCCACCCTGACCACAACACTGCTCAGAATGAAGCTCTTATTTTGGTACTTCTGCTGAGTGGCAGTCTCATTTAGCATATTAGCATATTTAATTGTGTAAGCGCTACATTTAACATTTAGTTTTAACATTTAGTTAAAATTTACATTTAGATTTACATTTACGTTTAACATTTAGATGTAGCATTTGCATTTAGATTTAACATTTGCATTTACTTTGAAAAATTACATATTCATTTTAACATGCACAACTTTACAAGCGGTGCCCCATATTTTGACACATCTATTTCCTTTGGAGAATGATATAAAGAGAGACATTTACAATCCAGAGTCATATTATTTTTAAATTTAATTTTAAGAGCTTTCCAACTTTATTGGGTGTACAAATAGGGCTTTGGCATACTGCAGCACTGAAGATAAAAACTATTAAGGAGAAGCTGTATTTGTGCCACATTCCAAAAATAACACACTAATAAATTAGCTTATGTAGACATCAAAGATGATGGGCAATGGCACAGTGACAGTCATACACAATAAAAAAAAAGGGTTATTTGTGACTAACATGCTAAAAATCACCACAATGATTATAAAATAAAGTAAGAAAACAAAATCAACAGAGCCAACATTTTATCTTTGAGAAAGTAGGTCATGAAATAGTTTGTCTTTTAAAGGCTTTATTTCTGACTAGCTGATCCTAGAGAGGACACTGATTGAAGACTTTAGGACCAGCTACTAAGAATGAAGGATTTAGTTGAATGGAGGTGAGTAAAGCACAACTACACAGATTTTTAGACATGTTGATGATGTGAAGCATTGATAGAGGTATTGGACAATGGACAATGATTGCTCCGAGATCTAATCATAATAATCAATTTACTTTCCTTGTCTTCGTACCAGAGCTTCGATGTGATCATGAATCCTGTGTGTCAATGCGGGAAGACTGATACAAATACCTGAAATCAAGTGAAACCCAAGGTAAGACAAGGTCAAGGTAATGACATGCTACAACAGTAAATTAATTCAAAAAGTATGGCTCAAGTCTTTCATAAAAAAATAAATAAATAAATAAGCACTTTTTCCCTTTGAGTTTTCAGTCGAAAAAAAAAAAGGTTGCACAGCGTGCAGGCCCAAGAACAGACTGAGCAATAAGATTGGATTAATTAATGTTATTTTTCTGCCCTCTTCTCGACGGGTCCCTCCATATGAGCTGGGTACTGTTCAAGGTTTCTTCCTGTTAAAAGGGAGTTTTTTCTTGCCACCATTGCCCTCAGGCACACTCTGGAGGTTTCAGACTGTTTTTTGTAAAACGTCTTGAGACAAATTGAATTGAATTCAATTCTTTGGCCTTCCTGGTCAGAAACACACATTCTGGTGAATGGTGAAAGAAGTAGAACAAGTCTTTTTTTATCATGGAGGATTCCATTAAGACAAATCGTTTACCCACCTGTACATATTTGCCATTACACCGTTTAGCCAGATGGGGGCAGGCAAGGATAATTTAATGTGGAGCTGTGTATTAGAGAGAGTGGGGCCAACTCAAATCATGGGCGCCATGTTAGATACATGGGAGGGAAGATTATACAGTGTAACCCTATGGGGTGAATGTGCTATGTTGTAATAAATCGCTTGTTTTCATTATTAACGGGCCTCTAAACATTATTGCGAAGTCTGCCAATATGTAAAAGGCCCTCATTTAAATATCCCAGCATTTACTTACTTTAAATGTCTTAAATGAGCCTGTAAAATGCTTTGTAGCCCAGTCGCCTAATCAGTCACGGAACTGTTTATCTTAGGCCTCCTCAGTGTCCGTGTTCATCTATCGCCGTTAAAAGTTTAAAATTACAAACTTATAAAAATGATAAATACTCAGAAATAGTGAAAATTAAATTAGTCTTACTGTATTCAGTATTATGACATTAGCATATTAATTTATATAACATCTTAACAAAGTAGCTGTTGTTTTTCTAAGCCTTTAGTCTAGATAACTAGCTAGCATAAGGCTAGCACAAGGCTTGGTTAAATTCAAACTTAATTCATTTCTAAAGTGGTGTTGGAGGTTTTTGAGATCAAGGTACACATTAATGATGGTATGACTTTATTTTTCATATGTAAAATCTTAACAAATGTCAAAGAGAGACATTGACATTTAGCCTACCTCCCATAGGCTAATAGGGTGAAATCAGTTGACCTCCAGTTCTTCCTTTTAATCTTCTGTTCCCATAACTTCTCCTGTTTTTGTTCACTGGGGGAACGGAAATCGATTTTTCCAATGCTGTGCTGAGCACTGTGGCATATTTTAACTTTCATTCCATTTTATTCTCTGTTATTGCCATTTCTCTGTGGGTGAATATTGCCATTTGTTTTGTTTTTTGAAAAATTGCTCTTATTGACATCATTGTTAGCACCTGTCCCAGCTAATGTTTGGTAATGTTTGCCTCCTGAATGGTTTTAGCTGAGAGATTTGGTATGGTCTTCCATACATAATGTCAAATTATGACAATACCTGACAATACTGGAGTAATATGCATATTCAATATATGACATATCTTATGTCTCATATTATTTCCTTTAGCAGCTGTCATCTCAGACAGCATCTTAGAGTAGTTTAAGAATTCATATGTATTAACACATCCCTCGTGTTGAGACATGGCAACCAAGCAAACTAACCTCTCCTCTGACTTCTCCATTTAATCTATTTTTGTTCCTTTTACATGTTTTTGTTGATTTTGTTGTTTTTCTACTTTTTTATTTATTTTTATTCTTAGGCCTTTTCCTTTTTAATCGTCTCGACGGAGTAATTTATTCCTGTAGTCTTCTCCCACCGATTATAGACTGTCATCCAATTCTCATTTTACTAGTGTTGCTGACACTAGGACTAGGCTTCTGTCTTTATTCATCTGTATTTCCCAACAGACTACTTGCTTAAGTGTATTGTACACTAAGTCCAGACAGGCTTCTGTATATTTCAACAGGTTTCTGTACATCTCATCAGGCTTCTGTGTATTTCAACACTCTTATTATTTCCTTGTTTTTCTTTTCTTTTTTTCTTAATATTTAAATTGTCCTACCCAAGAGTCCAGTGAGTCCGCTGCGTTCTCTTTAGGATCACGTCACCCTTCCTCCTCCCAGTAGGTACCGGCCTCTTTACACAACAATTCAGTTGGAGGTCTTTCTGTAGGAGTCCTAGACTTCCCCGTGCGCGTGTCAGTTCCCAAAACCTGGACGGAGGAAAGGCTGTTGGCTTCTGGCTCGAAGGACCAAGTTGTTCTTGGAAATTCTTTTCACTGGAGTCTCGTTTGAAAGTTTTACTTGCAGCAAGGAGCTGATACATGCACTACAGCAAGTACAGTATCGACTGATGATAGCGATGTTGCATTCACTTTTATACAGTAAATCCTGTCCTAGAATGGAGACAACCAAACAGGTCAATGGAATTCAACTAATCACAACAAAGGAGCTGTAGGTTCATGCCCTATGTGGGACCTTCTTCTTACTTGGTGAAGAGGATAAGAGAGAATACCTGTGTGTGACAGTTTAATATCTATATTTTGTCAACAGCGTCAGATAACTAACTTAAACAAAACGTATACAAAAAGTTGCACATGCATCAACATTATGTGACCCTTATTTCAGGAGCCTATATTGTTGCCAGTCACCAGGGGGAGCTCTACTTACTCTGACTTCACTTCTGAGGAGCTGTTCTAGTCAATCTTTATAGTGGTACCACCATAGTTATTAGCAAAAAATATTAATTAAACCTGTGTTAGTCTGACTATTTTAATAACATTTGAAGTACAGAGCATTTAAGATAAGATAGATAAGACAAGACAAGACAAGACAAGATAAGATAAGATAAGATAAGATAAGATAAGATAAGATAAGATAATACTTTATTGATCCCCACTGGGGAAATTCAAATGCTACAGCAGCAAAGGAGACAAAGGAGCATCTGAAGCGTTCAATTCTGCACCAGATGGGATGATCCTTGGCTGAATGAAGTGTCCATCAGCCACGGCTCGTTGTGTGGATTGTGAGAGGGATTGCCCAACATTGGTCAGTTGTAGGTGCTTCTGGTTGCTGGTTGTCGAGGTGGCTGGTACCAGAGTTGTAGCGGAAGTCAGAGGTGTAGAGGGTGAAGAAGGAAGGTGCAGGACAGGACATTCGGGAAGAAAATGATTGCCATGATTGATGATGTGAGATGATGTCTGTGTTTGCTTTGGTCATTGGATTTTCCCTTTAGAAAAGGATATTAAAAAACAAAAAAATGACTGGTTACTTAAATTTTCAATTTAAAATCGTAAACGTTAAATGTAAATGTTAAATCTAAACCTAAATGTTAAATGTAACGCTAGGTGAAACTAAATATTTAGCAAATATGCTAATCGACGCTGCCGCTCAGCGGAAGCATCAAAATAAAAGCTTAATTCTGAGTAGTGTTGAGGTCAGGATGGGACCGCCCACACTGTCAGATTTCTCTCTCCGTGCTGCTGTTCACTGACTGACGGCGTGACCCCAGTTCATCGGAAAGCATTGCGATTTTTGACTGAAATTCAGACTTTCATCTATACTTATGTTCAGGTGCATCGAACATATGCATATGAACATATGTTTCCCTCCAGCTTGCTCTGCACTAAACGCTCTGTACATTAGAAACATACTGACACATCCGACACAGACCTTCAAAATAAAACCGTCCCTGCGTTGAAGAGCTGGTCATGTGACCGTGCGCGTATTGTAAGGAAGCAGGGAATCATCTTGCCACTACGCTTCTTCTTTGAAAGGTCAGCCCGGAAGACTTGCTAGTAGGCGATGATGTTGCGGTAATTCAAGTGAGTTGAATATTTTAATTTTAAATATATATATATTATTCAAATATTAAAACGGGTATTTAGGTTAGCAGCATTTCCGTGTTTCAGTATTTGAAACACGATTGTGGGTGTTTCATCTGTATGTTTCGTCGCGGTGTGACAGTTAGCGAGAAACTTGTTCAGAAACCAGGGTAAGTTAGCGAATGGTAGCTAACCGGTCGAGCTAACGATACAGTTTCTAACCATTATTAACCATGATGATCTTACGTGTTTGTGTTGTTTGTTTATTAGAGTCGTAACAGACATTCCTGGTTGTTGCTTTCTGTGTGACTTGTTTTCAGTCGTGGTTGACAGCGTTAAACAGACAGCTTGCTAACAGACTCGGTTGTTTGTTTTTAGCTAAAGTGAGGCGATGTCGTAAACGAAACTCAACCACATTCTTGTTTTTGAATGATCAGTTTAATTTCTCGGTAAGATCTGTTGTTCTTAACACATGTTCATTGTCTACGAGTATTTCAAGAGATGATCGAAACTCACTCAGCACCGGCTGACTGTGATTCACTGGGCTAACAAGGTCTAGCAGTCAAATATAGAAAAACAAAACAGAACACTATCTTCCTGTTTGAGCCACTTATGCTGCCAGAATCTGACTATATCAGATGCGAGCATCCACTAATACCAGTCGTGAAATGTGCCATTCAAGAGGCATATTTTATGTCTTGGTGAGTCTGGAAATATGAGTGTGCAATCAGTTATATTCAGCCAGCTCTCATACACCTGATAGCACAAAAAGAAAAAAGAAAACGTATTAAGCTCAAATTACAAACTAAAAGGTTAAGGATTCTGTCTTAAAATATGTGCCATAAGCTGTTTATCAAAACCACAGCGAAGCATGGGAAATCATGAGACTCCATGCTGTGCAGAGGCTGGTGGAGGATGGTTAACCTCCGTTTTCTTCTGCTTATGTGGGTCAGCAGGGAATCCACACAGGGAACCTCCCCAGCCACTTCCACCAGCTCCTCCAGAGGAGTCCCCATGCGCTCCCAGGCCAAGGCGACGGATATAATCCCATAGTCCTTTGCCCACCCTGAGGCCTCTTTCCGGTGGGACATGCCCAAAACACTCTGAGCTCCTCCTGTGTGTCTGAGCTCCTTACCCTATCTCTAAGGCTGAGCCTGGCCACCTCCTTGGATCGTCTCCTCACTGTGGTGGAGGAGTTTGAGTGTCCTAATGACCCTAGGGGCTATCCTGTTGCCTGTGGTAGGGTCTTCCAAGGCAGACTGGTCCTAGACGAAGGGTCAGACAAAGAATGGTTCAAAAGACCCTAAATGCAGAAAGCCAATAAGAGTCTGTGTACCTGGCCTGGACTAGGGCCCCACCCTGGAGCTGGAGCTGGAGCTGGGCCTGGGCCTGGGGGTCGGTTATCGGTTATCAAGTTATCGGTTATGGAAGCTGACTCTTGGAACGTAAACCTCTGCTGTTATCTATTTCCAACTTGGCAGTCACACACACAAGGTGCAGGGCAGCGTCAGTGAAAGTCCATTATAGATTCTTGTGAACAGACTTCTGACAAAATTCCTTTTTTCAGCCGTCTCTTTACTATTACTAACAAGTTATCGCGACTGACTTCCTGCTATCTGTCTATCTATACTCCTTGAGGAATCAACATAATTGCCTGCATCTCCAACTAAACACCTCTGAACTTGCAGGGGGAGTTTCCTGTCTCACAGCGGGAATGTCGGGTGGAGATTACGGGGAGCTCGGGGGCAGCCTCCATGCCATCTCCTCCCTGAACGCTTCCTACTCTACGTCGCTGTCCATCCCTTCGCCATACATGCTGGTGCCTCCGGCAGAGCGTAAGGTCATCTCGGACGTCCGCCGCACCTTCTGTCTCTTCGTGACGTTCGACCTCCTCTTTGTGGCCCTTCTCTGGATTATTGAGCTGAATGTGAGGGTTCGTCCAGAGGCGTTTTTCATCTTAGACTTTTAATGTTTTTTGTCGTTCATGCCACGTGTGGTTAAGACTGTTTGCTCTGTTGTCATGCAGATCTCCAGCACAATCTGGGAGAGCCTAGAAAAGGAGGTCGTCCACTATGCCTTCAGATCTTCCTTCTTTGACATTGTTGTAAGTGGGTCACTCCAGATCTGTGTGTGTTTGTGTTTAGTTTCAAGTTTTTAATCCTGATCGTGTCTTAAAGGTTCAGATCATGATAAGTTGTTTCAAAAGTTCTCGTTTATATAATCTGAATCTTCCCACTGTTAGTCACGCATTTCAATTTACTGACGTGCAGGAGACAATATTTGCTAAGTCAACATGTGATATCATTAAATGCTTTTGGTTATTCTTGTTTTCCCATCCTTGCCTCAGCTTCTTGCCCTGTTTCGTTTCCTGTTTCTACAATTGGGTTACGCTGCTTTTCGGTTGAAGCATTGGTGGGTGATCGCGGTGAGTCAGCTGGATCACAGTTAATAAAAAAATAAAAAAAAGACAAAATAAAAGCCTCATGTTTTTGTTGTTGGTTATAATTCCGATCTTCTTTGCTCACCAGGTTACCACCCTGGTGACCAGCGTCTTCCTCGTCGTGAAGGTCATCCTGGCTAATGTGAGCGTCCATACGTCTGTTAATTTGACACTTCCACACTTAGTGCATGTGTGCGGTGCAAGCACATCAGCTGGAACCGCTTCATCTTTTTCACTTCTGCATTTAAACTGGTGATCTTCAGCCTGTTTAAACGACCATCTGATAAGAGCTTTTATGGTTTTACTTTGGTTGTGCAGCACAGAATTAAACGCATGTTCTTATCTTTAGTGTCCTTCACATCAAATATAATATACACAATAAACTTTTTCTTTGTATTCAACGATAAGTAAATTGCCAATTCTGCTTTGGAAGTTGCAGTAGTTGTTGTAATTCTGTCTCGGGATGACTGACCCCGTTTCTGTCTCTTAGGAACTCCTGGCCCAGAATGCCTTTGGCTATGTTTTACCCATCAGCTCGTTTGTGTTGGCGTGGTTGGAGACATGGTTCCTCGACTTCAAGGTCCTCATTCAGGAGGCCGACGACGAGAGAGGTGAGTCATAAATGGCCCGACCACTTCATTCAGGCCCCTTGAAAAAACCTCCCCGTTAACCGCTTTTCTCTCTTGGCGTCAGCGTACCTAGCAGCGGTGAACGCAGCCTGTGAACGAGCCCCCATGATCCACCCCCGCGCCGTTTCAGACGGACAGTTCTACTCTCCCCCCGAATCTGTGGCTGATTCAGGTGATTTTTCTGTGCTCATAATAAGCCTGCGTTGGTGTGTAGCAGCCGCTAATTGACTTTTGACCCTGAACCTGTGTCTGCAGGCTCTGAGGAGGATCTGGATGAGGAGGGGCTTGGGCGCAAAGCTGTCACTGCTCAGGTCTGTGTAATTTCCTCAATGGGGATCAATAAAGTATTATCTCATTTTATAACTGGCTCTGCCAGCTGCTCTCCCTTTGGAAACTCCCCGCTGTATTCCTGATGTTTGTTTCCTTTACTCATTTCAGGAGAAGGAGTTTGTCAGACAGGGTCGAGAGGCCATGTCTGTGGTAGAGCAGATCCTAGCACAGGAGGAGAACTGGAAGTTTGAAAAACATAATGTAAGTTCATTTTGATGCGCTACTCTAAGGGAGCACTGGCTGACTAAAAGATCATGTCTTTAAACGGTCCAATGATTTACCTCTGCCACGCTTTGTTTGTGTTCAGCACACACTGCACACTCTTTAGTTTTAAACAGTAGCAGTTTCTACACTGGGACATGTAACAGCATGTGTTGCTTCATCTTTTTAAGTTTTACAGCATGGTCAAAGACTTCTTTTATAGTCCATGCAACCAAAACCCAACTGTTGCGTGTCTTTTTCAGCCAGCCACAGGGAACGCTGGAGTTTGACTCTCAGTGTTGTATTTATGTTTTGTCATGAGATGAACAATAAAAAAAAAATGCTGTTTAAATGCCAAAAGCTTTACCCAGCAGAGAGCACACGTAGGATCATTCTTTAGCAGCTTACTATATATCTAATGCAGATGAATGTGCTGTCAGATGCAGTCCTCAGAAATACTTAGAGATCCAGTTTAATCCAGCTCGTCTTACGAGAAAGGAGGTTAATAAAGATATTTGTCAAAAGGTCGTCAAACAGGTATGTTTGAAACCAGCTGCAAACTGAAACGCAAAACTTGCCGTACCACATTTCATCTGCAGGGATGCTTTCACTTTATTTCTTTGATTCTGAAATTCTATGCAATCTATATTTCTTTGCTGGAGAAGTTCTTTATTATTCTAATTTAATGACGTGGTGAGGATGGTTTTGGCTGAAACTAAACGGGAACTGTTTAAATAACAATACTGTTTTGTCTCATGACAGGACATGGGGGACTCTGTCTACACTCTGGAAATTCCTTTCCATGGAAAAACTTTCATTCTTAAGGTACAACAGTGCTGTGTGTATTCATAGAGAAACTGCGTGTCACCAGTGACTCACTACAATGACGCTCAGATTCATATTGTAGCAAAGCTGCTCCGTCTCTGTGGTATTTTATATATATTTTCCCCTGTACACTATTATTATAGCTGTTACATTGAAGGACACATCAGGCACCGCAGCAGTCAACTTCCCTAATTATTTTAACACTCAGTTATAACCCAGTCAAGTATGCCTACAGCTGATGGGCCTGCACACATTCAGACAACACCAGGAGATGTAGCGTTGAAATAATCCAAAGTAATTGGACGTTAAATGAAATCACAGACTTTCTGGTGCTGTCACGATGGCGCCAGAGAGGCCCCGGTCCTTTTAGAATGGTTGAGGTGGAAGAAAGTCATCTTGCATGTGTAATTTCCCACAGAGGAAGTGTGTTGTTAACAGGATGCTCTGTAACAGAAGGCAGTTTCAAACGGTTTATTACTGTATCTTGTGGATTTACAGCTGTGAATGATAAACAACCAAAAGGGCGTCGGATGTATGTTTTCCACGCATAATAAGTTATTAATTAGTTTGACTTAAAGGATTTTTAGAAGATAACAGAATTAAAATTACACATAAAATAAACCTACTTATTGTGACATTTATTATAGATAATATCAAATTATAGCAAAAACATATGTTTAAAAATATTATGTTTAGTAATTCATTAGCTACACTGGTGAAAATGACTACATTCTAGACTAAGAGTCCTTCAGTAAATATTAGCTTCATGAAAGTGGTATTCAGCAGGTCTTTTCATTTTCTAGGCTGTTGCTTGTGGTCCTATTGAACTGTATTTTTTTCGGCCACTCTAGTTTTGTTAGTGAGCTAGGCTAAGTAACACAAAAAATCTATGTTTAACAACACCACACACCACATCCTCAAATGGTTATCTGTTGATTTCTCACCTGTCTGAAGCCGTTTCAACATAAACTGACATTAGTACAGGACTGAATACTCCATTCGTTTTCACCAGCGTACCCAATGAACGTGTGTTTTGTTACATCTTAAAATATAGAAAATAAACAGTATGGTTAGCATCAGAGGCAGATATGTTTGGGGTCCTTTCTTTCAGATAGCAGGAACTTCTTCATAGCACCATGCACAATGCAGAAAGCCTTTTTTGTGTGTCTGCACTACATGACTGATGGCAGTCTAGATCTTAGAAGTGTGCAGATTCAAATCTTATCAGAATATGAGTGTGATAACACACCATTTGAAGTTTTTCAAACAATACAGAGTAAAACGTGTACCTCTGAACACAACTGGATAGTCCCACAGCCACTCAGAGCTATTGTGTTCAAAGCAAATTCAACTCCACGGCTCTCAGATGGCGTGTAGGACATTGCTGCTGTTAGTCGTCTGTCTGTCACTGCATAAATCTTGCTCTAATGATATAATTGGCCTGGCGGGTCTTTGTCTGAACACAATCATTTCCCAACGGAGCTTCCTGAAATCAACTTTCAAACTTCCCCAAACTTTTCTATTTGTGTGCAGGGAAAGTCAGGCCGGCTTCTGGCAAATAGCATTTTGAAGAAATGCGATATCATTTCTAAAAAGTTCTGCCTCCTACACACATCAGACAACTTGTCTTTATTTTCTTTTCTTTTTTTTTTTTACATTGATTTCAGTATTAAGTAACAGTTGTTAACATTATTTGAGCTCCAACTCCAACATGTGCAGCACAGCAGACTAGCTGCTGAGTAGTGGATAAGTTTTAGCTCGTAATTACAGATCAGTGCCAACATGCCACTGCAGTATGAATGCACACAACCGGGTAGGCCCTGCATGGATCTGTTGCAGAATTGCAAACAACAGCTTTAATGTCAGCATCAAAACCGAAACAAAACAAAGAGATGTTGTTGCACAGAACTAAAAGGTGTTGCAAGCCATTGTGGTACTTCAGCATTCCTTATTAGTGGTGCAAATGCAAACCATAGAAAACATGTCTTTGCAGATGGGTAGTTTTCATTTAAACTAGCTACAGCTACATTATAGTTAAAGTCTTGCCATGACCTTTTAAGTTGATTGTTGGTGAATGTATTTCAATACAGCTTTGCTTTGCTTCTGCATAGATTTGGTTCCAGCCTTTGTAATAAGAGTGATGCACTGAACCACAAATCCCAAAATTGTACAAGCTCGTCGTGTTAACTAGAACCATCTGTTTGCAAATTATTTTTCCCGAGATGATGCATGAAAACTATTTTCTGGGAAACAATAACCCCTTTGTTAAGATGTGGAAATCTATCTCCCATGGCGGGGGGGCAAGGGGGCGGGGATGGGGGGTTTTAAGAAGACAGTAGTCATAAACTTACACTTGAGAACTGGCTTTGAAATGGTCATTACATGTTCAAATTAAACGTTTAAATTCTCCAGAGCTGACCACTTGCTAAAGGCGACGGCACAGAGAAAGAGCTCACATATCACGTAGCATGGAAAATGGATCAGGAGGACGCGCAATTGGAGATGAGCTGTGTTTCACAATACTTCGCTGGACGGATTTGTTTATGGCCTTGTTTTTGTCTTGTTCAGGCCTTGATGCAGTGTCCCGCTGAGCTCGTTTATCAGGAAGTGATCCTTCAACCGGAGAAGATGGTTCAGTGGAACAAAACAGTTTCTGTCTGCCAGGTGACCAGTCTTTCTCCCCTGTCTGTCATCTCTCAGTGTTTGTTTGGGCGCCGCCAAAAGCTGATATTGTTTGGTGCCTCCTCCACAGATCCTTCAGAGGGTTGACGACAACACCATGGTATCATATGATGTCTCTTCTGGTGCAGCCGGGGGGGTGGTGTCAGCGAGGTACATCAGCACATCAGCCGGCTTTAATATGTGACATTTTCTCATTGTCGTCTTCCTGTCTTGTCTTTTTATCTTATTAGGACTTTAAGTCTGAAATAAAGTATATTGATTGCCCGATTGATTCTCCTTACTTTAGGGACTTTGTCAATGTCCGGCGGGTGGAGCGCAAACGAGACTGTTACATGTCTGCTGGCATGGCAACCAACCATGACGCCAAACCTCCATGCGGTCGCTACGTCAGGTCAGACCATGTCTCTAGCCGGGCTCCTTGTCACTGGACCACTAAATTAGAACATCATATCGATCTGGTAAAGGGCACTAGTGTTAGTTTAACTTTCTGTCTTCTTTCTTTTTTTTTTTTTTTTTTACTTTTTATTGCTGTCAGGGGAGAAAATGGTCCAGGAGGATTTGTGGTCCTCAAATCCAGCAGTAACCCGTCTGTCTGCACCTTCATCTGGGTCCTCAACACAGACTTGAAGGTGAGAAAATGCACCCTGCAATTACTAGACATTATTTTATTTTTTTTATGTTTGGGGGGGGGTCTTGTGCTTCTTAAGACTGGTAGATTTGGAATCATCTCTACTTGGAAGAAATGTTTGCAGCTGCAAATAGTGACAGTGTGCAGAAGAACTGAGCCAGGATAGAAGACACAGCAGCAGCTTATAAGTGACTCAGTATGTAATTATTGCATATTATGCAGATTAACCCTTTAACACTGAAGCCTCAAAATGTCTCCCTGAACTTTTATTTCATCATTTCAACTATAAAAAGGTCAGAAAATGTCATGTGAGAAAGTACTTAAGACCCATCTTTCCCGAATATTTGGCAGTTATGAGTGTAATAACCTCTTGGGAGAGGTGCAAGTGTAATGACACCGTATTGGCTGTAAAGTGCAACGCCTCAGCTTTCAGAAACCGCTGGATCTAAAATGCGCAAACGTGCTGCCGCCGACACCTTTTACACGTTTTAAAGGTTACCAGAAATAAAAATGTGTTTAGAAACCCAACAAACGCTCAATTTTTGTGTCTCTTCAGGGCCGTCTGCCGCGCTACCTCATCCACCAGAGCCTGGCGGCCACCATGTTTGAGTTCATGTCCCATTTACGCCAACGCATCGCCGACCTGCGGCCCTCTCACCGCTCCCACCACCACCACCACCACCAACACCACCACACCTAGACGTGGAGGGATGGCCCGCAGTGGTGTCGCTCGGTTGTGGCGGAAGTGTCACTACTGGTTTTTAAAAAAAGTGAACCCCAGAAACAGATGTAGCAGCGCCCCCAGTGACGCTTCTAAGCTCAGTGGATCTGCTACCGTAACTGAAAAGATAGCACTTCTAGGACATGTGAGACGTTTACTACATTTCCGACACATGAAACAGGAAAGAAATGCAGTTATCAAAGACAATATTCCACCTTAGCAATGTTTTTTTTTTTTTTTTTGAAGATCATCTTGCATTTTTTTGTCTCTTGCCATGCAATGGATCCTGAGTTGGAGTAGACTTTAGTTGGATGGACACGGAAGTGATTTCTCACTGTTGGCGTCTCACTGGCTTATTACAAAAGCTTGACTGAAGAAAACTCTCTCTGAGCCTTATCTCCATGCACAAATAGCTCGTGGTTTATTTGCTGCTTTCCTTAAGATGTTTTTTCATCTCTTTTCATACCGCCATCGGAAATGGTTTTCTCACAGGCAGTGCACTTCCGGGCCATATTTACCACACTTGAATGGGTAAAAGCTATTTTAACACAGTTTGTTCTCCTTTTCTACACTGTGAAAAGATACTCTGCTGTCTGGTCACCACTAGAGGGCGACACCACTGCTCCACTCAGTGAAAGCCTCCTGGTTTTGATTGCAGAAATCTGTCAGCCAACATTTAATCAAGTATTACTGTAGGGGTTTAAATACTGATTTCATGTTGGGGTCAGTGAAACCACAGGTCAGATCAGGAGACTGTTGGAGTCAGCGAAGACACTTGAAGATGTTGAAGTTCATAAATTAGGATACTGTATACTTATTAAAGCTGTCATTGTGCCAATAACCTCAAGTGGCCTTGTGGTAAAACAGCTGAACTCATTATTTGTCATCAGAACTTTTTACTGTGTCGATGTGACTATTACTGACTCCAGTAATGGCCTCCCCTCGGGCCATGAGATGTGGCACTGAGCAACTTTTCGCCATTAATTCCTGCACTACACTGTTTTAACCATGAAACGTACCATCTGGACAAAGTTTTGTTTCAAACTCTTCAACTCAGTGTTGTGACGTACCTCAAAACAAATATCACGGTGCATCATTGAATCTGTTAAGTGATGGAGAGAGTTGATCTTCCCTGTGCTCTTCAGCTCTTAAGCACGAAACGGCTCGATTCAGTTCAGCTCCTTTTAAAGGACCATATTCAGGGGTGTATTTGTGGAAGCTGTAATCACAGTCTGACATTATTATGGATTTTAGCTTCTTACTGTACAGAAGGAATGTCAACTGATAATACCGCTATCAATAATCTGGTGCCTTTATCACACTAACATTACATGTCTGCCTTTTCTTTTCCTCTGCATTTGTTTCTTGATGTTAAATCAATGCTTAACACCTTCTACAGAGGTGTACTATATACAAATGAAGTCACTGTTTTCTTGAATGGTTTTTGTCTGTAAATGCTTCACCAAACTTGTTAATTTAAAGCCATCACTGACCAACAGTTTTTACTGAGTCTTAACCAGTGTCTTATGTCTAATAAAATATATCAACTCAATGCAGTGTTAGCGACTCGTAATTTCCAAGTCACCGTATTTTCTACACATCTATTTCCTCGCCCTTAAGCACAGCAGTGTTTACGTCATGAACGCTGATGCCATGTGACTTGAGACGTTACACGTGTGACACACTTACAGCTGCAAAAAGCCCACAAAAACTATTGCTATAGCAAAAAGCTATAGCAATCGCGAAAGTCTGTACTGAAGATTACAGGCAGTGGAGCTACTGATTTATTTTATTTTATGTTTTTTGTCCGGAGATTACTATTTATCTTAAGTCATTCCTTATGTAAAGTCATAACCACATACAATACAATTAAATGATCCTTAAATCAATGCAGCCATGGTAGATGAGTCCCAAAAGAGTGTGCAATCTGACCTGTTCTCCTAGAGGAGATGTGGTGTCCCCAGGGCAAAACACAATGCTTTGGACAAATGGTGGAGCGGCTCACATGATTGTGCTGTGACTGTCTTCTGAGGCTATGGGTGTGTGAATAAGTGTGTTTTAAAAAAAAAAAAAAAAAAAAAAAATCTAGGCGAACACAAGCGTCTCACTGCTCTCATTGTCCTCCATGTAAGGCTGGTTAGAAGCACCAGTCCCTGGACTGCTCCTCTGCGCAGACAGGCTCTGGCCGATGATCTGGAGGGCAAACCTCTGCTGGAAGTGGAGGTCCTGGAAGATGGGCAGCTGAAAATTAGGTAGAGTTTGGGGATCGGTTCGCTATATTTTGTAACTGCTTTTTCTTAAACTTTCTAGTGGATCCACATAACACAGATGTCTTTTGTTGCTCTGCCAGTTTGTTTGTGAAATACAGTCCTCTTTGTGAAGAACCTATTGAGAGCGTCCAAGGAGGACAGCTGCATTGTGGAGCCAGAGCAAACCAGCCAAGTCCGTTTTAGATCCGTCTTTGTTGCCTGAAGGAAGACCACTGAAAGAGCAGGAAAAACACTTCCCTTCGGATTATTTGACTCCAGCTGACTTTTCTTAAGAATGGGTGCCACCTTCAAAAAGTTCTGCTGCTGCTGCTGTGTGGTCGATGAAGAGGATGAAGACGAAAAGCAGCCTCTAGTACCGTAAGATGAAAACATTGGCACAGAAAAAGTTGATCACCACATTCCACATAATCATTCAATGCAGAGCGTAGAATAGTAGCAAAAAGCCGAACAGAAATCAGAAAATGTTTAGCATTTGATGAAGTGAGGTATTAACTGCTTGTGTGTGCTGGTCCACCGCGCAGTCAGGATCCGTTGGAGTACTTTAACCGTGAAGTCCAGAAGCGTCGAGACGAGGAGACCAACCTGTGGAGTGAGCCGGGGGACACCAGCCACACTGAGAGAGATGATGACCGGGCGCTTTATGTCCTGCTGCAGGCCAGGAATAAGACACGCATGGGATCCACGGTATGTGAGCGAGAGGGACAGAACTTTGAGGTTTGAGGTTTTGTTCTTTCTAAATGAGGTGGAAAAGGAGAAAAGGGTGGACACCAATTGATACAGAAAGACTGAACAGTGTGGATGTAAAGTGAGATCTTGCTTTTAGTCGTGTTTGTTCAAACATCTCCAACTTAGCAGGATGCATGTCCAAACCAGAAGAACTTTAATCGCTTTCAATGCTAATGTCCATTTCTTTGTCTAGGGATACCGTCGTCTGAGTGTCGACATCGAGGCCATGAGAGACACCCGGCGAGAAGTCAGAGAGAAATGGAAGACGATCTTGGAAAACCTTGGTAAGGCCGGACAGATGAGAGGTCACACAAATGACCCACCCTAGATACTGAGATTATGCGCCTTGTTTTTCAGGATTCATGGCTGAGGCCGACTCCCTGCTGACGGTGTCCGCCGGTGCCTCACATGACCGCATGCGTAATGCCCCGGCAGCCCGTGACCTGCTTCATACGCTCCACTCTGAGACGTCCGTCTTCAACAGCAGGGAGCCACCTCCAGAAAGATATCTGTTCATCCTGGTGAGAGCTGGCGTGGGGCTTGTCGGCTTGAGCTGCAGCTGCCTTTAGATTCCAACTCCCTCAAGTGACAGGGGGCTTAGGTTTAGCTATTGATAGATTTGTCTGGCGTTTTCGACCATAAAGATGTATTCCTGTCCTAACTAATGAATGATGAACCACTGAGTCTTTCCACGCTAAAAGTTTAGTCCACTGGGTCTAATATTAAGTATTAAGCCACAAAATGAAGAAAACGTGGAACTTTTTAGATGATTTTAAAATGGTCAAGGGTTGACTTGTTAGGGAATAATAGAAAACACTGCCACTTTCCCTAGCTTCAACCAGCTATTCCTTTCTTTCTTCACCTCTCCACAGGATCGTCTCATCTACTTAGACATAGCTGAAGATTTTTTGGCGAAGGCAAGGCGCTTCTACCCTCCGAGGGATGATTCTGACGAGGAGACGCCGGGCCTCGCCATTAACCTGCCACTGCTGCTGGCCAGGGTAGAGGCCATGAACGGAAGAGGCGACGGGGACGAGGAAGAGAGCGAAACGGAAGATGGAAACTCGAGCGACAGATCTTAAGACATGCTGGCTGCAGTAACAGTAAACACAAGGCAGGGGGCAGTAGTCCTCAACCCTGGAGATTCAGGTGATAGAATGTCATAGCTCTACTCTTCAAGCATTGTTGCCTCACACAGTGTTGCTGCTGCTTATTGGAAGTTTTAGCCTCAACCATTTCTCCTCGTTCTCCCTCAGCAGCACGTCTTTCCTGTTTTCCCTTGTCAAAATCTGAAAGGGCTCGATTGTTACGCATGTGTTGACTGGATGTGTGCTTTTCTGTCTAGTGAAGGGTTTTTTACAAAATTTCCAGTTTGCTCATTGTTCATTTGTTGTGAACCTCCAGGGTGAGCAGAGCCTCTGTATATTTTGTCCTATGATCATCAGCACTCGTTTCATTCAGTCTTATGATCAGTAACAGCACTGAATAAACAGCCAGTCTGGTGTCAGATTTGAGCAGAATGTATGTGTGTGTGTGTGTGTGATCAACACTTCTATCTCCTTCAATACTGCTTTTGGCTTCAAACTGTTTGGGGAGCAGCAAAAAAAAAAAAAAAAAAAAAAAGAAGGAAATGCAACGTAGTCGGTACTGTCGGTACTTTTCAGTCGATCATGTGTGTGCGACTGAGAAGAATATCAGGTGAAGCATGTGACGGTGTTTTAATGTCTCCAGCATTTTGTTGACAATGTGAAAAGATGCCATGAAGTAAAGTTCCAGCCTTGAGCCTCCTGCGTATGTCACATGTTGGTATGATTTGAAAGTGAAACAAAGAATAAAAGAATTTGCCTTTTAGCGGTCTGAACCTTCAACAATATCTACTGTGTGGAACTGAAGTTATCTCGGGAGGAATGTTTCTTTTTGCAGCGAAACCCAAGAGTCTGCTCCCGCTCTCTCACGTGGCCCGACGGCTGTGCACCCACGGCTGGCTCATACCGATCCGCAGACAAGTCCACAGATCCTGATCCGGTGCGGCCTGTCTGGCCTCTGAACACCGCCCCCCCTGGGAGCTCGCCGGCTTGCAAGATGGATGGTGGTGACGGTGTTTTGGTGGTCAGCTGCTTGTTGTTGTTGTTATATAAGAGAGACACTCTGGTGAGGGCACATGTTTGAACACGGCACCGGTCTGATGGCACGGTGCCTCACGCACAAAAGTGGCTGATAACACTAGACCGGGGCGCTGAGAGGAAGACAGTCGAGCTAGAGATTGTGGGCAAGAATCAATGGAAACTTTCCCTCAGATTTGTCTTACTGTTAACCAAGAATGCCGTAGCAGGCTGACCTGGCGTAGGAGGCTCTTCTCCATATTCCCAAAGTCATTGTTCTGTCTCAAAGAATCAAATACACTCTCACAATATTTTGCCATATTTACAGCTCCCAGACAGGCCCAGACTTTATCCTGCGATTGCCCTTCTCCTGCCTCTCCCCAGCCCACTCCCGGTCTCTTTCTCGGTGACAGCTCATTTAAATGTCACTTTGCAGCAGCTGGGGCTGTGTTGTTATGCAAGGCTATGTTCTTCCTGGCCGAGCCCGGTGTGACGAGGACGAAGAAGGGGGGTGTGGGGGGGTGGGGGCGATCACTGTGACAGATCCCGTCTCATCACCGCTCACCTTTTACAGACCCTGCACGCCCCGGTCTTCGTTAGCATGGCGTGACTCTGGAAGGTGAAAGTCATCCGATGTCCTTTCCCTGTTTTTGCTCGGAGGAATACATGTTAAAATGTACAAACCCGAGAGCATCACTCCGCCTGCTTTCATTTACAACCTGATGGCTTCCCATCAAGGTTCTAAAAAGACATGATGTCAACACGGGAGGACCTCGCATAGCGTCTTACTAGGTTTCTGAAATGACATTCATGGTTGTCATGGTGGCACAACATGACAGAGTGGACGACCTCAGGGATGCCTGTGCTGCTCTTGCTCACTTTCTCTACTCTGAGTGACACAGAGAAATACTTTGTGCAGTGTTAACCTGCTGGGAAGTTGCAGGAAGAAAAATGAAATACGACGGTAGTGTAGGACTAAATAATAGGCCTTAAATATACAGCGCAAGTCCGGGGAAATAATTGACGCCAAGCGAAGAAATACAGTCAGCCAGGAGTGGATCATGATTCGAAACACACACCAAACGCCGAACGTGGTGCATACTGTTCTCATAACTCCAGCACATGTGGGAAATCCCGGACATTTGATTGATTCGTCATGTTTATCGTCACCGGAAGGTTCATGCTCCGTGCTGCGAGTGTGATATCCGATACCTGATGATATTGGTCCCTGATGTGGATGAATGAGTCAGAGACAAGGACTGGTAGTAACATCACACCAGCAGATAGCTCTCAGAGGTGAGTATGTGCTTGTGTGTTCGCTTCTTCAGTCTGTAACCTGAGTTGATTGTGGCCTGCGTGGCGCTCTGTCACTGAGGTAATGAATCACCGCGGACGAGGCGGGGGGGGGGGGCTCTCGCTGCTACTGTGAGACAGACAGCATGCTGCAATGCCACCTAATGAGGGCGTTTCAATGTTGTCAAAAGGCCCAGCTGTTGTATGAACTCTTCCTTAACTGAATTATGGTTGTTTAAAAAAAAGAAGTTTTTTTTATCTTACTCCCATCCTTTTTTTAAACATGCATGCCTTAACTATTCTTTGTTTCTGGAAAGCAGCTGCCTCATTCCTGTCGTTCCATAACAGCAAAGTGACACTTGCTGTTTGATGTGTATCACGACCACAGTCTTATTAAGATTCCTTTGCTGAGACTAAACCTGTTGTATTATATAATCTCCATCATAGTCCGTGATATTTTTCCACCGTGATCCCCACTGAAGTGGAAAGTGTTGGGGCTGAGTGATTAAAGAGGTGACCGGGCGTACAATTTGAGAATCAGAGGATTTTCAGCTCAATTACCCCTAACCCCTCCTCGGAGTAGCTTCCAGCTGTCCGGGAATGAGACACGGAGGACTTGGCATCGGGTGTCAGTACACACTGATTGTAGAGTGACAACATGAATCAGAAATAGCAGCGGAGCATCTATAAAAGTCGTGAACGGGCGAAAGACCACTGGCATAGACTGCACAAAGAGAGACCGAGACACTGGAACCCTCCCGCCAGCCGCAGCATCACTGATTCCCCGGACAAACATCCTCACCTTCAGACACAAGACCACAGGACTGATCAACAAGACCCGCAGGAGGCGACATATATCTGAGACAGATCCTCCCACAGCAGAGATGATGCCAGTCTGTACCGTGCTGGAGAAGCGTAGCGGCATGGTGGTGGGAGCTGAGCTGACATGTAGCGTGCGGGAGGAGAATAAAGCTCAGAGGGAGAGCTACAGTGCTGACTGGCACAGCGTTAGTCTCAAGACTCAACCTCAGGACAGGTGAGACCAACCGCTGCTCTCTTTAATGCGACATGAGTCACCACTGAAAGAAATGGTTCCAATTTCATCCCGGTTGTGATTTAAAATCCTTCATAAAAATGTGTTTTTCTATCCACTTATCTACATTGCAATTCTTTAAAATACTGTCATGATGGAAGGAAATTAAAGACTAAATTAAAAAGGTAAATCACAATGAGCATTCCCGTAGTTTCTAACTTTTACTTTTCTCTGATACCCACAGACAGACCATGAACATGAACGATGACTCCCGAAGGGAAACTCTGTCTCGGCAGTGGCAGGCCCGCTCCCTAATCCAGACCTGCCCCTCCGGGGTATTCAGGGTGGGCACGGTGGAAAGAGGGGTGAGGGAGCACCAGCTCCTGCCAAAGAGAAACACCCTCCCCTTGCCCATCTTCACACCCGCAGAGCTGGGCGTCAGGCTCGGACGCGGGGCCCCGCACACCGAGCAGGACCTGCAGCCATTTCCCACTCCGGACGGAGTCTGTCCCGGCAAAAGGAGCGTGGACGAGATCACAAGAGACCTCCCGCCGGTCAAACCGAACCTCATGGAGTTCGTACCCAAAATCCTCGGTCGCTCCATGTCCCAGGAGGCTCAGAGAGGGTGAAGCAGAGGGGGTGTTAGGGGGAGATGAGAAGGATGACAGATGGGAAAGACTAGTCAATGAGCAGAGTGTGCCAGGAAACATTGTGACAAGATGTATATAGGTCTATTTGTTGTGAGATTCACCATAAACCCTACATAATGTAGAATTTTAGCACTCTAAATGTCACGCTTTGTCATTGGTGGCATTTGGTGGTTGTGGTGTTAGAAATGGTCCCGTGAAGGTATTTGCATTGCGACTGAGACACACTGTGTGTTCTCAGCTGGGTAATCCTTCCGTGCGCTGACCCCGCAGGTGCACGACCATTTCCCTTTTCTTTTTTTATTGCATTGAAAAGAGGAAATATCATCGTGAGGTAGAATAAATGTGTTCTGGTGAGATAAATAGAGGATCTGCAACATGCGGTGACAGGCAGAAAATAATGTGCAAAGCGAAGCCGGGTGGAAAGTGGAATAAAGGATAGAAAGAGGGGAGGAAGAGTCAGAGGGGAAACGGAGGGGTGAGGGGTCGGGGAACATGCCTCGGACTTGGTCAGTCTCCAGGACTCCAGAAGCTCCTGCCAGACTCTGATCTGCGTGGAGAGGACAGAATGCTCTGGCGCAATCACACACTGCGCTGCACGAATATGTGTGTCCTTGTGTGTGCGCGCGCGCGTGTGTGTACACTGACACCTCTAATCAAAAGAAAACTAATAACCCACTCTTAACAGTATATTAACTGGTCTGCCTTTGTGGTTGAGTGGCAGCTCGTGTTCATATCTGATAGAGGAACTGAAGCTGTCACACTTACGAATGCATAAGTTTGTGTAAATGAATTTAAAACGTGTGCACTGAAATATTTTCGTAGATATTTATTATTTTTACAAATAAAAGCTGAACATTTCTCCTGGTGTCTGTCTCAAATGCAACATGAACATGATTTGGTTCTGGTTTGAGCCAAAGTAGATGATGAACCCAATTGGTGAAAACCTGACATACATTGTTTAAAAGGATTTAAAGCAGGCAGCTTGTGGAGAGAAAAAACAGGGGGGATATAAATAAATAAGAGGTGTTAGCTCACGCACTGTGATGAAAAGGAAGCACGCTGACATCGAAAAACTAGTGAAAACCTCAATATACAAATAAAGCATTTTAGACTTAGCAGTCCGTCACTGGACAGTTGACATATATAGCTAGCTATCTGTCAGCCGTAGTTTGGATAGGCACACTGTCACAGTGTCCTCCACCCTACTCCACCAACTCCACTCCACCACTTCACATCTTCATTTATCTTTCATGGCGCACTCCTGGATTTGTCCTCAACACAGAACGCATCGTTCTCCCGTCAACGCTCAGAGCTGAAACTGATGCACTGCGCCACCTCGTCCCTGTTCGCTCTCCCCATCTACAGCTTGCTCAATCTAATTTATCAGTTATTACTTCTGCGATTAGCTGCTCTTCTCTGGTGGAATTGAATTCCTCCACCGGCTATATTTGTCTCTTTAACCCCTTTTGATTCATTGTCCCCACCCGCTCTCTCATCACTCTCACCTGCCTCCCTGTGATAGGCAGCGTGTGGTTCTTTGATATTAATAGCTGTGTAAACACTGGCATCACCCTGGAGACAGCGGAGAGACAGCCGTATCGGCACGTTCTTCCCATTTGAGCTTTTAATCCTAGTGTTTTATCAGAGATTTGGGTGTGCTGCCTTCGCTCCCTATGTTTAAAATTACCCTCCCACGCTGCTGCTGGAATACTGTGCTCACTGTCACTGTACAATCCACTTGTTAAACTCCGAATGAACCTCCAAACCCTGAAACTATTTTCAGTAGACGCCAGGAAGTGTGGGAATTTTGTCGCTGACAAACCTAATAATGTGACACTGAAATTCTCTCCTGTGTCTCGCCTGTCTCAGCTGCTCGGTGCTCGTCGTATTTGGCTACTTATCTAAAAAAAAATATGGTAGTATAAACCCCAACAATTGGGTTGTGCTGTACATCGACTCAGTACCTTTCCACTCATTTGAGCGTGAGCCGGTGAGGAAACTCCTGTTTTTCTTGTTTAATTAACATGCAAAATACTCAAATGATTTAAAAGTATTTAAATGTCTTCAAACATAACCCGACAAGGTCAAACATGGGGCACAGCAGTAAATCTTACGTGTGGTGTCCTTTTTGCGATGTTCCCTACAAGTGGAATGTGTGGTGTAGCATGTGAAACCACTGTGAATACTCGTCACGACCTTGTCAGTGCATCATCAACAAGAGCTGCTGCCCCCTACTGGACAATGTGGGTAATGTAACAGACTAAATGGAGAAATAAAAGATACATGTATCTTTTTTTTGTTGCTTGTTTCATTATTCCTGCATTGTTTTCATCTACCATAAAATTAAAGTGAAATATATATAAATAGTTTACTGGTAACGATTACAAAAGTTGTTTGGGGACTGCTCCAACATTCATCCACTCCTCTTCTCTGCTTCTTCTGCCTCGGAGGCACCGTTGCTCTCTATAAAAAGAACAAAAGACATTACACAGATCTAAAGCATCTGATTAACTCATCCTCCTCAACCATTCCCAATCAACAGCACCATAATCACAAGCAGAGCCCCCAATCAGTGGCAATCTCATCACAATTACTCTGATGCTTGCTGTTGTCACCTCTTTGTCACCCTGTTGCGAGGGCCCCTATGACATCACGAGCACACTGTGTTAATTGGCTGTTGGCTGGGTGTTGCTGTGTAGTCGTTTTACCTGCGGCAGGCGCGACGTTGGCGTTCGGTGGGCAAGGGGCAGGGACGGCAGGCCTGAACACACATAAGTATGCGTCAGTGGATGAGTTTGTCAATGTGGATGGTGTTCAGAAGTTTGAGAATCAAAGAATCAAACAAGACTCACAGTTCAGTGTCACATTTGATTCATGGATTTAATGAAAAGATGGTCGACGCACTAAACGTTATTACCGCGCCCGCTGCAGAGATTTGAAATACTTTTAATACTTTTCTTAACGGGGATCATTTTGCGGGCAGAGAATAAAAACTCTTAGGCACAAATTTGTGCTTGGTTGCAGTGCAACTCTTTTTCTGCACCTTCTCGTGCTTCTCTAACACTGTTGACAAAAGGTGAGAGCAGGCTCTCCGAGCACAGCTCGGTAGACACGAAGCATCCGTACTCCCCCGACTGTCCTTAAATCAGTGGCTCATAAAAATAGGTTCTGGTGACAATGCACTGACAGTGGAGGTGGTGTTGTGACTGCATTGTAAATATATGCGGTTCCTTAAAAGAAGTTTTAACCTCAGACCATCAAACTTTCTACACATGCATCTATTGTCCGATGGCCGGTTGTCACAGTAAAAATGTAATTACGTTAGGGTGATAGATTGGTAAGAGAGCGTACACATACTGCGTACACTGAGCCTGGAAATTAGAGGCATGCACAGTTTCTACAGCAAAGTCCTGAATTGAAGTTTCTAGCTAATTTTGCTTAATCTCTGTTACTCTCGCTTGCTGCGGTGATACACAAACACAAAGATTCCTTTAAATATAGCTCTGCAAACCCTGCAGTAATTAGCAACCATTTCCAAAGCTGCATCTCTTTTATTGGGATGATTCTCATTATACTGGTTGAAGCCTTCTCACACAGCGGGTTCCTTCCCACTGAAATCTCATATTTGCTGTCTGTCTAAATTAAATTTCGGTGCCCGTTATAAAAACTTCTTTGTCTGGCGGCAGGTGATGATTTTATACAAAAGGCTCAAAGCAAATAAATGTGATCACTTAAGCCTTTCATTTTGAGCGTGATGAATGCGCCTTCGATTTGATTAATCATTCCGTGAGTTAATTCTCTGCGTCGCGAGTAATGAGTTGCCGTGTGTAGTGTGATGGACCCGGGGCAGCTCTGATCTGATCACCTGTCTCTGTGTTGCGGCGGGGAAGAGGTGGAGTCTCCCCGGCGGTCCGCTGTGGCCTGGGGCTGGAGCCACGCGGGGTGGGGCAGGTACAAGGCAGGCTGGTAATAGTGGTGGTACACTTGCGGGTCCGGCTCGTTCTCTGGGATCATAACCTGAGCTCTGGGAGCCTGAGATAGAGGAGGACAAAAAAAGCTCAGGGTGTCAAACAACTTGGTGACTGCAGAAATGTTATTTTATCCCTGTTACTTATTTTTTATTGTCTTATAAAAAGGGTAATTTCATGTCTTATCCCATTTTCTTTGTTATTAACTAAAGTAATGGGATAGTAAAGAGGACATATTTTGCTCATTTACGGGCTCATCATTTAATTTTAGAATAGGTTTGATGTTTCATTGTTCATTGTTCAGTACCTCTCTTTTAGCTCTTTTATCTCCCATATTTCACCTCGACCCTTTTTCCGTGACCTACCTCGGGACCTGGCGAAGGGCCGGGATATCCAAACGACCCGAGAGCCGACATGGTCATGTTGTTCATGATGACCTGGTGCATCTGAGCGTTCTGGATCATCATCAGCTCCACAAGATCTGTTGCACACACATGCACTTATTAATCACCATCTGAGGACCGTCTGATTGCCTCGTCTATTCTACCTGCCTGCTGTTCTGTCCTCTTGCCTTTGCGGCGGCTAAGTGATTAACCCACATTGTGTCGCGCTGAGGTGGTCATTGTTAGTGGTGCCAAGCTCAGTTTTCTCACCTCCTTGTCGCTCAATATTTGTTCAGTAATGACTCACCTCCCTAAATTATTTAACTCCTTCCCGGAAATATGAATAGGCTTTTTATTTTATTTATTTATTTATTTATTTTACCAGGCTAAGGACTTAGGAAAGTCTATTTGCTGTCACTTGAGAGCTCATTGTGAAGCATTTTTGTCATTCTGTTAAATTATTTATTGCTTGCACCATTGGTTATTTGCTAGCACAATGATGCAACATTCTGTAACATGACAAACTGATAGTTTCGTTTTTTTATATATAAATAATGGAGCAATAATATCAGCTAATGTAAGTCTAAGGGCTATTCATGCAAAGACACTTGGCTGTGTGCATTTGTCCGGCTGTGAAGAACCAACAGTTGTGAGTTTTTTTTTTTGTTGTTTTTTTTTTTTTAAATATATCACCCAGTTCTTTTTGTCAATATTTTTACCTACCTTTACTTTAAGGTTCTGTCCACTCTTCAGATGACAAATTGATGTCTTCCACCACCATGGCAAAACAACAATGGTTGCTGTCTCACATTACTGTCTCCAATTAGTGGGGCTAATTGTATAGTTTACACCCTGGAGAAATGCTGTGTATGGTAAGGCCCTTTTTTTCTTAGAGTGCACAAAATAAAACTGAAAAATATAAAAATGCACTTCCTACATCAGCAAGAGACGGATCCATTACAAGAAAACCTGCTGTAAACATTTTCCACAAGATCCCTTTCCCGTCAGTGACAAGCCACGATTTGGGCCTCAGCAACATGTGATTTTGCAACAAATCGCCTAATTACATGACAGATTTCACTGTGACACTCTCTGAACTTTTAACAAGCTTTCAAGTTATCACACTAGAAAAAAAAATCTGATTATTTGCGCAGCTTACAGAGACAGGACTCTGGCAGCCATTATAACTATTCCCTCAAAAAAATCCAGATTTCTTTGACATATTTGGGACACAGCTCTGACTTTAATATCGGTTACTCTATTTGTTTCCTATAAATGGAGAATGCATGGAGAAGTTTTAAACGAGCCCGCAGCAGCAGCAGCTGAACATGAGTTTAACACTCACATGCAAACTCATGAACACAATTTATACAATTGTCCTAGCTCAAGAATAGGCCATAAATAATAGATCTGAGTCCTTGCTAGCAGGCTGCTAATGTGACAGACAGGCATGAGCAGCTATAAGTATGCAATCCTGAGATTCGGTTTGTGTGTGTTGACAGTTTGCCGTACCCTCCTTGACGTGGCCACTGGGCTTAATGGTAGCAGTGGAGCTGGGAGGCATCACAGTTACTGGGAGTTGCTGCAGGATTGTGGTGTGCTGAGGAGACTGGGGAGGAGAGACGAGACTGTAATGAGGATCTGTGCCTGAAGGCAGACTGGCTGTGAATAAAATGGAGTATCCATCGATACAGCCAGTGAAGCTCCGCTCCGCAGCAGGGAGGGAATAAAAAATCGAAGCGTTATTTCCTCAAATGCAAACACGACTAAAATCATCACCAGAAATGATTGTATGAGGATGTGAAACTTGAGCTCAGTGGCACCTACGACACAAAAAGCAGCAGGTTGTTAAGAGCTCCAGTTCATAAATACTTACACAAAAAAGACGACTAAATGTATAACACACTCACAGGAAACGTCTGAAAAGCATGTGGATCATACGGGTGAAAATGCGGATAAACATCTTCTGTCCACTCCATGCCAGCGAGATTTAGCCGAGATTATTTACAGGACGCTCAGCGTGTGACTAGAACCTGTTTGCTCGAGTACAGAGGCACACGGTAGCAAGTTGCCAAGGTGCCAAAAAAAAACAACAAGAAACAGTCTGCGCACACATATGCACAGACACTCACCCACACAACACGTACACGCATCTAACAAAACACACGCGCGCTCTCATCCTTCCGTGATCATTATATTGACCTACAGTATGCAGCACAGGCTGTTTGTGTAATTAAGCTCACTTTGGAAACCAAACGCAGAGCAGCTGGGAATTCAAAGAAGTGAAACTCTGCAGTGACTATAAAAAGCATCTACCCTCTCTGGACTTTTGTTAGAAAAATGTTTTACAACTTTGATTCTAATTGGATGTAATTAGTTTTCAGTGACACTGATCATCCAGAAACAATATCTACAAATTACATTTAAATTAGGAATTGCAGATATTGATACTCTGGATGAAGTATGGCTGTATTCTTCATTTGTATAATGTATAAGTCAAGGAAAGTGATGACATAAGAGATTACAGAGGTCAATCAAACTGTGAGTTTAAAACACCATGGCTTTTTCCCAGCTTACCAGTTAAAATTTGAACACACGTTCTCATTCAATTCCGTGAGAATGACTGGTAGCGTATACTCAAATGTTTTTCCAATGCCTTGGTATATATTTCTGTTTTGTGGTGTGACACTGAAGCATTTTCACCACGTCAGGTTGACCAGCAGGGGTTTGAAATGGAGGTCAAGTCCATGGAAAGTTTTGCTATTTATTAACTCATTATGCACTAAACATTAGCAAACAGCACTAACTATACCATAACACACTCAACATACAACCCTCCTACTCAGGTGTTTAAAAGCAGGTTATCAGCCATGACTGTTGAGACAACCAGAAGGCGAGTACTGACACTGAAAGAAGATTTAAGCATAAGATTACACCAATGAACTATTTTTCCCGCTGTTAGACTGTCTGTCAACTAATTTCCATCTGGCACCAGTCAATGGTGGAACAGTACCTTCCATATGCACTGAAAAGATGAGTGAGCTAAGTCTGCATACTACGATTCATGATACTTTATTGAGTATTTTTTCCAGCACTAAAATGTAAAGTGTAACTACGGAACTGAAGCACTTGTAGGCATTTTCTGAATTTAAGTGACATCCCATTCTTAATCCATAGGGTTTAATATGACATTGGCCCAATGTTTGCAGCTATAACAGCTTTGGTTCTTCTGAGAAGGCTTTCCACAATGTTTAGGGGTGTGTTTATAGGAACTTTTGACCATTCTTCCTGAAGCACATTTGTAAGGTCAGACACTGATGTTAGACGAGAAGGCCTGGTTCACAGTCTTTGCCCTAATTCATCCCAAAGGTGTTCTATCAGGTTGAGGTCATTACTCTGTGCAGGTCAGTCAAGTTCTTCCACACCAAACTCACTCACTTGCTTTGTGCACTGGTGCTCAGTCATGTTGGAATCGGAAGGGGCCATTCAGAAAAGAGTTAGGAACATGGACTTGTCCAACATCTCTTGGTATGCTGAAGCATTCAGAGTTCCTTTCGCTGGAACTAAAGGGCCAAGGCCAGCTCCTGAAAAACAACCCCACACCATAATTCCCCGTCTATACCACAATGCAGTCAGACAAGTAATGTTCTCCTGGCAAACAACCAAACCCAGACTGGTCCATCAGATTACCAGATGGAGAAGGTGATTCGTCACTCCAGAGAACGTCTCTACTGCTCTAGAGTCCAGTGGTGCATTTTGCATTGCACTTGGTGATGTTTGGCTCAGATTCAGCTGCTTGTTCTAATCTGAAGGCAACATGAAGTTTGGAGGTGTGTAGCCATTGACTGCAGAAAGTTGAAGACTTTGAAGCGCACACAATTTGTGACTGTTGCTGTCGTTGCTGTTACTTCCACTTTGTTATAGTACAGTTGACAGTGGGACGTTTAGTTGTGAGGACATTCCACAGGTGGCATCCTATGACAGTACCATGCTGGAATTCACTGAGTTCCTGAGAGCGACCCATTCTTTCACAATGTCTGTAGAAGCTGTCTGCATGGCTAGGTGCTTGATCAACACAATTCAATTTTATTTATATAGCGTCAATAACAATACAAATTTTCTCAAGACACTTTACAAAAAAACGACCTGAAACCTCCAGAGCAAGCCTAACGGCGCTGGCAAGGAAAAACCTTGAGCAGAACCCAGCTCATATGGAAGGACCCATCGGCCGAATGCCAGCCGGGTAGAAGCAGAGAAGATCAGGAACATTGACAAACTTCTGTCATAGATACATATATCGAGCTGAAGGAAACACGTGGAATCTAATAATACAAGATATAGCTGATGATCTTATGTTTGAGAGTGTAAGAGGAACATGGGCAGATTGGAGAATTGTTCGTCCAGGTAGGAGTGGACAACTGCAGGAGGCCATGAAGACTGGGCCGGTTTATGAGGCCACGACAGCCTCCATAGTTTATGGAACTCCGCAGCACTCCAGGCGAGAGACCCTCACAAGAAGATGGAGGGGGAGGGGAGGCGCAGGGAGATGCAGTGGTTAGTAATAGAAAACAAATTATAAGAGATTAGAGGACAGGAGCTTGGTGCTAGAGAAGAGAGAGTAGAGGACATGTCCTTGTGTGTGTTGTCCCTCAGCAGCACCCCAGGCCTATAGCAGCATAACTAAGGGATGGTTAAGTCCAGCAACTATAAACTTTGTCAAAAAGGTAAGCCTTAGGCCTGACTTTACAAGTAGAGATGGTGTCTGCCTCCCGAACCCAAACTGGGAGCAGGTTCCATAGGAGAGGAGCCTGATAGGTGAAGGCTCTATCTCCCATTCTGCTTTTAGAAATTCTAGGAACCACAAGTAGACCTGAACTTTAAGATCATAGTGATCTGTTGGGACAATATGGTTCTATGAGGTCTTTCAGATATGGTGGAGTTTTACACCTTTGTGGGCCTTGTATGTAAGGAGGAGTTATTTTAAATTCACTTCTAGATTTTAAAGGGAGTCAATGAAGTGAAGCTAAACCTTGAGTAATAAGATCTGTCTTGCTAATTCCTGTCAGTGCTCTTGCTGCAGCGTTTTGAATCAATTGGAGGCTTTTTAAAGAGCTATTTGGACAGCCACACAGTAATGAGTTACAATAATGCAGCCTGGAAGAAACAAATGCATGAACTAGTTTTTCCCCATCACTCTGAGAAAGGATGTTGATAATTTTGACGATATTACGAAGGTGAAAAAAAGCAGTCCTGGTCACCTGCTTTATGTGAGAATTAAAGGACATATCCTGGTCAAACATAGCACGCAGGTTTTTCACAGTAGTACTGGAGGCCAGGGTAATGCCATCCAAATAAACCAGGTAATTAAATAATGAATCTCTGTGATGTTTAGGGCCAATTACAATGACTTCTGTTTTGTCTAGTTTGTGTAGAGTTTAAAAGTAGAAAATTACAGGTCATGCAAACCTTTATGTCTTTAAAGCATGCTTGGAGTGTAACCAGCTGTTTAGTTTCATCTGGTTTCGTGGATAAATATAGTTTACACACCTGTGGCTGGAACACCTGAATTCAGTTATCTGGATGGGTGAGCGAGTACGAGCCGCAGCGATGCAGAGCTGTGATTGGTCCTCTTGTTAGTAGCATGTTTCTGCTTCAGTATTTCTTGCCGCTTCTCCATCTCCACAATTTACAAATTGATTGTTTTGGATCTGGAAGGATGGAACACATTTAAACGCCTATTTAAACCTCAACTCCACACCTTTATTTCTTTAAATTTAGATTTTTTAAGAACCGATGTGCCACATACTGCCTATTGCTGTTGGCTAGGTTAGTTAGCTGGTGTCTTCTTGTTGGTTGCTTCTTGGTAGCTGACTGCTGGCCTGCTGGTTGGCTTTCAGTTGGACAGGGATTCTAAATTTGTTTTGCCTTGGATGTTGGCACAAGGGATTGTAACATCTCGTCCTGTGTAATAGTGAATGAAAGAATTGAAAAAGCTGCTTGGATGGGTGGTGAAGCGTCTTCAAGAAACCCTACAAGTCCAGTTTTCTTGGATATACCATTCCCTGGATGACTGAGAAAGACACAGATATATCTAAATAAAAGTGTAACTCGTGCTTTGGTATCTCTTAAATTCTGTTTCTATTCAGAGGTTGAGGGAGCCATGTGTAACAGTGACCTTATTTTAAATTGATCTTAGAACATTAATATTTATATTTGAAAAGCTATGATTTTGCCATTCGTGTGCATTTATAGCACTCTGAGAACACAACACAGCCAACGGCGTGTGTTTATTAGACGGCTACAGCCTGAGAACGTCACTATGGCAGACGACGCTAATTAGCACACAGTTTACATTCACTGTACCACTCTGCCTTCCAACTCTCCTTCCCACCCCACTCGCTGTCAGTGGAAAGGGGCCTCTACACCCCCACTGCATCTCCAGCTCTGTAATTAAAACGCTGTAATCTGGGTGGATCGTCTCTATTTTTAAAAGCCCCCTGTCATCGTGTGGGCAAAGTGACACAAAGGGAAGCATCAAGCGGTGAATAGGAGGAGGAGGAGGAAGGAGGGAGGGAGGCAGGAAAGGGGGTAGATATAGGAACAGCTACAGCAGCAGGTGATGGCCAGCTCTGTGAGAGATGAGAACACTAATAAACTATGTTTAATTGGCAGAATGGCCTAAAGATAAATTGTCATACTGCTATCCAGGGGCGCCTACGCGTCTACTTTGGAAGATATTTTTCTTTTTTTTTATAGAAAAGACAGAAAAGTGTTGTGAATCCACCAGAAAAGAACAGAACGTTTCACAGTGACAGAATATTCAAATCAAATTATCAGCACCGCGAAGAAATTGTGGGCCGCACTCAATATTGATCACCGATCACTCGTCTTTACTGTATTTGCGCTAACTGCAAGATAATGTCTTCAATTTACACATTTAGCACGTGCAATGCAGAACAGTTCGTTTTACACTCACAGGTAATATTGTCTCCGACAACGTGCTTCCAGTAATCACGATTTCAAGCCTGTGTGGCAAGCCCTGCCTTTAAGGACAGTGAGGTCATGTGAGGTCACGATGTCCTCAGCATGAGCACGACTAGGTTATTACTAACACATATACATAGGTGCTATATCAAATATGAATGAGACCCAGTAGCTTTCTCTCACTTAAAAAATCTTTAGGCTGCAGAGGTATGACTGAATTATTTGAATTTCTCAGTAATATTTAATCACACTCATGACCATTCACACAGAAGTGGACATCGATGATGGATAAAGGGCTATCTCGTGGCGTTAGGGATCATTTATTAAAACCCCGGGGATGGTATGAGAGGGCCACGTGTAAAGACACCCCACAGCTCTCTTTGCATCAAGGCAGCATTAACCACATTAGCCGGATGCTCTGCCGAACGCATTAAAAACAAATGGCATGTCTTCACTATCTGTTGGAACTTTATTAATTTCCCCATTAGCACTCGCTGGAGTCGTCAACACTGTAAGTCAGCAGATGGTGACAGAAAGATGGCAGATTTAGTCAAAGTCAAAGCTCGTATCATTAGTCCGTAAGTCTGACTCGGTTTCACCCCTCCTCACACGCGCAGCCCTCTTTTGCCCCCAACCCCCTGCGGCAGCAGCTCAAGAACACGGCCATTACCTTTCCCCGTTCCTATGGCAACACCACCCTGCAGCCCCTGTGTAGGGATGGCAGCGTGTGTATTTGCGTGTTCGCAGTCACGTGTGAGTGCGCGCGTGTGTGTGTGCATGATGAGCTGAGGTTGGTTTAAGTCATGTCACAAAACAGTGCTGTTTTGTTTAACTTTCCCTCACTGCCTGTCAGATTAAATGCGCACAGACATAAGAAAGTTCAGCAACAGCTTTTTTTTTTTTCTTTTCTTCTTCTTCGGAAACAAGCGCTCCCATTTTACGGTCAAGCACATGTTATCGCTGGCTTGTAATAAGTTTCTTTTCCTGAGTGCTCTCTGCTGCGGACTGGGCCATTAGAAGAGCTTTTGAGATCTCGTGTCTGCTCAACTCTTTGAGGGAAGCAAAAGTTTGAAGCCGCCTCACATCGATGTTCTGTAATGGCAAAGAAAAAGAAAAAAAACGGAGATGAAAGGAGAAGATACATAAAGATGACAAGTGCACGAGAGAGTGACACGACAGAGTTGAAACAGTGAAGGACAGGGCGGGAAGGGTGTGTTATTCTCTCTTTGGTGGTCCACTGTCTGGCATGTAGGGATGCAGTAGAAAAAGAGCCAGAGAAGCAATGTGAGATAAGGCTTTGAATAAGTCTCTCGCTTTTTTCTCTTGTCCCTAAGGAGAGGAGTTGACTGGCAGCTTCCCCCCAACACCCCCACCACCGCCACCTCCTCTCTCGGCTGTGGGCAAGCTTTGTGTAGCGCCTACCACCAACTTGAGCCAATTAACACGCCTCTGTGTGCACTCTCAGTTTATTAATATGTAATAAACTAGTTAGATACCAATTATCTTGCATTTGGCCATTTAAGTGTAAGTGGTTGGGGCGGCGGCGTGTCTCGGCTGAGGGGGGGCGGTTTGTAATGATGCTGTGAAACAGGTCAATACAAGTGATTCCCAGTGGAAATCAATTGGATGAGACAACCAGTGCCCCCAAGAGAGGACTCGGTCATTAGAGGGAAGCATATTAATGCCATTTGCCTCAACACACAATGAGCTCCCATTCTGTTTACTTTTTGTTCATTGTAGGCTTGATTATTCCCATGATGATCCTCTCCATCTAATGCAGCCAAGCTAGTGTCATTGTGCCTTAACTCGCTCTCTCCGGTACTCCTCTCTGACTGCCGACTTAATCAGACACAACCTGTGCCAGCCTCCCTTCTCCTATTTTGATCCGATCTCCCCTGTGCAGTACTGTCTCCTCACTTTGACTGGGCCTATACCCAGACGCAGGATTGACCCACACCTGGTCCTCAGTTAAATAAAGAAATGGAGATGAAAGATTTCGTTTGACTTGCCACATCTCCAGAGAATTTGATTTAACCTTACCGTGGAAGGGCTTCTGAGCCTTGGCTGTATGCTCCGATTAAAACTTTGAGTAATGCTGGAGGCTCATTAGATAATTTCATTTAGTTCATAACCTCCTCAAGTAGGAGACATCCTCTAAAACCACTGACTGGTGTACCTGTTCTGCCTCGTTTTTTGTTTCTCACGGTGCATAGAAGCTGCAGGATCAGATTGTGGGACCACCTGTGCCGCTAAAGATCACACTACCACTGGCGTTCTCTCTGTTTGTTTCTGTTTATTGCAGACATCTGTTCCTTTTGAATATGATTAGGCCCTATACACAAAACAGCGCATGTGAGAGCCAACCCTGTGAATACTAAGCAATCATTTGCATATTGTTTATAATGATTCATACAAAAGGCACTGGGGTTTGAATTTAATAGTTCTACCTCTTAAAAGTGCAAAACCACAACCTCCTTGAGATTGGGGCTGGCATTAATGTGTTGCATTTAAAAGCACAAAAGTAACAAAGAGCCTGTTAAGAAATGAATGAGACGGAGGTTAATTAATTTCTTTCAACTATAAAGCTTTTGTTGTCCCCCTGTTTCACTGGCAAATTTATTTTCCTTTTTATGCCCATGCAGGTCTACATATTTGGTCTACATATTTACTTGATTTATTCTTAAATCAAACAAGAATTTGACGGCGCTGTCGGTTCAGACTGTGCCTGAGAAAGTTTGGAAAAAGCAGAGACAGATGAAAGGCGTCAGGAGAGGAAGGGACAGCACTGAGAATACACTGGCATACAGACAGGAGAGGTTCAGGACCTGGCAAGTGAAAAAGCACAGTGACACATCCCATCTCCCAAAAATACAAAAAATAAATAAATAAATAAAAAATAAAATAAAATAAAAAATCCTCGGGGGTTATAGCTGACAGCACCGCATTATTACAAATCAACAACAGTCACTCTGGCAAATTATGCTCACATTCAAGCTGGGACTTTGTGTAGCACAGAGACGCATTTGCGAGTGTGAAATGGTGTAGGTGTATCGTTTGGAGGATACTTTGAAAACGCGTTAATTGAGTTAAGCGTGTGTATGTACGTCGCCAACTTCTCAGCTCCATGGTGTCGCGGGTAATGGAAATAATGAGGCAATTTGGTTGTTTGTCGTTCATCTTCGCACACATAATAGATTTATTTAAAATGTCATGAGTTTGAACACAAGGGCTGCTAATTCCCCGCTGGACTGGGTGAGGCAGGAAGTTGGAACACGCGTAGCTTTGACCATGCTTGAGTTTGCAGGAGTTAAAGTTTTAAAACACATTTTCAATGGACATACTACGTTGTGTTATCATTTGAAATTTTCTGAAAGACCGCCAAGTCATACTATTGTGTGTATGTGCCGGAGGGAGAGCGGGAGGAGAGAGTGTTTACATCCATCTGTGTGAGATATGAGATACTGTTTCCATTCCTCACCTTCATTGCATGTATTGTTATTACGGCCTCCTTTGAATACAGCACATCCCATTAGAAACAGATTGAATGGGGCTGAGAAAGGCCACTTCATCCTTGTGGGACCTGCGTCGGCATAGAAAACAGATCTTTTGTGAGTCTTGCCCCCCTAATCAAAAATACTGAGGGAATTAAAACTGTCCGTGTCCTCAGTGTCTGCCACGCTGACAAATCTGTATCGACCCAATGATCTTCTCTGTTTTTTCACTCGAAGCCTCATGGGCTTCATGGGAGAGCTACCTTGGTCATGGTTAAAGTTGAATGCCACCGTTGGTTTAATCATCATCATTTCTACGGTGATTTCATCGCCAGCAGACTGTTCATTATTTTTTTGTGAGATCTCTTTTGTAAAAGGTCAGTGGTGACGCTTCCAGCAAATGTACAGTTATGGGGGGAAAGTCTTGAAGCGCAGACAACCTGCCCAAGTGGCACACATGCTGATTGTAAGATTAACACGTTAACGCATCCCCTAATGCAACATTAAACAATTCATAACCTTTTTGTGCACTGCATCCCAGTCTTCATAATTGTGGTTCAGCCACGCGGTGCCGCGATTATTGCAGATCATTCAGGCGGTGAGGGATGAGGGACACTTGGATTTTCCTCCATCCTGACTCTTTAGCATATGCCTCAGTGGCAGTGGGCGATCGTAGTGTGACACCTTCAGCCGAGAGGGTGAGTAATTTTAATTGACACGGAGCCAAGATTCAGAGAAAAATAACACGGTTTGAACTGCTTAGTGCTTGTTTAAATAAGCTCATCACGAAAGAGGCTCTTGTCAGTAACATATCCTGTGGCCTAATAAAAGGAACATTGTACAACATTGTATGATCAGCTGCAAGGTTCAGTGCAAATGCTGATAATGGCTGATTTATAACGGCATAAAATTTAAAAAATGAATTGTTCTAATCCTGGCTGGCATGTTCCCCGTGAGCCTTTCACACTGTTGAGGGCTAATCCTGTCCCATTGTTCTTTAATTACTACTTTTAATTCTTCTAAATTCTTTGGACTGTGCTTTGAAACAGACTTTTGATAATCCACCACAGATTTTCAATGGGGCTCATGTCCAGGGATTGATCTGGTCACTCTAAGACCTGGATACTGTGCTCCTGCAGCCAAGTTCTAGTGGCCCTGGATGTGTGGCATTATCTTGTTGAAACATCCAGTTTGGACTGGACTCATCTGACCACAGAGCCTTCTTCCACTTCCTGACTGTCCAGTTCTTGTGTGCTTGGGCCCAATGATGCCGGGCTAACCTCTGTCTCTCATTGATCAGGGGCTTCCTGACAGCCTTGTAGGACCTTAAACCATGATCTAAAAGTCGACCACGTACAGTGTGGGTGGAACACTGGACACCAGTTTGGTTTGACCGCTGCTGTTGGAGCTCCTGTGATGTCATTCAGTGGTTTTCCTGCATACGTGGATCAGGTTGAGGTCATTTCTTACTGTAGAAACCCTTCGACGCCCAGATCTTGGATGTCTTTAAAACTGTTGGTTTGTCTGTATTTCTGCAGTGGATCCAACTGCTGAAGGACTGCATCTGCACTTCCTGGCTGAGAATCTATGTCTTTGTTTTAGCCATTTTTGTCACTGAAGAACTTTCAAATGTGCTGGCTTTACATAGACTTGAAGCACGGCAACAGAAAAATGTATCTTTTAATAAAAAGCACAACCTTCATTAGTGGATCACTGGAACCACAATGACCCAATACTCAAAATTGCTTACGTATTTTTATTGAACCAATCTATTTTAAATTTGTAATGTAATGACTGTTTTAGGATTTGTTTATATTTGTTATATTTGTTTGTATTTTGTATGTGACTGCACGTGAAGACCTAAAAGTCATTCTTAATGCAATATTTAACAAATGCATGGGGTGCCCGAAAACTTTTTTCCACCACTGTAAATTGCTTGCTCAAATGATGTGTTTCGTTTTTTGTTTTTTTTTTTTAGATGGGGATAAAAATCTGTAAATGTCATGTTGTTGACATTTTGCACCTTGGTTCAGTCTGTGTGCGTGTGTGTGTGTTAATGATGGATGCTAGCTGCTACGTTTTTATGCATGCAGTCTTGCTGAACTTTCAATAAGTGACATAAAGTATGTGCCTCATCATGTTGTTTGCAGTCATTAGAAATGTCAGCGCACCAGTTGCTAGGAACATTCAACATTTGTCATGTTAATTAAAGAAATGTGCAATTTTGGAATCCTTCGGGCACAGAAGATAACATTCCCATTCCCGTGAAGCTCGGATGTGCGCAGCAACAACTGAGGCAAGTGAGAGTACCTTGAAGTAGTGAGGGTCAATACAGGTGCTGGATGCAATCGACTCCAATTTATCAAAAGCATCTTCACCAGACCGTGCCTGGTGTGGAGTGACTGACAGCCTGTTTGGACGACGCAGTCCAAGAAGGTCATTAACCTGTGAACTTGGCCGTGATAGAATGACAATTTTTCTGTTCCTCATCCTCATCTAATCCGTTTTTGGTTCTTGTTCTTCACTTTATTCTTTTACCAACAAAGCATAAAGAAATTTGGATATTCTGTTTGTTTGATTTCCCAATCCTACTCCAACACTATGGAAGCTCCTAGCTGGAAAACTGGATTCAACTATAAAATAACCAGGTGTCAGTTCAGCTCCAGTGCTGCTACAACAGTCTGTATAAGGTTATAAGTCTATAAGGCTTGCAGGGCCTCCGTCAGTGGACCGTCCACATCTGTAAGCCCCTTCTAACTGCACCTCTTCGTTCAGCGTCTAAACTCACACTGTGGATATTATTGTTTCAATACAATTGTTGTGAACTGACTCCGTCTAAAAATAACACCCATGCTTCCTTGTTAACAACAGCAAATGGGAACAATGTCAGAACAATTTAGTTTACTTTTTCCCAGAAGATTACACTGCAGGCTTTGGGAGAATATTTGAGGCTTCCAAAACACTATTATAAATTGTTTTCATAAGATTTCTATCCACAGACTGACTGCACTCAGTGCAATAAAGTGTAACCCTTTGACCTCCTTTTTAAATATGCAACGCTTTAGAAAACAAAGGCTCATTGTAAATGTTTCGCCACCTCGCATCTTATATTGAAAGAAAATATGATGTTGAAGCTTCAAATACTGATCAACGTAAGAATCAGTATATACCAGTGTCTGAACATATGCATAAGTCTGAAATTGAGTTTAGATATGTCCTTAGCTGTTGGAAGTCTAATTATTTAATGAATATTATTTATTGAAGTTGTTTTCTGAGAGACTTTTGTCAGAATTTGTGGGTCTGCTGCACATCAGCGTCTTATGTGTGCATGGTGAATGGGCACATGTGTGAATGCATGGGTGTGTTTGTAAGTGGTCACCCCAGCTCGCCTGACAAGTACTGAAATAATAATGAGAACATTGGTTGCTTCTGAGTGGGGTGCATTAAAGAGAGGTAGGAGGGGATGTGGACAGACTGAGGAAGGAAAAGAAAAATTGAACCAAATCCTGTCTGCTGCTCTGAAACTTCCTGTGAGCTTTCTTTCTATCTGACATAGAAAGAAGAGAGGCATTGGCAGTGCACAGAGGGTAAGCACAACAGCATACCTTGGATGGCCACGTATGTCCTCATTGAGTGGAATTCTTCTAAAGTGGCACTGAAGCCAAAGTTTGCCCTGCCGACTTTTCTTTTATATATATATATAATTATCCACCCATTCACACACTTTCTGATGGAACAAAAGAAGAAGAGCTTGAACTTCTTGGAACCTTAAAGTCTCACTCAAGGCTTTTAAGAAGTGGAAGTGGCCAAGGTGAGGCTGAATGTTTTTCCAGTTGAGTCAACCATTCCTTGGAAAGATCTATTTAAAAGCTGTGGAGCTAAAACGAGCTCAGCCTGTTGTTCCCAAGATAGATAAACTCAGAATGGCCATCTACTGCATAAAAATACCACAAATGCCAAGTTCAATTGTGTCATGTAACATCAGGGATTTAGATTTATTTTGTCTTCATTAGTGCTGCCACTAGGAAAGTAAAATGTATGTATAGATTTTTAAATATATATATGTACATACAGCAATCCAGCCAATTTTAAAAGTGCACCTACTACGGGACATTAATATATTAATTTAATGCTGTCATCTTGTGCATAACTAATGCTTAAATAAGATGAGATGTGAAGGGAGTGAAAGGTCATTCCACACGTCTGATTATATTTGAGTTTAAATAATTAATTCAAATCTAAAAAGTAAAAAAAAAAAAAAAAAAAAAACGTTATTGCAGAGACTGCTACAGTTCTAACTAAATTATTTAGGAGACGTAAGAAGGAGAAATAGTTTTCTGAAACATTCCTTCTGGCAATGCGCAAATATGGTTCATTGACAGATGACAAAACGTGGCAGGCCATGTTAATATTTTAATTGCATGCTGCAGTTTCAAGTTTTTGGTACAAAATATTCCATGCAGCATAAGTGATTTCAAAAGTGCAAAACGGGTCCAAAATCACTTTACAGATCAGTTAGCGAGCATGCCAAACAGGACCAGAATCACTCCATAAAGCTGTGACCGAGTTTGTTGAAAACCCCAAAAGATCTAGGTATTTAAAGAGTATTTACCAAACGAGACCAAGAAAAATACTTTGTATAGAGAATACCCACATATCCATTACGTCCACTGAGTACACTGGCAGGCGTGGAACTACAGTATAAGAATCCACAATCATGCTTTTGACGGCTTTTAAAACGTCCATTAATCATCATGTAAACTTTACAAAAAGAAAAATAAATTACAAAGCAAAAAATGAGGTAACATCTTGTAAACATTTTCGTCACTTTGTTCAAGTTGGCAATATTTAATTCACTCAAAAGATTCAACAGATCGGCCCATATGTAAACAACTGTCTGCATTTTACGCACAAACTTTACGCACAAACATTGGTCGCTGGACTACATTCCTGTAGTCGTTTCTCGGAAGGAAATGTGAAGTTTTTGCATATCTTTCTTCTTTAGACCACTCTTTAGGACACAGAGCGTCTTCGATAGGTACATGCAGATGCAGCTCTTGACCTGGGTTGGATACGCGCAGCAGACCCTCATACCGGATCTCTCTTCTGTTCTCAACCGTACCTGATCTCAGTGTACTCTAGCTGAGCCCAATCATTACAGTCTCCACGTCTTTGGATGGTCTCCGGTCTTTCACAAGGAAGTTAATCATGCTCTCTGATTTGATCATCAAGTTGCAGCCGAGAAAAAATATACCGAACATGACGGTGAGCGACAACACGCACAGTACCGCAATTTGCACCACACGCATGACGAAGAGCTTGCGCTCGTCTTGCAGCACCAGGGACGCGCCACCGTCGCCGGTTACCACGTTGTCGGTGCTGTTGCCGGAGTATGTCGCCAGAGTCCCGGCGAGCGTCTGACTCCCGTTAAAAATCGCACCCTGGGTCATGTCAAAGATTGAAACATTCATGTTTCTTTGCGGATTATCAGCAACAAGACACACGACTCCAGTTGGCAGGCACAAAGTCTCACTACAAAACCTGAACTCCAAGCAAAATTTTGCGTCATGTGACTTTTCATAAGAAAATAAAAATAAGGGAACGGAGAACAACACGCGTTTGAAGTCCAAGTCTACAGCTTAACATCGGGGTTTGCCACAGCTTCAGTGCGTAATGACCACATCCACCTCAGCCAACTGCTGCAGTCAAAGAGTGTCGCATCAGGTGCAGCCAAAAGTAAGTTTCTTGAACTCAAAGTCCGCGTTTCTCTGCTTTTAAAGAGTGTTCGATTCGGCGCGCAATGTGGGAAACGGTGCTTCCCTCCGATGTAATAGGAGACACTCCCTGTGCGCCTGGGCTCGCCTGCGAGCGTTTCTTTTGTGCCAAGTCTCTGGTGCGTTTTAAAATGATGATGAGTTCCCAGTGGACCACACCACCACTCCTCACTAGGGGAGGTAGTCAGGTGGCCTAGGATAATTTGCTGCTACATGTGCAAAAGCGAGAGAAAAAAGAAAGTCAGCTGACTAATTTTCGCCTGCCTATTTTCTTGTGATTAACTGTAACTGGAGTATGTTATATGTTTTTTAAAAAATCCTCCAACAAGTGAACGCATCTCAGTGGCACTGCCTGATATTATCTTTCAGGCAAAAATAAGGCAAACATATCACTCATTTATGCACATCAATAATGCCCGAAAGCCTTCCTGATATTGATTCACACACACATTAGCTTTGAAGGCTTCATGGAAGTTTTCAAAATCATTTAAACTTGAAAACATTCAGCTTCATTAGAATCGATATGAGGAACAGACTGCCATCTGCACTGATAAGCAATAAAAACTTTGAGAGGTATGTAAAGAGTGTAATGTCACTGCCGATGAAACTGCGACTTTGGATTCATGAGAAAGACCAGTATAGACACAGTGTGGAATAACTAAGAAATGAAGACATGAATTAATAAACTAAAACTGAAGCACGGCCAATGTAGTTTGTTCCAGAAATAGTGGCTACTTCTTCCACTTTGCTAGTTGCTTTCCTTTCCTTGGCTGAGGCGGAAATCAAATTCCCGGACAGCACTCTTCTTGGAAAGCATTATTCAGAGATGAGCTACTGTAGACTTCTAATGTGGAAGGGAATTCTTTAGAATGAGTAAAAACGAGCCTTGGGGGATGTACACCAGTTGAATAATTTCCCAGAGAACGCTTCTAAATAATGACACAAACGATTTTCTCCTTCATCCCTCATACAAGCTCATTCATGCATAATGTGAGGTCTCAGTTTATACACTCGGCACTTTATTGACGGGCTGCATATGAGGAAAAAAATCTAATTCTTAGTGTGACTGTTTGCCTTTGAAATGAAATTAGTTTTATTGTAGGTGATTATTTCTTCAAATATATTAGATGAAATAGTCGAGAATAACTGATTTTTTCAAATAAGACTCGCTGAAGCCCTGCTGACATCAAGGAAAAAAAGCAGAGTTAAAATAATAAAAATCACTTCTCTTCTTCATAGTCAGCAGGTGTTGTGTAGTAATTACTGTTATTGGTTGTGATTTAAAATGAGCTTTCTATTATTAAGCCGAACTTCATTATTTAAGAAGGTCCACCCTTGCATTCAAGCGTGCAACTGGCAGATATTTCTGACATCAAGACAGAAATATTTGATGGATGGAGACTGGACCGTGACTGAAAGTTACCGACGTGATTTTGAGCTTTCAAATTCCAACCATTTCAAATTTATGAAAGTACCCACACAGACGGTTGGGTAGTTGTAAGTGCAGCAAGGAGAGATGGACCTTAAAAATCTCTTATAAAACAGGTTGTGTAACCAAATTGGAAACGATTAAAGTATCTTGGCTGACTGAGACTCAATTTAACAGTTATTATCTAAGTACATCCCAAATGATTACAGCTGCTGTAACTCCCTGTAAAATGTAATTCAATTACACAGTATATAAACACGGCGGAATGTGAGAGCAAAGAAACTTCTTTATGGATGTGAAAACCGTGATGAAGTCCAACAGGTTAATAATAATAAAAAAAAAAACAACTGCCTGAAGCATTTTTACATCACCGTTCCCAACACTTGGGTGTGGAGTCTGTGAGATTAATCTGCTGTTTGTCAAAAAAAACAAAAGCCACAGAATTCAATTTGGGACGTCTGGCTAAGCTGCTTCCAGTCACCACCTTGACGAGCATGTGTACAAACAATGATTAGCTCCATCCGCAAAAACCCCACGCGAGTCTATCACCTTCAGGTAGTTTAATAAACTGATAAGCGGCTGATAAGCGACGACAAACAAACGCTTGTGTACAATAAGACTGAATCATCTCATTAGCCCTTTGATTGGGCTGCCATACATTCATTTGCGACATGTAAATCAGCGCTTCACTATTTGATTCTGCTCTGTTGTTCAAGGGCTGTGATTATGGAAAGTAGCTTGTACTTACACCTAATCTCTCTGTCAATATGGAAATCCTCCATGACAGTTAAAACCTAACAATGCCTCTGCGAGGCTTTTATCAACAAAACTTCAGAGAATTTACAAATGAGGGAAAAGTCTTTGCAAAGTCAAGCACGAGGAAACTTCAGGTCGCTGTTGAACTAATGCTCAAATTCTTTACAACTTTTATTATATCACTGTTCGGTTTCTCTCAGGGCAATTTGATTTTTGAAAGCTTCTAAAGAACCTGTTGCTGACTCATAACTTGACTCCACGGTGCGTCACACTGAGGGTTCGCTGTGAGGGCTTCACCTTTCAATAAAGCCCCGGTCATGGGAGCGGATACTTCTCTTCCCAATTGTTATCGTTAGTATTACTGTATATGAAGACATATTCACATGAAGATGCATACATGAATATGAGTGTCTGACTTGTTCCTAAGCAACAGTAGACCCGTGAGCCCAGTGACAGATGGTTGGTGAAGTTATTTTGGTTTAGAGGAGAGATAGAGGGAGGGAGCGAGGAGGCGCCTGGACGGAGGAGAGGGGGGGAACGTTTCCACTTAACATGAGGGAATTGGCAGCCTAGCAACACAAACTAAGTGAAGACATCCCTAGCAACAAAGAATTGGTGTTTGACCGCGCCTACCTCCCCACTGCTCCATACTCCACCCTCTACCCCCCCACAACATCATTTTTGTCTGTGGTGCCTACGCAGGACCTGAGCCGGGGGAACGGACACACCCTTTCAACCCCCGTCACCCCAGAGGGAGCTGACATTCCTTAAAACATCCCCCTTTCCAATTAACAGATTTCTCCTAAGATGTGCCGTTATTAGCTGATCAAGGCTCACGCAGAGCTGCGAGGAAGAAGGCTGTATCCCTGGGCGAGCTGGAGAAGGAGAGCAATTAAATACCAGGAAATGCGTTTAAAGGGCTCTTTGTAAATATTAAACAGGAATAAAGCAATTGTTACAGAGAACGTGTCAGGGACCGTCTTTTGATCTATGGAAATCTTAATCACGCAGATGTAAATACGGTCATTAATTACGCGCTGGTACAAATTGCAAGGACGCAGCGCCACAGCGGAGTGGCGCCCCACATCAACCCCACACCAAGCAACCATCAGTCATCAAAGTTATTTTAAGGAGATAATGACTTCATCGCTTTGATTTGCAGGGAGATATTACACTCTCCACGAGTGTGCGTGGCCCCCGCTGCAGCCTCTCCGCTTGGATGCCTGCGGAAAATCTGTTTGTTTGAGACACAGATTACAGCATTCATAAATCTAATTGAAGAAATTCCTGATCTGTCTCTCCAGTGCAGACATCCTGTGAGCTCAGCCGCCACCCATAAACTTCATTTCCAATTAGACACATCTCCACGTCTCAGTAACGCAGGCCACCACGAGAAGTCTGCTCTCCTCCTGCCTTCACCAAGTTGCTTTCTTTGTTCCTCCTTTCTTTCCTGCTGCCTCTCTTATAGAATTTAACAGCGGGCTACGTCTAATGTCTTTGAAAGAACACAGAACAGATAAGCTCTCCTCTTTCCATTTCTTCGTCCCTCATGTGTCCTCAGAGTTTATTTATTATTTTCTTCTCCTCATATATCCTGTCATCCCTTGGGAGGGAAATGTAAGCTGCAGATCAGAGACTAGAGGAGGAGGGAGATGAGATATAGCGAAGGGTGACAACCCAAATACACATTGTCCGACGTCAGCAACTGTGGGGCACGTTTCATAAGCCGGCTGACCACTCACCTGGGAAAAACTCATATCTCCTCACTTGACCCTCCCACCTGCCCGTTAAACCCAGCCAAGCAGCAAAGGGTAAGCTGGCTGTGGTTAACCAAACACGGATTTTCTCTGAATGATTGTGTTTTGATATTGGCTCTTCGCAACAGCATTCTCAGACTCCGTGAAAAGCTTAAAGGGCTCTGGATAGATCGGCAACGCAGGTCAGGACCCCTCCATCCCCCTTTCTGCCTCCAGCCCTCCCCCTGCACCTCTCGTTCCGTCTTAATTGGCTGCCATCTGACCCGCCGTGTGGCTCTTTATTCAGGGCAACAGGCGCTATGCTCTTCCCAAAATGCCATTCATCTGCGAGGGTGGTAGCCGCAGATGACTCTGCAGCCGATAGATCCAAATCAGTCAATACCGAAGAGGGGTTTTCATTGCCCACAGTGTATTACCTGCACCACCCGCCCACACTGAGAGCTTAATGCCAGCAGAACAGTTGACTATTATAGCTTTTCTACTTATTTCTCTATTTCTGTCATTTCTTCTAGCGGCAATTCTTGGACACGGGTGGCAGTAACTTAGCAACCAGCCAGAGAATAAGAGCAGGGCACAGGGATAAAGATTCAATAAATGGACAAATGCAGAGATAAGAGGCATTGTCTGCTTCTACAAGCACCGCCACACTCACATCACAACCACCACACACATCCCAGATTTGGTTTCTGCATGGCAAGCTTAGCATTTATCCCACTTTCTGCCTCATTTTTCATTTCTTTCTTCTTCTTCTTCTTTTTTTTTTTTAAATTGATTTCTCTTGTTTTGGAAGCTGTCAAATTTCAGTGTGTTCTGCCATTCACTATGGGAAGAGGCTTTCTGTGGCAAGGACTTAACAGGTTCATAAATTTAGAAAGAAGGAAACAGAGAATGGCTATATGGAGTTTACATTACACAGCAATTGCTAAGTCAGTCCCTTTAAAACAAACAACTCCAGGTCAGTATATGAACTCTGCTGCATATGTGTATTTTCCCCCTACAATGCATTCTACCACTGCACCTCAGTGTACGATGGGTCAAGTTTTTGGTTTTTGATCCAGTGATCCTGAGCTCACATTGTGCACTTTAAACGATTATTCCAGATTTTGCAGGTCATACAACTTTTACATGTTGTTCTCTTTTCTGACCAGTAGAGGGCAGGACGACGTGCAATGCAGTTCATATTTAACATGATGCAGGTCACCTGAGACGGGTTTTACATGCAAATTAACAACGATGGTCATCTACGGTGTTTAACGCAATTATGTAATTGCTACATCCAGTCAGGTTTAAAGTTTCTATCTGCCGCTGCACTCATTTTGATGACTCTGCAAGTGTCGAGCTCATCACAGATGAGGACAAGGAAAAAGGGCCAGTCCATGGCTTTGTGGACTGGTGCCAGGGCAACCGCCTCCAGATTAACACAGTTGAATTTTGCTGCAGGTGGAGACACTTTGTTACCATATTAGTAGGAAAGTGAGAAGGACTGGACTGACAACGCTATTGCACTCTACGGTAAAGGTCAACAAAGGCCTGTTAGAGACACTCCAATCCGCATATACTATGATGTGGTCCACTGGACCAGCAGCATTTCAACGAGACCTCACCCACTCCCTGTCCTGGGATGCTCCCTTGATCCAGCGCAGGTGGTGGGGCAGAGGAGGAGGTTTACATCATCAGTCTATCATCCTTGGAGAACTCCGTGATCCCTGGGCAGCTCCTTCAGACACAGGCTGCGGTGAGACACGTCAGGTTCTTCCACCCTGATGCTGTCAGACTCTACAACTATAAGCCTCCTCCCTGTACACCAAAACCACAGACACAAGAAATTAAACTGTCATTTACTTACGCGCGTGTACAGTACATGATAGTGTCATTATCCTACGCGCTTCTGTCATGTTTCCCCTGTCGCTGTTCTTGCTGTGGTTTCAATAAAGGAATAAAAAAACTTAACAGGCTCACTCACAAAAGAAAAGGAATGCGGATTAGTGTTGATAGCCACTATTGCCACTATTGTTTTTTTTTTTTTTTTTTTTTTTTTTTTTTTTTTTTTTTTTACACAACTGTAAATGAGGCGATGTCCACACCTGTAAAGCAAGAGATTATGGTGACTATTGTGAGATTGTTGTGATAATTATCAGCTTTCATTAATTCTACAAATACATGTTGCTCTATCTTTTCAAGGAAAAAGCAATTAGCCATATACTTAAGTTAGCCTATTAGGCAAACTCCGTGTTACCCTCACTCTTCACCTGAGTTCCAGCTTGCAGCAACGTGCATAGAAACACAACTAATATTTAGAAAGTCTGGTGGATGCAATAAACGCTTTGCGTGATCGCCCACTCCTCGTTGTATTACAGCTATGTTCTTACCCAAGGTTACCAAACCTCTGATCGAGACAAGTTCCAGCGACTTGAGGTTTTTTCATTCATGAGGCGGTAGGCTGTGACCCAATATGCGGAATGAGGAAAAGCGTTCAAGCTGCGAAGTGAACAAGCCCTGAAGTATCCACAGAGGACTCATCTAAGACTCGGCTCCGTTACGCTCCAGTCATGGGAACGTTAATAATCCGTCTGGGGATAGGTCTTCTCGTTTTCTTTTTGACCTCAGCATCCAGTGTCTTCGGTAAGATGTGTTTTTTTATTTTATTTTTTAATCATTCCTCGCGCTAACTTTAAACATGTTCACCTGCTGCTGAGTTGTCCCGGACCAAAGTTATAGTAGGACACCTCAGTACGCACCGGTCTCTGTTGACGTAGAGTGATCACTATATGATATTCATAAATCTAGATTCATTCACTGTTAGATGGCTTGAATCCCGCGACAATGCGGTTGAATCTGCGCCCCTACGCTGGACCTTTCTCCACCTTTCCTTATAAGGGGCTGAAAAAAGTCGTGAGCGAATTTCCCGTCCACGGACTCCACGGTACTCAAGAGACAAGTCGAGATTACATTGATCGCCGCACACTAAATGCGTGATTGCGGTTTGGTTGTGGAATACTTTTGTCTTCTCTGAAATAAACTGTCTGAATGCAGTCTAATTAGGAATAAGATAAAGTCTGTCAATAAATGAAACAACTGAAAACCCTTAAACTGTAGTAAATAAGTTGTGTATTCGCGCCAGGGTGCCGTGAATGGCAAGGACGCCGGTGTTTTCAGGCACATAATTAATAGTTAAAATAAATATGATAATGTTTTCATTTCATTGTCAGATTGCTGATGTTTTATTCAAATTTACCAATTAACACTGTTTCACTGCTGAACCTCAGTGGGCCACACCCTGGGGCCATGTAGGATAACTCAAAAGTTTGGAATTCATTTGTCTTACATGACACATTTAATGCAGCTTGAAATAATTAATTTAATGTGTGAGCTGCAAGTATTAGCAAAAGGCCTGTATGATGGTATCTGGATTTGCGTCAAAAGAGCTTCCTGTCAATGTAACGCTGATTCAGTGTTATCTATATACAGCAGCTCACTTCTTTTTTTCTTTCTTTTTTCACTTGTCTGGGTGATATTATCACAGGTTCCAACATATGCACATCCAGAGGAGTCACCACTTGTCGAGCCTGCCTAGCCGTTCACCCCAGCTGTGCATGGTGCTCTCAAGAGGTAAAAACACATACATTGTCTCGTAGCTCCTCCCATTCATGGCTGCTTGAAGCAAGTTTGAACAAAACCTGATTCCCCCACTGCACTCCTCTATTTGTCATCCATTGATGTCTCTTCTCTGTATCTTAAATCGCTGTCGGTATGAGCATATTTCTTCTAGATTTGATCACAATGTGCTCAGCAGAATGGATGCGGTTGTTTTAGGTCTTTGGGAAGGGGGGGTCCGGCACTTCTCGCTGCGACCTAAAACAGAATCTGGTGAAAGGAGGCTGCAGCCAGGCATCTCTGGAGTTTCCCTCCAGCACCTTGACTGTTGAGGAGAATAAACCACTCAGCGGCAAGGCATCGGGTGTGACTGATGATGTCACACAGATCAACCCTCAGAAACTCCGTATGGTATTAAGACCAGGTTTGTCCACACCCACTAGAAATCATCAATAAGAATACCCACAGGATCTGATACTTCCCAAGACCAGATACATTCAGTGGTTGCATTATGAAGACAGAAAATGAGGGCTATTATTATTGCTCTAGTGGCTTGAACTGCTTAATAATATTTAAGTTTAATTTCAGTGCAGTTAATCGGTTTCATCATCTTCTCCAATTGTGTGGCCCTCTTATCTTCCCCCCTCAGGTGATGCCAAGCTTTTCACTGTGTCTGTGAAACAAGTGGCAGATTACCCCGTGGACCTCTACTACCTGATGGATCTCTCATACTCAATGAAAGATGATTTGGAGCGCCTACGCACCCTGGGCAATGAGCTAGCTTTAACCATGGGCCGGACCACAAGCAACCTGCGCATGGGCTTTGGTGCCTTTGTGGACAAGACCACATCCCCCTACATGTATATGTTCCCCCCAGAGGCAGTTACAAACCCTTGCTTCAGGTAGGAAGGGAGAATATGGTTGGGGCAGAAGTATTATTGCATTCTGAGAAAACCTGTCCATCTATGTTTAACAGCCACAATTATTTCACCTTTCCTTTTTCACCTTTCCAATGTAAACAGGATTGGGACCGATTGCCATCGTCAGTTTTCGTTCAAGAACGTGTTGTCACTGACAGAGACGGTAGCTCGCTTCACTGAGGAGGTGGAGAAACAGCAGGTTTCTAGAAATAGGGACGCTTCGGAGGGTGGATTTGATGCCATCATGCAGGCTGTAGTATGCAAGGTATTCAAAAAAAAAAAATAGAATCAGATGCAGAAAAACATGCTCATTGATGTGCAAAACATGTGCTTGTGCATGCATACAGTACACATTTGACTGTCTTAAATGTGTCACATTTATTTATGCGTTTGTCATCATTAGGACAAAATTGGCTGGCGTCCAGATGCCTCTCACCTTCTGGTGTTTACCACTGATGACAAAAGTCACACTGCTCTGGATGGACGTTTTGCAGGCATCGTCCAGCCCAATGACGGACAGTGTCACCTTGATAACGAGGATACGTACAACAACTCAACTGTGCTGGTAAATGGAGACATTTAAGTACACCATTAATTCAACTGTGACTGGTTTTAAGAGCATTTGGAGTGATTCATTATTTCCATGATAATGCTTCCTGCGTCTACCAGGACTATCCCTCTTTGGCACTCATGATGGAGAAAATGTCTGAAAACAACATTAATTTAGTTTTTGCGGTGACTGAGTCTGTGGTTCCGCTTTACAAGGTAAACAAAGTGAACTAATCGTACCACAGCATTAATGTATTATCAGTGTCGAATAAGTAAATAAAATCAAAAAAACTCAATAATGTCACGTTTCTCCTGCCAGGAGTACAGTATGCTCATTCCAGGCGCAGTTGTGGGAAAGCTGTCTCGTGATTCCGGGAATGTTATCCAGCTAATTGAGACAGCCTACGCGGTAAGAACTGCCAGAAAATAATTATATGTCCAAATGCATTCTCAATTACATTTGAATGTGTGCGACAACTAAACAAAAAACAACCCATGTAATTGATAACTTTATGTAGAACATTCGCTCTAAAGTGGAGCTGGAGCTGTTGGGAGTCCCAGAGGAGTTGAACCTCTCCTTCAATGCCACCTGCGTAGGTGGAGAGGTCATCCGTGGACTCAAATCCTGCTCTGGCCTCAAGATTGGAGACACTGTACGTATCGGCAGAGATGGTGATATGTCTCATCCACGTGCAGCTTTGCATCTGGTGCTCACAGACGCGTTTCCTCTTCTTCAGGTGTCTTTCAGTGTAGAGGCTCAGCTGACCCACTGCCCCAGCAAGAAGAGCCACACATTCACCATCAAACCTGTGGGCTTCAAGGACTCCCTGCAGATTACGGTGGACTTTGCCTGTGGTTGCGACTGTGAGTCAACGGCACAAAAGAATAGCCCCTTCTGCAACAATGGCAACGGGACCTTTGAGTGTGGCGTTTGCCAGTGTAACGACGGTCGCCTGGGCCCGCGATGCGAGTGCTCAGTAGAGGACTACAATCCTACTGATGATGACAACTGCATCCAACCACCAACCAGCCGCGTGTGCAGCGGAAGAGGCGACTGTCTGTGTGGACAGTGCTCCTGCCACTTGAATGAGTTTGGTCAGGTGTGGGGAAAGTACTGTGAATGTGACAACTTCAACTGCCTGCGCTCCAAAGGGGCTCTGTGCTCCGGTGAGTACATACAATTTGTTACATCAGGAGTGTTTCGGCTTTGCCAACAGCACTTGAGCATTTTGATAAGACATAAACGAGGAAGAGCTCAATGGATTTGACAGAGAAATGACAAGTACAAAAAGCCTTTAATGGCACCATGAGACCAGCACTCATTACTGAATAAATGGATAGAAGTTGTTAAACAACTAGAGCAAAAACAATTCAACCAAACTATGAAAAAACATAGATTTTTCTCATTAGTGTTCTCACTGACTTGGTGTGGTGGAGTCAAATGGTGTGTAAAAGTCCGTACTATTATCACAAAGTTAAACCAGGAAATGGGTTGTAGCTCGATAAGTTGTTCTTGGTGACTAATGCAGGAAAGATGATGTTGCTCTTTCCTTCCTTTCCCCCTCTCTGAGGCCTCATCTTAGCACAATGGGAGGTAGTTTGTTCTTGTATATCTCAGTTTGTAAACATTCACGTCTTAGTTAGTTTACATAGCTTTTAGTGAGCTTGATCAATCAAAATAGACACAATGTCCATTCTTTAATTATCATAGATAATCTGGCTGATAAACATAACCACTGCTGCTTACAAATGAGCAATTCTCTGTCAGGCCTGTAAACGAATAGTCGATCTAGACACACCCGATCGCTGCAGTGCTGCATGATGTGTTCTCACTCCCCATTACAAGTCTGCACAGCTCAGTGCAGTTACTCAATTACATCGATAAAACTTTAATAGGCTCTGTCACTGGGTAGTTTAATGTAATAGCAGTTTGGATATATGAGTGTGAAGAAAGACACTGAGCTATGGTGGAGAATGGCAGAATTTTATCTTTGCATACATTAAGCGGAGCAGACTGTAGCTGTATATGCGAAGTCTGACTCAAGTGGAATGAGGAGATTCACATGTTTACATGCCAGACTCAGTCTGTGAACATAGGTGTATGTTTTCTGTTACTATGGCCATGGCAAGGACAGGGAAATGATAAATAAAGGCATCTCCTCTTGGACCTGGAAAAAGGTTTATCATCAATCAGGTAATAGCTGTGTCTAACTAAAACACACTGTCAAGTTAAGAGGTTACGAAGCAGCTTGTTTGGAGCTGAAGATTAGGATATCTCAGGTCTGTTGCACTGAGTTTGTCGATACTTTATTATAGAAAGACACTTTTATCATTATATTGGGAGCTGAAATGTCCATACGTTTGAGCAGTGGGTTAGGGTTAGGTTTAGGGTTAGGAATTCTAAGTGCAATGCTCATCAGGTGGCATACGTTATATGACCAAAACGATGTAGATATACTGATTTAAATGTACTCATCTCACCTGCATTGTCCTCTAAATTTACCTTTTAAAACTGCACTGAGAAGTTTCCAGGAACGCGACATGTATCAACACGAGACACGTCAAGGAGTTTGTCTCAAGAGGGGTTGTTTTTTTACTGAGGAGCTTGGGCTCCCGCACTCACCTGCACACACAATGACATAACCTGTATAAGACTAGCCACAAAGCTCAGCTGCAGTGTCTCAGCGCAGTCGTAATGTTGTCTTAAAAAGAACAACTAGCAATTGGCCCCGGTTCAATTGAAGCTACAGAGACAAAAGGAGTTCCATCTCTGTGATATCCCCTGGGGCTGTGTGTTTCTTCCACTGCTGAGAGGCTGTGGGACCGGAGCAGGGCCAGGGAGCAGGAGTCAGCAAGTACAGCCTCAGGTCCCATAAATGCAAGAGAAGAGAGAACGGGAAAGTTTGCATTCCTCTGTTGGCAATTTTCCTGACCTCATTCCTCTCCAGCATGTGTCTCTCCACACTTCCCTATAGTATCCCTTTAACTGCTTGTCCTTTCATTGTGTTAAACTTCACTAAAGCTCTGGCATGTGATTAATGGACAGGATTACTGTGCAGTCTCATGGGGGGGAGCAATCTAAAAGAAATCCCCTTCGTGTATATATAAATCAACTACAACTAATGGGAAAAAGACGATGACGTCAGCTATCGTCCCAAAAGTGACTCAGAGTTTTTTGTTTGTTACATGTCTCAAATGTTATCTTACTGAAAGAGTAAGAAAGATTGTTCACTGAATGTACTGCCAAGCCTTTTATGTGAGGCCGTTAACCATTAACACCACCAGTAACCACATCTCATTCTAGCCCTGCCACAAACACAGTCCTAAAGAGAAGATTAGCCGAGTGGATCCTGGGGGAATTGCTTCTTCGATTTTACAACTGTAGATGATTTGTTTTCCGTTGTGAAATTAGGGACCATTGGACCAACCCTTTGTGTCATTTAATGCCCCCCTCCCACACCCCCTCACCCCCCTTCCCGATGATCCTGCCGGGCTGTGACTCACTTTGCTCTTAGTCATCCATTGCCAAATCCTGTTTAGTATCCTGCTAAGAACGTTGCAATCTCTGGGGCCTTGCCGTTGTTTCTGAGGGTAGCTTAGTGTGTTGACGTGAGGTGTCTCAGCCATCTGGGGAGGAAAGCTCACCCCCACGTCCCGTCAGCAAATGACAGCTAACACGCTTCCTAGAATGACCTGGCCTCTGTGCTTTCACTTGCTTCTGTGGACACTCGTAATGAGATCAAGAACCTCAGACTGTAACTTCAGTTACAGAATTACACAAAGGGGACACTTGAAATAGATGGCATTGGTTGTTTTCATATCCAGGGGCTTTTTTGTTTTAATTTAATAAATCAGTTCATCAATTAATCAATCACAACCAACTAATTGTAGAACAGATGACATTCTAATTTTTGAAAAGGTGTCAAATTATAGATAAGTGGCCAAATCAGTAACTCCAAAAGCTGGTGATTACATGTTTGCAGACAAGTCCAGAGATTTGCCTGAGCATGCATCAAGTGTTTCAAAACACTGGTTAATAGGCAACACATTTACAAGCACTGTGGAGATGAAACAATAGAACAATAAAGCACAGACCAACACTCGTCCTCATCCTGTTCAAACAGATTCATTAAGTACAACAAGTACACAACACACACAACACACACACACAGACACACACACACACACTAATGCAGTTGTGCAATATGTACTTTTTAATTTTGCTTGCCAAGCCCCACCCATGTACTTGTGGATGTTCAAAATATTTTTGAAAGGACTTCAGGGTCAGACATAACACTTAATACTCACAGGACGACTGTTTCCTGTCATTCTTTCAGATCACGGAAAGTGTAACTGTGGCTTCTGCCAGTGCGATGCAGGCTGGAAAGGAGAAAGCTGTAACTGCACCACACGCACAGACACCTGCATGTCCAACACCGGCATACTTTGCAGTGGCAGGGGTTACTGCGAGTGTGGAGTCTGTCAGTGCACTCAGCCCGGTGCCTACGGAGTCACCTGTGAGAAATGCCCCATCTGTCCTGATTCCTGCACTATAAAAAAGTGAGTGTTCGAAGGAACTGGACAAAATGACGCATCAAAACTGTTTCTTTCTCAGTGACACAGTATGTTTCATACAGCACATCATTTACAACATAAGTTTTGTCCTAAGGATATCATTACAGGTAAGGTCATGGGGTTTATTTCAATAAATGCGCTAAGCAAATTATGTACAGTCTACCATGAATTTAGTTCATTGTAAATCTTGTATCCAAAATTTTTTATTTGATGTGATGGGGCTTCAATAAGGAAACTCATGGAATGTCAATGGAAGTGCATCGTCCTTTGAGGATCTTTAATACTATAAAGTCGTTACACAAACTGCCTTACTGCAAGTTCATCTGTTTTAAATGACTAAAAACACCCCTTTTCTCTAACTTAAAGAACATATAAAAGGTGATAACAAAATCTTATAAATAAAACCCTTTAGTGGATACAATGTCTTCCACTGGCTCACACTGGCCTTGTAACAGTACTAAAACTAGAAAGTGTGAAACAAAAATGTATTTACCATCAATACACGATCAATACATATACAACGACCAGACATAACATTATGACCGCATTCCTAATGTTGTGTAGGTCTCCTTTGTGCCTTGAAAACCATTCTGACTCTTCAGACTCTGGTGTCTGGAAATGGAATGTCGTTAGTGGGTCTTTTGGAGTGTAGGAGGAGGGGATCTCTTTGGATCAGGCTTGTTCCGGTGCATCCCGCAGACTTGAATTTGGAGGCCAGGTCAACACCTTGTGCTGTTCTTCATGTTTATTAGTTGTTCATACACTGTTTTTTGTGTGTGTGTGTGTGTGTGTGTGCCTGTGTCAGGCTGCCATCAAGGAGTGTCATTACTATGGGGTGGGGGTGTCTGGTCTGGTCTGGTCTGGTCTAGGTGGGTGCTACATGTCTAAATAACATCCACATGAATGCCAGGTCCAAAGGTTTCCCGCCAGAACAATGAATTGTCACAAGATGGTCAGTGCTGTTTACGTCTCCTGTCTGGTTTTAATGTTATGCCTGATCAGTATACATGCATCGTTATCCATGGTAATCAGCAATGGCTGGTCAGCTGAACAACTCGTTTTGCCATCTTCAGCCGCTACAGCTTGGTAGGAAAACATTCTGATGGAGTCAGTTTCACTTTCAACATTCCGAGATGTTAGCACAAACTGCTCCCCCGCATATTTTATTTGACAGATTAAGGTGTAGTGCTATGTGAAAGGTCAAACATGTACGAACTTTCTACGTGCTTATCTTTTTGTGTGTGGAAACTGAACCACATAACTGAACTGCAGTCAAAAAGAACCAATTCACGCATCCACTGGTAGAGGGAGAACCGGTGGTGTACACTGTACAAGGGTAAAAGTGTGTGATTGTGTTTGCAGGGAGTGTGTTGAGTGTCAGCACTTCAAGAGAGGACAGTATGCCAAGGACAACACCTGCAACCGATTCTGCAAGGACGAAATTCAAGTAGTAGATAAACTGGGTGAGAACTCGCCTCGCTGCTATATGCTGTGATCCTATTATCATGTGATAATGTTAAACTGTTCCACTCCTGCTCCTAATGAACAGCGACTGAAATATGCACTCATCTTATACGTCTCATGATCCTTATCCCCCAGCCTTCCGTGAAAAGTCAATGAACTGCTCATACAAAGATGACGAAGGCTGCGTGGAGCACTTCCAGTATTATGAAGATGACAGCGGCAAATCCATTCTGTTTGTGGAAAAAGAACCAGGTACTGTAAGAGTTTTGTGTGGATGTATGGGACATTTTAACAGCCACCGAAGTGGGCGTTATGATAGAGGTGCATTATGAAGACAGAATAGTGGGTTCTTAAATAAGTGACATTTCGGTCTGTTTCTGGCAGACCATGGCAACAGGGGAACAGCGTGTGCACCTAGCAATGTGTTATTATTATCAAAAGAGCATATTAGACAGTTTCCCACAGCTACGGACTACTCACACCACAGAATATTAGACACATAGTGATGAAGTTCCATATTACTGGGGAATTATGTGTGGCATGTTAGAGTGCAGGAGTGGCTTAGCTTCATTCATTCTCCGCTAATTAGCAAACAGAACTGAATCCAGCACTAGACATGAGCTCTCCTTCACTGCCTGTCCCTCTTCCTGTCCCTTGTCTCTCAGTGTGCCCTGAGGGTCCAGACATCTTGGTCGTGCTCCTGTCGGTGGCCGGAGCCATTCTGCTGCTCGGCCTCGCTGTCCTCCTCATCTGGAAGCTGTTGGTCAGCATCCACGATCGCAGGGAATTCGCCAAGTTTGAGGAGGAGAGAGCCAAAGCCACATGGGAAACGGTGAGAAATATCTACTACTAAAACACTAACAGCTTCTTGTCCACTGAAATACTACCAATGTAACGACCGAACATGACTGCCTTCTAAACCATATTTGGATTTATACATCATGACCTGTGCTTTTTCATTTCCCAGGCTAACAATCCTCTGTATAAAGGTGCCACCTCCACCTTTACCAACGTAACATACCGAGGCCAGTAACTGCTGAATGCGATGGAGGGAATCTCAGGGGTCATCGACAGAGTGGGAATGTAGCAGCACAGAAATGAATTGGAAAATGCTTTACACTGTCATGTGCCCAGCTACTGAAGAGCGGTAATTGCTATTGACAACATGATGCAACAATTTTACATACTGTAAAAAACGGTTGCAGCTGTTCACATATAAGTCACAGGTGGTTTGGGTTTCTGCTGACATGACTGTAGCACGCACTTACTGCTGAACATGCATTTATGCAGGAGTTCATTATTGTAAACTTCTACGCTGTCACTCTGCAATATTTGTTGTTTTATGTTGTTGATGTTGTTGTGTTGTTTTTGCCTATTTGTTGAATATGTCCCTGATTACCTTATTTCTTTTTAATTAAACAGAGCGTGGATCAATCATAGAGCAGTTTAGCATTTTACCTAAAATACATACCATAGCATTTTGTTATCAAGGTATTAAGACGGCAGGCTTCGTGTGCATGACAACTGTCCTTTTTCTCCAAACACGCAGCACAGTGGTAACAGCTGGTGGTAAAAAAATATGTTTAACCACTTAACTGCAACCTCAGTGTGTGCAGACCAGGTTTGCAGGAAACTTTGTGGTAGGTTTTGCCTGAAATGAAACCGACAAACAAATGCCACACCTAACTGGCAGGTGTTGTGCTTAATATATATTTATATCAGATTTTATTGCACAACAAATGACATGCGTGTCATCTCTGACAGTGTTATTGTTCAAGGATTCAAGTGTTTTTATTTGTCATCTGCAACCATACAGAAGCATGAGACGGAACGAAATGATGCACTCAGGTACCGGATCATTTACCATAGCAACTATAATATATAGATACCAAGTAAACAGCACAGATAAGAATGAAGACAAACAAAATAAAAGATAAATAAAGTGGAAGTATAAATGAAAACGGCAACAAAGCAGCAAGAATTTGAGCAAGTTTGTGCAAGGAAAACTCAGTTGTGCAATCCACACAGCTTCACCAGAGTTTAACATTCTTACAGCGTCTGCGGAGATACCTCTTGCATCTTCACAACAACATCTTGGAGTCAGCCCCTCCACAACAACCTCCAGATGTTGATGTTGTTGTGGAGAGGCTGACTCCAAGAGTCCTTCGTGAAGCCTTCACTACCCTGTGTTGAGTGTTGGCTGCTGTCTGTGTAGGGATGGGCACTGCTTATTGCTGTCAAACTGAACTGCCTCCTGAACAAATAAAGTTATAGAGAATTGGATTGAATTGAAGGGAACAAAATACACTACAATGTAGATATTTTGGTATCACAGCAATCTAACCGCCTCTCAGGATGTAGCCTGCAAGCTCATTTCACAGTTTGTCACACAAAGAGGATGCCTACAGAGCTGATTTCACCAACAATCGTATGATCCTTGATGATGTGAACTTTAATCACACCATCACCACTTCCCCCACTTGAGGTAACTTCCTCCAACAGCGGTTGTCTGTAACTGTGTCGAAACATGAGTTATGACAGCAGAACAAATATGTGTAATTTCTTCTGAATTTAAAGTCAGTGGAATTTAAAGTTTGCTCTCACTGTTGTACACTAACAACAGACATGCCTGATAATTGCTAGACTTCTGCCATCTCTTGCATGCAGTGGTCTAAATAATGTGGTGATATCTTCACCACCAGGAGGGTAGTCAAGATCATTGCTCAGTCAAGATGTTCACTGACGCTGCTTTTGCTGTTCTCAATCTAGTAATAATAATAATAATAAGGTTTCTCTGGGGTTGCACTCACAATTAAGTTAAATGTGTGTATGGCAGTGTAGAAAAAGCCTGGTTTCCTTACAGTCTATAACACTACTATATAACACAGTGATTGCACTGCCTTTCACCCTGTGAGTTCGTTTTTGTGTAGGACTCATGGATATGATGTACCTACCTCTGCCTCTAAGCTTCTGTATGCTCTGGATAAAATAAACAAAAAAAGCGATTATCTGGTTTGTTTGTTGTTGTTCTTTTTTCCGTGGCAACTGGGGCAAATGAACTCGACCACTACCTTGTGCTATCAACTCTAAAGTGCGTCCAGTGTCGAAGCATTTTTCTCTCCAACAGGTGTGTCTCACTGCGACTGAAACACTCTGACAAATGTCTCCCTCTAGTGTATAAATACTGTACTGCGCTTCCCTTCCACAGCACACGTGTGGAGGAGAATCCTAGAAGTTCAACAAAGTAGAAAATACGTAAGATATTTCTTGACAATAAAAACAGCGTAATTTATTAACGAAACATCCACATGTCGGTGTAATTGTGTTGCATTACCCCACTGATACTTCTTCTATCCAGTATTTCTACGGTTCTGTTTTTGTTTTTTTGTTTTTTTTTTTTTAACTCCCCGCCGGTTCTTGAATGCACCATAATTAAACGTCCGGCCCTTCTTCCGTCGCGTCATTTCCAACATGGCGGCGCCCCTCACTGAGGATGCAGTGGAGGGAGGCAGCAATGAAACGGGGCTCATCGTGACAGAATCGTCCAGCGGGGATATCAAGAGACCCCAGTTCGGCACACGTTTCCTCACAGACCCGCGGCAGGTCTTCCAGCACAACGCGTGGTAGGTGTCTTATAGCAGAAAAGGACAGACCTGTGTCCATGTGGACAGTGTCCCCAGCCTTGGAGACGTTCACTGCTCATAGTAGTTCACCATGAATTCAGTAGTTACAACTTGCCACCGATTAAATTGCTTTATATCTGCTGCTTTATGTGGGGGTCCACCAACGGAGGTGTTTTGTTGTGGTTACACAAAATTCTCATCGTAGTACCTGTATGTATGTATATGAGTGCATGTTAAATGACAAAAAAATTGAAGTCCTACCAACTCACAGTTCCCAGTTTGATTATTATTATTATTATTATTACTCAAATTTCCAATTTGTTTTTTTGAATTCTAGCTCAGAACAAAAAAAAAAAAGTAATGCTGCACATTCTAGTGTCATACATTATTATAATGTATTTTGACAAATGGACTAGCCTTGAAAACCACAAGAAAACCTTCATCTTCAAGTGTTCCTGGGCTGGTCTTCATCAACAGTGGATAATAGTGTTTTGTTGTCAACAGGGACAACGTGGAGTGGACTGATGAACAAGAGGCAGCCGCCAAGAAGAAAGTCTTAGAAAACAATCAGCCACTGCCTTCAGAAAAACAAGGTTGCATTATTGCTGTCCAGGCTTGTGGCTCACGCATATAAACCTCACATTATGACTGATGTTAAGAGAACAGCGTTCAGCAAAGTGGCATAATTATTGCCTCTTTTTTTTTCTTTTTTTGTTTAATTTGAGTTTTTGTGAAGTAAAAACTGAACAGCTCATATTTATTTTTAATCTTTGTACATTTGATCAATTTAATTAACACAAAATAGTCTCTAATCAATTTTATACATGTGCTATATAAACACTTTGGACTCTGGCTTTACTCCCTTACCTTTTCTTGCAGAGGAATTTGACAACCGGGCCAACGAGTACTGGAACGATTTTTACACGATCCATGAAAATCGTTTCTTCAAAGACCGCCACTGGCTCTTCACAGAGTTCCCAGAGTTGGCTCCACAGTGCAGCCTGAACCATGAATTCTGTCCTGACGTCACTGGTACAGATGACAGAAGACAGGACAGTCTGGATCAAGAACAACACGGGGAATCTGCTGCTTTGTCTCAAACTTATGAGGACTTTCCTGGCTCCTCTGCCTCGTACCGCATTCTGGAAGTAAGACATAAATGCAAAAGGAAAAGTTTGCATAGTTTCTTGCTAGACAAACACTCTTTAAATACCTTTTCAATCTCAGAAACATGTTAACTGACTTAAAACTGACATGTTAGTGATTAAATGCTTTAGAAGAATTTCATAAAAATGATGCGCTGATTTGAATGACTGGATCCATCTGCTTCATTATTGTCTTGCATATGGATTGCCCACTTACAGTTAAAACATTTTCAGTAAGAAATGAACAGGTAGCATTCAGTTGTCTCAAAATATTTATTAGCAAATGCAGAGTAAAACGCTCTCAGCCATTCAGCCTTCAAGTTCTTATTTCATGATCTCACTGAAGGATGCATAGCTAGAAAAACACAACATATATGGCTAGTAACAGTCTTTGGGTTACTCGTGGATCTCATGTAGTTACCTTTCTTATTGTTTTCCTAATCAAAACATTTTTTCTACCTTGACAACAGTTTACATTTTAGCAACTGTTGTTTCTTGGTGGGATTTGTGCTTTTGAAACCGTTCGTATTCTGTTTATGTGAAGAAGTGGAGTCAAAAAAATTGTCGTATGAACTGATGCATTCTGTGCAGGTTGGCTGTGGTGTAGGGAACACTGTTTTTCCAATACTAAAGACCAACAAGTAAGTTCAGACAAGATGCTGGCATTTAACAGCACTGTTCTTATCTCTCTCACAGGGTAATATGCACAGGAAGCCATAACTGCAGCTTGTTTTTTTTTTTGCAGTGACCCGGGACTCTTTGTGTACTGCTGTGATTTTTCCAGCACTGCTGTGGAGTTGGTCAAGGTCAGCTGATTGGGAAATCATAAAAGAATGATTTGCACTCCTCTCAAAAGTTGTGGGCTAACAGAATCAAATTTGCTTCCTCGTCGTCAGACTAATCCAGAGTACGACCAGGGACGCTGCTTTGCCTTTGTACATGATTTAAGTGATGCGGAAGCCAATTACCCCGTCCCCAATGGAACACTTGATGTTATAGTGCTAATCTTTGTGCTATCAGCGCTGCATCCCAACAAGTATGAACTTCTTTCTTTGCCTTCTTTCTTTGCCTTCTTTTTTCTTTTTCTTCCGATTTGCATTTTTGTTAAATACTGTAATCGTTGCCTAAAATGTTTGCCCCTTGTCAGGATGCAGGCATCCATCAGTAGACTAGCACGCCTGCTAAAGCCTGGAGGGGTGATGCTCCTCAGAGATTATGGACGCTACGATATGGCTCAACTCCGTTTCAAGAAAGGTGAGGCGGGTTGTCTTTCTAGTGGCATCGTGTTAGACCCTTCAAAGCAATATTGTGCATTTGAGCATTTCAAATTGCAGACAAAGTATTGTGCTCTGCGCTCTTAAACAATGCTAAAAAATCTTATGTAATACTGGCTGCACAAGACCCATTAAACCAAGGGTATTTAAGTAATACAAACAGAGCACAAATTAAGGGGGCATTGTCTGCAATTTGCTGTAGAATAATGCATATGTTTTATCTTTTTACTTGTTTTAGGAAGGTGTCTTTCAGAAAACTTTTACGTCCGAGGTGATGGAACAAGAGTATATTTCTTTACCCAAGGTAAAACTAAGAGCAGTTCCTTAAAGAAGGGTTGGAAATATTCTGCAGAATTGTATAACGCGTCTGTTCTTCTCTTTGAAATTCAGATGAGCTTCACAAGCTGTTCACTGAGGCTGGCCTGGAGAAAGTGCAGAACCTCGTGGACAGAAGGCTGCAGGTGAACAGAGGAAAACAGCTCACCATGTACAGGGTTTGGATCCAGTGCAAGTACCGCAAGGATCGAGTTCAGCCACCTGAGACGCAGGGCTGAGGAGGGGGAACGCACCTAGCGCGACCTTCAGCGAAAACTAAGTGCCGGAACAAAGGCAGTGGACTTGTTTTATAACTGGCTATACAAATGATGATTTCTAATTTTCGACTGATGTGTTCAGAGAAAGGGCTGGTTACCTCATATGAGTGTTTCTATTCTGCCAGATATTGTTTTTAATCAGCTAATGTTTTGAAATAAATTTCATGATTTTTAAGAAAACTTGGATCCTTTTGTACATGAAAAGAATAAAAATCTGAACGGCATTTCTATTGAGTATTTTTAAAGCATCCTTCAATGGCGGATGGAGCCCCTAATTTTATATCTGTCCTGATACTACTTTGCTTGTCACCGCAACCTATTAAACCCCAGACCTCAGCTCCCCAGGGGTGGTAGTTTATTTACATTGAATAAGTGCGGTATGTGGGTGTGAACATCAACTTTCCTATTAGTGATCGTTTTGTTAGTTGTGTGGGTGGGCGCTATTAAATTGTATTGTGTACGGAGGGATTTGCCATTGGTCCAGACCAGAGATTTTGGGGCAGGCGTGGACTCAACGAAGGTGAAAATGCTTGCACAATCTCACGAGAGAATGTGAGATTTTACTGATTATTGTTTACATTGCAAAAACATGAGAACCGAACCGAATCGATCCGGATTCAACTGAAACGCCTGCAACATCACAACTTCCGAAACAGATTGTTTTTCCCCCCGCAGGGAGGAAGGCGACTGGAGACGAACTTTGTTTTGATCGAGCTGAAAGCCAGGACCCGAAATTCATCTCACCGCCGGGGGAGATAAAGATAGGGGGTAACTAACGCGAGCTTAAAGACATTATTTATACCTTGGTGAAAACCGCAGGATCTCGAGGGTCGCCATTGTGTGGGAGAAGATACCTAACCTAGGCAGGGTATGGTCCTCGGAGAGAGGGATGTGATGGGGATCCCTGTCTAGGGAGAACAGAAAGGCGGGTTTGGGATACCCGGAGCTGTCGAGGCCTCCGAGGGAATCCTCCGTCGTCTACCTTGAGCTGCACAGCGCGCTCCCGTGTCTCGATCGTTAACAATCAGCACGCGAGGGACGCGGCTGTGGATGCGGCCTAGCCTGGGAGGGTCTGTCGAGCACCGGGGAAACAACGGAGACGGGTTCAGGGTTCACAGCGGGCCCTCCGGAGGACCGAGAAATATAAAATTACAGTAAGTGCCTCGTCAGGTTGTCGAACAAAGGAATATGTATGGACAGGGCTCCTAGTACAACGAGCCCAGACGCCGTGGCACGAGCACCTAGCTGCACAGAAGTGAGGAGATGCTTCTTTTTGACAGACGACGCTAGCCCGTTGGATACCTAATGCTACCTATCTAACGTGTTCGAAAAACAGTTTCTGGCAGGAATTGGGGTGTTTTTTCAGGATAGTTGTCTTTCCAGACGGCTATAGTTGGGACGATTTTAATTTTGGCTGCTTCGAGTGCGTTAACTGTTCGACAAAATCACATCAAATGTTGCCAGCTAACATTAACCGTTAGCTCTTAAATTGGAATGCTAAGTGATGGCCAACGTCGGTAGGCTTCTTAGCTCGTTTAAGGCTAACTCAGTGTTAGCAGCCATTCACTGATGATTTTTAAGATCGATGTGGATGTTGTTTTGACGATAGGTGAGCCACTATGCCCAGTTATGACTCAAGTCCAAGACTAGAATGTATCACAGTAAGACACGAATTCTGTTTGTCATATTATGTATCTACTGTATTCATGGAGTGGATAACATACAGACGTATCAGTGTTGGGCGTGTAACTTAAACGTTAACCTTTGCACAAGCTAGCAAGCTGGGCACTTATTGTCTTCTGTGGCCTTTCCATGAATGTGTGAATGTGTTTGGCAGCCCCTCCATTAGTGACCTTTCATAACTCCAGCGCCATGTAACTTAGGCCAATAATGCCAGAGCGTTATCACATGATGCTATAATTTTCCACGCAGTGACTTTACACATCTGGCCCACGTCTTTGATGTACAGTCTATGTCCGTGATTGCCTATATTTTTTTGCCAAGATTGTGCATTCTGTGGTGTGAGTTCCCAAGTTGTGTAGCTGGTGCTTGTTGAACACACATGATGGTGTGTAACATTATTGTCAAGCTTATTGATGACTCAGAACAGGAATTTTCCACATCCATATAGCTAAAAACAGCCATGACTCATCACAACCAATGCCTTTTGAAACCGTGATCCCTCACACTCACTTGAATATTCCAGACTCTACAACGCCTTCCTTAATCTGTGCTCTTGTCTCTGCAGCCATGATGGAAGAACTGCATAGCCTGGACCCCCGGCGGCAGGAGCTGTTGGAGGCTCGCTTCACTGGGGTCGGCGTAGCTAAGGTTTGTGTTACAGCAGATGTCACGAAGGTGGAGCATGGGATCTCTTTCTTGTGCTTGCAATCACAGATTTTCTCCATTACACACATTTGTGAATCGATTTCTTTCTTTCTCTCACTTTGCCTTAGTGTCATTCTGCTGTTTGGCCTGGACAGGCTTGGCCCCACTCCTTTTCTTTGTCTGTCTCTGGAGAAGGTTGAGCTATGTCTGTGTTTTTTGGCTGGTGTGATATGGCATCTCTCCCTGGCTCATGATGTAGTGGCTGTATATGCAAGTGGTGATGCTTGCCAAAAAGGCCACAGACGGGACAGGGGTGGTAGGGGGAGGAGGAGAGAAGGCAGAGGAGGAATGCAGAAATAGTTCTTGACCAGGTGTAAGTCGAGTCATCATTTAGCCTTCTGCCCCCTTGCTTGTTACATGGACGGAGCTCTCTTTGTGGAAGGTGATCTTGGAACAGTTAGGGAGTGAGAGTCAGCGCCAGGAGTGGGCCCCGTGCCAGCCATAGGCAGAGCTGAGCCCAGAGCATGGCATGGCTGCTGCCGCAGAGAAAATGGCGGCTCTCGCTAAGGCATCATGCCACTACCATCCTGTATGACAAGGGATGCAATGTGTCTGGGGGAGAAGCCAGAGAGAAGTGTGTCAACAAATGGCTCTGACAAAAGATAGGTTGGTGGTCTAAAAGCTCATCAATATCACAGAGTAGGTTAGTTTTTTCTTGACCTTGGACAACCCTGTAGCACTTGTGCTCCCTCTGTCATCATTGAGTTGGCATAAAGAAAGGCAAATTGTTATCCTTTGAGGACAAAGAGCCAGGACACCTTTTGATAATTGAACAGAGAGGGCCCAAAATTGCTGGAAAGTGCATTTCCTCTTGATCAAACAACCAAGATATTTCCTTTGGTGGTGGCGTTAGGGGAGGGTCTAAAAATGCATCATTTGTATATCAACCAAAGCATCGTTTTACAGAGTGATTCTCTAGAGAATTAAAGAATGGTTAAGTCCACGGCGAACAGCAGAAAAATAGATGACATTATCTAAAGGTGACAGACAGAGGGAGGAATACATCCCCAGCAACATGCCTAATGTTCAGCCATTTTAGGAGGGTTCGGTGAGAGAGCTCTAGTGTGCTCTGAATGACTAAGTATCTCTCCCTGATTGGACAGTGCCCGCTGAATTTTGATGTGATTCATTTGATTGACAGGCATCACCTAGGGAACCAGCATTAGGACTGTTGCAGGACTACATTTCTGTGGGAAGTTAATGGGGATGGTATTTCAGCAAACCACATCCCTTTCTCTTTTTCTCACTCATTTTCCTCTGTTTTCTAACTCTGTGTGTGTGCTCTTCACATGCATGTTGAAGGTACAATTTTATGTGCATATCTCTAGCCTCTTTATGGTATCGTTCTATTTAATTACTTGCTGCGCTTGATATGTATTTTTAACTAATTTTAACAGGGCTCGGGTCAGAATCAAAATGAGTCATCCAATCAGAGTCTGTGCAGTGTGGGCTCGCTCAGTGACAAAGAGCTGGAGGTTAGTGTCTTTCACATATATATAAATAGGATTTTTTGTTTTGCCAACCATCTCTTTGTTATCTTATTATGCGTTTTGCTGATTGATGCTGCGTTTCCAAACAGACTCCAGAGAAAAAGGCAAATGACCAGAGAGTGAGAAAACGCAAAGCAGACCACTTTGACAGCAGCCAAGGTAAGACTGTCTCTTTCCTTGGCCGTTTGATCAAGTATCCCAAATGCCACCCTCTCTCTGAACTCCCTGTCTCTCCCTCTCAGGCAAAGCAGGAGCACGGGGACATAAAATTAGCGATTATTTTGAGGTGAGTACGGAAAATGACTGTTCCTTTGTTGCACAGAGTGTATATCTAGCCGAACTCATGTCCTCTAAAATGCTTCAGTACTGGATGCATATCTTTTCATACTTACTTTCTAGCCTCTTCTTTTGGCCATCTTGGTCTTTCCATTGAATTGCCTTCTTCTCCTTTATGTGTCTGTCAGTTTGCGGGAGGTAGCGGTCCTGGTACCAGCCCTGCCAGGGGAATTCCACCAGTGGTCCGCTCTTCCCCACAACACTCTCTCTCCAACCCCCCTGTCATGGTGAGCATGTTTGCTCTGTGGTCTTTTTTGTGCTTTTTTACCTCATAACCCTCTTTCTTGCCATTCTGTCTTCTTGTTATACTACCACTTGTTATTAACACCAGTAGGTCACGTTTGTTTTACTGATGGAGAAATGTCTGATGTGGTCTGTAAGCACTGTATTGGATCTGTCTGTGAATCCACCATCATTGACTATGTTATCCAAAACCAAGGACAGAAATCATAAAAACAAACATATTTTAGGAATGAAAAATATTTCTAATGCAAATTCACTCACACCCAGGTTGTCAAATAACAACAGAAAGAGTTTAGATGAATCTGTTGCTTGTGCCTTTTGGTATTTAATTCTTCTTTTGTGAGCGGGAACCCCTATATGTCCAAGTAAACTTCTCAAACACTGCAATTCAGTTGAAAGTCCTCAGTGCCGTGTATTTGACTATTTAACACTTGTAATTCTGATAGACTCTTTAACACACATTTTTTTTGTCGATGTTTTCTTTTGCCAGTTTGCTGTCATGTTTTATTAAGATTTTTATGCAACAAGATTGACACTTAAGGACGCCCTCTGTTTGTGTATTGTTTATTGGAAGAATGTTTCTGCCTCCCAGGTGCAGCAGGGAAGCCCCTCCTCGGTCAGTTCAGCCAACACAGAGCACTCCTCGTGTTCACTGAAGCCTACTTCTCTTCACGTGTTCCACAAAGCCACACAGGTACTTGACAGACAGAAAAAATCTTCAGAAACTGCAAGTTAATTTGAGATGGGACTCGTTGTTGCACTACGTTTTTTTTTTTTTTTTTTTTTTTGAATGATCCACTATTAACAAACACTTTTTGTGCTCACCTTTAGTCTGACCTTACTATAGAGAAACTAACAGCAATGGAGAACAACAAGAACTCTGACCTGGAGAAGAAGGAGGGCCGAATAGACGATTTGTTGCGGGTACTAATCACATTACATTTCATCCCTGCTACTCTGCTTGCCATTTTCAGTAGTTTTGAGAATGTCACGTTCTTTGTCTTGGTTTTTCACGTGAGGCATGTTAGAGTTGACACAATCATTCTGTACACGTGTAACAAGTTTTGTTCGCAGTGTTTTACCTGACTTCTCCTACTTGTTTGTATGTTGTCTTCCAGGCAAACTGTGATCTGAGGAGACAAATTGATGAGCAACAGAGGATGCTGGAGCGATACAAGGAACGCTTAAATAAGTGTGTGACCATGTCAAAGAAACTGCTGATTGAAAAGGTATGTTCATCTAGTAGTGCTGTGGCTTTAATCATTGTAATAAGCCTTAATTTAAGTGACATATAATCAGTGGATTTGACGTTTGCCTCTTTCCACCCTTACACCAGTCAAAACAGGAGAAGATGGCATGCCGGGATAAAAGTATGCAGGATCGACTTCGACTTGGTCACTTCACCACAGTGAGACACGGAGCATCTTTCACAGAGCAGTGGACGGATGGATATGCCTTTCAAAATCTTATCAAGTGAGTCATTCTGCTTAAACTTCTTTCAGAGTTGTTTTAAAGTTTTAGTTCACGAGTCAAAATCATTACACTGCTGCTGATCACTTGTCATAATAAATGACCTGTATATTACTGTATTTTTGTAGGTTAATGGTGCTTCCTCAGCCTGGAGCAAACAAACATTAATTCCATATATATTTCCTACTAATTACATTGTCTGTTTTCAGACAACAAGAAAGGATTAACTCTCAGCGAGAAGACATTGAAAGGCAGAGGAAGCTTCTGGCCAAACGCAAGCCGCCCTCCATGGCCCAGACTCCACCACCAAGCCTCGAGCAAAACAAACGGAAAAGCAAAACCAATGGAACAGAAAGTGAAGCGTACGGTGCTTTTGTTTATCTGTCACCTCTTTATCACCAGTTTTTTTTTTCCTCCATTTGAAGTTGCACGTGGTCGTGTGTTCTTGCAGGTTATCGCAGGCTGAGTACCATGAACAGGAAGAAATCTTTAAGCTAAGACTAGGCCATCTTAAGAAGGTGATGTATAATGCATTTCTGAAAGGTTTTTCTTGTCTCCATGTTCATTAACGCTCTTTCTATGTTTTAACGGTTGAAATTTTAAAATTGTCTCTTGCAGGAGGAGGCTGAAATCCAAGCAGAACTGGAGAGACTGGAGCGAGTGCGGAATCTGCACATACGCGAGCTGAAAAGGATTCACAATGAAGATAATTCCCAGTATGATTTCTTTTTAAGCTCCTTTCAGACGTGGAATAATGCTGATGGCTTCCTCAAGCTGTTGGTGTCATCCACACTTAGGAGGCTTTTACTTTAGTGTGTTTTCAAGCTGCAACCAGACAGACCAAATTCCTTTAGTTGGTGGCTGAACTTCACTTGTGATAACATATACAATTCATTCCTGTACTCTTTGACAGTTGACTTCGTTTGACGCATACGCAACAGAACTTTTTTGTTTATGTAATTAGAGACCCGAACAGAGACACAGAGACAAATCCCTGTTCAGGGGAACCAAGCTGTTGCTGTAGAAAAAGTCATTATTTTGGTTGATGACAGCAGCTGCAGTGTAAGATGTCTTGACATTTCAAATGAGCACTGAGACAGAAAGTTGTGTCGTCACCTCCAAAGGATCCAGAACTATTTTTCTTTGCAGTCAAGCCTGCTTCTTTCAAATGATGGGATTAGGTTGGACTTTTTAAGCATCCCGTCCTAAATTTTGGTGACGGGAACACACTATACAGTGAAATGGCATAGCTTAGAAGAAAAACTTTTTGTATTATGAAACTGATGAGGAAATGTTACTGGGTCCAACTATAACTTAGTTATTATAACCAAAGTGCTTATTCAAACGGATACTATATGTGGTAATGAATATGTTTTCCCCTTGTTTGTGCTGATGAATCTGTGTTCTAATTGGTGTGGTTTGTTTTATTTTCTGTCCAGATTCAAAGATCACCCTACGCTAAATGACAGATACCTGTTGCTCCATTTACTTGGACGAGGAGGTTTCAGTGAAGTTTACAAGGTGAGAGGCCAGTCAGTCCAGATTTAACCTTGCTTTCTTCATGCAGAAAATCTTACATTAATACAAGTATTTTACACGCTTAGAAATGAAGTACAATGTCAAGAAATGGTGCAATTTTTCTGCTGCTTAAGAGATTTTATGTATTGATGATGAATGTGATGTTGAATGTGTGGAAAATTGAGGCCTGAGATTGTAACATTGAAAACAAATTTATTTAATCCTGCAGTGTGTTTCCTGCACGTACTTTTGCTTAAAGTACTTGACACGATCAACATTTTAAGTAAATCATTATAGTAGAATCTGCTATCGTCACAGTTAAAATAATTAATGAACCGACCCATTAAATGTGAAGACAATCTTGCTGCAGCTTAAAGTCCCAAATGCAGTTTCTAATTTATCTTCTAGGCATTTGACTTAACGGAGCAAAGGTATGTTGCAGTCAAAATCCACCAATTAAACAAGAACTGGAGGGATGAGAAGAAGGAAAATTATCACAAGTGAGTGCTGGGCCATTTCCAACGCAATAATATATTTTCTATGGCTGTAAAGGAAGTTATGCTTATCCATCATTAATCCATTTAATGTACTGTGCATAATATTTATCCTTTTTTTAAATGGATGGTGTAAATGTTTTGTTTTCCCCCCAGACATGCGTGCAGAGAATATAGAATCCATAAAGAGCTGGACCACCCACGAATAGTTAAACTCTATGACTACTTTTCACTTGACACTGACTCGTAAGTCATTCCTTTTAAAACAAGCTTATGCAAAATATGTACCTCACTCTTAATGTTTGTTTTGACTTGATTTATCAAAGCATGCCAGCGTGGTTTAATACACCTCCCTTGTTTTGGAGCAGGTTCTGTACAGTTCTGGAGTACTGCGAGGGCAATGACTTGGACTTCTACCTAAAGCAGCACAAGCTTATGTCAGAGAAAGAGGGCCGCTCTATCATCATGCAGATTGTCAACGCCCTCAAGTACCTCAATGAGATCAGACCGCCCATTATCCACTACGACCTTAAACCCGGTTAGTGTTTATGTCACTCTGGCTATTGTATTGTAAGAGCTTGCGCAATGTTGTTACCACTTTCTTGACACATTTCTGCTAACCATTAACATAATCTTGTTGCTTCCATGCTGCTGCAGCTGCTTTAATTATTGATTGGTGAATCTATTTTAATTCATGGGGTGGTTGATACTGGTTATTAAGCAGCTTAACAATGAACACACGAAATCATGATTTTGTCATCGCGATTGATTGGATTCTATTAAACTCAATTGTTGAATTTTCCATCTAATAATATGAGTATGTTTGCTTTTTTTCTTGGCCGACTGAGTCTATGATGCAATCAGCAGATGTAAATAATCCTGCCTACTACATTTTTCTTCATGCCTGTAAATCCTACCCTCTCCTTTCTCAGGTAATATCCTCCTGGTGAATGGCACCGCCTGTGGGGAAATCAAGATCACAGACTTCGGCCTCTCGAAGATCATGGATGATGACAGCTACAACTCGGTGGACGGGATGGAGCTGACTTCACAGGGAGCGGGGACATACTGGTAAGCTGTCACCCCAAGTGTATTTAGATATTGCCTGTGACAAAAGAAGTACATCACTGAAAGAAGACTGACACTAAAAAGTGCATTTCAGAGAAAATAGACTTGGTACTGGACATATAAAGACACACACCAGCTGGCTTCAAACAGAACCAGTTAATTGTCTCCAGCTGGTTGGACAGAGCAGGTTACAGACGAATGCACAAAGTTAGTTCTAATTTCCTTGATTTTTCTTTTCAACTCTTAAATATGTCACTTTGCTTTCCAATTTTTTTTCATCACAAAAATCTGGGGGGGAAAAATTGTTTTTCAAATTGTACAGAACCCTGAAGAATGTCAGGTGGAAAAGAAATCGCAAAGTAGCTGTGTTAAATTAAGGACGACTTTGAGTCATTTGTGCTGATTGTTTCTCAATGCCCACTGGAAAATAAAGCAGTCTGTCTTTGATCACTGATGTATTGTAAAGGGATAATACTGTAAAGATGAAAAGACAAGAGACAGTGAAACATAAAAACATAAAGTTATGCATGAATTAATGCCACATTAATATAATAGTATGTGTGAGACTAAAAGACATTTCTTCACACAACATTTAGATCAAATGGTTGTAATGTTTCTTAAGTGTTACGTGACACGTTTCTACTGATCTGCCCCCGAGCTTTGTGCAAACACAAAAGTGATCTTGCTAAGATGAGCCACCCAACACAAACATATACATGTACACATGATGTATGGTTCTCATTGAAGACTTGCTAGTACACAGTGTCTGCTTAAATCACTGTTATGCTCTTTTCATATGTGGGGACGGAGAGATGAGGTCATACTGGAAAAAATGATCTTGCATGTCATTACCTCAGAAAGCTCATTGAAAGACCAGACACATAAGTGGGTTTCTTCAAGTTCACTTCCATTAACACGGCTCCCCTGTTCTCCTTTAGGTACCTGCCTCCTGAGTGTTTTGTGGTTGGTAAGGAACCACCTAAAATCTCCAACAAGGTTGATGTGTGGTCTGTGGGAGTCATTTTCTACCAGTGTTTGTATGGCCGCAAGGTGAGACACAACACCGGCTAGAAATGTTGCATCTGACGATGTGTTTGAGCTGATTTTGAGAGAAAGTTATTATTCGAAGAAAAGAGAAGGAAATGTTAGAACTTTTCACTTCTTGTTTCCCTCTAGCCTTTTGGTCACAACCAGTCACAGCAGGACATCCTGCAGGAGAACACCATTCTGAAGGCAACAGATGTTCAGTTTCCCCCTAAACCTGTAGTCACACCTGAAGCTAAGGTAATGGACTCAAACTCACTTCTTTGTCTCTTTATTTTCAGTTATGAACCTACTCTCTTTAAACGCTCATTACTCCTGTTAACGTAGGACCTTAGTATCTATAAGTGTATATTCAGGCCGTTCTGTTTCTCAGACCTTCCTTTCTCTCATCCCTTGTCCCTCCAGGCCTTTATAAGGCGCTGTCTAGTCTACCGTAAGGAGGACCGTATCGATGTGCATCAGCTGGCCAGTGACCCCTTCCTCATGCCCCACATCCGCAAGTCGGTGGCCTCCTCGGGCACCTCGAGCATGGCCGTGGCATCCACATCGAGCTCCTCCAACAGCAGCGCCTCAAACTGAGCCCACCCTTTAAACTGTCTGACTGAATCATTTGAAAGGGTGGGGTGGGGTGGGGGTGACGCCGTGCTGCGTCCCCCCTCCTAAAACCATCCCACCTTGCCGTGAAGAGCCCATGTGAAACTGGCCAGATGTCGGCAAGGGGTGGATGAGAGGTCATGGACGGGTTAGGAAGGGAGACCAGTGTCACCCTTCATCCCTCTCATGTCCATCCACCCCAGCCCACCTGTCCTGATTTCTCAAAAAGGGTGGCATTGTTCTGGGGGTCAAAGCCCTGGATGACTCAAACAGCAAGGGGCGAGTTTTGGCACTGTGTTGGTGAAAAGTGGGGTTCAGTGGTTGGGATTTTTCCTTTTCTGCTTAAAAAAAGAGAGAAATAAAATGAAGTATAGGACTGCTTCAGCTTGGCCAGATGGAAAAGACTGCGGAAGGCTTCATACCCATACGCTCTCACACACAACCACTCATGCATGAGCCATTCTGGTCCGAGGTAGCCTGAACTCCCCAAGCTCAAACTTTTCGTTTGTTCTCATCTCCCCAAGCCTAACTGAGAGAACCAGGCAGGGCTGTTATTGTATTGACACCTAAATATCTTTGGCACTAAGCCATTCAACCCGCTGTTCTGGGAACCCTTGCCCCCACTTAAATTCCAGACCTAGATAGTTTGTGACGAGGAGGGACAGAAGTTACTATCTCGTCTACCCCCTCTCTCCCATATCGTCGTCAGACTCCTGTGACCAAAGCTTAGAACTTCCAGCTGGTGGCAGTGTTCCACCTCAGTTTTTATAATGAATGGCGTTTGACTTGTGCTACTTGATATGGAGTGGAGGTTGTTGAGGAATGACCCCTTTTACATTTTTTTTTTTTTTTTTTTAAACTTTTCAATTTAACCAGTTTTATGGAGAAAACTGTTGTGTTTCAAGTTGCCTTTAATTAGAACTGTTACTGTTTTGATTGACCCCCCCACCCTCTCCACCATAAACACACATATTTATTTAGGTATGTTTGAATTTATTTTTGGCCAATAAAATGCAAGGGACTGGTTTACCTGATAGTACTGTTGGGCAAGATTGGGCCTTAGCAGAAAGTTGCATAAACCATTAAATACTATTGGTTAAAATGTGTTTGTTGTTCTGGGCTTTTGTCTCTTCTCCTTTCTTTGAAGGAATAGCTTCAGTTTCAATTGCAGCAGAAAGTGTTTTCATGCGCAGTTTGTCTGTAGTTAGTTATTATTTGTCACTTTTCAGTGTCTGTTTTTTCTGGCTATAAATCAAATCTACTCAGCACATGATTTGCAATCATCTCCACCTAGCTACAGATCTGCAGCATTGATCATACACAGAATTCAGGTGTTTCATAAGTTAAAGGTAACAAAACAGGTTAAGCGGTCGGTCAAGGTAAGTGGAAACATACTGTAATGTCACATTGACTGACAATATAGAGAGACCTGGTTTATGGATGTGATTTTTAGTGCAGTGTGGCAGTTTAAGTGCTAAAGTATCTTGAATGCCATCTCATATGTTCAGAAAACTGGAACTGCTTCTGCTTTTCAGTGTTAATACAAACCTCATTTTAAAAACCAATAGTGGGTTTTCATTTGTGCTCCCCCTCTGCAGTGACATTATGAACAATATTTGATCCACTTAAAATTTACACTGAAACTCCATAATAGGCTACACATAGTACTTATTACATAGTGACAGGTGAAAATATTCTTTCAGCAAACCTTGCACAGGGAAAGTTGTATTCATTTTCTGCGTGAATATTTCAGCAAAATCGATCTCTATTGAAAAAGCACCGTGTTAATTTAGTGGTCCAAAATCCCATCCCTGCTGAGATCCAAGTATGCGGTAAAACAAAGCAAGCTGTTAAATATTAATAACTACAGGAATACTATGGGATTAAATTGATAGTCTTTGTTATGCCCAGATTCTCATGGTTCAGCATTTTTTACATAGGCTACTGGTGTAGCTGAATTTATGATTTTATCATTAACCATCTATTATTAAACCACGGGAAATATGAAAATAAGGATGTGTAAAGGAAGAACTGAAACAATAACTTGCAAATGTGAACTCAAGATACACAGGGAATTTCTTTGAATGTGTATAAAAAGATTTCAAAGGTTGTGGATGGATTCTAATAATTTTAGACTATTTCATTTAATCAAAATATCTGCTCTGACATTGCTTGCGGTCTACGTCGCCATGACACATAGTTTCTGGGAAGATGCACGTCAGGATGTGGCGTTAAGGCTCATTTAGATACTGCGGGACATAGACACTGTAAGTGTGTGAGCCATTTATACTTGTGCACTTGCTCTGTAAAACTGCCACCCAAATGCTAGTCGGCGCCCTGTCTTATTTTGCCAGTCGGGTTGATTTTTGTTTGTACGTCCTGCTTCACTGTCAACGATGGTGACTTAAACTTTGATTGACATTTCACCGAAGACGAGCCATGCAAATGTTTGTATTTCTGAACTGAGTATTGCTTCAGTTAACCTGTCCTCGGTGTGTTCCATTTGCATTGATCTGAGACAATCAATTTGAAAATTACAGAGATGAAAAAGCAGCAGAAATACTATAGGTGCTACTAATCACAACTCTTGTTGCCAACATTTCTGGGGAGGCGCACATCAGCTACACCTAGGGTCTGCATGTGCTCATGCACCTGGCTGTAGCTACGTCAAATTAACGTGAAGGTATAAACTGCCATTGAGATTAAAGTCACAATTTTGATTAAAAAATGAATGCCATCTCATATGTTCAGAAAACTGGAACTGCTTCTGCTTTTCAGTATTAATACAAACCTCATTTTAAAAACCAATAGTGGGTTTTCATTTGTGATTCTCATACATTATGAAATATTTATACTTAAATTCACTGAAACTCCATAATAGGCTACACATAGTACTTATTACATAGTGACAGGTGAAAATATTCTTTCAGCAAACCTTGCACAGGGAAAGTTGTATTCATTTTCTGCGTGAATATTTCAGCAAAATCGATCTCTATTGAAAAAGCACCGTGTTAATTTAGTGGTCCAAAATCCCATCCCTGCTGAGATCCAAGTATGCGGTAAAACAAAGCAAGCTGTTAAATATTAATAACTACAGGAATACTATGGGATTAAATTGATAGTCTTTGTTATGTCCAGATTCTCATGGTTCAGCATTTTTTACATAGGCTACTGGTGTAGCTGAATTTATGATTTTATCATTAACCATCTATTATTAAACCACGGGAAATATGAAAATAAGGATGTGTAAATAAGGTACTGAAACAATAACTTGCAAATGTGAACTCAAGATACACTGGGAATTTCTTTGAATGTGTATAAAAAGATTTCAAAGGTTAGTGGATGGATTCTAATAATTTTAGACTATTTCATTTAATCAAAATATCTGCTCTGACATCGCTTGCGGTCTACGTCGCCATGACACATAGTTTCTGGGAAGATGCACGTCAGGATGTGGCGTTAAGGCTCATTTAGATACTGCGGGACATAGACACTGTAAGTGTGTGAGCCATTTATACTTGTGCTCTGTAAAACTGCCACCCAAATGCTAGTCGGCGCCCTGTCTTATTTTGCCAGTCGGGTTGATTTTTGTTTGTACGTCCTGCTTCACTGTCAACGATGGTGACTTAAACTTTGATTGAAATTTCACCGAAGACGAATCATGCAAATGTTTGTATTTCTGAACTTAATATTGCTTCAGTTAACCTGTCCTCGGTGTGTTCCATTTGCATTGATCTGAGACAATCAATTTGAAAATTACAGAGATGAAAAAGCAGCAGAAATACTATAGGTGCTACTAATCACAACTCTTGTTGCCAACATTTCTGGGGAGGCGCACGTCAGCTACACCTAGGGTCTGCATGTGCTCATGCACCTGGCTGTAGCTACGTCGTCAAATTAACGTGAAGGTATAAACCGCCATTGAGATTAAAGTCACAATTTTGATTAAAAAAAATAAATAAAAAAGAAGGCATTACCTCATAGTTATGTATTTATTTAAAGTGGCCCCACGTGCACTTCCAGTCAGTTTTTATGATCGATAGTTGAAGTTCACTTTTGCTACCCATCACGGACGCCTGGGGGTCCCCGCACCTCACTTTGGGAACCATACAAACACCGCCACACACGCACACGTATGCGCTGTTGACGCTGCTCCATTCATTTCAGTCTCATCTGACTGAGAGGCAGACGGAGCTCTAGCGGTCAAACTCGCCACCAACTCTGCACCACTCGTCCTCAAAGTAAAACCCTCGGGCAGTCGCTGCTCCGGCTGCTCTTCTTTTTCTTTTCTTTTTTTTTCTTTCTTTGTTTGGGTTTATTTTGCAGCGTGTGCGTGCGTTTGTTGTGGCTGCCAGCATGCGGAGCGACGACCGAAACAAGGAATCAAAGGCGACATGGACAAATCGGCAACTTTTATTCTACAAATGCACTTTATATTTATTCATCCTCAGTCTGGAACTGAATAGGAGCGTAACGGGTGAGAGAAAAACAACAACAACAAAAATCACTCTCGTTTGATTTCATTCCCGTAGAATTGGGGAAACCTGGCCAGACACTCAATCTATTGTGCATGCTTATGTTTTGATAATGTCTTCCACTCAGAAAAAAAAAACGCACTAAAAGGCTCCTGGATGTGGATTTGGTGCGTTGGTATGCCACGAACCAAAAGTCCGAGGAGTGAGTGGAACCAGATGTGGAGAAAAACTGGGGGGAGGAGGGAATTGGGGCTCCAGGCTTATGTTTATGCATTCAGATTTTTTTTCTGTTAAGTTGCATTAAGTTTAAGTTAAGAAAGCTTAAAGATGATTTAAAGTTTAGGTTCTGGCCTGTTTTCGAATTTCTTTAAGCTGCATTGTAAAAGTGACGTGGTTTGACGCTTCATTTGGCACCCTGCGGGCAGATGTGACCTTTGCATCCTGTTCCAGCCTGCAATTAACACATTCAGTCCGGTTCTAAACAGCTAGCAGGCCATTACTCCACCTAAACCCTCCTTGTAAGCACTGTTCGCAAATAAAGATTAGACAAATTGTATGACAAAACTTATTTTGTTTAAAGCCGGAAGTTTACCAGCTTTAATGTTTTGTTGGGGGCTTTTCTGAGCAATCTGGCGAATTTTCTGGCATCATCATATGAGGCGCAGAGTTTAAAAAGTTATGGAAGTTTACGCTCTCTATTTGTACTCCTGAGAATGTACTGCTCGGGTTTAAATGATCTCAGTCTCCCTTTGGCGAGGCTTAGTGTCTTAATTTTAAAATGCCTCGCACCCATCTGCGGGCACATTTTTCTGTCTGTAAAGCTGAGAATCCCCTGTCAATCACGTTTATGCCGAATGGAGGGGATTCACAGGGATATAAAGGCTTGCTGATTTGTCTTGTGAAACTTTGGAGTCAAATTGTTTTCCAGTCCCCGGCCGACTCTGCGTTATCATTGAGACAGAACTGTCGTGAGCTTTATTGAACTCTGCAGTGTCTTAGGAAACTAGGTGTTGTTTTGTCTCATACTAAGACGTGCCATCTTGGTAAATTTGTGGAAAACAACTGGGAAAAAATGGTTACCTAAGATGTTCACGATACGCAGAATGATTTAAGTTTGCTTCTTTTTCTCTTTTTCTGTCATTCCCATTGTTATCAGTGTCATCAAGGCTTTGGTGGTGTCCAATTCCACAGACCTCAACACCTTTTGGATATTAATTCAGAAACTTTAAATGCAGCACGGTTCTCCTTCAACGACAGAGACTAACTTATCTCAAAGTGATTTAACGGTTAAACCTACACCGTGGTAGACGGGAATGGCCTTTATATCTGCGCCTCAGTGTGGGAGTGATGGAAAGTTTCGACAATGTGCACTTATTCTCACTCTGGTTTCTAAATTTGATTTGTACTCTCCTGGAGGTTCCAGCGCTCTCCGTTTCAGAGTGTGGCTGCAAAATGCAAATATGCTCTTTTCTCCAGTAGTGATCCTCTCTCCTTCTCTCCCCCGTGCCCCTTGGATGAGGTAAAGCCTATCCACAGTGTGGGCTGCTGCAGAGGCCAGACCACCATAAAACACCAATGAAACAAACACAGCCGCCTGGAGTTTCCTGCCTATTTGTTAGTTGCCATTTTATCACACTGGCCAGTAAAAATCTCTCTTTTCTCCTTTTTTTTAATATTTATTTTTCAATGTCGGACATCTGTCAAAACAAGGTTTTGAGAAAAGTATGAGACTTCTATAACCCGGAGGTTAAGATTGGAAACAAGGATGAAATAATAAATAAAAGGAAGGAACACTGAATGATCTGGAGTCAGCAACAAGCCACAAGCAACTCCTTAACAAACAGTGTAATTTGGAGCATGCTGATTATATCAAGATAAGACGTGCCATTGATTAGTCACCAACACCTCTATGTTGAAATCATAGACAACCGTTTTTGAAGAGGCGGAGGTTCTGGGAATATCTGCTTCTCTTGGCAGATGAAACCGGTTGTTCTTGGCCGTGAGCTCCAGCCTCTCTTTTCAGTAGGAAGCAGTCTTCAGCACTGAAAAAAAAAAAAAAAAAATGGGGGTGACAGGGCAAAGAAGGGGATGAGATCACAGCAGGAGAGCTGTTGTGGCTTAGCTTTCACAGGGCTTAAAGTTAATCTGGAATTCTGCACTCACTCTGATTGCCCGGGAGTTTTCTCACATCAAACATCAAGTCTTGTACCCCTCCTGAACGGAATTAAAACTGTTGTCTGAATTTGCTTCTCGCCGTCTGGTGCCTCAGCTTTAGGTAGTCTGCGGTGGTTCAAAAGCTTTTTGCCCGGATCGTCTCATATCGTCACCGTTTTAATTCTGAGCTTATATTCATGTGCTGAAGTGAACTCAAATGCGGTGTGATGCTGATTTTGCTGGGTTGGATCTGGTGTGAAAGTCTTCCCACAGGCTCTTTTGAAGCGGATCTATTTTTAAAATGACTTTAATTCGTATTATGAATATGGCAAAACAGCGATTAGTGATTTAGTGGCATTTATGCCTCCCCTCCTCGAGTTAGCGTAGTATCCACAGACTGAGTGGAACTGAATCCTAAATCAAGAGCATTTCAGCATTTTTTTCATTACCACTGTCACACCGCAGAGCGTTGCAACACAGAAAACAAATAGAAGGTTTTATATGAGCTGACACAATTCCTGTTTGGCCTTGTTGATTCTCCAGGGGGCCTTGTCACAATAAATCATCCGATAAATAATCTGATTTATTTTCAGAACTCTCTGTATTACTTGTAATATATAGATATAAAGAGCAACGTTGGGTAAAATATTGTAATTTCACAAATTAAATAGGACTAAACAAAACCTCATGACGTATGCCGTCAGAGAAAGAGTTCATTAAGTGCTGGGATGCTGGAGGAAGTTTCGTAGACAAGGCTACGCTAGCAGCTTTCATTTAGCTATTTAGTACTCAGCTTCAGTCAGCTTCACTGACTGCAGTCTCTTGCTTTGTTTTCTGCTCATCCTTTCTGTTTCTGTCTTTTTTCATTTGCAAAGGAGTACTGAAATACTGCAGAATATTTATACTGTGGATGACTTAGACTTAGACAGAGTTTAATGATGCACGAGGGAAATTACTTGGTCACAGTGGCTTAGCACATCAAAGAAATATTCTTAAAAACCACAAGTAAAAAGAAAGATAAGATAAAAAATATGTATTATTTTATATTTATATATACAGTTTGTATTTCATGTATTACCTTTACCTTTACACCTGACCTCAAGCTGTTACTAGAGACTGCTGCCAAACAAAATTTCATGCACACGATGGGATTTAATGAGCAGAGCTGTTCAGACGAGGGCTCCCTAGTGAATTCAGCACGTTCTCATTGCTGTGGTTAAAGTCTGTCTGTTCTTATCGGTCTGGTCACCATTTTCTTGTGTTTTATAGCGTGAATTAGCGATTAATTGGTCTGAAAAGTAATCGATAAGGACATTCATTTCATTGACGACGGGTAGGCATCGCTCTGACAGCCTTTTAATACAAGGGAGGCTCCCAGCTGTCTTTGCTTGTATTTTTATGCAGTGTTCCATCCAGATCTGGGTTGACTTGCATTAGGAGTGACGCGAATAAAAATCCTTCCACGAGTCCCGCTGCTCTACTTTCAGTGTTTTCGGATATACTGCCGCCTGGCTGACTGAGAAACTTCAAAGCCACCTGAACGGGTAGTTTTGTCTCAGAAGCAGCTGGGAAGTTTCGGGCATATTTAAAGGCTCACAGAAGGATCAACATGCTCGACCCTTTCATGATCGTGACAGTGAACTGGCAGTAAACAAGCCCATCGTATTGTAAAATGGATGGTTCTTCAACAAGAGCAGGGTGGGTGATTACATCTGATTACACTATACGGAGCCGTTTTTAACTTGTAGTGAGCCACTGAGCGAGCAAAAACTACTTCTGAGAAACACAACCGCAGAGGCTGAGTGCAAGGAGAGGGGCGTGTCGGTTGCCTCCTCTAGATTACAGGGATTTTTATGGAGCCCTTGATGAGACTCTATTGTGTCTGTGTCCATAAAAACAGAACAGGAGGTTTGAGGGGTTTTAGCTGAGAGGTAGGAAACAAAGAATCTGAGCAGACTGATTTACCCGCACATGAGAGAGTCATGTTTTCTAACCAGACGCCCAGTGGTCTTTCCCCGGCTAACCGACTTCCTGGCCTCTCACCGAAGCCTGCCGAGCAGGAATGCCAAGGCTCTCACTTTGTGTCTTCAATCTCAAGTTGAGGGTGAAGAAGTTTATGTTGGCTTTATTACTGAAGATTATTTAAATTTTCTGACCCGTGCATTTTTCTTTCTCCCACCCTCACACTTCATACCCTCTGCTATGGATAAGGACATCCTACACCGATCTCTTCCCCTTTCATGATAATAGAGAACCTTAAAGAGAAAAAGGAATGAAAGGAAACCGTGTATATTTTGGGAAAGGGTGCTTGGTTTCGTTTCCCGAAAGTCTACTCACTGAGGCTGGTGCTCATTCATGCCGAATGAGTTAAGTTCAACACATTTTTTTTTCAATAACTCTATAATTACTTAACATTCTATTCATATTAAATAATTCAAATGTGAATAATGTAAGGCCCTGTGGGTAACGCTGCTCTGCAGGCGGCTATGGCTCCTCAGAGAGCCATTATAAGCAGCCTAATAGACATCAGTGGGCTGAAAAAAAAAAAAAACAGATTCAACCCCGAGGACCATTAAAGTTTGGTCAAAGTAATCTAATTCAGACCTGTTAAAACTGTAAATCGTTTACATGAGTCAGCTATGTCACCTTAAAGAGCCTAATGACAAATATCTCAGTGTATAGCAATCAGCCACACAGGCCAGCTGTGGCTCTCTCTGTAGTCACAACCAGCTGTACAAAACTGCAGTGAACCAGGTGAGAGGTAAATCCATGCTGAACTCTGGAAGAGGGGTAAATTCCTGACACCTCAGGGGGTGGTGAGGTACTTCAAACGTGATCGCTAACGTTGCATTAAAAACATGTGCAGCCACTTCTCATTTCATTGCAAGTTAATTATTTCCTCTTGGGAGCTTTGCTGTATATCTTCACAGACTATGTTGGGGGTTAATAGCTACACTAGCTCTAGACCTAACCCAGCAGCACATCCATTAATGGAGATATTGATCCAGACCCTGACCGCTCCACTTGCCACATTGACTTACGTGAAACTCCGCTGTCACCGGCGTTATTGACTGCTGCGTTTTTGTTTAACCGTCTTTTCACAGCGCCAGTGGAGTCCGACGAGTTTAGCTTCTTCCTTGAGGGTGCCGATGCGTGCCTGGGGGTGCAGGACCACTCCCTTTCCCTGTCGCACTCCTGCGAGGAACCCAACCAGCGCTGGAAGTGGGTGACCCGGGGGCGCTTGTTCAACCTGGGCTCCTCGCTGTGCCTGGGCGTGACCACTGGCAACTACACCTCCCGGCGAGACAAGTCTCCTCTCGGCGTGTACACCTGCGACCGCGAGCCCCCCAGAGTACGCTGGACCTGGAACTGTGCGCAGGTGCTGGAAAACCTCAACGGCTACATTGCGTTGACCTCGTTTTCAAACTCCTCCATACCCTCCTCAGCCACCAAGTTCAAATGGAGACTATACGGTAACACGCAAGATCCTTGCAAAATATATCAAGGTAGGTAGAGTCATATCTAAACAAGCTCTGCTTTGCTTGTGTTCTTCACATTTGTGGTTAAACTCAATCTGTGTTTTTGTATATTTGAAATATATGGTTACGATATAACTAAAACCGCAAATTGAGCAACTGAAAAAAGGTATGGATGAAATAGAACGTGGTCATATTTTCATCTGATTCACAACTATGGGTGAAGACAAAGTGCTGTGTGGAAGGTTTTACTGAACACACCCACTGAAAAGCAAGTAAACCCCTGGAATTAATAACTGGCCGAGCCACCTTTGGCCGGACTGACCTAAAGTAAACAGTTCTAGTGACTGTGCATCAGAGTTGCACAATGATCAGGAGGAATTCTGCACCATTTTTTCCGCTTTAAAACAGCTTCAGCTCAGACATGTTGTTGGGACGTCTTGTGCGGCCGGATGCTCTCGTGAAGCCCATTCCACGGTATTTCTGTTGGATTAAGTCTAGGCTTTTACTAGGCCGGTACAAAGGGGAGTTCTCTTTATTTCTTCTTGTTTGAAGTAGAGCTACCTTGATGTCTGGGCTCATTTTTCTGCTGAATCACACAACTGCTGATCTTCAGGTGGTGAACGGACACCTCGGCTTTATCTTGGAAGACGCCGCAAATGTCAGAAGAATCCAGTGTTCTGGGTCCTGAGGAGATTTGTGCAAAGCACAGCTCTGACAGTTCTCCTCTCACTGACTGAACTCCCGTTGTCAAATAGCCCTAAGTCATAAGACCAGGAGTGCACGTGTTTTCTCCAGCCTAAATTGTGAATGTTTGCGAGATTTATTCACATCCTCACCATCTGCGTGCTGTTGTGCTTGTTCAATTCGATAAAGATCTATGAAATGGGATCATTTTGCGAAGGCTGCATGTGGACTGAACATTTCCACCAAAGACACCTGTAGTGGTCCTGTGAGCTGCTCCGTCACTGCTGGTTTTCTGCGTGGCATTCTGTGTGGCACATAGACTTACTGTTGTGTATTCCACATCTGTGTCCCATCAAATGGATATAGAAAAATGTTGCTTTTAGGGAATGTTTGTGGGCAAGTGGCTGCCTGTCAGGATCCCAAGGAAAACATTGCCGGTGTTTGTAACCTCCAGTAAATACACAAAGCTGTCCTTGCACTCATGTATATTTGTATTTATATGTAGTTTTCAGTCCAAATGTAATCTAACCATCGTGGTTCCCAGTTAAGCCTCATTTCCGCTTTCCAGTGTCAATTGTTGTTCACTGACAAACTATACTGCAAGGCTCACTGAGCCGTACGGGGCTGCAGTTAATGGGCTCTGCTCGACTGCAATTAAAACCAGATCAGCCATAAATGTGAGACCAGAAATTCTCCCCTTTCCTTGACGTCCCCTCCGCTCAGGCCGTTTCACTTTTATGTGGCGGCAGAACTGGGTGCACTGACATTTTTAACTTTCAAGCGCCAGTCTTCACAAGTTTGAGCCCACTGTTGGAGAGGAATGCTTCTGACATTAGTCAGCCGATGAGCAGCCAGTCAGTCAGCCAGTGGTGGAGCAGAAAGGGAAAGCAGGGAGGGAGCTTCCCAAATCTTTTCCTCCCTCGTTTAACATGTCTGCCCTACTTTCCAGCGGCCTAACGTGTTTTGGTAACACTACAGATCCAGCCTCTCACTCTGTCCCTGTTGCCCTTTTTCCCCCCACATTATACTATACTTATGGAATGTTGAATGGCACTAGGGTATTTGTAGTAAAAATAAAAATGTGGTAAAATTACCCAAAAAAATGCCTGTGATACCTTAAGGGGTCTGCTTTGGAATATAAATGTTTAATTGTGTTTTTCTGTCTAATATCCAAGCTCCTGTGTTGAAGATAAAAGCTGCTTAACTTAAAAAAAAACAAAAACAAAAACAAAAAAACAGACTATTTTTGTGTATTTGCGCTTCCTGCTGCTGACCACGGTTTGACTTTCTGCCTGTAACATCATCCTCTGTTTTCACCACGTGTTTGATTGTACAAGCTGCTGAGAAAACATATAAGGTATTTCGGTTCAGCAGAGTTCACAGACATAGGAGGAACACGAGGGCGAACACAAGGAAGGCCTGTCTCTGCTGCCGCACGCGGCCATTTAAAGCCCTAACGTCTGTCTGTTCCGCAGAGATCTACACGATCCAGGGGAACTCGCATGGCCGACCCTGCTACTTGCCCTTCCTCTATGACGGCCAGTGGTTCCACAACTGTACCAGCATCGGGCGGGAGGACGGTCACCTGTGGTGCGCCACCACCTTTGATTACGGCAAGGATGAGCGTTGGGGTTTCTGTCCCGTCAAGAGTAAGCTACCACCTCACATGTCATGTCACTCACTCGCTGCCAATTATTAATTTGCCATCCGGTCTAACCGTATTTCTTTCTTGCCCCTTCCCCTCGCTGCCAGGCGCCACCTGTGAGACCTTCTGGGATACTGACTCGCTGACAGACAGCTGTTACCAGTTTAACTTTCAGTCCACGCTGTCTTGGAGCGAGGCTCGGATCAGTTGCCAGCAGCAGGGGGCAGATCTGCTGAGCATCACCAAGCTGCATGAGCAGACCTACATCAACGGTGAGTTTTTTTTTTTTTTCTTGTTTCACGTATACACTGAGAAATAGCAGTTAAATAAACCGCCAACATTTACATGAGAAAACAAACACTTTGCTGCACTTTCTGCTACACGCGAAAAACAAAACCCCAGTTTAATTTAGATGTTTTTGAGATTTCTGCGATTATTTCCCTGGCTGTGGTTCCAAAAACCTTTCCCATTTATACTACTCCTACAATCATTACCTATCAAAACCTTCAGATTCTTTATTTCTTGTCCGTCTACCAGGCTTTAGTTACACAGATTGCCTGTGAGAAGCATAAATAACTCAGCAGCTGTGAAATTTGCTGTGCAGCTGCATATTGAGCACACAACGCAGACGGAACTATTACGCATTCCCAACAGGAATATCTGATTTTCGGAGAGTATTTACCCCGCTGTCAATTTCAGGCCGCGCTGACTCTGTTCTTACATAACTATTCCGTAACTGACCTAATACAGTGGGGACCGTTAAAGTGCCTGCCGACCGGACACACTGTTAACTCCACGCCAAGCACACCATGGATGTGTTGTGTTTTTAAGACTTCTTTGACAAAGTGCACATGCAATCTTGTGTAAGAAAGGTGTTGTCTTGCTGTCATAGGTTTACTGACCGGCTACACTGCCGCTTTGTGGATTGGCCTCAACGACCTGGACATCCACGGAGGTTGGCAGTGGTCCGACTCCTCGCCACTGAAGTATCTCAACTGGGAGCCAGGTTAGCCTGTAAAAACAGTCCGAGCTTGTCTGTCTTTTTAAAGCTTCTAGTGTGAGTGCTCTTTTTTTTTCTGCACAGGTTTTATTTCCCACAGAGGGCTGAGCAAGCATGCACACACATTTTTAGCAACCTTTCGACTCTCAGTTCAAACGGCGACTTGGCGGCTCCCCAGCACCGCCACAGTATTTTATACTGTAGAGTATTTGAGGATTGGCATCTTGGCATGAGCGATTTCCTGAAGAGTTTGTCTTTTCTTACTCAACTCCAGAGCAGCCAAATCACGCCGACGAGGAGAACTGCGCCGTGATAAGAACTGAGTCATCGGGTCGTTGGCAAAACCGCGATTGCTCTGTGGCTCTGCCATATGTTTGTAAGAAGAGGCCCAATGCCACCATGGACCCTTTCACCACTGGTCAGTGAATACATCTTTGGATCATTCTATTAAAGTGAAATGCAGCGCATCTGATGGGTTTCGTCTCTTTGCTTTCACAGATTCGTGGGCAGATAATGATAAATACGAATGCGATGTGGGCTGGCAGGCCTTCCAGGCTGGATGCTACAAGGTGACTTCAGATAAGATTGACTGGGATGCAGCTCAGAAAACGTGCCAGAAGATGGAGGCCAACCTGGTCAGCATCCACACTCTACCTGAGCTGGAGTTCATCCTGCGCAACCTGAAGAAAGGTCAGCCGGAAGAGAAATTCCTTCTTTTCCATCCTCGCTCTGTCCTTTCGCTGTTTCTGAAGTGTCCGCCTTGCCCGTCGGTCTTAAGCGGCGCATTTGTAGCGCGATTGTTCCCATAGGTCATTGCCTGCGCTGCGAGGCTCCCAAGAGTGGCTGAAGTTAATGAATGAAACTGACATTTTGGCAGATATATTCTCGCAGATTTTGACATTTATTGTAGAAAATGTAAAAGAAAAGAGCATCACGCTCAACCGAGGCCTAACACAGAGATCAGCAGTGCGTGCAGCTAATGTTAAGTCCGGGAGGTTCAAAAAGAGTTCACTCAAATCTGTCAGAACAATCCTCAAAGTTTTTTTTTGTGTGTGTCTTAAAAGGGGGTAAATTAGTCCCAAGTGGTTCACCTCAGTGTGCATTCTTAAGTTAAATATAATTAAAGGAGCATATTGATAGATTTGACTATGTCTTCTTAATATTTTCCTAAGTAATATGCTCGAAACCTTCACATTAAGCTGAAGTGATGCAGAAGCCTGACAGTTGTACCCTGTTCCCCCTCCTTTCTTCCAAAACATGAAAAGATGAAACTTTTCTTTCGTCATGGTAGTAGTGCAACATTATTACTGAACTTCACTGAAAGGGCCTTATTTCCTCGTTCATCTATCTGTTTCTTCTTTTCAGATATCGAGCAGCTGTGGATAGGGCTCCACGACACTGACATGCAAATGGACTTCCAGTGGACCGACCACACGCCCGTCATCTTCACATACTGGCACCCCTTTGAACCCAATAACTTTCGCAACACCCAGGAAGATTGCGTCTCCATCTGGGGACCTGTGAGTGCCCTCCCCACCCCCGCACCCTCACCCTCACCCTGACCCCTGAATCCCGTGGTCTTAGTCAGCGCACAGTAACGGACTCTCACTGCCTCCTCCTCCGTTTGTATATATTTACCAGCTGCGCTCTCTCTCTCTGTTTGTGTCTCGCCATTATGTCCAGGAGGGCCGCTGGGATGACAGCCCTTGTAATCTGACTCTCGCCTCCATCTGCAAGAAGCCGGGAACAAAGAGTGCTGGGAAGCCACAGCACCAAGACTGCGAACAAGTATTACCGCTTTTCTCTCTTTGCGTTCGGTGCTGCATCCTTCAGTTTCTCCTTGGGATTTACTTTTTATGTTTCAATCGCTGACCTTTTGAGATTTTTTTTTTCTCCTCCATGTGTTTCATTGGAGCCTCAGTCTCCAGCTGCTGACAGGCTTATTATACTGAATGTTTCAGCCTTTGACCTCTTTTATCCCAGCGCTCCCTTCATTCTGTCACCCTTCCACTGGTGCTATGCCCCCCCCCAGGACTGCAGCTGTAATATAAATCACCTTGTTTTCAGCTGAGTTACCAGACAAAGTCAACCCAAACTCTTTTCATAACAAAGAAAAAAAAAATAGCATTTTAGAACATTTTGTGCGTGCATTCACCAACGATTTCTTTCTGCGATTATTCTGCTTATGACTTAGATAAGACTTTAAGCCTCTCAGACCTGACAGTCAAATGAAACATGAGAATCTTCCCGGTCAATCTACTGCATTTAGCTTGTCTTCGTGCTTGACACAGTGAACGGCGATAGCCAGCAAAGAAAGTGTCTCTGCATCTCCGCGCCCTTTGGCGGCAGATTCTGAATATAGTTTTCGCTCTACATTGATTTATGATGTAAATGATCTAAAACTAGGGGGTCGTGCCGCTTCTCAGCTGTCACATTCAACAAAGATCTCTGTATGGACGGGCCATTTGTTTGGTGTAATGACTCTTTAGCCCTCTCTGGGGGGTGGGGGGTGGGGGGGCTTAATGCGACAGGGGTCATTTGGCATGGCACGCGTTGCAGGGCCCTATGGCGTTTCCCTTTGTCTCGAGCAGATGAGCTCACTTCGCGCAACATGTGAAACAACAATATGGAGCCTGCGGACTCCAGCAACTTTCTCAACCCATTTACCCCATCTAGTGCTGGCCTCGTTGCTCAAGGCATCTAATGGATATTATAAAGCTGTCATTTTAACTTTGTACAGTGTCTGTTTGATAGTGTTTTAATCATCAGCGGGACTCAGTTGCTTCATGTGTTAATAAGACAGATGATAAAACATATATTTAGTGCCAGAGGCGGTTTGAGGTGTGAGCATCTGTTTAGGCCTCTGTGCATTTATGGTGGTTATTAAATGAATCAAAGATTCCAATTCAGTACCCCAGCTGTCCCCCCAAGGAAATTAGAAAGGGCATCTGAAAGTGGCTGTTATTATATATATTTTTTTTTAGTTTGAAATGATAGAGTGGACATGATGTGACATGTCTCAACTCATTTTTTATCCAGCCTACGATCGTTGTACCGTTTTAGTTCACTCTCACCACCCTCATAACATTGTTTTGCAGGAAAACACTCTGAAATATATGCTTAGCTGGGAGCGTTTAGTGGCTAAAGAGTCAGATATCTCCCTCAGGGGTTGGTGGAGACCAAAACCAGAGCTAAACTTATCTTAAAGAAGAGTCACTATTAGGCTTACTGCAGTAAAGTTGTTATATATTTTTTAAGACTTTCACGAGCAAGATTTATCCGTTTTGCTCCTCTGGTTCACAGAGGAACGTAGGTCAGTGCAGTTCTTTGGTTTTTGTCAGCGTTTTGTGTGATGGAGTCAAAGTAAGGAGAACAAGTCTGTGCTGCCTAAATTCAAATGAATGAATGTATTAATTATATTATATGTGTAAATTACAACCTAACTTGAATTGCACACGAGTTGAAATGCATCCAGCATGTGTCCCTTTTGGAACATGCCATCAGCTGTGCGTTGTTTTGACTGCGTCGCAGGCGGAGGGAGGGTAGGGGAGCGTGTTACGGAGACATGAGCTTCCACAGATTAGGTCTCTCAAGCAGCTGTAGTGTTTGAGGTTTCTGTCTACATGCCAAATGTGGTTGTGCAAAAAGAAAAAAAAAATAAGCCTGGGGTTGAGTTTACGCACACAAAGATGCATGTGAGCTATCTTTTACTTTGATTCTCACGCAAAAAAAAATCTCACCCCTCGCCGGCTGCGCACGTCCACCGCGGCAATACATGAGCCGGCAGGAGGGGCCAGAGCTGGGGAGGGAAAGTCTTCTCAGTATGTCTAGCGGTCAGTTTTTAGAAGTGGATTCATTTGGGTTCGAGCTTTTTCATCCAAAGAGGAGGGATGTTACTAAATCTTTATGATTTTGCCAGTTTTGTCTGGGAGCTGCTGTAGTGCATTAGACACATTTGAAACCTGTGCATTTGTATACATGTGTGTCAGTAAGCACATTTAAAGAGTTGCGCACACTGAAGATGTGTTCCTCTCCTCTCAGGGGTGGAAGTGGCACAATCCAGCCTGTTACTGGGTGGGAGAAGACCTGCTCACCTTTGATGAGGCCAGAAAGTCCTGTGAAGACAACAAAGCCGCTCTTGTCACCATTACTAATAGGTGCACACACACACACACACACACACACTGATTGAAGGAGATCACAGCGTGTTTTTGTCCCTAAACGTCTAATTTCATGTGTAAAGGTTCGACCAGGCCTTCGCCTACAGCCTGCTGTGGGGCCGCACCGGAGATTCCTTTTGGATCGGGCTCCATGACCAGAGCAGCCAGGGCTCCTTCCACTGGCTCAGTGGAGATGAGGTGTCCTACACCAACTGGAATCGAGACGAGCCTGGTAGGATACACATTTGAATGAGTGTGTGAGCGGTTTTGGCTCGCGAAGTAGAACCAGTATAACAGTCAGAGTTTTTATTTCTTTTGAAATCCAACTAATTATTTTCAGTATTAATTAAATTCATTGGATAATTTATATATTTGCTGCAGCATATTCATTTTATTCTGTTGTTTTTGTGGATCTCGCAATTCTTTATTCCTTCTGCTGTGATGAGTTCACTTCCTTGAGGGGATATTAAAGTTTAATCTGATCTGTAGACGCGGATTTGCAGTTGCCTGAAACATGACGCCCATTAATCTCAGCCAATTTTGGATTTAACCTGCAAAGGAGAAAATGGATTGGTCCCAAGTTGTCGTTTTATTCGTCTGCCAAAGTACACATCCTCAAAGATTGATTTGGCTCCAAAGCTCCAAAGCTTTGCTTCGCAGACAATCTGCTTGTCTAAGAGCATTTTCAGACGGTGTATGCCAGTTTTAATTTAACGCATTCCATTTTGGACTACATGTAAAAATAATAAATCATGTCATAGTTCTGGCGTCAAACACGTAGTCATTCCGGTAGCACGTGGAAACCGAAGAGGATTCTACTTTTGTTCTAAAATACTGTTTTGGAATTCAGATTCATGGCAGCCATAATTTCGAAACCAAACCTAGAGACGTGGCCGCAGAACAGCTGGGGGCGTCGTCTGGCTCTAGATTCACTGATGGATACCGAGATATGAACTGGCTGACCTTTCCTTAGATCAAAGCAAAATGATGCCTGTGTTTTGAAAAAAAAAGGAAAAAAAAAGTGAAATTCAGTATCAGACTCTCCTAATTACCGTCTAAGAACCGTGTTAACACATTTTCACCCGTTTCCGCGTGTTTCATCACTACTGCTGCTTCTCTTTCTTTCCCCTCACCTGCTTTTCACCCCGCATCTATTTCAGTCAGCATCCGCGGCGGCTGCGTCACCATGGCGACCGGCCATGCAATAGGTCTGTGGGAGGTGAAGGAGTGTGCATCATCAAAGGCAAAATTCATCTGCCGCCAGACCCAGGACGCTTCCCTGAGCCCCGATCCCCCCGTCCCTCACCCCACACCAAGCCTCAGCGGCTCCTGTCCCACTGGCTGGAAGAGCAACAGCGACCTGCGCTACTGCTATAAGGTTCATCTCGGAAAAGATAAAAAAGCTCTTAGAGTGCAGAGCAGATATTTAGGATCCATGTTCAGTTCTTGACAGTTATGACACTCCCTAATTTTAACGCCAGCCTCATCACCCCTCTCCAGGTGTTCCATTACTCCCAGAGTGACCAGAAGCAGAGTTGGCTGCAAGCTCACCTGTTCTGCCGGAAACATGGAGCCAACCTGCTGAGCATCAGCGGCGCAGAGGAGGAGCACTTTGTCCTGCAGGTCCTCCATGAGGCATTTGGGTGGGTGTGGATGTCTCACCAGCTGACGTGTGATGATAATGGTGATGATAATGATTGTAATAATGGTCATGGTGGTGGTGGTTGATGATGTGGCCCACAGGGAGTCAGAGGAGCATGAGCAGCACTGGTTTTGGATCGGACTGAACCGCAGGAACCCCATGGATAATGGCAGCTGGAAGTGGAGTGACGGACTGGCTGTGAGTAATGACAGGATACAAGCCCACCTGTGTACTAGCAGATGCTAATAAATTATTTTTGAAAGGCAATCTGTTCACTCTTTGCCTGTGTCCCAGTTAACATACCAGAACTTTGGGCGCTACTACTACAACATTCGGCAGTGTGTTGCAGCAGACCTGGGCACTATGACCTGGCTGGCCATGCACTGTGACTCTCAGTTAGACTGGATCTGCAAGATCCCCAGAGGTACAACAGCACTGGATGTTTCTCTCTTTTTCTCTCTGATGGATATGTGTTATTTAATCGCTTTTCTCCTGTTTGTGTGTTTTTAGGTAGTGTTGAGCAGACACCAGAAATCACCGAAGGTGCGTCCTATTTCTTAAGCTTTCTTTTTTATATATCATTTACACTGAAGTGATATATTGAACTAAATGATACATCCTCTCTTATCTCCCTTCTGTCAGGCACTAGTTCACCAGAATGGATAGGCTTCCAGGAGGCGGAGTATAAATTTTTTGACCACCGCACCACTTGGGATCAAGCCCAGAGGATTTGCTCCTGGTTTGATTCCTCCCTGGCGTCCGTCCACTCAGCTGAGGAGGAGGCTTTCCTGGCCAACACTTTGCGCAAGGCACGGTGCACTTTGTCAAAAATGTTCATTATCATTCGTAGGAGTTGATCTAATATGATTACCATTGTGTCTGCAACCAGTCAGCTTTATCAGGACCGAACCATGGAAAATACCTCACAGGCTATGTGTAACTAATTATGGTGTTTGCGTGGCAACCGCAACGCAGAACTACCATTCATGAGTATGTAACTACATATTTAGAGAGGCGTTGTGGTATAAACCTGCACTTCTTATTGTCTATAGAAATGTCTATAGAAATTTCACAGTTTCTCTCTCACCCTCAGATGGTCAAGGTGGAGGGGGACAACTGGTGGCTCGGACTTCACACGTACGAAAACGACGGCCGCTTCCACTGGTCCGACCATTCTGTGCTCAATTACGTGTCCTGGGCCCTCGGGAGGCCGCATCCGCTCAGCCGTGATCGCAGATGCATTCACATATCCGCCAGCAAAGGTAGGAACCTTAACGGCCTTAACGGAGTAAATCAAATGGCGTGCGCTTAGACTGAGTTTTTCACATGCGAACAGGGGATTGGGCCGATCAGAAGTGCCACTCTGACCTGCCCTACATCTGTAAGAGAGTCAATGTCACAGGGACCATTCCTCCAACGCCGTCATCCCCCCACCCTCCAGCAGGCTGTGCAGATGGATGGTCTTCCTATCAGCATAATGTTAGGCCTGGATTTTACTACAACAAAGATTACAGTATGAAGACTAACCGTATGAAAACCTGAGTAATCTTTTTCTTATAGTGTTTCAGAATATTTGATCAGTCAAACCGCCTCACATGGTCTGCAGCCAAACTGAAATGTGAGGCGCAGAGAGGAGAGCTGGCAATGGTATCCAATCATTTGGAGCAAGGTAATTACAGCAGAATATATCAGCAGGTGGGTGGAGGAGCCTCTTCGTACCGTACATTCACGCTGTCATGCAACTCCCGTCTCTTCCTCACAGCTTTTATCACCACCTTGCTAACCAATGCCAGCATTGACCTTTGGGTGGGCCTGACATCGGACTCTAAAGGTCATTTCCAGTGGGCCAAGGCTGGGCTGCTCAGCTACACAAACTGGGCACCTGGAGAGCCCCTCGACAACAGTGGACCACACCACAACAAAACGCCGGTACTCACAACACTCATTATACCCTTGTCATGTCGTTGCCATCGATCCGTTCCTGTCCTCATCATTTGCCTGTCCCCTCTCAGGGAAACTGCGTGGTAATGATTCATGGGAACCCACAGCAGAAAACTGGCATGTGGGCTTCCCGAGCCTGTGAGATGGAAAGTAATGGATTCATCTGCCAAAAGCCACAAGGTGTGATCCTCAGTAATAACCACAATGATGTCATTTAAGTTCAGATCGTTAAACACACAGAAGCGTGTTAGTAAATCATCGTATCTGCCCTCAGACAAAAGTCTCCCTCCGGCTCCGGCCCTCATTCCTGCCTCCCTGTCAAAGCCTTTTGAACTGGGTGGAGTGACGTATCGTGTGGTGGAGAAGCGCCTGGACTGGACCGGTGCCTTGCATCTTTGTGAATCTCTGAATGGGACCCTGGCTACAGTGAAGAATCCCTACCAGCAGGGCTACCTCACGCTGCTCATGAACAGCCTGCGCAGACCGGCCTGGACTGCTGTCTACAGCTATGGAGTGAGCAAATTCACTTACAGATACCTCATTATATTCCTCACTGCGAGAGGAAATGTGATGAAATGATTCCTCATGTGTTCAGGGACGAAGCTTCACCTGGCTGGGTAATGAAGAGGTGTCGTATTTTAATTGGAAAGATGGGAACCCCAATCAGATGGCTGGATGCGGTCACATGACCACCACGGGGCAGTGGACAATAACTTCGTGCGATGCTAAACTGGACGCGGCTATCTGCCAGATCGGCGGTACGTGTGTGACACTGCATTTTCTCGGGTAACATTTCAGGCGAGTGAACATTTAAACGTGTTCACACCTGTTTTTCCGCCTTGCAGACGGGCCTGCGGATCACCCGTGGATGTACCCCGGCCTGTGCCCTCAGACGCTGGGAGAGTGGGCGTGGGTGCCTTTCAGAAACAACTGTTACTCCTTTAACCTGCATAGCCTCCAGCTGCAGCAGGATGCGCGCGCATCCTGCAACAAAAGTATGGGACCTCCACCAGACAGCTGCACAGCTCTTTTGAAAACCAATTAAATGCAACGCTCCTGACCTTCTCCACAGCAAATGTCATTGACAGAACACATCGATATGTCTAAATTTAGAAGTGTTTCATTGAGCCCCTGGCACCATTGATCAGTCTAACTACGGGATCAATGCTGTTGAGTTGCATCCCTGACCATTGTTTCCGTCTCTCTTTTCTAGTCGGAGCTGAACTTCTTTCCATCTTGGATGAGACGGAGAACGGATTTGTGTGGGAACACATCCAGAGCTATGCAGAACAGGCACACGGCGCATGGCTGGGCATCAGCGTGAAAGGTCCAGTGAAACTGCCTCAAACATCACCTGCGTCTGTCACTGAGGCGGCAGACTTAATAACCTTCAAACATTGTTAAATCCAAGAGGATTCATTTTAGACTACGTTTACACAAATAATCTGTCCTAATTAAATAAGTTTTAGCTGACTGATTATGATGTCTTTTTTTGTAGACTCGTTAAACAATTAATTAAAGGGGAAAACCTGATTAAGGATATGTCAAATAAAAGTGAGCAGTGAGGCTTATCTCAGAAAGGTTCATTTATTTAAACTGCACAATTTTCTGTCAAAGCAATTGGATCATTTTAGTGAAATGCCATAAAATACACTTAATAAGCTAGTAAGCGAATATTAAATACCGGAAACCTGAACAGAAGATTAGCTCTGCCAAAGATAAACCTAGGGATTACCACGAGGATTCACTGAACATGCACGTGCTTGTGTTCCCGCCACAGGTAGGGGTCTAGTTTGGAGCGAAGACGCCGAGATGCTATACACCAACTGGGAGACGCACGAGGTACCTTCCTCTGTGCTGTCGGTCAAGTCCTGCTTCTGGATCCAGAGCAACAGTGGCCTGTGGAAGCCGGGCTCCTGCAGAAATCGCACACACGGAGTCATCTGCAAGCGTCCTCGCAGTAAGCGCACGCAAGCCCGTTCACGACATTCTCACACCCAGGCACGGCTAAGTCAGCTGAGCTTTCATTCCGAGCTGGTCATCTGCGAGACCACAGCAGTAACATAACTGCTCAAGAGCAGCACTTTTTGACAACCTGAGGAATCACTCGCAAGAGGGTGAAATCAAAGTGCTTTTGCATTTAATTTATGTTTAATTAACTGTCTTTTGTTCCATTTGCAGGTGCTGAAACTTCAGCTGTAACATGTAAGTCTGGTTAACAACTGCCATGTCGCTCCATTCATATCTCTGTTTTCTTCCTTAAATTGAGTAACGCATTCTGGTTTCCATCTCTACCTAGTGGACACTGACCACCTGCCCACTCTGATTGTTGTCATGGTGACGGGCGTTTTGCTGGTGATGCTGATAGTGGCCTTGATCTACCTGTACCGCCGGCGAACTGCTGGGTCCCAGGGCTCCTACGAAGGGGCCCGCTACAGCCGCACCAACTCCGGAGGGGGTGAGCAGATCGAGAAGAACATCTTAGTGTCCGACATGGAGCTGAACGAGCAGCCAGAGTAGCCCGAGCCCCCCCACACCCCCCACCACCCCTGGACTGACCAACCAACCTGGGATTGGACCCTAACCCTGACACAGGAGAGGCTGATTTCCATTTGCTGACTAAGAATCCGATAAAACTTTGCAGCATGTATTTTTTTTTGTCTCTTTTGAAAACCAAAAAAAAAAAAAAAGTTTTCAAGCAAGTGCTGAAGGGCTGTGTGGACCGCAGCAGATGTTTAGTTTACAAATTGATTCCCCACTTTCTAAATCCTCCTTTGCCAAGAGCGAAGAGCTCTTGCAATTTCTCCCTTGACAAATCAGATGCATCCATCTGCACATGAAGGCCATAATGGATCTACTGGGAATCATTTTATTGGAGTTGGAAATATTCAGCCTAAAACCAAAAACCCAGCAATGACTCCTGGTGCCAAAGTAAATTTTTGCACACTGTATAGTATTTTTTTTTTTTTTCTTGTTTGTTTCTATTTTGATTTAAAGACTTCTAATACAACATAAGGGACCATCGCACCTAGAGACACAAAAACCATTTGCCTCTAAATATCCACATACTTTTCTTCAGGACCTTTTTTGTTTTTCCTTTTTGCCATGTCAGTATTAATCCGAACTTTTTTTTTTTCTTGTTTTTCGTTCTCTTTCATTTGTCATTCTCCGTGCAGCTGTAGAGGACTGTTACTCACGATGCATGTGTGGTTTTGTGAGCCCGCCTCCTCTTTTCTGATCCGACACGTCAGCACCAGCTGTCAGGCGAGCGGAGAAGGAGGAGGAGAAGAAGAAGTCCAAATGTGAATGTGTGGAAAGTGACAGGGACCAGTGACCTCAAACCGTCTGAGGGCACACACTATAATTGTGCACATAAGTAGAAGTTTGTTTTGAGAGCCGGTCTTTAAATAGACTACATTGTCTTTTTTTTGATACAGCGGGACTGAAGGTTGTCATCAAATGATCAGATGTTTTGGCACTTTCTTCTGTTATCTTAATCTAATTCATCCTCTTGCTTTTAGTCACTAGCTGCTGCTCTTTGATTCCTAACGTCAGTTTGTTTTGGCTCTCCGTGCCACCATCTGGAGCCGATTCAGCATTTTTTGAGGGCAGTGATTTCTTTTTTTATGCACCGTGAAAAGGGTCTGCAATTTAATATTTCTCTGATTTATCATTTTAATGGCCCAAGGCTCGCTTCTGTGTATGTTATATCACTAGGACATTCGCCTCACTTTTTAACGATGCAGGTTGCATAATGTGATTTGACTTCGGTATAGCTGGTAAAGACATTTGGAAGCATTCCTACTTCAACTTCTCATTGCCCCGCGGAGGAAAACAGGCCTCATGTGAATGACATGAACACACATGAGAGCCAAAGAATGTCTTAAACCCAGATTCAGTCTTCCGAGTTCAACCAAGTTGGTGTGCACCCTGAGACATTTTCCTTTTTCTTTCAACTGTTGCCTCTGAGTGCATTTCAGTCTTCCTGTTAGGAGGAATGCTTTGGAGCCATTTCAGTCTGAAGCTTTTGGTGTTTCAGTGAGCTGCTGTGAAAGGGGAAAAAAAACAGCTCTTTTTGCTCCACAAGTTGGACTAAGATTGAGGGGGAGGGGAGGAGGAGAGGGTGTAAGTAGGGGTGTGTGTTTTTGAGTGTGCGTATGTGTGCAGTCTCCAGCTGTGGAATGTTGAGTCGGCAAGAAGAGCTCAGTGGCACGTCTGGAACCAATCAGAGAAGGAAGGCTTAGGGACATGAAGGGTCAGAGAGAAAACTGGTAAGAAAAAAACAAAAAAGGAAAGCAAGAGGAAGGAGGAGTGTGAGGAGGAGTCGGAGATGTAGGTAGAGGAGGAGGAGTGGGAAGGTTGCAGCGGTTCGGTCTGGGTTTACCCTGTCCTCTGCTGGTGGATTACTGTATACGTTTGTCTGAATATGCAGTATATGAACTGACTGAGGTGGATGGGTGACGGCCCTCAGTGTGCTCTCCAGTGTCTCTGACGCAGGCCGGCTCTTGTCCTGTTAAAGATACCCGAAGCACCTGTTCAAATTTTTTGACTTTCTTTTTGTCATTTTTATATGAAATAAATAAAGTCTATGTTCTCAAAGCTCCTGCTTTCGCACAGATTATTACTCTGATTATTAAACTGTTATGTGAAGATGGAGCCAGACTTCTGCCTGTTCCACTGAGCAGGAAAATAAATCAAAGAACCAATGTGAAACACGTGGGCTGCAGTTTTCAGAGTTGTCCGCAAGAGGGCACACCTCTCCTGCTCAATGTTGTCCTTTTGACTTTCACTGGTCACTGGGCATTTTTCATTGCAGTCTTCAATCTTCAGAGGATCCAGTGACCTACAACACTTTATTGTGGTTTTAAATTACAGAAACCACCCCTTTTGCATATTAATTTACACCAGTAAGAAAAATATATACACACTCACTGGCCACTTTATTAGGTACACCTGCTCAATTGCTTGTTAACACAAATAGCTAAATCACGTGGCTGCAATTCAATGCATGTAGGCATGTGGAGGTGATTAAGGCAACCTGCTGAAGTTCAAACCGAGCATCAGAATGAGGAAGAAAGGGGATTTAAGTGATGTGGTTGTTGGTGCCAGACGGGATGGTCTGAGTATTTCAAAAACTGCTGATCTACTGGGATTTTCATCAAAAGATTTTCATCAAGAGAAAACCAGATCGCAATCCAATAGAGCACCTTCGGGATGTGCTGGAACGGGAGAATCGCATCATAGATGTGCAGCCAACAAATCTGCAGCAACTGCGTGATGCTATCATGTCGATATGGACCCAAATCTCTAAGGAATGTTTCCAACAGGTGTACCTAATAAAGTGTCCGGTGAGTGTGTATACATACATATACGTTGCATTAAATTGACAGTGTTGATATCTGGTCAGGGAACATTCATATTTAAAGTCAGAACCATACAACCAAAAAAGTGCACAAGAAGCAAGTTAAAGAAATAAAATCGAAGCCAATAAACGCACACTAATTATTAATGAAACTGCAAGCAATCAAATATCCATTTACGACACTCTATTGTTACAGTCGTAGCTGTTCTGGATCATATAGTGCAGCAGCTTCTGTTAATCGTGTCTGCCCCATTTATCATTTGGTGGCTCAAACATGATACAAATAACTATAACCACTTCACCTGTGAGCCCGACGCCTGATGCTGCCAGCGTCAGTCCAGGCACGGCTCCTCCTTCCACCAGCTGGGCCGTGTTCAAATGGGCAGTGCTACAGGAAGACACCGGCACCTGGTGTGACGGGAGCTTTGTGGCCTCCTTCTGCCAGAGACCTGCACCTCTGCAGCATCACATTAGAGCCAGTAAATTACTTGTTATTCAAATCAAACTGGCTCTGTGTAATCCATCTCACTTAGGATGGATGTCACAGCTCATCCCACTGCAAAGCTGCAGGCACTCAGTTTAAAGCATTCAGGGGTTATGTACTCCAGCAGTTGTTTATAAGTTCCACAGCCCTGACACCTGTCGTTTTTTTTTAATGCATCTCAGGTGTATAGAAACTATCTTCAAGGAGCTTTTTTTTTTTTTAATGTTTTTGTGAATCTCAGACTCAGTTGTAGCTCAGAATCTAACTGTTTTGTGTGTGTGCAACTTGTCCTCAGCATTTATAATAGTGCTAATCGAGTACTATTTCAAGTGAACTGCAAAGGATCAGAACATATGCGTTACACATTTACAGCCTTCTTTTCATCTTAGTTACATAGGCTTATACCTTTTCCTCATTTGATAGGGAAGTAGGGTACACAATATGCAGAACTGAAAAGTTATAGGTAATGAAAAAGTGTCAGTGTGAGGTGACAAGGGTCAAATCACAAGGTAGGTTTCACAGCACCTCTGGTCGTCCCTTTACTGCAGCCACAGGTAAGGGAGCAGCCATCTCGCCCAAGGCAGAAGTCCCTGCTCTGGGAGTAGCAGAACAATTTCACTGCTCCATTTCTCTTAGCCTCCTCTGAGATACTTGAGCAAAATCCCTTCATGATTAATTAACCAACAAAAGAGGGGCGAAAGTAGAATGGAACTCTTCAAACAGCTCAGCTCATTCCTAATCAATATCCTCTTAATTTGAAGGTTTGATGTTCAGATCCCGCTCTTGTGTTGTACTCACACTCCTGTTTATTCCCCCTCCTCCCACTTCACATTTTCTTCCTATCTGGCAGTGTTGGCACCGCAGGTTGAGGGAGGAGAACCAGTGAGAAAACAGCATTAACAAGTGAAATTAAAAACCCATTCACTCTCCTCAGTCATCCATTTGGAACCTGGCCAAAGGAGAAGCAGCTGTTGGGCTGGCAATGGAGGAGATAGGAAGAGCGAGACAGTGAGACGGAGACAGAGACGCGGGGGGAGAACAAATAATTCAGAAAAAGAGAGAGTTTTGAAAGGAATATGATCATGTGCTCTCTCCTCTGAACACCAGCAGTGGAAATTCAAAGGAAGCTGCAGAATAAAAACTTCCTCTGCACTCAAAACGGCTGCTAGCAAATATAAACGCTTTTGGTCTAAAATGTCATGGGTGTACTGTGTAATCACCAAAAGCTCCTGATAACCACCCACCATGTTTTCTCAGGGTATAGGATCCAGTAAATGGCAGTTAAATAACAGGACAAGGAATCTATACCAACTCGTATTTTTGCAGCACTTGCCTCCTCGAATGATTTGTCCTGTTAGTGCTTGAGGGTTATTCATTATCTTTGTGTCAATAATAGGGTCTAGTGAGGGAAGTCTGACCTAACGTTGAGTCACTTTCTGTTTGGTATGGGCTCTGATGATGAATCCTTTTAAAGGGACAGTTCAAACAGATCATATTAGATATTACTTTGTTCTGTGCTGACACTCAAGTCCTACTTTCATGTTGCATCTTCTTATTCTAAATAGTGCAAATTGAGGAACTTAAACTAAGTTACAGTTTTTCCCCCCTTTTCCGCGAATGAAATACAAATGAAATTCATCACATGCAATATTCTTTTTAACCCTTTAATGATACAAGTCAGTCTTGAAACTTGATCTACAACATTGCTCTCAAAGGCCTAACAAGCAAGCATTTCCATATTAAAAGGCATGTATATTATTGTCATGGTTTCTCATGCAATATATTACTGTGTCATGTGGATACCTGGAACGTCTTATCAACATAAGACAAAACACACCTGCCATATAACTGACATAGCTGACAGGTGGTAACATACTGTGTATTGTCGGTATTCAAGTAAGATTTGTTCATTGGTCATATAGTCTTATATCTTTTTTTAAAAGATATAAGACTCACTTGTGCTCATCTAGACTACACTCGACGCGCGTTTTTACCAAAGGGACTGATAAACCAGTCCCTCAGACAACTCCATGGAATCCTTTTACAGGGGATGGTGTGGAAGGAGCAGGACTGAGTCTCTCCTACAAGAAAAAATGTGCTTTCAAGTGGTCACAATGTACTTGAGCTGCGCCCGCTTCGTTTTTTACCGGGGCACCACAGAGATGATGTTGCCCCTGTCGCTGCTATCTGCAGAAGCTAAGAGCTCTTGGCTGCGATTGCTCCTGATGTGTCATCGTGTAGCGTGACATCACTCCGTCCACCTGTTGTCACTGCCCCGAGTCAATATAATAATCTCCACGACCAGCGGGCCGCCCGATAAACACTTCGCAGCCACACTGACATACCCTGAGATGATACACTTCGCTCCCAGCTGAGAAGGCCCCATCTGCAATCACCCATTGATTTTTGGTCAGAATGATTTTTTTTTTCTGTCCATGAAAACAACCCCAGTGTGCCACCTCCTTCAGAGCGAGGGATCGAGTTCCCTAATCTTTGTCCAAATCAAAGGCTGCACACTTCAAAGTGAGTGGATCAGCAGTGGTACACACAGAGCGCCAACGCCAGAGAAGAAGGAAGCACAAAAAAAAAAGCTTGGCTCTCACATTGCTGTCCAAACTCATTTTAACTCCTGCCTGTCTTCGCACCCCCTCATCTTTCCAGCGAGCTTGCAGTGGTAGAGTGCTTCAGTGGGAGCGTGTATGTGTGTGGACAGACGTCAGAGAGGAAACTTCAGGGCCGAGAGCGTGGCTGGGGTGCAGAGGCAGGCTGGTGGTGGTGGCGGTGGGGGCTGGAGGCTGGGTGTGGTGCAGTTATCTCCTCTGTGCAGATGAGAACATGTCTTTGCCTGCGGGATACTGCTCTTTCTCAGGACAAGGACAGCAGCTGTGAGGTGGAAGGCATTATGGGCACACCACTAACAGTCTCTGTCTTTACAGAAGCTGGGATCAGCACTCGTCTTATTTGTTGGCCATTTTTTGAGTTGTGTAATTAACGCCTTTAATTGGTGTAATCTGGACTCCCGCAGTTTGCACTTTTTTATGTACAGATGATAAATCGATAAGGCAGCTGAGGTTCAAGAAAAGTGCCTTGCTGCTCAGCCGCAGAATAATAAATGTTTTTTTCCCACCATTTTAACAGTATTGATTTCTCATTTTCTATTCCTATTTTCAGTCCCTAAAACACCATTTCTTGGACTGTTTCCTGGCTCTTGCTTCCCGGAACGTAAAGTGAAACAGCAGTGACTGGATCACTTCACATGGTGCCCGCTCCTCTACCTGCCTGATGAGAATTCTTTACGGTTTACAACAAAAGACACCTTTATCACCCCTAACCAGGAACAGGATTAGAGATGTGTTCATTTGCGTGGATTCCCGCCCCAAAATAACAATAAGAAGGCACAAATAAGGAAGAAATAGAGACAATAGGTGAAGGTAATTTATGGAAAGCTACGGCAGTTCAACTGCTCACCGCTTTGATGTTTAATCCATTACTAACCCCCACAACATTAGGCACACACACATGAACTTGCATGTGTGCACGTACTTGCTCATGAACACACACCTTGAGGAGCTGAGTCAGACGTACTAGGTACTGGAGGCAATATCACTCCTCTGGGAAATAAAGATAGGCCGAGGGTGCAGAAGGAGGGAGATGGGGCTACTGTGAAGACACACCGCGGAGCAACAACCCAATCCTACTTGTGTTTATTCTCGCTGGTTTCCAGGGCAATGGCAGGAGGCTGCGTGTGTAAAGACAAACCCACTTAGGGTAAAATTTTTCAGCCTTGAGGATGTCGAGAAGGAAGATGTTCCATTACTGCTAGCCTTTTCTCTTCATTCAGCCGATTTGTCAGTAAGTGGCTGCACAGATGAGTGTTTGTGCTTTTAAATTAGCCACGTGAAACAAGATAAAACGCCTCCGAACAAACAAAGATTCCGAGGTAGATGCGCTTATTTCTGTAGGTGCTGTTTAACTCCCAGTCAATATGCTTGAAATAAACTCAAAGTGACGGCGCACCCATAGTGCGCCTTTCTGTTTGTGTGTTTGTGCACGTGCTTTTTCACCTACTGGCTCGCCGCTGAGTGATTTCCTCTGTGAAGCAGTCAGGATATGCAGAGATGAGCTCCATTGTTGGCATAAATTGCTTGGCCCATGCATGCTGCCTCTCCACTGGGCATCTCCCCCCTCATACTGATCGATCTAATCCTCAGCTATAATGAGTTTCTCTGTCTGAGTGTGAGGAGAGGGCTGGGCCATGGAGTGGAGAGGAGACTGAGCAGGAGAGGGTGAAGAAATGAGGGATACTAGTGGTGCTGGCGGTGATTAAGAAAGAAGGGCTTAGATAGCAAGACGTATTCACAGAGGTGCGAAGTTACCATCTAAGTTGAGGTTGGTTTTAGGAGGTCAGCTGTTCTTGCATTACATAATGGGACAGGATGCCTCAGTGCATGCTGATATCTATAATCCAGATAGAGCCATTGATAACAATTATTTTCATTATCGATTAGCGGCACTTGTTTGTTCGTTTCATTCATTCATTTTCCGTAACCCCTGGTCCTCTGGAGGGTTGTGGGGCGACAATTTAGAATCATCAGTTAACCTAACAAGCATGTCTTCGGATGGTGGGAGGAAGCCAGAGGACCTGGAGAGAACCCACTCAGACACAGGGACAACATGCAAACTCCACATGGAAAAGGCCCCAGTCGGCCGATGGATTCATCCTTATTGCTGTGCTAACCACCACACCATGCCGCTCCATTACATCACAGAGGTCCCTCAAGTCTGATGTTTTCTTTTACATCTTCTGGGCTTTAGAGTGACTTTTAGCTCATTGCTTTGGTCCTCAGGTTCATTAGCTACTATTTAGCGCAGAGGCCAAGGAATTGACTGATGGGAGTGAGCTGAAATGTTAGCTTCTCTCCTGCTAATACTGCAGCATGCTTCTGAGATTTTACCTGGGGGCTAAACAGGCTCTCGGAACCTGACAGAGTCAGCGTGTAATATGCGGCAATGTGATTGGCTGAGCAGTAATAGGGGCAGGGCCTATTGATGCACTAACTGCGTGGATCCCCTAGGGGCTGCGGACCCCCTGTTGAAGACCTATGGTTTCGATAAGACACTGTCCATGACGTGGAAAACACCAGATGAAGCTTAGTCGAAATTTCAATAAAGAAGGTCTGTCCCATCACGATCTGTTCCCCTGCAGTGAATGTGGGCTGCACTCTATTTCTTTATCTCTTCCATTTTCCCGTGCTGTCAACATCAGTCTGTCTTCTATTTCTACATCGCTGCTTTCATCCAGTGAACTATTCTCCCAGCGAGTCATGCAGTCTTCTTGCCCTTAAATTCACTTTTACCGTGCATGTCCCTGATTTCTCATTAAATATTCAGTCTGCACCCACTTGACCTCTCCTTAATGAAATAACAGGGATGGTTAGTAGCTGGTAACTTAGCAAGTGAGATATGTCCCTGTGAAAGGGGTGAACAACAACACTGAACTAAAAGGATGGTGACTTCATTTATCATGTAGACTGAAAGAATGTACTATATTTACTAAATTCACGTCAATTAACGTTTGGTGCAAATCCAGCTATTCTGCTCTGTACAAATACAAGCTAGCTAAATCAAGGCTACAATCTTCATTTGGGTTAAACGCCGACCTAATTAAATGAGTGCAAATATATAATGTAGATCTAAGACAGAAAACTGTGGATGCTCGATCCCTTTTAGCACATCAAGACCTTCGTAACGTCTTGCATGTTTAGCTGGATCAAACTGCAGAGAGTGAGGTAACAATGGCAAAAAATGTTGCTTCTCTCTTGCGGAGACCAGAAGCACAGAGGAGAAGAATAACGAAACGGAGAAGCTGAGACGGAACAGAGAGGACTGCCTGTAGTTCACAGGCCGGCTGTCCATCATCTCCCAGAGACCCAGCACTCTGCACATCAAGGTGGAAGACATGAATTTCTCACTACATAAAAATACTTTAGAGGAGCGATAAGTCCCACAGAGTCGGCATCTCTGTGAATATGTATCATCCCTCTCTGAGCCCCTGAGTTGAAAAGGCCTCTCTGTATGGTCTTATTCTTTGTATTCCTCATCTTAAACAAATTTTAGGTTTAACAATGAGATATGAAAACTTCAATCCGAAAATAGTTCAAATGACCGTCACATTTTCCAGAAAAGCATTTTACACCTTCAAAGGTCTTTCGCCATTTGATTGTCACAAAACGTATTCAGTTACCAGTTATTTTCAAAATTAAATGAAATGTCCCAGCACAATAATAGATTTATCAACTGGTCATTTTCTCACTTTGGTCGATGACAGTAAAACAATGTGACTGTAGCTTCATGCTGTCTGTATTCTTTCATGACTGAACATCTCTTAGTGGTTTAGAAGGTTCAGAGGTAGCTAATCTGACCACCACGTGCCTTCAAGGCAATGGCCTGGTGTGACCGAGGAGCCCACGTGAATGGGCCCTTTGTAGAGCGTTGTCATCATTTGTATTCAGCAGGATCAAAGTCTCCTCAGCTGCTTTAAAATGTGTCCTATGGCTAGTGTAGTCGGAGCGGTGAATGACAATGTCAAAGGAGGCAGAAGAGCTGCGAATTTACATAGAAATGGGCCTCGATGTGACTGTGTAAGGAATCAAATCAGAGCCTGCAATTTGAAATTGTGCGGGCATGATTCTGTGCCGTACACGCGCCTGCCTTGGAGTGTGTTGGTGTGTCTGTTCGTTGAAAGTGTGTTTACAGAGTATGTTTGGGTGCAAGTACAGGAAAAGACTTAGAGGGGATTGTTGCAGTCAGTCTTACAGACAGCTTTCTCTCTGCATCACAGAATCTTTTACCTTTCCGCTTTATTCCTAGGGCCTAAATCCTTTGCTGGAGCAGGATAATGTGATCACACCTCTGCGTGTACTGCCGAGGAGTGAGAGGCCTTGAGACGTGGCCTCAGATAGCAGTAATGAACTACAATAGCTTAGTGTTACCTGAGTGACACAATTACAAGGCACCATGACAATGGCTCTATATCTGCTTTAAGATAGACACCTACCTTCTTTAAGAATCCTGTCTAATAAGCCTCACAGTGAGCCTCTCAGTGTCCATAGCTTTACAGTGGGTAGAAATGAAATCAATAGAATAGCTAAATATGTTGTAAATCATCCTGTACACCATCTAAAGCTAATTCTTCAGAAACGTGTTGATCGTACAGGAGGGAGGACTGTTTTACACGTGGCCATCTCTCTTTTCTTCTTGATCTTGATGGTAACAGCAAATGTGATTGAAAAAAAAACATAACAGATATAAGAACACTTAGCACTTGACCTGATTCACGGGAAATTAAGCTGAGGGATGAAAGGGATCGAATGGATGGATGAAAGAGATACGAGAGATCCCTGGATGGAGGGGCTCGGGACATGTTTTCACAAGCCTTCGCAACTATCAAGGTAGATGCAATAAACTGAGTTACATGAGATCGTGTTCCTGTTCCCGAACCTAATTTAACTTCATTAACTGGCCTCCTGTGGGCAGCCACGGTGTTAGTTACCTCGCTGAGACACTGTCACCTTCAGCTCTCCACGTAACAGCTCACTGTGGCTGCTGCTTTTTCTCCCATCACTTCCGTCAATAATTCACACTGATCTGCTGTAAAATGAATAAATAAACACAGCTTTAAAAGACAATAAATAAATAAACACATTTTTTAGAGGGAGGCAAACCACGCTGCATTTTCTATTCTATTTCACAACGAGAGTCAAACCGTGTTTTGCCACTTTAATGCTTCAATGTGAAGCTGCAGCAGCAGGAAATCCATCCATGTGATGATGGTTTCACATTCTGCATTCATATCCAGTTATCTGTTTACAGAGATGACATCAGCTGTAATTTAATGCAGCATTTTGTCAGGAATGTCTCCACAGATGCATTCATTCATTCTCTGTATCCGCTCGTCTCAGCTGTGATTGGGTGAGAGGCAGTGTACACCCTGGACAGGTCTGCGGTCTATCACAGGGCTAACGCAGAGGCATAAACAACCATTCAGGCCAACGTGCGCACCTATGGCCAATTCAGAATCACCAACTAACCTAACCGGTGAACTTCCAGGTTGTACTTTGACCTGTAGTAAATTTCCTGTCCAGTCCAGATCATTACCAACACTGTTAGACAGATCTGTAATTTAAACAGTTATTTACCACATATCAGCCAGTATAATGCCTTAAATCCCCTTTGTAGTAAATTACTGTAATTTGCACTGCATCATGGGGAGTTTTAGTTATAACATCCATAATATACAGTACTGTATTATATATTTAAATGACACTGTATTTATTTTTAAGGACCCAGTCAGACATTCAGAAGAAGAAACTTTGGGCTGATGGTGTTGTGGAACCAACAGGTTTTACAGAGAGGGGGGATTTCAGTGACGGACACCGTTTGCTTAACGTTTTTTTTTTTTCGTTTGTTTGTTTGTTGTTTGTTTGTTTTTTTCCGTTTGTTTAACTTTACAAGCCGTTTTAAAAAACTCTTTATCGCTATAACGGATTAACTTAAGCTGACGGTTTAGTTAGGGGCCAACACCGGTTTCAACATCACCGCACCGTGGATTTCTGGAGAAGGGATTTTGTCGTCAAGCAATGTAAGAAGAAGAAGAAGCACAAAAGGGAGAAAATGTTAGTGTTATCATGTGATATTTAATTCTAAGTATTTGCATTGGCTAACATTATTATTATTATTATTATTATTATTATTATTATTATTATTATTATTATTATTATTATATAGCAAACTTAAACTTTCGCAGAAACCTAACGTTACTACTGCTGCGATCAATACTGTCAGTTAACGGTATTGTTAATGTTTCCAAGCAGTAGTTCACTTAAGTTGTGAATTTAAATGAAACATTTTTGGTTGTAACGTTATCATTGCCCGTGAAAAGTCAGTTTACACTAATTAGCTCAGCTATTTTTCCTGAGGTCCAGCAGACATGCATACAATCATATCACATAAAATTGGATGGAAAAACGTGGTGACCTCAAATGCAACACGAAACGTTGTGATTATGTGGCTGATCATTTTTCTTTGCTGTGTGTTCATTTAAGATTACACATGCAGAACACAAAATACCAGGAGTCTGCTTGTGCAATACTGGAACTCAGTGGTAAGGTTAAGTGCTTTTTCTTTTTTTTTTGCCATGTTTTTGCAAAGTTGATCTCTTTCGCCTTCTCCGTGCTGTAAGAAGCCACTTGCACATGCTTCAGTGTTTTAATGTTTAATGTTTTCTCAACCTTTTGCCAGCTGGGCCCCCACAAAGGTGGTTCAATGTAGTTGTCCCACACTGGAGTGAAGGTAAGACATATTTTCTGAAGGTTTGATCAGTTGTGTCTCTGCTCGGATGTGTGGTGGACTGAAATCAGGACGTTTTATATTTTTTGACATCACGTTCCCTCCATTATTTTATGTCAGATCTCCGGTAAACAGTGGTGTGGTGTAGGATGAGGGGAGACAGGTGTGGTAATGAGGGAGACTCTGGTGATGAAGTTTATACAGTTAATACCGATGTAAACATCAGATCGCTGCTCTGGCTGATCGTCACCGGTCGGTTGCTTGGTCATTTGAGTGGCTGGGGCAAAATAGTAGGCTACTTTTGTTGACACTTGCCACACTGCGCGCGCATCTTCTTGATGAGGTAGGCTGTAAATTAGTTTATAGTCCAGCATCTTGGGACTCTGCTACATCTCCTTTGTACTAATAGCCAGTGAGTCCGCCCTTGCCCCCCGCCTCCCGTCCTGTGCTCACGCGCCCCCCCCAGTTGAGAACCACTGCCCTACAGCATTGTGTTTTTCCCTTGTTTTAAGTTTATATGGATAAAGCTTCAGTCTTCTCTGTCTGAGGTCCACTTGTACTCTAAAATGAAGAATCAGTATTTTTTATTTTAATATCAGTATTTTACTACTAAAAATCTCAAAAAGAAGTTTGATGCTTAAAAGTAAACCTTCCAGATGTTGATGTTAAATTCTTACTGTTGTACATTGGCCTCGCAGTTGGTCGTACTCATCATCTCCATCTTCCTCTATAACACTGTTTCAGTTTGTTGGTGTCATTTTAATCTGTAGATTCTTCTGTCACATCATTGTTGAGTTTTTGCCAGAAGCTAACAGCATTTAAAGAACCTGTACGTTATATAAACAATCTCAGCGCCTTCACTAACACTAGGAATAAATTAACCTTACATTGGATTGTAACGCCTTTCTGGAGTTTTACCTCTCCTCCACCGTCTTCTCGAGGGCCTCAGTCGCGGATTGTAAATGTTGCTGGAGGTCGGCCCTTTCCTGGTCCCATTGTCTTTTCTGGTTTTCCAGGTGCTCCTGCATCTTGGTAGCTGCAGCCGTCATAATTGCTGTCATCTCTGCGTTCTCAGAAAGGTAGTGGAGTTTCTCCTCCTCCCACTGACGTTGTTGCTTGTCCATCTGAGTCTGCATGAGAGTCAGTGCAGCTTTAACTTTAGTAGTCTCCTTTGCTTGTTGTTGAAGACAGGCCTCGGCTTCCTTCCTTTTTTTCACTTCAGCCTGGAGAGCCTCTTGTAGTTGTTTACCCTCCAGGGAAGCATTTACGTGCATCTCTGTCTTCTTCCTGAGCTCCTGATGAAGAAGAGCAATCTCTTCTTTTGCCTCTTTTCCTTGGGCTGTGAGCTGTTCTTTCAGTTTCTCCAACTCTTTTCTTAGTACAGCATTTTATTGCTTCAATGAAGAAATCTTGTCTGTCCCTTCGCACAGAATTCTGTGAAACTCCAGCTCCGAGATCTGAAGTAGAGTGTCGGTCTTGAGCCCAGCGCTGGTAAGTTCAAGCTTGACAGCAGGCTGTGGTGTCTCATCTGTGTTTCCACGCAGTATTTGGAGAATTGGATGTACTTTAGTTGCTCCAGACTGCTGTGTGGCCTCTGTAGTAGACTGCAGGTTTTGCAGCGGTGTGCCAGCCATATTAGAAGACATGGCAGGCATTTCTGGAGATGCGGCAGGCACATCTGGAAATGCAGCAGGCACTTCTGGAAATGCAATAGCCATATCTGGAGATATGGCAGGCACTTCTGAAGACACAGCAGGCACTTCTGGAGATGTGGCAGGCACATCTAGAGATGCGGCAGGCACTTCTGGAGATATGGCAGGCACATCTGGAAGTTTTGCAGGCACCTCTGGAGAAGTGGCAGGCACATCTGGAAATGTTGCAGGCACCTCTGGAGATGTGGCAGGCACATCTGGAAATGCGGCAAGCACTTGTGGAAATGTGGCATGCACTTGTGGAGATGCGGCAGGCACCTCTGTTGATGCGGCACGCACATCTGGAGATGCGGCAGGCACTTCTAGAAGTGCGGCAGGCACCTCTGGAAATGTTGTAGGCACATCTGGAGATGTGGCAGGTACATCTGAAAATGCGGCAGGCACTTCTGGAGATGCAGCAGGCACATCTGGAGATGTGGCAGGCACATCAGTAAATGCTGCAGGCACTTCTGGAAGTGCGGCATGCACTTGTGGAGATGTGGCAGGCACCTCTGGAGATGCAGCAGGCACCTCTGGAGATGCGGCAGGCACATCTGGAAATGTGGCAGGCACTTCTGGAGATGCAGCAGGCACCTCCTGAGATGTGGCAGGCACATCTGGAAATGCGGTAGGCATTTCAGTAGCTGGCTCACGTACTGTGGGAGCTGCGACAGGAATTCCTGGAGCTGCATCAGATACTGTGAGAGCTGTGGCTGGTACTTCAGTTGCTGTACCAGGTACCTCGGTGGCTGCGGGGGATGATGTAGGCGAGATGGCAAGGGATGTAGGTTTGGTTGCCTGTTTGTTTGGCTTAAACAAACCAAAGGTGAGTTTTGCCATCTTGTCCTTCTGTTTTCGGGGTCTTCTTCTCAGGTTAGCGGCCTTGGAGTTCTTCTGTGACCTCTGAGGTTCAATCTGCTTGGTCTGGAGTGCTGGAAAGTCTTCATCGTTGAGCTGGATGCTGAAGTTCTGCTCAACCTCCTCCTGGAAGTTAGAAGTGATTTTCATGGAGTTCGTTGGCTGAGACTTCTCCTGACTGTCCTCTGCAGGAGTCATGACATTCTTCTGTTGGAATGAAGACTTGGTGACTAAAGTCACGCAAGGTAACTTTAAAGGTTCTGTGAACCTTGTTGTGGTTTGTAGCACTGGTCTGCATTTTAAATCGAATAGTGTTTACTAACACAGGAGAAGAATCTGTGGCTGAATGAAATAAAAAAAATAAATCCTTCTGCTCAACAGTGTGACATCAAGAATTTACACAGCATCACATCAAAAGGAAAGATACGGGAAGGTTACAATCTGAAACTCTGCTTAGCGAAACCTGCTAGCTAAATGTCTCCGTAACTCTTGAAATGTTCTTGTCCCTCAAATAAAAAGATCTAGCAAATATCAGATTTCTTTGTAGTTTCAGATTAGCTGCTGTACATTTCAAGAGCTACTTTCAGTTGTTTTCCAGCGAATTGGAGGATAGAGCTAATGCCATGTGAGAGACTGATGGGCAAACACATGTGGAAGCAAACAGCTTTTGCAAAAAACGCGTTGGCAACACATTAGATAATGTCCGGCCCCTCACTTGTAAGAGACATAGACGTGCTGCAGTGAGTGGAGGCAGAGATCAAAGATTTACATCATAAATAAGCTGTGTTAAAAGGTATTTTAGCGCTTAACGTGATATTTTTCAAAACGCTGTTGAAAAGTAAAGAAAAGTCATGACGAGTAATAAAACTAAACCAAAAGTAACTAAAAGTATGGACACACATTAGGCAGGAGTCTGCTTGTGCAATACAGGAACTCAGTGGTAAGGTTAAGTGCTTTTTCTTTTTTTTTTGCCATGTTTTTGCAAAGTTGATCTCTTTCGCCTTCTCCGTGCTGTAAGAAGCCACTTGCACATGCTTCAGTGTTTTAATGTTTAATGTTTTCTCAACCTTTTGCCAGCTGGGCCCCCACAAAGGTGGTTCAATGTAGTTGTCCCACACTGGAGTGAAGGTAAGACATATTTTCTGAAGGTTTGATCAGTTGTGTCTCTGCTCGGATGTGTGGTGGACTGAAATCAGGACGTTTTATATTTTTTGACGTCACGTTCCCTCCATTATTTTATGTCAGATCTCGTTTTTATATTTTCGGAATATTTATTTATGTTTGTATTGGATTTCAGCAGTATATTAAAAAAACTAGAATTACAGTAATGTACTGTTAAATTAGTTTGTTTTGAATAACTGGCTGTATTACATAATTGCAGTAACTGTACAGAGTTACTGTAAAAGTAAAGTACAGTAATAGTACTTTAAATCTAACTTACGGTAACGTACTGGTAATAGTGTTGCCATTAAGTTACTGTAAAGACCCTCTGAAATGTCTAACAGTGAATACATTTGCCCCAACATACAGTAGTTTAGATAACCTAGCCTGTGAGATTATCTCAGCTTGATGTGTTGGACTATGTAACGGTGTAGAATGTGATAAAAACACAGGACAGCAACTGCATTTAAGCTACATTTAAACTAAAGATGCTGTGTGTTTCTTTAAAGGTGCACTTTAAAGACTGATGACATTCTGGTCTGTATTTCCACATCAGGTGGCACTGCTGTCACAGTTTAGCCTGCCCCCTCTTCATCACCCTTAGAAAGGCTGTCAGAACCTACACTGATTACACTGTAGCTTTATTGACGCCTGCCATCTTCATTATTATGGCAGACACACAACAGAAAATCAATAGGGTCGTTGTAGACTTAATAAAGGTAATTTCATGACGGCCCTGACTCAGGTTGCACCAAAGTACCGGGCTTATTTCTCGACTTATTTTATCCTTCTCCGTTGTTCAACTCAAAAATGCAGGAGAAATCAATTCATGAGCCATTAGACCTTTTCAAAAGCTGACTGCAAAAGAGAAAGGCGGAGGTTTTATTTTAGGTCTTGAATGAAGGAGAAATTTTCAATCGAAAGGCTTGTTTAGTACGGTGGATAGGGCATATTTATGAGCCCTCGCCCTCCCCTTTTATGAAAATAACGTTAGAATGTGAGGCTGAGTGTGAATCAAACCGATCAGCCATTTCAGAGTGTCCCCCGCAGCACCAGATCATCAACTTTACGCATTCGCATTATCTGCAGCTGTGGGAAGATCGCATTATAAGAATGGGAGCGCTATCCATTTTAGGCCTGACTTTCTATAGGTTGCTGAATTTTCTTCTTCTTGCACAGTTGATTACAACTGAAAGAGCACATGAGTGCACCCATGGTCACATTTATGTAAATCTGTTGGACAGTGGAAAGTCAGGAATGCTTATATCCAAATGTTGACGTTATTTAAACCATAGGTCTTCAATAGGGGGGTCGCAAGATTTTGCGACCCCCCTATTGAAGACCTATTGAAGAAGACTATTGAAGAAGTTTGGTTGTTTTTTTGTTTTAAATTTTCCTCCATAAATTAAATTTTTTTAAATACACATTAACATGAATCCAACATATTTTAGTAAAGGGATAAAGGGTCGCTTAATATTGAATGCAAATTGATGATAATGATGTATATTTATAAATAGCACTAGAGTTTAATCTAGAACACATATAGTAGGTAGGGGGTCCCTACTTAATCTCCCCATCAGTTTGAGGTCCTTGGCCAGAAAAATCTTGAACACCCCCTCATTTTGAATATATGAGAGAAGACACATAGGTTGTTCACTTCTTTACTATATGAAGATATTTTTTCAGTTTTCTTGTCTTACTATTTTCCTCTTATATTTTAGCTTTATTAGTGCTTTGATTAATGTTGTGTTGTTGTTGGTTTGTTCAATTTTACACTTAAATGTGGGTGTCACCTCGTCTGTGTGCTCTCCTCCAACCAACCTGTATTTGACATGCATTAATAAAAAACTGCTTCCTGATCCATTTATTTGTCCATCAGAGCAAAGCCTACCGTTCTGCATCCCCTCAGCGTTTGTGCCTGCTCCAGAAAAATTGAAGTAATATTGTCCCTGAAGAAAAATGATTTGCCTAAAAAAATTTAAGGGGGGATAAAAAAGAGCAATTTGTGCCGAGGGGAGTAGGGAGAGAGCATTTAAAGGACTGTCGCAGGGTGGACAGGAGGCTGGATAAGAAGCTGCTTAAAAAAGGATTGTCTAAGCTGGTGTGTAGCCTTTGGCAAGAGATTACATATTAAATAGGAAACTGTGGTGGAGCCCGCCTCGCAGCCATGCATCAGATCAAGGACCTTTTCAGCTTGTACACTATTAAGATAGTTTTCGGATTAAAATTCTTTCAAAGTAGGATTTTCACTCTCTTTAAACTTTCTTTCTCTCCATTTGGGCAAGCGGCTTAATCTGCTCTAGCTGGAGCACAGCAGGATTCAAAAACTACTATCTGGCATTTCAATGAGGATATATCTAAACCAGCAGAGTTGCCAAGGACTGTTAAACAATCCGAGCAATCATTAGTTTTGTCAGCATCATCCTGAATGCCCGGGAAAGTTTAGATGTTGTGAAAGGCTTCTGTGAGACGGGTCAACTTTCCTGTGTGGACATGAATGCCTGCGGCGAGCCCAGGTGAGCTGACTGAGAAGACAGCGACCTTGCTTTGGCCCGAGGCTTGTTGTCTGTGCATGTTGACTTGGGGCTGGCGTGTTTATCATCTCATCCCCCGTCTCTGCCCCCGACATGCCTCCACTTTAAAGCAACCCCTTTATGAATTTTAATGTCTGCTCCTGATCTTGACCTACTGGCTAAAATGAAAATTTACTAAAAACACTGACATAGTTTCCCAGCATGTGCATGGTGTCCTGACAGAAAAAGCATGTGCCGGTATACTAACTGAAAGTGAGGAGTGTGCTGAATTATTCAATGGACATTGAAAGTGAGAGTGGGTAAAAATGAGGCACTCAGAATTCAAAGGAAAAAAGATTATACAGTGTGTGCTGCAGCTTTCCGGCTATGGAAGATGCAGAGTAAATCTTTATTAATATGGCTGCCGGTTTCAGTTTGATTCTGGGGTTTGTTTCTGAGAAAGAGCCACATAAGAGGACTAGCCCTTCCCACTCTGAACACACAGCTCATGGGTTGCATTTTTATTATTGTTTGTCTTGGGTGGAAAGCTGCTCTGTAAACTGTAAATAATGGTTACATGGCGCAATTTCGATCATTGTTTTTTAAATAATCATTTTTTCCAGTAGCAGGTGTGTTGTTTAAAACGTTTTTCTCATCAGACGTATGTGATTTTATATTCTATAAATAATATTTCACATGCGCATGATTGAAAATGAAAATGTGAGCTAGAAAAATGAAGAGTTATTCTACAGCTGCTTCCAGGGCAGCATATTTGCATGTAATATATATATATGTGTTTGTGTGCTGATGTAATTACCAGCAGGGAATAAATGGGTAACCTGCCTTCACAGACAGTCACATACCTATTCTCGCATGCATGCGGTTTTTTAACCCGTGCCATCCCTCACATTCCTCCCCGTTACCACTCTGGCCTCACTCACTTTCTCCTCCCTTTGTCTCCTTCCTGTCTCGCGCGCAGACACGTACCGGCGATTTGCATTTAACAAGGCGCCCATCATGTCGACGGGAATCAGTAATGTGACGCAACTCAGTCTACTTTGTCTCATCAAGAAGCGACGCTGAGCCAGTGGGTAGTCTGATCCAGCACCTGCCTTCATCTTGATGGCTGCATTTTCCGACTTTGAAGGCTGCATTTTCCTCACCTTTTGTGTCTGTTTGCAGACAGTTTAATCCCTGATCAACATCCACAGCAAGATGCAAGCGTTGGATGCAGAGGGGTGTCACTTAGTCTTTTGCATGGCACGCTGCACTTTATCTCGGCACAACCATCATCACCATCGTGTGCATAGGTGGGCAGGTGGTTGCAAACATGAGCAAAACGTGCCCGCGTTTTTTTTTTTTTTTTGTCTGAAAGCACGCAGCCTTGTTTGCGTGTATGTATCGCTGTGTGGCTGAGTGCTTCATGAACGATTCTCTCTCGACAGGCCAGGTTATAATGAGATCCCTGGGGCTGAACGCAGGCTGCCTGTAAAACAACAGATGTGACTGGACTCGCTCAGACTCCCCCCCTCTCCCCAATAGCTGACAGAGCTGTCACTCATCTGGTGGAGGATGACTGATGTGAGGGGGGCTGGTAGGGCTTCAGTGTAGGGCAGGAGATGGGTGAACAACTGTGAGAAAAGGGGAGGCAGTCACCTGGCGCTTGATCCCACAGCTCCACTCCAAAAAAAAATAAAATAAATAACTGAAACGACTGAAACATCCCAAATGTCAGCAGTGCCACCACACTGGAGATGTTATGGTGATGCTGAGACCTTATATTTCTACTACTGATGCAGTTCAAAGGCGAGTGAAATTATCTGACATTTAAAAGGCATTTGGAGACTTTTAGATAAGGTGCCATCTGCAGTATAATCACACACCAAATGAACGGTTATTAATCTGTTTTAAATGCAGGAGGCCTGCAGCTGAGCAAAACTAATCTGATTTTTTTTTAAATAGGTGTACTAATGGCTAATCCTTACACTGCATTTGACATTTTGCTCTGATTCACGCCTATTATAGGAAACATGATTCAGGATGCAATCCTTCACCTGTCTTTCTTCTTTAAAGTCCTGAAAGAGAGCCAGGAAGGGGAACTGGCAGGAGCCCCCAGTCAAATGTTACTGCAAAGTGCCAGAAGCATCACAATAGAGGTTCTGTGTGAGGAAAAGAGCAAATGGACGCGCACACACAAAACAACACACACAAAAAAACATCCCTCTGCTCCCGGGCAGACAGCCACAGGCCCACTGCAGTCTCTCCGGTCAATAGACGCTTATTGTGCTTCCTCCAACAGGAACTTGCTGCAGAAACCTGTTAGTGTGCCGTGTGCTGGCCAGCACAAAACTTCACAATTTGCCAAAGGTAGGGTCGAATACAGCTATGTACTGCCTCTCCTGATTATAATTGTTTGTTGTAGGAATCTTTACAAAGACAAGAGGTCTATGGATTATCTAGTCTAAAAAGCCAGCGGCGATGTTGCCAACATAAACTAAGTTCTTACATAACAAACAACTGTTGAACTGCATCTGCTTCAGAGAACAAGGTTGCTACCTCAGTGGAGTTGTGTTTATGGTGTTAATGAGTATTCATTAATACACAGGATGACTGAAAAACCGACCAGCAGGCTAGCAGTCAGCTACCAGATAGCGAACAACAAGAAGACACCGGCTATCTCGCCTAGCCAACGGCAGTAGGCAGTGTGCAGCACATCATTGCATTTTCAGTTGGGAACCTCCCTTCACTGATGTTTTGTTAAGTTAGGCCCACGACCCTCAAGAATGCTTAACAGTGGGTTTCATCATCCTGGAGTCACCACACAACCATGTGACTTTCAACCAAGAGATTAGCTTAACTTTACTACAAACAACTAAAACCACTCAGCTAGCCTTACTTTTAGCATGCTCCCCAGCTAGCCTGTTTCTCCATTGTGACATGATGGCTGACAGATTTAGTGGAAGTGTATAGTAATATTGGGTTAGTTGTATTGTATAGTGTTGCCTATTCCCAATGGCCTTTAAAAAGTCTTTGAAATCTGGCCATGACGCCTCATTGACCACACAGCACATGGTCTCTGTGGTGCAGTCGATTAGCGCGTTTGACTGTTAACCAAACGGTTGTTGATTCAAGCCCACCCAGGGATGACAGTTTTATGGGTGAACTGTGGATAGGGAATAGATGTGCACCTTTGGGAATGTGAGGACATTGGTCACTATGTCCATTAGTGAGAACTCCCAGAATTGAGGAACAGAAGAAGGTGCAATGCAAAGAAGAACTTGAAAACAGCAGATGTGCGACAAAGTGGGAGGGAACACGCAGTTTGTCCACATTTAAAACAACATTTCACATTACATATTGGAACAAGGAGGTCTCAAGAGTCTGGCTCCAACACCATTCATGCTTAGATGTGGTCCATTCATTAGAAGTAGAATTAAAACAATATGTCTGGATTAGAAAATACAGATGTTTCTATAAATTCTTTAACCCAACTTTGACCCTGGCTTTTATTTACATGGAACATCACATTAGTGGTGTACACTTTTCCCTCAGTGCTACAATTATCATCTGACAATAGAACTAAAATAAGTTAGTCAGCTAGTACGCAGTGTTGTACACTCCTTGGTTTCTTTATGAGACAACATGTCATTAGCTGGATAATCAAGCTTGTTCCCATTATTGCTGCTCATTTTAATGAGGTGTGTACCATCACTGCACGGCCTCCAGAGATGAGCCATCACACACAGATTCTCTCCTGCATTTTTCTAATGTGCCCAGATACACTTAGTAAATCTGCTACCTATGGGGCGTGACAATAAATGTTACAGATTCAGGCATTCATTTGCTTAGCATCAAAAACAGCAAACAAACAAAAACCATATCATTAATAGCATACTGGACATGCATAGCAACTGACATATTTCCATTAGACCCACACGCACCGGCTGGATATTTTCCAAAATAACTATGCGGTGTCTCCGTCATCAGAGGAGGCTATGATGCATGACCTGCTTGACTCGCCTGATAAATGATTTATCAAAAGCACACATAACCAGTCTAGGTAAAAGCTGTGGACACAGAGAGATGCAAGCAGGGAGAGGATTGATAGTGAGCGGTGGATATGAGAGCAGAACGTTGAAGCTCCAGATGGTGTCAGTGACAGGTGTGATCATCACTGGGAATTACTACTGCTGTGGTGCTCCAAATGCACAACGTGTGATATTTTAACTCTAATTTCAGCTGCACATCACACCACAAGAAAAGTGCCCTGAACGTGAATGGCAGCAGACGGCCAACATTTGTGGTAGTCGAAAATTAATTCTAGCTGAAGCCTAAAAAACGGTTAAGTCAGATTGGTTAAAAAAAAATTAAAAAAATAATGTAAGGGTTTACAGTTTTGGTTTAAGAAACTTTACTTCAATTAAACCCAGTAATTAGAAACGCTCACTCACTCCATCCAATCAATTCCACTATATTTAATTTAAGACATCAGTTATAATATATTAACTGCTACAAACTGGAGCTAGAGGCAACAATACCAAATTCACTTCTGCTTCACCGACTTCTTCTCAGACCGACACAAAATAATAAAAACTGCACCTGCTATATGTGTTCTATATTAAAGTCAACCTACTGCTATTTATAATTTTACATTATTATTATTGTTTTATCATTTTATTTATTATATATAATATTAAGAGGTTCAAATAATACACAGGTTTAAATTTTTAAATTATTATTTTTTTATTTCAAACGTGCAATAGTAGGGTGACTTTAATACTGAAGCATGCATCTGGGATTTGACCTGGAGACTGAATAGGCTCTCGTCCAGTTGCGTAATTAATTCATGTTAATTGTTTACTTGATCAAACTTAAATTTTGTGGGAGAAAATTTAAAAAGTATATATCAAAAATGTCTAATCAACCAAAGATTCTGCTACCCCCCTGCAATACCTCTGTGGACCCACTAGGGGTCCCAGATCCCCTGTTGAAGACCTATGGTTTAGGACAATCACAAGTTTGCATGTTTGTCCTGAACTATTTGGAAAGTACATGATAGGACCTTGAACCTTGCATGTAGACGGCATGTAGAAGCCCAGCACGGTGGTCCCAGCCATCACCTCTCTGGTAGTGCCTAACTCCCAGCTCATTTCAAATTGGCAAAACAGTGGCACACAAACAGTATAAGTGTAATTACTTTTTACTGAACGTTTCTTAAATTAACATAACTACACTGAAACAACTCATTTTAATCTTACCCTGTTTTTTGTGTGCATGTAAATTAAAACCAAATAAATGTATACAAATCCAAAATGTTTTTTTAAATTTTATTTTCCTTTTTTTTTTTTAATTTGATATCGAGCGCTTTGAAAATTACATTTTAACAAGCTAATTTAATTTTGTGAGCACCAGACTAAAATCATTTATCTGCGCTCAGTTTTTATTAAGTTCAGCAGTGTCGGCGCTTTGTCGTGCTCACAGGGGATCAACATGTTTTTATTGACTGACTGACTTAAATGCTCCAAACAGGGACATTTACGCTGTCTCCGCTCAGGTGGAAACACCCTTATTCTGGGAACAAAGCTTGAATTGGTCTTACAATAATTTGTGTGTGTGAGACTAGATTTATGTCTTCAAACACCCACCATAGTCTGGCAAAATAACTGCTCGAGGAGAGCACTTTATCACTATTAACTTCCCTGTCATAATTTTCTCTATTTTTCTCTTTCTCTTCCAGACACGAGAGCATTTTGTCTCGCTTCTCTCTCCGAACTGGTCAAAACTCCCTGATTTGTTTTGCAAGAAGCGTCTTTGTTACCATGATTTCCGTTCAGTCGTCAAGTCTCTGCAACACTATTTTAACACCACTTCACTGGGATGAGAAGATGTCAAGAGAGAAAAAGATGAGAGTGGCACAGAGAAGTGGGAATGACATAACGCTGGCCATTGCTCTGAATACAAATTGCATTTGTCAAAAGCTGAAACCAAGTGATATTAACATTCGCGTCAGACAAATATGCTCGTTTGGCTGAAATTACATGACTGCTGTTTTCGCTGCATCTTCATCTCAAACGCACATTGTAATTGGCATTAATTCAGCGCTGGGAAGCTGTGAAAATGTAATTTCCAGTTCAAGAGCTCCAGTTTGGAGCTTAGCTGGAGTGGAGGGCTTTGCACTGTCTGTTGAATTGGCTTTGCCTGGCTGAGATTGCCCCGGCTCCTCTGCCGAGAGGGACGGGTTAATAGATCTACGGCGGAGGAGGCAGGGAGCGCGGCGGAAAAGAAAAGAGCAGGAGCGTGGTTATTTAGAGGTAAAGGGAGAAGAGAGGCCTGTGGGGGTGTGAGAGGGGGAGTGAGTGATTGGCTTGATTGCACCTGTGTGTCTGTCATCAATGGGGAGTCGGTCTGGCTCCATCAGCAGGTCTGCCTACATCACATCGCTATTTGCGGGAGGCCGCTGTGGTTTGATGGTCAGACATATTGGTCATCATTCTCTCCTTGCAGGAAATGAATGAACAGAGGGGTAAAGGCAATTTCTGATTTGACTTTCCTTCACTTCCTCTCTCCTACATATATACGCAGTTGAGATTTGTTACATTGTGTTTATTCACCCTGAAAGTCTTTTATTAAAGTGCTTTACCTTGCAGACAAATGTTTCTCTATTTCTGCCTTTCTGTGCTTTTGTTATCTAGTTCTTTCTATTGTCTGATTAATTTTGAATGCTGTGCGTCCTTTTTCTCCTTCAGCGGCGTTTGTGCCGCTGTGTTCTTAACCTCTGTGGGATTCGTTCTGCTTATTGGCTGTCTGGTTTGTCCCTGAGCTGTTTGGCTTCACCACAAGTCTGTGTGATAGTTGGACGTCTCTCAGGACTCCTTGCAGCTAACCGGGCAACGCTGGCAAGTCTTTGTGTTTATGAGACAGCGGGCATGTGTTTGGTCCCACCTGGCAGGGGGAGACAGATAGGGAGGGGGTGGGTTGGAGGAGTGTGAATGAGAGGCCTGTTGTGGCACTATGGGGAGCGGGTGGGCATATTGGAGAGCAGCAGGTGCTCAGCCAATCTGGGAGGTGGCTTAAGCGCCCAAAATGGCCACCTCAAACGTAGGCAAGCCTATGATTGGCCCTGGATTAAAACTGACAGGGCCAACGACCACGTCGCTTTGCCAAGGACCCGGTCTGAGTGCACCTGGCCCAGAGTCACATGACCGGAGATGTCTCAGACAGACCCTGTATGTGGCGTTTGTGCGCGGCCGCTTTGAAGTCCTTGATTCTGGCTTGTTTGCGTTGTGACCACATGGGGAGTGGAGGCCCGGCTCTTCCTCTCAGGAGAGCCAGTGGGAGTGGGTTTGTCTGTCTGCCAGTCACCGTGGCTGTGGCTGCTTTTCAGCGGACGACTCTTTGTTTTTCAGCTAATTTGATTTTTCTCTCACATCTCTCCAGGGGAGGGCAGGCAGTGTTCAGCCGCTTTTCTATTAGAACACAAACACAACACCCACCAACTAAACACTCGACAAGCAACAGCCAAGAGGGTCTGGCTCCTCTTCTTGTGACTTTCGAGTGTGTACAGGCAGGCTAGGAGCTGGACTGACGATGGCTGCTACAACTCACATATTCCACTTAGCTTTTAGCAAACTCTTAGAAAGTGTGTTGTAGTGTCAAAACACCACGATGTTATAGCAGAATGGCCAATGGATACTTCATAGACCCCACAACTCTTAAAAGATATTAAATCCTGTACAGTTTTCCTGTACAGTTCTTAGCTAGGATTTTTTTTTTTTTTTTTTTACCCTAATGGTCCTCTGACATTGGGACTCTGAACTCACGAGGATGAAATTACCAGGAGGAAATAGCAACCTCCCACCTCTGGCTGCCACTGACCCTCATCTGCAGCTACAGAGAAAAACTACAGTCATTATCATTATGACCAGCCCCTGCAATAAAGGAAAATGAAGAGAGATAAGAGCAGAGGAGAAAGCTGAAGACTGAATAGCTTCGTCTATTGTTGTGAAATTGTTCATTTTTCTGTGTCGGGACAAAAGGGAAATCAATAGGAGATATTGACGCTGAGCTCAAGGCTCACTTGTATCGTTGCTGCTTTGTCATGTTCCTCGCTCTCTCTCTATATTGAGAGATTTGACAGTGTGTGACGTTCCAGGTTGTGTGCTTCTGGTTTGCGTGTTTAGCCCTTGAACAGATGGCAGAAGACACCCCTGCGTCAGCAACACAGAGATCAGCACCATGCCCGTCACTCACCTCTGTAAATAATTAGTGAAGATGCTGTGAGTGACACAAAGAGATTATGTGCGCACGTGTGTGTGTGTCTGTGATCTCTAAAAACAAAATGGGATGTTAAACCAGACTCTGAGAGAAATGTAAATCTCGACACGACACCCAAATTCTTTCCTCGACACGCAGTGCTTCTGCTCAGGTTAATGTAATAAACAGGCCTTCAGTTTGGGGGGATACTAGTTCTTGTGTGCATGTTACAACAGATGAGTGTCACCAAGTCCACCTCATGGTTTGCCTCCAGTGCCCATGATCAGTGAGAACACAGGCAGTAGTGTGCGCTACATGGAGCAAAGTGGTAATTAACGGTGTCTGGCTTTCACGCAGAGGGCCACAGTTAGGCTGTAATTAACCCTTTATTAACCTTAGCCACCATCTGTCCTTAACCATTCTGTGTGCTTCACTTGTCTTACCATAAACATACCTTAGGCAAAGACAACTAGACACAAGCACAATCTGTTACTATGCACCAACATGAAAAGTATCATTTCTGTTGCACGTCTGTCCGTACCCACCGGTAATGTGAGGATGCCTCAAACAGTGATGCCTGATTGACTGATTAAAGATAGCATGACTGTTCATAACTGCAAGCACCGTAGAAAGAAGCTAAAAACGTTATATTCGAACATGCTGATTTACAGAATTGCTTATAAAGTGAAAGCATAAGAAGAAAACATTTTGTTGTTTTTTCCATTTCCACACCATTAGGGTGCAGAGTTGTTAGGCAGGTCACTCTTTCCTCTTTTTCTCTTCTCCTTTCACCCAGCCTCACAATATATGTAATTGTGCAGATAATACGTATATATTCTTCTAGCACAAAAGCTCTCGTTACTTGTTTCCAGGAGACGGAGCAGGTCCTGTCATTATAGGTGCCATCTTTACTGGTGCCCACGCATGTGCTATATTACAGTCAATCTACATAATTTTCTTTTTTCCACACGGATCATTTGTGCACAAGGGCTGGCGAAAACAGTTCTGCTCGGGCAAACATCCACGCGCGCACACACAAACATGTGTAATTAAGTCTGAAAATCTGAAATTAAATCACAAACAGACTAATTTCCTTGGCAATGGCACGGTGAACACATCTCTCCTCATAAACGGCCATTTAGAGTGCGCCTGTGTCATTGTCTTAGCAAAGGAAGTAATCAGTGCGAGGGAGATAAAGACTGAATTATGGCAGAGGAGGGGATGAATAAAAAGGCGGGGAGGTTGAGTGGATGGGGGCTGACGGAGAAAAATAGACTGAGGCTTTGTGAATGCATGCGCTGGATGTACACATCTATTATCTGCTTTATTTTAAATGCTATTTAAACAGGCAATTAATTTTTAAATGCTTCCATTTTCTTTGGCGGGCATTATCTGGGATGAGGTGAGAGTGCTCTTTCTTCGCTGCCATTTGCTGTCTGGCTCTGGCACCGTGACACCAAGGAGAACTGAAAACACTAAAGCCAATAATGTAATGTCGTCGAGAGGCCACGTCAATCAGGGACACACTGAGCTTGAAATCATTTACTGAAATCAATCCAAAGTCAAGCTGCTTCTCGGATGGCCAAATTAAAGTCTAAACTTGTCCTACTCCCCATGCCCAGTTATCCAACAAACTAGAAGATAAGCACCACCTATCTACATGAAGTGAAAGTAAATAACCGTCCTTTTTTTTTCTCCTTCAGCAACAACCTGGCTGTGTAGCTGCTAGTTGTCCAATATTTGATTAAACATGACTTTAATGCTGCTCTTGTTCAAAGAGACGACGGCACACATTCATTTCATCCCTTGTGAATATCAAGTGAAACTTGCAAAGATTTTCACGGGCCGTGTTAAACAAAAAGCCTCCGTCCTCACAGCAAAGAGGCATGCAGGGAAATGTCATGTGGAAAATGGAAAAGAGCACTGCGGCAAGGGAAACAAACCACCAAGTTTAAATAATCATGAGTTTTTCTTTCTTAGCTGAAAAGCAGCGCCTCTAAATTGCACATCGCCGAGGCTGCCAGCTTCAGCTAAGTCAACAAACCTAAACGTGCACTTGTTTTTGCCGCAGGAAAGCTCCCCAGTGCGGGGTGCGTTCACCCTTGCGTGGCTGAAGTGGCCGGCTCTGGGGGCATTCAACATGGCCTTCTTTACTCTGCTCAGCTAGTGTCGCACCAGTGGGCCAGACCCTGACCCTGGCCCCAGGCCTGCCCAGGGGGGTGTGGGACTCATTTATAAGTCAGGATGACATTCTAGTGTTGCATGTTTCTTCATAACCATATCAGCGTGTTCTGGCTGCTCTAAAAATTTTATTATTAAAGCCACTTGCTGCAGCTTGCGTATTATAGGAATGTGAACAGAGAATGAAGGATCTACGCGCTGTGGTTGGATTTTTCTTTATTTTCTTCTGTCACTGTGAGGAATCTCAAAGGGCTAAACTAAGAACAGAATACCAAATAAACCACCTAATGAAAAGTATGACCATAGTTTTTCTTCTGAAAGCCTTGATACTCTGTGGAATGACTGCTATTTCTCCTAAATCTACAGTACGCAGTGAATATTTTCTGCAAATTCATTCCATTACAGGAGCAAACGAAGTATGCAAAACTTTGGGCAGGGAAATATAATGTCGGGTGTCCCTCTGCTGTGGCCTGTGTTGCTCTGGGTGATCGGTCTGTGCGGCGTCAAGCCACTCAACGGGGGAGTTTGTGATTTATGTGTCGTGCGGGAGGGAGGCTACACATCTCACTGACACAACTCAGCCATCAGCAAGAGTTATGTCCAGCCTAAAACACAAAGCAAACACCGAAGGTGGACCTAAACAGGGCATAAAGAAAGCTCCGGCTATTCCCGCTCGCTTTCTTTCACACACCCACAAAAGCCTCTAGGCCGGCCTTCTTTCACTCAGTGTTAGTTCATCTGTTCTTCTTCGCCCCGGCAAGAAATCTATGCATTGCCATGAAGCATAAATAAACATGGACTCACACATGGCTCACAAGCGAAGGCATAGACGCGGAACAAACACAGTCAAATCACACTGTACATAAGCATATTTAAACGCCCTCACACAAGCATACAAAATTAGCCTCCCAGCATACAAGCTGCAAACCAATGGGCACATTACTGGAAGGAATGTAGTAATTAGTATTTGTTTATTGTAGATAATTTCTCTTTTTTTTTTTCTTTTTTAAATTAATGAGGTCTCGACTCATTATCTATTATTGTGTTATCAGAAAGACACAGACTGATAGATGCAATCGTCGTCTGTAACACTAAGTGAAGGAGAGAATGCATGATTGTTTTCTTTACATGTGTATGTGCATGGCAGCCAGCATAAACAGCATGCAAACATTCCTGGTCTCGGTAGCAAGGCGTCAGTCTCTCCCTAGCTTCACTCTTTCGAATTACCAATTGGAAGGCGGCAGGACAGGAGACAAAACAGCTTATATACTGCTGACATTTAACCACAGAGGCAGCATATAACAAACTCCGCTGCAGCAGTCCACACAACAAAGTTGCTGTTCGGCTACTTGCTCTGGCCTTTGAGTCTGAAAGCAGCCGCTGCCAACTCACCATCCAGAACTGGCCACGATTGCTGGCCTGAGTCTGGACCGCAGCCAATGTAACCCCCTCATTTCTATGAACAACTCGCGCACACACACACAGCTGTCCATGCAAAGCAAATGTAAAGTTCATCATGATACACAGAAACATCGGCTGTGTGCGTGCTGGAGGCACGTGCATGCAGCCACAGGCGCGCACACACACATATAAATCCTCCAGCACGCAGACAGCAGCAAGCCTGTTTGAGAACTCACCTCTCAGCCTAAAGTAAAGAAGTTTTCTGAGTTTGAGAAGTTTTGGCGCTGACAGTCGCGGCGGCACAATGTCCTGAGTATCAGGTCGTCACGTTAATGACCTTTTATAATGCAGAGCCAGACAAAGCAGGATGAAGAGAGAGGAGGAGAGCAGCCAGCTAAACACACTCCAGCGTTTGCGTCATTTTGGAGTGTGTGCTCAGGGCTACACAGGTCTGATTAGGAACGGTTCAGTGGCTTTTTCCTTACCAATAAACCACTCATGTCCATATTTCCTCTCTGACTCTGCCTCGTTGTTCTCCGTCCAGCTCTTCTATCTCCTCTCAACACGCTGTACTTTTTGTTTTGCTGCCGTGCTCCAAGTGCTTCTCAGTGACTCACCTCTGCCAGGTAACTGACAGCATATCCTGGACATCAGTGAGTTCATTAACATTCTGGAGCATCACCATCCGCGGTTGCCATGACGTCAGTGTCTCTGTGGAAACCCGTGCGGGGATCAGGGTCAGATTCACATTGTGCCACAATCATATTACTATTCATCCCGTCAGGTTGTCAGACAGCACACTTTGAATAATTGTCATGTAGCGCTTGTCTGCTTTCTGTTGTCACAATTTCAATCAACGTTGTTGTTCTGTCCGACCGATGATAGATAGTCTTACTGCCCGAGACACCTGCAGGGCACACGTATGGAAAGAAAAATGCACCAACAATGAGAGGTGACAAAACACTTCACTGGTTCTCTAATGCGTGTTTAATTGTCCAAATCAGGCTCATATTGTATTAGAGAGCCTGCGTGTGAACAGGAGGAGGGAGCCCTAGATTAGGCAAACCTTTTCTGCCATATGTAAGTGGACATAGATTTTATTATTCTATAATCACCCTGACTGAGCGGCTGAGATACTGTCTCCCCAGAGAGACGACGGACCATGTCTCCTCGCCGATATTACGTCTGGAAAGTTGCTTGTTCACATATTCAATCTAAAGTTCTGTTATCATGCACTTTTATGCTTCAAGCTATTATATATTCATAAGAAGAAATATTTATGTTTTTGCTGAAGTATTGTAATTTGAAGGCAGACACATTCCCATTAGTTGAAAATGTTATGTCTATGTGCTGCCGCCGTGCCTCACAGTGCTCCGTGTTATATTGCAAGAGTGATGGCACCCGTACCGCTGAGGCAAGTGCAATAAATTGAGCTGTAAACTTATTCCAGAATCATATCTTCACTTTGTCAACATCAGCATCAACCCACATGTAATTTCCTGAAAATAACACATTGTTAAAATGTCATATGACTGTGTGAGAACATTTTCTTTTAGGTGTCGAAACAGTTTGTCTCTGTTCAAACGCAGAAAAAGTACTTTTAATCAGTTTGCTGATGATCTGATACTTCTCTCGGCACATGTGACTATGGTGGGTTTACGGTTTATATCAGGGGGTTTCAAAGTGTAGGGTAGTGAGCTTTGCATGTGTCACGCACGCTTGGGCTTTAAACTTTGATGCTTAGTTTTAGTCGCATACTGTCGCTAACCTCAAATAGCTCCTCAAATAACTCAGTACTTTACATTCACATGAAAAATGGAACAAATTATTGCCTCAGTCAACTAAACTGGACATAAACGTTTTACTTATATCTCCTTATGCGACGAAGATTGATAATATGACTGGAATTATCTGGCACAATACGTGTGCATATGCGCCACAACTGCTGCACTGGCATATGACCCAGGAACAAAAACATCCAAAAAGAAGAAAGTAAACTTTCCTCTCCCACTTTCACTTGAGGTAACCTACTAAAAATCTACCCATTTTGCCCCTTATATGGACTGTAGTTAGCTAACCAGACGTTTACACTTTTGTTTTTCAGGTTTATTTTTTCTCATGGGGCCCCCTGGAGTCCTCTGGTGCCCCCTAGGGGAGGTGTGCCTCCAACCGCTGGTTTACATTACTATTTTTTGAATTATTTTCAACTTCATTATGCTTTGTGTACTCTGGATCAACTGTCTTTGTTGTAACGTGTTCCAACACGGTCCTGCAGAAGTACAAAGCAAGTGCCTACTATTGACTGCTATTGATCAGATCGTTTTTACCTAAAATATTTTACAGACATGCTCGGTGAAGGAAAGTAACTTTGCAAGTTGTTTAAGTGGAAGCCGTTATTTAGTGTGTTTTTTTTTTTTTTTTTTTTATCGTGTCACAACAAACAGTCAAATAATATGGGCCTCACATTTGTGACAAACATCAGAGCCTTTGATAAATGCTCATTGCACCCCTGCAACAGGGTCATTTTGTGCATTAGGAGGTCAATGTGAGCTATTCTAATATTGTAATGCTCTTGTTTTGCTCTGCTGCTCCCGCTTACACATTACAAGCACCTCTACCATTGCTCACATACAGACTTTAAACCAGCATTAATTCGTTTCTATATGAGATGATTGGCTAAACTATGAAACTAGAGCAATTATATTAAAATTTTAATCTTTTTGAAAGTAATTTCTTACTTCTCTCACGCAATGATCTCACCCTATTGGCAAAAATAAATTGATAAAGCCCTCCTCTCCCTTAGCGACTGACAGTGACGTGGCCTTTATTAATGCGCAAAACCCCCAACCGCTCCACTCAAGCTGCTCGGTGGCCAAACAGCGAACAGCTAAAAGGGCATCTCCCCGATGTACGACTATGTAAATGGGCGACGCCCTGCAGCAAATAACGACAATTCCAGCCCGAGCGGCAGAGAGAGGTGGCTGGGTGGGTTGAGAATTTATCGACCCACTCGGAGAAACACAAAGCAGATGAGGGTCTAAATAAATAAACCATTTGCACTGCAATTTTAATTGTCCAACTGCTTACAACTTACAGCCGCATAAACACGGCCCTTAGATCAGATGATTCCATTTCCATGGTGTTAGCGGCGGAGCAGATGGATGACCTCAGGTTCTTCAGATCTGAGTGACACAAGCACTTAAACTCAAGCTGGCTGCTGATAATCCCAAAATTTAACAACAGCTGTTTGTAGGGTGAATAAGTATTTCAACTGCAACTCTACCACATAATTAGCTGCTGACAGGTGGTTAGTCTGCCGGCTTGATCACACGGTATCGGCTGAAAATATGTATTCTCCTGTATTCAACCTGTTTTCTGGAAATTCTCGTAGAAAGTCAACATGTAACAGACCCTGTGGGTGAGTCTGCAGGAAACCTAACAGGTATATTGTTAAGCAGGTATAATATTTGCGATGTACACAGTCGTAGTTAAGCATGTTGACGCTGTAGGTTTTAAACGTAAAGACCAAAAGACTGAGGAAAGTAAAATGAAGAGTCAGTGATGCACCAAAGTGAAAGGGTCATCAGTTTCATGGCAACACATCTACACACTGATGAGATACTTCACCCAAGACCCTGGACATCAACCTCAAGGTGGTGCTTAAGGAAAAGTGGCCATCATAAATGTTGATGTATACATGCTAGAGTCAACCCATTCAGGAGATTTTGAGATATTTCACAGAGTAAGAGACTATTTTAATCACCTCAAGGCTCTTCTCAGGTTTGTGGATGTATGGAAGAAATTTCATGGCAATCCACTCAATGAAGACATTTCATTTTGGAACACGCCGCTTGCATGACCAAGAATAAATAAACTAACTACCGTTTATGAGATGAAAGCACGGCAGACTTTTTAGTCAAACTAAAAATACACAAACAAAAAACAGGTCATCTCTGCCGGCCACATCTACGAAACCATTAATAAACACTCAACATTTTTCTTTCACAGTCACAAATAAAAGCTGGCTCATTTTCCATGGGGATCCACCGTGATGTCTATCAGTCTGTGGACTCCAATTTAACAACTCAAGCGGCGGACACTGAATATTGTTGCCGAACCTTTCCATCTTATCAGGCCTCCTTTTCCACAGCTCAGTCACACAAACCACACGCACACACAACCTCTAATCCCTCTGGGAAATATGTGTGCATCCACCTGAAAGCACATGATGGAAAAAAGCACTAGCTACTCAAATATCAATAACGCCTTTTAGTCAATCTTTCCCTGTTCTACTTTTGATGTTAAAAGACATTAAAAAATACTTTCTCCGTGATGAGACGTCGGTCTCAGGTGCAAATTCAGGCAAATAAAAATAAAGATTTATAGGCGCACGCACGCCAACAAACTATATGGAAACACGCACTCACACATTTTAATTAGCAGCACTTTAGTGCAGAAAGCACTAAACCGTAAGCTAATTAATCTCCGCAGTCTGTGTTTTTATTGCGAAACCACCTCAGGGAGGGGTCCAGTTTGCTCTTTGCTTTGTGGAGTTTGTCTACTGGGAAACAGGAAACAATAAACTCAAAAATCTTAAGCAGTATCACGGGAGAGGCAGTCAGATTAATAAACCGTTAAAGGCCTTTGCTTGTGAAGTACGCTGATGGTCAGTGTCCGCTGATGTGGAATGCCAACAATGTCTGCTGGCTTCCTGTGTGTGTGCGGTTGTGCGAACGCGTGTGTACGCAGGATGTGTGTGAGTTAGGCTTGGTCACATACTGCTTCTCATTATGAATCCTCTCATGACTGTATGCAATTTGTGGCTCCGCTCTGTAGCCTTTTGTCAGCAGCCAGGCCAAGTAGCGTCTCTCTCTGTCTCCCCCGCTTTCCATCACACCCCTTCTCATTGTGTCTCTGTCAATCGTTCCATCTCTCGTTCCCTCTCTCCCTCTCTGCCATTTCTAGGGACATAACCCCGTCTGCAAATTGTAGTAATTAACTAAGAACATACAGTTGTGCGTTTCCTGCGCGGATGACGTCACCCGCGGCCGTTCAGGGGTAAGATGACTGGGCTCTCTGTGCCTGTCAGAGCTGCTTAGAATAGCAGAGAAGAGAAGGGAAACTCAAGAATGCAGAATCAGAGCGTGAACCCACAAAGGTACTTCTAATCCTCCGGGCGTCTCAGCGGTAAAGGGCAAACGGCTGATCAGATTGCTGAAATTGAGGCTGGACATCCTGCAGTAATAAACCTGCCTGTGAGGGGAAGTAGATCGCCAAGATAAACTCCAGTGCCAGTCTAATCTCACAAACAAAGCAGCAGATGATTTGTCTCCATCATGACAGTGTACCAACGTCCGTGTTGATGTCTGCATGGCTGCTTTTCTTTGATGGGTATGCAGGCCGATGGGGAAATGAAGGTCTGGTCAACAGAGATGACGCTACCCACTGTTAAACACATAAACACAAAGATACACACACACACACTGGCACCATAGGACTAATCCTCTTAAGTGTCAGTTTGAACTGTAGGGGCACAGCAGGTCTCATGCCCCCACTGTGGTCGCTGGCCTCATTTCCACTGCTTATTTCCTGCCCCCGGGCTACACCTTCTACATTTCCTCTATGACTCCTGTTTCCATCACGTAATGTCCCAAGTCTATTTTTCCGCTCTATTTTGTCTAAAATGTGTCTAAATGTCTAAAAATATCTAAAAAAAATAAAAGTTTTTGGCAAGCGTGTAGCAAAGCATAGAAAATTGTGAAAGTTTCCAAAGGCAAAAGTATTATTAAATACTGAATAGAAACCTATTTGCATATTTTTACTACAACAAGATCTCATTGGTGCCAAAAAACATCAGGTGGCATTAAAAGGTTTTTGACCCTTTCCAGCCATGTAAGTTACAGGATATTAAAAAGTCATGTTTCTTTTCAGTAGTATGTTTGTTTTTAGATTTGAAAAAGTAAACCTGCATAGCATAGCAAGGGCCATTGTGACCCCCGGGATGGTCCACAACAGGAGTGGGCTTAAGGAGCTTGTGTGGATGGTTTACAGAGGCTCAGCATGTCAACAGAGGGCAAAGCTGGTGACTGCCCCCCCGAAGGCTGACAAACTTTTAAATACAGAAGACCTTTCTCAAGGGCCCCCTATCAGACACAACTCTGAGCCTGTTGTGTGCATGACTCTAATTCAAAATGAAAATAAGACATCACTCTGGTCATAAAAAAAAAGAAAGAAAGAGGAGAAGGAGAAACCAAAGCAAGACGGTGGTAAGTGAAGCAGTTTAGGATGATTAATAACGTTAATAACAGAATGCTGCTAATCTAGCCTTAAATAAACTCAGTCTGTCAATAGACCGCTTCACGGTTTGTAAACAATATGACATTTTTTAAGGGGTGGGGCTTAACTGGAGGTAAAACATCTCAAACACTATAGCCTGTAAACGGCAGTTAGCATATTTCAATGGATTGTTTTGGCAAGAATGGATGAGGAAAACGCATATTTTAGAGAATATACTAATACACTCACTCTCTGAGACCGTGAGTGTTATTTTAAAAAGTTGACTGATGGGACTATATTTACAGACCCCTAAACTCTCACTCACTGGAAGGAGGATTTGACCAAAAGAGGACACAGAGGAGACAAAGTCTGGTCGGTCCTTACCAAATGAAGCCTTTCCAACAAAGATATTACAAGACGTAAGTGGAACCACGGAGACCTGCAAGTAACATTGTGTTAGCTAGCAGTTAGCATTAGCATTAAGATGTAACAAGAATCCCCTAAATAATGATTGACTTAGCATAATTTCAGTCATGATTTAGTCTAACCCATAACGTTATCCAGGCTGAAACTGATGATGCATCTCCTAATAATCGTGTCGTTGATTGTCTCACTGCAATCCTTAATCCTTAATCGCCAAAGCCAAACCAAAGTTGTCTATGACTGGCAGTGGCTGGTACGTGACAAAACTTCTTGTTATTGATTATCGATATCGGTTTTACTCTGTTTTGCCTCCAGCTAACATCGTGATGTCACAGTGACGTAGGCCATGAAGGGGTCTAAAGTTTAATGCCTGGTAGGGATGCAGTGGTAGTTTAGCTGCTGCCAACGCTTTGACTTAAACAGGCACCTCTCACCTCCTCTGATAGGCTTTCAGGATATACCAGCTCAGCAAGTGTAAAACAGTTTAGACATAAGTCCAGCTGCCTAAGATGAACCATCTACAAATGAAGTGAGTTAAAGAAAAAACAACAGAATAGTTTGCGGCACCACAATCAGCTAGATCGCAAAATTGTTCTCTGCCGATTAAAGAGCTCACGTAAGACCGCAACTAAAGATTCTGAAAGAGTATGGAGTCAGTCATTTAAAAACATTACATCAGTGCTTTGATGCTGCTGCTGCAGTGCAGTTCAATTTGGTTTTTGCCAACTGAGAGGTCTGCGTCGTGTGCACATTACCTTGACAGATTGACTCATTCCTCCGGTTGCGGTGTTGTTTGCAAGGCAACATGAGAGCACAGCATTAGCTCCACAAAGTCATGGTTTAGAAAGCAGTTTTTGACGGCTGATAGAGGAAATCATATAAATGATGAAGTTTTTGGTCCATCAGTCTTAACATTAAGACACAGTTGGTTACACTCTCACATTGCTGGAGCCATTACAATAAAAACAATTACAATTAGGAAGGAAACTCCAGCCGTAAATTGTCTTTCCCCCATACAGTCAAGCTGCTGCTTTATTTTAGAGATTAGTGAAAGTACAATAAAATAGCCCTAACATTTTACCACTTTATTTTCCACAAATAAACATCCTTAAAATAGCGACAACAGCATTAATTTCAGTGATTCAAACTGACACGATAGAGGTCATAAAAACAAAAAGTGTTAAATTCTGCAAAATAAAACACGTTGTGACTTCTTTTGCTAAAATGCACTTGTGGCAGTAATGCTCACTTACAATATTTCTGTCAACAGCTCCTTTTCAGTTCTTAAAGAGCTGAATCCCTTTTCGGCATTACTGTACATACAGGTTTTCCCCTCAAGTATGGCAACGAGAAGCAACTTAAGGCAGTCCTCACGTCTGCTGAACAACACTGTCTTTGGAAACGAGTTTCATCTCCAGGCATACCGCTTCAACATGGCTCCTCTCACACGCACACTCTTCCATCCTCTTATTGGAGCGGGAAATTAATTCCACTTCTGTTCACGGAACTGGCCACCAATTCCACTATCACAGCTTCCTCATGTCCAGGGCGTCTGTCCAATTTGCCATCATTTCAAAACAACACAAATATGTAAACATCTTCTAAAATATGCACACACTCAACAAATCAAAGAAAAGGATAAAACAAAAACATTCAAAGCAGTTGTTTCCACAGTGCCGTGTTTCTCTTTTCTCACTCCTCTGCAGTGCAAAAAAAATAAGAATACGAGGGGGAAAAAAAGCATCAAATAATAAATAGACTTCCTCTTATATATATTTTTGTTTTTATGTATGTACATATATATATGTATATATATTTAGGATGGGTCTCTACATGAGCACGCAGCTCTTGGCCCGGTCCTTCCTCATGGCCGGCGCCTGGTCCATTTGCTCAGTCCGACCCGGTAGAGGTGGCAGGGGCAGCTGCGACACTCGCTTCAGGCCCCTGCGGGAACTGCTGCGCTTTAGCTGAGGCTTGTGCGGCCGCCGCACCGAAGCCAGGGTGGTGACGTGGAACACGTCTCGAACACTGTTTTCAGAGACCTTGGAGGTGCACTCTACGTAGGCCACCGCCCCCATCTGTCGAGCTATTGTGCTGCCCTGGAACACGGAGACAGATGGAGCAGAATTAGAAAGCAAGAAAACTTAGATTTGGCAAAACTTTTCTAAGACGACACAACAGTGAATTTTCCCTCGTTTCCTCAGGCCTTTAGCGGTTGCATTATACTTCAGTCTTTCCTTTATGTTAAGGTGTTGTGGTAAAATTAAAAAAGGCATAAGCAGGTTTTCTCAACAGAACACAACTAAATATGCCTGGAAAAGAAGGAGCTGCTGAGACAAAGATGTTGATCTACACTGTAGAGTGAATGTCAATGATCTGAACATGTCTGGAGACAAATGAAGCTCCTTCATCTGAGGCATGAATAATGTAGATGTTGACTCCTCAGTCTGATGTAAAAGAGACGGATTAGAGCAGCGCTGAGCCCACTGAGCCAGTGTTGACATGGTCTATGCAGCTATTTAGAGAGACAAGGCTAAACTCTTACAGAACCGCTCCAGCACCGGAGCAACCCCCCCGAGGATGTTACAATATACCCGGTTAATTAAGACCGTAAATTGTTTGCTTAAGATCAAATCAGAGACAAATTTAATTGTGAAATCCCTCAGCCCCTCTCCTCGCTACAGTACGGTGCGGCCTCATCTCCCGTTTCATGATCAGAATGTACTCACACAAGATCCACACGGGAAAAAGTGCGAGGCCACATTTCCCATGACCCTAAAAAGGCGTGCTCTCCGAAACACAGAGAGGGCTTTTCATCGCCAGAGGACATGGTTGGATTTTTATCACGGCCTTGCACTGAGGCGCATATGAGAAGCAATGAAGCTCTCAGTAGGTGGAACAGCAGATTTAGATTCAGCGGTGGCTGTGATTTTTTTGGAAGGAGGAGGGAGGGGGTTGAGATTGCAGCGACAAGCGGAGAAGTTTGATCGAATCTCCGGCAGATTAGTGCAGGAAATGTCCGGAGTTCACCCAGTGGTCACTCTCGAAGGCGACTCCTCAGCTCTGTTGGAATTCAATTTAAGATCTACAACGGGATAACGACCCAGGCTATTGGATTAGAGCACCAAAACGTTTATTGTGCGCGGCTTTGGCATCTGCTGTGTGACACACATTTTCAGAGAGACGAGCAGTAGCTGCCTTGAACCAGAGACGGATAAGTAGCAAAGCAATAGCTTAATGTAGGCCCGGCCATAAACAGGCCCCAGCTACATTAGCTCTGTGGTTTGTCACTCTATCTTTTGTTTATGTACCTTATTTACATGAATGTGAATGTCTGTTTTTGCAGTTGCGGATTTTTTGGAAGCGGCATGCTGTTAGCCCCCAGTGAGCTCTGAAACAGTAGCAGAGGGGGGAAAAAGGGCTCCTTTGTTTTGAGGGCTTTTGTGTGGTGGTGAAAAAGCCCCTTTGCTTTGTGTATGTCCAACACAGGAGCACACAAAATGAACACACTGAAAGCTGATTAAAATTCACAGATTTACAGTACAATCTATCATGCCTTTCCTCTTCTCCCCCACTCCCCCCCCCTGGCATAGAGGTCATGGCAGCATGCGATAAAGGAGCTCACTCATTTATCAATGTCCGTTTTCTATTCATCCTGCATTTTGAAAATCCCTAAATCTGCATGAATGCTTCATATGAGGAAAAACTGCGTCCCTAGACGTAAACTCCACTAACCACTTGTGCCTCTTCTGCTGCTCTTGCCATCAGCAACCCCTAGTCAGCAATTTTCGGTCAAAATGCCGACCCCAGCAACATGTCCCCGAGGGGTTTCACACAGCTCTCATAGTGCTCATGTGCTAACTGATTGCGTTGCGTGAGCTTTCTCTCACATTCCCTCACCAGAGGGACCTCACCAGAGAGGCAATGCCACTGCTGATCCAAGATGGAAAAATGTTACATTACAGCTGAATAGCATTTTAATTTCTTTTTCCGCATCCGTTGTTGTTTTCAAATCTGTCTTTCATCCCAGGGCACCTCCCGAGTCTCAGTCTCATTATTTATCCCAGCCCCTGACTCCTCCGGTATCCGTCATCTGCTTGTTCTCACCTGCTCATGGGTGACGGGGATGAGGCGCTGTTTGGAGAGTTCCCTCAGGGTGTTGACATCCGTCCTCATGTCCAGCTTGCAGCCCACCAGCACCACTTTGGCGTTGGGACAAAACTCCTGAGTCTCTCCTTGCCACTGCGGAGACGTGAAGTTGAGGGAAACACAGGAATACATCACTTACAGTGAGGAACACTGAGCTGACAACCTTTGGTTTCTCTGACACTGAATAAGCTTGAAGGAGATGAACTCTCTTTCGGTTAAAGGTATTTATTCAGCTCACAAGGATCTCAGAACATTTTTATTTTACTTTGACCAAAGCCTTTGATAATTATACTTTACTTGATAGTTGTAGTGCTATAAAACATACACTGAATGCATATTAACAGCAGAGTTGCAACTAACTCACACTATTTTTTGTGATTAATCAGTTAACACACCGGATACACTGCCAGAACGTAATGAAAGGTTGTCATGCTCGTTAAGGCTAAAGAAACAATACAGAATTTACTTTTAAATAAGTCAGAAGATTGAGAAGCTGGAACGGGGAGTGTTTGGCATTTGTGTTGGAAAAAAAGACTTCTTAAAGGATGAATTGATCATCACATTACTTTCCAATTAACCTTCTGTCAACAGAAGATTAATTAGCTAATTATTTCACCTCAAAGAAACGCCGTAAAGACCGTAACAGCTACTGTGAAATGTGCAAACATGACAACTTTATCTGTTAGTTGCGGTTCTCATCTGAAGTGTGTCGTACTCTCCCGGCGCTGCCTCAGTCGAGATGTCTATTTTAGGTTGTGTACAGAAAAGGTTATGCAGCCTTTCTCTTAAAATCACCCTGAGATTGAATGTTGCTCCTGAAACTCAGCTGAACCAACACTCTTTTCTCCCTGCGACACAAATATTCCACACATGCCATGTGCAGAGCGCCGGGGGTGTCCATTCTTGCTCCACGCCGAAAGCAACCTTTAACCTCTCAGGCCCGTCCGCGTTCTGCCAATAACCAATCAAAAGCTTTGATTGTTTAACCCTCTCTCCTCCCCCAGCTGTCATCTAGCAACCTCTGCGACCCCCCCTCATTCTTGGGGGTCAAGAGTCTAATTTGGGATGGTGATTGTGCAACAGGTTTTCCATGTGCCCCTCAAGTTTCGGGGATTACCAGGACGACAACTAGGGGCCAGGGGTCATGGAAGCCCCCTGCCAAGTGAAGCATGGGAAAAGCTAAAGCTGGATGGCAGCGCTGCTTCCCCCTGTTGACAGACTCCGCTGAGGCCTGTGAGATATTCACGGGTTAAAAAAATGGTGACTCGGGTTAGATCTACAAAGTGTCCAAGGGCATTTTAGTAGCTCCCTTCAGACCACTAAACACGTCAACAGGCCAGCCGTGGGAACCGTCTCTGACCCACGCGGGGTGCAGTTCAAAGGCAAACACACACACATGGCTTCAAGATGAGAGGCCACTAAAAGGCCCAGACCTGTTTTACACGCATGCACGTCAGGTACCGCGTAAATACCATAGGGTTTTCACTATGTGTGGGTTTCGTCTGCCACTGATTGTAAAAACACATCCAAGACCATAATTGACAACTCCACCCAGCTAGTACAACTTCTTAGCCATCAGTCACCTTGCAAATGTTAACTGCTAGCATCTGGTTGACTACTCTGCATAAAACTCAGATCTTAAATGTTAAATGCCAAGAGAAAATCCGTTCCTAGACCTCTTAAACAGGCTCTGCAGCAGCTCCTCTTGATTTGGGCTGGTGTGGCTAATTTGCGTATCTGATGTTCCTCTTGAACCCACCCGGCTGCAAAGCCTCTCCTCCCATTCTTCACTGTGACCTTTTTTTTCCCTCACAGGCACCAGGGTCAAGTATCCATGGACGTTTTGATGAGATAAAGGAATGGGAGGCTTTAACCTACGTGCTGATTTGCTCTATTGTTGAGCCATGAAAAGCTGCTGGCACGGAAATCTGAGTCGATGCGAGACGCTGATTGGGAAAAACGGAATCGCAGCAGATATTAAATGCTGAAGCAAAATGTTGCAAGAGGCGGAGGAAAAAGGAATAAAAGAGAAAAACACTGACCTTCTTTATGACACTGTCCAAAGTCTCTGGGCGGCTGATGTCGAAACAGATGAGGACCGCGTCTGAATCGGGATACGCCAGTGGCCTCACGTTGTCGTAATAAGACGAACCTGTGGACATACAATAACATATGGCATAAGGTCATGCCGTCTTCTGAGAAATTCCGACGTGTACTTGCTTTTAACCTGATTTAACCCCACGAGGGTCTTCATCCCAAACATATGGTCTATTCTGTCAATTAGAAACATGCACATCCCAAAAGGTAATCTAAAGGTCATTAATGCATGCATAGTCCATTAAAGCAGGGGACAGGAGATGGACTTGGACATGATTCAGCTTGAACACACTCCGCAGATGCAAATGAGTCTCGATCTTAACATTTATGTGCACATATTTGGCCATATCTTTTTCTCTTGGGCTTCCACACAGCTGTGGCCTGCCTTTATCACAGTGCTTCAATGAGGAATGTCGAGAGGTTACTCAGAGAGGCACACACACACATTCAAAAGTGAATTATAGTGGGTTGAGAACCAGAGGACTTGTGCACGCAATCCATAATCATCTTGAAACGACAGCGGATGCCAGCACAAAGGCCAAACTAAAGGTTGAATCCCTTAATTCTGTCTCATCCCTCTCCCTCACTCTCTCTGTCGCTTGTGCAAATTGTCCTTGTTTTAAAATCGTCCGTTTTCTTTTGACCGTATCTGGTTCGCATGAACTCACAAGCCGCTCCTCACTCTGGCTTTTCATTTTTGCACCTTGATCAAATTTGAAGGCAGAGTGGCGCCGGTGCACTTCCACAAGACGCTCAGTTACACGGTTCCTGCTCTCTTGCAGCTCTCATTAAGAGACTTGTAAAAATATCTGGGCTATGTGGCTGTGGCCGTGGGCACCCTCCCTCCTGCCTCCACTATGAGCTGGCATGGACCTAATCTGCGGCGCACTGGCTGCATAAATTTAAAGTCATCAAAACCCACAGGTTTGGTGACAAAATTTAGTGACATTTTATATCCATGGAAATGTGCAGATATATGTGGATCCTGTTGCATTTGGTAGATGATGCAAACTGTCATATTACACATCTATATTAGTATTTAATTTCATTGCTTAAGGCCATTCGCCACATTTGGTGTATCCGTGATTCACACCAGACCTGACACAATAAACAGCCTGTTAAAGAGCTGCATGCCTTTGTCTAAGGGGCAAATGGAGTCTGCACAATGGCGCTACAGCCTGTTTTAGCGTCACTATGTTCTCTTTGTCAATGATGGAATGAGGCATGTTTGACAATAGCCGCACGAGGCTCGTAGCCCCCATCATTCAACTGGCTGTCTAATGGTGACCCGCTCCCCCCCGCACTGAGGACAATGCAACTGGCTTCACGTCGCAGCATCACAAGCCGCACGTTGCAGAATGCTGCTTTCCAGTGAGAGGAACAGTTTCGCTGGTATTCATTTTTCTCTGCAACAAATATCTTCAGTGTTGAAGATTTTTTTTCTTTACCATATTAGGTCTTATAAAATAGGCTGTAATACACTTCAAGTCGATAAAACTCTGTAACAAAAAAAAATAAAACCTCTGCTTCAACTCAGAAAGCTAAGTTATAACTAATGATCATTTCTTGTTTCAGCTTGATACTGTTCTGTTTAAGGTCACACTATCATTGAAGAAAACTCATTTTAAAATAAACTCACAGTTCCTCATTATTTAAACTAAACAAAAGTACTGTATTCATATCAGTTGCCATGTTAAGTTGATGGCAGCAGTGTTTTTGTTTCTTCTTAGATTTCTCACCTCAACGACTAATTGCAAGTTTTGAATTTTACCTAAACTTAGACAAAGTTGTGTTATTTGTACTAAATGTTCAAGTAGTACTTGTTGGAGCCAATATATATTTTTCAGTTATCTTTCACTTCAATCGCTGCCTTTATGCATTTACATGCAGTTCTGAGGTTAAACTTAGGGGGAGCACCACTGTTCAAGTCGCTATAGTTAAGCTGCAGGTGGGGAAAGGAGGTGTGTGTTTGTGAAGGAAGCAAACAGCTTTTGAAAGGAAGTGCGTTGGAACGGCTGGCATGTGAAATACATTGATTTGGGCAGTGCTGTAAAGGTTTGAACTTTTCTTTTGTGGTGAAAATAAATGGATTTCAAGAACCTGAATTTATGGAACTCACTGGACGTTATTCATTGTTCAAGATCACCCGCACGCCACCTCAGTGGCTTATTTAAGCTGGTTTACCTTTCTTTAAGTCACTATAGTACTTAAACTGAACAATTCTTTAATTACGTTTACTTAGATTATTTGAGGCAATGACTTTGCATACTTTTTTAAGTAAAGTCATTTTATTAGACTTTACAGTGTAGAGAGGAGGATGTTAAAATTTGATCCACCAAATCCAGACAGCTTGGAATGTATTCCTGGTAGGGAAACGATTTCTTAAACCCACCTACCCATTACGCTTATGGTGCCAATATTTTTGCTGATGTTTTAATACCGTGGTTTAATCCTCTTCTCTAGAGCCTTGTTTCAAAGGTATCGCCATTTTATAGAAATAGTTCTGTCTAATTAAAAAATGGTGGCAACACTGTATTTCCCAGTATTCAGCCTCCCCCAAAGTGTTTTTTTTTTCAACTCACACTTGAGCAAAAGGAAGTTCAATTTTTGAAAATAAAATAAGTTCAGTATTGAGTTGAGTCTAATGGGAGTTGGGACATTCCATTATCTTAACTGCAGTTCATTTAGTACTAGTTCATTTGGGGAAAAGATGTGTTTAGGCCTGCATGGACTATGTAACAAACACATTTAACTGCCCTATACAAGGTTCAGTGCATTGTACAGGGCAATATTGTCCTGAAAATCCTTCAGGACAGTATATCTATTTGGATATCTCATTTTCCCACATGTAAACTGTGCTGCAATAACAGTTTTGGTCTCACGCAGAGAAAAGTTACAGTCATTGTACACCTGCTCTTTACAGGATGTTATCAGGGATTCATAGTGTCCTCTTCATCTTTGTAACACAAGATTGCTTCTGTTCTGTGCTGCTGAGAGAGCAGGACTTTACACATACGCAACCACCCTCCCGAAAAACACCCAATCACATGGATGCCAAGTCCGGCAGTCAGCAAAGCTCGCATTGTGCAGAAGCTAACTCTGATTGGTAGCGGTCACACATGAGGTGCTGGAGCTGCTGAAGTTGGTCTTTAGTATGTATCACAGTGCAGCAGACCTGTACTAAGGTTAGAGTTGAAGAAGAAAAGAGACGGAGCATGTGGGGGTGGGGGGAGACAGAAAACATTTAATGACTTTGACGCCAGTGCGAAGCTTGTAGTGATGGGAGAAGCAACGCCGGAATTAAAGTGGGATCCAGATGAAGGGTAAGAGATGTCCGTTGACGAAACACCGTGACAACAGTACTTGTTTGACCAAAATGTAATTAGGAGCTGAAATGAGGCCCCTGGGATCAATTTGTCAAGGCCAAAGATCAAAATGATTGGCAGGTCAGAGTTACAACAGGCCCGGCCACAGCACGGCAACTCAAACCTCCTCCGGCTTGAGCGACAGGCAAGCCACGTCAGCACTTTCGCAAAGTCAGAGGAAAACGAGAGAGGATCGAGGAAAAGTGTTCAAAACCAGCCGAGCAGGCACAAATAAAAGCCGGTCGCCACGACAATCAAGACGCAAGGAAGAGGAGATGAGGGAAGCGTGTTCACCTGCCATTTTCTCCAGCTAAAAAACATAACCGGAGATAAAAGAGGATGTAGCTGTAGAGGAGTGGTGGAAGTGGGTGTTTGGGTAGGTAATAAAAGCACTGGACTCGGCAGGACAGATCAAATAAAGAGGTATGAGAGCTCTGGGCTGCCTATTGGTGGAGCTGGCCTGTGCTCATTCACTGTGCAGTGGGACAAAAGGTCAATTGAATTTCAGACAGAGGCAGGATGAGATGGATGGGTGAGGGAGGGAAGCACAGCCTGGCAGGAACCACTAAAAACCATCACGCCTGGCAAGGAGCGGGACCCCGCCACGCCGTGCCAAGGACAGGCATAAAACACCCCTCACAAAACATCCTTGGGCATTAGCATTAGCTTGATTTAGCACCGGCAATCTCTCACAGTTGAAAGTGGATTTCTGTCTTTATGTCCACAGGGCTAATTAGTGCTAAGCCACACTGGATCACCATGCAGGCGGCTCCACCGAGTAGAGGTGACAGAAGTGGGAGGAAAGCTTTCCTCGCCATCCGTCAGTCGGGCCTCATCAAAGGCCAGAAATATTCCCCAAGGATGTTGAGGCAGACAGGAACTTAGTGGAGCGCTAATGTACAGTAATAAGTCTTGAGGGTTTGTGGTATGACTTCATTTGTGCCTCCTGTCCCCTGACGCGTCAGCTCCTCCGTAGGGACAACCTGTCTGACACATGACAGCTCTCTATCTGCTTGCTCAAATGCTGTTTGCTGGGAACTTCACTTCATGACGACAGACACTGAAATAAACAACAAAACAATAAAACGCAAATGGTGCGGTTTCAAGGAGGAGATTCTTTGGTGAAATTGAGTGTGCATCAGCATCAAGCCAAGCTTTCCACTTTTCACTGCATTAATCTGAACCGCTGGTGCAGGAAGGCTCTCTTTCTGTCTGTTTGTTGCATGCTCATTGAGGACACAGCTCAAAAGTGAACCATTTTGAGCGAGGGGAGAAGAATAGTCTTTGCCTGGAGCTTCTCTGATGTGTTTTATGCACATATGGCAGGGACTAACAGCCTCATTAGGCCATAGACACTCTGAAAAACACACAGGCACACAAAGGCAGGGTAACAAACACCCTCTCAAATGTCACCAAATCACCAAATTAACGAAAAACGGTTTGTGTCTCTGCGCTTTTTCTCTTCTCCTGCAGCTGTTTTCCTCTTGAAATCCACCTTCAAAGTAAAGGCAAAACATTTCAAGTTGGGGTGGCAGAGTATCGTAGCAACCTGGAGGGATGCAAATGGCTTCATTGTGACGCCCTGAAAGGAAATAAGGAAGAAGAGAGGAGGAGAGCGAGGGGATCACAGAGGCGCTGTGGCGCATTGACGATTAGAGGTGACTGAAAGGAGAGAGGGAGAGGGTTACGGCTCCAGTCTTTAAGAGGTTGAGCAGACTTTTCATTGCCGAAGTTTCGATCGATGTTTTGAACTGGAATGACTTCTCTTCAATAAGAGGTTCTGTGCAAACAGACACAAACACAGGCCGCTGCCAAGACACCCTTTGAGAGGACACAGATTTATTTTGACCTAGTGTACCACTCTACTGTACAAGACAGCTTGTGTTTTATTGTCTGAGTCAGACGACTGAGCAAAACTTTCTTTTCCACAACTAGAAACCAACATAGTGAGCTGCACAGAGAGCTGTTGACCTTATTCCCTTATTCGCAGAAATTGGAAACTCAAATCCAGATGGAAAAAATCATCCCGGCAGAGTTCTACATATATTTCAACTGAAGAAAAATGTTAAACTCAAACTCATTGTTGATTATTTCCAAGTGCAAAATCTACAGTTATAGATATTGTTCATGGCAGCAATTGGTTTTTATTCATTTCCAGGAAAGCTGTTGCCAGTCCGCGAGAATTTTGGGCAGCGTTATAACTTTGAATCAAGACGCCTGTTTACAAATGCATTCGGCACCAGTGTACCGGCATAAAGTTGAAGTCATCGAGCTGGATCAGAAATCTGTCCACCTATTGTCCAGCGTGCAATTTTTTCTGGTACATCAGCGCAGAAATGGATGTGATGCAGGTAGTGGGGAGGTAATGACGGTGCTGCAATATTAAGATTCAAGTCTCGATCGTAGTTTGCGAAACAAGTTGAAGTAACGGACGCACAAACATGCCTTAAGGCTTTGATGCACTCAACACACCGTATCTACCAACGTCCGTTAATGAGCCCGTAATGAAGCAACCCCAGCCGGCCTGAGCTGTAGACTGGGCCTTTTAGCTTTGGTGTGTGTTTCAGTTTGACATACAGGCTATAGAGGTGTCCATACCACACATACAATTAAAGCTGTTGATCGGTAATAGAGATGGCTGTGTCAAGTTTTCAAAAGCTTTAGCACGCAGCCAGGACAGTGGAGGTGACGCTGGGTTAAATGGCCATTAACCTTCCATGTGTGCAGCCTTCACATAGGAGATATTGATCAAAGCTTCCGCTCTTTCGCTCTGGAGGAAGAGCAGCCTTTGAAGAGCGTCAAGCACCTTCATGGATCTGCTCAGCTGCTGAGGATTTAATGCCTGCGTCTGCTGTCCAAGTGCAGACTGGGGCCACAGCACTGTTAGGTGGGCGGGGGGGGGGACAGAGAAGCATCATTGTCTGTCTAATGCGCACCCCAGGGGTATGGAGATGCAGGAGCGTGTCTCCCCAGTAATCACACGCACTCATTCCACCACTCATTCTTGTCGTTTGATCTCAGTGTCTGTGTGAGGCTCTGGTTTAAGGTGCGCTTTGCTTTTTGTCACTTACGTCTGCTGATGTCTGAGTCAATAGAAAAAAGAAAAAAAAAATACAAATTGCGCCACTGCTTGGGTTTTCTTCTGCAAACTGTTTTGAGAAAACAATAGACTGTGACAGACTGTGACGCTCTTAATTCTTTGGGGATGATCATGTGTCTTTAATACAAACACTATCCAGAGTTTGTTTTTTTGGTTTTATTTTGTTTTTTTAGCGGTAAGGAAGTCAAGTAGTTGTGAATGGCTGCTGGCACAAGCATAACTTGAGTCCTCCAGCCATCGTCCAATATTTACTATTTGCGGCCAGCAGAATCACACTGGTTGGACACAGTTTAAAAAAAAAAATACTTAAGGAGTTAATGCTTGCCAGATGATAATTTGAAGAAGTTTCAACGTTGGAGCCCGACTGCATAGACTGCACTTTTAGTTTTGTTTTTGTCTGACTGCTCAGCTTGAACACGGAGCTAGAGACGTATCTTTGAGGATGAATTATTAACTTATTTAAATTTTTTTGAGGGAAAGGAGGCAGGTTGGAATATCCAGCGTTGATCAGATCAGAGAAGGCCCAACTTAAAAGGAACATCCAGATAAAAGCGGCAGACTACAAATAAAACTGGATCAAAGATTAACATGGTTGCACAGTCAAGTTGCACATTTCATTTTTTTTGACCAAAACATGGCATGGAGTTTGGCTCCGAACGCGAGTGTGGGATCGCCTTTGTCACGAGAACAATCCGTCTTGCCGAGCTTCAAGTGGCGCTCTTTAGTTCTCCAGGCTGATCCACAGGGGAGTGGAGCAAACGGTGTCCTGTGAGGAAACACTGGCACGTGGTCAGTTTGCTGTGTTGACACCCTCCTACCACGCCTTGAGGTTTGTTGTTGCCACTGGTTGAAGTTAGTCAGCAACAGACACTGATAGACCAAATCGCCTGCCAAACACTTCCTTTAAGATCCCTGCCCTCTCTGAACAGCTTGTGAACACAACATCACATAGGGGTCCGCTAATAAACCACCTGGCACTCGATATATACTACATTTAAATTATGATACATAGGCTTTTAAAAATATTTTGAGTGCACTGTATGAGAGACACGACTCTCTTATTCAATTCATTGGTCATTAAGACAGAAAGCGATGGGAGTCAAATTGCACCGTGAAGGACAATCAAGTACATGGAGGAACTCATTCCTGGCAGATCCACACTGGGCTCCACCTGTAATGCTGTTGGCTACCATGTCATTCCAAAATAAACTCATAACAGATATGCTCAGCTCTCAGTTAAGCTTAAAGCGGACAGCTTGAAAATGTTGGCCTGAAAGTGCGGTGGCAGGGGTTCTTTTGGCCTGAAGCTGGAGAGATAGAAGTCAACTGCCAACGTTGCCCACGACACCCACTTAATTCTTTGAGCATGGGTGATTGCCATGACACAATGAATTCAGCTCCGAAAAGCTCCCAGCCATGTTCAAAGATCACCACACACGCACTCAAGTATTCATATTAATCTCTTTCACCTGAGGAGAGGGAGAGAACACGTCCTTTATTTCCACCCCCGTACATCTTTCAGTCTCGTACGCTCCTTTTCCAAGCTTGTATCCCCACTTGAACATTTTCATTAAAACCTGTAATAACATAGAATCCCGCTTCTCTGTCCACAGCTGTCTGCCTGGTATGAAAGAGTGGTTGAGGATATTCAGTCAACAACCAGAAAAAAGAAAGAAATAGTGGAAAGGGACATCTTTTCCTACACCGACTCCACTCCCCATGGTGCACAGCCATCCAAAAACATCCCTATCATGGTCCTATCTATACCGCGGCCCACTCTGCGACCCCCAAGGGAGGCCACCGGGGAGACACGGCACTACTTCAAGTGCAATTTAACATTCGGAGTGGCAGCGGCATTGAGAAGGAGAGCACATTGGATCTTGTTTATAAATAAAGTCATCCATAAATGATGGGATCTGTCAAGTGTGTGTGAGCGAGGTGCAGGTTGGGGAGGTGAAATACGGCCTCTCTCTTTCCGTATCCCCTTACGCACGGACGGACGGTCTGCAGACAGACGCTGAGAGGGGATCGCTCCAGTGGAGGTGGGTGGCCGGAGGGACAGAGCGCTGGCTCTGGGAGCAAGAACAACCAGTCAGGGTGGCTGTTTGAAGTGAGCTGATCAAAGCTGGCGCTGCATCGGGTACTGTTGCACTCGGCAGAGGGAGTGGACAGGGAAGGGGAAAACACACTGAGCCACAGTTCCCCGGCTGGGTTTCCTGTCTGCCTGGATGACCAAGACATCCGCTGCTGCGTGCGTACTGCTGCAGATGAGCAGGAACAAATGCCTGGTTTTGTGTTAGGGTGGACTACCTTGTGTCTCCTCCCTTGTTAAAATGCATGAACTGAGCTGGGGTTGTGTTGTGTTTACCGTCCTGCTCCGAGCGGTTTGTTCCAAAACAGTAGTTTGTATTTCAGAGATTACTTTACTGAAAATGGACCGCGTGTTCCTTCAGTTTTATATTAAATTTCATCAGAATCCTATTATGACACAGTGGATTCAATGGGCGTCCGCCAAATAGTAATCAATCTTAAATGAACTTACAGAAATATTGTGGGCGTATTTGTTGAGTTTGAGATGAAGGAACGTGCCTGCTGTTCTTGAATGTCTGCTTGGGAAAACGATGGATTTACATTAGCACATTGGGCAAAGCACATTTGGGCAGCAGCCTAATGGAGAAATAAAGTAGAGCAAGAGCACACAAAGTGAGGGCTGGATGTTTGTATATAATACCCTGGTGATAAAGTACAGGAGAGGGCCGGGTCAAATCACCTGGCCATAAAATATGCCAGCATCAGTGTTTAGTCTGTTATCCGTTCTAAAATATGATCAATAACTTCCTGCTCCCTAAATGGATTCCTTTGCACCGTGTCATAGATCATGTTACTTCAGGTCAGCGAAGTCATGCTGAACCATTACAGCTCGCTCCTTACTCTGTCTCTCAGTGCAGCGCACAAAAGCAGTGCATTCAATTCCCGACGGGATGGTTTTATAACGCTATATGTATATGTAGAAGAGTGTTTTCAGCGTGTAACAAGAGGCTTGTGGAGTTTCAAAGTGTGACACAGGCGGCGTTTGTGTGTCTGAACCTCTAAGGACCAGAATGGGTCATGTCCCAAGGGTGCCGCCAGCCAAACCCCTACTCCCAACACAAAGCCTCGGAGGGTGGGAGGTGGATGTGGGGGGGTGGGAAAAGCACAGATGCACACTTCTCCTTCTGCGCTCTCCTTCTGTCCCATTTTCTAGTTTTCAATCTGGTCAACACTTACTGCTCTTATAATATGCTTTTAGCCCGTCCCCTCCTCAGTGAGCAGATGCCTCATTATGCCCCAGCTCCCACCCGAGCGCCCCTCAGCAGCCCCCTCCCGATTACGCCTCTGGTCAGCTGAGAAACAATAGGAGGGGTCACGGGGTCGAAGCTGTAGGAATTCCCATATACTCACTCACTCAATCATACACATGTCTACACATGTACACATTTTCTTTTTTTTTTTTTCTTCTGCCGATCAGTTGTTGATTTCTGGTTCCCTTTGCCACTGGCAGACAAAATTGTTGTGCGTCATTGTTTGGCTGTTCAGCTCAGATGGTTGGTTCACTCTCTTCGCTCTCAAAGTGTCTTTTTTTTCCTCTTTTTTTTTTGGCTAGGTGCACGCTGAGCATCTCTTTGCGGCACAAAAGCTCCAAAACATACATTTGTGGAGCATTCAGCAGCTGAAGAGCCGGATATTTTGGTCCAGATGGTTGTGAGACCAAAACAGAGCTAAAATACACTCAACATGTTGTCGGTCGCCACATTCTGGTTAGGAGCTCCGAGTGAATGCTAATGTTTCTGCTAGTGTAAAGATTCAGGGTGCAGATAGGAAAAGGGGGAAGTTGCATTGCTGTGATAAGCGTAGCCTGTATCAGCATCGCGGTAACAATGTCGGCACTGTTCACCCCCCTGTTCATCAAATTTTTCTCATCTCTTCCTCTTTGTGTTTTTGTCTGCTTTCTGTGCGGCACAAATCTTAATTTTATCCATTTACTCTCCGTCACTCATTATAATAACTTAAGTCCTCTCTGTTAGCAGCTCTCAGCATGGCAAAGCTTCAGACAGGGCTTGTAATCTAAGTCAGTGTGAGCTCATCAAAAGCCTTAAAGTGGTCTGTTTCTTCACAACGCACCAAAAGGCTCCTTTTAATCCTGTCCAGTTAATGTTCGCCAGCCTATAACTTATCAGTTTGACTTTAACAATAGCGCATTAGCTAAGTAAAACCCACATACAGGCTATCAGCAGCATGCAGTGCTGTTCAGCCACCGACATGCTTTTTAAGAAGATTATAAACTTTTTGCCTGGTCCTCAGCAATAAGCTGACAGCGTGAGGAGGCTAGGATGCAGTGAAGGAATGTGTGGTGACCTCATATCCATGGACACATTTGAAGGTTCCTCTGATAGAAATAAGAGTCTCGAGGTACGGCGACAGAATATCCTCGGGGGCCTCCCAGAAGTGCTTGTTTCATTGTTTATGGGCGAGTGGATATGTGGACTACCAGGGATGTTTTTTTATGGGAAGTGGGAAAGCGGGTGCATGTGGCAGACTGCGCTGCGTGTAAATACAGGTGTCTGCATGGGTATGTGTGCGTCACGAGGAGGGGAGATATTGTGTGTGGTTAATACAGCCTGTGTGTTCCGTCGGTGCGCTACATGGCCGGCTTTCATGTAGCGCTTCCAGCCCACACCCCCACCCGTTTAACGCGGCCCCTGACTGTTACTGACCTCAACTCATCGCTCCAGCAGCCGCCTTGACTAATGGACTGCCGGAGATGGAGAACATCGACAAGGGAAAAAAGTAAGGATGAATTATAAATAACTAGCACAGAGAAAAAGATACCTGACAGTGCACCTTCCAAAGACGTTACGTTAAATTGCATGCTCTCCTGTGTTTATTGGAGCTGATACTTTCTTTATTACATCTTGGCATCTAATGGCATTTTATCATTTGCAGTTTGATTCCTTTGTCAATCTAACCATCGACTTTAAGCCCAGGAATTATGAAGCACAGCCTGCCAGAGAGGCCGCGGGCTTGTTCCCAACCTGATGCCAGAGGGATGACACGAAGGTGCCAGAAGACATTCTTTGTTATTCTTTTATCAAGCTCATAAAGACCAAGAGGGGATAACCGTAGGCTCTCTGTCCAAATATACCCATTGAAGCGTTCTAGTATCCGTCCAAGGAGATGGCTCCCAGACCTACATTTATTTCCAACCCTTTCAAACATCCAAGAAAGCAGTCGTAAGTCCAACGGCGTTGTTTCAAGCTGCTCCCAGTATTCAGCTGTTTCATACTCCAGCTGACAAAACTGGAAATATAACATTCATTCAATTTGTTCTTTCACAATGACCGTACAAAATGTTACAGCATGACAAGCCTTTGAATGTTTCATTAAGAGTCATGAAAAGCAAAATTCTAACTCCGACATGCTGACACTTGTGACCTGATAATTCTTTAATGCGGCGTATACAACTTTCACTATGTTATTGTCATCACACAGAAGAATCTTCATGGGATGATGAATATCTATACAATGTCCTAACAAGTCCAGCCTGTATTTGTGGTCTGGACCAAGTGGTAGACTGTCCAACAAAGCCTTTGTTTTGCTACCTTTTAGCTATTAAAAAAAAAAAGAAAGAAAAAAAAGTCATGCAATTATAGACTCATTTGAAACTCGTGGGTAAAGACAGGCTTTCCAAACTTCTTCAGTGTATGTGTCTGTTTAATTGAAGAGACAAAAACAGTTATTTAAAATTATGGTATTTCACCAACCTACCCCTATCCTGTGTTTACTTTTTACCCGAAACTGTCATGCAGGCATTGTTTCCTGGAGCAAGGGAGTGCCTTCTAGCTAAGTATGCATCATCAAAACAGGTTTCATTTAGGCAGTTACTGCCCTGGGCTGGTTAGGCGAAGAGTAGGAGCAACTTTCCGGGCTCGGGCTCTGCGCATACCTTCCTGTTGTGAACAGCAGCTGAAAGGGTGTCGTCATCCTCTTTTTAGGATGCGAACACAAATAAACAAAATGCGTATTTGAGGTAGATGTGGCTGTATTTTCTGCGGATTTCCAAGTCATGCCACCTAACAGGGCGGCTAAAACTGGAACTTTAGAAGAAGAAAACAAATGAAGAGTTCAACATGATTCAAAGAGGACAAGATCAAATAGTGTTATCTATACTCCCTGCTCAGATCATATCAGGTCTTATAGCACTTTTCCTCCGGCTCCACTGAGCTGTAGCTTTGACAGCAGAGGGGAGTCTGTTGATTTTATTTCTGCTCTACGTTGCAGTTGTAGTTCACTCATTGTCCATTAAAGATTAATCAAGCGGAAAGTGTTGAGGATTGGAAAGCCCACTGAACTCAGCGTGTTTTTACAGGCCGCTGGATGCCCTACCGGTCCGCTGCACCGAGAATGTGGAGTTTAAAGAGCATAAAGAAGCCAGGAATGCTGGAAAGTCGGCATGAGAGGAGGAGGAGGAGGAGGAGGAGGAGGAGGAGGGCGCGCCATGACTCTGAACGAGCGCCTTTCTCTCGGAGTGCTTTTACGCTCTTGCAATGCCGTGTTAATGTCTCGCAAGTCAAACACAGTCGCAACCTAAAGTGTGAGGACACAAGGTAGCTTTGTCATGGGAAATGAAAAAAAAAAAAAAAAAACATTAAACGCAGCCTTAAAACACCGAACAGAGGAAATGGGCTTCATAGATCTTCTCAGGATAAAAGTGATGGAAATGAGGTCTGAGCATCTTGTAACAACTTGAGTGATGGCAATGATGGCAGAAAAAGAGGAAATAAAAATAGGATTCCTGCAGATTCCTGCTTGATAGCACACTCCGGCATGACTTAACAGAATGCAAGAGTTCCAAGAGTCCCATGTGAGTGGTAATTTTCATCTAAATATTCTGTGACATTTTCAGATAAATATTGCTCTGTCGCCGACTGCGCAGAACAATAGCGCTCTTAACTGCAGCAAGTTTAAGAAAGCGTTGGTATTTATTTGCTGTGAACACCCGGTGTCAAGCAGGTCTGCTGCAGAAAAAAATAAAATAAAATAAATCCTCCACAGCACAGCAAGTGAGGCGTTTCATGTTCCCAGCAGAAGCAGCATTTTGTTTGGAAAATGAAAAGAAGAAGGAACTGGATCAGACAAAGAATCTACAGGAAAAATTGCAGAGCTTCTCGGAACAAGAGTTATGGACACAAGGTTGGACTGATCTCTAGGAAGTCTGCTGAAAGAAGATCCCACAGCTTGAGCGATTAGTACCAAACGCATCAGCAAAAGAAAAAAGCAAAACAGGATTCCTGAGGACTGCCTCTTGAAAGAGCACTACAGAATGACTAAACAGAAAGAAAGACTTTCAAGAGTTTCATGTGAGAACGAGGTCAGGCATAAGAAAGATGGAAGAGAAACAGAAAGAGACGTGAATGTAATGCTGTAGGAGCTTCGCGGAAACACAGCCCTTGTGCGCCACCCAAACAGTAGTCAGCGTTCTACTTCCTGCTTCACTTTCAACAATGGCGGCTGAAACTTTGGCCAAAGTTCAGCCGAGATTTTGTGGCGCATAGGTACATTTCTGGGGAGGTGCACATCAGTTACAGCTACTAGCTTCTGCATCAGCTTAATGCGGAAATCTAAACTTCCAATTAATGGCGTATTAGTCTCAGAACAAGGTTACAGGGAATCTTTCCCAATCATAAGTACCATATTGGGAAGAGATGATGGGTGCTTTAATGCTTTAGGCTTGGTAAAAACCCAGACTACCAAACGTGCCTGCGAGCATTGACAGTAATTACTAATGACTCTCAGACAGTTATCACCAAGACTCATTGACATTTTGACCACTTGACAACTTGGCTTGCTTTAAAAGTCAATTAAGACACTGATTCGTGCAATGGTGGAACCGACAACACCATCCGTCATTGTGTCTGCTCACCCATATAGCATAGGTACGCTCAAATACAGTGCTTTTCCTCATTTGAATTCCATTCAATCATATTGATTTAATTCTCCAGATGGTCTGGAGCTAAATGCAGGGCATGAATTTAAAGCACAGCAGAGACTTGGCCTCTTGTTTCCGACTTTATTTCTACGCAATGCTTCTTCAAACACACATTTGTTTAGGGGGTGCAATGGAAACACACAAAAACATACTGATTTCCACTCAGTAACGACCCAACTTAGATAAACAACTCACTCCCGCTCTCGCCCACCCTGCAAGGACTAGATATCGCGGGAGAACCGGAACTAATGAGACCGAACTAATCAATGGCCGACGTCTGAACCATGTTTAATGGCGACACACGTCCAACCGTACGGGAGAAATGCGAAGCAGGCAGGGTGTTTAAGGAGCCTCGTCTCGAACCGCGATCAATAGTGTTTTGTGAACAGAGCCCGGACCACAGCAGGCAAGACCCCACCAGCAATTAAAAGGGTGACAATACTTTGTGTGAAGAGGCTGGAAGCAAGAAAACAGATGCTTAAACGGCCTGGAAAGGACTGTGGTATAGGAAGAGCAAGTGGAAGATTGATTGGTGCAAATGTCAAGTCAAAATTAAAATGTCTCCTGGGCTGTAGTTATGCTACTAGACAGAAAGAGGCACTGGAAGCACGAAGAAGAAGAAAATACTCCCATGTATTGGATACTGTCTTAAGATGGGTTTGTTAATAGCTAATTGTTGCTCATGACAAAAAGGAAAATATTTCCTAATTGCTTTAATTTAAATAAATCTAATTAGATATTTCAACTTAACTTAATTTACACAAACACTGAATTTAATGATCAATCAAAATAGTTTTGTTTTGGCATGTGAAAAGGGGTTCTACCAACTGTGGAGCACCAAATCTGCAGGAACCATCACAGAAGAACAACAAGTTTTTCGTTCAGTGAAAGACGACAAAGATGGAATCACATTTTGAACCTGCCCACACGAGTCCTGCCTTTGTTGTTCTTTTCACACACAACAGCTTGTTGATTTTTTTTATCTCCAAACACTTGTTCCTCACATCACCTGACATTAAACCCCACAGGGTAAAGAACGAATGTATTTATTCCAATCAGAGAGGGTTTACATGGTTATTATGTGCTCACGTGTCACAATTGAACCCATTATAGAGGGTTTACGACACCCTTCTCTGTCTGCTTGAAAATTCCCTGTGATCGTGCCAGTCTGTCCTGATTGAAGTGGTGAGGTGTTTTTATTCTGAAAGAATACTAGTGTCCATGTAAACACAGCTCGGGTTAGTCAAAGTTGAACTCACATTTACTCCAACTGTAAAAGCAAATCCACCGATCACAGGGATTGTTGAGAAACAAATTGACTGAAGACTTAAATGTCTCGTTATAAGCAATAGTGTGTCTGAGGCTTAAGAGCCTGTCCACCGAGCTGGTAGAGATGGTGCTTGTGCTGCCAGTGTACACGAAAAAAGTAAAAAAATAAAAAATAAAAAACAGAGCAAGACAAGAGGACCTGAAAGAGGAGAGGGAGTGAAGTAATAAAAAATCTGATTCTCAAAGATGAACAATGGGAGACGTGCTATTTTCTTCAGATGAAAGCCCTTTTCCATCTAAGTGTGAGCCAATTATTTTTCTTGTCGAGAGAAAATATGAACATCTGTGTTTGCTGTGAATCAGTGAATAATGGCACACCACACAAAGTCCCCTGAACACATGCAAACACACAGAGAGACACAGGCAAACGCGCACATTCGCCCTGTGGGTTGGGTGACGTCATGTTTGTTGTGGGGAAGGCGGCTCTTGGCCGAAGATTAAAGTCTGCCAAAGGTGGCTTTAGGGTTTTAAAGATGGACAGAAGCACAACATTCCCACCGCATCAGCACAGAGATAAGGCCTCCTCTACGTTGCGGCCTTGGGCCCCTGAAGACCCCGACCCCTGACTGACAGGCCAGAGCAGATTTACTTTCCGGGTCGACGCGAGGTCCAAGAAAAAACAACATTCTTTCGCAGACCGAACATGTAACTTAAAAATACTCCCACCACGAATACCGGAAGACGGTTTTCTGGGTTTGGGAATGTTTATGGCAGAAGACAGAATTCCCTCTGGGGGGATTCAGTGTTCTAACTGCTGAGCCATGTCACTGGTCAGATGGCTGGCAGGAGCCTCTGGCCTGAGAAGACATGCAGTCTCAGAGTAGCTTCAAGTAGTTAATCCATCCACGCTGATAAGTCCGGGATAGAGCATGGATTTCCGTGCAGGACTCCTGCTGATGCTACTTTTCACCTAATAGCCAAAACTACTTCCAGAGTGAAAACTTTATCCAAACACATGACCTCAGTCACATAAACTTAAATACCACCGAAATAAAGATGGTTTGTTTTAGGAGTCATCCTTATGGCATGACATTGCTGAGACTGACTACTTTCCCTGGAACAACAACACTTTATTTACCCTCCCTGAGCATTATCACCATTCAAATATGACATGTGTAATGCCTCAAGATTTTCATTCACAGCTGGAAAGCCCCTGAAATAACTTTTACGAAATCATAAGTCAGCTGAAATGGTTGCGAATGAATTTGGGTGGAAATAAAAACAACAACTTAATGAACGAATGCCCATTAAAAAATGAAAACAGCGTCTGTAAACGCAGACAATGTGACAACTATCTGACCCAGAACCACTGTCAACATGTCAGCAAAGCCATCTAAATCTTGTGAAAACACGTCAAAGTCTGAATTATCCGTGCCCTTGTCCCTTTCCTTTCTCCCCCCCACAGTTGCTTGACCCTGGGCCAGATCATGGGAAGAGCCAGCCACACACAGTGGGCTACACGGGGAGGAATGCAAACAACAACAACAGACAGACATGGCTGGCACCGCAGCTTCTAGCAAAGACGACGCTCATAAATAGCAAAATTCCCAAACCTAAAAAAAAAAAAAAAAAAATGTAAAAAGGAAAGACATATGAAGTTGACTAGGTCAAAGCAATTTGTCAAAGAGATGACTGTTGTAAAAGTTGGAGAGGGGAGTTGGAGGCGGTCCCCCCCCCCCACACGGTCGCGACCAGGGACAGACACCATGGAAGGGTTTGGGAGGGGATTGATTTGATGTCAGTCTCCAAGAGAAGGTGCAGGCAGAGATATGAAATTGTCTTACCTGACGTGTCCCACATATTCAGTTCAATCCGGTGCTTGTCTATCTCGAAGCTGGCTGTGTAGTTCTCAAACACTGTGGGCACGTAGTTCTGAAAATAAGAGGTTTATTTTGGTTATCCAATTAGGAGAGACATGATAAGCTTGTGTTTACACAGCCACTGTGATAGACTGGAGGGAATATTATACTTGAAAGGATGCAGCTGGCAAATAAAATCATGTCAGGCATGTTTCACAACAAGGCAGATGGTCCTTTTGGGGATATTAATGAAGCTATACAGTATAGAAATGTATTATTGTGGGATGTGAAAGCCTCATATTTAATGGGCAGTGGTGGAGACACTATAAAAGTCGGGTACACAGTTATTGCAGTGATTATACAGACATTTGTTAAGCTATAGTCCCCTATGTTCTGTTTCTAGTTTAAACATTACTGCGTTCAGGCAGGTGGATGTAACCTGCTGGACTGGTGTCTAAGTTGAGCTCTATTACACTTCCCAACTGTTTATAAACTCATGGTTGTCTCCCTCAACAGAATAATAATAATAATAATAATAATAATAATAATAATAATAATAATAATAATAATAATAATAGTAAAAGGTTAAGTTCAGAGTTTTCATAGACCTACCTCTGGATAACAGTCCTTGGCAAAAACGTGCAGGAGTGCCGTTTTCCCACACTGCGTGTCCCCGACCACCACAATCTTACAGCGGCTGCCTAGACTGTCCATGGCTTGTCCGTCAGACGCGTATACTTGACACGGGGATAGATTGCACCCAGCATCCGTTAAGGGACGCAGCGGAATCGAGCAGCGGAGAGAAAAATGAGCAAATACATGCGCCGAGCCCGTGCGCTTTATCCAGCTTCTCCAGCCGTACGCGCAGCACTCCGGTCCAGCTACCACACTCTGACTGACTGACTGGCTACCGAAACCACAAAGACGCACACAGCCCTCCCTGGAAACTCCGGTACATTATGGCCACGCCTTCCTAATATTCACGTCTGAGCACATCAGTGACAAAGGATCTGTGAGACAAATGGTTTGCAGTGACCCTATCCTCTTTGTTTCCCCCTTATCTTTGTGGTGTTGCCTAAGTAGAAACTTGTGGAAAACAAATCTACCACCACTTTACTCACTCTTCTCCACCCTCCCATTGTGTCCATCTATTGCATATATTTGAGCACATCACACATATGTGCATGGGAAAGAGGAAAGAGTTAATAAATGCAAACACACCTCATACTACTTGGCTATTGGAGCTTCAGATGTAATGACATAATAAAGATGTCTCGTCACGTTTTCTATTTCTAACCTCCCATGTTACCAGCGTGTCTGTAATATGGCTTCAAAATGCATTACTACAAGACCTCTGCATGTTTCTAATAGAGTTAGTCGGGGTTTGCTCTCACTAATGAGCGGAGAGCTACTTTATTATCTCATGATTAACTTCGTGTGATATTTGATGGCGCTTGATTCGACTTAATTCATCTGATAATTATGTCTGCTTGCAAGTGGGTTGTGATATTTAATGTTATTTCCGGAGGCCCTCCCTAAACATAAGAGGTGTGACTAATTCCGTAAACACTGAGTGTTTGGTGGATGGCTGTGCAGACGCTGATATTTAGAAATGTGTTCTCCTAATACTCCTTTTTTAAATGTGCAGAGTTATAGGGACACTATAACTCAGATGTGTACATTTGGAGGGTGCATATCTAATTTTAGAGGGCAGCGAATATTAAGTGGAAGTGTTTCTAAATTATTATCTACTTCGCTTTATTACTTTTAACTATCTGTTTGTCCTAAAATAATCACTGACTTTAAAGACCTATTTTTCTCTCTCTGTTGGCAAAGCGGAATAAACGCTCAGCACATTATGCCTCTTGATTTAGGGCCAGCCTGACCTTTTAATGGAGACGCAATAAATGCAGCGTTCATAGATAAAATAGTCCATCAAATTAAGTAGTTAGGGGTGACTGGGCTGTCTTTATGAGTCTCACAATTTTTAATTTAGCTGATTTCCTTGGAAGACTCCCTCCCGCAGAGAGGTTTATGTTTTTTTGTGAATGAGTTAATAACATGACGCGGCACCACGTGCCAGGACAGGCCAGCAGTGTCGAGTCATGTCATCCGGACTGAAGAGAGACACTGCCTCCTTCTGGACACAGGCGGTAGCACATTGCATTACATTACTTGATGAGCGTCTATAAAGTAATAAAGTAACTTCACACAATAACACAAACACTCTAGGTTATTTTAGGAGGAGATACAAATGAGTTATTATGTATTATCAGGCACCTAGAGCTGAAATCTGAATACAAAGTAAAGGACTGGATTTTCACTCGATGTTAATAATCATGCAGATTTCTCTTTATAAACCTTCAGAATATACAACACAACTGGAAAGTGGAGATTTCTGCCTCAGTACATCAGGAAAAAAATATTGTGTGAGAAAAGTCTTCAAGCCTTTATTTTTTCGTGCAACGTTTTAACTTAATTTTCGGAAAGAGGTGTATTTTATTGAGCATACATTCGCAGGCACTGTATTATAAACAGTCATGTGTGGGGTTAATACTTTTACATTTTTCAAATGTCACTAAGTGAAAAAATAAAACACAAAAAGAATAAATAAATTAATTCATATTTTGTTACATAGTGAGGCTGAGATAATCAGTTGCATATTGCACGTGTTGGATACTGCAAATGTTAATGAGAGGCAGGGGGACGTTAGTGGCTCATGTTGAAGCTGAGTACCCTTGTAGCCCATGGTTGCTGATAAGGAGACATCATGCCATGACACGATCCATGCCGCTGTTGCTATGCAACCTCGGACACTGTTTTACCAACTATTTTTGTATATTTTTTCATAATTCTAATTCTGTAAATGTTTTGATTACACTGTTTATTTTACTTCAATCTAATCTCATTTTATTTTATCTATTCCGTGTTTACTTTTATGTGCAACAAAGCCACGGTGACAAAGTAATTTCCCTCGTGGATCATTAAAGTCTAAGTCTGAGTTCTTGTTTCGAAGCCCTTATATCTCCCACAGGAGGGCAGCAGGCTGAACAACTTTTGTCCAGGTTGGAGGTGGTCACCAGTGATGCCTCTGGTCCTGGAGAGGCACCGAGCGATGGCGATGACATCCACGGAGGGTAAAAGGCAGCCAGTAGTCTTTTCGACTGACCTCATGACCCTCTGCAGCTTTTTCTTGTCAGCTGCTGTGAAGTCAGCGTAGCACAGGGTGATGGAGGACGCCAGCACACTCTCAGCGGTGAAACAGTCAAAGGTCATCAGCAGCCTTTCCTTCAGTCTGTTCGTTCTGAGGAAGCGGAGTCACTGCTGGTCCTTCCTCTTCATCACTGCCACGGCATTATCTGACCAGGATAAATCTTCAGAGATGTAAATCTCAAGGAATTCTAAAGGCAGTCAACATAAATGTGCAGAGGGACAGGAGCATTAGGTGGAGTGGGAGGTTTTGTGAAGCGATCCCTGGTGGACCACATGCCAGAGTGCCCTTGATAAAGACACCGCATCCAGAGATGGGTGAATGAATGGGTGACAGCCAAGCCCTTTGAGTACCAAAGAAAATACCTAAAGACGAGACCATCTTCTCCTGTGGTGAACCCCATCACCCAGTCATCTACAGATGTTACTGTTTAGGTAGGGTAGGTGGGAGTGCAGCCATGGGTGTAGTTGGCATACAGGACGGGAGCCAGTGCTGAGCATAGTAGAGGAGCTGTGGGTGTTTTGTAAGACAGTCTTTAATCCAGGCGTGGGTGGGAAGGGGGAAATCCATGTCAGCATTTTTTTCACAAGGATGTCAGGGATGATTGTATTTAAAGCCAAGCTGTAGTCAACAAAGAGTATACTTACAGATGTCCCCCAACATTCCAGATAGCTGGGAGCAGTATGGAGGTTGTGGAAATGTCATTATCATGAGTTGCTCTGTTGGTTCTATCTGGGAACTGTTGAGTCAGGTTTAAAATGTAGGGGTTTTGGCTTATAACAGTGATTTATAAAGTTGTGGTATTGCTATTTGTACTGAAGAAGAGAGTTCTTCTTCCATAATCAGGCAGAGGAGCTGGTTCAGTGACAGGTTGCCGTTTCTGTCCTGCTCTGCAGACAGATTGAAGAGGTTATTTTCCCCTCAGGCCATAAGACTCTGGACATAACCAACTGGACAGTGGTTATACCATGTATATTATTCTTCCATATATATTTATATGGACACTGAATTTCCCTCAAGAAAGATAAAGTGCCTATCCATCTGTCTACCTAAAACAGCAATGACTGTCACATTCTGGTTTGTGAGTATAGGACTCAATCAGGAACAAAAAAAAAAAGTGCTGCAGTTGCGAAGCAGCCAAAATCCAACACGGGTGTAATCCAGAAACTAAAAGCAGGAACTTGAGGAGCTGAACATGAGCACAAGGGGACATGCACAGGGGTGACTTTGCAGAGGTAACGACATGGACGACTAATGAGGGCAGAGTGCACAAGGAGAAAACCAATCAAGCAATCAGAGAGAAAAATACAGGAAGCAAAGCAGGAAATGAGATGCAAAGGAAGAACTTACAAAAAGGAAACAGAAAACACAAAGAAGCCATATGGGACTACAGCAGAGATACCAAAAACACAAGATCATGACAATGATGCAACAAGAGCTGGTATACAGCAGGCCTGTTAAACTTTAAATAATGCTCTTATCACAGGTTTTGGTTTCCTGGAAGTGGCATTTTTAACTTACTGCTCCCAAAGGGGATTAAACCGAACATGCATTGAATGTCCTGATGTCTTTATTCTTTATCTACTGTGTTTCATTATATATGGTGTGTTTTGGATTTTGTCATTCAGTTTGTGTTTTCCTGCTTTATTTAAAAAGAAACTCACTCTGTGTCCTACCTTAAGGTTTACATCCTGCCTTTGTCTGTTTTCCTCACATGCGATTACTCTCACCTGTCTTGCCCTGTCTATTGTGTGTGTATGCGCTCACGCCCTCCTTGGGATCTCCTCTTTCTTGCCATCCTGTCAACCCTTGTGCGCATATGTAGCCCTCTTGTTAATTCTTGTGTTCTTGTCTTCTGGTGTCCTCAATGTGTCTTTCGTATTTTCCGTCAAGGTCCTGCGTGTGTCCTGCTTCTCCACAATTCCTTGTTTAGTTTGCGACACTGACACTGAAGCACTGGTGGGGGAAAAAAACAAAACAAAAAACAACAGATAAAATGAAACTAGAAAGAGCTTATGAAAAACTAGGTTGATGCAGTGGGAAAACTACAACAAGTTTATAAGAGCAGATCTGACAGCTTTCACAACACATGAGAACAGTATCGGGAGACCACTGTCCTTTTGCATCTTTTCGCCAGGCCCACAGCATTTTCAGTTCTTAAAATGTCTCTTCAGCTCCCTTCGCAAAAGAACATTGAAAACGTGTCGATTACATAGCATTTCAAAATGCATTGGACTTTGAATGCGCTGATCTCCTACTGAAAAGTCAATCCTTCGTCTTGCAGTCAATAAACAGAGCAGCAGGTGGCAGTATATATTCATGACTGCTTCAGAACCTGTTTCTTTATATACATTTTTGTGAATCAATGTGCATTTTAGTGAAACTTATGAAGAACAAATGTGTTTGCACCACATACTTCTTTACTTTCCTGGTTGAGACAGTGCATTCTTCCTAACAGAACAACCTACAACTACATTTGTATGTACATAAATGCACCTGCACTTAGATTAAACTGATTCAAATGCCAGCCTGCTCCACCTGCTTATCGGTGTATCTGTTACATGTTCGCCACTCTGCAAGTAACCACATTACACTGGTGTATTATTAGAAAAGGGATGCAGCGTTAAATCAGTGGCAGGGTGAAAGACCATAGCTGAACTGGTAAGGAGCCAGTTATGCAGTGACTTCTGGTTTCCAAGCTTTCAGTTTCTGCATCACTGCCAAGCAGAACTGACTGAGCCTCTAGAATTTACTGTTAGATTATGCACGTTGCGTTTTCATTTAAATCCAACAGCAAAGTGTGGTATATGTGTAGCGTATGCACTGTAACACTGACAAATCAAACCTGTGTCCGTGATTATTGCTTGTTATATCTGCACCTGTGCACACTGCAATGCAGAGACCAAGCACTGTTTTTATTATTGGGTTGCTGGCTCCAAGTTTGGTGGGACGGGAAAAAAAATGGGATGCAGTAAAGCTGATGTAAATGCTTTTCAGCATAAGCTGCCTCCTGCGAGGAAAATCATAAGGTCATATTAGCATAGTGACTGTACGCTTTATACAGTGTATAGTTTTAAAAAACAGAAGGCAATTCAAATATTGTCTTACATGGGTATTGTAAAATGCATTGTAAACGCTTCTGGTTGCAAATAGACAATATTTTTATATCTTCCAAAGGAGTAGGAATCACTAATTTAACAATACACTGTGTTGCTAAATGATATAAAACACCCCAAATAACATTTGCCTTTATGAGTTGAGCTGGATGGAGCTGGATAGCAGTTAAAACATTTCATCATATTCATCATCATATTCATCATAGGCATCATATTATAATCTGAAATAAGCAGATAAGTTGCCGCCATCACATAGAGGCATATATATACACACACACACAGTAATATATATACTATATTATATAATATAGTATATATATCATATATACTATATTATTACAGACATTCTGCTGTAATAATTCCTGCTCATTTGAATGATTTCTCATCTGTCTTTTCATTTAGTGGATTTGCTCTGAATCCTAGCAGTTGCTAATTGAAACGAAAATATGTGTGTGTCTGTAGCTAAGACACAAGCAACCTCAGAGGCCTTCCAGACTCCCTGCAGACTCAGTCTATTTGCCTGGCAGAGTGGTGACAGTACTTTATCTAGGCCAAATTACACCAGCGAGCAGCGCTATGCACTAAGTAACCTACTTAGACAACAGAGGAAGTCTTCCAAATACGCCAGGTGTCCCAGGCAGTACATCTTTGTTCCTGCTTTCCTTTAACTACTACTGTAGCCCAGGATGGACACACTTTCAAGTCTTTATAGCTGCTGGAACGTGTTCTGAAATTTTCTTCTTAACTTGCGGCATAAGTTATTTTCCTGACTAGACCTTGCTGGTACTGGCCTGCCTTGTCAGAGCTCAGTGAAGAACCGCCCATTGATATAAAGAGTGGCTCAGTGCGGTTGGTCGAATTCAACAGACATCTGCCTTGTAACATTTTGTGTTGTCAAGGTGCCAGATCAATAATGCCTGCATCTTACATCATTAAGCCCCTGTGGGATATTGATTGGGCCTTTGCTGACTTTAGCCATAGAAGTGCTGAGTGGCACTTTATGGCCACAAGGTGTCTCACCACTCCTACTGTGGTTCCATCTCTCTGAATGGACACTCGGCCTGTCCCTCAGCTCTAAATGCACAGAGCTATTAAATGCAAATGTACTCTGGTTTCATTTTATGACACTGGCAGTTACTGTTATCAAAATGTGCTACTTTCACACGAGCCTCCGAGGTTCATGAGAAATTTAAGTCCCAATAAATGAGCTTCACAATAAAGCTGTGAATTTTAACGAGAGCCCCTGTCCCACGTGTGCCTGCTTTAGATGGATGGAGGTCATCCTGCCCCGTGGTTCCGGATTCCCCTCGCGGAGGCTGAATAATACAAAGCGTTTTGTATCACTTTATCAAAAACTGGCATGACCTCAACACAAGCTCATATTTTTCTGAGCTGCCTGTGCAGGGAAGTTACAACAATGAGCCATACGCAAGCCCAAAGTTCCTGCAAATCCCACTGCAGAATAGGCAGCATAAACAGTCGTTTCCTCCGACTCCTTGAGTTCCACAAACATGTTAAACATGCAGCAGTAAACAGTCAGAAAGGGCCCGCTGAAAGAAATATTAAGCCATTAATTTGGCTGTATAATTTATTGAAGCCGAGGGTGCTGCACTCTGAATGTCTCAAGCAAAATGAAACACCAACAGACAATACTGCCTTTATACTGATCATCAGTCCTAAAATAATGTTTTAGGGGCTGTAGTTTTAGTGTTTCTGTGTATAACACCCTACTTCTTTTCTCCAACCATGCCTTAAAGTCGCAGAAATGAACAGACGGGCTATTGAGGGGAGTTTGAAAGCGTTTTTTTAAAAAAAACTTTATTTGCCTTCCAGCATTAATGGATATTTCTTGTAAGCTACTCCTCTGCTTGGTGCAATATAGGCTTATTTTATAGCCCTACCCAAACAGCCAAATCCATCCAATCACACAAGCCAATCCATGGCTTTCTTCTGCGCTCCGCGTTTTCCAGCCTGCCTCTGTCTCGTCCCACTCACAGTCTCTGTCAGAGCGCGGCGTTGACAGCTACTGGCCACTGATCAGCCCACTTTGTCTAGGTTTGTGTCTCCGTGCAAGACTGCTGAAAAAGACGCACTCAGACTCTCATACTTGTTTTATTTGCAAGCCAAGCTTACGCAGCAGACGACGCGCCCGTCCACGGCAATAAAGGCACAAGTAGCGAAAAGTGCATTTCTAAACTCATCACCGTCTCGCAGCACCCTGCACAATGTCTGGAGAGGACGCACCTGCCCAGCAGCAAAACGCCGTGGACCAGAAACAGGAGACCAAACCCAACGAAGAGCCCAAAGCCGAGCCACCCAAGACGGAGTCCGCACCCGAAGGCGCCGCGGAGGCAGCGGCCACCCCTGCGGCGACCACCGAGAAGGTCCCCGAGGAGGAGACGTTTACCTACCGCGCTCTGGTGCTCACCGGCTACGGAGGCTATGATAAAGTCAAGCTGCAGGTGAAGAAGGGCAAGCCGGCGCTCAAGGCTGGCGAGGTCTTGGTGCGCGTCAAGGCTTGTGGGCTCAACTTCGCGGACTTGATGGCCAGACAGGGGCTGTACGATCGGCTGCCATCTCCGCCGGTTACCCCGGGAATGGAGTGCTCCGGAGTGGTGGAGGCTGTAGGAGAAGAAGTAACGGACAGAAAAGTAAGCCCCCCCAGGCACTCAGCCTTTACACTGTCACACAAGACTAGAATTGGCTGTTTTTATTGTTAGAATGATTGTAGTTGCTTCGTTTTGATTCTGAACAGCTACATCTGGATATGGGCGTGTCACGCGTTGCTTGCTGCTCAGGCAATGTGGTGGTGCTGTACAATGTGTTAAACAGTTTTATGATTTAATGAATGAATTGAATGCCAATATGCCGTTAACTCGGGCAGTTAACACATAAAATGGGGCGTTATAACGCGGATTTATGATAGAGCTCTTATTCATTATGTCTACTGTGCGTAAAAAGGAGACCGCGTGTGCTGTACAGAAGTTGAAAGCAATAAAGTGTGCTGGTTTGCACAGGTTGGATTTGAGTTCTGTGAGAAGCCCAAAGTGCGTGGGTAAATGGCACAAGTTGAGTACAATGCAAGCAGCAGAGGCAGCAGCAGCAGCAGGCGTCGCCCCTCTTGTCTCCCCTTTTCTTATTGCGCTGCCTGCGCGCGCTCAGACCGAGCGACTCAAAGTACAGAACAGTTTCTGAGATTAATTTCACCGGTCACGATGAACATGCTTGTTAAAAAAAATCTAAACCTAAATAAATCAACGCAAGTCTGTGGGATGCTCTCCACCCTTGCTGCACCAGTGCACCTACGCTCTCTTGCGCTGTGATGTGCGCCAAGGTGCGGAGCGTTGCGTCAAGTTAGCCAGAGATAGCGGCGATGAGACCGGAAATGAGAGCGCTCTGCCTTCAAAATGAAAGCAGTGGACGCTTGCCTGTGACTTCTTTGTGTTTAAGCAGGGGAAAGAAGCGAAATGAAAATGCATGTCGGATATTAAAACGCAGAAAAGGTCGAGTACATATGAAGATGGTAGAGTTCTGAAGTTTAAATTTGCCTATTCACTGTACGAAATTTGTGATTTTTAAAAACGGCTGAGCCATGTCTGCAGTGGTGTCTCTTTCTGCCTCTTCTCTGGATTCAGCTCTGCAAATATTCTAACGTTTTAGATGACAATTACAAGACGTCTATTTGGACACCATCCACTACTGCGTCCGTTACTTTGCCTGACGTATTTTCTAATTAACAATGGATTTTATTTTGAAAGGCGTGAAAAAAATACACCACTGTTAATAATGTGACTTGACACCGGTGACAGAAACCGGAGTCACCGACGCCTTTTGTTACCGGGAGCGGCGGTGGCGCACAAGCGCACCAAATGGAAAGGGCGAGGCGCGACGCAACACACAGCATGCTGAGGGGAATGGGTCCACTCGCCCCCTTTGTCAGCAGATAGTGCATGGCCTCTGATATGTTCAGAAAATATGTAATATGCAATATTTACAATCATCCACAGACCAAGATCAAAGTTCAGCCCCAATTAAACATGATAAAATAAGAGTCTTTTTTTTAATGCCCAACCGCGAAGAATGATGCGGTGATTACGAGAGGATTATATCTTTCTTGCATTGCATGATGAGTCACAGGCCTATATGTCTGTCCTGGTCTCCTGGCCGCCTGGCATCACCACGGTAACGCCTTTGAGAGGCAATTAAACTACAAAATCCAAATGTTACACACCGATGACTCACGCTGTTTGTTGTAAGAGTACCACATATTCTCACATCGTCCAGTTGAAAATCTGTGGATAACACAGTGTGGCGCAAGAGCAGAATCTGTGCATCTGACTGGGAGTGGCACATATGTCTGTAAAGTATATCCACTGCTCGTGGACGAGGACTCTCTGCACTGTAACGGGGAGATGATTAATTCATTGGTGATGGGTCAGCCGGCAGCAGCCAGACATCAAAGGTTAAGACCCTCGTGTTTCCAGAATACTTTATTGCTTCTTTCCACATTGTCAGTGATGTTGATTGGATTTAAAGGTCACAAACCACACGCAGATGCAGAAACACGCAGCTTGTCGCCACACATCCAGCGGCCTTTAGCTTGCAGAATTAAGAGCCAATCTTCCTAATGGATGGAGATCTCTGAGATCTTCTGGCAGCCAACTCAGAAGGAATGTGCTGACCTTGATGGCACAGATTTCTTTTCTTTTTGGGTGGAGGGGGGGGGGGGGGGGGCATCAGTCGGTATTTCTTTTTTTTTTCTGTCTGCCTATCTATCTCTGCATCCCTCTCACATACACATGAGCACACAAAGACTTACAATGGTGGGTGTGTCTGAGTGTTTGCTCTGCATGCCATGTACACAAAGCTGTGAACACATAATGCCTTTTAATTAGATAATGCAACGTAAACATCAGTGGCTAAGTAAAATGTGATTGATTTTTATTTAATCTTTATGTCATTTTAATAGGATAGAAAATCATATGGTCTGTAATGCTCTCAAACAGGCCGAGGTACAGTTATTATTTTTATATGAACAATATTTCTTGTGATAAAATAACAGTCGAGATTTCCTTTTGGGTTTAAGAAAATAGCTGTGTTCTTTAAGTAAACTCATTTCAAGCTTGTGCTGTGACAACTTCTCTGTTTATGCCTCCTTATTGTTTTGATTCTTGCCGGCTTTTCTATTACTCATTTATTCTCCGCTGCACGTCTCGCACAGTCAATAACCGCTGCAATACAAACATCCCTGGGAGGGATAGTAAAGTTGAGTGATTTAATACTACAGTTAATTCACCTGATATGACCTAAGTGGGAGTGTGGGGAAAAGTGCAGCAGCGAGTGAGCGAGGGGGGAGCGGAAATATCACAAGTCACACTGAAGCTCCCCTGACGCCAAACATCAGCACTTTTTTTTTCTCTCCAGGCATGCCTTTGAAAAAAAATGTTCTCCCTTGGTAAGTTTTGGTAGGATCTGACCCATATGTTATTAATTACCTCTCTCTGGCTCACATTGTCAGTCTGGTATTTCCTCCATCAAACCTTCCCTCCCCCATCTATAGCTTCTTTCGTCTCTTGATTCCTCTCTTGATTTGTACTTTGACCATTTCAATATCAGTGGATCCTTCTATCATGCGCGCCACGCCTTCATTCTCTTGGCTTCTCAGAAATTGCTGCCAAAAAGATAAGCTTTCTGTGTTTGATTTTTTTTCAGTTCTAGAAATTTCTGAGGCTCCAAAAGTTTATTAATCCGGCCGCAAACGCAAGGTGATGGATGATGTGATCAGTGACTGGGGCAGAGTGCAATAGGCAGCGTGTGTGCTGTGCGCGGGCCTGGGCGTGGCCTTTATCTCAACACCACACAAACTGTGTTAAGCGCAGCGCCACCTACGCTGGCACGGCGGAGGTGTTGTGTTTCCTTTTAATTATATTTACAGCAGCCGTGTGAGCTGCGTGGGTGTGGGTACATTTAACCTTCATCCTTTGCCTTGGCCTGACTCAGGAACTATCATCAGAATTTTTGTTCTCGTCTGTTTTACCTGATTTGAATCTTTTTCTGCTGAAATCATCAAAACTCCAGGCCACGAAGCAGCTGACTTGGAGGCCTCTGCATACCCCAAAATTGAATCACCATCTGATTAAGTCCATTCATGTACAGTTAACTGGACGTGTCTTTGTTCAGTGGCCCCCGCACTCCTGACCCCAAATGTGGCTATATTTGATGTGCCCAGCAGAGCCTGTGTCACACTGCGAAGATGTTGTAACAGAAGTGTCACAAGGGTTGTTTACTTGGCCTTGAATGTTCCTACCCAGCTTCTGTGTGACTGACAGAAACTCACATGCCACGCATGGGCACGGAAGAATAGCTGCAGTCGCGTATGAATTCGTGAGTCATGCTCGTTTCCTGTGAGAGGCTGAACTCCCCCGCGTATCGATTTGTACCACACTGTACCCCCAATTACGCCAGTGAGGTTGATGAGTTTAAAGGCTGCAGCAGCAGGGAAGTAAAAAGAGATGGAGATGAATGAAAGTTTGAAATCCGCTAAATGACTCGGCGTCAGACAGAAAGATGAGAGTATGAAAAGAGAAAGAGAAAGGGAGATCTCTCTAATTGGAGTGGATAGACAGCGAGGCGCATGGCTCCCTCCAGACCATTAGAGAGGCCCGGGTGGAGAGGGTTTGTTCCCAGGAGGAGAGAGCTTGTCTTATGCTCAGCCATGGGGAAGAATCTGGCAAGGCCTCTGATGAGTGGAGAGAAGCCAGGGGAGAAGATGGGCCCCATTGTCCTGTCTCGCTGATGAGAAAGAGGGGATACGGGACACTCCTCACCAGGGAGAAAAAAAAAAGGGAGAGGATGGCAAAGGCAGAATGAGACGGAAGAAGATGAGGGCTTAGGTATGTAAGAGGGGCCGTTGAAGAAGACACAGACAGGATGAGACGGGAGAGATTGGAGAAGGGGGAAGGAAGATGTTCTAAAGTTGTAAGAGGAAAAGGAGTCAGGAAGTGAAAGAGAAAGAAGGGAAGAGAAAAAGTGAAGAGAATGGAAACGGGGAGGGAGGGAGGGAGAGCTGTGTCGCGAGGAGTGGATAAGGGGGAGGAAGAAAACAGGAAGAGAATTATAATGCCGCGGTCGTCTCTGTTTCCTGTGTCCCTCGAGTGAGCTCCACCTGATTGGTTAGTTCAGGCGCTGCTTGGGAAGTTTATATCGTGGCTCATTCTTCTGGGAAGGGACAGTTGTGAATGGGAGGGGGGGTCCTGCTTTGATAAGGATAGACAGAGAACAGAGAAGGATGAGATGGAGATCAGGACATGCAGTACGTTTCATGCTCGAGCATTTCAAGCATAGGGAAGTCTTGAAATAGCTAAAAACCTGATTATGTGTTCTATCATCTCCACTGTTGTGCATAAGCATCAATGTAGTTAATAAAATATCAAGAAACAAACCTAAGCAAACCAGACCTTTAGCCGTGCACGCAGCTCCATTACAAGTTGAGAAACAGCTCTCTATTTTGGCAGTATTCCTGTTGCATCTTACATGATCCACTTCATTTTCTGCCCTGGTTCTTTTCCTGTCTCTCTGTTTTTGTCTAAGTCAAAGCAGCTCTGGTTACTATTCTTACCCTGCTGTGGGTCATATTTTTTTTTCCTTGTTTGCTTGCTTTCTTTGAGAATGAACTCTCTGAGGTTGTGGTGGAAGAGGTGGTTGCATGTTTGCAGGTCTGCTGGTGCAAAAACAATAAACCTCAGTCTTACTGTTCCGTTGCATAATTCACAGTGCACCCAAGAAAGCAGGAAGTTCCAATGGCAGGACGTGGCCTGAGCGGCAACCCCAGAGCTCCAAGAATGATTTTAGAAGCAGTCTTCATACCTATAATGCTGCTCCTGTATAGCAGATTGACACTTAGACAAAAAAAAAAGTTTGAGCAATACTTTCAGGTTCAGGTTCACGTGGATTCACCCATGTGTTCTATTTACATATCTCAATATGTGCATGAATTTGAATCCATTACAGCAGTGCCCTCCTTGAGAATTACTGCGTAAGAGCACTTTGGTTTCACACCAAACAATGGGAAGACCGAGAGCCCTTTGCTTTATTTCGTCAGCTCATGCCTTCTTTCCCGTCTGTTCCAGGTTGGTGATAAGGTGATGGTGCTGAACCGCTTCGGGCTGTGGCAGGAGGTGGCCACGGTGCCGGCGAGCCACACCTTCCTCATCCCAGAGGGGATGAGTTTTGAGGAGGCGGCGGCCCTCCCCGTCAACTACATCACCGCCTACATGATGCTGTTTGACTTTGGCAACCTGCGGCCCAACCAGAGCGTCCTCATCCATGCCGCCGCAGGTACGACAGAGCATGTGTGAAGATGTGTCAGACTGAGCCTGTGAATAAGTCCACTTACTTTCTTAGTTTCGTGTGTGAGTCAGTGTAGATAGATTAATAATTGACTGAGTGCGGTTGTGGCTTTGAATGGGTGCATGCGTTTCACTCTTAGTGCAAATAGCTGGCGTGATCCTACAGCTGAGAACTTGGCTTTAGGATCATAAGATCAACCTCTTGAGCAGAAACTCAAGAGCAACTGTACATAGCTCGTGAAATGGCGTTAAGGAAAACACCCTTGAATATTTTCGGAACCAGACGTCGTCCTTCCCTGCGCCCTCTGTTTATGCATTCCTCTCCTATATGAATTATGGTTGTTGGAAGGGGTCCCGCTCTTCATTTGTTTAAGATATGGCTCAGTGTTTTGCTCTCTCCAGGACTGCACTAACACTGGAGCACCTGCCACCTGGAGCGCGAGGCCGAGGTTCGGAGTGAGTTGGCGGGAGAGAGACAGGGACCCGGGGACTAAAAGCACCTGTTTTGGGGTGTGATGCACCGAGCCTCGGTGGATTTTGCCGAGTTTACACAACTTGGCCAGCTGGAGAAAATGGGGGTGGGGGGAGGGCGAGCTTTAGCCAAAAGAAACTGTCCCCCTGCTCTTTCTCCCTCGCTGTCTCCCGGCGTACAGCTCTCCCTTTTCCTCTCATTCCCGCTTTTATTGTGCACAGGGAACCAGAAAGGGATTCCTTCTGCATTTGGGACACGGTGTGGGTGTGGACTGATCAGAGAAGTAGAGCACGTAATGAAACCTTGGCCTGTTTTCCCTCTGAGATACAAAAAAAAAAAAAACATGACAAAAGAGAATTGGGACACTTCCAGCACAGGTGGATGTATCCCTTGACATTTTACGCAAAAAATCCTCAAATTCGCAAGACGAACACTAAACTGCGTAGAGCTGGATGATAGCTAGTAGGCTCATAGTTGTGGGACTGGTGGGCTACGCAGGAATCCCAAATCCTCCAGTTGATGTCACTCACCCTTGTGAACACACACACTGACTGCCAGAGTTCTTCTCAGAGTATGTTCGCTATAGGAGGAATGCTGTGGAAGTGTGGTGTAAGACACTTTTCTCTGCTGGTTTGGTTTGAGGCGGCGTCTCTGGTTTCTCACGGGCAGGCTGCCAGCCCTGGCTCGCCAGCTGTCCGGACATCAGGATTGTAAAAGCACATTGCCGAGCCTATGACAAAAACATTCGCTGAGCAGTCTTGCCGACACTCTGTCATTCTCTGTATGTGTAAATAATTACTACACTGTACGCAGTACAGCCCCGCTCTGCTGAGACCTCTCTTTGCATTAGTAGTTTGTGAATACGGTGTTACCGGCGCGATGGACGTGCACGTCCTCGTCTGAACGCCGTCTCCCCGCGTTGTGGGGCTGCACGGCTCACGTGGTGCTGGATGCTGGGCGTGTGTGGAGGGGGGAGGGTGGGAGGTCCCCGCTCCTGAGTCTGTCAAAAATTGTTTGCGGTGTTCTCTGATTAGTGAGATCAAAGGTGTCTGCTGTGACGCGGCTGTAGAGGGGAGGTGAGAGAGACAGACTCGTGATTGTGTCTATTTCTGCTTTTAATTAAAAAAAAAAAACAATATTGTGAAGGAAATTGCAGCCGGGGTTGCATGTACCTCTTAGTATTTATTTTTTATGTATTTTGTTTTGAAATCCCTATTTTATTTATATAGCAAACACAAATTCTGACATTTAAATTGATAAAATACTATAAATGTGAAGCTCTGCTTCTTAGTTTGTAGGTCTTCAACAGGGGGTCCATAGAGGTACTGCAGGGGCGTCGCAAAATCTTTGATTGATTAAACATTTTTCATATATTTTTTTTGTTTCCCCCACATTTTATTTTTTATTACACATTATCATGAATCAAACATATTTTGGTAATACTGAATGTAAAATGATAATAACAATCTATGTTTATGAATAGTTTAATATAGAACACATATAATATGAAGGGGGGCCCTAATTAATCTGTCAGGGGGTCCTTTGCCTGAAAAACTTTGAAGACCCCTGAGCTAGTGAATATACTTCTGGCTCCCTTAAGTATGCATTCATTGCATAACCATCTCTCTTAGCTCTGTGGTAATGTACATTAATCTGACTACATCAGTCTCATTTTGTCTTAAAAAAAAAGCAGTGTTTACTTGAGATTCCAGATCCCGTGATATTAGTAAAGGGAGCACAACTCAAACATTTACAACGGCCTTCTATTATCTTACATAAATGAATTCTGTGAATCGCTTTAAGGAGTCTGGTTTGTCTCTGAGATTACTTCAGACTAACCTCCGCCTTACTCGGAACATCATTCATTTGACCGTGGAGCGTCACATGGCGATGTGGAACACCGCCACTGTTTCCACGGCTGAAATTCCACATTTTCATTTTGAAAGTTTTCCCAAGAACTGATAAATAAATTCTACGCAGCACATTAAAATACAGAACGTGGTTTGTATTTCACTTACGAAACAGTGTCTAAGTAGAAGTGCTGTGCTACAACTCAGCCCGCAGCTTCAGTGAACACCCCATTGAGCCACATGCAGAATTACACATGTGGTTAAATGGCTCTGCTTCAACTCAATAGACCGTCTCACAAGACCTTGCAGCTGACGATTGCATACATGTGCGCTGTAAACTGTGTAACAGCAGTGATGTTGTGTGACAGACATGCCTGCGCAACCCTGCATTCCTCTTAGATCAGTTTATGTCGAGAAAAGAGTGAGCTTTAACATGAGATTAATTGGGGCAGCCAAGGAGTAGCAGCAGTACAGAAGATCCTAATTTGTTTTTCACCCGCAAGTCACAGGGTATGGTGGTAATTATGATTTAAACCAGAGTTATTTTCATTCAGTGCCTTAATAAATGGCTCCTTATCACAGAAAAGATTAATTTTCTTCCATTGGCACAGATCTTTTGATCTTTTCAGGATGTCTTTCTAGTAAGCAAAGCCTTGAGGGGTTCATCTTCTGCTGACTTATCTCATAGCTGACGTGTTTATTCTAATAATAAGAATTTAATCCGTGGATGCAATTGTTTATGGAAAATAATTAGACTTCTTGAATTACCTTTAGATCTATGCGTCCCTGGAGCTCCTGGAGCATTCTGATAATTTGTCCTGAACTGATTATAAAATGTAGTGATAATCTAATGATATCACCTTCATCAGGTAGCAGCGTTTCTGCCCAGCTGTACGGAATAGCTGCTAACATTCTGAATCACTTTAATAAATGCAAATGTGGGTTTTACTTTAATACAGTGAGATTAGAGGACAAAAACAGCACAATTGCAATCTGAAGTAAACACAAGCCCTAAAATATAAAGTAATATTAAGTAAATATTAACATTTTGAGGCGATATTATTTTTTGCTTCTTTGCCAAGAGTTAGATAATAAGATCTGCTCGGTAAATATGAAACTAAATCCAGCATTAGCAGAGAATTCAGGAAGTTGGCCGCGCCTGCCAAGAAGTAGTCTGGCGCATAACCCCCGGTAAAAAGGTGACTCGTCATATTTACACTTGTCAAGATTAAACAAACAAAACGTGTGATCTTAAGAGATTTTGATTGATGGATTTGGTTACCTTTGGACTGAGCCCACGACGCTCTTTTGTCCTGTTTCCAGTTTTTGGACAGAAATAACTTTGTGGATGTTCGCATTAACCACACAGTGATTGTATGTTTTATTGTTGAAGGTAGGTATTAACAGAGGGATGATGGATAGCCATCTCCAGGTTGTGTCGCATCAACATAAAGGGCATCATTTCCTCCAAAGTATGGCGACCTTAGCCCATCAGGATCAGATGACCAGTTAGGAATGTCGGACTGCTGTTTAGACTCCATCAGTCAGTCATGTCTTTATGTGTGTGTGTGTGTGTGTGTGTGTGTGTGTGTGTGTGTGTGTAAGTCAGCTCTGGTGAATAGTCCTCAGCTGCCTCTCTCGTGGGTCCGCTCCTGTCCTTTCTCTCCAAACAATAGCTTGTTGTATTTCCTCCCATCGTGCCTCTCTTCTCCACCACACCGCACATCTGCATCCTCCGTTGTCCTCCTCCCCCTCTGGCCCTCCGTATCCTCCGCTCCCCCTGCGTGACCTCTCCATATCCGCGCTCTATTCCTCGTCATCGGGGGGAACGCGTACACGTTTCCCCTCTCGTTTTCCCCCAGAGGGCCTGGGTGGGTGAGGAGGAGTCCGGTGACATTTGAACGCATCTCGTGGGTCTTCCACTGCGCCCGGCCAACGGCCTTTCCTCTGACCTCTGCCTGAACCGGTCCTAATGTTTATGAACCCTGGCCAGCCACCCCGTCACCACACCCACACTACACATTCCTGCATACATATGGGGCTAAACCGCTTCCAATGATGACGTCTACCTCTGTTTTATTTATGAGCCTTTGAGTGACTGCGAGCCAGAATTAATTACCACGCATTGTGTTGCTGATGAGGAATTCATAATAGGAATTAGGTGGTGCTGTCGGAGTGTGTATCATGCACTTTTTTTAGTTGATTTTACTTCAAGCTTCAGCCATCTCCTCTTGCATGTCAAGACTTTGGGACATTTTGGCAAGAACTCCGCAAGAATTCCAACTGGATATTCCCCTACGCTCGGAACACACTCACTAATTGCAGCGTAAGGTGCCTTGGCCTGCTAAATAACACATGTTATCAATCATCTTCTCTCATAAAGCTCCACAGCAGTGTGTTTGAGGTCTGTGTGCAAGATTTTATTTTTCCCTCCAGTCAATTACGCTGGCTTCTGCAGCTGCTTCTTCCTGGATTGTCTGCGTTAGGATAGAGTTACACCAGGTGAACCTAAGCATTAGCTGGGAAGGCTTGAAGTGAGGGGCTTCCAGCTGCTGCAGATGTAGATTTAATCGAACCCTCAGAGAGGTGGACGACAAGTAGTCGCAGCCGACGAGTTAAATCCTTGTTAACAGTAATCCGTAGAGCTCAGTCTCTGGTTCTGGATGTGATTTTTACTGAAATATACTGAAGTTTTCTTTTGATCTTCATTGTTCCTCGTTCATCGACGTGAGGCAAATAAGTCGTATTTGCTGTCAGATGTAGAGGCGCGAATCCAGCTGTAAAATAAAAATGAATTAAAAATAAAAAGTGGGCTACAGGTGGTGAGTTCACCAGAACATTTTCCCAAGTATATGAAAGTAAAATCGTTTGAAACGCTCAAAGTTTCTTACTTTCTTACTCACTTTTGCCTGAACAACAAAATGTTGAGCTTTCAGACACATTTCTTGCCTATCTATAGATGACCTTTCTACTCACACAGTATGTTACTTTAGACTTTTCCAGTGGCTTTTAAAGAAAGAATCAAACACGACAGAATCTTGGACTTACAAGCACTCTATCTGTCAGTCACATTCTCTGTGGTGAAAAACGTGGAAAGGACTTTTATTCACATCCATCCGTCTAGAACCAGTTGTAAGAGCGTTTGGGTTTGTGGTAGTAGTAATACAGTGAAATAGGACACCCATTTAAGCTCCCATAGAGCTTTTTGGTGGAACCAAGTAATATTTGTTGCATTTGTGAGGAACAGCAGACGTGTGGCGTCGCGTACTCTAAATGTGCTCTAAATGATTAAAGTGAGTGGAACAGGTGGCTGGATCTCTTGGGCCTCCTGAATGAGAATCCTCGTGTAGATCTCCATGACTGCTGTCAAACCTGCAGGCGAGGCCTCGGGCGTATGAGCCCTCTGTGCGCAGTTGATTTCCAGATGGGTTTGATAAACGACAGACAAAAAGTTATTGTTTTGTGAGTTTTAAGGAAAGATATAGAGATTTTTTTTGTGTCTCATTCGTCCCAGGACTCCCTCCAAGATTATTGTCCTCATTCATTATTTACAAGCTAACAAAGTCCCTTGCCGTTTCAGCTTCAGCTCATCTGTACTTACATCTCTTGCTTTTGTAGATCTGTTGTTCCTGGAAGCTGTGATGATAGTCCATGCCATGAAAATATTTTCCTCTCCTCTCCTACCAGTCTGTCTGCTCAGGAGGTCTTACCCTAGTTTGGAGAATGCTAATTCGCTCTGACCACTAAGCGGGAGTCGGGGCTGCGTGGTTGAACCGTCTCTGCGTTCCCCAGGCCTGGCATCGCCGGCGGCAGATCAGCTGCACTGATAGGAGAGGGAAACCAGGGCAACCTCTGATCTAACCCGCCAATCACATCCCTTGCTCGCGCTCTTGCTGCTGCAGCCGTTGGCGAATGACCCCACCCGCCCCCACCAAACCACTACCACAGGTGTATGTGAAACCTATTTCGGGACACCTGTTCATGTGTTTGTACGCGTTTATGTGGACATTTTGATGGCGTGCACCGGCTTTTGTTTCATTTTTGCAGGCAGGTTTATGCCAGGAAGGAAACCTTCAAGACGTATTTTGCGTCTGACATGTACATTACATTCTCTTCATGTTGTTTTAGTGTTCACACTGTGAGAAACCTTATTCAGGAAAGCGTACATTAGCTAAGGATGTTGTTTTTCTTTCACTCACCCAGTAACTAAAAATGGGCTTCCTCTTTGCTACATGGAGAAATCCACTATCAGAGAGAGCACAATAAACTGCTCTTCAAGCGCACACACGCACACACACAGTCATAGCAGAAAAACGCCAAGGTTACATAATTCAGTGTAATGCGTGTTCAGAAACAGCAAACCGCAGCTCCTACCATCGTTACAGGACTCAAATCTGAACTCTGTTATTCGAGCAGCAATAAAATGCTCATTTATCCGGCTCGGCTTGTTGATATTGTAACGCTGCCACGGCGAGTTTGGGTAAAAAGAGATGCTTGCGTCCACACTTGAGTTTCATTCTTTCGTAGCCACTGCCGCCGCAAACTAATGACGGGTTAAGAAATACACAAGTCCTTGAGGAAATGTGCAGAAACATGCACACTATCAAAGAAGAAAAAACACGGAGGAACAAGGGACCAGTCATTTTATAGTGTGGACAGTAACCATATGGAGACCATCCGTCCCCCCTCCCCCTGCTTGCACCTGAGAATATCACAGTCTTTCGTTGTCTTGTTTTTGATAAGGAACCCAGGCTGATAAGGAGGACGTAACTAGATTGAGAGACGAGGAGGAGGCAGATGTCATTTTTTTTTATTTGTATAATATGATAAACAGCTCAGATGTCCCCACCCACCCCTGGCTGTTGATCTGTGGGGTGTGGAGCAATAATAGTGGCCTCAGTGTCAGCCTGGATTCCTCTGTGTTTTGGGGAAAATTCCTCTTCTCTCCTAACAGGCATTTTATGGAAGCCAAGCGCAATTTGAGCCAAAATGGGAGAATGTAAGGATTCAGGGGAAAGACAAAACCCCTCCTGTGTATCCAGTTTCTCCAGAAGGAGACAAAAACAAAATAGATAGATGGACGCTTTTTGACATACTTACAGATTCCAAGTGTAAACAGCTTAATTGAATCTTGAGCAGAACAAATGCAGTTAGCTGGAAGAATTTGCTTAAGCTTCTTGCTCTTCCCTGAGCAGTGGGCTAGTGTTTGTGGCTGGCCTTAAATCACACTCTGTCCAATCCACCGAGAAAGTTTATTCCACTCTAAAAACATAGATGTGTAGGATGAAATTCAAAATCAGGAAAAAAGCAGGAACTGAAAAACATTAGGTTAATGTAAACTTAACATTTTAATTTACTATATTTACGAAGAGGAGCGGCCATTCTGGGAGGGAGCAGCCCTGCTCCTCTCCTCTGTGTGATGTGCGTATGTATGGACGTGTGTCTGTGTGGGAGTGTGTATTTGTGAAGTGAGGGGTGCAGCAAGGGGTTCTTGGCACAGCTTAGCAGTCTTGTGATGGACGATCAGGAGTTTATACTCGTGGGATTTGTGAACAGGTACATTCTTCTTCTTTGGTACCCTCACAAAAGATTACTGACAGAGTAAAGTTAAAAAAAAAATGAATTTTTAATATGATTACATATGAAAGATGCTGCTGTTTCCATATCGCTCACTCACTCCGCGAAGCTGTAACAGAAGGGAAATCACTGGCTTTATGACAGCAGCCCTAGTTAAATATTAATACGTGAGGCCGGCCTGGGAGTGTGTGTGTGAGACGCGAGATTAAAGGATGCATGCATCACCCTGTCACTTTTTAACACCTGTGTGAGAGGGTTGCTACTATGTGACAGAGACATTTAGTAAAAGCAGCTCTTAAACCTCCCACTCAGACGGTGCATATTCAACAGCCTCTCGCTTTTTTTTTTCTTTCCACCTCACGTAAACTGTTGCTAACGCTCAATTCGTGTCAAAAGCAAGAAGAAGACGACACATTTTCCATATAAGTTCGTGATGAATGAGAATGCATATCACGTTATCACGTCCAAGTGGCTCATTCGAGCTAAGAGGAACGATTCTCTGTCCAACATGAACGGATGAAAAACTTGTGATTGCTATCAAATGACTCTTACAGGCCCAAAGCAGGAGCAGTCAAGGAAACAAAATGGCTCCCTTTGCTCAGTCATTGCCGACAATTTGGCCGAGGTTTCCTTGGCAACGCAAACTTGGTTCCTCGCTGAGGACAAGGAGAGATGGTGCTGTTATAACGCAGCAGTGACAGCGCTCACATCCAACAGCAACAGCCTTGAATTTGTTTTCTCATCAGTTCTACCCCGAGTGTCAGCAGGCGCGATTATAGTAATGCGGAGTGCTCCATTCATCTCACGTGGACTCGAGACGAACACTATGAGAGAATTTCTGCGCTGAACTGAAGATTTGTGCGTTCAGATGATTACGGTTCTGGCCGTAGCTTTTCTTGTCGGCTCAAATTGTGTAACAAAGAAAAGGAAGGCGGGCTCAGTAGTGAATCTCCTGGTCAGAGATCATTTGAATCTGTCCTAATCTTAGAATTAGATCACGTTTCATGCTTTGGCCGGTGTCAGTGCGGTTTTTCGTGGTGTAGCGTCAGGCGTGATATGCCGGATGTTTGGGAGGAAATTGTACTAAATTTAAACTATTAAGTTTGCCAAATACTTTTTAAGTTTAGTGTCAGATCGTGCCCAGTATCCTCTCTTCACAATACATATTCTGTGTATAGAAGGCAATGCAGATTTCTGATGCTGTGGTTATTCATAGAATATAAAGGTAATAATGAATGATTTCCCAAATTAAAGATGTCACCATTTGGTTACTTTTCCAAGAGGTCCAAGCAAATGTGTAAAAACCTTCTCACGCATGTGCCCGCCTTTCTGTCTGAAGTCTTGAGTTTAGGTGGCTTCATGAGCGAGCGAATCATTCATTTACTCCGAAGTCCGCCGCATGTCTGGCAGCCCGGCTATGCCCATTAAAAATGGATGTTATTTAAATGCACATGTTGCTTTGTGTTGCTTTATGCACTGGGATCAGATAAGATGTACTCCTTGCTTGGTCAGGCATGAATGACCTTTATGGGTGCCTTTCAGTTCAAGTCTTCAAGTCGGCCTCCATTTCAAACAAGCCACCTCTTATCAGTAACCTATTACTCCTTGCTCTGGCTGCTTTAGCAAACACTGGCTGAGGCTCTTTTACCGCAACTATGTGCGCGCTTTCAGACACAGTGAGCAAAAATGCATATATTCAAACCTTGGACAATGCAGTGCATTTTCAGCTGGCATAGTTATAGGTTCGTGTAATTTGTGATAGCATATCATCCAGTTCTCCTATCCTAACAAATAGAAATGCATTTTTTCTTATTATGTGGCATTTGTCCTGAATAAGGGAACCAGAAACAGGGATGTGTCATTCCAGCTACAATGGCTACTTTCTCCAGAGTTCGAAATGTGTGTCTGTGCATCTGTGCGTGGGCGTCTATTCTCCCTAGGCCGTCCGGGGTAATGTGATTGTGCTGTGTTTAATGCGCTCCTTACATACCCCCGAGCTGAACACATTCACCCTGTTACTGACTTGTTTGTTTGGGACAATAAAAAACGCAAATCGCATTTACCTGCCATAGAAAGTATGCGCAGAATGTGAAATCTTGGGTGCTTGGTTGTTTAGAGCTGAGCTCCATGCTGTGTCGCCGTGAACAGCAAAATTCTCAGCCGGCCTTAAATCATTGCCAGACGACTTTTCATTAGGATCAATTACCGGATTGTGTATGTTTCCACATATCTACATATTAACCTTTCTCCTCTTGCTCCAGGTGGCGTGGGCATTGCAGCCACTCAGCTGTGCAACACGGTGAAGGATGTGACTGTGTTCGGCACTGCGTCGGCCAGCAAGCATGAGACCATCAGCCAGGGCGGAGTCACGCATGCCATCGACTACCGCACCAAGGACTATGTGGAGGAAGTCCGCAAGATCAGTCCAAAAGGTGAGAAACCTCTGGAAAAAAGCTAACAAACTGCGTGTGTACAGAGACATGTGATGATCATAAATAACAGGAAATAACTGGCCCAGCCACGCTGCCAATAAAGGTTTTTACTGCAAGATACACTTTCCCCGTTGAGATTGTCTCATAAGGCAAATAATCCAGATAGATATATTCCCACTTGCGCAAAGCAATACGGAGCGAAGACAGCGCTTGTTGGTCGCTGTTGAACAAACTACAGTGAGATGAGATCATTTTCATGCATTTCCTCCGAGGAGCTGGATGCAGCGTGCACTAGGCTGACCTCATGTAGGGAGTCATTATCCCTACCAAGCAAACTCATTTCACCGAACAGAGGCTCCCGCCACAACCAATAATGTATCCACAGAGTTTTATGTTAATGGACTCCCTACGAGGGGCACAAAAAAAAAAAAAATGCAGCTTTTCAGAAAAACTAAACAATGTCCAGTTCCTGTTTCACATTTTGCCTACTGCTGTGTTCCGAAGCTCATTTCGCAGTCCTCTCTCCGAACTGGCATGAGTGAGTGAGACGGGCAGACATTACTGAGACGGATAGGACGAGAGTGAGGACTGACACTTTAGACAGAATGTATCTAATTAGAAGCCCGGATCGATGTACAGCCCCTGCTCACTACCTTTCTCTCTGTCTTTGGCTTTTGTCGATTCATCTGTGCTGTGGTCAAGTCAGAGTCCTGCTGTGAGTCTCCCACGATCAATAGAACCAGGGCTTAGCAGAGCAAGGAGGGCCAGCCCAATTTGAGGAGTCCCGTCTGGCACTGAGGAGCATCATTAAGTCTGAGCCTACATGGCTGGACATTAATAAGCCACAAAGAAGCCCTCATAGTTAGGTTGTTGTGCTTTGCCATCTGTTAGAGGTTGGTTTGTTATTCTGTCCACTTAGGAATGGAATTGACGTGACGGAGCAACATTTCATCCCTCTTATCTTATCAGTGACAAGAATGAAAAAACAGAAAACAAGCAGGATCTTATGCCACTCTCCTCCTCTCCTGTTTTGGGATACGTATGGGCTCCTTTTCTTGTAAACAGGGCAGAATTTGGCGGCGCTCACTACTCCTAGTGAACTTTGGCATGCAGAGGAGGTTGCTGAGGAGACTTGGCAGGCTGCTCTCCGAATTCACACCAGTGATAACTGTCCCGTTCTTTTCTCCTCTGCTCCAGGGCTGGACATAATTCTGGACCCTCTTGGAGGATCAGACACTCACAAGGCCTACAACCTGCTGAAGCCCATGGGCAAACTTATTACCTATGGTAAGTAAAGATAGTATAGTGACACAAGACAGCCGTCGATGTGCTTGCTTGGGGAAAACGGGAAGAAATAGTTAGCAATAAATACATTTGCTGAAGTAAGGAAGGATGCTTGCCAGCTGAATCAGTTTTCCACACAGCGTTAGATTCAGAGTCCCTTTTATCTGCTGGAGTGAAGTAATTCCTCTGCTTTTTCAAGCAAATACCCCCTGGATTAAATATATATATATAAAAAATCTCCAACCAGGCATTCCCTGATTTTCAGTTTTTAAAAGTACCAGAACTTTTTATGTGACGCCTTTAACAAATGTGGTTCTTTAAGCTTGAAGCTAAATGCCAAGGCTAGCTAATAGCTGAGGTCACAGTTGTTGTTCCTTTCATTAACAGAGTATTCATACATATTGCTGTAGAAAAAAATTTATTTCTGATGGCATGGAGGAGGAATTTGTTATGACTCCAGCAGCACTTGGAGTTAATGGAACAACTTTATTAGACTGATGCGTTTTGGCTGGTGGCTGTCATGAGGGTCATACATACATATTAACATATATATATTAAAATTATTAATAAGCTGTTTGCATGTTATATTGCATGTGTAATGCAGTTCAAAAGCTCTAGTTGGTTTAAATGAAATATTCAAGATAACTGTAAGTAAATTTAGACAATAGAACAGATGAAATAGCTGTGGGTTCCGCACTTTCCACAGAGAAAAGCTGCGTTGTAGTGGGCAGTGTGGCCTCTCAGTAGAAGTCCGTGTCCTTAGTGTCATCCGTGGGAAGCGCTTTACGCTCGCTCTGTTGCAGTGCCAATCTGGAACCAGCGCACATGCAGTGGGTGGGGTCGGCATCCACGGAGAACAGGGCCTTGCCTTTGCATGTCGCTCAGAAACCTACTACTCAGCATGGTGCCCTCCACCCTCGCCCATTCACCCTCTCTCACCCCTATAGGCAGCCCCCACCCCAACCCCACCCCACCCCAGCCTCCCCATCCTTCTTTGCCCGCTGCTTCTCTTCCAGCCTGTCAGAAGTATGCGTGGCGGAACAATGGGCGTTCTATCCGCACGAAACCTGGAATGTGTCTGAATGTAGCAGCCCGGGTCCCCTCTCTTCTCTCAGAGCACGCTTTGTGCCCCCTGTTTCCCCCGAGAGAGAGACAGAGACAGCGAGAGCACTGGCAACTATGTGCACAAGGAAGGGGAGGATAGGAGGACAATATGGTGACAGCTACAGCTGAAGTGCTAAAGAGGTTTTTAAGGTGGAAGGTGTAGGTGAGAGTGTGAGTATCTAGAGAGACAGAGGTGTGACATTAAACCTGAACAGACAGGCAGTATATATATATATATATATATATATATACACAATATATATGTATACAATAATATACAATGATACAAGGTTCACGTGACATAAACCAGACAAAACACCACATTCTGATGTTTCAGCAGCAGTTAGAGGCCAATGTTTGCCAGGTTTCCTTAGTAAATAATCATCAAATGTTAGTCAGTCATTTTCCATCAATTCGCTGAGAGGTTGTTCCACCAGTAAGAGAGAAGATCGGCTAAGAGCAAATAAGGTCAGAGCTAATGAGGAAAGAGGGATAAAGTGGGAGATAAAGATAATCTGACAGTGAATTTACCAGAGTTTACACTAGTGAACTAATTAAACTTTGAGATTAAGATACTCACCTGTTCAGAAGTTTTTCCTTGGCTTTCTCTTAAATCTCTTTCTGTCCTTTCACTTTCCTTCTGTGTCAGGTGCGGCGAACATGCTGGCGGGCCAGAAGAAGAATCTGCTCGCCGTGGCCAAGAACTGGTACCACCAGTTCTCCATCCACACACTTAGCCTGATCCAGGGAAACAAGTCGGTGTGCGGCTTCCACCTGGGCTACCTGGACGGGGAGACGGAGCTCATCAGCCAGGCCATGAACACCATTCTGGATCTCTACAAGCAGGGGAAGGTCAAACCTCGCATTGACTCCACTTGGCATCTTGAGCAGGTTTGTGTCTGTCTTTTTCCTGGCCTACGCCCGGATTATCATTTTTCTTCAGTGTGGCTGGGTTAACCAACAGAAGATCATGTTGTTATCATTCACCCTACAACCGACATTCCAGTCAGAAATATATTCATCAAAACATTTCCTTTGCCTGGAATTTGAACTGTGCATGTCTTTGTTTTAATCTTTTTTTGGCTGATTCTGAACTCAAAAGTGAGTTTCCATTATAAGGGCTTCATGTGTGGACTTCAGAGTCATTTCCCCTGATTGTTAATGTGACTAAATCCATCCCCGTGCACCTCAGTTTGAATGATTCATTGTGACATGGTTGTATTTACACCTGAATTGCATGCATTTGTATGCAATGTGACTACAGCCCAGTCATGATCTGCAGGAGATGGGTGTGGCCCTGATTCAATGAGCCTAACATTCAACAGTTTGTCCACAAGAAGCCCTATGTGTCCTCTAGCACAACTCACTCAGCCAGACAGACTGAGATTGTTGCTGACAAAATTAACACGGCTAACAGATATGAATAGAGAGTGTGAAAACACAGATAGAAAGAGAGAGTCAGAGGCTGACATCCTCTGTTGTCAAAGTCAGTGCCGGTCAGTATTCGGGCTGTGTGACTGTGGCCAGATAGAAACACCCGCTGTCTTTCTCTGCCATCTGAAGCTCTTTCTCTGCCTCTTCATCTGTCCGCTCTTTATATCAGATTCTTTTTCTCTGTCTTTAGGTTATTGACTCCCTCTCCGTCTCACTCTATCTCACTGTATTCTCTCCTCCTCACAGTGTATCTTCTTTGCTCTTTCTCTCTTGTTGCTATGGTGACATCCTTTAGTCAGTGTGTGCGTCTGTCTTAGGGAGGGGCCCTGATGTATGAGAAAGAAACATGGAAGGAGTGTGTCTGTACAGAGGAGAGAAGAAGGTGCATCTGAGTCTGGCTCGGAGCAAATCACGGCGTGAAGTTTTCGGTTGATGTCTGTCTGCGCTAATGCTGCCGCTCGTAGGAGACACGAAGCTTTTCGGTTGATCCAGTCTAATACTTGGTCAATCGTTATGACCTGGGTACGGAAGCCAAACCTTGACCCTTATTAATCACCCCCCTTCCCCCTCTGGCACTTCTAGTTTTTGCTCCATTAATCAATGTACGTGCTTGAGTAATATTTGGAAATGAGCATAAATGCTTCATCCTGTGGCCTCTCATGATTCATTATCCACATCTGCACTGATCCCTGGGAGCTTAATGGTCATGCCACAAATAGCAGACTCTCGTCTGAGATGCCCGGGAGCAAGTTAGGTTGTCAGATCTTAGACAGTGAAGGGTGGAAGTGGGTGGGGTCTTCAAAAGAGCCTCTCGCTGTGACTTTCATTCACATTGAAGATGATTCTTATAATTCCTCGACTCACCCCTCCCTCCCTTTCAGTGCATGTTCTTCAATCGAGGGATGCCAGTTTCTTCCCTCCTTCTCCTCCTCCTCCTCCTCCTCCTCACCCCTTCCTCTCCTCTCTCCCTCCACTTCGAACTCCCACACTCCCCCTCTTTCCCATGTGTCTGAATCGTCAGGGCCACGTTTCAGCCAGGCTTTACGTTGCTAGGAGATGGCCCTGTTGCCGTGGCATTGGTCGTTAGGTGGTCTGCCCGCCTCGCACAAACGGGGGGGATTGGAGGAAGGAGGGAGGGTGATGTGATAGAGAGAAAGGAACAGACAGTGGACAGAGCTCAGTGGTCATGAGGAGGGTGGGGCAGATCTGGACGGGATTCTCCACTCGTCTTTATGATAGATTGGAGTCGGCAGTCAATCCATCACTGCTAGGAAGTTTGGGGGTTGTCATTACAACAGCCTGTGTCCCCTGCGGTAAAACGTATGGCTGAGTTCTCAAAAGCTCTTTTTCACGGATATGTTCACATTTTTCCAAGTCTGTCGTAAAACAGCATCCCCTTGTGAACATTACCAAATTTTACAGGTCACTGTAACCTTGTTTTTTACTTGCCAGTAAAGAAATCTTTTCTTAAATCAGTTTCATAAAATGCACGGACCTTGCTGAAAGTAACTGTTACTCTTAAGGCTTCAACAGTCTGAACTGCACTATTTTCAGGTTTCAGTCCAGTTTTAATGTTTTTTTTTTGTGAATGTCTGTCTCTTTTTGCGTGAAGAGCCGAAGGAGTCCCTCGGATGAGTTATGACACTTCCTCTCGCCTTTGTTTAGATATTTCTCTCCTGTTGCCTCCCTGTGCAGTGTTTCCTGCCTGAACTGCATTAACACAAATATGGAATTTCTACCAAATATCTGTCAAACTTTTTTGAATGCATCTGCACAGATGAAGGACTCTGGATTTCGTCCCGCACTCCGTACGCTGGAAGGCAAAGCCTCCCGCCACAATTATGTGCAGCAATTAAAAACCGCAGCTCCATCGTACACGGTGGAAGTGCGATAAAAACGTGAGGCCGCTGTTGATTGCGTCATCTGTAACGTGACAATGACTACACCTCAAAACGGCAAATTTGCTTTCCAAGATGTGAAGGAAGATAAGCAACTTTTCCTCCCACTCGCTTTAATTTACAGTGCAGAGCAATGGAAACATGGGCTGGAATAGATTTCTTTGCAGTATTTGAACATTAAATTAAGATTTCTGTCACAGCTCCGCTCATCGTCTACTCAGTTTCTTGCAAATTTATAGATATTTCATTATGCTTATACTGAATACGCCCTAATAATGGAAATATCTGTTTGCAGCATGCGTTATTAACTCCAGCCACTTTTTACCAGCTGTGTGCCGCTGCAACAATTTAATTTCCTCTTGAAGATTATTAAAGTCTCATCTAAACAAATGTAATTCCTCATATACTGTATATTAAAGGGATAGCTGACGAGCAAGCCTGCAATATTTGCTTCTAAGCTGTGGCTTGAAAAAGGAAGATGAGAGGCACAGGAGGCAAAGAAGCACATGTTGCTGTGAAAGAAACCGGCTACTACCGCTCCCTGCTCGCACCATCCTTCAAAAGCTTCCTAGTGCTCCTGTCACATTTCTTCCTGTCATCTTGCCTTACGTAATTTGCCTTTGTCTCTCCGTCTCCCGTCCAGGTGGGCGATGCCATGAGAAAGATGCAGGAGAGGAACAACATCGGCAAAGTGATCCTCACCACGGAGCCGATGCCCGAGGAGGAGAAGAAGGAGGAGGCCAAGAAGGAGGACAAGAAGGAGGACAAGAAGAAGGAGGACAAGAAGAAGGATGACAAGAAGAAGGACGATGGCAAGAAGGAGGAGAAGAAGGACGACAAGAAGAAGGAGGAGCCCAAGAAGGAGGAGAAGAAGGAGGAAGAGAAGAAGGAGGAAGCCAAGAAGGAGGAGAAGTGAGAGGGAGGGATGGATAGTCAAGCAGACCAGCAGGGAGTTTGTGTCCTGGGAGCAGGGTGTGGGGTGGGGGACGGCGATGTAGAAGGATGGGGTGGGGGGGACAAGCAAGGATGGGAAGGAGTTAGATGGATAGATTAAAAAAATGATCACACATTTGTCAGACTTTCACCTCCCCTCTTAAGTCAGTGATTACTCGGGCCCGCTCCTCCCATCTTCCCCCTCCTCTCCTGTTTGTCTGAAAACAAAACAAAACAAAAAAAAGCATAACGCCTTGTAAGCTCCAAACTCCCCCCAGATTAACAGAAAACACCCTCCAACCCTTGAAAGATGTTTCCTATTCCGAATGACAGCGACAAGAGATCCATGGAGGATTGTGGGTATGGTCCAGGCCTGGGGCTAATCACTGTTTCCTTGACAACCGTTATCCCCGCTCGCACTCCGGCCCCACCCTCGACCCCGTGCCCCTCCGCACCTCAACTCCCACTGTGCTAAATTGTTCTGCTCTGACTTCCACCTGCCACCTCCACTTCCCCCCTCACTGTGCTGAATCCCCCCCACCCCCTACCCCACCCCCCTCCCCACACCTCTCACACCGCCACCCCGACCCACCCACGGGCCGGACCCACAGACAGACACAAAGACAGGCAGATAAACGAGAACCACACCCACCCACACGCTGCTCTCTTGGTGTCCAACGCTTAGTTATGTCACCGAGGATGAGTCAGAGATGCCTACGATTGGCTGATGCGCTCCACCTCCCTTTGAGATTGTTGCATCACGGTTCTGATCAAGATGTTTGACTGCTCAGACAATAGCGTTAATGCTACGAGGCCTGACATCGGTTACCATTTATCTTGTCAAAGCCCGGATAAACCAGTCTCAGTCTGAGCCGAGATGAAACAACCGAAAAATGAATTTGGTTCCCACCAATTTCCAAGTTAAAAGAGTGGCTGCAGTTTTGCACTTGCTTGAATATGAATTTCCCTCATAATGAGCCTTTCTGTGCAGTATTGAATGGGGGAGGCAGGAATCATTGCTCAGCTTCCTCCTCCTTAGTTACAGATTTTTCTAGCTGACCAACTGTTGGCAAGAAGTGCCCGGTGCCAATTAAGAGAGAATTTGTTTCTGTTCAAACAAGTCACAGACACACACACACACACACACACACACAAACGTACACACTCTGAATGATGAAAGAGGCACTGTCGCGCTGAGACAGTGACGCTTCTGAAATGAGCAAGTTAAGAAGGTGAATTCCACTTCTTTTTTGTGCATTCCTCCTCCCATATTCCGTAGCTTTCTCCTCCTTTCACAGCGGCCACTCGCCCGTCGATCACCCCAACCTGAGAGGAGAATTCGGTTCAAGCTGGCGTCCGTACTTTGCCTCCCCTCCATTCTCTTTACTCTCCCCCCTCTCTCCCTCTCTCTGTCTCTCTCGCCCTCCTCTTTCCATTTCCCTCTCTATGGTCGGCATAGCAACAGGCGTCAGCCTCGTCAGAGATGGCACTGTGGTCTGTTTCCCTGACTCCCTCTCCCTGCGTCTCTCTTCTCTGCTCTCCTAACTCTATATTTGCCAACAGTCGGTGCTGCCGATCATATTTCAACAGGTGCAAAAAGTGTTAAGAATTTCTGATTCTGAAATGAGGAGGCGAATCAGTTTTCTTTCTTGTGTTACTGTAGGAAACCTATTTTTCTGAGAGTCTGCCATTTAAAATCTAATATTGACAATGTGTGCTATTAAAATAGCTCACCGCTCCCTCTAATGGACGGTATGAATTCTGTCCCACTGGTATCATATCAGTAAGGATAACCCTTGGTAGATCCTACTGGTTGGACTGAGTAGACGGACTAAATATTTCATGCGTGAGAACACCCACTTTACACACGTAGATATTTACCCACCTGCCTGCCTCGCTGCCTGTCTCTGAGTCCGGCCTCAGTGTTAAGACTCAGATGGTGACTAGTGACTTTGTAAAAAACAAAAACAAAATGTTTCCAAAAAAAAAAAAAAAGAAAGAAAGAAAGAAAAAAGTTGTTGTGTTAGCATGAGTGGCCTCCCTCATGTGCTGTGTGTGGTGTGCCATTGTGTGTGAAGATGTGTGTGTGTCCTCAGGTCATTTGTCAGGTTTCCAAAAGCACCCACCTCACCCCCGCCACATTCCCCCCTTACACTACTCCGCTACAATATTATGTAGCTCCAAAAGCCCCCCCCCTCTCACTCTATCTTTCCCTCCTGTCTGATAAGAGGCCTGTGTTATGAGGACAGTTGGTATTAGTATTTTGCACTCTGCTCGCTGATCTTAATGCACTTGCAAGCATGGCAGTCGCACTCCAGTCCCACGCAGGCTTTGATTTTGCTCCAGGTTTACAGCCTGTTTCCCATCATCCACTCCCAGTGTATCTGCGAAAGCTCGCTGAAAGCACAGGTGGCACACACACACACACGCACACACACACACACACACACACACACACACACACACTTGTCTAAAGGTCCCCTCATTTTCTGCTATCCAGTCCCTGCCTGGGCCAACTTCTCCTGGGTGGCAGCTAAAATCAAAGCATTCATCCATCCTTGACTGTGGGAAGTAAAATGTGGAGCAGGATACAGGATGGAGTGATCTGGGCTGGAGTGCGAGCGCCACGCTGGTGTGGGGAGTGATTGTGTCCTGTCAGCATCTGGTTAGTGTTCTGTTCTAATCTGCTGGGCTCCCTTTGTGAACCTGTGGACGGTGCTTCTGTTCCGAGTGCCATGTGAGAAACAAACGCTTTCAGTAAGGAAAAAAAAGAAAAAAAAACAACTTACTATGTTATTTTAATTTTCCTTTATATTTTTGTTGGTTTGTTTTGTTATCCAAGGGTTTAAAGTTCAAAGCTCATACACTTTATGTGGGGACCTGCCAACCTGCACTCCTTATAAATGTGATAAAGTCTTTCTGTTGGTCCAAACCATGTGTGCCAAATTGTATGTATATTCCTCTGTCAATGCTTTGAATATTAACAGTGCATAAAAAGTGTGAAGAAAGTTCTGTTTTTGGATGCGTTTCCGTCAACCTTGAAGAAAAAAAAAGTGAAAATACAAACGAGTTGCTACAGTGTGTCAGGTTTGTATCTCAAATCCTCATGGGTGCTGCAGTTTACAAAAGGTTTAAGACAATTTTGGATTGGTTGTAGTCTTGCTCAAGCGTAGGCCTGCACTGTGCCTCCCTCCTCTCCTTGCACACATCTTACCTCAATCCGAGGCCCCTTCTTTGTATTTATATCCTTTTCACTGTGTTTTAGCAGCTCTCACATTGCGTCAACTCCAACGGGTTGACTCCTCCTCTGTGTGTTTACAACTAAAATATCAGTATCACAGTGAAAAGGAACTGGATAAGGTGCATTTAAGACTCAAAAACTCAAATGCATACACATACGGCAATCTGCAAGTTCCCTCCAAATCCAAAGCTCCATGTTATTCTACTCTTTGGATTCCTTTTTCTTTCAGTTTGTTTCCAAATGGTTCATATAACAAGCGAGGGAGCAGATGTTTTCACACAGCTGTACAGGGATGCCAATACTGTAACCCAGCTGAACAAAACCCCTGCTTATTGGCTGACGATAGCTCAGCCCTGGCCTGCCCCAGACATTACATTTCCGCTTTACAGCTGATCTCGGTTCACTCAAGGATTGTCAGGAGTCGTTTTTCTTTTCCTGTGCTGCATCTGCAGAGCTTCTTGGCCCGTGCAGCGGCCCACGGGTCTGCCAAAACCCCTCTCCATACCAGCCCCTTCCCTCTGCACACGCATTCATAGAAAATAAAACATATAATTGACATCTGGAATTTGAAATTGCATGCGTTCATCTGCATGTGGAAAACAGATTAGAATCCTTTTTCCTTTTCCTTTTTTCCCTCCTTGGTTCTTTTGAGCTGAGATGCCTTTGAGATGAACTCAATCAGTGGGGCGGGTGCTTCATGTCTGGGGTTGGGGTTCAAGTGGATCTGTTGGTTCAACTTAAGACCACCCTTTCCTACTTTGGCTGCTGTCTGAGAGCTTTCCACCACAGTGAAGCTGAATTGTAAGTCATCCTGAAATGGTTTCCCAGTCATTCCAGACACTTATGCAAGAGTACTTAGCAACTCAGAGATGCACAGGACAAAACAGTGTTTAAAAGTTCAACTAAACAAAGTGGTAATTTCCTGAATTTCTTGCAGTTTTAAATTTCATAATTCACACTCAGTTTTAGGTCTGAAAAAACACAGTGAGTGTAGTACTTCCCATAGCCACTTTTCTGTCCGTCCTGACTTTTAGCTGAAGTCCCTCACAGGCACCCATAGTTCAGCTTTGAGGTGAATTTTTTATCTTATGTATGGTTTCTCAGGTCATTCCAGCAGTTTTCCTCATGTAAGAAACCACTTAATTTTGCATTGTCTAACACACAGCATCATCGATTCGCTGCACAAGTGAATTCCAAGTCCAAGTAACGGAGAGGATCTGTCAGTGGCTCATTTCCAAATTTCAGAGCCACGGCGTTCACTCATCCGCCTTGAGAACCCAAACAACCACATCTGCCTGCAGCTATTGTTTCCTTAGCAGTCCATGCAGAGATGCTAAGAAAGTACAAACCTGGCTGGACTTGTCATGTACAGTACTAGAATGCATGTTTCGTCAATCAGAAAATAAGGCATGTGTGTATGTACAGCTCACTGTCTCTTTCATATTAGTTTAGTGGTCATGTATTAGTGTGGTGTGAGGGAGGAGAATGCCAGTCACGTCAACTGGAGCCAGTCCGCTTCCCCCTGTGCCACCTGAGTCTCTGTCCTTTCCTTCAGCATGGGCACTGCCATGGCCAGCTGGTACATTCAAGAGACACCTTAACCTATCTCTGGGAATGCTTTAGAAACTCACATCCATCCTGCTACACACCTCCTGTTAGAATTCCATCTCCACTGGTCATTTTCTACAAGGCATACCCAACAGGTTGATTTCTAGAACTTCTTTTGCTCTGTTCTTCCTCGTGTCGCACTTTTTTTTTTTTTTTTCTCTGTTCGCAAACACACTTCTCGTCTCGACTTTGTTTTTTAAACCCTTTGAATTGATGCTGCTTTTGTGCTTGACTCTGGGTTTACTGCGTGGTGCCATGTTTTCCACATGGTCTTTAGAGCTTGTAACGCTTCAGTGTGTAATGTTACCATATGCCTTACATGTTTTCCAGGACTAATAAAAAAAAGCATAACAAAAAAGACAAGAACTGTGTTTTTTTTTTTAATTTATTTCTGTGCCCATTCTAAAGTGAGCAGAAAGCAAAGAGTTTATTGATTTAGATTACAATCACATAGGACGGACAGTATAAAATGTAAATCATTACAGTACTGAACACAGTGTACAAAATAAAGTGAATATTTTATCAAATAAGCTTTAACTGTAAGTAAAAAATATATATATTCAGCAATGCTATGTGGTCCCTTTCGTCACCTTTCTCATAAGAAAATAAAAAAAGTTTTTAAAAATTCTGAATATCTACAGTACAATGTCATCCGTAACTAACTAGATTTCAGTTACTGTGCTGTGTGGAGATGCAATCGAAAACCACTAATTGGCTACAAGAGACACGATCAAAATACAAATACAGTGCAAATGGCTCCAACACAGAGAAGAATACATATTCAACAACATTAGAACTTCTTCTACGTATTTTGTTCAGACTTAGCTGGTGACTCCTCAATCCCGTGAGAGGTCAAGACTTGAGACAAGCGCGTCAAGTAAGAGGAATCTGGGTAGCCGTTCCTGGGAGAAAACAAAAAGAAGACTGTTCATCAGAGATCCACAGACATGTGTTTTGTGACCTTTAGTTGCGCAGCTCTGTTAGACATCATCACTGGCCTCGCTCACCCTGATTTGCCTCCCTGGATGCTGGTCTTGTGTGGGATGCAGTCCCAGACGACCTTGGCCCTTGCGTCTTTGCTTGTCACTGTAAAGGTGAGTCCCTGCTTGAAAGCTTTCTCCAGCCTCGGCAGGAGCTTCCTCGTCTTCTCGCAGTCAGGAAGGAAGGCGTCAAATATTCCCCCTTGAAATGGACTCCCGGGAGATGGGTGACCCTCCTGAGTAGATGGGAAACAAAGACTCTAGATATTACCATCCATAAACGAAAAGCAAAGTCTTGTTCGTATGAGTACAATAGCAGCACCCTGCAGTATGATGCTTGCAGATGGTTCAAGAAACATAAAAAAATAGACACTGTTTAATAATTCCACAAAAATACACCAATGTGGCACTTTAATTTCCAGTAACATAAATCATAGCAGGCCTCTCTGAAAACAACAACAACAAAAAAAAAACATTCTGAATTTTAAATATTATTATCAGAGTATAGTAATCAGTAAAGAAGATACCATTTATGCAGCCTTTTTAATTTCATGTCTCTTAAAAGCTTAATAGGCACAGCATTGCATTGATCTTAAGGCCTGTCAGATAGAATCGTTATCAGTGAGAATAACTTTTAAGTAAGCCACTCACCCCCTGGATACCATCAGGAATGGAGTAAGTGATCTTGATAGAGCCGTCCTTGCTGTGACCTGGTATGCTGATCTGTAGTCTAGATTTGCTCATTCTGCCCTTGATGCCCGAGGGTTTGCGCTCCGTCTCCTGACAAACTCTGCAGTTGGCATGAACCTTGTCCAGGCACTTTGAGCATATGGTAGTCCCACACTTGGTTCTGGTCATAGGTGCCCCATTCTCCCCACATACACACAAGGACCCCAGGCCTCCTTGACCTGAGCTGGATTCCTCTGATGTGTTCTGGAACTCTGCCTGTTTTTGGCCTACACTGTCTATCTGGGTGGCATGGATGCTTCTCTCTTTTTCGGTCGAGGTTGTCACTGGAGCGACACCGTTCAAATGTTTGGTGCTTAAATCAATTCCTGTCGTAGAGTGGTTGACATATGGCTCGGGCGTCTGACCATCCATCTCAACTGTACTTTTAGTTTTTACTTTGTCCTTAATGACATGGTCTTTCCTTGCTAACGACTGGCTAAGAGATCCATTCAAAATCTCTTTCTCACCAAAGTCTTTTCTGTATGTTGTTTTCCATTCCTCAGTCCAACCACTTCCATCAGCTTTGCTTGTTTGGTCCTCTAGCATCACCTGGGAATTTCTGTTAAAGTGTAGACTGGCTTTGTGGTCCTCGTTTGTTTGTAAAGACGTTGGTGAATTCCACAAGGAGGTAGCTTGGCTAGATAAGTGGTGCTGTTCGGTTGTTTGGACCAAATTGCCAGAAAATACCTCCCGCAGTGTAGCACCGACCTGAGAGCACAGCTGTTGAGGACCAAGAAGAAATAAGGTCTTCTTCCATATCTGTATAGTAACCTTCTTGAAGCGGCTCTGTACCTCAGAACAACAAGCCTGTAAGGTTTCATCTGCTTTGTCGGTGACACCCAGCTCTGACAAGCGTAGCTGCTGCACAGAGAAGTCTGAACTAACTGAGTCAAACAGCCTCTGTAAACCTTTCTGACATGAACTCACTGCGGATGGGTTTGCACCTCTTAAGGTGAGAGTCATCTCCCTGGTACCTTCTGACTGACTCTCTTTCATCTGGACATCAGAAATCAAGTCCTCCACTCTGGTGCTGTAGGCTTCTTTTATGTACTGCCACATCAAACTGGAGACTGTAAGCTCTGCACTGCAGACTTCCTGTTTGTCCCTTCCTGTTTGTGTGCTAAAACTCGAAGACCTGCCCCTGGATCTGACTGTGGATGTGCTGGAATCATCTTGACTCTTCTGACCCGTAACTTGAGCCTTCTGCTGAGGCCTTCCTGAGAAACTACTGGCCCGCTTCAAGGAGGATCCAAACTCGGCAGGTGAAGTACTTCCTGACAAACTGGCCTGAGTAGTGCTGAAGGGGGATGCTACATTCTTTGGTCGAGCATCCATTAAATCTGGGCTTAGAGAGGTTTTATTCTGCATAGAGGCAGACGAAGGCATGGAATATCTCTCGGTCTTAAACAAAATGTCTCCTCCTGTATTTTGGGATCTGGAGACTGCTTCACCAGTAATCCCTGATGTGTCTGACAACACATCACGCCCTAACATTGGCCCAGAACGGGGCTGTCTACTAGGAGATGAACTTGGTCGCAAGGTGAAGTCAGTTGGTCGACTGCCTAAAATAGACAGACCTGTGTCCTTAAACCGAGGAGCTAGTTTATATTTTTTGACTCCTTCAGCTCTCCTTTCATCTTCCTCTGCCCCCATCTGGTACATTCTGTCCTCTGAGGACCCTAAAGTGGAGGATGGAGGGAAAGGGACTCTCTCTTCATCAAAATAAATTGATTGGCTTGGTTCATGCACTGGAATTCTAGGACTGGCTGCACGCTCTTTTTTATCTGTCACTTTACCATGGTCCAGAAGAAACTGCTTGGCGTCTGACACGTCACTACTGCTCCCGATAATGCAAATATTTTGGTCATCTTCATTTAGAAGAAGCTTGGGATATCTGACACTAAGATGCTGTATTGCCTTTTGTAGCTCTCCACTGGGGGACAAGATAATCTTTGGAAGCTGGGATCGACGGGTCTTAGCCTCATTCTCCTGGTAAAGCCTACTGATTGCCTTTTTTGCCAACTTCAAGCACTCCTGTTCTTCACCTCTTCCCCTCGATGCAGTAGAGAGTTGAAAAAACAGAGTGGTAACACCCTGATTTGTCATGTCCACCACCTCAACACCATACTGACTAAGGATATGCTGATATTCCTTCCGGCAGTGTTTTACCAGATACTGGAACATGTCTGCATCTACAATTAGTGACAAGTCCTCCGCTGATGTTGTAGGAAGCTGGATAGCTGCACCATCTGTCTGGCCAATACCTTCCCAGCCATAACTACCAGATGTCAGGTCTCTATTTGAACTTGACTTATACTCATCAGATGGCTTGTCAGTGAGGTTTTTTCCTCTTTGTTCTCTTTGCTTATTATGTTGCCTGCTCTGATCTTCTGTCTCCTGAGGATGCCGTGCTGTCTGAACAGACTTTGAACCACTTGAGGCAGACTGAGCGGAGTCTCTGTTTCCCACCAACTCTAGGCCTCCAGGTTGCCCTAGCAGTTGTCCTAAAGCAGCATGTACTTTGGAGAAAGTGCCTCTCACTGTACAGCATTCCTCAGAACCAATATAGTTTATCTGGACATCAGGGTGGCTTTTGCGAAGGTTTGTTAAAGCTGTGACTCCCCCAGGAAGCTGACTGTAATCAACAGTCGCCGTTAAACTTAAGATGACCTATGGTGACAGAAAAGGACAGATGATAAACACTTGTGAATTTTTTAAATTTTGCTATATATTCAGTATCTGTTACATATTTCCCAAATTTGCAGGTAACAGTACCTGATCAGGATCAAAGCTTTCACGATGCTCAGTTGCAGTGAGTTCATACGTCTTCTTGTCCACTTCCAGAATGTGCCGGCTGACTTGAATAATTCTCTGTGCCACTGTGTAGGGGGGGTGAGGGAGTCATCAGAGGGAAATCAATCAGCCCTGAGAAGCATCCTGACTAAGCGTTTTTATCGTTGGCCACTCCACTGACTTGCATGCCAACAGTTCACTGTAAATCACTGGTGACAGCAGACCTAGTGCTATACCTTGCTAATACTTTGTGAACGATTGGAATTAAATGTTGAAATCTTTAGAAAGCTTGTGAGATCCGAGCATTAATACAGTAAGTTCAATAAAAAGTATTTTCACGCGAGATTGCATCTGTAATAGAATCAATTAATTATTCAGAAAATACCCCCCTGCCTTACACTTTAAATGCAGAGACCTGAACACACCCTGACCCTACTGACCTCTGCTGTCTTCGAAGGTGATTAGAGCAGAGACAAGTGTTGCCTTGACGATGGTGACATCGTCTATTTCCCCTCCTCCATTGCAGGCTCTCAGGAAGTGGATGAATAGCTTGTCTTTTAGCCTGTCATCATCAATGTCCGTGGGCAGGCCCGTCACCCTCACAGTCCTGCCCTGTTCTGCCATCTGCTGGAGGAAACACAATCAGTGCTGCGAAGGGGAAACTGTCGAAGCAACACAAATACGTCTGCAGAAAGATGAAAGTGGTGAGAGTGAATATCGGCATGACACTGACAAAGAGCCAAAACACAACATGCCACCACGAGGCTTTTAGGATCGGGCAACCCTGCAAAGACCCCACCCTTACAAATATTCAGAGACGCATCTTTAATAATCTGACACCCTCTATTGGGGGTTACTAGGACACTACATCAACATACTAAAACATATCTATTATCAACACCAATCAAAGTATAAAACGTATTTAAATGTTTTTTTGTTTTGTTTTTTCTAATTCTGCAAAAAAAAAAAAACTGTCTTTTACCGGAAGCATCTCTGTACAATGGTAATGGTGATCAAGGTGCAGCCTATAGACCGTGACCTATACAGTCATGGTTGTGACAGATGTTAAAGTTAACGCCCCTTTATTCCCTTTCTTTCTCCGTCCCACCGTCTGTTAACCTATTTGCAAATAACTGACAGAGGCCAAACTGCCCTTATTCATTAACCGGAAGGCAGCTTATCGCACACGTCAGATATGGTACATCAAGTAAACACTATGTTTATTTGAAATCTTTTCGAGTCAAAAGACTAAGTGCTGAGCATGTACGGCTCTGCGTTGTCAAAACATGCATCTAGCAGCGAAGAGGAAGCCACATTGCAGCGCAGTGTGTCAAGGAAGTGAAAAAAATCAGACACATCTCAACTGACAATCTGCTTATCGCACCATCGACGGATCTTGTATTTGAGCATAACGTTAATTCCACGCGTGAACAAACACCTTGGTCATCTTTTAGATTTGCAACGATTACTGACCTTATAAAGGTTTGGCGGCGGGTTCTCGCTATTGTTCAAAAGATCGTCACTCTTGACGAGCCATGCAGGAAAAGTGAAACTATACACTTATTATGAGATATGCTTCCTCCTCGCTAGGGGGCGACCAAGTGTCTTTCCCTTCCCTGAGGCTATGTGTATCCTATGTGATTTATGTGCAGATGAGTCAGAGGTGAGCAGGTGTCCCTGCTGGTTTTTCTACAATTATGTACGTCTCTGAAAAACTAAGAATTCGCTCTCGGCAAAGCTGTGTCGTGTTTATTATGTGAATAGAAAATCTTAATTACTATCACCACTACTATAACTACTACAGTATAGTAATAATAACTCCAACCAAAATTATAAATTCTAACATATCATGTTATTATCATTGTTGTTTTTGTGATGGTGTTTTATTTATTTATTTATTTATGTTTTTTTTATCTAGAAAGGTGTTACAAAGTTACAACAGCAAAACAAAAGGTTGAGTAGACTACATAATCCAAAATAAATAAATTACAATGATTTAGGGCTCGGTGATAATAGAAAAAGAAAGAAAAGAACAATAAATAAAATATAAAAATTAGGCAGGAAATTTATTTAAGAAGCGACTTCGAGATTGTGAGGTCCTTGGACAGATATCATTCCAGAATTAAGGCACCAGGTTTTTGTTTGAGGACCTCAGGCAAAACAGGGTGGGCAGGGTAAGAACATCTCCAAAATACAGTGTTGATCACAAAGAATCAGTAATCAAATAATGACAACTCCAAACATTTCCTTTGTTTTAGTGCAAGGTAGCACATTATGAAAGTGTTAACATTACTGAACTGCACTATTACAAAGCTGAAGAACCAGACAATTCTTAAGAAAAAGAAGTGCAATTTCTGTTTAGTTCTATGTCTCTACATTGTGTTATGTCTACAACACTTACTCAACCTAAGAATAACAGTTACTTTTACTGGAAAAATTGCAGTTAATGTCTTCAGTGCAATTTTTGCACCTTGCAAATTCATCCTGCGGGCCAGATTAGATCCTCTGGTGGGCTGCTTTTGGAAGCTGAACAGCTTATTTCCTCAGGTTGTAAGGATGATCAATGGACTGCCCCATCCCTAAATTAACACCCTCTCTCATCACTCAACCATGGATGTGAAATAATACAGACTCAGACACAGACTATGTAACCGATGGGTGGCAGGAAAGCTACATTACACTTAATTCCAATCATTCTGACCGTAGAAGAAGAGATCTGTCGTCTGTCCAATTAGAAGCTACGTTGCTACATCCAATGCGCATGCGCAGTGAAGTAGATATTTCATGTGTTGTACGTCGTGTCCGGTGGAGGTCACAGATATCCAAGGGAACTGAGGTGAGTTATGACATGCACGCTTGTGACACTGAAAGTCATTTTAGCTCTTATAGCAGCCATTGCGGTGTGGATTTAAGACAATATTTACGTGTCATCTTTAATTAATGTTATATAACACCATCTGAGTAAGTCGAGCACAAGCAACGGCTTTGCATTTCCACCCGCTGCAGATAGCATGCGTACAGCCACCCGGCGTGCTAGTTGGATTTGGCCGACACTATATTTTTTAATGTTTAATGTACCTCATATGCCTTAATCCTAGACCTGTGTGTGTCGTAAACTCCGAGCTGCAGTTCTTGGTTTAGTCAGCTTGGCTTATCAGCTATTATTATCCATGAGTAGCCGACAAGCTAATGCTAACTGGTTAGCTATATTAGCCACAGCCTCGGCACTACTCAGCTCAAGGCCAGAGCCAACTGTCATTAGTGAGAACTGATTTAACCTGGCTTTCCGAGGACCGTCATAAACATTTAAGTGGTTTCCTTTGCGCAGGGGTAAAGTTGGTGATGTATGAAAATGTTCATTGTCTCAATTTAATTGCTCTCAGGTTTCTGTCATGGCCAAGTTATTTGAGTCTATTGGAAAGTTGGGGATTGCCCTAGCCGTCGGTGGAGGTGTTGTGAACTCCGCCCTTTTTAATGGTGAGTTCTGGTCAGACTAAATATCTTACAGTCTGGAAAATTATACTGTATTTATTTACGAAGTGGTAGTATACATTAGTATTCATTGTAGCAATAATATTACACTACAGCCCTCACTCAAACCCCTTCCATTGATATGCAGTGGTTTATGTTGATATGTTGTCATTTGTGTGTTGGATTAGTGAATGTCTTCTAAAATGTTGTGCTATTGAACTATAATTTAGTTTTGAACTAATATGCGTTGGATGTTGAAAATGAGTTTGAGCTCTTCTTTTTATTCTGATAGTCTAATTTATGTTTTTGTATATTTTACACTTTTATTTTTAAACTTATTTAAGTGCTTGTCTTGTACCATAAAGCAAAGTTATAGGAGTCAAATAGGAGTCAAATTCCTTATATGTGTACACATACTTGGCCAATGAGGCTGATTCTGATAAAAATGTTTGGCAGGTTTTAAGTTGCGTGCACCTTGTATGAGAGATTGACTATCCCTCTTGCGGCAGTTGATGCAGGGCATCGTGCCGTGATATTTGACAGGTTCCGAGGCGTACAGGACACTGTTGTCGGTGAAGGGACACACTTCATCATTCCCTGGGTTCAGAAACCTATCATCTTTGATTGCCGCTCCCGTCCACGCAACGTGCCTGTCATTACAGGCAGTAAAGGTACATGTATAATCTTCTATTTCCTACTATTAAATCTTGTGTGCATTTAAAAATAAGTAGGATTTATGCTGTATCTGCAGCATTTGAAACGTGCCATTTTTGTTTTATCATAGCAATAATAATAATGATAATGATAATAATAATATTAATTAATGTCATCCAAATATAATAAAGCTGCATGTGTTCATATTTTAATCTGTGGGAAAATGTTTTTCACTTATATGCCAGTATATACAATATGACTTACTTTTGCGCCATTCACTCCACAGATCTTCAGAATGTTAACATCACATTGCGTATTCTGTTCCGACCGGTCTCGAGCCAGCTACCACGCATCTTTACTAGTATTGGTGAGGACTATGATGAGAGGGTGCTGCCATCCATCACCACAGAGGTCTTAAAGGCTGTAGTGGTGAGTGTTGATCTTTAAGATAGTTTGTACATATGTATTCATACACACACTTGCCAGTTCTTTAGGTATCCTATAGAAAATGAATGCATTCAAATGACTCACCTGCACTGCGAATCTTATGACATTTAGCATTAGTTTGAAGTAACTGAGAGCTGTTGATTCAACTGTTTTCATTTTGGAGGTTGTGGTTTATAGTACAAATTGTGTTGTGTTATAGTTAAACATGGTTCTATTATTTTGCCAACCCCATTTTAGTCACTGATCTAGATAGAATATCAGAAACACTTTAGTGATTAATTCAGTACAGTTTTACAGCTCCACAAACTACATCCTCGAAATAGATTATCGGTTAAGTAACCACCTATCTGGCGCCGTTTCAATGTAATCTTAACATTAGAACAGTCATGAAGCTAAAATTTAGGGCAGGATTGTTCACATTGGAATGCCTTTGTTTTTACTAGTTTACCTAATAAACTGGTGATTGAGTGTAGTGTAGTGACATAATGGGTGACTGTGGGGATAAAATCATTATTTTCATACCAGACTACCATATGTCTTTCTTACAGGCCAGGTTCGATGCTGGTGAGCTCATCACTCAGAGAGAACATGTTTCTCGTCAAGTCAGTGAGGACCTTACAGAAAGAGCCTCCACTTTCGGCCTCATCTTGGATGATGTTTCACTGGTATGAAATACTATAAATAAACATTGAAACAGTGTTTGTGTTATCTTTTTGGTTGTTTCTTAACTTGACTAAACAATTTTATTGTGTACTTTCAGACGCACTTGACCTTTGGCAAGGAATTCACAGAGGCTGTTGAGATGAAACAGGTTGCCCAGCAGGAGGCAGAGAGGGCCCGTTTCATTGTAGAAAAGGTAATGTTTTTTATATACTAATCCCTAACTACTTGTGCATTTAAGTCTTTGTTGAATGAATGTTAAACCACTCTAATTGTAATTTTATCCTTTTAGGCAGAACAACAGAAGCAGGCTGCTATCATCTCCGCAGAGGGAGATTCCCAAGCTGCCTTGCTCATTGCCAACTCTCTGATGGCAGCTGGTGATGGTCTGGTAGAGCTCCGTAAGCTGGAGGCAGCCGAGGACATCGTCTTCCAGCTCTCACGTTCACGCAATGTCACTTACCTGCCCTCAGGACAGGGCACATTGCTTCAGTTGCCTCAGTGATAACATCTCGCCCCCTGTCTAACCCACTTTTGCTGTCACCATCTATTATACGGGCCATGGAAGGGGTGGTTGGAGGATTCAGTAAAGGATTCTCTCAACTTCACATACATTCCTCCCACTCTTTCTCTAACCAACTCTGGACTGGGCTCTGCTGCAGCATAGCAGAAAGGTGGGAGACAAAGTGAGAGGTCTGTGATGGATACATATATGAAGCCCCCCCTTATGTGAGAAAGTAATGGGGTTAATTGATAATCTGATTATCCATACAAGTATAGTACTTTGTTTTGAGAAGAATTGCCAAAGCAGTTAATGCTCTAACGATTCATGCTACGTTGTTTCAGAGTGAAACACATCATTATGGAAAGTAAATCATCTTACATCAAGGAAATGCGTGTGATTCCTTTAAAAGATTAGATTATAAATAACATTATTCTGTAACTATTCTCGAACCACTACACTTAAGATATAACTCACTTGGCATGGCTTATTGATAGAGGTCTTGGAAATTATTCATGGAATATATTACCACCCCATATAAATTGGAATGTATCTATGGGACAGCAGAGGTTGAAGTCAATCTTTACATTTATTGCTGTGTCTTTAGTTTGTGTGAGAAAGTGTACTCCCCATGTATCAGAAATGGCTCAACAATAAAATTGTCTTTCTACCTCCCAGTGTTCAGTCTTGTTGTCATGGACATGCAGATGAACTTAGACTTATTAGATTTTTTTTTTTTTTTTTTGCAGACTTGTTCTTCATTGTCTGTTGATGCTAAACCATGAAGCTAGATGGCATCATTGTAAATGTTTTCAGATGTATAGTTTATATGAACAATTATATACATCTGTGTTTAGCTAAACCTGAACGTGAATAGTTTAATACTCAATATATGTGTACTGTCCAATTTTTGACACTTTCCTATGAACCTTTACCCAAAAATGTATATTTAAAGAAAAAAATCTCATAGTGGAGAGATTTCTTTTTAACGACTAAGAATCGGTGGTAAAAATGGAACAGATTAATTGCGGTTTTAGAATGTGTCCTGTGAGAAGATAAAACGGTCCTCGGGGTCTTCTCATTATGATTTCATCAATCAAAGGCTTCGGCTCGGCGCGCGGGCGCGTCGTACCCCGTCTGCTTTGGAGGGAGAGACAGGATCCAGACCCAGACACGCTGCCGCGCCGCGCGCCTCCCTCCCACACACACACACAGAGAGTCGGCGGGTTGACTGTGTCGGTCTGTCTGTCGGTCTGTCTGCCTGCCTGCTTGCCTGTCTGTCTGTCTGGATGAATGCCTGGGATGAGCGCGGGACGGCGGTGGTACGCGCGAGAGCTTGGCTGGGCCACGTAGCGGGGCTGAGGAGGACGCCGGTGCGCAGGTATCTCCGCAGCCCGTACAGCGCATCGACAAATATTCTGGCACATTTTGCACACAAAGACCACTGGCACTGGCCTCTCTAAATGCACATCCGCCAAAGTAGAGGGAGGGCGAGCCAGAGAAGTGCGCGTGCAACCCTGAATCTGTGCAACTCTGATTGCACGGTCGCAAGAGGGAGGTCGCCCTCGACGGAGGTAAGACAGCAAACCGACAGCAAAATTTCGCTGTATTAGTTAATTTTTGTGCAGTTATACGAATTGACACGCGTGGCAGTTGCTGGGGAAAGCACGTACGGACCGGCGGTGGCCGGTGGCCCAAGCTACGGTGAGAATTGCCCGTGAGCTCAGCTAGCCCTGACTTTGTGACAGACTGTCGAGTTGAGTGGGTTTGCCTGTGCAGCAGTCTGGGGTTTGTTAGAACAGCGGCGCATTTTATCTTGACGACAAGGGAGATGCGTTGATAACAAAGCATGACCACGGCTTTTCATCTAGCTTCATGTGGGTCCGATAACTGTCACACTTTGCCTTCAAAATGCAGCGACGGTGTTGTGTGTGAGTGGAACGTCAATGCTAAATATCTGACGTTAATGCTAGCTTTAAGCTAACTAGCCCCAATCTGAGCCGTTTTAAGGAAAAAAAAGTGAAAGTACTCTGGCAGTTGTTACCGAATGCATGCCAGCAAACACTAGCCTTCAGGTGTTATAGCTTGTGCAATGTAGTGGGGTTGTTCTTCAGATATAGTAATCTTAAAAGCACTAAAACATTTAATGGCTGCACCTTGAGCTAATGTAGCCAAGTTAGCTTGTCATGTGTGTGCAGGTTAGTACCTATGGACTATTGCTAGCTAGCTAAGTAGCCTAAGTTGGCCAGGCCTGCACAACATTACTGATGTCCGCTGTACAATGTTGCCTTTTTATTTTAACCCTTTCTTTGCTTGGAACACCATTCAGCATCAAACCTTACAGCTTGAAATATATTGCATTCACCGAGATGGAACATTTCCTAAGATTGTCTACATTCACTTTGTAATCTCGTCTGTCAGAAATGGTAAGCTTGTTAGAGCCTCCCCCATATTTGTATTTTAGTCACGCTTTACTCCAAATCAGTTTAAACTAATTAATAAGGAATGATCCCGTGTTATGTTTACTTATTTGGATAGGAGGCAGGGGATTGCAGTTTCTATTTTGTGCTGTAAAAAAAAAACTTGTAGGAGAGACAGGAGCTGACATATTACTCGCCCACTTTTCTGTAATGTGTCATATGACATATACTATATCACAAACCACAGATAATGCTCCAAGACCCGATTACGAGCTTGAGGGCCAAATACCTACAGAGGCATGGAGAACCCCTGCAGTGCACCACACAGTGAGCTGGTTAAGGTCTTATGAGTTTGGACAGAGTGAGGAATGTGAACCCTCACACGGTCCTCCACAAGCTGCGAAGGGGAAAGCTCATTAAAGTCTGGGCTTGAGAGGGTGCATGGATTTGAGTAGCACTCCCGTGGAATGAGAGGTAAACGTGACGCATTTTGACTTCAGAGGTCTCATCTGCTTTACTGTCACAGTTCATCCAAGCACTTGTGAACATGTGCACCTTTAACGGCTGCTGGTTTGAGCGTTGTTTAGGACCTTCGCAGTTACACTCCCATCCTGTGTCATATAAATCTGAAGCCACAGTAGCACCTATCCGTTATATGACTGGGTTTGTGGCTTACCCTATATGAAATTAGTTTTGGTTTCTCATGTGTCTGCAGGATGATTGACGAAGGCTATAAATTCGCCACTGCTGCAGAAACTTTGATTTCTTGGCAGGCTTGTCAGAGCATTAGTAATGCTTTGGATTACTGAAATGTGCTGTCAGAGAGACGTTCATTGATGCACTCTCTTCTTTTTTTTTCATCAGGGTGCAAAGTTCATCTTTGAAAGCTGTCCAAACTATAAAGTATTCGTCAATGATCTTCATTTCAATATGTTTGACCTCCAGATCTAACAAAATGATTGTGTAGACGAATTATCAGTGATTTTGAGAAGTGTGCGCTCCACTTCATTCCCACATCAAAGGTCTGCATTATTTCACAGTGAGTGAAACCCCAAAATGACTCATCGCGATAATGATAAGCGGGTGGATGGATTTTACTCTGTACGGGTTGCATAACCACACACTGTTTATTTGCACATGTGAGTTTTTTGATCGTTTTCAGTCCGAGTTTAGCACTTTTGATTAGTTTTATTTTAGGAAAATAATATTAACCACATCCCGGAAGTCAGACGTTCTATGTTCGTTCAAGCCCATAAACATGTATTTTAAATGTATATTTTAAAATGGGCGAACCAGCTGATTGGATGTCAGTTTCAGGCGTTTTTCTTGTCCAGTTTATATTGCTCTGTCATCTAGACAGGATAATCTACGAGGCTTTGTGTCTAGGACAACCATGTGAGTTGAGTTGCTCTGTCAGTGCCCTCCCCTTGTGGTCTTAATGCTCTCAGAGCTGCTGTCCAATTCTCAGAAAGGATCAGAGTCAGCATGCACAGGAAGACAGGTGTGTCTTACATGTTTGAATAATGCACAGAAATGAAACTGTCATAAGTGCTTGCAAACTGAGGTAGAACCAAATTAAGTGACATGAAGACTCTTAGATGTACCAAGACAAATTATCACATTTACTGAGACTCAGTTACACCAGGATTTATACTGTGTGTTTAGGTACATGTTGAAAAAGTAGATAAAGAACAAATTGTGAAAAAGTAAGAGAATTTAAGCTGTTGACATATGTTATTTGAAATATTTTTATTATTATTATTACAGATTATTTTGAGTAGGTGCAGCTTCTCTTTGGTCTAAATTAGAGGTAAGAGAGACTGAACCTGCAATAATACAGAATAAGCAAGTGTTTTGCTTGCTCTCTATTAAATGTTCTTGTGCCTGAACCTCAGAACTAATTATCATCAGTAACTGTGATTGTAATTGTTAGAATAATCACTTATTGTGTTTACCTTAATTATAAAGCTAAATTCCCTCATTTGCAAACTTTTAGCCCTTATACTTACATTCTCACTCTGTGTTAATTGTGGCTATAAATTAAAAACTAAAACAAAGCGGACTTCATGGAATGAGGTGGCGGTGTCTCAGTATGCAAGTCTCTCTCTGCCTTTTTGTGTTTTCCTTTGTAGACAGTTGAGCGTCAGTTGTTTAAAGAATAATAAGCTGTTTGTGGAGACGCAGAGGAGAGGATGTTTGTCGTCTCCAAGAAAGGAAATGTTTTTTTGTTTTTTTTTTTTTGCTTATTGCTCAGAGAGGTTATGTAGTGAGAGACCTGCCCTGGTGCACGCTCAGAATGGCTAGTAAGGTGTAAGGTTGTTTTAGGTCATCCAACTGTCAGCCAGGGGAACCACCCACGTACATGTTTACAAAGGCCAGGAATATACAAATGCTGCAAAAGTCCTAAAGTGATACGTAGCTGTTTGTTAGTTTTTCTCGAAGAAGTAAGAATATTACTGTACAGTAGTTTACCGAAAGTGCACTGGTAAGGCTTTGCTGAAAGGTTGAAATAGAGTTTCCTGTGGTTGTATTTGCAATACAAGCTACTAAGCTGTGGTTACACTACGCTCTAACAGTCAATGGGAGGTTTGTGCATGTGTGAAGTTTAAAACAAAAGGCAAACTTATGTTTAAACTGTACTTTTCCATCAATTTGTGTTGAATTGTCTTGTTTCCAGAAAGACTAACGACATTACAGGTTTTCACTTTTGCACTTGTTTATTTCTTGTTTCAAGATGCAGATAATTGATATCGTAGATATTATAGATTGCGTCTTTGTTTGTGCAAAGATCATTGCAACTCATATTGTTCTACCAACAGGTTTTGCTGTTTTCAGTCTAATGTAACTGTAAAATATGTAAGAAGATATTTTACTTCATTTCAGTACTTTGTCTTGTTGTTGCTTAGTTGTGGTGAATGTGTATTAAATAAACATGATGCACAGTGATGTGTCATTCTAGAAAGCAAACACTCTCTGATATATTTTATATAGAGGTGTTTCACTTGTGGTCTAAAAATATTTAGCGTGCTCAGTTGGTGAAATTGAATTCTCTCTCATCACTTTGTGAAAGCTGTGGTTTCGACTCCTACACACGACACTGAAACAGTTGTGGGTGAATGTGGCACTTACTGACTTACTTGACAATATGGCTGTTGTTTCAGGTCACAGACCCTCTAGTGACTCAAAGCAGCCGAAGAGCTCCTTTTTTCTTATCTCATCTATATTCCTCCCCGTCTCTTTTCTGTTTTGTCTTACAGGTAACGCACAGTAAATGGCTGTACCAGACACAGAGGTCCTCACAGAATTTCATTGTATGCTGTTGAGCTGCTCTGCAGTTTGACGTCCCCAGCACTCTACAGGGCAGCCGCCCTCAGAGAAACTGAATCTGAGAACTGTCACCAACTCCAGTAATTACTGAAGTGGAACTTAGCTTTACATGCAATCCGAGCCTTTCATTTTGCATTCTGAATTTTAAGCATATGGAACAAAATTTGGAACCGATTGTATGTCGTTCCAACTGCGTTTCTTACCTTGGAAAGCATGGATGCTCTCTTTGAATCAGGTTGACAGTCTCTCACCTCATCCCCTCCTTCCTGTCACTTCAACCAAAGGAAGGTGGGGGATTGGTGTGGCGTCCCCTGCCCCTCCTTGTAGGGTAGGCTAGTCTACATAACCCTTATTCTCTTGCTTTGCCGTGTGCACCTACCAACTCCATCCTTCCCCATGAAATCCTGCCAGAGCCTCAAGGAGGAGGTTTCCGTCCCTAGCCTTGGCGGGATGTCACAGGAGGAAGGACGTAGGGCGCCGGTGTCCCAGTCCTATTTTCACTCTACGAACCCAGACCTGGACCTGTCGGGAAAGCTTTACAAGAGGGAGGTTGGTGGCAAGCCTTATTCTGTGTTAGTGGACAATAAAATGGCAGCCAAGACTTCCATTGATCAGAACATTGGTTCCATTCAACATGTGGCTCCACAACAACATCAGCAGTATTTCAGAGAGGTAGCTGGCCAGGAGGTGGGGACGCAGGGGTCACAAGCAGGAAATGAGGGATCCTCTGATGACACTGAAGATGAAGAGGAAGATGAGGAGGAGGAAGAAGAAGGTGAGGATGGTGAGGACGGCTTTAAGCGGGAGCAGATCATTGTGGAGGTCAACCTGAACAACCAGACACTTCATGTATCCAAAGGTGATAACAAAACCGGAACCACAGCCGAGGACTCGGAGAGAGCTGGCAGCGACGATGACGACGACGACGACGATGAGGAAGAGGAGGAGGAGGAGGAGGAAGAAGACGAGGAGGAGGAGGACAGCCCCGATGAAGAAGAGGAGGAAGATGATGAGGAAGAGGAGATTGAAAGTCAAAGAACACGCTCAAAGAGAACCCGTCGTGGGGCTAGTAGCACAGCAGCTCCCAGCCAGCCACGGAGGAAGAGCCTCAGAACGGCTCTGAGCACCACCACCGCTGGAATGACCACCAGGGGACGGCGGAAGCGTATGGAGCCTCAAAAGAACAAACGCAGGTCAACCAGGTCAGCGCCCTCCTCTGCTGGTACCGCAGCGATGGGAGGCAAAGCAGAGATGGAGGAGAAGGAGATGCTGGCGTGTGAAAAGTGCCCTCGAGTGTTCAACACGCGCTGGTACCTGGAGAAGCACATGAATGTCACACACAGACGAATGCAGATTTGTGACAAGTGTGGCAAGAAGTTTGTCTTGGAGAGTGAGCTAGCCTTACACCAGCAGACTGATTGTGAGAAGAACATCCAGGTAATATCTCTTATCACATAAATCAATTTAGATAAATGTAACAGATTCATTTGTTTCTTCATTCAGTGCATTATAATTTATCCCCACTACTGACTGCAGCCGTAGCATTTCATGTTACATTTCCGTTACATAATAATGAGATTTTCATTACGCAAATGAGATTTGTATTTGGACAAAGAAAAAAAATCTAAATTGTGCATAGAAAAAAAATAGTTACATTTTTTTGTTCTCCACAGAGGCATCTGTGCTGTCATTGAAAATATTTCAGTCAAGCGTGCATGTTGCAGTTTTACTTCTGTAAAACTGAAGTGCATTAACACACATCAGTACTCATAGGTTGCACAGCTCCTTTGAATAGCTTAATTTAGCTGGTGTTTTGCTTGATCCTTAGATACTTGTAAGAAAAAGTTTCAAATACCACAAAACTATCTGAGTTGTGAATGTGAGGACAGCAATAACCAAATTAAATGCTATTTTGGTATAACCTTTATGTCTCAACGTCATACAGATACAGAGCTTTTAACTGTTAAAAGCGTTTTTCCTCAGCCATATTTTCCAGCAAGTTTGTCACATATGATACACGAATGAATATCTTTATTTTATGAATTGGTTCAGAATACTTATTGGGGGCAAAGTTCAGTCACGAAGTTCATTAATAGCTTCATGACTGAGCCAGCGTTCATGGCTGAGATAAAACGACGTACATACAACTGGTTCTACAAGGCTTCATCAGTTGTATGGTGGTGGGGAAAAAAGAGAAACACTGTTGAGGAAAAACTCACATGATATCTTAGCCAGCATTTGCTCAAAGGCATGAAGGAGATTCTAAAAATAACTGGAAGAAGTCTCTTTGAGCTGATGAGACCAAAATATAAAATAATAATATTTTTTTTCTTATAAATTGCTGTTCTGTCTTGCGTATTGTGATGATACTTGTCTTCGTTAGACTCTGCAGTGTGTGAAATAACCAATAGCCATGTTAGAACTGGATTATTTTTCAGAGAGGCTTAAACCCCAACTATTAATCTAGAGAATGGCTTTAAAACAATTTGATGGACAAATCAGAGAACTCAGTACAGAATTATGTGTTATTTTCAAGGGGAATTCATTAGTTTCCTTTACATAAATGTTAACAGGATTGTTTTTATGTCAACACTTATCTTGATCTTATTTATCTTAATAATAAATAGTTTTATAATGTGATTTTTTTTTCAGCACAATTAACTGATCAGTTTAAAGGTTATCTTTGTTTTTCTTTGCTACAGTCATGACCCGTTGCCACCAGAAGATCTAGTCCAGAGGAATTTCAGCAAATTCCTCTGGCTTTGCTGATTTCGTTTTCCTCCAGCAGAGGGAGCTGGAATATAATGAAACCGTTTTTGCCAAGTGTAACCAAAAAACAGGATCCTTAATGTTAACATTATTGTTCTGCTTTTGTGTGTTCTCAGTGTGTCTCCTGCAATAAATCATTTAAGAAGCTGTGGTCACTGCATGAGCACATTAAGATTGTGCACGGCTATGCAGAGAAGAAATTCTCATGTGAAATCTGTGAGAAGAAATTCTACACTATGGCTCATGTCCGTAAGCACATGGTTGGTAAGTTGGGGGCCTTTTTTCATGTCTTCCCTCACCTGGATATCTGTGGGTGTGAGCCACCATACAGATTTTAGTCCAGTACAGTTGAACCACAGCACATTCCTGTTTTGTATTACATGTTATTTATTTAAATTTTTTCAGAGACCGGCCACAATTAGACTCTTAAAAATTAATAGTCATCAATTGTTTCTATTTATTCACCTGTATCCAATTTGAAATCTGTTGTATTTGGTTCTCTCAGTGTTTTTTTCTTCTCTCTTTCATTCAGCTCACACTAAGGACATGCCTTTTACCTGCGAGACATGTGGAAAGTCATTTAAACGCAGCATGTCTTTAAAAGTTCACTCACTCCAGCATTCTGGAGAGAAGCCCTTCCGTTGTGAGGTGAGGTGCAAACACTTTGGTGCTTTTGTTGTGACATAAAATCCAGCGATGGGTTGAGGTGTAAATGAGACTCATTGGAGTTTGTAGCCAGGTGTTAAAAATGGTGACCAGACACACAGACTAAAAACTTTTCAGAGGCAGAACAACCAGAACAGTTTTTGGAAGTTTGTTGTGCTGTATGTAGTCTGACTTTCAGTGTGATCTCACATCTATACAGTATGTGTATATATGGTACATGTATTGTGAAAGGTGGAAGAGGAGGAATTGTACAGCGCAATGTGGTTTGTCCTGATCTGTCTGTTTTGTTTTGTCCTGCTCTCTCTGTTTTGTCTATTTTGAAATGTTTGTTTCAAGGTCAATGTTCATTTCACATAACATAGAAGACGTAAATGCTGACCCGTTTCTAAAATAAACGCTCTAAATATCCTAAATTCCACAACTGAATGACAGGTTACTCCCAGTATGCACATTTTAATCCATCTTCCTGCTCAAACCACTTACAGTCCTCCAGAATTCAGTATTTCTTTTTTTAATAGGTGAGAGAGGTATGTTTTCATCTTGGAGCTTGTGGTTTCTAGTACTGTTGAGTAGTTGTGTCGACTATTATAACCAGGGGTGTCAAACCTGTTTTAGTTCTAGGGCCACATACACCCCACTTTGATCTCGAGGGGACCAGATCAGTAATACAATAGCGCATTAACCTATAAATAACGACTACTCCAAATATTTTCATTTGTTTTAGTGCAAAGAAGTGAGTTATGAGTGTTTACATTTAATGAACTGCACAAAGCCTGTAATGAATCAGAATTACTTTATTGATTCCAGGGGGAAATTACTTTTCATTACAGCAGCTCCCACTCAAAGTGTACCAGTGTTAAGGACAAAGACCAATGTAGGCAATAAGAATAAGTAAGAGAATGTAAATAAAATGTAAGAAATATAACAACCAGACATTTCTTAAGAAAAAGAAATGAAATTTCTGTATAGTTCTCAGTGTTGTGTTATGTCCACAACTCTTACCAAACCTCAGAATAGCAGTTACTTTGTTGGAAAATTTGCAGTTAATGTCTTCAGTGTCCTTTTTACACTTACAAATTTTTCCTGCGGGCCAGATTAGACCCTCTGGTGTGGACTTTATTTTTGACACCTGTGATTATAGCGATTAAATTCCATTATTTGACGACCAGACTGTTAAACCACAGCAGCACAAACTACATCCTCCAAAATGATCATACAGTTCAATTACCACCTTCTTGAGACTATTTCAACATAATAAAACATTAGAACAGCCATGAAAGGTGAGATTTAGTGCAGGACTGTTATATTACAATTAATTTGTTTTCACTTGTGTACCTAATAAACTGGCAAGTGAGTGCATAGTGACTGACCGTAAGCCTAAAATCCTTATTTTCCTTAACATGCACATATAAGTATAACCAGCAGTCATGCTTTTCTTCTTCAACATAATGAATTTAGAGCTGAATTCAGTACTGAAGTGTTGGGACGCCCTGTCTCTATGAAAGGACATTACAGTTTCAATGAATTTCTCATTGTATAGCTGAAAAGCAGCCTCGAGGTAGTGTTCACTCATGAGTTTCTGCAGACAAACATCAGTGGCATGTGGTTTGTGACTAACTGAAAATAGGTGGCTAATTCATTTGACATATTCCAGAGGGTGGTCACCCTCTCTGTATTTTGAACCTTCAGCCGAATTTGTACAAAGGAGCTAAAGTCAAACCATGTCAAATATTAGAGAACCACACGTACACAGTGCTCACCAGTTAACTGGGGCATAACATGAATGCAGAACTAAATGTTCTCTGTAGCCTCTGGCCCCTGTGGAATGCATTTCGTTATGTTATGTGTCAGAGTTTTCAAGTTTATTTTTGCTCAGTTGGAGTTCTTTACCCCCACCCAAAGCCTTGTAATGTCCAAAATCTTGAATATATAGCACACGGAGAGAACATGTGTTTGGGTGGAGCAGCTCTAATTAAATGTACTCCTACCCTGTAGTATGTAATTATGTGCCTGTTAAATGTATGTAAAATATAGGCTGCTTTCATCTTCAGTGTCACATGGACACTGCTAGATTTTTCCCACAGATATTTATTTAGTGAGGTGGTGCCTCTCAGATTATAAATACCTCTTTTTTCAGGAAAAAAACTGAGCACACATGTGGAGTTTCTACATGCACCCAAATAATAGCAGCCCGTATACATTAGTTACATGACAACAGTGTACATATGACATAACTGTGCTTTTTGAATGTTGGACGAATGCGCAGCCCAAAGCCTTTAAGTATCAAGGGACTGATTTGACTAAGAAACAAAAAAAAAATTATCAAATATGAGAAGCTTGTTTTGAATAGTTTTGACCTTGTCAAAAGAAACACTTCATTTTTAAACCATTTTCCATAAGTTGACATGTTAGAAAGAGAAGCATATGATAGATGTTTAGTCTAAATCAGAGTCTAGGTTCCTGTGTGTCTGCCCAGATGTGTTTTTTTTTTTTTTTTTTGGTTGTTGTTTTTTTTGTGCATGCCCTAGTTCTGCTGACCCCGTGTGTCTGCATGTTATCTGAACGCCTCTGTTGTCTCTGCTGTAGAACTGTGATGAGCGGTTCCAGTACAAGTACCAGCTGCGCTCCCACATGAGCATTCACATCGGACACAAGCAGTTCATGTGTCAGTGGTGTGGCAAAGACTTCAACATGAAACAGTATTTTGATGAGCACATGAAGACGCACACAGGTGAGACATGAGTGCAGCTCTTTGGTGGACTCCTGCTCAGGAAAAATCAGCGAGGAACAATTGTTCCGTTTGTCCTTTTTACCCTGAGAACCCTGCAAGAGGAAACCAGGGCAAGACCTTTTTGACAGAAGGTTTTCCATGAATCCCAGAAAATGTGAGAAACTAGGTTTAAAATTGGATCGTGGTGTCTCCAGTAAATGCGTCAGTTGGCCAGATGAAAGCCTCAGGACAGATGCATGTATACAGAATTTTTTTAGCACTCGTTTTCTCTAATCTAGATGCGATGCTTTCTTCTAATTGATGGTTAAAGTCTAGCACACTAAAAGAGAAACATAACTAGAACACACTCTTTACTTTGTTGAAAACAGAGGCTGTAAATTTCAGGTTCTCCTTCCATTTTTACAGTCTCACAAGAGTAAATTAACAAAAGTTGCCTCAGCTGTTGTGTCATGGCATGAAGTAAAAAATCATGCGAGAGTTCAGCGTTTGTTTATTTTTTTACATCTCCTATTGTTTCATTTGTACAATCCTAATTAAAAGTAGCTGTTACACTATGAATATCAAGCAACCACTTTAATGTCTTTATCTCAACTACATTATCACAAAAAAAAAAAAAGATTTTGTGTTAATCAGATGTAAGGTTTTAATTCTGCCTGTTCTTGAAAGCTTTGCTGAACAACAATGTTCCACCGTGTACTCCCTTAAAAGGAAATATATGGGGTGTTGCCAAGATGAACATTATAGTGGTAGGAGCTGGAGACTTCAGCCAGTTTATGTAATGAGAGGGGCACTCTACTTCAAAGAAGAGCCTTGCATATATAGCGGCTCATAATGACTAGTCAGACATGCTGTATTACATCCCTCAGATTTCTGTCTGTATAGCATTGCTATTTGAAGACCAAACTGAGCAGTGATGCCTGCACGTCCCTGACTGTTTTTTCTGTATCCGTGCCTGTCGTGGGTGGACACACCGCACTCCGTTGGCCTTCACAGTTCTATTTGTGATGTGTAATTATGCTACCCTCTCCTCTCCCTGCTCCTACCAACCAATTTAGCCTCCTAGAGGAGGAGACACACCCAGACGTTCTCTGTAATAGGCAGTGCACATGTTAAACACCCAAAGTCTGCCTCGCTGCACACAGATTACATTCACTCACAAGGATTCATGAAAAATCTAACAGTTACAGAAGGCTAGCACATTAGCTGTCACCTTTGGATCCTCATTTTGCGTGAAGGAGCTTCACACATAACATGCCAGAATAAGGCATTTAGAGAGCCCTTCAGCAGCCTGTTAATAGATGGCTGTGTGGGTGGTAGCAGGCACTTTCAGCGGCTCCATGGAGGGATGTTAATGAGAGCGGCATTCCAACGGAGCTGCTGTTGTTCACTTTCACATCTCCTCTCCTCAAAGTGTGAATTGTAATAGCTTCCTGCGGTGTGGGCGGGTTGACAGCAAAGACCCCCAATTCAAGATGGCAACGTATTTGCATTTTTTAAAGAGAGCTGTTACTTTCTGAAAAGGGGAAAAAAAAGTTAACTTTGTTGAATGGAAAGCTTCAATCAGCTGAAAATTGTGGTAACCATCTCATTTGAAACCTGATTGATAGTCGTTATTATCTCTCAGTACTACATCTTCTCATCTTTTAATTGTTCGAGTACGTCTTCCTCACGCGTTGGTCTTTTATTTCATTAATCTGTGCAGGAGAGAAGCCTTTTATTTGTGAGATCTGTGGGAAGAGCTTCACCAGCCGGCCCAACATGAAGCGCCACCGCCGCACCCACACAGGCGAGAAGCCGTATCCCTGCGATGTCTGCGGCCAGCGCTTCCGCTTCTCCAACATGCTCAAAGCACACAAAGAGAAGTGTTTCCGGGTCACCAGCCCCGTCGTCCTGCAGACGAGCGGCCCGACCGTGCCTGTCCGCATATTTGCCAACGCCTTCTCCTCCTCCTCTTCTTCCTCCACCTCTGGCCCCGGGCCCTCAGCTGCCACCCCGGCCACCACCTCAGCGTCCTTGGGCCTCAGCCCCACGGGAGGCCCCATTCCTACTCAAGGCCCCGTGGGACACACATTTGCCCACGTGCAGCTCCACTCGACGCCCGCTCACCATCATCCCCACCCCTCAGCGACCCAACAGCACCTCTCAAACACAGCTCAACACGCCCCGCCCCATCCCCACCACCACCTGGCAGTGCCCCCCGTCTCTCACCTCCCCCCTCCCCCAGCTCTTTTTAAGAGTGAGCCCTTAAACCACTGTGGGCACGAAGACAGCAGCTACCTGCACCACATGGCCCCTCCCGACAAAGGCCCCGGAGCCCCTCAGCACCACTGAACTGTGCTTGAGGTCTGCAGGCCAGCACCAGACCGCGCCTTGTTCCCTCTCTTCTCCTACTCCTGCCTCAGTTGTTAAGTTGCAAGGCATGTCTACGGAAGAGGTTAGCAGAGATAGTAACGTGTGTCTACACAGGAGGTTTTGGAAGTGCTCAGAGCCAGACACACAAGCACTGCATAAAATGCAGAGAATCAACTTGAAGCATAAAACATACAGAGCCCCAAGCCTGTGTTGACGGTTTGATTTCTAAAAATGAATGTGTTCTGCTGAAGCTTGAGATGGGGGACTGAAATACGAAGCTGAAGCGCTTTCTGTGTAGACATGCCACAATACAAGGATGCTCCTGTCAAACGAGTAAATGATTCAAGCTAAAGATTCATGCACCCTCAGTGCACACATCATTTAATTAAGATCCCTACTTAGACAAACCCCACGTCCACTGACAAAGATTTTTACAGCCTCTAGAAATTCCCTCCTGAACATTTTCTGCTGCAGAAAATGGCTTTAGTGTGAGTTCTCTATCTGTACATTGATGGGTGTAAACTATCTCTTTTTCCTCAAACGCTACTGATGGAAGCTGACGTGCATTACCTGGGCTTCATGGATCCTCAAAGATCAGTGTCCTCAAACTGTCCTCTCTGTGACTAAAGTTTGAACATTGGCCAGGGCTTAAGCTTTCTGTGCAGGTCCTCCCCATAGCAATACTCCACCTGTCCTCCTATTTGTACTGCAGAGCCCTGGGCTCCACCGAAATGTTTATTGAATGTTGTAACTGGTTCTTTCTGAGCCTTTCTGTGTCCAAGACTGAGGCTTTCTGTCAGAGAGGCAACAGCAGTAGTGCAAGATGCAGTGCCATAGGTTACAGTAAGAAGGAGGGGAGGAATTTTTGTAAAAGACATTGGAAAAAGATTTTGTATAATGGTGCTTTCCATTCCAGTACATAGAATATTTCTTAATTTTACTTTTCCATTTGACTTATAAAAGTATGAAACAACAACAATGTATTGTATCATAAAGAACACGTCTGCCAGGCTGACTTTTCTACAGTGGGTTTGAGTTTTGACACTTTGTGATCAAGACAACTCTTGTTATGCAGGACATGCCCTGGAACCCTCACACTTATTCAAGCACATACAAAGATAAAAAGACCGTCTGGTCACTGATTTACTTGCTGTGATCAGAGCCACCTCAGCTTTCAGTAGTGTTGGTCAACAGATGCTTTTAGATAATGGATGACTGTCAAATACTGCCACTGTGAGGGGCCAAACACATGGCCCCATCAGGATTTACCCCACCTCCCTTCGCTGCTGTCGAAACAATACGGGTTACCATGTTAAAGGTCATTTAACACTCACAGTATACACACCTGGGACCTTTTTTCCTCAAAGTTCTTAACAGGAAATTATGCATATTCCTCTCAGCCTATATTCCACGGTTTGGTGTGGGGTGTTCTTGTAATGTAAAGGTTTGTTTTTGACTTTCATCGTACTGGCATACTTGGATCCACACAGGCAAACGCGTGTCTAAACCTGTTGAATGTTGCCTACGCAGAATGATGGCTGATGAGTCATCCACATGTGTTTTTTTTTCTGTTTGTTTTTTTTTTTAATGTTCTCAGATCATTTGCTGAGTTTTAAGCTAATGAATGGTTCTGTCTTGTAGATATACTGTTATTAGCACATGATAGGAAACGTCAGGATGGGCAGTAGTCATCACGTATAGATAGAATGTGTGCGATCAAATCAGCGCAAGAAATTACATTAATCGATGTAATGGCTAACGGTGTGAATGTTGTTTGGTTGACAAGAAGAAGTGGCTGGTTAGGATTTTATCATGAATGTGGATTGCTTGGCTTGTTACCTCTACACCTAGGCGGATGGTGCGTTTGAGGGGAACATGGAGATTTGAGTGTGTGTGTGTGTTTGTCCCCGAGTCTGTGTGTCTGTTCCCCAGTGCTCTTGTACCAAAAGCTGCTTTTACACAGTGTGCCCCAATGGGGATACCTGACATGGACAATAGCAGTAAGTTTAACATGACCACTCTAATGCTATCCAGTCGGAAGTGGTTGAGCTCAGTAGCTTAGACATCCTTTTTTTTTTTTTTTTTTTTTTTTTTTTTTTTTGGGGGGGGGTGGGGTGGGGGGGGGAGACCTGCAATTATCCTGCCATTTCTGTGGGTCTTAATACTGCTAAAATATTTGCTTTGCATCCCCATGTCTCTTCATGTCCACTGCTGTGATTCAGAATTTTGCAGTATGAATCCTTGTCTTTTTTTTTTTCATTTGTGTGTATTCTCTGCACTTTACTGCTGCGTGAGTGAGGCGCAGGGAAGGGGAGGGACTGACAATGCATTGTGGAACAGAGTGCAGTTGTGGCTGCATGGGAAAGGGTGGAGGTGATTATTTTGAGTGGATGTTTTTAGGCAAGGAAAGGAGGAGAATCTCGGGTGGAGGTGTGTAGTGTGGAAGGGACCATAGCAAACAAAGGACTTTTCTTTATTTTCCTTTTTTTTTTCTTCCATAGAAATCCACTTCTGCTCCCTTCAAAGTAAAAGCGATGCTCCTCCTGGTCGGCGACTTTACACTAGCCCCCTCCACGTCACGTCTGAAATCTTCAATTTATGTCCGTTCGGAGTGTTTCCTCTGTTTCATGACGCATTTTGTCTTTCAGTTTGCAGAATGATTCTCCTCCTCCTTTCTTTGTTATATAGAATGCACTTTCTACTAAATTTCTTGGGTAGTTAATAAAAAATAACATTGTATATTCTTTAAAGATGTTTTAAAAAAAATCAATATACTTTTCCCCTTTGTATTTTTAACCACTTAATGTAGCATTGCGTATTTTATTATTGTATCTGGTACAAAATGTGCAGCTTTATAATGTCCCGGTTTGTCTTTTTTTGTATGTTATCTGGAGATTGAGAAGTGAAAAAGTTGGGCCTTTTTTGATAATGTACATTTAACTGACTGCTAACTTTGAGAAGTAAAAATAAGTAGCCATGATTTATTGCTTTCCGGGGGTGTTTTTGTTTGTCGTCAAGTTCTTATTGGCACAGGATGAAATGTGGCCGAAAGAGGAGTTGAAGGGACACGTGTAACTTTGCTGAAAAGTGAGATTTCAGACGACCAGCGTTAATATTCTACCGGAGTCACTGGGTTCAAGGTCACAAGGTGCGCTGGCTGCACCGTCTTTTGAAAGCTTCTATTCAACAAAGGAAGCTGTCAGTCCTCCTCTTTGTGACCACTTCCTGTTCTTTTGATGAGACGCTAAGTTTTATCAGGGACGTCCGCCTTTCATCAAAACAGTTTTGCGTTTCATAATCCAAAATAACATGATATTTTCCCAGATATCCAAGTCAGTCGACTTTGTTAATCTCCTAACGGACTGTTCCTCTTCTGAAGACACATTAACATATTTACTGTTGCTCGAATACCTCCTGAAATGCTGTGTGCCCTCCATCGCCATAGGTGGTTTTAAGTGGCGAACCAATGAGTCACGTAGTCCTATAAAGTAGCAGAGCGGCCCGACGGGTAGAGAAAATGTGCGTGACTCACTGTTGATGAGTGGGTGGTCAGGTACCAAGGCTCACTTCATGAGCAGAGGAGATAATAACACACCGTCTGTACATCTCCATCCCCGTTTGGGTTTGAAAATAGTCAGCCTCCCCAGCTGTTAGTCATTACGCCCTGTGGTGTAGAGGAGGGAGGAGGCTGCGTCTGTCAGTAGGCAGATAAAGACAGGAGGGCTTCTCGCCGTGTTTCTCGCTGCTCTCAAAGTTTCCGCGCGGTTAATTAATCACAGCGCAGGGTTTTTATCGAGACCACTGTCTCGTGGAGAAACAAGCAGCCAAAACGCACTCCCTCGCTGCGATCCTAATGTTGCACCGTAGTTAATAATCGGAAATCATATTATTTCATATTGAAAATGATGCATTAATATTGATGTACTTCCTTAATTGTGTTCCCTCCGTTCTGAACGCCTCCTTCACAAACGAGATCGGAGGTCACGGACGCCTTTTTTTCCATTGTTCCTAATGTCACGCTGACACAAATCTAGATCGCCCTGTCGTTTGCGAGAACACTAAGAAGCTTTTAAAACTGCATCCTGTGTAAGATTACTTCAGCTTTTAGAGTAATTTACTTTTCCTCAACAACTCTTAGCAGTGTGGAGTGGCAGGAACTCAGAACAAAAACAGATTAGCTGAGATTTGCTGCTATAACAGCCTATTTTCCTGTACCTGCCCGAGCTGAGCTGACCTCAGACCACCACGTTTTCTAAAACTGGACCAAGTTAGTTTCCAAATGTGACCTTGACCTTAGAGCTGACACGAGCCCAGGGTGATAATACCTGGCAGTGTGCAGGTTTTGTCTTCGGACTCCGCACAGAGATGAGACAGAAATTAACCAAGACCAAATAAACTACTGACACATTTACGTGACTAAATGTGCGGATATATTCAGGAAACAGAGTATTTACTTTCAGCCTTTTTTTTTTTTTCTTCCTTCCTTTCCTCCCACACTGTCCCCCTTCTATGCCTCGTGAACGAGTCGTGAGCGCGCGCTGTAGGCTGCTATTAAATGGGTTGGACTTGGAGGCGCGCTCACGGCGGCTCCTGTGGTTTTGGAGAGGCGCATAAAAGTGCTCCGACCTCCGGCCGACCGGCGAAACTCTGCCTCTGCTCTCCGTGAGACCGGATCGGACGTGACTAACAGCGGGGGATCAGAACCAGAGCCGGTGACACGTTTATGCTTTTCCTTAAACCTAACTAAATGGAAGCTGCAAGAAAGAGCTCGATGCAGCTTTTTTACCACAGCTTACAACGCATGCTGGCTCCGTGCTGCTGCTGCTGTTGTTTACGTTAACGAGAAATTGGTTAGATATCTTATCTAAGGTTGGCAGCTTGACAAGTTGTTTGTTCGGAAAGATCTAACTGATGATCAGGGTTGAACATTGATCTCTGGAGACTAAAAATAACTCAATCAATTACTCGATTTTTTTTTCCAACAGCTGGTGGCTTGTATACAAACACTGACGTTATTTTGCTTTTTAAATTGAAATTCTTAATTTCATGTGGTATTGTAATGGATTATTCCATAGAGTTTTAGGTACTCCAGGCCTAATAATAATATTAATTATTATTAATAATTATTATAGTGTGAAGCAGTTAACTGTTCCATGTGCTAAGGTTTATAAAGTCTTTATAATGGCTTTGCATTGCTATTTAAAATAATAGACATTAGCACGATGACATTGCGCACACTCATTCCTCGTTCATTCATTGTTTTCTCCCCTCCACAGGCACAGCTTGAATGCGCTCGGCTGGTTCAGAGCAGATCCCGACATCCTGCTGAACAACAATCCAAGGTACATGCAGATATCTTGTAGGGGCTCTAGGCTCTTCATGCGACAGTTGACGCGCTCGCTTGCTTACAGGGCGTGCATGGAGCTCGGGTTACGCGGGTTCATGTTTAACGTTCACTTCTGCTTCGGCAGGATGACCTACTACTAGTGGGTCCTGTGATCGCAGAAAGTGCTTGACGTGTTTTTATTTCCAGAGATCAGGGAGTTTGTGGGTGCTGCCTCGTCTAAGCTGACAATGCTGCTGGTTGGCTGCTTTGCTTTTCTCATAGGCTTCCTGCCTTTCAGTTCAGATGATATTATTATCATATTATGAGTAATTCTTGTTTTAAATCTACATTTGTTTCTTGTTTTTTTCCCCCTCCAATCTAACCAATTCTATTTACGCGTTGCTGCTTCCCAGAAAGTCGTCCTATAGCCTCCCCCTTACCCCGGCCTGCCTTGCGTGGGATGCTGGAGAGAAGAACAGGGGTGGAGATTTGATGCCACTTGGCAGCATTAAGAGGTGTGGCATATAGTCAGTCATGGGGGATTCAATCTTCAACTGCTGTTATGTCCCACCCCGTCCCCCAGGAGAGGAGGAACCCCGCAGATCCAGGCGCACAGAGATCATGGCCTCCCAGTCAGCTCACATCTCCCCAGACAAGCGCTTCCTCATCTTCTTTGACTTCGATGAGACCATCGTGGATGAGACCAGCGACGACATGGTGGTGCAGGCCGCCCCGGGCCAGCACCTGCCCGCCTGGCTGAAGGACACCTACCAGCCCGGTCGCTACAACGAGTACATGCAGCGGGTGCTGGCCTACCTGGCGGAGCAAGGCGTCACCGAGAGCGACATCCGCAACATCATGGAGAAGCTACCGGCCACCCCCGGCATGATCACCCTCTTCCAGTTCCTCCGCACCCGGCCCGCGCATGACTTTGAGGTGGTGCTGCTGTCCGACGCCAACACCTTCTTCATCGAGTCCTGGCTCCGACGCGCCGGAGCCCGACCGCTCTTCCACCGGATCTTCACCAACCCAGCCACCTTCAATAAAGACGGCAGGCTGGTGATGCGGCCCTTCCACTCCCACGACTGCCCGCGGTGTCCCGACAACATGTGCAAGCAGGTGGTGGTAAGGGACTATGTGGCGCGCAGGACGCAGGAGCGGGGCCGCCCTTACCAGAGGGTCTTCTACGTTGGAGACGGAGCCAACGACTTCTGCCCGGCGCTGTCCCTCGGGCCCAGGGACGTGGCCTTCCCGCGACGGGACTTCCCCATGCACCGTCTGATCACGGAGACCCACGAAGCCATGCCCGGAGAGTTCAAGGCGGTCACGGTGCCGTGGGCCAGCGCGGAGGAAGTGGTGCAGCGGCTGAGGAAACTGGTGTCAGAATAGAGGCTCACACAGAGACAGAGGGGGGGTTACTAAGGGGCAAATAAGGGTCCAGACGACGCTTTAAGTTATGTTCTCAGGTAATATAGAACCGGAAATTAATGTTTGAGGCAATAAAATGTTTTCCCGTCTTTGTGTTTGTCTGCGTCCAGCCTGCACGTGCCTCAGCCATCCCAGTCTTACATCAACACGTTAATCATTATGGAGACCTCACCTGTCACCCAGAGACCAATCCGATGTCTTAAATATGTACAAGTTTGCGTAATCTAATTTTTAGTGGGGCATTGATCGTTTTTAAGTGTTAAACTGGGTCCGTGGGAACATTTGCGTGTGAGCAATATATTTAATATAATTCTTTCAGCCAGCTGACTGGTTTCTCTTGAATAACTATTTTAAGTGTGTTTTCTACAAACTGCACTTTTTAATTATAAAATATCAAATTGTTATTGTTCTCAATGAATACAATCAGAGTAACACTTGCCATTTGATGGCAACGGGCATTGCAACTAACCAAGCTGTATTTTTATCAACACGCTCCTTAGAGACTACGTCTGATATAGAAATGTATGTTAACAGTGTGTCTGTTGGTTGAACTTGTTTATCAGTCTGTTGTTGTCTTTGCTATGTAGGCAAGGCCTACTGAAAAGAGAGTATTTTACCACCAGCAGGAATAAAGCCATCAACTGAAACTGTCTGTGTCTGAATGCATTTATCAAACCATCACACATCCACAAATAAATATCTCTGATACCAATAATAGCCCTGCCACAGCTTCCTGACATTACCTACTACAACGTCACGACCAGCCCCATCCTTGGTTGAGAATATTTTTTATAGAATATACATAGTTGCGTGTAGAATATGTAGTTTTTTAGTTGTTTGTATTCATAATTCATATACGTAAATATCAGTTCTACACCAATTGGTTAAATTCATCATTAATTGATTATTTTGTTCAGTTTTATTCTACTCTACAATAAAACACATCGGCTACAATCTCATGCAGTCGGTATGTTTAATGCCCTCTAGTGGTCATAGGTTGTAACTACGCTTTAAAAGTTTACTGTAAAAGACTTTACCGGAGGATATATTCTGCCTTAGCGATTTGTACAGTCAGCGCATTTACACTAAAACACCTATTTAGATTAAAATGATTTATTTATACTGTGACTACGTATCACAGTAATAGGTACACAGACAGAATTCGGTGAACGTGCTCGAAATAAATCTATCCAAGTCATAGTTACAAATTCAGGCCATTAGGGAGCTGACTGCACGTGACTGACCCATTGGCTGCAGGATTGACCACAAACCTCAAACGTCAATTTGACAAACGTAAAATATAATATATATATATATATATAATTAATATTTCAAGAAAAAAAGCATTCAGCACAGTGAGCGCAGAGGCAGGAACATTTGTTTCAAATCAAATGTATGTAGAGAGACAGTGTTCTTATCGCGACAGTGTGCTTTGGAATATTTTAAGTAATGCCTCACATGGGGGCAGTAGAGAGTGTTTAACGGCAAACCCTGGCCGCTTTCTTTTCTGACAATAGAAGAAGAAAGCCGGAAGTAGTTCACCGTGCGCATGGCGCTATTTCAATAATAATTTATCCTTTGATAATACACCACAAGTTTGTCCCGTTTTGGAGTTCATATTTTCCGGCTGCATTATAATTCGACACAGGTACGTGTGTTTAGCAGTATTCAAGTTATATATCTGTGCAGTAAGCTACTGTTGCCTAGTGTTCTACAACAACGTAACTCAAACGTCCATTCATTTCTTTGCATGTTAGCCGGCTAGCATGCTAGCTTTTGACTTACTTTATGTTGGCAACACAAGAATATCAGTTTTTAATCACCCAAAACTCTTCTCAATTGGGTCACATTTTAAGCTTAGACTTTATGTGGACGGAAAGCATCTGTTCGCCACATACAATGCTAACTGAACCGGGATTGTTCACGCTGTGCTGTATGCGGTGTTAGTGTTAGCATTAGCCCCAGGGGAAACTTCGTTTTGACTGTAGTGTGTTATGAATGTTAGGAAATCAGTTAATCAGTTATGTTGACTCCCATCAACACCTTGCACGTTTGTCTACATACTGTAAATCTCTGTCGGCTAACGTAAATAGTAAAAACGTCTGTATTTATAGGATAATATGGTATTTCAGCTATTTTTTTAGGGAGGACAGTCTCTCCATAACTTTTGATTTCAAACGTTGTCTCACCTGTCTCCTGCAGTGGATCCTGTTCATATTTTGACAATTATGAGTTTTCATTAACATATGACTCCTCGTTTAGTTCTCTGCGAGATGGAGGCTGATTTGTATGATGAGTTTGGTAACTACATCGGTCCAGAGCTGGACTCTGACGATGATGAGGATGATCTGGACGCAGAGGACAGAGATGTCGATGAGGTACTCTTCAAATCCATACTCAGTGATTCTTTTTACTGTTCTTTAATTTGTTCATAAAATCTGTTCACAGACGACATGGTTTTTATTTTGTGCAGGCTGACGAAGATGACGACGATGAGCCTGCTGATGCTGATGATGATGTCCCGGGCATGGAGGTGGTGCTGCATGAGGACAAGAAGTACTATCCTACAGCAGAGGAGGTTTATGGGCCGGAGGTGGAAACTATCGTCCAGGAGGAAGATACACAACCTCTCACAGGTTTGAGGCATTGAAACACATTTTTAAGTTAATACGTTCTAATTGTAGGGTTAGTGTTAGTAGGGTGAATCTGAAATATGTTAAAATGATATTTAACAGTACATCTGATTTATTATATACCCATAGATATATTAACAGTAAATTGAAGCTTCGCTCGACTGCTATATATGTTGAGGACACTCTCTCTTTTAACATTCCTATTTAAACACTGGCATTTCTTTCAACTTCTAGAGCCCATCATCAAGCCTGTAAAGAACAAGCGGTTCACCCTGATGGAACAGGAGTTACCTGCCACTGTATACGACATGGAGTGAGTAATCTGTAGTTTCCTTTTTAAACGGGTATTTGTCCTACACATCTGTTATGTACATATATTTACAAAAAAAATAATGACATCCCTCCTCTTCCTTCACAGATTTCTTGCAGATCTTATGGATGGTCCAGAGCTCATCCGTAACGTCACCCTCTGTGGTCACCTTCATCACGGCAAGGTTAGAGCCTTCCTTGTGGCTGCTTCTTACTCATGCGCTTAGTACTGTGTGTTCCCCAGATAGGCCCTTCTCCAGCATTTGGCCAAAGAGAACATGTGTCCCTCAGATGAAATATTTATCAGGAGAGCAATGTTTTGGAGCAAATGCTAATAATATGGCTGCACATTACTCAACCGTGCTCATGGGGATCTAATCAGTGTGTTTATTTCGTTCAGACCTGTTTTGTGGATTGCCTGATTGAACAGACACACCCAGAAATCAGGAAGAGGGATGATGTGGACGTGAGTGTTTGCTACAGTAATATATTTGCTCTTTATTTTAACTTAAATTCTGTTTATGACAGCAGAGACTAACATGATCTTTGACCATTTCAGCTCCGGTACACAGACATCCTCTTTACAGAACAGGAGGTGAGTGATTTGATCGAACTGTGACGTAATATAGCACAACAGTGATTCCATAGATACATTTTGCTATTTTATAACTTTGAATCCCAAGAAACACAGTTTCTTGAAATACAGATACATATACAGATACAAATACAGATTAATTTGGCAAAATGTGGTAATTAGATCTAACTATGTTCCTCTTTCTCCTGTCTTTTTCGTAGAGAGGAGTTGGCATCAAAAGTACACCTGTCACAATGGTTCTGCCTGACTCCAGAGGAAAATCCTACCTTTTCAACATCATGGATACACCAGGTATTTTAATTTAAGCTTTGTGCATATATTGACATTTTATCAATGGAATATATAAAATTGAAATCCTTTTTGTGTTTGTCTCCTCAAAGGCCACGTAAACTTCTCTGATGAGGTCACATCCAGCATGCGGATCTCAGATGGTGTTGTCCTCTTCATCGATGCAGCAGAAGGAGTTAGTCACTTTTTTTCGTTCCTTCAAACCACCACTTCCTGTTCACGTAGTTTGTTGATGGTCCTCAAATGTCCCCATAACCCAAACCTTTGTGTACCTCTGTCCAGGTGATGCTGAATACAGAGCGTCTGATCAAACATGCGGTTCAGGAGCGTATGGCCATCACCATCTGCATCAACAAGGTTGATCGACTCATTGTGGAGCTCAAGCTGCCTCCAACAGACGCTTATTATAAACTCCGCCACATTGTGGATGAGGTCAACGGTTTGCTGAGGTAATACTGAAATTCCATCACATTCACACTGCTGTAAGTACGTAAATATGTTATGTGTGGATTATGTCACAATATTTACCACAGAAAAGGCCAGCCACAAGTGTTACATGAGGTAATTCATTAAACACTGTAACTAGAGTGTAAATGAACTTGTGCTGCAGAGGGCTGCAACGAAATAACAAAACCACACGCCACTGTTGCTGAGCTGCTGAGGATTTGAACTGTTAGTGAATTCTGTCTGATAGTGGTCATTGTGCTCTTACCAGTTGTTTTTGTGACAAGAACCCAACAGAAACTCGAGCAGATTGTAATTACTAGCATGACAGTGCTGTTCTTCAGTTGTAAGCAGATTGTTTCTGCACACATAAACCTATAAATCTAAATGGCTGACAGCAACTTTGTAAATGAAATTAGGGCTGGGACTTGATTAAAAAAATTAATCTAATTAATTAGAGGCATTGTAATTAATCAGTCGAAATTAATCGCATTTTTAATCACATATAAATATTTGACCTGAGAACAGTGAGAAGCATTTTTTTTTTCACATGGAGTTTGGTATCTACCATTGAGTAATGACTGAACACATAAGCTTAAGCAACAAAACATTGTTTACTTTTTTTCCAAGGTGGTACTTAACCAAGACCAACAGACTATGGATGGAAATCACAGTAGCATAAACTGATTTTGAACTCGGCTTGATGTAAACATTAATAAAACTCAGTAACCAATCACACAGGCACCTCCATGTTGTCCCTCTGTGATGCTCTGGGACAGGTCAGGACAGTCTGAAGACAGAGAGCTCTGAAGCTGAAGTCCTATAATAATGAAATGCACCGTGAGACAGTGACAGGTCTGACCATATGTCAGCTGTTCAGCTGCAGCAGAGGAAACTCCGCCACCGCAACAAGGACTTCTTTTTTTTAATGGAGCTCCGGTAGCGAGCGCCTAAAATACGGGACGATACTGTAAACCGGGATGATCCGGTGTGTTTATCAAGGCTTGGTTGCCGTGCTGAGGTACCAGGTCGTTTGAGCTGCGTTCAGGCTACATTAAAACTCCTCAGGCAGTGGTCAGTGTTGGCAGCTGTTTTTGTGCTGCAGTAGGCCTATAATCGGTTCGCCTGAAACTCATCCAGTGAGAAACGTTCCGCGGTGCAAAAATAAGTGCAATTAAAATGCGCTAATTTTTTGACCACGTTATTTTTGTGTAGTTAATTAATCTAAGTTAACGGGTTAAAGTTCCGGCCCTAAAAAAAGTGTTTACTAAGTTTACTATTTCTTATTCAGTGATTAACCAAATTAAATAAATTGACTACTCTCCCTACTGTAGAGTCCAAAACATTTCATACTGTGACATAATCAGACGTGGTCTAGTTGGTAATGTGTCATTTCTCTTCTTTTTTCAGCACATATTCCACAGATGAAAACGTGGTAGTATCCCCTCTCCTTGGAAACGTGTGCTTTGCCAGCTCTCAGTATAGCATCTGTTTCACCCTGGGGTCCTTTGCGAAAATCTACTCGGACACATATGGTGAGCTCTTACTCATACACAGTCACAAACTACTGACTTTACAGCACGCCGCAGTCCAGTTTGTATTATGCTCACTTTTTTTTGTTTCTAGGTGACATCAACTATAACGAGTTTGCAAAGAGGCTCTGGGGAGACATTTACTTCAACCCCAAAACGTGAGTAGCATGTTGGATTTTGACAAATGTGAGGCCGACTCTCCGTCCTCATTTTTCACTGTCCTTACTTTACACTAACGGACTTGTTTTCTCTTTTCAGTCGCAAGTTCACAAAGAAAGCTCCCAGTAGTAACTCTCAGCGCAGCTTTGTGGAGTTTGTCCTGGAGCCTCTCTACAAGATCCTCTCACAGGTGTGACTATGTTTTTTTTTTTTTTTTGTGACAGTGGTATCACAGCTAGCTCAGTACACTCTGCTTCCATTTGGCTCAGACTGAACATGCAAAGCTCAGAACGTAATCATCCTGCTTGTGTGTAGGTGGTGGGGGATGTGGACACATCTCTTCCCCGTGTTCTGGATGAGCTGGGAATCCACCTAACCAAGGAGGAACTGAAGCTCAATATTAGACCCCTGCTGAGACTTGTCTGCAACCGCTTCTTTGGAGAGTTCACTGGTATGCTTTAGTTTCTATAATAACAGTTAATTTATTTATGTTTAACAGTCTGTACACCTTTGTTTGTGTAAGTGCATATACAAATAATTTCCTGTCTGCTCATAAGTGCAGTTTTAATCCTGTGATAAATGTTCACACTTGAGTAAATGTGATGAATTGATTTTCTACTATATTTTATCTTTCCCTCCACAGGCTTTGTGGACATGTGTGTGCAACACATCCCTTCCCCACAAGAGGGCGCTAGGACCAAGATCGAGCACACCTATACTGGAGGTCTGGACTCTGATTTGGGGGAAGCCATGGCAGAGTGTGATCCTGATGTGAGTATAATAGCTCCTAACACAAACATAACAATATGATTTTAGTGTTCTTCTTTTTCTCATGCTCACCTCATATCTCCCCTCCTCAGGGTCCTCTGATGTGCCACACCACTAAGATGTACAGCACAGAAGATGGAGTTCAGTTCCATGCGTTCGGCAGGGTGCTGAGCGGGACCATCCAGGCAGGTCAGCCTGTAAAGGTTTTAGGAGAGAATTACACACTGGAAGATGAGGAGGACTCCCAGGTCTGCACCGTGGGTCGTCTCTGGATTTCTGTTGCCAGGTATGTTCTGGGAGTTTTCTTTATTATGTTTTAGGAGGTAGAAATCATCGATTGCTTGTTAAAATTCAAACTGTAATCCTTTCACCGTTTTAGATACCAAATCGAGGTGAATCGAGTCCCTGCCGGCAACTGGGTTCTCATTGAGGGTTGTGACCAGCCAATCGTCAAGACCGCTACAATCACAGAGCCCAGAGGGAACGAAGATGTAATTGATAAATTAAAAATACCTCAGAAATCTTTTTTTTTTTTTAAATCCCATGGAAACCAATTTATACTTTATATTTTTACTCTTCCCCTTAGGCTCAGATTTTCCGACCGCTAAAGTTCAACACAGCGTCTGTTATCAAGATTGCGGTGGAGCCAGTCAACCCGTCAGAGCTGCCTAAAATGTTGGACGGACTGAGGAAGGTCAACAAGAGCTACCCCTCCCTCACCACAAAGGTACGCCACTACACAAGTCAGCAAGTCAACTGTTAGATTGCTGTAACTTTTCCAAAAATGTCAATGTACAATGACATGTATGTGTGTTTTTCCCCTAGGTGGAGGAGTCAGGAGAGCATGTTATCTTAGGGACAGGGGAGCTTTACCTGGACTGTGTCATGCACGACTTGCGGAAGATGTACTCAGAAATCGACATTAAAGTAATTTTTCTATTCCTTCGTTTGTGCTTTTATAATTATTACTTCATGACTGCAAATTGGTTAAAAATATTAATCACCTAAAGTAACTCATATTTCTCCTATTAACTCCCAGGTCGCAGATCCAGTTGTGACTTTCTGTGAAACGGTTGTGGAGACGTCATCTCTTAAGTGCTTTGCTGAAACTCCGAACAAAAAGTTTGTATTAAAAATAATATTTTTAGGTACAATGATATTAGTGCAACCTGAGTGAAGCTTACTTTGCTTTAGCGGGATTATTGATAAAAGTTGATGCTAGAGATTGCCCGATAAATTGTGCCGGCTGATATATCGGATCGATATTTGCATCGAATAGTATCAGTATCGGCCGATATGTGGGTGGGTTTGCTGATACATACCGTCAAGATTTACAGACAGGCGCATCCACAGGCAGCCCTGTGCTGCTGGAGGCACTGCGAACCCATCCCCATACATTGCCCCTCCCACACTGACAGACTGTATATATGCATAAGAGTGTTAAATATTCTTTGACTTCAACAAATGTTTATGTTTTTGGTTAAATTGAGACTTGTAACATTTGTTATGATTGTGTCATTTTTATCAGCACGTATCAGCCAATGCTGATGTAAAAAGTATCAGTATCGGCCCTATAAAATCCATATCGGTCGATCTCTAATTGATACCATATGATGTGATTGACAGGAACAAGATCACCATGATTGCTGAGCCCTTGGAGAAGGGGTTGGCTGAGGACATTGAGAACGAAGTGGTGCAGATCACATGGAACAGGTATGATGTCAAGGATGGTGGTCACACACAGAAATAACCTCTAATTAATTGAGGTGACTTCATGCCTCTAGACTTCCCTCATTCCTCTTAATCTCTCCATATTTCAGCTCAGTTCTGACCAGTCGCTCGTTTAGCGGTTGATAAATGAGCCAATTCTTAGGAATGATGGTTGATTATTTAATCAAATGCTGTCATGAAAGATGATGAAAAATTAGGTTGATTGAAAAAAAAGCCATTTAAAAAGTGCATTTATTAGATTTGTGACATTTGTTGAATTCATAAGTGCATTATTTGAATGTGTCACAGCAATAACTTACAGTTTTAAGTTAAATGACTCATCTTGATCCATTCAGACCAGCACTTAACACAGATTCCTGCTCTGCATTGTTTTTTAAAGTGGTATTAATATTTCTTGTGTAAGGAAATATTATTACTTTATTTATAGTATTAATAAATGCATTTTTATGCTTGCATATTTTAGCATATGACAAGTATATGACAGCCTTCTGTGAAAAGTGTGTCCCCGTTAAAACCTCTCCCGGTTGTATTGATCACTACACTCCCAGTAATTAAATCATGCACTAAAAGCATACATGAATTTTCCCGTCCCTCTGACACAAAGAGCATGTATGAGTGTGTATCTGCTCCAGAGAGGCTTCCTTTCAGTATTTGTGAGGCCATGTGGACCCAGCGGTGCCAGAGGAGGACTCATACTTCACATGTCATTACGCGAAGGGGAAGGCTGATGCGAAGTACCCTTCCCCTCCCATTAACCCCCCTGCCCCCAAATCAACCGATCTCCTTAATGTTGCAGCTGACACCATGTGGAAACCTCACCTCAACCAGTGGCTGCTCTTGTTTTCTCATCATGACAGGAAGAAGCTGGGAGAGTTCTTCCAGACCAAGTACGACTGGGATCTGCTGGCTGCCAGGTCCATCTGGGCCTTCGGACCTGACACAACGGGACCGAACATTCTTGTAGACGACACGCTGCCCTCCGAGGTCAGTTTTAATTAGCCAATTGGTTAAATCAAAGCAGGGTTTGTGTGAAGAAGGGTTTATGCAATGGGACTCTATTTGGAACCTGTCTGTTATGAAAACTGCAGATTAGCTGCAGCATCCAACATTATTTTAGGCTATAAATTGTCGTAAATATGAGATTTCCTGGTTTAAAATGTGATTTTCAAATCACTTCTTTTGTTGGGTTTTCCAGTTGCATGAATTCAGTGATAAAAATTATTTATTTTTTTAGATATTTTTTTAATTTCCCCCCACAAATTTAAGTTTCTTTAAATACACATTAACATGAATCCGACAAATTTTAGTAAAGGGATAAGGGGTAGCTAAATACTGAATGCTAATAATTATGTATATTTATAAATAGCACTAGGCAGAGGTTAATAAAGAACACATATAGGGAGTCCCTTCTTACTCAGTTTGGGCTCCTTGGCCTGAACAGTGTTGAATAACGCTGATATAAATGGTAAACTAGTCAGTGGTTGCAGCAGACACAAACAGTACAAAGTTTGTAATGAAGAAGGAAACATAAAGTGCATCCCAGCTAATTGAAAGTATGTAACTTGCACAATGTAACGTTAGTGGCCTAACAAACACAACAAGATCTACTGCACTCATTTGCACCTGTTTTAGAGTGTAAACATGATGTTTCATTAAGTGACGACAAGCTCTGTGTTGTTGACTACAGTATGTTCACATGGACAATGTTTCCTTAACCCGGGTTTTTGAGCATCACCTCTTAAAGTTGCCAACAAAAACTCCCCACCACAGACCAGTTCTGCCTTGATGATACTGTCCCACCAAGAAACTCACCAGATGTTCACCACATGGGTTCAAACATGCAGGAAAATGTGTTTCTTCCAGCTCAGAGAGAAATGACCAGATCAAGCATTTGCATCATTATTATTCATTAATATTGAACCCATTATCAAACGCTGATTAAAAGTGTTCAGATTGACATGTCTCGCCTCATTACGTGGACACCTGAGGCTTTTGTATTCTGAGTAATATTGGAATAGAGTGAATCATTGAAGCTGTGAACTCGGAGTCAGAAAAGCAGGTTTTGGAGCCTGAGGTAACGGGTTTGAATCTCCTCCACGTCCACGGCTGAGTTGCTTAAACAAGCAACTAAAGCTGCCAAACAGCTTCTCATGAGCCTAAAAACTGTGTGGACGCATTAATGAGTGAAATGCAGAGAACACATTTCCTCATGAGAGATTAATAAAGGAGAACAAACATTATGTGAACATGGTAACCATTTGTTTCTGCTTGTGTTTCAACTTTAGGTGGACAAGGCGCTGCTGGGTTCAGTCAAGGACAGCATCGTCCAGGGCTTCCAGTGGGGCACTAGGGAAGGACCTCTGTGTGACGAGCGTAAGTTCTCCATTTTTCCCCATTTTACAAAATAAACCTTTGTTCTCTGGACTTCATCCCACGGTGGAATTTCGTCTTTGCCAAAACGTTCGACCTTGGCACAAGAAAACCCGCGCTGGCCCTCATCAGTGTCACATTACCGTAAGTAACGGAGTCTGTTTTTTTCTGCCCCCCCAGCCATCAGGAATGTCAAGTTTAAGATCCTGGATGCAGTCATCGCTCAGGAGCCACTCCACAGAGGAGGAGGCCAAGTCATCCCTACAGCCAGGAGAGTGGTTTACTCCGCTTTCCTCATGGTGAGATCATTCTCTCCAGCCCTATTCTTCTCCTCATCTGCCATTAGCCCCTCCCCCCTGGACTTCCCTTTCATCATTTAATGTTCCATTATCTTGATTAGAGTGTGGAGGTTTTGCTGATGTGCATCCTTTTTAATTGCAGCGTGATAACATTCCTCTTTGACAGTTTTGGCTACTTTCCTTTTTGGCTCTTGCGCTGCTTTTCTCATAAACCCATGGGTCAGCAGTACATGGGATCGCCATATTGTTTTACCAGGCATTTGTCCTTGCTTTAATGTATGGTCTCCCTTGTGTCCCAGGCCACTCCGAGGTTGATGGAGCCATATTACTTTGTAGAAGTTCAGGCTCCGGCTGATTGTGTTTCTGCGGTCTACACAGTGCTGGCTCGCAGGAGGTTTGTCACTTACTTTTTGTTGATCGCAACATCTATCAAGGCTATAGAGTTAATGTAGAGAGAATTTATTACAATGTCTTCAGGCCGGCAATAAAGCAAGTGAAATAACTGAAACTCCTTTTTTTTTTTTTTTTTTTATTTCTTTTTTCTTATCCGTCCTCTATCAGGGGTCACGTCACACAAGATGCACCGATCCCAGGCTCTCCTCTCTACACAATCAAGGCTTTCATCCCCGCCATCGACTCCTTCGGCTTCGAGACAGATCTCCGCACGCACACGCAGGGTCAGGCCTTCGCTCTGTCTGTGTTCCATCACTGGCAGGTACGTTTTATAGACACACAACTGTCTCACATTTCATTCAGTTCATTCTGATTAGCTCCAGACACTTCTACTTGTTAGAACCTCAAACTACTAGCAATTAAATGACATGTATTTGTCAGATGTTATTCTTAGGATGTTGGCAATGAGTAAAACAAGAGGATACTTTATACCTCCATACAATAAGATTTATAAGGGATTCCTTTACGGGTCAGATTTATTGAAACTGAAGCTGCAGTAACCCCTCACCTGCCTGCATACTTACCATCACTGTATTAAAACTAACAGATCCAGATTTATGAATTGCCCAGAGAATATTAAATCAGAATCTGAGTTTTGTGTCAAAAAAATGGCTTAAGATCATATTCACTGTCCAAAATTGTAAAAAGGAAATAGAATCTGACATTATTTAAGTCCAGTTTCCACAACACCACCTAAACTTTCCTCCATAATGAAAGTTTGTAGAAGGGGTTCTGAAGCCTTTTTGTCCGGTCGGAGCCACCGTACATGCAAATGTTTTCATCCATGATGGCTTCTTCTAAATTGTAAAAAAAAAAATCGGTGGTAGTCTTTATGTTATGTGCTTCCAACTGGACCACTGACATCCTGACATAAATCTGGAAATGACTGTAATAATTCCACAGCTCCTATCAGTCAGAGAATGATCATTGTGAGTTTTGGTTTTAATATTTCCTATTTTTAATACAAACACAAGATAATCTATTTTTTCCTCTTCTTGTAGATTTTTATTTTCTGAATCACTTGACAGAGTAAAAAAAAGTGCCCACATTAGATGTGAACGTGACTCGCAGCACATCTGAAGGGGATTTGTTATTCTTCTGACCCTCGTACACCTACTTTAATACACAAACAGTCACACGGTAACTTAACGTGCAGACACACATGAGATAGTGGCAGCCTCTGCATCAGAGCGACCAGCCTCACGCACATGTCCGCTGCTCTGGCAAAAACTGCTTTTGATGTGGAGTAGAGTGGAGTGTCGAGTCATTATGTTTTAAGTAGATCGTGGCCGCCCGGGTCTCTGTCGCCCTTGTCTGACATGTGTTTGTGTCTGCACTCTGCAGAGCTGTGTCAGTGAAAATTTACTGCACTTAGGCCGCATTAATTCTTCACTGCAATGGCATTAATCTGTAAGGAAAGAAAGTGGCAGCGCTCAGTGGCAGTATTTCATATTTTTTAAGCCCCCTAACTTCCTCTTTCACCTAGAGGGGACAAAATACAAGTGTTTGTCATGAAAGCAGGCATGAATTATTTATCCACGTGGTTGTTCAAACACCACAGGAAAGAAATGAATGGTGCACCTTTTTGGACTTGTGAATCATTCGTCTTAATTCAAAGCAGTTGCTAGATTTCCCCTGGGATAATTCATGTTTTTTTTTTTGTTGACACCAGCAGGAATATGACAGTCTTGACGCCCCATCTTTATGCTTCCCAGTGTGGTGATTTATACGTCCCTTTTCCCAGAAGTCTCTCTTGGGATCTAACACCAATCACTGTGGCCATCTATCTTCAAATTACTCTTTAGAGGGCAGCCACAGTCTGCACCAGATACAATCAACACCCTGGGTCTCCTCCTCCTCTTCTTCTCTGGTCTGACAGAAATGATTCCTGCCTGCACCTATTGATTTATCCGCCCTACATATGAAGAATAACACAGGAGTCCCTGAACGGTGTTGTTGCCTTGTTAAGCTCAAGAGGCTGTATTGTGCTTGCCTTATTAGGTCTATCCTGTTCTGCCAGTATTGGAATGCTAACAGGGCGGCGTTGAGTTACAGCTGTTAGCAGCTCTCATCCATCTCTTGATTGGGGCCTCAGTCACTCCATTGATTAGTTTTGCCCTTTTCCTCCAGTTTTAATGTTTCCCCAATACTCAGACTGTCTTATTTAATTCTCTCTATCCCACTTATTTCAGATTAAACGTTCCTAACTACTCTCTCTCTATCTCCATGTCACAAACTGAAGCGGTGGCAGTAGTCGCACGCTGTTTTTTCCATCATGATGATGGACACACTCCTGACTCAGTAGCAGCGCGACAGAGTTGCAACTCTCTCAGATATTTAATGAAAGGTTGAAGCCCCCGCCAAAAGTGCCTGCTCAGCTTGTTAACGCTCAAAGTTTGATGCGTTTCACGTTGTCAGGCCGTTCATAGCCGAACACAAACGGAACGAATTCCTCTGTTGACCAGTGGTAACCAGCTGCTTTTCCTTCCAGATCGTGCCCGGTGACCCCCTGGACAAGAGTATCGTGATCAGGCCTCTGGAGCCCCAGCCTGCCCCGCATCTAGCCAGAGAGTTCATGATCAAGACCCGAAGGCGCAAGGTGAGCCTTTTCATCCTCACGCATTAATTTCTTTTATTATTTTTTTCGCGTGACTAACACGTGTTGTTCTTCAGGGTCTGAGCGAAGACGTGAGCATCAGCAAGTTCTTCGACGACCCTATGTTGTTGGAGCTGGCGAAACAAGACGTGGTGCTTAACTACCCCATGTGAGACCTTCACTGCAGACCTCCACCAGACAGTCGACCAAAACATCAGCCTTTTTTTTTCTTTGAAGGGTGTGATCTTGCCACAATGAGAAAAGCTTTTTTTCCCATAGATGCATGTTACACAGCTTTTGTTCTAGAGCTCCATTGACTTGTATTGGTGGATCCCATAAATGAATCATTGGACTGATGGAAAACATCAGGAGGTTTTGCTCTACATCTATAGAGCAGCAGAAATCGTCAAACCAGCAGAAGTTGTTTTTGCTTCTCGCATTCTCTTTTGTATTTTTACCTTTTTATATGTACAAATTATCATTGTTTTTGTAGAGTAAGATAACTCAGAAGTTTAAAAAGACATTGGATGTTTGATCTGGTGTATGTCTGAATAAAAGATGTGTGTAATTCAAAGACATATGTTCTGTGCTTTCCAACTCCACAGTCATTTTACGGTGACGCATGCGTAACGAGCGAGCGTAGCGGACTCATTTCTGTCTCTTGAGGTTTGAGACGAGCGCCAAGTTGGACCTTTGCTGGATGGTTTGAGTGATTAGAGTGTCTGTCTGCGACTGTGTGTGGGAGGTGACTGATGGACAGGCTGCAGGATGGTTGGAGGCAGCCAGAGAAGAAGCAAAGGTTAAAATCACATGGCAGACTAAAAGGAGAAAGCAAGGCTGCAGCATTTCAAGAAGACAAGTGGCATTAGCTCAAATGCACTTCCTTAATCTTTTAAGTCAGAAAGTGCCGAAAGTATACAATTGGTTGAGCAACACCAAGTTTAATGAGGAGTGTACAACAAAGAGGAGACTATATTTAACAACCACAAAATGAAACTGCAATAAATACTATTCTGAAAGCCCTACTAGGATACATGTTTCAGACTGGATAGAGATGACTGAGCAGATTTTTCTCATATATTTGTCTCACAAACCCTTTTACTTTAGTGGGTTAAAAAAAGGTACATTTTTTTATGTAATTTAGTTTTTCTGTTCTGTTTGTGTCTGAGCTTGTAACTCAACAAGACGCGTAATATTGAAGCGATACTCCTGCCAGACTCGTCTTTTCCTCTATCAGCAGTGAAGAATTCATTTGAAGGCCGTATCTGCTGTGGAACCCACCTGACAACCTGGTGAGTGTTTGAGCTCAAAATGCTACATGCCGAGTGCATAATGATTTCTAAAGCAGTGTTTAACTCCATGCGTGAGCCCTGTCGCACCTTCGGGAGACTCCGTTGTCTGAACAGCTCAGTCACCCACCACTCACCGCTGACAATCCCCCGAACGGTCCTGGAGGTGGTGGACATGCGGAAGGTTAGAGTTGGAACAGGAAAAGTCAAAAATGGCTTGAGTCGCTTTTGACATTTTGGGCTGAATGTCAGTCCTGTCCGGCGAGACAAGGGATTTTTTTTTTATTTATTTAGGTAGCTAGTGATTTGGGAAGCTCTGGCCTTTTCATGTGCTTCAGGGAAGGAGAAATGAAGACGTCGGAGATTTTGCGATGATGAACTCGCCAATAAGAAGTGGGGCGATGTCACTTGTTCTCGTCGAGGTATAAACATGCAGGTCTTTAGGGGTTTGTGTCCTGTCACCTCCGTTGTGAATGTCTTCAACTCTACACACATGTGTCAGCTGAGCGTGTGCTCAGACATGGTCCCATCACTCCTCCCTCGTGCTGGCGTGAGCCCAGATTGTGCCCGGCCCCGGGCACCGAGACGGATGGCGGCAGATCCTGCCGGTCTGAACACAGGGCCCGGAGCCCCTGTTACAATCTGTGGTCCCTGTGCTAAATATAGACTCTTCCGTGTTACAGGCCCGGCTCGGGGCACCGTCCTCGTGCGAGGCCAGACCTCTTCCTCTGCAACTCCATCTGCTCTGAACCACCTCGTCAGTCACCTTTTCCTGTAAAAACTCCGTCCTCTGCTCTGTCTTCTGGCTCATCTTGTCGCGTCTTTCTGTGCCTACATGTCCCTGCCTCTACCATGTGTCCATGACTCAATCACACTTGTCTCTTCCTGCTAACATCAAGAGCGAATCTCTCCCTCTATAAGATTCCGCAAAAAGGTTGGCAGCTATAGGCACGGTGTTCAAGTCTACTTATAGCAAAGACGCAGTCATCTTTAGATCTGAGTTGGCGAAGTCTGAGTCAGCCTTCAATCAGTGTCATGTACAAACACACGAAATTTTTACAAAGAGGCCTAAACGCAACCTGAAGAGAAATGAAGAGCATCCTAGACATTGAACTGAAAATAGTAACAATCCAACCATAAAATGTGACAGTTTCATTGTTAGTTTGCACATTGTGTCACTTTCAGTCTTTGTAAGAAGGGTGAGTTGGCCTTTCACATGTCTGTGTCCAGGGGCCTGTTTACTTATTATCTGTCCATGCCCGAGGCTATTTGTGGTCAAAAAATAGCAACTGCACGTTAAAGTCGGTTATTAAAAACAGAAACAATGTGAGTATTTATAGTGCTCAGTTCGTAATTAGCAAGAACCAGAAATGACGCTTTTATTTTCCAAATGAGCTCCTCCGCTTTTAAAATTATCCCCTAATCTGGACCCACAAATGTCTTTACCGCATCTTCACCTTCTCTATTCTCCAAAGAGCGTTCTACACCCTCTGATTTCTTCCTCCCAGCAGGTCTGCGACAATTTAAAGTCTGGCAAGGTCGTGGATGTGAGCAAGCGCACACAAAAACCGACCACATGACCGCGTGACTCCCGCAGCCCACGGCACCTGAAGGTCCTACGATACTGAATCACTCCCTAATCACAGAGCTCAGAGGATCCAGAGCTTAGTCGATCCCCGAGTTTCGCTCGCAGACTGATTGAGGCCGCACACGCGTTCGGAGGATCGGAGGGAGGGTGGACTGCATTTGGGAGGAAGCCCCCGTGAGGACAATCAAGCTGCAAACTCAAAGCTACTAGCTCTTTTAATTTGCCAAATGAGCCATGTGTGTTTCCCCCGCTAGAGGCCATCCACAAAAAGCAGATTGAGACCAGACGTGGGCCCTCACACGCTGGCCGACGGTAACGAATGGTGAAGCGCCTTGGTACAAGCCAAATCATTCCACTAATTTCTCAATAGGAAGCTCTTTTCACTGTACGGAATCACAGACATCATCTGCAGAAGAACCGTTTTTTTCCCCCCTTGTCCTTTCCTTTGGAACATGGTTTGAGGCCTGGTGGTAAATTCTTGTTACGGGTCGTCAAATTGTGTCAGTTCGTTTTCCGTCTAGAGACTAATCTCATCAAATCTCAGGAAGAATAAGGTCCTGTAACCCTGCCTTTTTGAAACACCCATGAACCCAACTAAACCAGAGTCTGTTTATTTCTAACATTTAAATGCTGTTTGTCTGATTTATAGCTTAACATGCTTTTTCTGTTGGCATTTCTTGTTGTGGCACCCGTCTGATTTAATTCTTACCTTTTTATCAGCACGTTAAATCGCTTTTCTTTCAAAAGGATTAATAGCAACACAGTTTCCTCCCGGGTCCCCTTCTTCCTGTGTATAAAATGCCTCTTGACTGTTGTAACTATTTAAAATTGTAATGTCAACTATTTGCAATTCTGGATAAATAATACGAAACAGATCATTTATCAAATGCTAAACACACAAAATCCAAGAATCCTTCATGTGTGAAGTTAAATCACACGTGATTGATGTTAATATATGACATTATAAAATGTGACATATAAATATCAGCCATCTCAAAGGCTGCACGATGTAAGCTACACAAACAGAGTGAAGTCGTGTTTAAACAAAAAAGGCTTAACTGCCCTTTTCTTTCAGGCAGATGTTTATGGACCCGGGATGTGTGACCTGCCGGGCGCGCGCACCGCCAAAGACGCGGACGCGCAACATCACTGCTTCTTCACCGCTCTCCTGCGAAGAGACTGGTAGCCAGGCTTTCACTCAGAGAATCCAGCTGTCACTCACCGAGAGCCCGTGTCAGACCGTAGGTGGCACACGGCGAAGAGCCCGGTCCCGATAAATACGAGACAAGGACACCGCTGGATGTAGGTGGACCTCCGGTGATCAACAGATCGGCAACTCAGCTGTTCACTCCTCCTGCGAAGAAGAAGAAGAACACGATGAGGGACCCGACAGACAACTGGCACATGTGAGCTTCTGATATATTTATTACCAAATTTCCGAGCAACACGCAGAGATATGAACACAGCATCTCTCCAGATTTGGGTTTAATCAGCCGATTCAAGCGTTCTTGGCACTGGAGTAGGTTCGGTCCGTGCCAAAATGACCAGACTATTGTCTAGCATCGCTGTAACGGAATGGGCCCGCAGGAATTTTGGCACCGGTTTTACGCAGCAGACCACATAGTTTAATCGACGTACCTCCGACCGAAGACAGAGTAGTGTGGCTGCCATGGACAAAGCGTGCTCACACACCTCGTAGTGATATGATATGAGATGAAAATCAAACCCCTTCAGTGAAACACCCTCCTGGTTCCTCCCGAGAAGTGGAGCAGATAATCATCGGCGGGATTCAAGTTTGGACCCCACCAAGTCCAAAACGACGTTTCCTTCCCAAACAAAAGGATCATCTTACACCTTAAAGCATCTTCACAGACTCGCATAGCGGTAAGAATCTGCCTTAATTTACACGAATCTAGTGGAATTTATTTCTATCCTTGTTCCTTATGTGGCTAATCTAACCCTGGGGGGGAGTGGGAGTCGGGGGGTCACAGAGGCATCATTTGGCACCGTAACGCACAGACGACGGTTGCATCTGTGTGGCTCATTTCTGTTTTAATTAGCCCTAATCTTCTCTGTTTAATTTGATCGGTTTATTTTTTTATTTTATTTTATTTTTTTTTTTTGCTTTTGTAACACGTCAGTCAAGGCCGAGTAGTGAGCAACAAGACAACTTCTTTGAACGAGCGTGCTTTTGGGGGCGCGTCTAATTGACACGAGCTGCTAATTTGGAGCCACGTATCTGTTCATCAGCGTGAAAGCAAAACCATTTAAAAAAAAAAAAAAACAGTGATAATAATAATAACAATAATCTACATTGACCGGGTGTCGAGAACGAACCCCAGAGTCTCCCGATCTTTTGTTCCATTTCAGCAGGAATATTTTGTGGATGGGCGGTGCATGGATTGTCCTCAGGGTTTGGTTAAATCCTGCAGGAGCCGTGCAGATTAGCGCACGGGGGTTTTATAATGACTTTATTGGTAAACTCACGAGGTTAATTATTAATGAGTATTTTCCACAAGTGCTGAAATGCATTTTAATTTCAAGCCTTTTCGCGGGGTTTTAATGGAGGAATTCTGGCTGACATGATTAAAAAGCACAATACCGATCATGAATTAGGATGTAACTGCTAATTCCACCAGCAGTGTTTATTAAAATAAAGCAGGTTAATAAATGGCCTTAAACTAAATAGCTACTAAAAAGAATACAACAGTATGACATGATTTACCAATCTGGGTATAAATAATTGCTTAATTGTGCAGCTGTATATAAATACACACTTAGGGTTTTATTAATCCATTTGTGCTGGTACTCTATGGCATCTCATAAACTGTTTACCATAACAGCATTTGCTTATTTTTGCTCTGACAGCTCTTCCACACATCTATTCCCTTAACCTGAGAGGTCAGCATTTGGAAAAAAACATTCCCAGTACTTAAAGCGGTTAACCTGTGCAGCAAACCCTGCAGCCCTGCATTACTCACCCCGGTGAGGAACGGTTTCATCGTGCTGTGATGTGTTTGAAATATGCCACGCTGGCTTCTCTGCCTGGCATTTGTCAATGCCACACCAGCAGTAGATCAAATAGGAGCCACGATAATGAGTTTCCTTCCCGGCGCTCCAAAAAATTCAGCCGTGAGAGCTGTTGTGATGAATTTGGGATATTGCCAGATCAAGAAAGCTTAGTGGTGGTGAGTTATCGCTGCCTCCTATGTAACATATGAATACCATGCATTTATTCAGAATTGATTCTTTGGGGAGCTGCCAGGAGACGCATATCAGCCCCCATTTGCCCTTCATTCGTTCTTCTTCATTTCCATAAAGTAAATGCAGTTTTGATAATTAATATTTGTTATATGTGAAACCATTAGAAAAGCAGTCCATCCTGCTGCTGACGGATACTCCTCCCACCTTATTCCCCTCAACCTCCGCCCCACTGTGAACCACTATTTCACACCCTGTGCATCGTGGAAGGACATATGGGAGGAGGGGAAATGGACCCCTGTGCACTCCAGCACAGGGAGAGAGATGAGGAGCAGATTCTGTTTGGCAGCAGGGAAATGCCCCTCCACCTCCGTTAGCACCATGACGAACGTGCTCCTGTCCTCTTTTTATTTAAGATACAGTGTTGTTTCACCACGGGAGACGATGCTACCAAAAACAAACTCATGACCTGGTAGATATAAGTGATAAATTGTGCATGGATGTTTATTAAATGATCAGAAGACGGCCTAGAAAAATCGGAGAAATGTCACGTAGCTCCTTAGATGTCTGGTAAGTTGATTTATATATATCTAAATACATATCCAATGGATTTGTAAACACCAAAAAAAAAAAAAAATGGCAGCTGTGTTTCTCTAGTGATGCCAAGAAATTCTAAAGGCAACCCAAAAAAAGATAGAGATTAAATAGCAACGCTGACAAAACTGGCTGTCAAATGTCTTGATTTGCAAAGTGCATGATTAAAGCTTGACATTTATAGCGTAGACCAGCATAGAAGAAAATCATAAATACCGGAAGAGGGCTTTAAAATGTCAACTTTTTGAAAATAAGTAAGAAATCCTCAAAGCCGAGAAAATGCATGAGTTGATTTCACTGTTGTGCATGCACCGTTGGAGTTGTCTGAGCTGGAGGAGATGAAGTTAGAGTTAAAAACTCAACATATGTTAAGGTATATAGGAATGCAACATGTAACATATGCAAAAGTTGCTAAAGCTGTAAGACATATTTAAAAAAAAAAAAAAGGATTTCCTCAACTAAAACCAAAAAAAAAAAAAAAAAGCAGGTAATGTGTAGATCATAAAACTTAGACTTTGGGCAGTTTAGACAAATCCAGTCACATTACAACACTGTAAAACACAGACTGAATTTTTTAAGTATGTTAGCATAATTCAAAATGACTTTACACGAGAAAAAATAGCTTTTGTTAATGTCCTGAAACATTCTCATCGGTCCGTCCCTTCTGCTCTGCACAGTGCAGCGCTTCCAGATACTTCTGCTTTAATGCCCTGCAATTGAATTCATAATGGCCTGGCTATATATGGAAAATCAATATTGCCATAGACTTTAGAATTTATTAGCCTGTTCCTCTTTCAATTTACAGTTAAAAGCTTGAATATTTCTCCTGGGGGTTATAATCCCTGATGGTATATTAAACTGATGACGTAACCTTTCAAAGACTTTTGAAGAGCACTACATGCATCACGCTTTCGATCTCGTCTGGAGTGAAACGGTCCGTACTGCCACGCCAACGCGGAATTCCACAAAATACTCAATTTTAAATGTCGATACTAAACTGTAAATTTATTCCTAAACAGTCGACATAAGCTCTGCCACACTGAGCCAGAAATAAATAATACAGAGGCCGCATAAGTTATAAATGGTAGTTTTGAATCCCTAAAACCCCTCATTTAATACAGTGGGAAAAATGTATGAAAATATCTAAACACCGCTCCAATGTTATCTGCATCAGATGATCTCTATTGTGCTATTTATTGTATGTTTCTTTGCTAATCACTTGCAATTCAGTGAGCCATTTCGAAGGCCCATAAATGTCACGTGAAATGTCTGCGGAGATGTGTTGAAGACGCTTACATGCTTTTTATAGGCAGCTATTCTGAATCAATGCAGTAATTCGCTTCCTGTCTTTCCCAGTTCTTGCCTTCAGAATGTGTGTTGTGGAGCCGGTACAGTGAGAGGTAAATTTTATGCTTTTAGCCGCTAACATCAAAAACACTTGGATATCAGGAGCAGGTGTTTTGCAGCAACATGTTGCGATTCGTCCTTAAAAGTAAATGTGAGCGATCGGTGTGCGGGGGGGGAGGATATTTGGAGATGACGGGAGTTCCTCCACCACTGCAGGGTCTCCGCACTGGCTTTGCCGCGACACGAAATATCAAGGTGTTATGCCTAAATCTTGTTTAGCAGATGTGTGCACACTGCCAGGCTTAATCCTCAGGGTGCAGCACACCGAGGGAAAACCGTGTCTTTATGCCTGCCAACTAGTCTGGATTCCCTCGGCTTGACACTGTGTACTCCGCTCTGCATTTTCTGGTTGCCAGTTCGAGTAAACGACTTTAAAGCAAGAGCAGGGGGACGGTGCTTTGCTCTACTTGTAATTACCGAGTGATTAGAATTGTTGGAGGTCATCAAATGTAAACGGTAGATGTAGCAGAGTGGGTGTTTTATCACACTGCACTCGCACTGGCACTCCGAGTGTACTCCTGCTCCTTATTTAAAGCGAGAACTTTGAGCTGCGCCGACAGAGCAATTTTAAATTACAGTAGGGATGTAATTTACGGATCCGGATGAAGTGCTGGAACTATTTCTGGAGCAATCATTTTCTGGGAGAATAGTTTAATGCAGAGGATTGAATGAATATATGTTCCGTGTCGTTGATACCGTATGAAAATAATTGGCTACTAAGATGCGCCTGGGTGTCCTTAGATAATTATTAAGATTAAAACTGGTTTCTAATTAAATTAGCATCAAATTTAGAATTGATGAACTCCATGGGCTGAGCCATAATTGATGAAAATTTTGACCTTGCCTGATTTCCCTGATTTAGTCAGTTGATGAGCTCTTACAGTTGATGGGCTTCTGTAGTACTGTGCGTGCCTGAGCATGTCCAACATTATTGAGGGTTGGGGGGGGGGCCTTAAATATTAGGCAACGACAGGCGGGGGAGGGATGTGCCGCGTTCCCTGTGACTCAGGATGACTCCTCAGGAAAACGAACCCCTGCAGTCGGCCCTGACCCTTCACGAGCGGGCGCGTTCCTTGTTGCGTCTGTGCACGTGGCGCGGTGATGCCACAGCAGATCCCTGGGTCTTTAACTGCAGAAATGGAAAGGGAGTGTGCGACAAAGGGAATCCTGAACCCCGCTGTTCATGTCCAGCGTGTAGTAACGTGGCAGCGCGTGGTAGCAGTGCATCACACGTGTTTGCATTGCAAAGGTAACTGCAGTGCGGTTGTGCTTCATGCTTCGATTTTATGCTGTGTTGTTGCATGCAAGTGTAAAATCGAGGTGCATCTGTTGATCAAGCTAAAATCTTTCACTTCCAGCTGCCTAATAGTGAGAATTTGCTGTTTTTCCTGCATAATATGTTGTATAAAGATTATTTCTATACATAGAAACATACATCCTCATACATGATATACTATATCATACAGTATATTCACTAAAAATAATATAATAATTTAATATTTAATATTTTTTTAAAGTAATATATCTCATATGCCTTTTTATATGAAATGATGATAGTAAGTCTACACCAAGTAATGAAGTAATAGGAATTTCTGTGCACTAGTCCAAATAATTGACATTTCTGTTTTATTTATTTATCTATTTATTTATTTTGTCTGACCAGAAAGAGAAAAGCAGTAAATCCTACACAAGGTGCAAGCACAGGGGACATAGACAGACGCGCAGAGAGAACCCCGGTGAGTGCGGATGAAATCAAATGTCACTTTTACCTAGCTTGTACTCATGAAGAGATACGCGCAGTCCAACGAATGAAAACAGTCGTGAAGCTCCTTCCCACCGGGAATGTCACTGTTACACACTCGGGATTGGCTCAGACGTACATACTGTGAGCCCGGAAACGCGCACATGCGGACGCGCTGCACCTACAGAGATGTTTACGCTCCAGTCAGCGTTGACCATGCATATTCAAGCTGATATGTCGGACTCGTGAATCTGTGCGTGCTGACACATTTACATATGAGCGCGGCTGTTGTGGCCCGGGCTGTGATTCGGGGTGACAGGTCTTATGCCACTTCCCTCGGGTCAGCGAAGGGGGAGGAGCCACAACGTGACAGGGATGAGGGCAGAGTCATGCCTTTCATTCACTGTCACTCTCCAATGACACAACCTCTGTTTGTCTCCGCTCTTCTCTTGGCACTGATGAGGTTACATATCTTCACAGGTGACTCATACCTGTTGTTTCAGTTTCTTCTCTGGTTGTTGTGCTTCACCTGATGCGGTCTGAGGTCCTAAGTTACATCAATCCAAGCCATGAGTTTGGCATTTTTGCTCTTGTCGCGTGGTTTAAGGTACAATAGGCACATCATGTGTATTTGATAGGTATATTATAGGTATAATCTTCAATTAACTTTTGTGATCTTTACTTTAATTCTTCATGCCATGCAGCTTACAATTGCTTTGAATAATACTTAAATGTGAAATTCTTAATTGATTAATTGCTTTATCCATGTCAGAAAACATTTAAAAATGGCCATTAATAATCCTTTTTCAGTTGACAGTCATGTATGAGTGGAAAAAAAGAAGAAATAAAAAAATAATGTCGTTGTCAAGTCACAACATGCTCTTGACTGTGCCTTTAAAGCTGTACATTAAATATATATTTATATATTTGGCACAACAGCAGGGTCCTGTTAGGGAGTCCCGAGTGATACCTATAGTCACTTTTATTTGATGTTAAACAACAAAATTAGGAGCAGTTAGAAACCGTTCAACAGCATTTCTGTTCATTTTCCACAAACAAAAATGGCAGCGCTTTCTGTGCAGAAACCTGCACCATAGCATCCACAAAGGTTTAACATTTGACTTGATACCTAATGACGTCCTATGGGAGTGAAAAATGTGACATTCATCCTTGAGTTTCCACTGTATTAAAACACCAGCCACCAGCACTGGCCCACTCAGCTAGTGCTGCTACGGTTAAAATTTGCAGCACACATCAGCATCACCGACGTACTGATTTAAGCCTGTTACTTACAATTCAGTTTACAGTTTTTCCAAAGCTCACTAAGTCCTTGTGATGGAGATAAGGAGGCTACTGTATTTTAAGAGCATCCCTATTGTCTCTTCTCCATTGTTCATATCAGCATTACAGCTGTGGAACTGTTACTGACTGAATTGGCGAATGTTTGATTCTCCACATGCAAAATGATCACACCACGGAGATTAAATGTTGCTCTTCCACCTAACCGGAGCTGATAAACTGTCAGATGGGAGAGAAAGCAAAACGTTAAGGCATCCAAAACTCATGTTCTAAGAGAAGTGACACTCACAGCGACCCATAGCGGTCAAAGTTTTCATTTCACACCCACTCAAAGCTACGCAAGCTGCTTGTTCAGCCATGTGGCTCTCTATAATCCTGTGAAACACTATCAGCACAGGTGCAGTCAAGGAGGACGCGTCTATTTTGGCTAAACACACAGAGATTCCTTCATTATCCGAACAAACACACACAATCCCATCAGCGGAGCACGGCTGACACTTTGGAGCACGTATTAGAATCCATGAGGGGATCTGTGCCACGGCACTGCACATGGCGGAAGGCATGCGCTGATCCGACCACAAGCGCTCACGCCTGATTGGCCCAGCTGGGACAGCCGCGGCCGGGTGACGTCCCCCTCGCTCTCTGTCACGGGCGAGGCTGAACGGAGCAGCCAGGTTTACAGCCCCCCCCCCCCGGACCCGACACCCTGTAGCGTACTCAGAGGCCGAAGCGCACACACACGTGCAGTCCGGTTCACAAAAAGATGCCAAAATGTGATGAGCACAGAGTAGAGAAAACGCAATAGAGTTGAGGCCATGGGCAGAACCGTGTTAAATCTGAATGTAATTCCAGGGGGAGGCATTGTTTTTTTTTTTGCATTTTTGTTGCTTGCATGCAGTAATGATTCACCGCTACAGTAAACAAATGAACATATTACTCCCATTTCATCAATGCTGTGTCAGCTGCCCCCCACCCCTCCCACCCCCCTCCCTCTCCTAAAAGTCACCACCTCCATTAGTGGGTCACAGAGCTAATTATTCAGCTGGTGATGAATGCACAGAGGTGTTGCCATCTGCTTCCCTTTCACAACATTCATCATGTCCTCAGTCCCCCTTCACTAATGCCAGTATCGATTCACCTCAAAAATCAAAAGACCTCAACCTCTTCCTCGCTATGTTTTGAAACATAAACCAGTTGTGTGGTGGCTCTTTAAGTGTCTTAGAAATAAATGAATTTCATTCAGTCGAGCAACTACGAGGGGTCACACCAATAAAAAGCTGGAAAGAGACAAGCTAACAGTCGGTTATTTTTAGCCTCTGTTCCATATACAACATGTTCCTCCAGACACTCAGATGCTCCAGGGTCATGCTCAGTGTTTGTGTTGCTTCCTATGGAGACCTCGTACCTCAGACAACATTTGACTGGAGCTTTTTGGGAAAAGATAGAGTCTGAGTTAATGTTGGATCTAGTATCCATGAATAAATCCACATGCAAAATGTTGATAGGTGGAATCCATCAGATAAGACATCATAATATTACTTATTTCCATGTAATGGAAATTTAGAAGGAAGGTTTGTCGACCATTTGATTTCAATCATGTTAACTTCAACAAAGCAATAAACTAGGACATCCTAAAGGATATTTAGTGACCTAAAAATCCCTTCCTAAAAAAAAATGCATGCGCTTGGAGAGGTGCAACAGTCAATAAATAGATAAGTTGATGAAAAGTAAAGGAAGGAAGTGGCAGCTTTGTGATGACCAATCACTAATGGTTATGGTAATTGTTCCCGACTCTAAATGCAGAACATTGTCCGTTTGCAGCATTACAGACATGTGTATATGATGCACAGTTTCACACATAAAACACATTTAAATATGTAACTGTTAGAACAATTTGCTCAGGGACAGTTTGTTCCCTGCGTCAAATGGACGACACGCTACTGAAGAAGAGAAGGATTTGTTTTTCCACGGTGCTAGGCTAGGCTGTTGGTTACTGTCAGTTTCATAGACATTTTGACCCAGCTTCAAGCCATAGAGTACTGCTCGCCCACGTCTTTTTTGCATTGCAGTGCCTGAGGTTGAAATAAAAAAAATATATATACTATATAGAAAAAATAAATGATCTGGCTGGTCTTGCGACCACACTGAATATCATTCTGATGATCATACTGAGCCAGTTTCTGCCACAGTGCAGTCTGGTTGTGTTCCTGGTGAGCTTAATAGTACAATTTCAAAACTTGCATCGTAAATCAGTGTCAACATCTTAATTCTCATTATACTGAGGGAAAGACCCCAATATAACAAACTTTAAATAGCACTCCTTGAGACGTAGGACACATTTATGTCCATCACCCGTCAGCTAGTTTGTCAACTACAGTTTGAAGGCACTTAAAGAGGTTCTACTATATGATGTATGTATATGATGAGTTCATGAAGGAATTTGTGTTTCATGGAACCCTTTTTTTTTCATTCTTTGGACATTATCAATTTCATTTTGGATTAAAAAAGAAAGATGCACTGGCCTTTTCCCTTAAGTAGTTGCCATTACAGCTAAAGGTGCTGAACTGTCAAGTGGCCATTGTTACCGTCCTATTTACTCTGTAGATTGTTCAAGATATTCAGTAGTACCTCATGAAACATTTTCTAGACATTCGGTTTATTTTACTTTACTTTAGAGGTGATGTCTTGTTTAGCTCCTAAATGGACTAATGGAATACACACATTGAATGATGCATTATTGCCAGTAAACAGTTATCTTCCTCTTATCTCCATAACACTTGATCATTTTGTCTTTCCCGTTTTTTTTTACATCACCAACACGGGATTCGTCTTCCAGGACAGTCGTGTCCTGTCCTGTCCTTTCCCCGCCCTGTCTCTTCTCTTGGAGTCATATTTAAACAAACTAACATTCATACATGAGTAGGTTTCCATGACCACAAGGCCCCGGGTATATCTAAGCCACAGCCCACCATGGTGTGATGGGTAGGAAAAAGCCCAAAGGCGAGCACAGATGCTCTTGTGCTACTAGTGTAGCCATGATGATAGCCCTATGGGCGAACATTTGAGAAAACTAAAAAGAAAAGGAAAGGAAAGAAAAACTCGATTAACTTGACAGAAAGGCTTAGGGCTTTAAATAACCACTGTTTTGGCCCTTCCTTTCTGTTTGTTATTGGTTTGGACCTCTTTTATACAGGACTGTCTTGATGCAGTGAGTAGTCGAGGGGACCGAACCTCTCTTCGCTGTTTACATAAAGATTAACTCTGACTATGTTTGTTCGAAGAATGATAATGACCTGGCAATTGCATGCGTAGGGAGAGCAGCAGCATCAGTCTCCTTAGCTGGCACAGTCACATTGTTTCTGGGTTTTATCACAGCTCCTCTCTCTAGTTTGGCATGAGAGCACACTACACAGCCCTCAGCTTCATCCCACCTCCACATCCAGCCCTCAGGTCAGCAGACCTATGCCATCATCATTATTTATTTATGTTGTCCATATAGTTGTATTAAAATTTAGACTTAGAAAGACACTTAATTATCACGATAAGTATGACATTAAACTAGTTTCAGCAATTGAGAGCTTTTAGAATCAGTTCAAAAATTTACTGACTGATAAACACTCTTACAGTATATTCATTCTCTAACATAGTTTACATCAGTGGTTCCCAATCTTTTTTCCTTGGAGACCTTTTTTCCACCCTGTACAGACTGAACTATTATTTTTACTATTTTTAGCTTCATAAATTAACTCTCCATCTTTCCAACAACAGTGACTTCCACGGAAAAAAAAACACGCTGGTTTAGATGATACCTTCAAGAAAACTTGGAAATTCTATATTCTAACTCAGAAATTTTGGACAATACCATAGCGTTCACGTTACATGTTAACATGTTAGGAGATAAAATAAGTTTGGAATATTGTCACTGTTTGCTGAACATTAAAATACATGCAGCAGCTATTTTTTCTTTTATTATTATTTTGGGAGCAGTAGTTTCTGAGTTTGACAACTCAGAGCTCATTTTTTTACAAGTTGTCTTGATTGCAGCATCAGCTGGAGCTGGATCTCAAGCAAACTCAACCGCCACCCTGCTTCTGATCACTGATGTGATTAGTTTAGAGAGGGAAAACTGGGTTACTCTCATTCCATTGGTGGGCGAACTCAATTGGCTGCACGAACCTGACAATATCCCGCATCAACATGCGGAAACATGGTGAAACAGGTGAAAACTGATGTGGAGCTCAGATCAGACAAGTATTGGCCCACCCCCTGTGATCTCTGGCGTCCCCCTTGGTGGGGTGCAGACCCCAGGTTGGGAAGCACTGGTTTAGATGGGTAGAAATTTGTTAAAAATATTGTTGGCTACCTCTGAACTATTACCACAATGTACAATTAATGTAGTATAATGTTCTGTTTGCATTTGTGAAATTAAAAGAAGCATTCTTATGCAGGGTGTAGAGATGCTACAGCCAAATGAAAACAGCCACATGCAAACGCACTCAATGACTGTTGCATGAAAAGTTAAGAAACCCTCATGGGATTATAAAAATCAGGCTGACCATGCGTGTGAGTAGAAATCCAAACAGCTTTCAGCTCCAACTTAAAGTTATTTTCTCTCTCTCTCATGAACTCGTGCTCACGTTATCCCTTATTATAACAGAAGCCGTGCATAACCCCAAACAAGAGGAGACTTTACTCTGTTTGCGTCTTGATGTAGGCAAATGTAAACACAGCGCTGTGTGGTCTTTAATGCGATGTAGGAGATTTCATTAGGCCCTTGTATACATTGGGTGCCTCAGCTGTGAGGCAGCCTGAGGGATTTGCCTCTGGCAAAAATATATTTACGGAGTCCATAGTTTCAGCTTAGGGAAGTGTTTTCTTTTTTCCAGCCAATCCTTAACCAGGTATTTGTTCTTATATATTTACACGTACTAATGCTTATGTTGATATGTATTACCAAACACTGCCTCAAAATAGCACTGTTCTTTTTCTCGTCTCTTAGTTTTGCTTCTTCAATCGTCGTCGACTCTGGCGTCCAGACTGGGTTGATGACAGTGTGGCTCCTTTTGTTTCTGGGCTTTAGATCCAATATCAGTGCGATGAAGCCCTATTTTTTGTAACAACCGGACCTGTCAGTTGACACTGCAAACTGGATTGGACGATTAAAGTTGGATTGGAACAAGTGTAACCGCAGGCAAGAACATATTGCTGCAATAGGGCTCTTTTTGTTCTCCTTCCATTCAGTATGTTTCCATCTCAGCGCTCCAGCCCTCTGATGCCTTTTCAATCCTTTCTTTCCTCCCCTTCACTGCATCCTTAAAGTGTTTTGTGGGAAATCTGATTGCTCGGTTCCGTTTACTTTCACTTGCCATCTGCTGAATTTGGCTGCGACCGCGAATCAATTCTTAATGTGCGCAGCCTTGCATTGACTCGCCTGTGCTGTGTCTCTGTCTCTCTATTTCATCTTCTTCTGGTCTCTGGCATGTTTAGACCTCTGAACGCTAAACAAAACAGTCCAATCCATGACTCTTGATGAAAGAATGCTCACAGAAAAGACGCTTCAGATGCTTAAAAAAAAAATAAAAAATAAGAGAGAAGGCCTGAACCGAAAATATCGACTCAGAGCAACAGAAAATCTTTGGATTGTTCAGTTGCAGAAAGGAGAGATTCTTTTTTTTATTTTATTTTAAGTAGAAGTTTATAGTAGAAGTTCATGAATGAATTATGAAACTGCTCTTCAAGTAGTGCAGTTCCATTTTTTATTTATTTATTTATTTTTTTGCAGTTACATATTTCTTCTAAAAGAGGAAATGAGACATGAGACGTACATTTCTTCAGTGGAAACATATTGTCTCTTAAACACACAGACACACACAAACCATAGCATCTAGGATTAGCAACACAATTATTTCCAAAGAGACACAAAATGTCACTTTCATTGTAGTTGGAACGACGTGCGGCTAGTGGATACATGGGACTATGCTGCAGCTACCATGTTTATTAGATTAATGCATACTGTAGGTTTTCAACAGGGCGTCCGCGACCCCCAGCGGTCTTTTTTAAACTTTTGCCCAAAATTTTTATTTGACTAAATGCAAATGAACATAAAACCTGTACACAGTAGGCGCCGCCCCATCGCTGCTGATCCAATTGCATTTTACACGCTGACTCTGTCAGGTTCCCCGCAATTGGCTGAGAGCCTTTTCACTCCCCATGTGAAATCCAGACACACGCTACAGAAGAGAAGCTAACAAACACTGCAGCTCGCTCCCATCAGCCGTCTGAGGCCAAAGAGTTTTGTTGATTCATTGTCCCTAGAACATTCAGCTACATTTAAAGGTTCAACTGTTTATGGCAGTTGCACGGCCATCATTCTGTTGCACGTTTGAAATTTGAATCTGTGTTATTTGAATAGCGCGATATTGAATGCAAAATTATAATAATAATGTATATTTATAAACAGCACTAGGTCAAGCTTAATATAGAACATGTATAGTAGGTGGGGGGTCCCTATTTAATCTCTCCATCAGTTTGGGGTCCTTGGCCTGAAAAATGTTAAAGACAACAGGATTAATGCATTGGAATGCTAACAACTGATAATTTGCACTACACATAAAGTGTTCCTTGCCGACATGAAACAAAATAATAACTCATTAATGCTACTTTCATCCCAGTGGTGGTGCTATATGAAAACGGATTATCATAACTGAATTGTGGACATGAACGTGAACGTGAGTTCATAGCGATGCACTGAGGAGTTGTCGAGACATTTTTATCCTTGACCAAAGTGGTCAACAAGCTCCGACTCACCTGTACCGGCAGCAGCGCTGAAATTAAGGTCACCGCCACCCACTGTCATACACTGACCTCTTGGCTCTCAACCATTAATCTGTTATTTATAGTAACCTGACTGTCGGAGTGTGGGGGCTCGCTGTCAAGCATTCTAATGATTTCAGACTGAACTCTGTTTCAACTCCGTCCCTGAGAAATGTTGTTTGATAAACCTTGGCCCATCCTGCAGCCAGGATCTTCACTCAGCCCGCTTTGCTCCTCAAGGCAAATACAGTGGAGCAGTAGAGTCCATGGAGCAGACGGATTAAAGTGAATGATGCCTGATGAATGCTGCGCGCTGACACCGTGACTTATTGCCCAGATATTAAAGTGTAATGGCGTGGGAGATCCTTCTCTCCTGTCATTCATATCCCAGCTATGGCCAGATTGAAAATCTAAAATATGAACGATGTCCTGTGGATTCTTCGCTAGAATCAGGGTCAGGGTCAGTGTCTGCCGACACACATGTGTGTTTTTGTGCTTGGGCGTCGTGCAACCTTAAGGATTTGTCTGCGAGCAAGATGCTTAACTTCATACAGCTCGTAGCGTAGGTGAATTATCCTCTCAGAGCAAAATCAGCGTTTAAGCCTTAATTCTTAGTTATAAGAAACGGTTTGATATGAATATTTTCAGTTTGTTTCACTTCACTTCACATGTAAGTGAGGGGATTAATTCATGAGAATTAACGGAATCTGGTACGAAACTCAAATCAAATTTTAAAGATTGAGGAAGAGACACCACAGGTGGGGGAGAAAGTTAACTGAATTATTCATGACTACGAGGAGAGTCAGTTGCAGATTAGCAAGAATCATGTCACCAACTTAACCTGCATAAATACTTAATTAGAATATTGCGATCTGCTCCGTGCATGGTGTCTGTACCTGTGTGTGAATGCACGCACATTCAAGCCGGCAAGAGCCTCCCTCCTCCTCCCCCACCACACTAACTCAGCCAAAATCATCTTCACAGGGTTCAGTCACTGTGATGGCAAGGATGTCTCTACTTATCTGCCGTAAACAAAGCCAACTGTGGATGGCAGTGGCATTTGGCCTCCGTGTGCTCTCCTTCCTGGCAGCGTGCGTGCGTGCGCTGAGCTGCTGCAGCCGGAGCGACAGAGGATGTGGAAGTTGACGGTCGCTCCTCTAACATGTCTGACTTAAACTGCCTGGTGCCGCAGGGCCGAAGCCACGTTTCATTATGCAATGCTAATTAATTTCCGGAGGAAGTCATGCGCGTTTCTAACTGATTGACTTGTTGTCGCACCCTAAATAGATGTTCACAAACTCAGGATGCTCAAAGTGGCAATTTCGCACCGGCTACAGTCAAGTTGTACCATCAGCTTGTTTAAAGGTGTTAAGGAAGGGGCGGCTTTAATGGGACAGCTGTTAATCAGTCACTCATTAAGTGCTCTTGTATTGTTTTACATCCCCAGGGATGTGTTTGTGACTTGTGTCCTATTAATACCACGCTTAAATTCTCTTTGTCATCTGTACGGCGAGCGTCGACCGAGTCAGCACTGACAAAGCGAGAGGCGGCTGAGCACAGTTGGCAGGTCTCGGGTCCGCTTTGGCCCGAGACAATGGGTTTCACGGTGAATCCGAGCTTCTGCACAGGAGCAGCCTAATGCTCTTATGTCCGCCTTCATCTCTTTCCCTCTGTCTCGCTTTACCTCGCCTCACCCATTTGTCTTTTCGCCGAACGACCCCAGTGTGCCTCCCATCTGGCGGAGCTGTTGTACGTGGCCAGTCATAAATCACCTCTCTGATCAACTCCAGCACCCCTGAGAAATCCGTGTCGTCAATAAGTGACGAAATGGCGCTCCTTTGCCCGTGTGTCGTAAATGACCCTTGTGTTGGAGACAGTGAATCTTTCTGCTCCGCGGAGGGTTGCTCCTGCCATCCACTCCTTGTTAGTGGATTGTTTTTCGCATCAGCGCTGCGTCACCCGCTGAGGACACACGAGAGCCCATGTGGATAAGAGCAAGACGGCATCTCGGCTTTAAAAAGCCTTGGCTAATTGAAATTAAACAGCATAATTTCAGCCTCATTAGAAAACCACCGTTTATTCGAGAAAAACCCAAAGCTGCACAGTCCGAGGCCAAAAAAATAAAAAGTTCAGACCAAACAGACATTAATTACTGCTGCTTTTATGCTCTGCGCTTAGCTGAAGGCTTTCTAAAATCTTTTTAGAGTCTCCCTTGGTTTGGAGCTCCAAAATAAAAGGGAGTAGTAAAAATAATGTGCCTCGTGTGGAGCGATAGCAAGGAGATAGAAAGCTGCCTTTACTACGCTTTAACTGTTGCTCCACATGAGACCATAACACTTTAACCGCTCTTATTACGTGTAAGGTGTTATTTGGCCTTCTATGACAAGTGAAGTGTTTTCATGAGGGGAACATTTGGAAAGTTTCACCAAATGTTCCAAATTAGGAATTTTTCCAAATCTCAAACCCTTCATTTGCTGCTGGATGGCAGCTGCTGCTTTCGCGTTTGTGTTTGCTTCCAAATGGCTGCCATGGACACTCATACCAGAGCTATATGTGCATAAACACCGGAGCCAAGTTCAACCTTCCAGGAAGATAAAGGACAATGTAGAAGTGCCACTTAAGGTATGTGTATACAGTTTCAGGGGGCATCTGGATTTGAAACAGGAAGCGGTTAAGCTGCTGTTTTATGCTCTTCTCTGCGCCACTTTCCAGTCTTGTAATTGTATCCAGTCATTGTAATCTCATGGTAAACTGTAAAATAGTAATCTACATATAATAAAATACCAGTATATGCCCATGTGGCATACAAGATAATAGCATTTAAATATTTGCTGTTTGGGGCCTTTATATTAAAGCTGAAACGACAGACTGATTAATTAATGGAGCATTTATTGATGAATTCATTTATTTTCAAGTGCATGCTCTCTGTCTTATAATTTATGTGATTTATTATTTCAGACTACTTAGGGTTGATCCAAATGACACATTATGAATCCATAATGACTATAATAACAGCCTCAGATAACATGTAGAAATCAGGGTCAAATGTGGATGCTAATATAAAAATAGCCCCTTTCACTAGCGGGCATGGTTGGGTTGCACAGGCGGTCATCGGCCCACAGGCTCGTATTGTATACACTGTAAATGACCTCCAACTCTTGGTGGAATACACCATTATCCACATCCATATTCAGCGAATGAGATGTGCAAAGAGAAGGAGCCGGCCCCGTACGGTCCTTGATGGATGATGATGAGGAGGAGGAAGCGGAGGTTTTGGAGAGGGGGGATGGGGACAGTGAGCAGAGCAGAAAGAGGGAGGTTAGTGGAAGGGTGAGGCTGAGCAGGGATTTGTGGGGGCGGGTAGCGATGGCCCACGGGGGAGTAAGATGGGGGGATGGTGAGGAACGGGGGGACACTATGAGCCGAGTCCCCCCCCCTCACCCCGTTTGCTTCTGATAATACCTCTGTACTGTGCCAGGCTGGGAACGGGAGGTTTGCGTGAAAGCCTCGTCTCTGCTCGGCGCTCCGTGCCACGGGCTGAAACAGGGCGCTCCATTCATTCAACCTCTCTGGTTTTGTCTCATTAGAATGTTGGTGCCACGGATGCTAAAGCTACCTTTGTGTGCTCATGTGTACATGCATGACTGTTTGTTTCTACACTGTGATAATTGATTGCTTCGCTTGCAGGGGTTTCCTCCGTAGCGTATGTGAGCGTACGGCGTAAATCCGCATCTATAAACCAGTGAGCCTGATGTACAACTTCAGGATATCAGTCAAGAACCAGTCAAGATTTTCCCGCTCTTAAGTCAGGAGTTGTGAAAGCTTTCTTTCTTTCCAAAACAGCTCCTAACGGGGCAATTCTTATTTTAAAAGCCCTCCAGTACTTGACCTGGAAGCAAGGGGTTTGTTTTCCCCCTTATACAAATGTTGAATTGTAACAGCAGAGTGTAAAAGAGCGCATTTGAAATACACCATCAGCACTGTCCTCAGTCATCTCTCATCACCATTCTGCTCTTTGCATGTATCAGTCTTTCAGACAGCAGAATGGCCCCTACAGTATAGACTGAGGCTGAAAGCTGCAGCTGCTGCACACTGAGCAGAGGCAAGGGACAGCACTCCCCCTGCTCCTCTGCACACACACACACACACACACACACATAAAAACACACAGAGAGAAAGAGAGAGAGAGAGCTGCTCCTCCCTGTTTGTCTGATGTTTTGCTTTGCTTTAATAGCAAGACTGATGCCATTTAAATCTTTCGCTTCAATTCTCCCAATGCAAATCCAGCTGCATAAGTGGGTTACCAAAGTCCTTCACTGACACACCAGGCGAGAAGTGTGAATGCAGCGGGCCTGTGTCTGAGAGAGGTTTGCCAAAAATCTGATGATTTTATTTTATTTTTTTTTTTTACCTGTAAAGAAAATATATATCTTGCACAACCCACTGTCTGCTTTGTTTGGAAACAATTCTTTTTTATTACACTATTCAACTACTATGACTGTATTTCTTAACAAACTATATTCCTCACAAAATAATCACTTAATGCATCCTTAGTAATTGAATCACATGGCATTATGTGGAAAGCATCTATGAAAAGATGTTCCAAGGCAGTTTCCATGTGATGTACTCACCATAAAAATAACCCAAACACTGTCAAATTTGAGACTTGAAATTTCAGAAATTATCACTTTTCTTTCCAAGTCTGTTAAAACATCAACTTCTCCTAAAGGTGTGCCTGTTGGCTTCTTTCTACATTTATTTATTTAGCTTTTCATGATTTCTTTATTCTTTACCGCATCCTGCTTTATTGTCCCCATGCATTGTTTACATGTTCGTTTCATATGCAGTCATTTACCTGCAGGTGAATATATGGTGAATATATATATTTTTATGTTGTGGCAATGCTACTTTTTGGCATGGAAAGTGTCTACTTATGCTTGATTAAGACACTTCCTAAGATGACTAACATAATCTTTCACACACCATATGCAGATAGACATACTTGTCCTTCTGGTCTTTAATCATCACATTTTGAAGCCATATGAAGCCATAAAAATATGCACTAACACGCTCTCAAATCACACCCGCACTCACGTATAGGCAAAAGTCTAAGGCTGAGCCTAATTTGAATTCCAACACCCTATTTCACAGCATAAACAAATAGATGAGTAATTTGGAAACCTTGCTTTCCTTCATCCGTCTTCCCTCTGCCAAGCTGTTCAGCTCCCTCTGCATTAAAGATACGATGCACTAATGAAGTCATCCTTAATCTGGTACAATAGGTGCTATATGGCCCCTCTGATGAAGGCTCATCAAGGTGAAAGTACTATATGATTTGTTGGATATTATTACCATGGTAATAGGATCTTTGAAGACATAAAGGACTGAGAGGGAGCGGCACACGCTGTGCAACCAGGTGTGTGATATTTAGCAGCAGCAGTCGCCTCAAGAGCAGATCTGTCAGACAAGTGAACCCACACTGTAATGAACAAATGGCCACTCCCCTAGAGAAAGTGAATTATATGAATAAGAATAGCACACATGTACAGTAGTTTGCGGGAGCATGCGCAGTTTCTCTGCCCTCCAAACCTGTCGCCTAGGGCAAAGGTGCTCGGCACACACACACACACACACACACAACCGTGCCGAGTATGGTCCATCCACGCCCGAAGACATAACAAGAAACATCTAATTCTGACTCACTCTCCGTCTGACTCATGCACGCATAAATACACACACACACACACAACTACAGAGCAACCGTTTCCCCGGCGGCAATTTTGACATTTATTTACTTACACAGCATCTCTAGTTTATCATATATTATACACTTTTGCTAAGTCAATACATTACAAACACTTATTCTCCTTCACCACGCAGGGATTTATTTTTGCCTTGCCTCACTCGGCTCATTCCACCCTCCTCCATCTCCTCCGACCTTCTCTAATGAGGCTCTTGAGTTTGCAGGTGAGCCTGAGGAGAAGTGCGCCTCCACGTGTGTGTGCGTCTTGCATCACGATGTACGATAACATGCTTGCAGAAAGGCCGCGAGAAAGATGAGTGCCTGTTCACCTCAGGTTGGCTCCATGCTAATTACAGATGAGGATCTTATCTAAGGCTGATGAGTTAAACGAGACCTCTTTGAGCATGTGACGAAGTCTGCACTTCCGACCCGTAATCTATCAACATATTCAGTTATACCGTATGAGTCAAACTTAAAAGCAAGGCTGTTTTTAAGTTACACACACACAACATACACTTTTGATGTTTTGGTTTGTTAATGTATTTTAAAGTATGAATGCAAAATTAAGTATCCTAGATAATAAGTCTCAACTGCAATGGTTTAAAGTGGGACTTCTTTATCTGTAGCCCCACGTTCCACCAAATGACAGCCACAATATAAGATGAAAATGAGTTTATTGCAAGGTGGTGCTGTTGTGAATAGGTTTCGTAAAGCCTCTGGGAAATAATTTAAACCCGAATGAAGTTACATGTACAGGCTGTTGCTAAGATCAAAAGAACGCCCAACAACAGGCTGAACATCTATAGAGCGTGTTTATTAGAGGTCCTGCATCCTAAAGCCTCTCCGCTCAGCTGTAAGCTTCCCCCATTGTTTGCACCCTTGGTGGGTTTTTACATGCGGCACAGCTAGGTCGCATAAACACACCGCTGACATACGGAAATGCGCTGCCTCTTTGCTTTACCCCCTCGTATTTTTGTGCACGCTCTATCCGTCACTTCGGCTCAGTTTGACAATGAACGCTACCCATGGAGGCAACCAGACAGCCTGAGTCAAGGAGGCAACTTCGCTCTCATTTGCAAATATTTAACAGCCCAAATGTGTTCGCTCACGAGCCCCTGAATGCATTAAGCCCATGTTTATGTATGATAATGAGGAAGCGCTTGTAGCCTCCAATCACCCTCTATTAATGAACCTGCTCCGTGACACAGAACAAAAATCAAAAAATAAAATTCAGCTTTTCTTGCTGTTAGGCTGAAATAAGGATTTAAACATTTCCATATATGTCCTGGAGATACACAGACAATGAACTCACATGAATACTGCAACGTTTGCCCAAGAAGCGAGTCCTAATATTTATGAATACAATGTATTTTGTGCAGTAATTTCATTATGTATTTAGGAGTGCAGAAATCAAAAATAAGAATCAGTGAACAGATAATAGCGTATAATCTGAACAATGTGGTTGCTTTATATGTTGTGTGCAACACTGTTTAAAGTGGGTATTCATTTATCCTTTCTTCAGCCCTGATATCCATCCATTTATCCATCCATCCCAAGCAAACGCAGTATTCGCTCGTGCACCTATCGCTCCATCCACCCTAGTGGGTGTGTGGGGGTGTAGCTCAGTGGTAGAGCATTTGACTGCAGATCAAGAGGTCCCTAGTTCAATTCTGGGTGCCCCCTGTGGATCTTTTGTAAGTACGCTCCCATAACTGTGCATTGGTGCACTCTCACGCTGATTTTCTATGATGCGCTGTAGAGGGCCCCAAATTTCCTGAATGAAATGAAACAAACAGGCCGACTCCTGCCTTGAACTGAGATCCGCTGGAACCTAACGCAACACGTTGTGTAACATCCCAGCCACAGGTGTCAGGCTGTGTACTAGTGACTTCTGAGGGTGTGCAGGTTTCCGCTCCATCCAGACACCACACATTACACTGCAGGTAGCTGAGCAAATAAATCCCCCCTGTCCTGCTGCGGCGGTTTCAGCTACCATAGATGTTTATGATGAAAGTATTTACATGAGCACTCGGCAGAATTAATCAGAGGCACGCTGCGTGCACCACTTTTAACTCTGAAGTTGTTCTGCACTGAGGCAACCGATTTCGCAGATGCAATTAATTCAACACTTTAATGTGCCTGGCTTATTAAAGGGCAGGCCTTTTCACACAGAATCAACACTGAGTCATAAATGGTCCCGCTGAGTGAGCTGCACACAAGGCAAGTGTAGATTTATGAGAGAATATTACAAAGGAACACTACACGCTTTTTAAACCAGTTGCCTGATACACTTCTAACTACTACATATACAAGAAAAAAAAGGAAAAGGGAGGCAGCAGTGGTAGCTTAATTTGGACAGAAAATCTCCTTACCTGATGTCTGGCGGGTTGAGCTGAATTGTGTCCAAACATTCATTCCAGTAGAAGCTGCTCAGCCAACCCAAACAACAATAAAGTTTCTTGCTCCCTGGTTTCTGTCTCCATCGCTGGCACCGGGCCCATATGATATCTTTTTCTGGCACCAAAACAGTCATCTATCTTAATTCAGTATTCATTGGAGTCACTGAGAACACACCGAGTCGTTCGTGGATATGTGAAAGTTGCTTAGGTGTTACATTTTCACAATGCATCATAAACCGACAGGAGAACCCCCATCTACATATTTAGTGTTTATAGTACGTTTATAGTTAGCATGACGCTACGATGCCAGGTGTGTTGCCACTACACCACGCACACAGTTTACAACAACAGCTTCTACTCCAGCCTGTTCATAAAGTGTGCAGACAATTCAATGCTAAACATTAGACGACATTAGAAAGGGCAGAAGATTCAGCTTTCAGTACAAACCCCTGTAAAATGTAGTTTTAATCATGTTATTTGATGAATTTGAAGTTGGAGCAGGATGTTTAGGAGGTAATTGTGCTAGCAAGGAAACATGTTGGAAAAAAAAACTGTCTCTGGAAGTTTTCAGGAAGTTACTGTTCATATCTAACTTTCTTATTGTGATCTGGGAAATTCCAAGCGCACGAGGATCAGTGGGAAACATTGCATTCTCGTCTTTAAACATCCTCTTTTTCCCATGAAGTTTTACCGTTCCATGAAGCCTCCAATTTAATGATGACACGGCTGTCTCCGGCTTAGCGCACATTAAAATCCACCCGTCGCTCTGCGACTCTGAAACATGTAAATTTACGCAATGGCCTGACAAATTTGTCACTCAAGCCTCTGCTCGGTGTGCTTTCATGTTTATGAGGACTGTGCACTGTGAACTGAACCAAATTAACTTGGTTTATGCAGACAGATTGAAGGATTATGAGAGTTAAGCAGCCCCAATCTCCCCAATCCATCTATATTCTGTCTGTGTTGTGACATGCTCATATATACAATGTATTCTGTGGGCTGCTTAGATCCACTCAGTATTTAAAATGGAGGGAGCTAAGTTTCTTCAGATACCAGACAGTGTAAATATGCAGCGTAAAGATGCAAACATCTGCATGTGTGACACAGATTTTTATGCACGTCATGTCGCTTTAATATAGTTTTATGTATTTGTAGTGAATGCATAATGAGTGGAACAAATGGAGGTCCAAAATGTATGCACTGTGAGCTGATAAGGTGTTTGAAGAAAAGGCAATTCTCCATGGAACATTATGACAAGGACAGATAAGTAGATTCACAACTCATATGGCCCACTCATGACAAGTGCTAGGTACTACGTACTCACTTTTCCATATTACTGAGATTGTGTTTGGTGTAAGAGATCATAGCATTAGCAGTGACTGCACAAAAAAAACTTCAGTTGCTTTATTCTAATATGCAAAGAAAGCAAGCTGTCACCATCACCCACAATATATGTCGGCCTTTCGAGCTTCTCCACTTCCTCTGAACGTTGCAATAGCACTCTCGACTGTATTTTGCAAGCATAATCTCTGGTTTGAGTTTGCTTCATTTTGCCACTTTCTCAGCGTGACCACACCATGCGTAACGAAATCCTGCGAAGAGTAAGTGTAGATTCAAGAGACAGCGAATGGCCTTTAAAAGTTCAGTCCAGTATGAGGTGAAAGTGCTTTCAGTACACATTTTTCAAAACTCTGCATGAACAACAGGTGGATTTGATGGATTCAGGGAGGAAACTGTATTTCTATGTGGTGGACAACAAGTCAAAATGCTGCTGTGTTGAAAATTGAAAATGGAAGAGTAGAGGGGGCACCCAGATTTGAACTGGGGACCTCTTGATCTGCAGTCAAATGCTCTACCACTGAGCTATACCCCCCTGTCATAAGTACTCACTCATCTATGCAACAGATCTATCTATTTATCATGAGCAATACCCAGAAATTAACATACTGTAACATAGTTTCCATAATTGTGAATGTCTTCTTTCATTTAATCTTCATATGGTAACATACAGCTCACAAGGTCACTGCACGTTTGCTTCACAAACAGTTAATGACCTGGAGATCATTCGTTATCGCCCTGGCTGTCAACATCACCATCGTGTCTCGGATAAATAGAACGCACAAAGCTATTCGCATCAAATTATTCAAGGTTATTACCAAGATGACACTTCCCCCAAAAAAATGCATTTCGCTGCTTATCAGCTTCCCTCCTGCAGACAAAAAGAAAGAGGCTAAATTGTGACAGCCGTACATTAAAGAAAACTTTAACAGAAGCCCGTGGACTTTGAGAGACATGATATGATTTTAAAGAGGATTTATGCTCTGTGATTTCTCAGCGCATGATCTGTGAAATTTGGTGATAGCAATTGGTCCGCTCAGAGGGGAGAGATAAGGAAAGCGGCGGAGATAGCGCGCAGTCCTAATTTGAGCAACCACCACTGGCGAGTGGATTTGGACAATATCAAACCAGCATCTTTCATTGTTCATAACATTGCATGATTAGGAGTCCATGAGAGGATGAGGGAAAGGGGGGAGTGAGGAGGTGCACTGAGAGTCTGAAAGTGATGGAGGATTATGAGTGTCCACATTTCTTCAAGTGGAGCCCTGTAATGGCCAGAGTCAGCTGATAATTTGAAAGGTTCACAACTTTTATTTCACAGTGTCCTCTTCTGACCCACTGTGTGAAGTGGATAGGCTAGGTTTTTATTTATAGCCAGCAGTTCATTGGCTTTTTCTTCACTCCTGTCAGATACTGTTGCGCAGCACTGTTGTATAGCAGTGCATGTGTTGCTGTGTTTTTGTTAAGGCAGGCAGATACGTCAATTAATTTATCTCAGTTGATAGGGACATTTCATAATTGAGCAAGATGCATCATTTGTGTGTACAAAAAGCCATCCAAACAATAAAGCTTGAGATATTTCAGAGTGGGCAAAGTGTTGTTTAGTGTTCAACGCAGACATTATTCTAGCATACCATCTAATAAGATCATATTGGGTTATACTAGAAAAGTACAGATCCATATGTATTACGACCATGCTGGTAACCAAAAGTAGTTATAGCATTCTGGGAGGACGGCCAAGTGAAAAAATAAAAATATGAGGGGAACAATGCACTCTTTCCTGGAAGACAGTAAAAGCAATGCACTCGACGGAAAAATGTGACAGAAGTTTAAAAAAAAAAGAAAAGAAAGAAAAAGAAACACTGCCTGCTTTCTCAATTCCGCCCATCTCTCATGAACTCTTTTTTGGCTTGTTCAAAGAACAAACCTTTGAGCACATCCTCTGTCTTAGTGACAGTCTTTTATTCGGGTGTCCTTAAAGCTTAACCCACTTGACCAGGTTCTTCACAAATCTGTCACTCTGTCTCTCGCATGCACATCTTTTCTATTTTGAGAGAACATTGATATGGAAATGGCCCACATGGCAGCTTTAAAGTCGGCCAGAGGTGGTCTGAAGTCTCATAAAGTCGGTGACTGGATTATAATTTACACCCAAAATCCTTGGATACGTCCCCTCCCATTTGTTCACTGTCAGACCTCCCCTCTCTTCATGGGGGCATTAAAAACCCGGCCCCTCCTCCTCATCATCGCCATCCCGCACACAAGCACCCTTACGCCCACCCCCACCATGACCCAGTTTGGAGGGGATGAGGGGGCAAGTGAGGACCATTGTGAGTACCACAGGGAGAGAGGCAAGATGCTCTGCCTACCTCATTCCTCTCCCTTTCAGGAAGAGCTCACACTTGGTTAAGCACACACACTGAGGCTCCTCACAAGAGAACGGCCACGGAGCTGTGTGTTTTGTTTTGAGTTTTTTGTTGTCGGGATGCCGCTGTTGATTTTGGGTCAGGGCCGTATGAGGTCAGCTCAGTTTAAGAGTATGTAAAGAGGACTAAGTGAGACAATGAGGCAGAGATGGGGGGGGTCTCAGGTCGAGAGACAAAGGACACAGTACCTGGCAACTGGCAGAGGAGAAGTAGAGTGAGTATGCTGCTTATTCACTTTATTTTGCTCCTTGGGTTCTCTGTGTGAATGATTTCTAACTTGTTTTTATCCGAGATTTTTTTTGTCTAAATGATGTGGTGTGTCGCGAAGCAAAATTGCTGACTGCTTCCCCAAAGTAAGGCAGCAACTCACTGAGGATGACTTCTTGAACTTCCTTATCTTTAAGAAAACTTACACTTCTACCGCTAACGAGGGAATTTTATTTTTTTTCCCTGCGCGAAGCTGAATAAAAGGCACAGATGCACACAGAGAGGCTGCTCCTGCCTCAGAGATTCCTTCTATAACATATGGAACCGGTTTACAGTTGTGCTTCTTCCCTTCGGACACTGTTAATGAGGGAATTTTTAGTTTCCCATGAACTCAGAGGCAGACGTGCTCCTCGAGAACCCGCCTCCCTCATCTAAACTGAAGAAGAACAGCTCATTCATCCATCTCGACTTCCCCATCTCTTAATCGCATCAGCGAAGGTCGAAGTGGTTCGACCACACGCACCACACCTCGGCAGTTTCTATTTTTACCCGACCGATGAAATTTTCGGATTTGAATTCCTTTATGTCTCCTGCCGCGCGTTTTTCCGTGCCAGAGGCCCAAATTGGGGTGCACTGTCTACTCAACTGTTTGGAATTTATGGTTTATTTGTGTTTCATGGCTGCATGCATTGATCACTCTGCAAGTAAGTTTAATGTGCGTGTGTGTTTTTATAAATACAATCACCATACAATGTGGTAGACATTAGCCTTTGAAATGGATGTGATGAAAAGATAACCTTGTGTGGGTTAACTTAAAGCAAAGTCACTCTTGGCACGCATGCTCTTAATCACTTCAGGGACTCGTTGGAACAAAGTTGCTGCTCAGGAACAAAAACAGACAACCAGAGATGTTGATAAGGATTCCAATTTTAGCTATGCTGGATTTTTTTTTGATGATTTGAATATCTCTGTGTGCCTAACAAAGGAGCTTATCCATCCCCTTCGGAGTAGGAGAACAGCAAATACAATATAGGGAAGCCCCCAGTGCATTCTAAGCTATGCATTTACCAGCAGTGTGTCCTCCGCAGCATTGGCATTATAGTTATCTCATATCACAAAGCAGAGTCTAGTGACCTTTTTTGCGACATACATTTGTTGATTTTCTGTTGGTTAGCTTCACGGCTGTGGTTTAACCCACATTTGAAAATCCAGGGGGGCTATAACGGGCAGATGTCTGGCCGGCCACTGTGTGAGCAGATTAGTTTGATCTGTGCCGTCTGCAAGGTGGGAGCTCTGAAGGGCATCAGCGAAGACTGAGGATGCCACTGGCGGAGCACAGGGAGAGGGACAGACAGAGGCAGAGAAGAACATCGGCTCTAAGAGAGCGGCGCTCAGAGCTCGCATTCATTCCTCTAATGCTTTCATTCTGACTTTTATTGTATTAAATAGCTTAATGTTTCCAGTGATTTGTGGAATTAACTAAATCAACCGTGTAGCTCTCTGTGTTTCGGTGTAACAATGATATCAAAAGCCTTTTTTTTTTTTCATTTCTCTATTTGATGACCATAGCTAAAAAGAGACTCCCTGACTATATGACAGCCCGTGGCACTGACACAATAGACCTCACCGTGCCTGAATTTCTACTTCATCTCAATTAATTATTCGTTTTTGGGGGTAAAAAAAAAAAAATGTGATTAAACTTTACACAGAGAGCATATTAAGTCTCTGATCTTACTCCAGCTCTCAGCAGTGAAGGCCGCTTCAGACGCGTTTAGTAATGGCTTTTTCGCTGATTAAAATTCTATTAACATAAAATGTGAGAAGCACATGGGCAGATTCATGTTTTTTTAAGCAGGTGGTGCAATTAACCCTCCTCTGTGTTGACCAGTCCTCTTTCTTTTGCTGTCTTGCCTTCCTGACCTCGACTCTTTGTCTGCTCTGGCAGTAAAGAGTTCAGTTGAAACTTTTGAGGTAAAAATGTGCTAGGTGACGAAAGAGAAAAAACCTTTGTTATTACATTAGAATCACACAGTCACAACTATTGAACTGTCTAAATTCATGAATCACTGGGAATCACTAATAATAACATTTATTAAGAACATGTCAGGTCAGATAAAGAAGGAATTATTTCTTTTACTGAATCTGCCTTAAGATCTTTTATTATAAAAAGGAGAGATCTAATTGATAATGAGCATGATGATGAAGCAGCGGCTCAAACAACTTGAGGCGATTTGTGTTCTTATTGACATTATGTGAATAAAACTGAACTGAACTGAACAAACTGGCAGTCAAACTCTGTTTTAAATAAATAAATCTTAATGTATATGGATGAAGACGAGGCAAGGAGGCATACAGCACATGGTGTAAATATAATCACAGTCTACATTAATACAGTGATCAGAAATGAGAAACGACCGAGCAGTTAAATATGTTTCATAAGTAAGTGTTCTTGTTACACTTCACTTGCTTAAATTTTCAACCAGAGGCTAATAAACCCATTAGTCTTGCATACGCTCAGATTTTTATTATTTTTTTCTTTCTCTACAATTTATGTTTGGATACATTAAGTATACAAATGGCCCTTGGCCTGTGCTTACTAATATGAATGTGGCTTTCTGGGTGTGTTTGTGTGCTATGAAAGCCAGACAAAAATATGTTTTATGGAGACGGTTCAAAGGCAAAAAGAAAGAACAGAGGCGGCTTAATATATTTTCTTTAGTATGTTAATACTTTTATTATTTAGTCTGAAGTTTATACATTTTATAAACTTCTTTAACTTTAATTATTGTTATTGATTTCAGCAAGGAAAAGATGCTTCCTTGAATTCTATTGGACAGACGTTTCAAATTAAGCATGTCACGGCAAAGGTTTAGCCAATTACACGTGGGTAACAATGTGACATGTTCACATTGCACATGTGATACCAAAACAAAAACACAAAGAAAATAATCCTACAATCTGTAATCTCCCAGGCGTTGTCCAAATAAGAAGTCAGAGGAAACTGATAGTGTCACTGGAATTTGAAAGGCAGAAACAATGACCTGCCACATGTGTTTTGCGTCTTCACCTGTTGCAGCACAGAACTCCCCTGGATGATGCATGCAGTTACAACACCCAGTTATGCAATTGTACCCTCATGCAGTCGTCCCGTGCACAAGTCGGGGGTTTGTCCCACGATGGGCTCATTCCCCTGATGTCCCTCTAAACCTCGGGGCCCTCCAGCTGGAGCACCGTGTCCACATGATGAGTCACCACAGTGAATAAGGACTACCTCAGCTAACCCTCTGAGCTGCATCCCTTCTAGTCATGCGACTTTTGCATCAATTATTTTTCATGCTTTCTGAGTCCGTTGCACGTGCGAGTGTGTCTCCCCGTCTCTGTCGTGAGTCTGTCTGGACGTGAGTGGATCCAGAGGGATATAAGCCAGCCACTGAGGGGATCCTTGCAGTGATTCTGACTGTAATTGCAAGTGTCTGTTTGAGTCAGCATGTAAGATTGTGATTTGGAGAGTTCAGCCCTCAGGAACCAATCTTGTTGACCCTTGACCTTGTACTCTTCTGGTAGGGCTGTGAGCTGTGTCATGGGTATCAGAGAGACTGATACGTCTGTCTCCTTGATACATCTCAGCCTGACCTTTTGAGCTCATGGCTATGGACTCATTGATCCTGAAATTCCCATTCAAGGCTCGTTAGTAGTATTATATACAATGACTGTGAGTTTACACTGTGGTGGATTTTCCTTATGACTGTTTCAAAGTTTCGAACTAAAGTTTGGTCTACGTTTTGATTTGTTCATCTGCAACATGGTTTCCACCAATTTGCTGCTCATTCTTTGTATCAAAGAAACAGACAGAAAGTTTGACCCTTGTGTCTACGTGGTGTTATTCGGGAGGCTGACTCACGCTAGTAACTTAATGCGCAGAGTCAGCTTCTTACCCCAACTGCTCCAGTAGCTCCTGCAGACATAAATTGGATTGGAAAGCACGTTTCCATGTTGTATGCTGTATACGTCTATGGCAGCAGGAGAATTAAACCCAGCCAGCTGTGTGTCTGGACTGCAGCGTCTCTTCTGGTCAAGGGGGAGACAGTTCCTGGGTGCACAAACTGCCAGTGAACTCAACAGAGAAACACAAGGTCCCGTCAAAGGACACACTGAAGTTCCTGTGTGACTCGGGAATATGTAATGGTACTTTTTCTCAAGCTACACCACATATGTAAGAAGAGTGTGCTTTAAATGAGTTCATGGAGGTTGTACAAATGCACAGGACAAAATTTACTACATGATAGCTGTTAAACTAAAAATACGTAAGCCTAAATCTCACAAGCAAAGGGTTGCAGTTTTATTAGAAAGTACAGAGCAAAAAAGACAAACACTGTAGAACTGAAACTGATAGTAATTCATTTGTTGTCCCAAAACATTAAGCTGCAGAATGGCTTTAGTGTCGTATTAAATCAAGCAGTTTAACCTTTCGAGGCCGCCTGATTGTCTGTTAGTGAATCTGGATATTATTCGCTAAAGGACAGTACCAAAGCACAGTTAAAGTCACGGAGAGAAATGCAGTGATGTAATGCAGGAAAAAAGTCAGAGACAGAGCTCCGCCATGGAAAGACACTGCTATGACTCTCCGTGTGCTTGTGACAGCATCTCTCCCTCTGTCCTGCCATGTCCTGCTTACTCATACATGTCGGTCACAGACGTTCAGATTTAGCACTTCACTGCTCAGTCCGACTGCACGTTGTCCTCAGATTAGGCTGCTGCATGTATGCCGGTAACGCACGCTCGAGTGTGATTGTACACACAAAGGATTCCTGACATCTACCGTACCTCCTGTGTCTCAGGCATGGCCTTATATGGTCAGAGTGATCAATACTCTGCACATGTTTTATCGCAAGCCGTCTTCAAAACATTCCCACCCTCTCGACTCCTACGGGAGACACAAAACAGAGAGCTGGGACCTCCTGCTCCTCTGTTTTAGCTAAGTTTTCCCTCACTGCAGCTTCAGCGACAAGCCCATTAAAGCCCTTTAAACCCTCTCCTAAGCTAGTATTCATGGTTGGATTTTCCTCCCAGCCAAGCTGACAATAAGCCATGCGCTATTGCAGCTTCATAAGGAGGAAAGTTCTGTGGAGGTGTCATACTCATCGCCCAAAGCTGCCCTGAGGGACAGCGGTGTTTGGGTTCAGCTCCACTGCCTGAGCTAATGTGGCTCTGCTGTCTGAAATCCCGCTCCAACGGTTTGTGCCCCTACCACCTGCTGATTCTGCTGGTTCGGATGGACTGCCTGGAGCCCAGATCTAACCTACATATGCGACGGGTCCTTCTTCCCAAATTGCACGTACACGCAGCACCAGCACAATGCCACAGTGCACAATTTACCTCCCAACCAGGACAAACCAGTGAATTTAATACAATCCTGAAAACTGCACCTCACACAGAAGAAGGCTCACTAAGAGGATTTATTTCTTCTAAAAGAGATATGCTGTTAAATAAAGTGTGTGTGTGTGTGTGTGTGTGTGTGTGTGTGTGTGTGTGTGTGTGTGTGTGTGTGTCTCTATTTGATGATAGCAAATTCCTGTTTGGATTATTTTGCCTCCATCTCGGTGCTGCTTGATGGTATTTTTTTTTTTAATACTGATATCCTCTTTCCACCCTGTTTGGTCTTCTTAATTCCCTAAAAAGCCCAAACTTGACAGCTCACTGTGGCACTGAGCTGATTTCAGTGTGTGTGTGTTTGCGAGCTGCAAGGAGCAACAGACCAAATTAAGGACATATTGATTGCCTAAGCTCAGAGAGGAACATTCATTTTAATTAAGGCTTTTATCATGTCACCGCCATTCACATCTTGTTGCTGAAGTTGCAGGGCTAATGCTATTACCACGAGGATTAAAGTCTTGCCAGAAAAATTTGGCCAAATCTTACTGAATGCTTTGATCATGTGTTAAAATGTTTGAGATGTTCTTGTGAAGGCATTTATTGTGAACTCACGCCGTGTTCCTTTTTGTCGTCATTCTTCTTCACCTCCTGCAGAGTCTGTGAAAAGGTGAGAGAGGGACACTGTCTGCCCCACTGTCCAGCGACACCATGAGCTGGAGCTTCCTCACGCGGCTGCTGGAGGAGATCCACAACCACTCCACCTTCGTGGGGAAGCTGTGGCTCACCGTGCTCATCGTCTTCCGCATTGTTCTCACTGCCGTTGGGGGAGAGTCCATCTACTACGACGAGCAGAGCAAGTTTGTCTGCAACTCGGGCCAGCCAGGCTGTGAGAATGTTTGCTACGATGCCTTTGCCCCTCTATCTCACGTCCGCTTCTGGGTCTTCCAGATCATTTTGGTTGCAATGCCTTCTCTCATGTACATGGGCTACGCCGTCAACAAAATTGCACGGTTAGATGAAGCCAAAGGAGGAGGTGGGTCAGCTGCAGTTAGAACGGCAGTAGGGAGCTACACACACAGAAAACCTAGGAAAATCTGCTTTGGAGCGAGGCAACACCGAGGCATTGAAGAGGCTGAGGAGGACCAGGAGGATGATCCCATGATCTATGAAGTGCCAGAGATGGAGCCCCCCAAAAGGCCTCGGGATCCACTGCAGCCAACACCTAGACCCAAAATCCGTCATGATGGGCGTAAGCGTATCCGAGACGAGGGGCTTATGCGGGTCTACGTTCTGCAGCTGGTGTCTCGTACAGTGCTAGAAGCAGGCTTCCTTGCTGGCCAGTATTTGTTGTATGGCTTCCGTGTGAAGCCAATATTTGTCTGCTCGGGGAAACCTTGTCCCCACAACATTGACTGCTTTGTGTCACGGCCGACAGAGAAAACCATTTTTCTGCGTATCATGTATGGTGTCACTATACTTTGCCTCACACTTAATGTTTGGGAGATGCTCCATTTGGGCATTGGTTCCATCTGCGACATTCTTCGCCGCCGGCGATGCCCACCTCAGGAGGACGAGTACCAGTTGGGCTTGCTGGTCACCAACGGGGGCGTGGAGGGCTCAGTAGGGGTAACAGGACCCGAGGCCGGATCTGAGGGAGGGGAGGGTGGAGATGGTGCTGCCGATTACGTTGGCTACCCTTTCTCATGGAACACCCCATCAGCTCCTCCGGGTTACAACATTGTGGTGAAGCCAGAGCAGATACCCTACACTGACCTTAGCAATGCTAAGATGGCATGCAAGCAGAACCGGGCAAACATTGCCCAGGAGGAGCAGCAGCAGTTTGGTAGCAATGAGGACAATTTCCCCACTGGAGGAGAGGCCCGTGTGGCTCTGAACAAGGACATGATCCAGCAAGCACATGAGCAACTGGAGGCTGCCATTCAGGCCTACAGCCAGCAGCATCGAGCTGAGGAGCAGCTTGGAGACAACCAGGACGATAAGCCCCAAAGTAACATTATTCAGGCACAACCTCAGCCGCAGCCTCAGCCTCAGAAAGAGCGCAAGCATAGATTCAAGCATGGGAAAGGAGGCAGTAGCGGTGGAGGCAGCAGCAGCAACAGCAGCAGCAGCAAATCAGGAGAGGGAAAGCCCTCTGTATGGATTTAACCCCAGAATCAAGGACATGTGTTGAAACCATGTATATATTACAGACTGAGCTGTTGCAATTTTTTTCTTGGATATTTAAACACCACTGTGCCTTAAAGAATCATGCAAGCTGGAGAAGATCTGTTTGTGTACAAAATGTGATGTTGCAGATGACTGATTTTTTTTGTCTGGGCTATCACTGTCTAACTTGAAACATCACACCAATACAAACTTTGTTAGGCTGTAGTCTGCCGTTTACATGTCGCATTCTCCTCAAGTCCTAAAGCAGATTATTGACCTCTGTTGTCTTCCTGATCAACCTTTCTTAGGGATTTCAGCTTTGGAAAGTCACTGAATCAAAATGAGTTCTCTTGCAAATTAGAGTGATCCCAGATTTGGCTTAGCTCATTTTCTGTCCACTCTTCTGCAGCTAATACCATGGCTTCCTATCTGATGGGACATCTAAATACAATGACATCAAAATAACGTATTATCCCAATACATGATGCCATGTGGTCACTATGTCCGACCAAGCTAAAGCAATGACTTCACACTGTTATGTCGCAATAATGGAGCGTCAGTACAGCATAAATGCAATAACATGAGTCATAATTCAGTGGCGGCGCTCAAAGCAGTGATTTTATGATGCGGTGAGAACATCACCTTCCTGAAGGCTGTGTCCTGTCAGTCATGTTCTGCGTCTGCTCTTTCTCCAGCGTCATTCACAGTGTCGTGTTGCGGTGACTTTGCATTTGACCGTGTGTTCGTATATGTTTCCCATGTATTGAAACCAGTGCTTCACAACCAGTGCCACTCAGGAACTCCTGAGTGCACCTGGTGATTTTTGTCAAATCCATATCTACATGAGAAAAAACATTTAACAGCGTGGATAAGCAATCCAGCTTTTAAACCTTGTTCTTCACGTTCCCCGTTTCTCCCTATGGCTCTTCGTGGCTATTGGACAAGGCAGCTTAGTGCTTCACTGTTGCTCCATCTTCCTTGTAGCTGACTGCCCCCTGGTGGTGTATTTTTAGATAGGGAGTAGATAACCAGTTGCCAATGCTACCTGCATCCAGCAACACCTGAACCAACTGTAGTGTTCCTTTTCTATCGACAAGACTTGTGTCACTTATGTCTTCCCAGTGTAACAACTTCAGTGTTTTATGCACAAGGTTGCAATATCATCATGTTGTAATGGGAAAAGGTTTAAAGCCATTACTATAACACAGTGAGACCAAACACTGTCTGTGTGATGCAAGTGTCAGTGCCAAGATTTTATGCTAGGCTGCCATGAAGCCTGGTTGTTTGTAGCTTTGGAATACTGTGGCCATGCTACTCCAGTTGTGGAAATATGCCTACGTGAGACCAACCCTTTTTTAAAAGTCACTTGTTTTTTTGTACTGCAGTATGTGCATTGCTTTTTGAAATTGGATTGAAACAAACAAAACAAACAAACAAAAAATAAAAACAACTCCAAAATGGGGTCCATTTTTATGTTCAAGCCAGTGTTTTATATGAAAGCATCCTGTTTTTCAATGACATTTTTTGTAGAAGAAAATAAAATGAATTAAAATGAATCTTAAAAAAAATGAATTAGCTGTATGGATATTTATGGATGTTGTGATTGAAATTGCCTTCCAATTGTAAAAAATGTGAAATATGACATAGTATATTTTTCTAATATGTCGACTACTTAATGATGTAAAAGAAAAAAAATGTCAGTCTGTTCCTTGTATGTTGCAGTATCGGTATTTAATGTATGTATCAACCCTCTGAGCTGTGTTTTAATAACAGTGTTCTTCCTTTTCCAACATGAGATCTGCCGAACAGCTGCGTTGCAAATCCATTGGTGAAAAGACTTAAAGTGCCAAATTATTCAAACCATTCCAAGCTTTGCCCTGCTGTAGCTTTCCACTTTCCAAAAAAAAAAAAAAGAAAGAAATGGTGTCCTTATTTCATGATGGTAAATCAGAATGAGGAATAAATCTACAAACCTTTACATTTCTTTCTTGATTTAATTAATGAAAGATCTGAGCCTGATGCAGAAAACATCAACCATAACGTGAGGCTATGCATTGTGAAGAACATGTTATACTTGACAATGGTGTGCTTGAGTAGACTCTCTCTGAATGGCTAGTTCATCACTCGGCTGTACATGTCTGTTTAACAAGCCCAGACTGCAGGAGACAGATATAAATCACCAAAAGTACTCCAGTCAGCTATTCCCCAAGCAGTAACTGCCACGGGCTGCACTGACGCCAAACTGATCCCAATAAGCCACAGGTGATTTACTGAGAGTCCCACAGTCGCTGTCACTCTCTTCCCCTAAAGGCCAATCAGCTCTCATTAAAATCTTCCCCAGTAAGCAAAGTTTGTCAACTAAAGTATTTACTGTGGTTTGGGGAGCGGTCCAAATGGACTCCAGGCAGCTGGTGCTTCTCTGCCGCTAGATCAAGCAGCGGCCACAAGAGGGCGAATTCTCATCAAATGAGGGAGCATGGAGGTGCCATGAGGGTACACTCAGAGACCCCATCTGGTCCAGTCTCCATGACTGGCAGGTTGGCCTTACATCTTCAAACTTATTCCAAGCGGCACGGACTCTGTTCTTTCAGGAGAATGTGAGGAATTTGGGCAGCTACATGAGAGGTCAAAAGAATTACCCCGTGGCACAGTTATGTATTTGTTCTCTTTTCCCTATTGAGTGACTGGGAAAGAAAGAGGTAAAGTGAGACAGAAAGTGCACTCTCTGTTCGGAGATGGCTTTTATTACTACTTTTATCAGAGTTTGTCAGCATTTTGTCTTGGGCCTTGTGAAACGGTCTCCAAAATGTTACCATGGCTTTTAAAAGAAACGTCAAAAGGAAGCAGAACAATCCAAAGTGGCAATGAAAGTCATACGGAAGTATGTCAGCGTGCATTTTGAGGTATGTGGCAGTTCTGTTACAGGAATAAACAGTTTTTGTACAATTACAAAGGGAAAAAATCGAAAGCCACAACGAGCTTCTAATCCTTCAGGTTTAGTGGTTTAGCTGCATGTCTATGTTGGTCAAGGAAAACTTATTTTCCTCCAAACTTCCTTGTATTTCTGAACATAAGTAGTAGGTTAATATTTTAAGAAGGATTTCCAGCAACACTGTTCCGCTAAATGTTCTAGTACTTGTAGTGTAGTGAGAGTTATTTTCTTGCTTTTTTTTTTCCTTTTTTCAAAAAGCAACAACTTAAAAGAAAGTCCACTCTCTGAGGGACAATGTGAGTTAGAGAACTCACAATCCTACAAGTGGATGCACGCCCTGGAACTAAAAGCCATTGGCAGCCGAAAGTGTTAGGACTTGTAGAGGGAATACATACCGTACGTAGGTGTGTTGACTGGTTACCTGTACGGCTGGTTTAGTGTTTTCCGTAAATAGGGGTGGAGCATTATTTATGCAGACGTTTCATTTCTCCTTTTCACTGTGAGAGAAGCAAACTTGTGTCGGCTAAAATCATCTGTGGGTCTCATGTGTCAGGGATGCCATGATGTTCATCTTTTTCTCAGTCTTTCTACACAAAACAGTGAAGAGGAAGGGTGCGGCAAGGGTGTGTTGTTTCCTCACCTGTTTCATATAATTACCTATGTGGGATGTGACAATAAAACCAGTGGTGTTACCGGTACAAACTCTGATTCATACGTGTGTTTTTTTGTTTTTGTTTGTTTTTTACCATGCCTTTTGTAAAATGTACATTTCTTTGAGTGCCATTATGGTATCCCCTTACCAAGTTGTTTTTTTTTTTCATATTATGGATCAATACTTTTGAATTGCATGTGAAAAAATACTTATTTTCCTATAAAATAAATAAATTGAATCAAATAAAGCGTCTGCATCATTTGTTTTAGGAAAATAAATATCAAGAAATAAAAGGCTTCCCACTCCGAAAGCACGGAGTATTGTTCTGTTGTTGTTGACAGCATGAGACGTGTGTTTGACTTTGATTGATACGGAGCGGGAGGTCTCTGGAGTCCTATCGGGAGAATTACAAATGCATGGGCTGATGTTGTGTCACTGGCAGAATCAGCATGGGAGACCGGCAGGACGTCACTTCAGTTCTGTTTCAGCCGTGTCATTTTGTTTGTCACTTTGGCAGCTGAACTTCTGAGTCTGTGAGGCTTTAAAATGCATCACGAGCTCAGAGTTGCCTCCAAACAGTTGCTGACTTTAAAAATGAAGTTGTCCTCGAAGATCCAATCACCGCTTCCTCCCGCTCTTTTTTTTTTCCTGTTTTTTTTTTTCCGTTTTCCAATTTGAGTCTAGTAAGTTCACAGCCGAGCTCCCGGGAGCGTAGACAACAGTAATGGAATGGGAAAGTATGCTTTTTGTGATTCTCTGAAATAAATAAATATTGTTCCCTGAAGGAACAAGCCAGCTGGAACAAGCAAAGTGCTGCAGTTATACAACGAGGTCACTGGCACGATGACTGGAATCCCAGGAGCAATGTCCAGGATAGCAACTTGTTGCAGCGGGCTGTTTTCTCTAAAAAGAAACAGTTGAAGCTGTAAATGGCCTAATTGGCTAGATGCACTGGCCCTACATGGATTTGTTAACAATGCACAAATGTTTCCATTATGAGAAGTACTTCCTGATTCCCATTCAAATGCGTGGTTCCCATGGTAACTGTGTGTAATGCATTGTGTTAATATTACCAGTAAGGAACGTAATAAAAAATATGAGGACTAATAATGAACGTAAATAACACTCATGATGTTATGTCAGGTGTCATAAAAAAGAAGAGCGGGGGATAAAATGCTAAATTCTTTTAAATCACTGTATCATATGGTGCTCTAGTCACAACATGAATACTGAGCACAAACTGTGCCCCGGACTTGGCTGAACACACTGTTTGTAAGGAGAATTGTTGCATTCTAATGACAAATCTTGGCGGGGCCTGTCCACTTAATGGCTTAGAGACACTAAATCATGCAAAATGAGACGTCTGGGAAGAGCTTTCGCTGCCTGGTTAGACAAGTGAATTCAACGGCAGCCACAGATGCAAATAACTTCCAAATGTTTATTTACTTTCACTTCACTTCGGACCTCACCTCGCTTTGCCCACAAATAAAACAAAATTACACTGAGAATAGCAACAACTGGCTCACCAAGAGTTTGGTCTAAATCTTGTACATTGTCTCTCTGTCTATGTCAAAAACCACTGTTAAAATACAAAAGTGTCAGCATGAAAAAGTGCACAGTTCATTAACGGCTTCTTCTCACATAGTCAGTTGAACCTGCACATTTAAAAGCACTATGTAAATTAGCACATGTACCAGTTTTGCCACTTTGTGGCAGTAAAGCACTTGTCCTTGTATGGTCACGGTGTTAAAATTCTTCCTTCTCTCTGTAGTGTCTCAGGTCAGTCCTTGTCTCAAAGCGTCACCACATGTCCCCAGAATGCAGCCATGATGGTTTGTCCCCAAATAAAAAATGAATACCCCAAAGTTACCCTTCACTATTACCAAAATATTTTTAAGTGGTTAAATGCATTCAAGCCCAACCATCATAGAGGAAAGGAGGTATTTGATACTTCAAAATACATTCAGCTCGATTTTAAAATCTAAAAATCTCATAAGTCATAAGTAATTAACATGAGGCGAGGTTAGGATGACCCAACAAAGGCATCCTATTAGAAGAATTACAGACATCAGTTGGAAGGTTTAGTTAATAAATAGAGATGCACTGGAAGACTATTTACAAAAACGGTTAAAGTCTTCCTGTTGTTGCATTTGGATTTAATTACAAACGTCTTCATGGCCCATATGCTAAGAAAGGCTGACACTCGTGCATTGTCAGTCCATTCCCTCAGACAAACTGCTCATTCATTTAAAAGTGTATACAATGTGATTGGTTGATTTTACTCTATGAGCTGCCATTCTTCCCTAGGAACTAAGGCTCACAGTCTCCCAGGTGAAGCCTGAGCACACCCTCATTGTGCAGCTTTACCAAGAGGCTAAACTCCACCGGCATGGCGTGGAATTTTACTTTAGTCTGTCTGTCGTCGTAATAGTGGTTAGTGAGGGCACGGAAGTCGTGTGGGTGAGTGCTGAATGGCCAGAATCCGTACAGATTCACTTCGGAACAGAATTCCAGTGCGAAGCTGGCCATGATTATGCCAGTGCTGAGCCGGGCTGCCTTCAGACCCATACTGCGCCAGAAGCGGGCCAAATTACCGAGGTACTCAGGGTTGAAGAACATAGGTCGGATGGGGCTATTGAAGTCCTCAACGGTGTAGAGAGCCCGCAGAGACACAGGAGTGTTGTGGCCATAGGAGAAGGCAGGTAGGAGCAGCATGGAGTTGCCATAGGTGCGCAGACCCTCTACAAATGCACGCCGCCTTCCCATTAGACCCCCATACCTGGAAATAATCAGATCTTGTGAAGCAACCAGACTAAACTGAGAGACTGAGTTGACACATTCATTGCCTTGCTCACTTGTCCAGCATGATGCTCGGGTTTGCAGTTACAAGGTTAGTCTTGACGCCAACATGTTCCTCATATCCATTTTGCAAAGGTGGAAGGTTGCACCTGAACAAGCAACAAAGACGACATAAAAAGTGAATTGAATTTTCACAAGAATGATTTGATTACGTTGATTACCACTGCCTGCGGGACACCTTTCTCACCTCATAACAAATTCAGCTGAATCGATCCTTTTCCCGCAGCTGCTGTTTGTCAAGATCCCACCGTTCCCAACAACAGCACAAGTTTTCCAAGTTTTGTTTGAGGAAGGATGGTCCTGAAATGAACATCAGCCAAAAACATGTGACAAAATAATAACATAACACACTTTACTCTCTTTTTTTTTCTTTTTTTTTGCGTGTTGTGTAAGACAAATCCCTATGTGGTGGGAGAAAATCTGTATTTAATTTGCAAATGTTTTCCATTCCCTCCTCTAAATAACCAAATAGGACCCATAGCAATAGACAGCGTTTGGTGGTAAAAAAGAAATATCGTTCATATCTTGGTGGGCGTAGTGGTGTACGTTTTTTGGCTTGCTGTCAATGTGGTGTCTTCACCAATATATTTATGTTTGTTCTTGACTATGAGTGCTCGGAATTCATTCAAAATCGCCACCACATTGAACAAAAGCAGAGATTTAGTACGGACTTGATCAACCTGTTACGACAGGAACGGGAAATAGACCAGGGTGTGTCAGAGATATGAACTGGTAATAACAGAGTATTGTCTGCTCAGTGATAGAACATTTGACTATAGTAAACGGCCTTGCTTTTATGTAGCGCTTTTCTACCTACTCAAAGGTAGACTACTCAAAGCGCTTTTGACAGTCAGATAAAAGTAAAAGTATCATCCACCCATTCACTCACACAAGCACACAGATATTTACACACCAGTCCCAGTTGCACTGGGAGCAACTGGAGGTTCAGTGTCTTGCTCAAGGACACTTCAGCATATGGCACACTCGAACCGGGGATCAAAACCGCTAACCCTTCGGTTCGTGGACAACCTAGGTCCCTAGTTCAGTTCTGGATGCCCCCTAAAGCTCATGATGATCAGCTTGTGGACTATCATTGAACTTCACCAAAACTTAACCAGATCTTGGCAGTTATTAATACTACATACATGGTTGTGTTGTCTGATCTCACCATTGTCTTTGGAATCACAAAATAAAAGAATAAAAAAAATTAAAAAAAAATTAACAAGAATATATTATTATATCATATCAGCATTATAGTAAAACAAGCTAAACCTGCTCTGTGTATCTGCACCACCTTCTGTCACAGGAGTTTTACCCATCTAACTGGTGAACACTCTTGACGTTGCAAATTTTGTAATTTTTTTTCTTATACTAATTTATTTTATTACATTTTTACTTTTATTTTATTGGTATCTTTTAATTATGTCATTTTTAATTTTTTAACTACTCTGGCTTGCGTGCAACGTTGTTAGGTTTATTGTGCGTAGATGTGTGTGTGAATGTTTGTCTCTCTGTCAGTCTTGTTTTAACAGCGGTCTTTATTGTTAGGCTCCTGACATTTAGCTGTTATTTCCTCATCATTCTGGGTTAATGATTGACATTAATCATTTATTACATATGGGTTTCAAATTGTAAAAGTCAAGTATGCTATTTATTTAAGTCATATCATAATGGAGGAACCCACCAAAAAAAAGAGAGCCTTTCAAAAGTGGTATATGTCAGTGGCAGAGCAGGTGACTGCAGATTGAGAGGTCCCCAGTTCAAGTCTGGGTTGTACATTTTAGCTAGTTTCTCTGTGTGTGTATGTAGTTATGCAGAACAGAGTGATTCAAGTTCTCTTTTCTGTTTCATGTCTGTCTTTACCTCTTTATCAAACTGCAAACACGTGATTTAACTCATGACATTTGAGGAACAACTGCAACCTCGAACAGGCAACACGTAACGATTAGTGTTCACGAAATGGGTGAGAAAAAACATACCTTTGTAAAGGTACTGAAAATCTCCGGGGTCACTTTGAGAGTCCTCTTTTTCTCCCCGTCATAAACCAGCTTTGAGCCCACAGGAGTGTTCATCTGCGTAATGATGGCCTTATTGAAACCATTGCACTTGAGGTTCAGTTCATACCTGCCGAATCAAAAAAAGACTTACGTAAGCGGTGAAACCGTTTGACCGATACAATAGACTCTTCTCTCGTACAGTCTTTTCAGTGAAATCCTTTTAACCATAACTCAAGCGAACCTTAGACTTCCTATATTTAGACCTCGTCTGTGAGTTCCTGTGTCTCACCGGATGTTTCTGTTTCCACTTCTGCTTCTATTGCATGAAAAGCATGTAGCAATACATGCTTTTCATGCAATTCTTTTTTGTAAATATTTTTTTGTGTAAATATAACTAACTGGACTGAAACTATCATTTTGCATGGACCTCCCCACCTGAATTACGACACACTGTGCGTGCAACAACAGTTTGCTGTCCTATGTTAGTATTTTGGAGGGGGAGGAGGAAGCATGACTGATTTGCTTCTTAACATTCTTAAACGTAACAGAAAAGAACAAGAGCTATACCTGAACTTTGAGTAATTGTCCTCTTGCTTCTTCCAGGTGTTTGAGTAACCCTTCATTATTTTTTCGACAACCTCCCTGCAAAGCACACACATCCCAGCGCACAGTCAGGCGTGTTGGCTCTTTTAATGCTGACATGACTTGAATTGATGGTGGCATAAACAAAGAGCAAACAGGAGTAGACGCCATGATGAAGTTTGCTCTCACCTGCAGCCTTTACAGGGGACGGCGGCCGGGGGAGTTCTTTTCTTTTGGGGAGTTTGGCGAGGTTCCACATGGCTGAGGAAAAACAGGACAGAATAGTGAAATGAAGATACTAAGTCATCCGCCTCTGAGGCCTCTATCCTCTAGGCTTCACTCCGTTTATTCTGTTGCTCATATCTACTGAGAAGGGAAAACATCAAGACCGAATATGTTTTCATGCAAACATCTACAAGCCTTCAGATAAATGCCAACCCTATATAGCATAAACACACGAAATAACAGGTGGGGGAGGAGGGAAAAACCTGTAACTGAGAGAGAGTGCAGACTCGTATACCATAAATGAACAACCACTGTACAAACCCACGCGTAGAGACCTTTGCCACATCAGGTCACATCTGTCTGTCACTGTTTGCAGAAAGTTTCTGTACAGTTGTGTCTTCCTCTTCCTGCTTTTGAGTTTACAGAATATATTTAGAAATCTAAAATCGTCTTATAACGCATGGACCTGTTTGATTCCTTATCTCTAATCAAATGTAGCAAAGCGTAACAGTACAAACAAAAGTACACTGTGTTATATATTGTCCAATATTTCATTTTTATGTGATTGTGTCTTCTGATTTTGATATACCCAAGATCAACTTGTTGCTTATTTTAAATTAAGCTCTCGCACTGGTCCCTCAAACCAATCAGGACAACATCTCAGAAGATGTCATCTTAGAAACTTTGATGGACATTTTATACGGTACTTAAAAGATTCTGTAGATCAGTTTTAACGCAGTAATTAATATTTCCACAGCTATGGGCTTTTTGTCAAAGGGCATAAGTGGAAAAGAAGTTGGAAAAGACTGCAGAAGAGAGCAGAAAACGTGGGTGGAAACTCCCAAGGCTCCTGTTTCTCTCCTACTGCTATATCAGCATCTTCCAGCACTCTTCTAATGTCAAATCCCAGCATGCCTTTTCAGCTCGACCCACATCCCAAACAGTAAAACTCAACTGTGTATTGTGTTCGCTAGTGGTTACATACTTACTTAGTGTCAAGAATGTACCAGATGAGAGTGGTCAGCACGCTCCCCAAAAAAAGTAAAGTGATCAGAAAATAGAAGAGAGTCTTCAAGGGCTGTCCCCTCATACCTCTCCCCTCCTGCTAACTTCCTCCGTCAGCCACCTCACCTTCTGTCTGTCTCGCGCTTCACCTTGTGAAACGCTAATCTGTTGCCCTTCTAATATTCTCACATTCCTCCTCCTCTCTCTCCTTTTCTCTGTTCTCTACACTCAACTCCTCCTCCTCTTCATCCTCTTCCCGTCTGTCTGTCTGTCTGTCTGGTTTGACTCAGTGTTTCTGTCTTGTTCCAGTGTTCGTTCTGAGAGCCAGGAAGCCTTCTCAGTCATTCACCTATCTCCACTTTCCGTCTCTTGCTCAGGCAAGTCCTCAGTCGTCTCTGAAACTCTACTTTGTTCTCGCTCTCTTTCCGCTTGGGTCCAGGTCAGCTGGGTTGAAACTTTGTTTGGTTTGTCCACATCCTACTTTAATCCTTGTCATGTCTCTTTGGTCCACCGGTCTCCTTTCCTCGGTCTCTCCTTCTCTTTCCCATGAGTTCACACAGTTCTACTTTCTGCCGTCAACCGACAACTGGAGCTCTTTCTGTTCCGCCCCCAACCCAGAGCCCTAGCCTTCCCCTCTCTACTTTCCCCTCCCTCCCCCAGTCATCCTCCGCCCACACCCCCTGAGCCCCTCTCCCCTTTGGACAAAAAGGTGCCAGTAACATGAGCACCCAGTACTGAATTAGCCCACAGTTTGTTTCTCTCGACTAGTGTGTGTGTGTGTGTCGAAAACATGTTCAAAACCAACATGGAGCAGAGTAAGAAAGGGGCAGAGGCTTTCCATCCAATCAGAGGGACTCTTAATACCCCCATGCTCTTATCTACACACAACACACACAAGCTTCTTTTATCCTAGTGTCCAGTTTTGCCAGCTGTATCGGCTCATATCGTGTGATAAGTGCTTCAGAGGTGGGGGAAGAGGAAGGAAAGTCTCTGCACAGCAAAGACGAGAACCTGTTTCGAATGCGGTAAGATCACCAAGGTGACTGACTAACTAACTATCCTAACAACCCTAGCACAAAACCATAACTCACACAGGCAGGGGGAGGATCGTGGGAAATTGTGGAGTGTTCATTTTACAGTGAAGACGCACAAACAGATGGACACACCCAGTTTCACCCAAGCACTATTAAAATGATAATGCCTGTTATCTAACTACAAGCAGAATTGTGCCACAGGAACCTCAACACACACACAAAAAAAAATAAAAAATCCACAACAAAAGAGTCCTGGGGAAGGTTTCTTTTTTTGGCAGACGTAAAGTTTTGCACAAAGCTTGTTGTGGAGGCTGCCTCGCTGTGCCCACACAGAAGAGGGGGACTGATCCACAAAGAAGGTCTAATAAGCTAATAAAATCAGGCTAACGGAAACAAATTGGCACAGAGGGCTGTTAAGGAAAGTAAAAGCTACACTTAACCTGCTTTTTACCTCAAACCCTGCGCACATTCATGCAGTGACCCCTTCGCTGATGAGAAAATCGGGTCACTCTGTGTTTGCGACAATAAAGGTGGCACATGCCTTCTTTACTTCTGCTCAGGGCGGGAACAAAATGCAAATCACTGCACCCACATTTCCTGATTTCCTGAAACCAACCCCCAAGAGCAAGCCCTCAGGGAGTTACATATGCATGACCTTCCACGCATCATGAGACGAGCAGGACTGTGGACTGGCTAGGAATGTGGAGAAAGTAGGCACAAAAAACAAGGAGCCACCTCCCCAGAAGAACACCTTGCTTCTCTGGTGGCCTGTTAAATCAAATATCCAGACTTAGCATCTGGTTTCCCCTCATTACAGGCCGCCCCTCTACCTCCCCCTGCAACCAATAGTCAGTCATTAGCTTATTTCGGAACATGCCATTTCCATCCAAAGGCCCCATTAGCTATTTAACCAAATTAAAGCCAAAGAAGTGATTTTTCAAGATGACAGTTATAATCTTGTAACACAGGTTTCGCAGCATTGTGCAACCCCAGTGTTTGCAAGCTTTTGCCTCTATTATTCAGCATGGATGAACTATGGTCTAACTGTGATTGACGATGGATGATCGTCTAATGTAAGATGTAATTTAGCTATCACCATCAAGTAAATCATTAACGTTTAGGGTATATTGTTGGGTTAGATTTAGATGGAGTCACAGGATACATGGCAGGGCATGCGTGTGTTTCAACTTGACAGGAAGCCGAAGTGGCAGACAATGATGGAGAGGGGGGTGAGAGGCTCCAGGGTGAGCCAGAAACTTCCTCTAAGGAGCCATGTGATGTCTTCACAAGAAGAACAGAGGTACAAAGGATGCTATTGTCCCCCAGATTTCACCAACTCTTTTATTTAAGAGCACCACCTTCAGCAGCTATGTGGCAGTTTCCGCTGTAGATCATCTGCGAAACAAGAAAGGTGGAGACAGGATGTAAGCCACGCAACTGCAAATGCCAACAACATGCGCTGATGCTCTTTGTCCCTGTATGTTTCCTTTATTTTTTTGAACAAAGCAGCATGAAAAACAGCACTGACAACACACACAGGCAACAAAAAACGACCTTAAAGACGTTTAAAATGACACAGGATATTTAAGTGATGGGGAAGTTCTAAGTGTACCAGCCTGTTTTGAGTAATGTACTGTGGGTCATGTGGTTAAAGGACAGCTGATCCCTCCGCATTCCACGGCTGCTTTGGAGGGGGCCTGGTGGTACCCTTGTGCCTGTGTGAATTACTGGCACTCATCTCAGAAGCACTCACGACCAAAAGAGCGCAATGACGTCACAACTCAAGCCTGTAGATCACATTAAGACATGCAGGGTATTAGTATCACTTAGAGGTGCACATTCATAATTAACACTTCCTAGCATGGCTGTAAAAGACAAGATAAGGCCTCCACTACGAAATATCACAAATAAATTTTTAATATGTTTAACAAAGCAGATCACTTTTGCCTATATGTGTAACATACAAAAAATATTTGTTTAGTTTGTGCATCTACTGTGAATGCAGGTTGTTTAAAGTGCTCTCATAAAGTGAGCATAATAGTGATAACTGATAGTTGACCTTTTTTAAGACTCGTGTATACTACAGCCACACAGGATGTCCTCAGCTGACTTTTAACTCTTATATTTATCATACAGATAAATCCACTAGATGGAGACAAACTTTACTGCACAAGCTTCGTTAGTTAAATAAACTATAATCTCGTCAGTTACGACATCTCTAAGATGGTTAGGGGTTTGAGTGAGGACTAAAGCATCACATTTCCTCAGGAAATTAAATAAACCAAGACAGGGTGGAAATCTTAAACTCTGAAGATAAATCTGAAACTAATTTAGTGGAGAAACGTGACTAAACAAGTTCGATGATGGTTTGTGATGTGACACTAAATAAAGAGACTCCTATATTATGAGTAAAAATACTAGTTTATTGAAAGGAAAGTTAGCTTTTAGTTAGCTTTTCAGCTCCTCCAGATGTTCCCCGACCAGAATGCCTGCAGTTTCTGTCACTGACACAAATTGTTCCAAGTTTTTTGTTTTGTTTTGTCGATGTGGTTGACGAAAGCACATCTGTCTTTCTTTTTCTGGTGTGGCAGCAATATGCTTCTGTAAAATTGCAATAAGTGAGTAAATATTTTAAATGATCACTCCCACCCTCTGCAACTTCTTTTACCACAGTCGTTCCTTTACTTATTGACCTTTTTATATACTTATTAGTGGAGCCTGTGTACTTTTATTATTTTTTATTGTCAGCTCGTACATTTGTCTTTATGTTTCGTGTTCATGTCTGTGAGTTTTATATTTATGTCAATGTAAAAGGATGTCATCACCCCTCTGCAAAACAAATCTACCTACAGGTACAAATAAAGTGATTTGATCTGAACCTGAGTACAGTCAGTAAATTGGCAGAAATACTTATTTCTCAATATTATATTAACACAACATTACTATTCAATATAAAGATCTTTTGATGTGGCGCCAAAGCTGCTTTTCTAACCACTAGGCCTACTTTACAATTCCCAATAATTTGTCAGTACTTGGTAGTAACAATAATATAGTGTCAAATGGTATGTGCAACATGTCTTATTTAAACGTTTCAAAAAGAGTTTTGAATATCTGAATTAAGAAATTGTTCTTTGTAACAATTTACCAGCTACTTAGCAATTACACCTCTAAAATCAAGAACATGAGGAAATTAGTATTTAAAATTTCTTTTTAGCGCTTGTGATAATTGGAGTCACATGGTTTGCAATTTCAAATTTATGTACAATAAATGATATCACACACAACAGGGCCTTGTGGTTATCTATTTTGAAGAATGTAAATATGGAAAACTACTATTATCTAAGGAAATGATGCGCTCACTGGCCACTTTATTAGGTACACCTGTTCAATTGCTTGTTAACACAAGTAGCTAATCAGCCAACGGCATGGATGCAATTCCATGCCTTTAGTCATGTAGAGGAGATCAAGACAACTTGCTGAAGTTCAAAACGAGCAACAGAATAGAGAAGAAAGGGAATTTAAGTGACTTTGAATGTGGTATGGTTGTTGGTCCCAGACGGGCTGAGTATTTCAGAAACTGCTGATCTACTGGGATTTTCACACATACAGAGAATGGCCCGAAAAAGAGAAAATATCCAGTGAGCAGCAGTTTTGTGTGGACGAAAATGCCTTGTTGATGTGAGAGGTCAGAGGAGAATGGGCAGACTGGTGGGAGATGACAGAAAGGCAACAGTAACTCAAATAACCACCAAGGAATGCAGAATACCATCTCTGAACACACCACATGTTCAACCTTGAAGAAGATGGGCTACAGCAGCAGAAGACCACACCGGGGGCCACTCCTGTCAGCTAAGAATAGGAAACTGAGATTACAAAATTCTACAATAAAAGATTTGAAAAACATTGCCTGGTCTGATGAGTCTTGATTTCAGCTGCAACATTCAGATGGCAGCAGAAACATGAAAGCATGGATCCATCCTGCCTTGTATCAACGGCTCATGGTGGTGGTGTAACAGTGTGGGGGATATTTTCTTGGCACACTTTGGGCCTTTTAGTACAAACTAATCATGGTTTAAATATCACAGCCTACCTGAGTATTGTTGCTGACCATGTCCATCCCTTTATGACCACAGTGTACTATCTTCTGACGGCTACTTCCAGCAGGATGATGCACCATGTCACAAAGCTCATATCATCTCACACTGTTTTCTGGAACATGACAAGTGTAGTGTAGTGGAGTGTAGTTCAGCTACTAAATTGCTATAAGTTGTTCACTCAACATGTGCTGCACTACTGTGGTTAGCAGGATAAACCTTGTTTTCATTGAGACCTTGTTTGAGGAAGTGATACATTTTTATAAACCTATAAGTAGCCCTGCAGCTTTTCATTCTAAAGTCAAGAACCCCTCATAATGAAGTAACTACATCATAAAGGAAGTACAGGAGACCATCTGTGTTTTTATGTACACTTTTATTGTCAGCACTTGACAGCAGGACACAAAGAGCCAGATCACTTCTTGGTCTCCTCCTCCTTGGACAAGTTCTTGATGATCTCCTCCTTCTTGGCCTGGAGACGCTCCTCTCTGCGCTTGCGGGCCTCCTTTGTCTTGGAGCGACGAGCCTCAGCCTGGTCACTGTAGGACAGCAGAGAAAAAAAGAGGTGTGTAAATTCTACAGTTCTCCTGTCTATTCAACTTTTAATATCCACATAAAACATATCACAAAACCTTATTTAAGGTAAATCTAATGAATGTGAACAGCTTTTTAAGTTAATCAATAAACAGGGTAATACTAAACCTACGTATCATAGGGTTAGGGTTATATTTTAATCAAACTGATTCAGTCTTATTCTTCATGTTGTGTGTATAGGCCCTTGGTCTTGATCTCTAAAATCCTTTCACTTTAGACATAATTTAAAGCAAACTCCTAACACTCTGTGAGGTACAAGTACAGCTCACACCGAGGGTAAATCAGTAGAACTGATCAAACCAGAGGCGGAGTTTTAACTTACGCCAGGAGCTTCTTGCGGGCTTTGTCTGCCTTCAGCTTGTGAATGTGCTCCATAAGGATGCGCTTGTTCTTGAACACGTTACCCTTGGCCCTCAGGTAGAGGCTGTGGTACCTGAATGGGAACAAGGTAGAAATACAAAATTGAAGAGAAAAAAAAAAACAGGAGAGACAACATTCTGGCCATAAAAATATTTGTGTGTATGTGCGCTAAATCCAAGAGCTGTAGAATTAAGACAACCAAACACCTTCTGAAATTATTTATGAAGACATGAATTCCATTGCATTGTAAAATATGAAGAGAGGGAGAGCAACACAAAATGATAAACTCACATGTGCCTGTCAATCTTCTTGGACTCCCTGTAGCGACGCAGCAGACGACGCAGGATCCTCATGCGGCGCATCCAGGACAACTTCTCTGGCATACGGGCGTTGGCTGTACCCTTTCTCTTACCTAACAAAGATTAATGGGATCGGTCAATTGTACTTCTAAAGAGAGATGCTAAAGGCTTTCCTCTTATGGAAATGACAGTCTCAACCTACCGACTCCCATGTGTCTTCCCTTGCGACGAGCCAGTGTGTTCTTGCGGCAGCGGGCCCTGGAGTGGACCGTAACAGGCTTGCGGATGATAAGACCATCCTTCACCAGTTTACGGATCTGCTGGCCTGGACACAGAAGGAAATGTGATGTAGAATGATCACACGCAGAGTGAATCTCAATACCAAATCTATTGTTAATTCAGCAACAACAGTCAAAGTAGTAAATCAGTCTTTAACTGGGGATAAACACAGAAAAGAGCTTTTAATGATACAACAATTAGAAATACATCCTACATAGGCTGCAGTGTACTGACTGTCATGTCATGTAGGACTTAATGATCTCAGCCATTTGAAACACAATGTGTAGAAAAAGGTATCTGGAGGAGTTCATGTCTTAATGATATGTGTGTCTTTACAGCCTAGACGTAAGTTTGAGAATATGCACTTGATCACATAATGGGCTTTGGCCTCAAACTGTGCAGTTTCATACATGTCATGTCCGTCTTCTGTTTAAAGACGAGAGAGTAACATTTTAAAGTCCCCAAATGCCTAAATAATGCCTAAAAACGGATTCCCTGATGACCGCGTGTTAGATGTGGTTGCTATTAACTCTTTTCCTCAGCTTCGTTGTTTGTTCAGATGTTCTCAGGACAGACAAACTCATCGCTGTCTCGGTAAATCACAAAGCTGCAATGATTATCACCAAACTACTTGTTGCTCTACTTACGGGAATTGGCGTTGGCGATCTCATTGGTCTCGTTGGGATCCAGCCAGACCTTCTTCTTCCCGCAGCGCAGGACGCTGGAGGCCAGCCTCTTTTGGAGCCTGAGCATGCTGCAGGACGCACACACGACAGTCGGTCAGTTTTAAAGCCACAGTTAAAAAACGAGCTTACGTATCCATGAACCTAAATCATATATGTTTTACAGCTGAATGATAAATCTTGTAACTCGGTAGCTAAAAGGCTGTTAGCCGCACAGCTAGCTAGCTGCCAGCCGGCTGACAACATGGCCTCGGTCTGCTACATCGTGTTACACACGGCCACGTCAAAATGTGGGAATATGGAGTTTGAGTGATGATTAAACTTCACATCCTAGAAATAAACAAACTCTGGCGTCTCAGTGGAGTGATTTGAGCTTGACATGTGTGCATTTTAACAGTTAAATTCTGTCTTTTTGTGTGCCATCGACAGCGGTCCTACCTCATGGCTGCTACTTCAATAGGAAAAGGAAGGTTTCAGAGACCGACTGGAAGCTACCATTTTAGAGGAGAGTCCATCTCTAGTCATGAAACAGCTCGGGGTTATCGCGAAACATAATGGACGTTTTATTGACACACACACAACTCACACTCCTAATAGGTACCTAATAATAACACACATCAGGTATAAATCTGTCACAGACAAATGCAATCTTGAGCGAATTATCGAAATGTACATTGAGAAAACCCCTCTTGTAAAGTAATGGTACCAACCAGTGTGGCGGCAATGCATTATGGGTGAGATAGAAATTGGTTGTATTCTGATGTTTTACCACATGAGGGCGATGCTGAGATCAAAACTGCAACTGGTACTACTCTTACCAAACCATTTGAACATGATTATGTAGTCACAGTTTTAACACATTTTATACGACGTTTATGTCCTGTGTTTGAGTTTCAAATAATGATCCATATTTTCAGTTTTCCGTTCTGTTTCGCATAGCCTTTAATCAAAACACTAGCCCAAACCCTCCCTACTAATATCCATATAATTAAACATCACATAAACGTGTAACGGCATTAGACTCTCACTTATTTTATATTATATTTATATCCAACCAAAAATTACTCCACTGTATTACTTGTAGGGGGAAATATATTTTTTGGTTTGTCGTTTTCGTTGTTAGTCATTTCATTTCTGTATCTACAGCATGTTTCATCATACATTTAAAGCACAGAAAAAAATATCAGTGGTATATTTGTGCCACTTTACATATGCTGTTATCTCTGACAATAATTAAAAATATTTCATATATTGGACGACAGAAAGGGTTCTGAAACCGATTAAAAGGTGTGACCAACTCCCTTATGAAGCAATTAGCAGGATAAACAGGGACACGTCTGGCAAATACAAGATGTTTGCAGCTTCAGAAGTTAAAAATAATGCATCTGAATATAATATATTTTTAGGTCTTTGTGTCCTCTTTTAAAAATAAAGGGTGACAACATTGAGTTGGTTTAGCAAGTGGGTACTTATGAAGATACTTGTAAAAAAAAAAAAGGAAAAAAAAGAAATAGCCAGCTGGTACATTACCATTTGACTGACTACTTATTAAGGTTGCTATTGTTGCCTCATTGACTCTCCAGCATCAGTGGCCGCAGCCCGTTACCATGGCAACTATGTACGAGCACTTGTCTGACTTCTTCACCTCGAATAACCCAGAATACCTATAATTGGGTGAAGCACAACCCGAAGTACTGGGTCGTGAGCTGGTACAACTCCAGCTTTCCTCACTGCTGGTGAACGTATCGTCCAGCGAGAGGACGGCCTTAAAGAAGTTCAACTCTACCTGCTGTCTGCCCAGGAGGATGTGTGATGCAGTCCGTGGATCTCTATCTACCGCTGTAACGTGCAGTAAATTCTGTGTCTTCTGTTCATCAAGATGTCCAGATATGAAGATATAAACAAGACAAACGGCTGAAAACCAGAACAGCACATTAATATTATACATAAAATATACAGTGCATCACATTTGTTAGAATTACTTCAACAACCGCTGACTCACTCCACTCAGTTGGTTTGTTCAACAGCTTAAAGGTGAAAAACAAGTGAGTGATCCAGCTGAGGACGACCTGCAAGTCCTGCTGCACATGATGTTTTTCTTGGAGGAAAAATCCTGTACCACAGCCTGGTTTTATTTATTTATTTACTTGTTTTTGGAAAGAGGAGGAAAGCGTCCACCTACAGCATACCCAGCTCACCAGAAAGCGTTGGTATGAGAAGCAGCAGCAGGGGACAATCTCGTGGGTGTTTAATCCGACCATCCGTCAGCTCTGACCACACAGATTTCACTCCGTCTGCAGCAGGTGTGGATCGTTGTCATCTCTCAGAGGTGGGGAAGACCTCACTTTGTGTTTAGGTTTACTTAAACCACTGATATGATATCATCTGTGCAGAGGGAACTCAGAGTCCATCGTGTAAGAAGTTGTCATCATCTGGGAATGACTCGTCCCCCGCTGCTACACTTCACAATAAGTATGAGTGTTTTCGTAAGAATTCTGTGCGAAAAAAATAAATAAATGAAACTACTGAGAACACCCATAGAATGTACACAGCTTTTTTAGTATCTTTCAGCTCTTTGTTTTAGCGTCCTGGCTGGAAATAATAAAAAAAAGAACTGGAATTTTTAGGTGACACAAAAGCTGACCGCAACCTGTAGGATTAGTTCATCATGTTCTGTAATAATCCATCACTACCACACATTTCTCATCCGTCATCATAACTTTTTTCCTTAATGGGTTTTATTTATGTTTTCTTCATTCACCTAAGCAATGCTAGATGTTCCGAGGCCCCTTGACAGCATTTCATTCAGGGGCCTTTCAGCTGTTGCTATCTATAGTTTCCTGCAGGTCTCAGGGGCCCTGAAAGGCTCTGCCTCCTCTGCAACTCTCAACCAGCCCTAATCCTGGTCAAGATTAGCTCAGTTAACAGACTGGGGTCCCTAGAAGTGTAAGGGTTCTGTTGTTTTTGCTCACTGCCTCCTCAAATCAGACATCAGATAGGGAGCTTCCCGCTGCTGCAGCAAACTGACTGAAATTGAACTATTCTCACCCCAATTACGGCCCTGCAGGGCTCCTGGTCTCTGGATCCCCAGTCTAGGGACAGGCTTCCACCCTCACAGCCTCCATCTCCGCCACTCTGTTGTTCCCTCATCGATCGATAAGTGAAGGTGGAGTCTGTTCCACGGGGCGTGGACCTCGGCTTCCAGCTGGAGTCTGTTGAGCGCACACAAGAGAGTGAAGCGATGGCAAGATAGGAAGAAACACACCGGTACACAGAGGGCACCGCCTTCAGAATAAAAGCTTGCACATGCACTTTGTGCTGAGGGTACTGAGCCTGCTTCTCAGTCGCATCTGTTACCCTCAATACAGCTCAGTGTACTGTCATGTCCATCATCATCATAATAAATAGGACACCATTAGCCCAGCAACAAATCATTTTCATTTAAGATACATTCAGCATTTATTTGGACTGTTTTATTACATAAATCTAGTGAAACGGATTTATGTGAAAACTGATTTTTTTCTGATTTATTCAAAGAACCAGATTAAATCACAGTCCGGATCGCATAGCCTCAGCATCTGATTTTGATCCTGTTGTTACTGATGATACATCTGTACATTTATTAGGCCGTATGAGTTGGCCTGCTGTCGAGCTGTTGAATGAATCTGAGCAATCAGTTTCTGTTGTAAGTTTCTGTTGCAATCAGATGATCAAACCTTGAAATAATGGTATATTAAAAAGCATATTTAAAGATCTGATGGGCATCTGCAGCGAGACAGAGCGGTGACTTCTACTGGCTTCTCCAACCATCCCTGTACTCCTTCAGATGTGGCCTATGAAGGCAACTAAGCCCATGCACCAGCAAAGGGCACGGAGTATTTTTTAAAGTACTCTCCAACAATGAACAGAAGGCATTTTATTCTGAAAGCACCACAATCGGATGCGTCTTTGCATTGCGCGGCCGTGACCATCGTGTAAAAGCCTGGTGCGCCAGTGTGAAACGCTATAGGCTGGAGGGAGGCAGCTGTTGCCATTATATTACCAGCCAGCTTAGATACATCAGCGGCTTCACCCTCCCTGAACAGGAAAAGAAAAGAAAAAAAAAGAAAAAGAAAAAAAAGATGAGTCCATCATAAACATACCAAACTGAAAATAGATTTTAAAACAAAGTTAAATCAATGGTACAGAAAAGTAGTATGTCCAGGACGCCTTCGACCTCAACCCAGGAGATCCAAATGGACATGTTCGACCATCATCCTCACACACAGGTAAGAGCACGGACCAGGAATGGAGAGAAAACAGAAATATCTTGACACGAGACTGATGATACTCTGCGCAGGGTGCCGCGTATTCACATATTAAAGATGCTTTTTAATATGAGGGAAGCTGCTCCACTTCTGGAGATTAACAGGTTGTTCTGCAATTAAGTCGTCTAATTTGCCGTCGGGAGTCTAAAAACGCTCGTGAGCGCTGCGCCGATTAAAGCATGGATTTAGTCTAATGGATTATTTGAAGAAAAAAGGCAAACATGGATGACAGGTTGTAGTTTTCCCCTCGTGTAGGTTTTTGATTTATTATCCTTGGTCTGTGTTGAGTCGGTTAATGAGTCTATGCTATGATGTAACGCTTGTTTTTAGGCTGCTTGGTCTGCCCATTGGATTCACAGGAAAACCACGCCTTTGTTTAATTAATCAGTAATTAACCAAATAGATGTTCCACAAGACGCGGCCCCCCGGAAAAGAGTTGTGGCGTAAATCACAAAAAAAAAAGAGCTTGTAAGTTTTTACGCCTTGTTAGAGGAGGAGATGTTTAATTGTTTATTTGAGGACGTAAAATCTGTTTGTCTGTTTTGTAAACTAAGGAAATAAAAACAAAACAACAAAAAAAGTGCAGCACCACCTTCAACTTGAAAGGATGATAAAATTCCAGTTTAATCCTCCGTCTCTCGGCCCAAGTAAACACTGGCTCTTAGGAAGTAACATGATGTTGTGGGCATATTTAGTCATAACAGCTTAAATGGATGAAAAAAAAACAAAAAAAAACATGCACGATGAGAATATCTAGAACAAACACACCCACGCCGAGCTCAGTCATTGTCTCTCTGGAGAAGGAGGAAGAAGAAGAAGAAAAAAAAACAGACAACCAGCGCTTCAAACCATGCCAAGTCCTGCTCTCTCCTCTTTACTCCCACTCCTCTCATCTCTCTCTTCCCCCTCAGCTCTCCTGATTCCTATTGCGTCCACTTTGAAAGTCCCACTGTGTGCGTCCTGCTCTCGCCATCTCACCTCGGCCTGTCTGTTTTTAGAAATCAGATCTTTATCTGCTGAGAGGCTGCGGCGAGAAGCAGATGGACACCCTCCTTGTGTCAGGCAGCGGGGATCGGTGTGTGTGTGTGTGTGGCACCTCTGATCAGTTGAAGATCATGTTGACCTGCAGCTGGTCACGCTGTTACATCCATTCGTAACCAAGCTGCCACAGAAGAAGAAGAACCAGAATATGGAAAAATTCAAATTGGGCGCCTGAGGGCCGCTTCGATTAAAGATGCGATGATCGCCCTCAGATTGCAGATCAGAGTAGACCTCTGTGAGCCGAATGAGATGTGGATGATTTTGTCTGGATATGTAGTGTGGTCTAAATTTGACAGTCTGGCCACAGCGCCGTAGCCGTACTACCCTCCACGCCCCCTGCCTTCCAGCTTAAAACCCTCTGCCACACGCAACACCCTTCTTAATTATACACTTAATCTGGGAGGATGTTTACCAACAGGAAGCATCCCCTCCCCACTTCCTCTGGCATTTCTCTGCCCTTTACTGACAGGAACCAGCCCCATCGCGGTTCCAGAGATCCCTCCGTCACACACAAACACACACACAAACACATTATTTGACTAATTCAGAGGACCGCTATGATGAGAGTTTCACTGGAAGCTTAATTGCGGAGATATGTGGAGGCACAACAACAGCACCAGCGAGACAAGCATTGGGGATCGGGCAGATTATCTAACAGATTGTCACCAAATCCACAGAGTAATCTTGTTATCTAAATGAAAAGAGAGTTGAGCGATAAAGTTATTGCTCCTGCTGTTGTTTGTCTGGATACGCCGCGACCTGTTGATGCAGGTGACTCAAATGGACACCCGTTAGCCTGTTAGCATCTGGAGGCGGTGTGGTGCAAATGTCATCAACACAGCTGGGCTACATTATGAAGGGTTGATGTTGTTAATCTGGAAAAATTTGTATTTGAATTGTTTCTACTGAGACTTATTAGGCGTCTTATTCTGTCATTTGGTCCTTCATCGCCAAACATTGCATGCTAGGGCAGGGTAAGGGCAAGGTCTACAAAATCCCAAGCAACACTGAACCCTTCCTGCCATCCCAGTTGTTTCTTATTGCAATTTAAAAACCTCATTCTGACATACACGGAATCCAGACAGTGGCAAAGGTAGTTTCAGATTCAGATTCCTCTGATCAGATTATCTTGATAGTATATAATATAGTGAATTCGTCTCATTCTTTTAAACGTATATAAATAATACATTTCAATACAAAAATGCACTCACTTGCCAGTCCCTTAGCTACACTTGTGAAAGCAATTGTGTTCCAATATGATTACATCCTCCTCCATGTCTCTTACACTGTTCAGTTTATTTTGAAACGGGTGGCAATTTAACTGTATGATCATTTAGGAACAGGAAAAGTGTCCCTAATGAACCGGTAAGTGAGTGTATGCACACATAGTGGCACATACCAACCTGTCTTTTACTTGCATGAGTCAAATATTTTCATGAGTGAGTGCTCACAGCATTTCCAGAGAAGTCATGGTTCTTGAACACCTTTTGCAGTCGGTGTAGGTGGATTAGCCAACACCGATGTCATCCTCTATTTTCGCTCCAGTACAGTTGGCCTTCAGCATCATCGCCTCATATTCAGTTTTAACATGAAAGAAACGGTATTTTTCAGAAGCATATACTACAGAAGTCACTGTTGAACAACACGTAGTAAATCAGGCGCAGCGGTAAAAGTCTAGGTACGTCATTTATTGCGCAACATGACGTTTAAGATGCATTCTAATTAATTCCTGGGTGACATTTTTGGAGGGGAGTGCGTGACAGATGTGTTTCTCTTTTCTCTGCTCACACTGGAACCCTCTCGGACGCGGTGTGTTTTTATGTTCACGCCAGTTGGTGCTGGTGTAACAGGTCATGTTTGTTTAAAGGCAGGCACGATGGCGGCGTTCACCCAAAGGCCTCAGTGCGCCCCGCCGAACGCGACGCGAGAGCCGTAAGAAAATACAGAGTGGAGGGGACAGTTCCTGGTGGCTGGTTGTTAATCGGTCTCTCTGAGGACAACCATTAGATAAACAAACATTTGGACGGGTTGGGAGCAGCTGTTAGGAGAGTGTCCCGGTGAACAGAATATGTGGGGGATTTATGATGAAGTCTTCCAACATTCGACTGTAGTCATATTATCTGAAAAGAAGTTCTCTTGTTTTTTCTCATTGCAAATGTAGCACTAATTTCGTTAATAAATAATGAATCTCGACTTGATATCTATCACACTGAATGTTCATGGATTATTTTTAGCAGAGTCTGATAATGTGTGGTGTGTGTTAATGCTCCAGACTGGGAAATCTTGCAATGCTGCGCCTCCATATGTTAACAGATATGTGTTAATGGAAGGTAATGATAAATCCGTACATGATGGGCATACTGTATGCTACATCTCCTAATTAAAAATAAACTTATGTCCTAGTTTATCCTCAAATCCATGACATTACTATGAAACTAATTAAATAGTTTCTATGGCGGTGGTTTGAACTGATTTCCAATTTAAAGAAAAAATCTTAAACAGAGGGTTGTCTTACAGTCTAAGAAGTGACTTTAAATATACATAAAAACATTTTGCCAATGGGCAGGGGGCATCCGGATTTGAACCGGAGACCTCTTGATCTGCAGTCAAATGCTCTACCACTGAGCTATACCCCCTGTGTTCAAAGCTTATCAGAGGTGTGTACACACAGGTGTGTATCACACATGCTCCGTAGATAACACGTACACTTTCTTCCTTGTGTATTTCCTAACCAGTTGTTCTCTTTCCACGCCGAAAGGACAACATAGACGGTCTCCTGATTGCCAACAAATGTGATTAGTCGGCATTGTGTAACCATGGCGATGTGGGCAGGGTGGGTTCATAATGCAATGTGTGGCCTCTGCCCAACCCGGATCAGCCATTCGCCAGGGGTCCGCCAATCGCATTACGAGGTCCCAGTTTGCATCAGAACATGAGAAATGACAAGTAATGAAGGCTGCACATGAGCGCGCTGGACACATTTTCTCCGGTCGACTTCCTCTGTGGTCTGGGGCCCATGCCGCCTTATCTCCGGCGCTATCTGACCGCCTGATCGCATTTAGAAGCTTTTACAAAACGCTGCGCCGAATCTTAATGGCTGTTATGCTCTCCAGTAGCAAAGTTTTCTCAGAAATATGTCATTATTTCACAGAAACGCAATTAATCCCTTTCTGCTTGTCTTTCTGTTTCCTTCCAAATCCTCCTCGTCCTCCCCTGCTCGGCGGCCGCAGGGAAAGTACGCCAAGAGGAAGAGCCGATTCAAGCGCTCAGATGGAAGCACCTCCTCTGACACCACCTCGAACAGCTTCGTACGACAGGTAACATTTCACACTTAATCCTTCCCTCAGACTGCTAATCAGAGGGCCAGACGCGACCTCAACTTCCCTCTCATTTAATTAACTTTGATGGAGTTGAAGTGGGAGCTTTTTAATGCCAGAAAAGTAGTCGCTCAATCTCTTTGCTGCTGTAGGTCAAAAATATGTGTATGCATGAAAAAGATAAATGTTTTCAGTAGAGCTGAAATGATTGGTCCAGCTGTTTAAAGATACATTTCATGTTCATTAAATCGTCGTTCTGAAGTTTAGATTTATTATTCTTATTATTTATTATCTCACCATCAATAGCAATCCCAAATTCTGGCGGTTCTTCATCTGAGCACCTTTATGTTCTCGTCCTTTATACGATTCACTTCTTTCTCTCATCACCTGCGTGTGTCACAGGCCCCCCCGCAGGCCGCACACGTTGAATGGCTTTGATAGCATCGCCAGCAACGACAGTAAAGCCCCGGTGACTGCAGCTACACACAGCTTTATAATCAGAGCGCTGAGAGAAATCAGCAGAGATTCCTCCGGGGCCGATGTTGAATACCGATCCCCGCGTGTTAGACTCACCCGCACACTAATGCCCTCTGACCCTGACCCCTCCCAACCTAAAGGGGTAAACACTTAGATTGGCTGTCAGTCAACGCATTCATATACCTAAAACCTGAAAGGTGTCTACTAAAGCAATTTGCTCGTCACCCTTTGCTCTTTTAAGGCGACAATTTCTTTTTAGCTGCGGTTGTATACATCCCCACCCCAAATGTTTCCGAAAAAATTTGAACATTAAAAAATATGTACCTCTGTGTTCCCCCAAGGGGTCCTTGTTGAAGACCTAGGATTTAGGGAACTGTGTTTCTGTATCAGTTGCTCCCATTGGTCGTTGCCTCAATCACATTCCCTCGGAGAGTTGAGATTTGTCAAAGGCTTTTTTTTTTCACTCACCGTTGCACAATTTATTGAATTCCGTGAGCATCCCATGTTCTTGTTGCCTTTTAGCTGCTGCTCTTTCCTGAGTTCCTCGCCCCTTTGTTCCTTTGTTCTTCAGCCAAGAATATTTGTTCTCCTTTGGTAGTGGAGGAGGCCGTGTTCAGTCACCCTACACTTGTGACCCGCGCTGCAGTTTATGTCTGGACATGACATTTCCCAAAGCCACGCTGTGTCGGAGCTAAACGAGTCCCCCTTTTCCGCCTGACCTCTTCATTTTTGAAAGGAAATGAAGGAAGTGATGTGAATGACATTTACCTGTTCAGTGCTGGTGTTGCTTCAGAAAAAAAAAAAAACATCGCTGTTGGTGAACACAGGAAGCTGAAGCCTCCCGTGGTTTCTAAAGGTTAGATGCATCTTTGCCTGCACATATCGCCCTACTCACTGCCTTTTTCTTCATTAACTCTGCAGTCCGGGGCGGTGAAGGAAGGTCCACGTGCGCCGAGGCCTGAGGTCGTCAGAACCCATAATCGCTCACACTCTAATATTGAGAACATTACCTGTAGCAAGGATGACTTACCGCTTCCGCCCGTGTCCCTGCTGCCCAGCATGTCTCTCAGTAAGGCAGGCAGTAGGCGAGACACAGGTTTTGATAAATGCTGCACATAATGCAAGACCTGATTTTAGCAAGTCGTACAGAAATATTTGGAGCGATTTCACATCTGGGCACATGAAACGTGAACACATGAAATGATTTTTAAGTTTAAAAAAAAAAAATCAAGCGTAGCCTTGAGATAGACTGGCGACCTGTCCAGGGTGTTCCCTGCCTCTCTCCTGATGACAGCTGGGATAGGCTCCAGCCCCCTTGGGATCCTCTGGAGGACAAGCAGTTATAGAAGATGAGAATGAGAAAAATCAAGCGTTAATTACAGAAAAAGAAGCATACAGGCCCTATATAGTGTAGGATTTTGCACGTATAGCCAGCTGTAACAGCTGAAAGCGGGGCCATGTATAGGCTTCACAGTCTCACACACACCTACGCAAGTACACTCTTGTTCATCTCACACACACGCGCAGAAATACACGAGAGCCACAATCAGCCAACGGTGGAGCTGGCTGGTACACTCGGCCTGGTTTCCATGGCAACCGGGCTGCTGAATCTCCCCCTGCGTGCAGGCACAGTGGGATGGAGAGACGGAGGAGAGGATGTTTAGATGGGTCTGTATTTGCTCCTGTGCGTGTGTGTGGGCGCAGCCTACGTGTTTGCGGCGCGTTCGTTTTGTGTGTCAAGTTCAACAAAAACACGCTCCGTCTTCAGGTGTGTGAAAACAGCCAGAGACTGTCTGCTGCTGCTGCTCCTGCTGTGTGAAACAACATATAATGTCTGATGCTTTTCCAGTAGGGTAATGTTAATGTGACTTGTGAAACGGACACTTTCTACTTCAATCGGCTCGTTCAATTTTAACCGTTATGCCAGTAAGGACCAGATTGTGGTTGTCTTGATGAACACGTCCGCTGAAGGACATGGACCACAAAGAGGGTCCTTCAGAGAACCTCAACTCCAACCTGGACCTGCCCCTCCTCTAGAGTCATACAGACCGAAGCTAGTGGTCTGTTCCACTCCAACCAAACAACGTTGTAACACCCTTTAATAAATAATGTATTTATTCTGTTAAGAATTGCAAACAGCAATGGACAGTTTATTCTCAGTGGCTTCCAACACTTAAATTCTGTAGAAGCTTTTTCCACTGGTTGATTCATTGCAATTGATTGACCAATAATCAGGATACACTAAATTACAGTTCCACTTATTTCTCCTGTCTACCTAATTAAAACAAATGCCATACCCGCATAGCAAGCATGTGCAAATTCAGACGATTTTATTTGTCTATATACAAGCACCCATCTTCTGGGTCGCTTCTCGCCTTTGCTGGAAGTTGTTGTTCTTATACATTGGATATTCATCTGATCTTAAATAAGCTTAAAATAACAAACAGATCTAGAATGGTCACAGTATTTGATGGATTGATGTGAAATACCAACCTATGTGCATTCATTAAAGAACCTGTGGGAAAAGAACTATAGAAACATAGAAATAGAGTAAGGCAAACACTAAACCCATTAAACAGTGGCTCATTTCCACCGTCAGGATACCCAAGACCCATTTATTGCCCCTGAGACATCCAGGTTTGGTATCCGTATGTGTAAGTCCTAACGTGTGACTCCCAGCAGAGCCCCAGTTGCTGCTGTGTTTGACTGCTCGGGCAGCCAACTGGTGGATCTGTTAGCAGCTTTCCATTTTTTCACCTTCCCCAGCTGACTGTGTTGTCATCAGCTACAAACACAACAGAGGAAGAGGTGGTCTGGTCTGCAGCCACGAAGAAGCCCCTGTCATTGTGTTAGAGGTTGCCCTCTTGTGGATGAATCAGACCCTTCCTCCACTGCCACCACCACCCCTTCAAGGGGGTTCATACTAGCTAATGTCCCATTGGCTCACAACATACTAAGGTCCAGTACGTATGTATTTGTATTAAGCTTAAAAGATATTATGTATATAATTAATTTTGGAAACTGATCATTTGGTGAGTAGTTGTAACATTCATGTATGTTGAGCGGCAACTATTCAACACATACTTCAAAGGCTGAAGTCGTCAGTTGCTTCAATCAACAGGACGACCATTCAAGACCAAATGATTGTGCTTTATGTTCTCAATTCCCTGCTGCTTTCTACCTCCCCTCATATCCATATTAATTCCTCGTCTGATACTCCGTTTTGGGGGGGGGGGGGGGGGGGGGGGGGGGGGGTAGACAAAGAGACAGGCAGAAGACCAGAGAAGAATGAGATCAGGACGAAGAAAAAGAGCGGGGGGTGGTTTCCCCGGGCACTGCCCCGGTCCTCTTCCACGTCAGCTGGGGCACTGAATGGCTGACGGCTACATACCAAGCCTCCTTCTGGGTCTCGGTGTGTTCACGTCCCTGTTTCTGCCCGGCCAGTGCTAAATATATTTTCCCAGTTTGCAAATGTAGCACAAGTCCTGCAACCCGACCCCCAGCCAGCTCCAGCTCCCTTCCTCTACACAAGGTTCACGTTCCTCTGGGGGAGGTGGGGGTGTGTGTGTGTGTGTGTGTGTGAGTGAGTGAAGGGGTTGGAGGTTAACAGAGCGCTCTCCTGGTTTCATGCATACGGCACTCTTTTCTGGCTTTCTCTCCTACCATATACACCACACACGCATACACGCAGAAACACACACACACATAGACTTATGCACTTGCTAAACTAACAGACAGTCACCCACGTTACCTCACACACACACACACACACACACACATACACGCTAGTCTGTCTGTGGACTCTGGCATTGCCCCCTTGGTTTGCCGTGGTGTGGTGAGAGTGGCAAACGAGGCATGGAGAGGACCGACAGGATTCAAAGGCCCGTAATGGTAAGAAGGATCTGGATATATCTACAAGCTGTGCTCTTTTTTGGGTCTGACTGAACTGGAAGCGTGACATGCAAGCGTATGTATGAGTTGCTTTCCCGGTGTGCGTCTGGGTTGAGTTGTGAAAGTCCAGCGGACTCTTTGTGCTTTGAACACACAGCTTTACGTGGCCGTGTCCTGATCGCGTCCTGATCTGCAGCCTTCTTTGCTCCCCCTCCGAGTGAGTGTACCGTGCAATTCCATTTTGGGCCGGGCCACAGCTGCTGGAAAGGCGCTGTGTTTTTAATTAGACTTCCAGTCCTACCGGTTGCCTCCGCTGCTATGTGCACTGCCTGCCCGGCCATCCCAGCACCGTGGCCATTTCAGGGAGATTCTGTCACTGCGATCCCCCTGTCCCAGACAGGCCTGGAGTGGACCTTGCTTTGCTGGTGCTGGAAGAATATACGAACTAAGCTCTTTCAAGATTCAGCATGTTTCATGTTGATTGATTTTCTCTGATGTTTGCGGTTAGGCTTGGGAGATAATTCCTTATTATAATCATTATCATGTTCTAATTTTCCAGAGGCGAAGGTGAGAAATTGTAACAATAGAAACACTTTGAGAGGGGAGGATCAGTGAACAGCTGTTATTTTTGTGCTAAAGCGAGCAACGCCAAATTCAATTTTCAAATCTGATTTAGTTTGCTTCTGTTAATGGATTATTAGATGAATATGTTTCATTCACAGAATACGAGTAAACTCAGATAAATGCTCTTTTACATCTAACATGGTGTTGATTCGTTGCATTGCTGGCTGTAGTTGTTGGTAATTCATTAAAAGTCTTTCTGTTGAAACCTCTCGTTTGCTCATTTGTGAAAATGGGGATTTCTGTTGACTGGAGTCCATGACTCATCTCTCTGGTCATCTCCACACCATCCAGCTGGTTGCCATGACGCTGCTGTGACAGTGAACAGGAATTCGGCCATTTACAGCCACCAGCCATGAGCTTCAGAAGGGAAACGTGTCCTTTGTGAATCCTCAGTTTGTCCATGTGCCTGCTCCTTTTGAAGCACGTGCTTTGCTTCTTCTCCCTTTTCACCCTAATATATCTTTCAGCGTGTGTGTGAGTATTGTAGTTAATTTCGCTCTTATATGCGATGTGATTACACCGTAGAGTGGAGGATGATGCATTCTGGTCGGCTCTCATCTGTCTGAGATGAGCTGTTGTGTTGTTCTTCTTCCACGCGTTTGATGTCTGAGGCCCCGAGGAGCCGCGGAGATAAAGCAAATAAGAAAAGGATATTTAATGTTCTCCTGTTTCCTTCATTTTTATGATTTTCACATAATCTGATACGTGCGAAGATATTTTTATCTCTTTAATTATCAAGGGCATGGGTTCGCGGTATGTGTGAGCGTGTTGGCTCTCTGATGGTAATCACTTCTTAGTCATAGATTGTGAAGTCTGAGGCCGTCTGCTACGAGGGTCTTGTTTTTTTTTTTGTGGCAGTAACAGATTAGAATATTTGACCTCGGTCTGTTTATTTGACGGGAAGAAAGTGTGCAGGCAGTTTCCAGTGTATTCTAAAGATATTTTTATGATCTTTTGCAGTCTGTGAAAACCTTTTTTTTCATTTACATTTGCCATTTTTATTGGATTACACGAAGCCATGTCAACTCATTTCCTTGCTGTGGGCTAACCCTTCAACCCTCATTATTCAAAGCAGTTATCTTTTGCCACCCCACCCTCACTCCTTATTCCACTACGCCCTCCTCCGCTCTTACGCTCTCACTCCCCCCGCCCTCCATTTATTCAATATCAATGCTAAGGAGCTGTAAATTCATCATGGTGGCAGCCGCTGTGCAGAAAATGGAGGAGGAACGGTCGGTTCATTTTCAGTATAATTACTGAGCCCAGCCTCTCCTTAGTGCCTTCTTTGTGTTTCACCCTGCTCTTTCTGTTGTTGGATTTTCTACCAATTACGTGTAAAAAAAAAAAAAAAAAAAGTTTTGGTTTAGCAGTTTTGTTTTTGCTCTTGAAATAGTCCCCTGAAAAATATCCAACCTGTTGCCCATGCCGAGACCTGTAGCTCACCCAGTGTCATGTAACACTTCATCGATCCCTGCCGCTTATTTCCTTTCAGGGTATTTCATTTTACTATTGATTGCCTGATCTTTTTTCTTTTTCTTTTTTTTTTCTGTCTCCTTCCTGATGCGTCTCTCACTGGCTGCCTGTAATAAGCTGCAGACATGGTTACTATGACACTGCTGGGGTCTCTACCGTGGCCCCGCCAATGGGAAAGCGGCTCTGCGGTCAGGTGGCCTGTAGCTATTTTGAACAGGAGCTGTATGTGAAGTGAAGCAAGCAGCTAAATTGGAGACACAACCCATTGACATCAGAGATGAAGAGGAGGAGGAGGAGGAGGAGGTGGGAATGAAGGAGGGTGTCAGAAAAGAAAAGGAAAGGTGGAGGAAGTTTGCTTTCGCTTAGTCTATCAACGCGTCATGATGACTTTAAGGTTAGGAAGGGTGTAGAGAGGTTGCTAAGTAGTTTCTGTTTTCCCCTCGTCCACCTTCACCCTCTTGATTGACTTTTTGTCTCTCATTCTCTTCGTTCCCTTATTGTGTGAAGTGCATGAGTGACTCAGAGACACAGGCATTTGTTCACACGCACGTATACGCATCAGTGGACACATACAGTCAGCGCTTCTCCCTCCCACTCCCTCTGGCTCTATATTTTGCTGCATCACCGACCTGTCGTAGCGAAAGGGTCGGTCCCAGGCTGCTTTAAACATAATTTCGACTTTTTCTTCTCTAAATGCACTGCCACGGGTTCCCCATCAACATTTGTTAACCTTCGCTTGGTTGTTGGGATGCACCTGTTAGGCTCGGAGGATGACTCACAGCCACTAAGTGGGGGCGGCCGTCATTGTCCTCATTAGATGCTGCGTGCCACTCGCCGGATCAATCCTCCTACCTGAGCGGGATGCGGGCGAGCCACTTTGAGCGTAAATGAAACAGGAAGTGGGGATGGTTTGTGAATGCCCGAGGACACGGGGAGTAGCTTGCCATCGCCTTGGCAACAGGGAGTGTCTCCATTTGGTGTGCCGTTGCCAAGTCACAGAGCACCTCGGTACGACAGGTGGCAGAGCTAGAATCAACATTAGTGGTTCATTTCAAATCATACAGGGACACATGGATGATTAATCAAATGTGTAGAAGAGCATTAATCACGCACATACGCACGTGCAAACATTAATACAACAAAGATGCCTCACACAGGCCCTGTTTTTCTCTCTAGGCATACGTAGACCTCCAGGTCCTTTCAGTTGTTTAATCTGTGGACCTTTATTAAAGGAACATTTTGCCGTTTGCTCAACTTGAAATACGTCAGGGAAAATGGGCAGTGAGAGAAGATATTTGATCTGCAAGATCTGAGGACGAATGTGTATAGGCCAGCAGAACAACTAAGATTTAATCTTTAAAGTAAATTAGCAAAGTAGCTGCAAAACCAAAAGTTAATCTTGAAAAGATTAGGATAAAATCACAGTACTTGAAAAGGCAATATCGTTTAAGACTCACGATGATTAGCTTATATTTTTATGTAGTTTTATACACACATTTCCCTTCACACTTTGCACCTCTATGAAAGTTTGGTCCTAGATTTATGTCCATGAGATGCTAGCCTGAAACAAAGATGGGAGAGCCACTGTTTACTGTGTTTAGTTTACTTACATTTTCACCAAATTTCTTTGCTGTAATTCAACACCGCTTTCCTTTTGAAGCCATTACCGTATTTCCTCTAATAGTGGCCGGTATTCAATTAATAGGTAGGTTTCTTGGCTGGTGGCGTGGTTTACACCACCAATTATGGATGTCATAACACACAGGTGGCAGTAGCTACATTTGAAGTGCCACATGAACCCAGATTTTTAACGATGCACTGTCAAAACAACGCTGAACTTTAGCAGCAACGCCTTCTGACACCGTTGGGGCGGTTCCCTTTGGTATGCTACGGCCATTTAAGCTGTGGGAAAAATTTCAAGTGTGTATTGTACCACTTAAAAACCTTGTCAATTTGCCCAGTAAATGGACTCTGTTTATTTTTGAGAGTCCGACTGCTGTTGCGTGTATCGTGAACCTGCTAAACTGAGAAAAAAAAATGCAGAGCAAATAGCATTTACGGTGATCCGTGGTCTGATATGAAATAAAGACAATTAGAAATAAAGGCCTCTCTCTAATAAAAGCCTGTCTCCAATAATCGCTGGGTGCTCTGAGTTTGAGTAAATAAAGACCCCGGCCACTATTAGAGGAGATGCAGTATACTTTTTTTTTTACATGATGGAGGAGTACGATTTAGTTTAAGCATTAAATGAACTAATAAGAAATGAACTTAAGAGAACAATTCACATGCCACATTTGATCAAATGATGCTCGTATTCTTTAAGCTATATTAAATGTAGTTTTGACATCAGTAGAAGTACTGACGTCACTATCGGCACCATATGGACAGGCTGCTATGTCTGTAGCGCTCACTCATTGTGTCGTCTGTGTTGTCTGACTACACATGTGCTGGGAATTTTTCATCATCATTACATATGGTGGATGTCATCATCACGCATTCTCACCTCTATTTTAAAAGCCCACACCTAGTGAGTCACATCTTCTGCCTAGCACATTCAGCTGTCCACATTCTTTGTCAGTACCTCCTACAAAGCGCAGCCAGGCAGCCTATCAGCTCAAAAAAAAAAAAAAAAAACGGAACAGGAGAACAAGTGGGATTGTTATATAAATTGAACACTCAAACACTTCAGAAGTTTAGGCTGCCTCCCTCACCACACCGCTCTGCTGAACAGTATGCTGAGGCCGGCCGAGGCTCGGGTTTTTATTGTGGCATGGGTGTCTGGATGAGGGTCAGCGGGAGAGAGTCAAGTTACCGTGCATGAGTGGTGGATGTGATGGAAACTGTAGCCACTTCATGGGAAATTTATATCCTCGCTGATATTATAAACAGTCCTCGGGCTACTTTTTTCTCTCTTCTTGTCTCTACTTGACACACCCACACGCTCAATCTATTGCAAAAAAGATTTAACACCTCGCGCTCACTGGAACTGCGGTGGAAACATCGGCCCGTCGTTATGCATCCTTTCCAGCTCGGATTACGCAGGGTCCGCTTTCACGCAGGCCTGGGTCCCTTTTGTGTTTATGGAGGTTGCACTTGACGTTACAGTGTCAGAATATAGCCAAAGCATGTGGAGACCCTCCTCATTACTGAGGATGCATGCCTAAATTTAAGGTGTAACACAGGTTCTGCAAGTGACTGTATTTGATCATCTCCTGTATTTCTTTCCTTGCGACAGCTGATTCATTTGTACAGCGTCCAGTCTGCTCTATGCAGTTCCTTCTCCCTCACCTTTACGTGAACTCATTGTGCGTTTCAGGGCTCTGCAGACTCCTACACCAGCCGGCCGTCAGACTCAGACGTGTCCCTGGAGGAGGACCCGGAGGCTCTGAGGAAGGAGGCCGACAGACAGGCTCTCGCTACGCTTGAGAAAGCAAAGGTTGTGTAGTGCGGTCAGCATTGTCGCATAATCATTGTTGAATGTTTTGATGCTGGTAAACCTCCTTCATCAGTGTCAGAGGGCTCTGAACTGGGTGTTAAATATTTTGTTGAGCCACTCTGTGCAAACTAATATCCGTTTGTCCCATCATGGCTCCAGACCAAACCGGTGGCATTTGCTGTGCGCACAAATGTCGGTTACAACCCGGGCCCCAGTGATGATGTCCCTGTGCAGGGCATGGCCATCTCCTTTGAAGCCAAAGACTTCTTGCACATCAAAGAGGTTTGGACCTATTAGATACTCTTTAAGCTCCTGATTTCTTTCTTTTTTATTTTCACACCGAATGTATTACCAAATTGTATTGCAGTGTGGCTACAGGTTTGTCCACCCAATGTAGTGGCAGTGATGGTAGGCGAGAAGCCAGTGAGGGATCAGGATTTACTGAAACTTGCTGCACTGTCTTTAACCGAGCCACGAGTGGGAGTTAGCAGTAACTGATGCAATAAATAAAAGCATTGCTCCAACTTCTTTAATATTTAATAATCATATGTACTTGGCATGAAGTTGAAAGGGAATTTCTATATAAGTCTACTGTAATGGAGTAGTGTGATGACTAACTACTAACTTTTTTATTATTCCAGAAGGCATAATTCTGTGCTACGTCATGGTGCATCTCAGTGTATAATTAGCTTAAGAACAAGGACAAAACTCTCAATGGCAGATGGTGTCCTGTATGTGCAGGAAACGTATCCTATTCATCTCTCAATGACAACATCCTGTTTGTTCCATACGCAGAAGTACAACAATGACTGGTGGATCGGACGTCTGGTGAAGGAGGGCTGTGAGGTGGGCTTTATTCCCAGCCCGGTCAAACTGGAGAACACCCGTCAGCTGCAGGAGCAGAGGATGAGACAAAACCGGCTCAGCTCCAGGTGACAATGAGAAGCCCTCAGCAGAAACAAACAGTGCCACTTTTTAAAACAAGTCAAAAATGAGTCACACTTCACCCACCAGGAATGGTAAAAGGACCTAAAATAGACAAAAGCACTCCAGTGAGTCACCGGATTCCTCTGTGTAACTACAGTATATTCATAGGTCTCTTTAGTCTCTGTATTTACAGACACTATCAGATGGGGCTATTTAAAATAGTACCTCAGAGTCAACGGTAAAATGATCAGGATTTTAATATAATAGTGGCAGTGCAAGCACTCTTAGTAGTGCCCATTGCTTTTTAGTGCAGCACTTAGTCAGCAGCTCAGATCACATTGTTTATTTGTGGATTATGAACATCCAAAGAAAACACTTAACTTGGTGTGCTTTTCGTAAAAAATGATGGCAATAACCTGCCCCTGCTTTCCAAATTACAGTAAATCTGGAGGAAGCTCTAGCCTGGACGTTGCCACGGGAACCCGCAGGCCCACCCCACCAGGCACAGGTGAGGTCACAGGCTCTCCCAATCAAGTGGCAAAATAGTGACTGCGTGTGTGTGTTTGCGTGGGCGCTCTCGCAATCCTGACCGAGTGAGGGAGAGAGAGCGAGATGAGAGGCGCCTGATATTTGGATGACGATTTTAATTGGCTAGTTATTCAGGCATGACGGTGAATCACGGTGCGCCTCAGCGGGCCGCCGCGTGAAGCCAGCAAGGTCTTGAGAGGTCCGTCATTTGCACACAGAAATAGAGACGAACTCATTAAACTTGTTAAGTATGTCGGGCTTGTGTGTGTGCATCACTGTGACGACACAGAGCTGCTGCTCGATGACCAGAGAGGCTGCTGGAGAGAGGGAAGTGGAAGTGAACCACGCTGATTGACTTTAAGGGTTTTGCTTATCAAGTAGTGAGGTTCATATCTGTAAAACAGAAACTGGTGTACCTTAAATTGCTGATCTGACTTAAAGTGGAAGTTCAACATTGCTGTATGTATATTTATTTGATCCCAACAAGAAGATACCACTCACATATCTCGTAGTAAAATAGCATTAGCAGTCGGACTGTTGTTCTCCTGTGACTAGCTCAGCTAATTAGCGTCCCTAGAGTGGGATCAGTCGTTTCATTATATTCATCACCAAAAACTCGAAAATGTTTATTTCATAAATTTACAAGTGCCACCTTCAAAACAAGACACCTGCCAGCCCCATCCACCCTCCCCATACCTGGGACACATACATAAGCAACGAAAAAACCTGCTTCACATTTGATTCCCACCCCGTCTCTTTGCTTGATTCCTTCTTTCCCACCTCCTACTTTTTTCCTTTTTCCCAATTATTTCACATCTAAACAGTTTTTTTTTCCCCCGTTCTGGTTGCTTTCTCCTCACAGTGAATCTCATATTATTACACCCCGCAGCTCTTGCCAGTGTTATTTCTAAGTCATTTTGTGTCACTTTATTCCAGTCTATACCATCACCTGCGAACTTTTCCATTCATTCTATTTATTCCTCCTCTTTGCTCTTTCTCTTCTCTTGTAATTCTCATCCTTTTTTTTTTTTACTTCACCTCATCTTGTTACCTGTTTTTCTTCCTGCTCTCCTGTTTTCTGTCTCTACAACACCCGCCCTCCCCACCATCAGCCCACGTGGACATGTCCACAGTGGCCTTTGACGTTGACCCCCTCGACCTGGATGTCGATGAGCCCCCTGAGTCCCAGGGTGAACCTCATTCCTCCAAGGGCACGTCAGGCAGCGTAACATCCCCCCAGGCCAGCATCCACCGACTGCCCTTCTTTAAGAAGGTAACATTAGAGGCCCGGGACACCTCTCTTACCTCCCTCCTCTTCCATCCCGCCTTTGCCCCCTGGGTCGGGCATAATCTCTCCGTCTTCCCCCTCGCTATTCCTCACTAACTGCTCAGAATAGAACCATCCCTCCCGCTACTAAAGCTCCCAAATCTAACAGTCTGTGGTGAGGATTGTTATGCTGAGACATGTTTGGATGTCTGTTCCTGTTCAACTGGGAGAGGCGTTGAACTAACCGATGCTCTCTGAAATGGCTGCTGCTGAATCTGAACTGTAAAGTGAAGCCACAGTGAAGGCAGCCAGTGTAAACTCTGCATTAATCAATTAGCATTTCCTCTCCCAGTGCCCTCCTCTAATCCTAACCTGTCAGTAACTAAATGTGCTCTTTGTCCCTGTTTTTTTTTTTTTTTGTCTCTTCTCTTGCTTTTGTGTGGAATGATACTGTAGGCGGCCCGGCTAAACAGAAACAGAAGTCGGTGAGTGTGGTTTGTCATAAAGACTAACCTCTAACATTGCATGCTTTTACTTATCTTATGTCTTTCTTCCCGTGGTAACTTCGTGGTGGTGACAAGTATCTCCCCAGAACCTTCTCTTCTACCTTTTCACGCCTCTGAACGCACACTGATAATTTCGGACATGAAATATTCACAGGATGCTTTGTGAGCCGCGGTGACGCTTCTGTCATTTCCCCAGCGCTTTCATCACAGCTGTCAGTTCGCAGATGCAGGTGCAGACCCCGTTAGCTGGAGTGCAGCTGTAATGCGTCCTGACATGCTGTCATTTTCATTTGGTATGACTGATTTGAGTGGCAGCGGCCTACAATCAGCTGTTTTTATGCTTTTCAGCACAATTTGATTCATATGTTTAGGCTGCAAAGACCTGTTACGTTAGCAGTGACAGATATGGGCATCATGTATGCTGCAGGAACTCTCCCAGCATGATATCAGTGTACAGATACATAGTATATATTACAAAATTATTAGAAATGCCATGTTCATCCAGTTGAGACATTCTTTTATTATTTATTTGGAACAAACTACTAAAAATTATGCATTTATTTATTTGAAGTATTTTCAACCGAGTTTTAGAAATTTATATTAAGTGCCTTCTCTCTGTATTATTAACACACATATTGAAACGCACCTGATTTGAAAGGGAAAATAAATAGTGAGCTGTCATTTAGCCGTGCATCATGTGCACCGTCGTTCCCCTCACTCTGAATTGTGCTCTGTGCTGGTGCTATTCAAAACCAATGAGTAGTATTGTTATGTTCGGCGCTGCAGCTCTGCCCCGCTTTATAGACAAGAGCCATTTGGAAGCTTTTAAAATATGTATTTTTAGCTCCTGTGAATACAAATGAGGTGAAATGAGCTTCCGTTGCTCTGCTTTATGTAACGCAACGTAGAGGAGCGGGACACTCCAGCACTTTTTCCTCACTCAAGTGCTGTATAGCGAGCACAGAGCAGGGGGGCGTGAGTGGCATACGAATCTATACCGAATAAAAAAAAACATATATATATATCCAGTTTCACCGCTGTCACAGCGTATAGGACTCGTGACAGTTTTCACCCCATTTTCGCTGAGAACGAGGGCAGATGCTTATGGATCCGTTACAGGTGAATCATTCCTTTCATGATTCATAATGTGCAAATACGCCTCAAGTTCACGCGGTGCGTTATGGACTGTGTACGTGCGTGGGTGTTCTGTACAGGTTTGCCCGTCACAGGTTTGTTGAAAGCCACGGGCTACAGTACAGCGTGTAAAGGCGTATTTATGTTCTACGCTGACGTATGTGTAGATGTGCGCGCTTAGTTGGATTATTAAAAAAAACAGGACGAAGGAAGTTCAAGAATCCTATTGGAAATTTTGGATTTTAAATGCACCACTTTGCAGCATCTTGATGAATGTAATTTCTAGCATTTCTGGGCCTAGTATAAATTCAGCAGCTTTGACGGATATTTGTGCTTTGAAAATTGCATAAGCAGATGCTGTGTATGAAGGAACGTCTGATCATTCTCAAAACTCGCAGGCCGCAATGTAAAAAGTGAATTTGAATATATCCGACAGCTCCCGTCCTGTGCCAAAGTACAACAAAAAAAATAGCGGCGTGAATTATGACGTGTGCACTAAGAGCTGAAGAGCTGCGGCGCAGTCACAAGAGCTCTCCTGACACCCCGGCGTCTGGTTTAATTATGGAAAGTTTAATTATGTGCGACTGCAGACTAAGAAATAGAAGCCGTCGCTTTCAGCGAGAAATTGATCTCTGCCATCCGAACATTCATGCACAGTCAATAAAACAAATGGACTCCATCGTCTGAAGCTCACCATCCATCAGACGAGAAGGAGGGCAGGGAGGGGCGGCGCTGTTTTGTTTTGTGAGTTAATGTCGATTTATGTGCGAGTGTAACTCTGTGGCTGCAGTTCTTTGCGAGCTCTTTGGAAGTGTGTTGCGTTGAGACATGACAACGCGGCTCACCTCATTTCTGGCTCTTTCCTTTCGCGGCTCAGATGGAGCATGTCCCTCCGTATGATGTGGTTCCCTCCATGAGACCCATCATCCTGGTTGGACCTTCACTCAAAGGCTATGAGGTAAGAACAAAACCATCGCTTACTTAAGCACAGACACTTACACTGTCAGGTCGGCGGTGCAATCCTTATGTGTCACGTTTCCCCCCAGGTAACAGATATGATGCAGAAAGCGCTCTTTGACTTTCTGAAACACAAGTTTGAGGGCAGGTAAGAACGAGCACTCACGGCTGCAACGTGCCGTCTATTTTAAAAAGCTCTTTTTTTTTTACCTGATGCAGTAATGGACTGGGTCTCTGTTTTAGGATATCCATCACGCGGGTGACAGCCGACATCTCTCTGGCCAAGCGCTCGGTCCTCAACAACCCCAGCAAGCACACCATCATCGAGCGCTCCAGTACTCGCTCCAGCCTGGGTATGATGTCTGCCTCCCCACAAATCAGAATGGACAAGAGCCTCTTTAGAAAGTGCCATTTAGACGAGTGATAACTGTTAGGATCAATTAGGTGATACAGTGCAGTGTAGAGAGGCTGGTGGAGTGGAAAACATCCCTGTTCATCACATCATGTTGCTAAACATTCATTGAACTTCCTCTATCTGTGTTTCATATCTATATGGCTTTAAGTGTGTTTCTTTTTTTGTACAGACGTAGAGACTCTTAAGACGCAAAACTCTTCGTTTTGGTGGTTTTGGTTTTATGAGATGCTATGCTGAACAGCACAGGCAAAAGAGCACCATCAGACTTCAGATACTCAAATGTCATTTAACGTATCTCCAGGTGACGCAGCTTAAAACGAAACTACATATAGCTCTTTTAATGTTAATGGGACTTTATGTTTACAGTATACAGTTAAAATGATGCTGAAGATGAGTTTGAAAAACTGGTTCACAAAATATCAATCCTGTAACTTCTGCAGGGTCACATAGTGTTGTTCCAGATTCATAGTGATAAAGGTGGATAGATCACACATTTAGCCTTTATTGTCCATCACCCAAAGACCTGAAAGTGTCATTTTTTTCCCCTTTTATTGCTGCTCTGATTTCCTGAGTCTGATCTGGCCTCCTCTCTCTCTTCATCTTGTTTTTTACTGCCCTTCGCCCATCCTCCCCCTTTCTCTGCCACCACCCATCCTCTTCCTCCACTGTCTTTTGATTCAGACGTACTGGGTACGTATGCTCTCCTCGCAACGAAACAAAGGAGGCCCTCTCTTCCTCCCCTCCCCTTTTCCTCTAACTGCACTCATCATCTGTTCATACAACATTTGTCTGCCTGTCTGCTTGCCTGTCAGTTTCTCTGTTCCTCATACATCTGTGTGACAGCCTTTAGTCCCCAAAAAAAAAAAAAAAGAATTACCAAACCCAACCAGGAAGAGATCCGTGGGAGGGCAGCAGAGCGGTTGGTAGCGAGAACAAGCAGAGAGGGAAGATGATACTTTCCATACTGCCGTCACCTTTATGTTGTGGCCTGTGGTGCTATCCATGTACTAGTTGACTGTACACATAAGGATAGCCTCAAACTAAGCAGGACCTCGCCTCGTAGGCTCTAGCCGCGGTGGGGGAGCAAGCCATTCTTTACAGTCTAAACCAAATTTGCAGAAGTCTTTGGTGGGGTTAATGGAAAGCTCCCATGCCGTGCCTTCATACGAGTTAAAGTTCACATTTCTTATCTTTCCTGCGGAGGCTCTGTTTCGCCTCCAGCTTTAATTCTCCACCCCTCAGCCGCCGGGAGGCTGCTTGAAATGTGCGCAAGCCCCGTCTCTCTCTGCAGATTGCCTTGCCCCTGTTATCTCTCTCTGCCGCTGGGTTGGCAGCACGCACACCTCGGAGGCGCTGAACAGAGCAGGGAACATTCTGCTTTTCAGTTTTAATCTTTCTCCTTACACGTCAACAGGCTGATAATAAAAAAAAAAAAAGTGTGTGTGTGTGTGGGGGGGGGGGGTGGGGGGGGGGTTGCTGCATAGAGGCTGCTGTTGAGGAACAATGAAAACATAATCTCCAAGCAGTCTCACCTGATTGAGCGTTGAGAGTATTTATTAGCGCTAACAAAAACTAATGGTCCGCTTCATTTGTTTAATGGGACTGTTTTATTTATTTATTTTTTGTTGGTGTTGTTTTAGTTACATGGTGAGAAATTGTGTCCTTATTGTAAGGCATCTCATTCTTAAGTGCCTCCTTCCTTCGCAACATTTAAGTAAGAAATCTGAAACTAATCCTGAATACGGGGAGGTGGCCACAGAATGAGGATGCTGCCGTGCTCCATTTAGCTGTGCATAAATGGAACTTTAACCGTGATCTATTTCATGCTTGGAATTCAGTTCTCTTAAAACATGCATGAGTGAGTACTAACATGTCAGCTACACACCTGTGCACCAAGTAAAGAAAGTACGGTTGATATATCCGGAGCTGTAGTTGAAAGGTAATTTATGTAATCGTGTTGCTCTCCTGTTGTACTTATGCATCCTACCTATTTTCTGGGAACTTCAGCGGAGGTGCAGAGTGAGATTGAGCGTATCTTTGAGCTGGCCCGCACCTTGCAGCTAGTCGCTCTGGATGCAGACACCATCAACCACCCCACTCAGCTGGCTAAGACTTCCCTGGCTCCCATCATTGTCTATATCAAAATAGCCTCACCTAAGGTAAGAGAACAGGAACTTCTGTCCTCTGTGTATTTCTGTGGAGTTTGTGGTTCTTTCACTGGACACGGTTTTCTGTCGTCTGACCGCAGGTTCTCCAGAGGCTCATCAAATCCAGAGGAAAATCCCAGGCTAAACACTTAAATGTTCAGATGGTCGCAGCGGACAAGCTGGCTCAGTGCCCACCTGTGAGTTTTGCCCGGGCTTTTATTCGCGAAGAGTTTTTTTCGCACTTAAAAATATGAACTGTTGAGTTGTTTTTTGTTGTTTTGCAGGAATTGTTTGACATCATCCTGGACGAGAACCAGCTGGAGGACGCCTGCGAACACTTGGCCGACTACTTGGAGGCCTATTGGAAGGCGACGCACCCTCCGAGCAGCAACCCTCCCAACCCTCTGCTCAACCGCACCATGGCCACGGCTGCCTTGGCCGCCTCCCCTGAGCCCGTCTCCAACCTGCAGGTACAGGTGCTCACCTCCCTGCGCCGGAATATGGATCTGTGGAACCTGGACGGTGATGTAGCCGTTGAGGGGAAGGAGGAAGAACACGCTCTCTAAAGTCCAGCAGTGAGGGAGGGAAGGGGGACTCCGGCACCCAAACTCTGCAGCCTGCTCTCTTTACCCTAAAGAAAGGGCGCATCAAAACCCCGTCAACGCTGTATATAGAAGTACATTCACACAAACACACATATGCAGGTAGTGGCACACTAATAAGGAGCCAGCTTCCCACACCCGAACACTAGACTCAGAACAAATAACAAGGCGTAGTCTGAATCTTGTCTGGTCAACATTTCCCTCTGTGCACTTTTGAAAACTGTGAAAGCAGCTTAAACCAAAGCACACTGGACTCAAGGAATAACACATAAGGTACCTCTGCCCCCAGGGCCCTTTCCATTTCACTGCAATCAAGAGTAAAATAATATCGGCTGCCCGCTCCATGGCCTCTGTAGCTCAGTGGCCTCTTTTCTCCAGCACTTTTTTCTTCTCTGGGAGACTGAATCCAGTTTGCTGTCCTCCTCGGCGTTACCATGGCACCGCCCCTGAAAACAGCAAGTCATGTCCGCCTCTTCAAATAGAAACGCTTAGTTTGGTGGAGGCTGTTGCTAACATTCTGTCCAGTTTCATGCATTTATCATTAGCGTGACCGCACAATACTAATCCCTTTGGTTTATATTGCTCAGTTACTACTGGCTGCTCATCAGCTATAATGGGTTGCATGCCGTCAAATGTATTAACGTCTCTGACAAGTGTGGCACCTGAGTGACGCGTGGCGCCAAATGGCTGGAAACGTTTGCACCAGTTTTACAACCGATATAATTGAATAAATTGTACATAAGAGCCAGCTGCTCATAACACCTGTTGATTTTTCTTAATTTATGTACAACTGTTTCAGTTAAAGTGTCCAGTAAGGAATTTCTGTGGTAATTCTATTTAATAATTTGGTAGTAATACTGCCGCTTCGTTCTGCCGTGAGCTCAGCCAGCCAGCAGATGGCACTGTTGCAGTAGTAACTATTCAGCTCAGTAGTGGATAACTGCTTGGGTGTGTTTTTATTTGCTGGTAGGTATCATGATTTCGCAATAATAATTACAGTAGCAGAACTACTACTATTACTTTCGCTAACTGATTTTAAATTGCATTTGTGTGTTGCATTGTGTAATATTTGAGTATTTGTGTTATAGTCGTGTGCTGCCCGCTAACCCTGCTGACTAACCCCTGACTGTTTGGTCTGCTGTTTGTGTCTCTGCATGGTTTCCGTGTGGCATTGGTGTGGCTTGCTGCAGGGGCCGTACCTGGTGCACGGTGACCAGAAGCGGGAAGGGCCTCTGACAGAGTGCAGTGGGAGCGGGACTCTGCATGACTATCAGACAGACCTGGGGGGGAAGCCTCAGCAGCAGCACCAGCAGCAGATGTACCTGCGCTCCTCTCGCGGTCAGCTACGGGGAGGGAGCGGCCGAGGTCTGTCGCGGCAAGACACCTTCGACTCCGAGACCCAGGGCAGCCGGGACTCTGCCTACACCGAGGCCGGCGACTCCTGCATGGACATTGAGACTGACCCCTACGAAGAGCCCGAGCCCTACCGAGGGGGTGGCGGCAGCCGCCTTCACCTGGCCCAGCATCATGGCCGACAGGCCTCCTGGGAAGACGAGGGAGCCGAGCCGGACCAGGAAAACCTAAACCACCCTCCAATGCCGAGCCAGACACAGCCGCATGGACGTGCTAAGCTGAGGGAGCGTTACTGCCAGGACCCTGTGGACACAGGGGCCAATATAAGCCGCAACAAGAACCAGGATGATTGGGGCAGGGATGTCTACATCCGCTGAACACTCACCATACCACAGGATGAAGAAAGCTAGAGACAGACTGAAGACAGAGGGAGATGAGGGGAGGGGAGGGCAAAGATTTTGGTTTTTGGGTTCAGAAGAAACTGAAGTGTGGGTTTGGGGCCATGTCGCTCAACAAAAAAACCTGTTTACATCCCAGTACAATGTAAAGAACTTATCAACCATCAACTGCCAGATCCCATTATTCATCAACTTCTCGCAATTCATTTATGTTTAGAAAAAAATAATATTGGTCTGTTTTTGTTTCCTAAGTTAATACTGCATGAATATCATGGATTTCTCTACTGGCAGCACAAGGACAGTATTTGTTATGATGTATGACTCGATCTCTCCTTCAGTTGTAGAGTGTAAAGGCTGGTAAAGCTGTAGTCTGTCATGTCTGTCCTCTGCAGTCTTAAACAGGGTCTAATGTCACCGTCTCCATGTGTGTACAGTGTCAGGGTTCCTCTTTACCTTAATCTCACTCAGTGCTTTTGGCTTTCAGGGTCTCCTCCCATACTGAGATCCAGAAGTTGTGAGTCTCTCACCTCCACTTTCTTATCACCCAGACCTTAAAAAAAAAAAAAAACCTGGTGAAGAAGTTGCCATATTTTATCACACAACTTTATCAATGTTGCTAAACTCATGTTAGCCTCCTCTTCTTCGTGTGTGCTGAGGGCACCTACAGTATTCACCTGTTCTCTGGTTCCCTAGCGTGGCGCAGATTCAGAGCAGCGCTGCAGTCGTAGTCGTGTGAATGAAGCGTCCTGCCTTAGTCACTCTCGCCCCTAAAACACCTTTATTTCAAGAAAACTTCGATCACAAGTGCCGGAATGTCTCGCCAAGCCATGTCCACCACTGCCACGGTGGGATGTCTTAACTCTTGTTCCACTCGTTTTCATACCATATCTTTGTCTCCTCGTGTCTCGTGGCTACTCTGGATCGTAGCCTTGTTGTTGTTGCTCATCTCGTTTTCTTTGCACCAGCTTCGTCGTCCGTTTTTCAGGGCTAATGGTAATATAAAAAGTACTTATGTGTGTGCGTGTGTGTGGTTAATCACTCCCAACTTCCACCCCAACAGCTAGCTTGTCTGATATTAAATACCACTCTCTTCTTTCTCTTGATTTCTGACTGAATTAGTGTTGTTTTTCCTGTGAACACTTGCAATTTTTTTTTTTTTTTTTTTTTTTTTTTTTAATCTTCAGTTCTTGTGAGGTAGTGAGAGGAGGTTGAAGCTGGGAGGGGGGGACAGGATCAGCTTTGGTCTTTACTCAGATATCTATAATGGAGAATCCATGAATGTCTATGGTGGGCTGCTTCGGCCCGCCCCGTCTTCAGTTGAATAAATAAATATTAAACAATGATCAGTAAATAATGTTATTGTTGCGTTATCGCAATTGTTAAAATTATGAAATAACATGTTTCATTGGTGCCTGATTGTAGCTACATTTTGCTTTTTCTGCCTTTCATTTTTAATCTGTGGATAAATTCGTATTTTAATTAAAAATTTAATCAGAAAATGCCATTGTGTCTTTTAATGATACAAAGATGCAAAAATCTGCACGTGTGCACGCTTGAGATTTATGTGTTTGGCTTATTTGTGTTGCAGAACCTGTCCAGTCAAAGTGTTTGATATGCGTCGTCTTGCCGAACAAAGACGAGATTGTTGGCGGTTCAACGTGACCTCAGAGACACGAGATTTTCTTTCTTGTGTTTCCTCCTTTGCGTTCACAGGAAACCGTCCTCTGTAAGTGAAGCACGTTTGATTACAGCAACTATGTGACAACAGAAGTTGGAAGGTGCAGCTGAGTCCAGGATGTGGTTTTAATCAGACACGTTTAGGTTTTTTGTTGTATCACTGCCTTCTGGAGGCTCTGCCCAAAAGGAAATATCACAAACAGGGCTGTGGTTTCTACCTGAAACTCTAACATGAACCTTACATCAGAGAGTTGTTTTGCAAAGTCAAGACAATGCTGTAATAACAAACAACTAAAAACTGACTTTGTGGGACCAAGCAAGTATTGTTACAGAGTGAAACAACTAATCTAATATCGGTAAAGAATATATATTTAAATGAATAACATTACTGGATTAGTATCAAATATACATTGTGTTTATTTTCCAAGTACTTCCTGCTTCACTGAAACAACAATACTTGGCTCCAACAGTTAGGAATAAAATCTAAATACTGTTGTGGATTTCCAGGTAAATGGTTAATTCGAGTTTTATCGATTTTCCAAGTCTAATGGGTTGGAAAAGACAAGAATCTAAACTTATGTCACTCATGAGGCCCTTGATATGTAGAGATATCATCCTCATTTATTATTTTGTAAACCGAATGGATAAATACCGGGACTCTTTAATGGAAATCCCGGGGACTGTTCCAATAGAGAGTTTTGCTTTCTGTTGCTTGATAAGAAATGTTCCTCTGGCCAGAAAGGGGAAGGTAAACAGTTTTACTTCCCTTTCCATATTTGGAGCGAACAAGTGTGTCACCACTTGCGTCATTGGTTCACTCCTGTCGTCGGTATGACAGAAGAAACGCCTGCAGCCTACGATGCCTTCACGTGCGCCTGGCCGGGCTCCGATATCCGAGCTTTAAGGACTCCGGTGGGAATTGTCGACATGTTCAGGTGAATTTCGGGTAAGACGTCTTTGATGTAAGTCAGTTATTATCTTGCTAGATAATAATCATTTTTATTTTATTCTAATATAATCTAATCTGGAAAACAGGAAGTAAATACAAAAGCGACTGTGTAATATAGCAATAATTGGGAGGCGAAATACGAACAGCTGTTCAACGGTTTCACTTTATGTAAATAACAAGCCTCTTTGATGGGTATTAAAAGAGTTTTATTTTTGGATTTATCAACTGGTCATATGACAATAAATTAAAATCCTCCCTTTATTCATTACCTAACCAACGATATCTCTTAATAATAAAATACAACATAATACTTACTCTTTGTCGAAACACAAATGAACATTTTTATCACTTTTATCATAAATAACTGATATAGCCTGGTGTTCTCCGTAATACATATCAGATAAAAGATCTTACCTTAGGTCACCCTTGTATACAGGTGACCTTGGTATAGGTCTTTGTGTACAGTCCAAAATACAGAGTCTTTGTATATAGTATAGTCTATAGTATGTATGTAAGTTTAAACAGACATTGGTTATTTTTATTGTCTTATGCTGGTATATATGTTTATTTTTACACCAAGTGTATTTACGTATAGGTTAGAACAATAGCCTGACATACTTCTTTGTATCATTTATAATAAACATGAACATTAGCTACAGCTTAAACTTTCATGGCTCTAGAAGTCACTGGAGAGCTGTGGTACTACATACTGAAGGTATCTACCAGGTACACCTAGTAACAGATGAGTGTTCTTGATTAATATACCGTTAATAAGTCGCTCACCTAATAAATTAATATTTCCCACCGAACATGAACGCAGCATTACTATGCCCTTTGTCCGTGACTCATTCGACTGAGAGTAGCTACCGGAGACTTTCCCTAGAGAGGGAAGCGCCTCCCTCTGAAGCTATGTTCAAGTAGAGGCTGTGATCATATGTAGAGGCAGAACTCGTCACACGGTCGACTGTTAACATTCGCTGCTGCGTGTTTTAGTCTAGATCTGGGTTGTACTCATCGCTCACCTCACACACACTTGTTGAACATGGGATTCCTGCTGACTAAGATGATGGCTGTGTTCGGGGACAGAGGTAATAATTGCTTCATATCCACATCATGTAATCTTTCAGAGACTACCGGGTTATTCTAAACTAGATCTGGGACTAATAACTTCAGGGGTTATTAAGTTTACTGAAAGGCAGTTGAATACCTTCTGAAGTTCCTGTGTGAAACTTTGCTTGAACCCAGTCAGGGCCTGGCATTTCTGTTCTCTGCTGTAATGTAATGTGATGTAAGAACCCAGTTTTAGTCTGGGGATGTTAGTCTTGCTCAGCACGCCACGGTCCCGTACATGTCTTTATCTTATCTGTGTGTGCTTTTATCTGGAGATTCAGTTCAAGCTGTCAACGCAATTATGCAACTTGCATAATAGTGGTCATCTGATCAGGTTTACACGACCAATTTGGAGCAAGTGAACTGAACTCTTTAACTTTCCTACAGAGCACAAAGTCATCGTTGTGGGTTTGGACAACGCAGGGAAGACTACCGTCCTCTATCAGTTGTAAGTGATTTGAATAGTGTCTGAGTGTCTGAGATTTTGATCTGCGTCTGCACTTTCATCTAAATTCACCCGTGTCCTTTCCCACGCAAACACATCCAGCCTGACCAAAGAGGCCGTCCACACGTCACCAACCATTGGCAGCAACGTTGAGGCGATCACCTTTCGTAACACTCACTTCTTGGTTTGGGATATTGGAGGACAGGAGAGCCTTCGAGCCAGCTGGTTCTCCTACTACTGCAACACAGAGGTACAGAATGGACACTAAAACACTGCTTTTTAATAGCTTATTATCTATAGTAAGCTTCTTTAAATTAGTTTTCTATTCCCCAGAAATCCTTGTTTCAGCAATCGCATGCTAAGCTTTTTTTACCACTTGAATTTATAGCCCTGTTAACAGCACAGCGAGATAATCTTTTACAGTGCGTTATGTACCTGTGATTGGCTTCAGCAGACGTCTCCCTGTCGCCACAGTCTCACTTGTGCTCTGATAACTGACCCATGTGCGTGTTTTTGCCGTTTCAGATCGTCATCCTGGTCGTGGACAGCACCGACCGGGAGCGACTGACGGTGACCAAAGAAGAACTGCACCGAATGCTCGCCCATGAGGTATTTATCTCGAATTTCAGGAACTGGAATACAACACTTAATGGGGGTTTATGGCGTAGTTACAGGCAGACATTTGACAGTGTCGTCACCTTCTTCAAAAAAAACGAGAAATGTTTCTATATGAGAAGTTACAATATTTTAAACGATCAAATAGTTTAAAATGCACCTGATTATAAGAACATCATGAGAGACACTCGTGTTTGTACTCTGTGTACGAATGGGTGCAGCAGGGTTACGATAGTTTGTTTTGATTCTTACTGATTTCATTTGCTTTGTTCCGTGATGTAAAGACAAGTATTTATTCTGTGAAACTGCCCTGTCTGCTCTTTCGGTCTTGTCATATGAAACACTTTCAGTGAGTGACTAATCGTCTCTGAGTGTAAAACCAGTTTACCAACCCATGATACAAAATAATGAGGAAGTATCGTCTTAGACTGCATGAGTCAACATGTTGTCTTGTATGTTCCCCTGACGTCGCTATTTGCAGCTTTCACAGATTGCATATTTGGGGTTTCCAGTGGAAACATGTCAGCTCTCTAAATGTAAACCGACGGCAGATGTGGTAACACATCTTCTTGCTTTTTAGGACCTCCAGAAGGCAGCTGTTCTTATTCTGGCCAACAAACAAGACGTGAAAGGCTCCATGACACCGGCAGAGATCTCCCAGTGCCTAACGCTCGACTCCATCACAAGTCACTCCTGGCACGTGCAGCCCTGCTGCGCTCTGACTGGAGAGGGGTGAGTCTAACACGCCTCATACTCATTCTGGTGTCATCGCTGATTATGAGTCAGCCCCGGTCGTTTTAGTCAGGACTTGCAGAAAATGCTTTTATACGTAGCAGAAGTGCAGCTTTCTTTTGTTTCTCAAAATGAGTCTTCTCTTTCTCCCTTCATGCAGTCTGCCTGCTAGTCTTGACTGGATGAGGTCACGGGTAGAGGCGAACTAGAGCACGCTGCAATGGACTGAACGTCTTGAGACTGAGCAAACATCTTAGACACTGCAGATGCATCGGTGTCAGGATTATTTACAGTGTTTGGGGTGTATGGACATGGCATCTGTGACAGAGCCTGCCTCGACAAACCTACAGCATGTCTTGCGGATTGAAAGCCTGGACAGAGCTGCTTCCCATCTTTAGAGTAAACTGACAACGGAGAAACCTTCAAGGCGACAGGACCAAATGGTGAAGTGTTTGGTGCCATAATGAGTGCTGTTTATTTTTGTTGTGGGTATCATGAAATGGTCTCTGTTCAAAGTTTAAAGCACCTTACCCGACCAGTAATGTCACATTCCACTTAGCGCTAGCTAAAAAGCCATGCCAAAAGTTGTGCCAAAAATGGAACAAATGAATCAGGTACATAACAGATCATAATTTATAACTCTACAGCTTTTATATTTTGTACAGCCAGCATTTGACAGAAACCTTAGAGTGGGACAATCGTGATCTCATTTTGACCTTTGAATGTTTATTCTCATGACTGACCGGTTTCAGTTTTAATATGCCATAACTATTTCTAGATCAGCTAAATGCTATACCTCTTTAGGTTCAAAACATCTTATTAACCACTTTTTAACAATCAGCGGCATGAAATGCCATAAGAACTTTCACACAAGAAGAACCTGCAAGCACATACTGTGACCTCACTTTGCAATAGCATTATATTTTAAGCCATCGAACAACAGAACTGTTATATTATTGAACCTAAAAATGTTTATTATAATGATTTGTTTTATTTTATTGAAAAATCAAAGCTCTCAAATGATGTACTGTATGTTACAGCAATTTCCCGAATGGGAATAGGAGCTAGCTGCTAAGGACAAGAAGCCTTATTTTAAATGTACATATTGTATAGTGCAATTTCTTTCTTTCTTTTTTTACAATAAATGTTATTATTGAAAGCCTTGCTGTGTGTGCTGCGCGTCCTACACCTGTTGTAGTTGTTGTTTTTTGAAAAGAGATACAGATCATAGCACAATAGACCTCTTGTTTGTTGTTGTTGCTGTTCAAGGCAGTCTTTATCAAATTGAAGTTATCCTTTAAATGAATGCTATGATGAGAATTACAGCATGAAAAGGCCTATTCCAGAGATCTTTATCTATGCGGAAACGAAAAAGAGGGGGCATCCGGATTTGAACCGGAGACCTCTTGATCTGCAGTCAAATGCTCTACCACTGAGCTATACCCCCGAACGCGTCCACCAACCAGCGTGTTCAGAACTTGACCATGATACACAAATATTATTATGGCTTTATGGGTGATATTATGATGTATACTATATTTATTCCAATACTTGACTATAGCGGCGGCTGTGTTGTTTTTCATAGCTGTTTGACCGGTATTTCGAGGGCACTGCGTTATTTGTGACCACTAGGCGGAGAAGTGAGCCTGTATTCACGGCTATCCACCATCTGATAACTTCCGCCGAGGAATCGTGATCTGCCAGCAGGAATCAAAGTACGAAACCCTCATAACTGTCGTTTGACATGAAATAAACGAGGCAAGGAAAATTACATTTTTCTTTAAAATAAATAAATAATGTCTAATTTTCTAAAATATTCAGACCTTTTACCTGTAAACAAATGTGTAATGATTTAACTGATAATCTATTAATTCGACACATTTCTTCAGTTTCCAATCATCGGTTGGACGTGTATTAATAAGTATATGGCAGCTCATAAACGAAGAAAAAGCTGCATCAAATAACGTAACATGGCTGTGGCATAGCATAGTCACAGTTTACACAGAGGTTACCTAATACCCAAGTGACCCAAGTAAATTGAATTAGAGTGAGTTACAGCTATGTGAATTACCTCATGTATGCAGAGAGAAATATATAAAATGTAATACCCTGGGAAGGTTCACATCCAGTTCTTTGTCTGTTTGGGTCAGGATTTCAAATGACCTTTATGGAAACTTGATATAAAAACATATATATAGATCTCTGTCAGTGATTTAGGTAGCTACATTTCTTTTATTACGTGCCTTTCAGCGTGTCAGAATGCCCTTGATGAAATGAGCCTGTTGGGTGGACACTACTGTAGAGCTTTTCCCAATCACAGCTCAGCTACAGCGCCAGTGGATTATTAGGGCATCCACTGAATTTTTTCAAATCTATCTACACCCACGGGCTCATTAGCCCACAGGATCTTCATTAGTCCTTGCTATAGTTAAGCAAAGAGACACTGTCTGAAAATCCTAATCACAAATTAGTAAATAAAAACTGTAGGCTTGCATATTGTAACTTCACTAAACGAGAAGGCTGATCGGGGTATGTATGAATGGAAGGAATACAGAACTCAATACCTTTCTCATATACAGTATACTGTTTAAATCCACAGCCTCATTATGTAAATAACTTATACCTCAAAATGTCTAAATCATTTTCTGTGCGATTACCTCCTTTGCTATTGTGAAACTTGTCATGTAAGCACTGATAATGAGAAGATATGACAGATGTGTATTATGTGTGTGTGAGAAACCACACCTGCTGCTGTGAAGCTGTACAGTGCGTGTTTACGTTCTGGGTTATGAGACATGGTACTGATTGTCTTTCCAGCTGTGTGAAATGTTCAGCTGCCAATTTATTAGCCGAGGAGTCGGCCACGGGGCTTGTTAAACTTTTTATCAGTTTTGCGTGCTGCATAAAACACAATTTTTTCTCTTACTTATTAAGAGCACATTTACATAACTGCTGGAAGTGTCTGTTCCATGTGCGCTACAAAAACATGATGTTTTTAGAAAACAGACACAGTGTTTCGCGGGGCTATAAACAGACTAGACATGGAATGCGTAACACTATAACTAGCACCGATTTTCGGTCTGGCATTGTTAGCATCATGATCTCCATGTCTAATCTCTCATGGCAGGTTTTGTTACTGTCCTCACAGCTGGTTTGGACAGAAGGAGGCACCATAGTGCTTCTGGTCATATTTATTATTTTATGACCTACTTATAACTTTCATTATTCAAGGCCTTTTGTGACACGTGCGAAGTGCAGACCTTCTCCTCGACAAAGTCTCATCAGCGGACCCTTGTGTCTTTGTAATCACCACGGCAACGGAGAAACTGCACTGAGGAGGAGAGAAGGGGGTGTAGTTAGTAGCAGGGTGGTGTGTGGAGAGAGTGAAACTTGGAGGAAAGGAGAGTGACGACGAGTGGAAGTGGGAGTTTTTGCAAGAAGAGGACGAGCGGAGTGGAGCGGAGCGGCACTTGTTTTTGCCTTTTTTGCTGTCGAGCATGTGTTTCAGTCTGGTGATGCTGTTTCTCTGTCTCTCCCAAACAGGGCTGGATAAAGTTTGGGCTCGGCGGCAGACAGGTGAGCTGTGTGTGTTCTCCATCCATCATCACTGCTTTAATCTCCGGGACTGACGCATCTGCTCTTTAACGCCTGTCTTAGTCCCGCAGTGGGTGGTTTCCACCTTCATGGCACATTTTAACCTTTTGTTGTGCTGGCACTTATTGTTTTCAGAAGAAGCCGTTCTCAAGTTAAAGGCTAACTTCTTATTTATCAATGTTTATAATGATGCTTTGTGCGCCTTTGCGTGGGATATTTTTATATGCTCTAAACCACAGGACTTCAGTAGGAATCTTTATGAAGCGGCAAATGGGCCTGCCATGCCCTTTCCATTTTAAACACAAAAGTGAACGACCTAGTTTATAATGAGGTGCACAATAAAAAAAAATACCCTACTCCACAAGCATGCAACTGAGCCTAAACAACAACCCGCAAACAGCCCGTCTCTGGTTTAAAATTAGATTTGGACTTGTTTTTCTGCCTGCCGCTCCGCTACAGTCTGGCATCATTTCTTAAGAGACAGCTGGAGTGAAGACACACACTTATCAGTTGTTGTATGTTGCATTTCCTTCTGTCTTTTAGGAAGTGGGGTTTTGCGGAATTCAATAGAGGAATAATCATCATAAACAATATATGAGAAGTCTGACTAGTGTTTTTGTTCCTTCTTGAAACTGATCTCTGGACCTCCCCACTCTTTTCATTTTTCATTCCTGCTCTGATAGAAACAAACAATCATGTTTCTTCAGTAAAATAACACCAGAAAGTTAAATCATCCTCTAAGTTCTCTAAGGAGATAAATCTTGAGAGGCTGCTCAGCTATGTACTTGCAACACAGGGGGTCAGCGGTTTCTACTGACCTGACATTATCCTCCTTATCCACCTCTTCACTCAGCACTATGTTCTGCTCCTTTTTTAAAAATGACTTTGGTCCAGAGAGAGCCACCGACATCATCTGAACCAGACTGTGAAAACACAGAAAATGAATTGAGTACCCAGCAATGACCTCAGTGTTTGGCCTCTTGTTTCTTATCCTGCTGAGAAGTTTGTTCAACAAATACCCTGAGGCCGACCCAGACATTTTGGAGCAAAGCATAAACTGGAAGAACGACAGAGAGAGTGAAGAGGATTGTTTTGTGAGACGGAACCGTTGATGGGATGTTATGTTATTGTCTGCGGATCCCAGGTTGACTCTCGTTTTATTAAAGTCATGTGCAAATTGTATCTGGAGACAGCAAAATATACATTTGTTTAAGGGAACTGGCAAGAACAAAAACAGTGGTCTGCCAACAGCTTAGCAACTTATTCTTCGAATTATAAAGGAATTTGAAGCAGCGTTCCACGGGCAGTACCTCTGGCCTCAACTGTCTCCTTCATTCATTACTCTCTATCAGCCAGTAAAAATAATGTTCTCGTCTCTTTCACGCTGAGATTTAATTTTGCAAAACAGAAGTCTTTACTTAAGACTTTGCAAAAGTCCCGTCCCGTTATGTTTAAAGTTCAATTTGCAAGTGTGTTCGTTGCACCCCATTAGAGATTGTCAGTTGTATTTATTTGGCATTTTTAAATTTCCTGAAATCATTCAAAGTGATGGTGATTGTTTGTGTCTGCAGACAGGCCACATACTGAGTGTGGTGCCACCTATTTACTTGCGCAATATTTAATAACTGGCAACTAGCAATCTAATAATAGTCAGACTTGTTGAATTGTACATCTGAAATTCAGCCAGGAAATAAACTATACATGTTTCTTGTGGGTAATGTTGAGGAGTCCATGCCAAGTCCTCCAGCCTCTGCTCAGGAAGGGTGTGTCCTCTCAGACCGATCTGAGCTGACCACTCACAGAAAAAGCCAGCTAAATGCTGTGGTCTCCTTAAAGAGTGGGCAGAGGTCAGTTTTCGGTCCAAAACATCCGCCTGTTTGCTGCCTGTGACTGCAGTTTAGAGATTCTCAATATCCTTTATCAAAAAGTTGTTTAAAACCTTTTCACAACCCTTCCCTAGATACTTGAAATATTCTTGTCTCTAATCCTGGCCAGGTATCCAATGTTTTTGCCTCTTCTGACTCACCAATATCATTTATATTTTGGCACAGTAAAGCAGCCAAACGTTTGCTGGTCACAAATGAGCAGCGAGAAAGGCCATAATCTATTCTTAAGCTCTATCTTTTCACTGGGGCGCCACCCTGTATTTTTTCCCAAAGGAGGAGCAGACGCACAAACACAAATCTTGATATTGATTCACCACTTAGGTATTCTGTCACGGTCCTCTCCCACTTGCATGTGTTAGGTTTTGCTTTCAAATTTGTGTGTGGGATACTCAAACTCATAAAATTACCAGTTAAATTAGCATAAATAAAGTAAAAAAAAAATAAATAAATAATGATTATTGAGTCTATCATGATATTCAGATACTGACTTATTTCGAGGGATTGTGAAATATTCAAAATGTTAAACATTTATAGTCGTACCACACTTATTCTTGTTTCTGTTGTGCAAACAAAGTAAGTATTCAAATGCATGTTGAACAAAAGATTATACACCAATCAGACGTAACATCATGACCACCCTCCTAATATTGTGTAGGTCTCCCTAGGGCCTCTTAAACAGCTGTGACTCATCAGAGAATGGACACGGGCCTTCTGAGGGTGTGGGGGTCCTTGGGTCCTATGGGTTTCTGGCTTTTCTCATTTGACAGACAATTGTGTGTCAAGCACATGTTAACTGAAGATAAAGGATTTTTACTTTGCCTCTTTAAAAATTTTTAAGAATTAAATTAAATCTGTAAAGAAGCAATTGCTGGTGATGTGGACGCTATGGTGGATGTGCACTACAATGGACAACAGAGATTTTGAGAGAGATTGGTAAGAGACTATATAATAATATAATACAGACAGAAGGGGGCACCCAGATTTGAACTAGGGACCTCTTGATCTGCAGTCAAATGCTCTACCACTGAGCTATACCCCCACAGGAAAAAGTCTTATCATCATTTATTGAACACAGTGTACATACTGATTAGTTATAACATTATGACCACCATTCTAATATTGTGTAGGTCTCCCTTGTGCCTTCTAAACAGTTGTGACTCATCAGAGAATGGACATGGGTCTTCTGAGGGTGTCCTTGTGTCTGGTAATATAATGTTGTTAGTGCGGGTGTATTTTAAGAACCATGGTTAATACAGGGCAGCAGGAGCTGAGAATGGACTTGGTGCTAAGTATTCAGCATCTCCACTACTCTTAAGCTTTTGTAAATTAGAATATGTTTATCCCCCACACTGCAGGCCTCAAAAACTGTACAGATATCGTTTTTCCTCTTACCTCATAGATGCCATGACAGGGCGGATCCAGAGCTCAACAATCACGTCCAGGATTAATATATGAGCTGCCACGAACACACTGACGCACGACTTAATTGAATGAAAGGGTGGAGAGACACGCGAACCAATACAATATGTTCCTTATGAGGTCAAAGCATTTGGACTGTCACTTTAAAAACTTGTTAAATCACACATTGTGTTGCTGATGGCTGTGGAAGACATCAGTAATGTAATTGTGTGAATGCAGAGTGATGGTTAAAACAGGCCTCACCAATGTCCCACACAGTCTGAACTATGAAAGTGTGGCAAAAGCCAGACAAGGCAGAGGAACCAGTAGACCCGAGTTCCCCTCCTACACTCAGGCATACAACCAACATCAACTAACTTGTCACTGGTAAAAGCAGAGCAGAGCTCCTCTGGGTACTGGCACCCCTAGAAATGTGGCTAAATACAAAATGTCCTATTTAATGTTCTGTAGTGTGTTGTCTCGATGAATATACTTTTATTTGCAAAGACAAGTGCCCTGAACTAACTTTAACTACTTTCTGTTTAACACTGAACATCTGCAAAACTGCCACAAGTAAGGATTAAGTTGTAGTCGGTTAATTTTGTCCTTAACAGGGGCTGGTAAAATTAGGAGAGGGAGTGGGAGGATGTCTGCATGCAAGGAAGTTCGCTGTTGCCATTAATTAGGCCTGAATACATGAATGAATGAGTTCAGAAACAAGTCGTTTGGAGCCAATACTACAGATATCACGCACTTTAATGTGGGCTGGGTTGGAGGTTTATTCACTTTTATTGTCACACTATATTATTTATACCCACACTGAGCTAAAGTGAACCCTCATAATTCCAATAGGCCTAAATAACAAAACAAAACAAACAAGCTATTTCAAGCCTCGCGGGTAAGACCAGATTTCTGAAACACAATCAGGGGACATTTACAGCTCGGAGATAAAATTGGAACAGGGACAATTGCGGTTTCATTTTTTTTTTATTTTTTATTTTTTTTGGCACATTTATTCATATTTACAGGGCTTAAAGTCAAACAAATCCTACAAAACTTTAGCAATTTAACCCTTACATACAAAACAACTGTAGATCATATTCTAAGTCTAAATTGCAAAATGTATTATTTTTACTATTTACAATGCAATTCGTCTTTTGATGCACCCCCACCCTACTTCTGATTGGCTAGTCATGTCAGTTTGGAGAGGGAAAGGTGTGTTACTTTCACTCCATTGGTAAACCAACTAAATTGACTGCTCGAACCTGACAATATCCCGCATCAACGGTTTTCCCTAAGTGTGTGATCTTTTTTTAATCGCCATCAAAAGCCACACGCCGGAGATCCGGCGCCGCAATACTTTAAGCCTTGTATTTATTAAACCGCTAATGCTAATGACAATAGCGGCGCGACCGACTACCGTAATGACTGTTGTTATAGTCTACACGCAACATTTTTTTCTTTTTTCCCTCAGTCAAATCGGAGACATTCGATGGCCGCTTTCGGTTAGCTGTCCCCAGAAATCGGTGGTGTCTGGTCACCCTATTCTAAGACCTTGAAATGTATGGATTGGCCCCCACGACACTTGAATTTCCTCAATGAGGATCAATAGAGTGACATCTTAAATTTTAAAACCCGATAGCTCTAAAATTAAAATGGCCTATTTTGAGACAAGGAATGGATCGACGAGGTGTGATTACGGTAATTTATTTGACTCAGGTGTGAAAGACAGGACTGACGATTGAGTATGCATCAGTCAATTTTTGACCCACCCTTCCCAGTCCTTTGGATCGATCCAGCAACAAAATTATTACGTTAGACTAGTTTGGGGGTTGATGGGAGGATTTCTGTCAGTTTGAAGAGAGAATGTAGGCCGATGGGAAAGGATGATGCTGCTAGCCAGGTTAGCTAACGTTAGCATGAAGAGCAGAGCCAGGAGAGTCGTTCACGAGGTAAAAAAAAGAAAAAGAAAAAGAAACAGCAAACTGCACTTAGGTTCAAGGTGTGTTTGAGCTTAGGTTTCCAAACCGAACCACTTGATGTCCGACATGTGTCACCCAGCTCAGTTTTAATCTGCTCAGCGGTACCGACTCCCTGAACGAAAACACCCGAGCAACAGAGGCTAACTCTTCGCGGCAGCCAGGCTGACCACGGCGCTTAAATCGCGGTGCTTCGGACAGGAAACTGAGCACGACGGGGTGATTTGCTTGGCTTTTTTAGTTCCGAGACGTCTCCGCCGCTACTTTGTGAAACTCCTGTAGTTTGCTGAAAGCCATGACCAGAAAACAACAAACGTTAAGTACAGGAGCCAGCCCGGATTTAGGGTTAGAAAACACACCCCGCGAAAGGAAAAGGCGACGCCTCCCTTATATATAGAGACCGGCGCGTGACGTCATCGTCATCATCATCGTCTTCTTCTTCTTTTTCATCGTCTTCGTCTTCTTCTTGTCTAAGTTAGTGGCGTGTTGCAACCACCTTGTATAGGTGCATATTGCCACCTACTGTACTGGGGTGTTTAATCTCGCGACGTCATGATCTCCAGGTTATAATCTAAATTAAATAAACGGATCAGGGAAAATCCTTTTCCCTAAATCTGTAACTTTTAAAAAGTTCAAAAGAGCCTTAAAGCTTTCTCTCATTTCCCTGCTTATTCCTAAAATCTCTTTTAGACTCCACAGATGCCGTAATTCCTATATTCTGTTTTCAAATTCCTTTCTCTCTTTTCATATTTACCACCTTTCATGATTACACATTCAACATTTTCACTGACTCTACACACATCACATTTACCTGTCAGACATTTCCCCATCAAATTGAGTGTTGCCTTCAATCCTGTGTGTCCTAATCTTACTTGAAATAATTACCTCCTCTGTTCTGCGCCTCCCTTTGAAATCTGTTACGTGAATAGAGTTCTGAATGTTATGGTAGTGTCTTCCTTTCGAGTTGCATTCCACTTTATCTGCCATGAATTTCCTACCATTTCTCATGACACGTTTTGTACATCTGGGACTGAGGTTGTGCAAGGACAAAGATGTCCACAGGTTTACATCCTGTTTTCAGAATAAACACACCAGGAGACATATTCCACACTCCATATAAAAAAAAAAAGTATACTGCTAAAATAAACAACATGTACGGGAATATGCGGCTTGAACGAAAGTCAAGCCATCAGTTGAAACACCCTAAACTTTCAAACAAAGCATACCTACCCCAGTTTGCTTACCAGAAGTGGTTTTCTTTGTTTGTAGGCCGTGGCAGTTTCTTCCGAGCACTGAACATTGTTTGTATGGTTTGCCGTAATTCCACAATGGTTTTAAGTAACCAGGATAAGGGTGACCATTTCAAAAGCCCTGTAATTTCTCATCTGATTCACTGACAAGGCCACAGCAGTAAGCATTGTTCATAAGAGCCTGAACATAGCTGGCATCTGGAATGCTTCCCAAATGTTGTGCTTTCTATTTTTAAAAATCTTGACACGGCAGTGTTGGAATCATTGGATTTGTGATTTGATGTGCATTATTTTGGACAGATGATTGGTATAGTGTGAGCTCACAGCAGCATGGAGCATCAACTGGAGCTGACAGGTTTGCTAACCGAGGCCTGGGGTCGTCTTCTGAGCACACTAGGATGAGCCGGGCCGCCCTGAGTGGAGGAATAACCATTGCCACTCTGCCAGACAACATGACACGTGTAGTGGTGAGTTAATTTATTATGTTTTTAGCTTTTAACCTGCATTTGCTACACCAGAGGTTTTCTTCTAATTTCGATGGTTTGTGGCATTTATGTTTTAGTTTTTAACTTGTATTTGTTTTAGTTGGCATTAAACACTGCCCTCACGTTTACTCTTCTCCATGGACTTGGAGAAGCACACCGCAGTATATCATTTAGCCGTGTTCGCAATAAATCCTTGACACTCTCCCTGAGTGCGTAACAGCTTTACAACGTCTGGTTGTCTGTTTATCTGTCTGGAAGGAGGATTCTGGCAAGTATTACACATGGCGTAGCTTTGGGCCCGAGGACCAGCATACGAAAGACCTGTGGGTAGACATGAGTGATGTCCGGCACGGCCAAGTTAGAGTCCATGGCATTCTGTCAAACTCATACAAACAGGCTGCGGTGAGTTTCACACAGATAAATAAATGCAATTTATTTGTAAGTCATCAGTAAATTGTTTCAGTCATGTTGTAGCTTAGAGATCAGTGCCACATGATTATGTAGGCAAGCCGGGGTCGATTTGCTGCCACGAAAAAACATTTTCCATGGGTTAAAATGAGTGAAATTTTTCACAGTGAGATTGCCTTGTTATAAGAATGCTACATCATTACCAAAACAAACAAAAAAAAAGTTAAAAGACCCAAATCCAAAAATTATTTATCATTTATCTTCAGAAAACAAGACACAAACCTCCTGCTTGGCCATCATAATGAATCATTCCCGTGTTCTTCATTTGAATTTATGTATATTCAGATTTACAGTTTACAGTTTACAGTTACAGTTTGATTTATTATTATTTATGTAAAGAAATCTGAACCTCAAGTTAGGATCTGAACATGTGACTATACATTAACCATCTTGTGACAATACCACAGGACACCTTCAGAAGGTCCATGTCCATTCTCTGATGAGTCACTGTTTTGGAAGCACAACGTAGACCTAGACAATATTAGGAAGGTGGTCATAATGTTATGACTGATCAGTGTATGTGTTCACTGTATTTAATCCGTCAGTCAGTTTGGTCAGTGGACCGTGGACAAAGTGCACATTTCTGTGGGGGTATAGCTCAGTGGTAGAGCATTTGACTGCAGATCAAGAGGTCCCTAGTTCAAATCTGGGTGCCCCCTTCTTTCTTTATATTTAGTAGTCTCTTACTGATCTTTCTAAACTCCTCTGTTGTTGTCCATTGTATTGTAAATCTTCTACAGCGTCCACATAACCAGAAATTTTCATACTGACATAATGTAATTTCCCAAAGGCTCTAAAGAAGCAAAGTCAGAATCCTTATGTTTCTTTATCTATCTTTAGAGAACAGGCACTTTGGCCCCATATATTGAAATCATAAAGCCCTTCATCTGAAAGTGCATACGATTGTCTGTCAAAGTAGAGAAGCCAGAAATTTCCCTTCAACGTTTTAGGAAGAAATTCAATCTGAAACATATGGTCACACAACTCGGCGAGCTAAGAACCGAAATGTTTGTATTTGCCAAGAGATATGAGGCTGCCAGACGCTGTCAACACCAGCCCACTCTTGTTGGCCTCTGTTGTCTCACCTGGCACTTGTGTAAAACAGGAAGCTCACTTCAATACAAAAATATGTAGTGGATCAAGAAAGCAAAAAGAAAAGAATGTGCACTGAATAGTTTCCGAGATTTAATCCTGCGAAAGTAACGAATGTTGGCTTCACAAAACCACCCGCTCCGTCTGGAGAAGCAGCAGTTTTTGAAAGTGTAAAATCACATTATGAATTGATGAAGGTAAGACTTACGATGTGAATGCAATGTAGGAAATCCCAAACCCAGTGACTTTGATATAGTTTGTTGCAGCTAAAACCACTCATAAAGTTTATCATATTTGTCTGCAGTAACAGAAGAATAATGTCCTCAGTTAGTCCAGTCATGCCTGTTGTGAAATGTTTATCAGAGGAAGCAAATCATAGTGTCGATGAAATATCCCAGCCTGTTGGCTAAGGGAGGGGGTATAGCTCAGTGGTAGAGCATTTGACTGCAGATCAAGAGGTCCCCAGTTCAAATCTGGATGCCCCCTACTTTATGAATACAGATGAAAAACTAAAAAATTCATTTTTGCAGCTGCCACAGTTCTTCCTTTAATTGTGATGCATTGCAATACAGGGTACCAACTGTCACCATAACACCAAACAATTGCAAATTGTTACCTTAAAGTGACATTTACTGTAAATTTACATTCAAACATCTCTTGTTCTTACCATGCATGTCACTTTTTTGCAGAGGGTTGCCCTGTCTTTTGACTTTCCTTTTTATGGACATTACCTAAGGCAGATTACCATAGCAACTGGAGGTACGTTTTAATTTTCTAACAGATGTTCAGACATTAGAAGTGTTTTTTTTTTCTTTTTTTTTCCTGAGGCATAATAAAGCCTCACATATTTTTCCATCGGTCCATTTTCAGGGTTCATCTTCACAGGGGACATTACTCACCGTATGCTGACCATGACCCAGTATATCGCTCCTCTAATGACTGACTTTGACCCCAGCTACTCTAAAGAATCCACTGTGCAATATCTGGATAATGGTATGATTTTAACACATGGCTATGTCTCAGAATGTCTGATTGTTTGTCTGAAATTCCGCTGGTCCTTTTTGAGTTTTCAGGCGAGGTGTTTGTGGTCCAGTGGGAGCGGGTCAGGCTCCCAGGCAAAGAGTCAGAAGGAGCCTTTACATTTCAGACTGCACTTTATAAAACAGGGGCCATCACTTTCAGCTACCGAGACGTGAGGCACACGACTCAAATCGCAAATCTCACGTCCATCTTATTTTATGAATTACTTTTTGTAAGCATGGGTTTCGTGTCCTATTTTATTTTTTTTCCTGTTTAACAGATACCACTGTCATTAGACGTGATCGGCTCAGCTGAACGTCCAGTGAAGACTGGTTTGTCTGATGCCTTCATGGTCGTGTCACCCACTTCTGAGTCGTCAGGTCAGCTATAATGTTCATGTGGATATAATGCTATAAAAAAATTAAAATTAAAATTCTAATATCTCTCCTCCAGGTGCGCCACAGCAGACAATCTACGAGTACCATCGAGTTGAGATAGATACCACAAAGATAACCAACAATTCTGCTGTTGAGTTCACTCCACTGCCTAGTAAGTGAATGTCTAAATCTCCTAAACTTAAACGTATCAAAAGGATCTGACATAACCACTCAAACGATCTAATATATAAACGGTTTTCTTGCTTGCATTGTCTGTTCAGCTTGCCTTCTGCATGACAGCTGTGAGCTCTGCCTCTCATCCAATCAAACCTCTGGCTGTAGTTGGTGTCATGTACTCCAACGGTGAGTGGACGTTAATAGTGTTTTTAAGTGTTAATAGAAGGCAGTTTTACTCTACATAAGTGGTGTTTTTCAGGTGTTCAGATGGCATGGATAGACACAGACAAGAATGGTTGGATTATGCATGTTCGGAAGAGGTATAAAGCTGTAAATCAAGAATTAATATTAGTTATGTTTTAAAGCGTTTTAATACAGGCTCATTGTTTATTGCACTGTGTATGGGCAGAGTAAAAATGCAACCTGTGAGGATTACTCCAGGGGTGACAGCTCCACAGAGTCCTCTGTCATACCAGACGTTGGGACAATAACCCCTATGACTCCTCTGCAGAAAGGCTGTGGAAGTGATGGTGAGGATAAAAAGATGTATTCTGTTTCCTGTTTCCTGAACAAATATGAAAATTGATTATTTCTTTCAGGTGACACTAAGCGTATATTGGAGAGTGGCAGCGGTGAGTTATGTTCTTGTTTTTAGGAGGAATTATGATTGAGTTTATGGATTTTGGATTTTTTTTATCACGAGTCCTCGTCCTTCCTGCAGGAGTGAAAACAGATTCTTCAACCAAGAGTGAAGGATTAGCTAACACTGGAGTGATAGCTGGTGTGGCAACTGCTCTGTTGTTGCTCTTGGCTCTGATCGTCGTCGCTCTTTATACCAACTACCATCCCACTGCTGCCTCACCACTTTACCTCTTTCAGGTGAGATTGAAAAACCTGCTGTACCTGGAACTTGGGACAAGCTATTATTAACGTGGTGCATGTCCACATTAAACAATATTGTCATCGCTTGATGCTTTTCAGAGACGCAAGAGTTACTGGCCTTCCTTGAAGTTTCAAAAGCAACAGCCTGGCTACACGGAAGTGGAAGGAGAAGGTCATGAAAAATACAGCATTGTGGAAGCTGGGCCGTGCTAAAAGCACGAATGGAAATAAGGATAATCAGCACATTTCCACCCAAACTATTAAATCCCAAATACATTCCAAAGAGTTTTTACATTAGGTTTGTTCATTAAAAGATTCTGCCATTCCAAAAAGGTTTTGACTGATGTTGCTGAATGTCGTTTCATTTAAAATTTGTTACAAATGTATGAATATCTAGTTTGACTGCAAGAAACTGTGAAATGCAGTCTTAGAAATGTATTAGAAATACACAGACTGTGCTGTTTTTTACACCAAACAAATAAAGATGTGGTTGAGCTTAAGTTTCAGTTCCTGCACTTGACCCTTTTAAGTTCCACCTTTTGTTTTACACAGATATGCTGCACTTCCCGATCCAGTTTGCAAAATCATGTTTTCATGTTTTGGTTTCCTTTTTATGACAATCAGCATTACTTGATGCTTCACACAAAGCTTTATAAATTCAGTAATTTTGCGTGTTGAAAGTAGAAAATAACAAAAATGTCCACGTTCATGGAGACAGCCTACAATACAACCCTTTTGACAGCAGATGTCATCCTAACCAAAACCATGACACGGACACGAACTAGGACATGTAGTGAACGTGGCAGATGTGTAAAAATGTGATTTGGGAACACTGGATTGGTGAAGACCCAAAAACCTGCAGCAATAAAGATGATCGCACGGGTTTGCTATGCAAGCACAGATGGAGCGAGGACAGACATGCTGGATGTGCACATGCACAGGCGTCGATTGGACTTCGTCACAGAACTAAACAGAGATTAGAGTGCCTCATTTCGAATAACTGGATAAATGTGTCCAACGTATACAACTGTCACAGTTCCTCGTTCTAAATAAGAACTAAATATTTATTTCACGTTTAAAAAAAAACAAAAAAAAAACTGAACCTCCCACACTACCTCTTCCCTTTCTGGACGGACACGCGCAGTTGAGGGAAGAGGGGGGAGGCGGGATCGCGCTTTCCGTGTCTGGTTAGTGGACTGACAGCCAGCTGTGCGGCTACAACGACAACAACAACCTCCTGGATTTGCTACATACAATTCGATTAGTGTTGGCCGGCTACTGAACATATTCGTACTCTATAGCTAGTTTTTCAAGTGATTACTCGACAGCAAATAGCTCCAAGCAGTATCGTCGGCGGTTTCCGTGCTAACTCGCTAGAAGAGCATTCCTCCAACATGAATCCGTTGTGTGGCAGATGTAATCTAGTCGTTTACCCCACGGAAAAAGTGAATTGTCTGGACAAGGTAAGGGTATAAAAAACGTCTTCCTGTGCACTCCCCTACTTTAAAATAGCGCTAATGAGGTTTCCTGGTTTTGAGCCGTGGCTGGATGTATTTTGGCTCTCCTAAAACTACACCTTTGACGTATTTTTGTGAATGAATTGAACGCACCAGGAGGACAGGTACTCCGCCAGCTAAGCGAGCTAACAGCTAGCTAACGTCTGGAAGGCGGTGGCACGACAAGGTGGACCAAAAACGAAATAGCATCTTATGTTTTTAATAAAGGGCTTATTTTACACACCAAAAAGACTGTATTTTTCCTCAAGACGTCGACTTAAGGCCATGATATTTATGTGCCTTAAACCAGCGTTTCACAGAGCTTCCTTCTGTCGAGCCTGGCCTGGGCCCGGCTCCACTTTGGTCACCACTGTTCTGAGGGGAACTGATGGATAATTTTTTAAACACATCCTCTGTAGTTAACTTTTTTGTTTAAAATGCCGAGTGTTATAGAACTTCTCGGGTACCATTTGATCGTTAGAAAGGCGGCTTTTTCGTTTCCAATCCCGTTCAAGACAGCGTGGAGTGAATTGGACGTGTCTGTGTCCAGTTCACGGACTAATCCAAGTCAGGAATGATTAGTCGAGCAGGCTCGTTTGGTTTTCAGGCAGAGCACACGTCTAATCTCAGCCAAGGTGGTAATCTCATCAATTTCACCTGTAGTGACTCTATCGAGGTCACTAATTCACACGGGAGCAACAACTGGAGTTCACATTAGCGCTGCACTTCTTGTTCCTCTTTCCCTTCCTAGCTTTGAGGCGGTAAAGGTGGTCAGAATGTGCAGAACAGTACATGTAACAAAATCAGTTGAGTTTGAAACGAGATAAAACACTCTTAATTCACTTATATGGGTGGCCTATTTATAGAAATATTTGTTTGTGATTTTTTTTTTTTTTTTAACCAAAGCAGGGCTTGGGGCAAGTAGATAATTTGTCTAATGGACGTCTGAAAGGCTGTAGGAGATCAATCCCTGTTGAGGCGAGTTTATCTGTTGGGGTTGACAGATGAGGAAGGTGGAGAAAGAGCACACAAAGCACTCTGTCCGAAGTAACATCAGCTCCTGACTGGATGCGTTTCTCGTCTGTTGCATGTGATAAATGTTTTCTCAGAGTGCTCTGAAATGAAATTGATCTGCCTCAGAACCGTTCTCGGTGCACAAGCGATCCGAGCAGCCCCATATTGCAAGTCATATTAGACCTCTTATTGCAAGTTATGTTGGTGTGTCGGAAGGCTGGTATTAAGGGGAATCAAATTGCCACAAGTACAGTCTGCATTTGCTCTGGAATCTGGCTTGAAGCACAAGTGCATTCCAGCAGACAGACACTCCCATAAAACGTGCTCTGTCAGAGGCCTGCTGTGCCATCTCTCCCTGCTCTGAACCGAATGCAGGAGGGTAGCCTGCTGTCTGTCTTTGCTGCCACTCTGCATCAGCTCTCAGCCCTTCAGCCACGCCAAACACAACCTCCCCTTTTCCTTCCCTGTGGGAAGCACACATTGCCATTCTTGTTTGTTTGAAGCGGCCGAGGCTGCATTGCATTTTTGTGTGTGCTAACCAGGTTAGCTCGGGTGAAAGCAAGGGAGCTGAGGTTTTTGCTAGTAATGCTTCATTAGTATTCATAGCCACTGACGAATTCCTTTACCTGACCGTCTGTATCTATAATGTCCCTCTTCGGAGAGGGTTTGAACAGAGGCTTGTTCGCCTGTCAGCTGCATTCCAGTATAGCAGGGCTGGGCCCAACAAAAGGAGCGGGCAGCCGAGCGCACGTAAAGACAGGAAGTGAATTTTGGTTGAAGCTCTCGTTGGTAACCGTTCTGTCGTCTTATTTGGCTTCCTTTCAGTGCTTAAAACGCTTACAGGGCTCAAGTTTCGAGCTTGTATCTGTGAGAGTAGCTTTTTTGTAGCTTGAGTGGAGGACATCTGTTGAAGCGCAGCCAACGAGACGTGTTACAAGGAAGTGTTTTTATTTGTGTAATATGCAAACATACCAGTAAAACGAGTCAGATACATTTAGTTAATCTACATCCTCTGAAGGTGTATAATTAAATGTGGGTGTCACTATAGGATTAGTAGCCATTTTATGCACTCAGGAAGTGTGTGTTTTCAAAAGAGAAATTGACAGTGTGTAGAGTGGTTAAGCTTTACTCTGCTGGAGTTTCAGGGTACCTAGTATTACCATTTTACAGGACTATTACAGAGCCTGTTGCTACCTGCAGGTGAAGACACGCTGTCCTCCTACATATTTGAGGAGCTTTATTAATATTTGAATGGGTTCCAAACCTAATACTGTTTCAGCAAATGTAGTATTTCAGATGTGTCTGAGTGACTTGTAATTATGTCTCGACAGCTCATCTTTTTTAGAGAGTATGAAAACCAAACATAGCTCCTGGCTCTGAAGTTTGGGCTTTTGACTCATGAATATGTTAATAATATCAAAGCCTTTTGTTTGAATAATCGTCAGACGAGGCCCATCAGATGTAAATTTTATGCAATGACATATCTCCAGCGTGGCACCAGGTAAGTAGCCTCACTCATGCCATAAACAAATCAGGCCGTTGGCAGAAAAGAAAGCCAGAAGAATCATTTGGACAAAATCAATATGTATGAGAAGACGGACAAGAAAAAGTATTGTGTTTCAAGGATTCTGCTATCTTGCTTTATTTCCTGATGTGATACTGAAAATAATCATCTGCAGGGAAGCATTTGACCATTTTACCAAAGTGTTAAGGCCGTAACCATTTAGTGGAGTAGATAAGAAACAAGATGCTCACACTTCTTGGTTCACAAATTCTCAAATTTCCATACGGGACTTACCAAACATGCTGATGTATCTGAGGATTTTTAGTTCTACACTATATCTGTCACAGCTGTACCTTGTGTGTGTTTTTATTGTCACCCAACTGTTTGGTTGCTCTGTTATTTGGCTGCTTGGTAGGATTTCTGGTTGTTAGGATGTAAACCTCAATTGTGCTGCTCCTCCTCAGTCCCAGGAAATTGCTGGAAAAAGGGGGGTTAAAGTTCAGCTCTGTACAATCTTTACTGTGTTTATTATGTGATGGACTCCACCCTTATATGCAGTCTGCTACATGTAATGAATAAATGTCATAGTTCAGTTTTATATAATTGCAGGGATTCCGCAATAACCACTACACCACACAGTGGTTCTGACTTGACTGTTGTCCATATGTCAGCATTTAAGTATGTGAACACCTAACTCCTGAATTCAGTTTTTGAGGAATTTGTCTACCGCCTTTGTCTATATTTAGAAAGATTATTCTGAGAGCTGATTCACGTTGTCCAAATGCCACAAGAGGCGAGGAATCTGTGTAACTACCCCCAGTCACCTCCCTTTGATGAGTCATGGTCACAAAGCTGCACCTGAGGTGTTGACTCAAAACTGCAAGTAACTTGACACAGACCGTTTTACCCTCTGCAAGCCAGAAAACGTAACATTGTAACACGATCAGAGATTTTGTTATACGTATGGTTTATGCCGTTATGAAGTTCTGTGGTTGGATGAAAAATAATGGCATCATGTAGGTGAATAAGTAACCAGCATGCAATAATGAGTGTAGTTTCCTCTCTTAGCACCAGCCAGATGTAGGCACTTTGTCTTTAGGCATGTATTTTCTTCTGCACGAATAATCTTTGACACTTCCAGAGCTGCTGTATTAGCCGAGTGTGTGTGTGTGTGTGTGCACATATGTGGGTTTGTGTATTTCGGGTTTTATATAGCCATTATTGGAGTCAATGTACCATCACACCATATTTCAAACTGCACTGTCTACTCGGCCATGAAAATCCTAACACACAAAGTTGTTTAGACTTAAGTTAATTACTACTGATCTAACCAAGAGTTTATCAGGGTCCCAGGAGATGTCATTCAGTGTTGTAAGGTGCTGAATTCCTCTGATGCTTAATGTGGTGATTACTGGACCGTGTGAATTCATTAACCGTGCTTTCTAGTTTGTGGTGATGATTATTTTTTGTCTAAATTTAACATGATATCATCAGAAGTTCTCAAGTGGAATCAAAAATGGCACCAACCATGCAAACTTGTCTTCTGTCAGTCACTTAGGTAGGCATTAAACCATTGTTTCCAATCAGATACTGTACTCGAAGGCTGTGGCTATGGTTTGGTTAATGCGTTGCTATGGTTATTGGACCAAAGCAAGTGAGTAATTTGCTTTCTTTAGCTTTAATGCTAAGAATGACATAGGAAGTGGTTGACACAACAAGCTTGCAGCTTGCAATGCTGTAAGCTAGACTTTTAGTTGTCTCGTATTAGTCTGTAATCACTATGTAAGGGAATGGTTCAAGTCAGACCTTTTTATATGCATTCATGGAGTCTGAAGTTATGTTTGCCTCCCATATAGCTGCAGGGGTTTTGTCCGGACCCATTTGTATTTGGTTCTCACCAAGAGGGAACTGTAAGGCTGACTGAGCATTTTTGCTCTTAGCTGGAGCCTTGGATCCTTGCTGACACACATACATCATGCACTGAGATCTATAACCTACATACTTGTACAGTTGCATGGTTATTCACACACGCATATAGGCATGTATACACATGTGCCCTTGAGCTGCACTGATGCAGAGAATCAGAGCAGTTTTTTTATGGGTGTTTAATTTCTAGGGCTGCATCTCTGCAGTGTCCTCATTTTCCAGCTGACTGCCAGATCCTGCCTTGGCACCAAAAAGCCACGTTTTCCTGGAGTTGGACTAGGCTGCTGGACTGCTGGATGGCCTTTCTAACACACATTTGGGATGTGTCACGCCCCCGCTTTTCTGTTTGAGCCTTCCTTTCCCACTAGAATCAATTTGTCTTAGCGTTAGACCTAATATACTGGGACTTAATGTATTCCCAATGCCTAAGTTCAGTTGAGATCAATTGCTGTTTCATGACTATCATCAGAATGCATCTCAAGGGTGTTTCCAGTGAAAACATGCAAATACATTTGACCTGTGTGCACATTTGAATGTATCTGTGGCAAGATGCAACCGTTTCTTAACAAGAAAACATAAAAAACACGTCAATGAGCCATTCAGTCTGAATATTAAGAATTTTTTCCCATCATACTGGAAATGGGCAGTATCAAGCTTCAAATGTTTTTGATTGTATCCTAATGTTTTGTCAGTGTATAGACCTAGGTGCTATTTAGAGTTTCACTTCAAGAAATATTTCAGTTTGAAAGGTCGAGCATGGCTGGTGGTGGAATGTGGGTTAGCAAGTTGGGTAAGGCTGAGTAGTGTGCTAAACAGTTAACTTCAGAGGCTTTGTTTTCTGGAATGGACTCATGTCAATATTTATTCTGGAACGACGAGACTCGCAAAGTCCATGCTCACCTTGAAAACTTACCTGACTTTTCGGCTTTCGCGTCAGCACTTCTCTATTTGGAATACATGGTGGTAGGTTATCCCAGGTATACCATTGTTACAGATTTGGAAATGAGGAGGAATTACAACGATGGACTGTAATGGTGGTCTGCTGCATTATAAGTAGATGAACCAGACAGAATCCATGAGAAATGGCAGCCACCACAGCGGCGAATCAGCTGAGGCTACAGGAAATGGAATCTGCCTTGTTGGTAAAGGGGTTCGCTATTGCCGTTCCAGTCAGAATAATGAAGAGGGACAGCGGCGAAGAGAGGAACACGATGTGGCCATCTGCATCTCCCTCAGGCCCCAACTGGGCCGCAGTGGGATAAGGAGTTAGCATTCGAAGGCTTGGCCCAGTGTGTTTGGCCGTGGATCACAGCTTCTTTTGAATGCCTTAGTACAACATTGCTTGGCCACAGCTACATCCATGTCACACATACACTTGCTTGATATCACCATGGGTGGTCTGTCACATCCAACCACAACAGTCAGAGCTGTTCTCAACACCAACCTGAAGCCATATTTAGATGTTTTGATAACGTCTGAAGCTCTTAGTCATGTTTCATTCATTGTGCTTGTTGTTTTAAAGCTTCCACAGTCTGTGTACTCCAACATCCTGGTGATTTATTGGCAGCTGTGTATCAAGCCTGTAACACATGCTGCATTATCAACTCAGTCGCCTCATGCAGGGAATGACGGATATTTCTGTCAGTAATACCCACCTTTTATCCTGAGAAGATCATGTGGTGGAACCAAATTGTCATTGTGCATGAGTGTTTGACTGAAACATTTAGAAAGCGTTTTTGTACTTTCACGTGTTCCTGTTTTGAATCGTCTTCTGTGAGCTTTTTGTTTGGAAGATTAGTGTTTTGTGTGTGGGCATTTGCTGAAGAAAGTGATAAAGAGTGGGTGAAAGAATGAGAGGGATGGCAGAGTGCCCCGAGGCCATGTTAATAAGGACTCCCTCTTTCCTTTCCTCCCATTCTTTCTTTCTCTCTGTGTGTCTTTGCGCTCCTCCCTCCCTTCCCTTGATGAGAGCCGGAGCAGCCAGATCGTTGCTTCACTCTCTGGCGCTTTCCTTCACCCGCCCACCCCTCCCTTGCTCGCGCTCTTCCTCTTGCTTTCTCCAGATCCCTGCTTTCATGTTTCCTCCCTCCTTTCGGTTTTCTCCAATCCACCCTCGCTCAGTCCCTCTTTGAACCCTCAGGCCGCAGATCAGCCCAGTGCCAGGAGAGTGAAGGAAAAGGAGGGTGAGGGTGGGAGGAAGGGAGAAAGGGTGTTGAAGGAGATAGAGTCTGATATGAAGATGGATACTGGAGCTACGGGATCATGCAGAGATGAATGGACTGACAGTAGGAAGGTCAGAGAAGGGCCTTAAAAAAAAAAGCGTAGCCTCTTCAGGGCCGCTGTTGTATGATTTGTATGATGTGTATGTAGAAAACTAAAACAACTTTCACATTTGTTGCAGAAAAGACGGTCTCGCCTGTGATCATAAAGTTAGTAGTAAAGTTGTGAAGATTCATGGTCAAAACAAAGACACATCAGTCACAAACTTTACAGCCCTTCTTTCCCGCTCGCACCAGTGCAGCTTAACCAATCAACTTCTGAATAGTAACCGTACGGTTTGCAGGCAAAGGGGAAGTCTCTGTAACTGTTCAGCGCAGAAATACACAAACTGCATTGCTTCACTTTTATTTTACACCATCCTAACAGTCGCTGTCTTTTTTTTTTCACCCCTCCTTTCTGCATCCAGAGTCATTTCCCTGTGAAAAGCCACAGAATATAAACTAGTTCTTCTTGAATATGTTGTTCTAATTATTGATTAACGTGTTATTTCCTCTCTCTTTCTGACAGTATTGGCATAAAGGATGCTTCAGCTGCGAGGTCTGCAAAATGACTCTAAACATGAAGAATTACAAAGGCTTTGAGAAGAGACCATACTGCAATGCGTAAGTTGTCCCCAAGTCATCATTCTGTGTATGTCAGTGAGCTCGTCTTCAAGTGGTTCCATTTTCCTCTCAAAGACAGCAGTGTATAATCTCTCCACAGCCTCAAATAGGACTCTCTAATTGTGTGTGAGTATGCATGTTGCAACCCAACTACGGCCCCTCTCTCCCTCCTCTGCTGTTTATCTGCGACTATTCCAGCTCCCCCCTCAGAGAGAAAAGGCCTGTATGTGGTGTGGGAAAGTGCCTCCCTCCCTTCTCCTCCTCAGTGGGAAAGGGGGGGCATCAACAAAGGAAATTCCTGAAGTTCCTCTACAGTGACACGGGCCGACACTGAAGACTAGCATGTCCACTCACGCTTCAGCACATGCTCGCACACTAAAGGCTCATCAGGAATCCGTGGAATCCCCCCGTCTCATTACTCAGAAAGACCCTCTTCTCCCGTGTGTGTTTGTGAGGGTTGGAGAGCGAGCACATGTTCTGAGGGGGGAATGCAAAGAAAAGCCGTCGTTTCATGTTCCAACAAGCTCTTTTTGCTGAACAGACATTTTATTTCCTGCGAAGTAAATGTAGTCATCATGCTAGCATTGTTTTTTTTTTCTTTGTTTTTTTTCAACATCAGCAGGAATTCGGTGTGCAAGTTTGTCATTAACATGGTTATTTATAAATCCGCTGTTACTTGGCTTGGTTATGTGTCTGGATTAAGCATCCGCATTTCCTTGCTTTGTCGCAAGAGTTTACATTCGAGTCAGTTATAATCCAAAACAATAATGTATTTATCCAAAGTTGGCTACTGCGTTGTTTTTGTTAACCAAATCTACAAGTTATCCGGAGCTTTTCTGTCTTTCTGTATTCGTGAAGCAGAGTCAAACACAATATTTCTTGCCGCGTGAAAGGCTGCAGTTTGCCACAAGAAAGCAAAATAAAAATGATTAACCGCTGGATCTGATCAACAAAACCTCCATGTAATTGCGAATTACTTCTGCGCGCTCCGTAACAACAAATACTTTTCTGGAGGTGACCCAGTTCACATGTGGGCCAGAGCATGTGGCGCGAAAAAGACTTTTTTTTTTTTTTTATCATTATAGGAAACCACAGCTGTTGCTAATAATACAAACAATGGCTTCAAGTGTCCCAGTAAGCTGTGCCACACACGTTGCCACCCTCCATTCATTTTGTCACTTGTACCTGTGCTTTTCCTAGAGAGAACAGTTACCTGTGTGCTTGGCTTAGTGTTTGTCTACGTGTAAGGGCTACATTTGCATCGCAGATGCATTGTTAGCTATAACTAGAGCTCTATGCTCATGGTGCACCCACACAGTTTTTATCAGATGCTGTATTTAATTGACACCTCTGACTCTCCCTTACACTTACTCAACACCCGCCAGGTCAGTACAACCGCTTAAAAAAAAATCATTGTGAGAGCACAAGTTCAGGTGACTAAGGGCAAATTCTCAGCATACCTGTGTGTGGCCTCGGCACAGACAGACATCTGAACACACGTCATAAGTGAAAGCACCTATTCCAAGGTGATAAGATGTTAATTTTAAAGTTTTAAGTTTTCATGTTCACATTCAGACCTGGGTGTTAACCAGCTACAGCAGGTGTCGTCCCACCTTCATCGTTTTTTCCACCGGAAATTAAAGTGGCTTTTTTGTCCCGAAACCCGTTTTCCGATGTCTTCTCCTCGAGGGAGAAAGGCCCTTCAGAGCCTGTTTATTATGTCTCTTTCCGTTTGTTTAAAACAAGCCTCGTTTAAGTAAACATCATCAGCGGGATCGTCCTGCTTCAGGAAAGGAATGCAGGCTACCTTCTGTGGGATAACTACTGATCGTTACTCCTCTCTATTTGTCCTTAGTAATTGATATAGGCGTTGTTTTTTTCTTTCTGTGTTCCCACCAACCCTTTTCCATGAGAACCCTTTCCCTGCTTACATGCTACAGTCGCCAGGGGTCTTGGGACATTTTGTATGGGCAGATAAGAGAAAGATTTCCCTTGGGCCTTTGGGAAACAAAGGTGGGACGTCGCCTTCATGACTGATGCTCTCATATGAATCTTAACATCAGTCCGTTTACTTTTTACAACTTGTCGCACATGTCTTGATTTAATGTTGACATCCAATGACTGCTAATATGTGTCTCTTTTAGGGGGTGTTAAAGTGAGGTTTGCTGTCATCTTTTCACATGCGGAAAACTGACCGCTCTTACTACCAATCATAACTGTGTGTGTTTTTTTCCAGCTTTCCACATTTTGCTACGTACATGTAGATGTAACTCTCCTCCTGAATGATGCATTACAACCTTTTCAGGTCTCACAGGGTCAAGCTGGCCACAACATCTCCCGGTCCCACTATGCAAACAGGGCTCCTCTCCTGCACAGTAGGCAGCTCGTGTGTGCGTGTGCGACTGTGTGTGTGTGTGTGTGTGTGATTGCACACGTCCGAATCCTCCAGTCGTCCCTCCCCTCCATTTTGATCACTCCTTCAGCATTTGTGCATGTGTTGTCCTCTCCTGTCTGCGACTTATTACCTTGTTATACAGCCTGTCAGATAGACGAGTGTTCTTGACTCACTCGGAGCCTCAAACGGGCACGGAAACACAAGCATGGTTGCACGCACAGACGCACATTACGAGATCTCACTGGCTTCTATCTGTTTAGATAGCGATTTACTGACCCTGAAGTGCGACGACAGTTTCTAAAGAGGCACTGAAGAAGACGTAAACTCTCTTAACAGCGCAGACACTGATTGTGATCATGTGTGCTCACGCTGCATACACCCTCCGCTTTAGCCGAGGAGGGGATTTTAGGCACAGTGTCAATCCATGAAGCGTTTTACACCACAAACCAGACACACCCTACTCCAGAGAAAAATGATCAGATATTATTAAGCTCCTAGGTTCAGGATCAGGGACATATTCCTAAAATAAATGCATTACAATAGCAACATTGATGGTAGTAATTTTGGATAAGATGCCAAATCTGAGTCAATTATACGCTTGCATTCTTAATTCATTAACCTACTGCTTCAAAAAACAAGGATTCTCAAAAATATTTGGCTATGAATGGTATGACTCTTAGGATGAATGAAACAGAGAGCATTACATAACCGCATACAGACCTTAAAAGCCCTGCTCTGCCTCTTTACTTAAGATGTAACAGATGGTTATGGATGTTTGCGCTCCGTGGTTGCAAGGGTCACTCGTATGTGACATACAATTGAAAACTGCTGTGTTTGTAGAGAACCGTCCTTTTGCTTCTGTGATGAGATATCGCACGACAATGAGAGCGGACTGTCATTTGCATTGTCAGGTTGGCTCGCCCAGCTTTATCTGCCAACGTAGCAAACCACCACATCTGAATGGTTCTGGTACGTGTCGCTTCAGGAAAGCCAGCACTAGCAGTTTGAAAAGACCAGTTTGAGCGTGCACAGACCTGCTTATATTATTATAGCTGTCAGCATCTGCTCCTGTTCAGATCTAAACACATTGATTTTTTCCACTTCCTGCTTTTTAAAATTATCCCAAGGCTTTGTTAGAGCAGCACATGTAGGTTTTAATACTTGTACTTAATGTACAGTCGTTGAGCCTCAGCCCTACAATTACATCCCAACCAATGCAAATTAAGTTTATTACCATGTTGTCAAGCAAACAGTAAACATATTGCCTAAATGGGTTACCCAGAGGCATGGATGGTGGTTAAAGATTTTTTTTTAGGCCACCCAAGGCCCTGAGGCAGGCTGGGAGCCGCAGCCTATAAGAGCCATTAGATAAGTTGTTAGGGCCCTTCTTCTCCTGCTGGACTTGTGCCATGTGTGTTTGTGCCTTAAGGACCACCCTGAACTGGCAGGCACCATCACTTACGGACTTGACGGCCACTTTTGCCCAGAAGAAGCCTCTAGTGTATAAAAACACTAACCACTAACCACTGATAGCAGCTTAAGAAATCAATAACGGTTTGATGAATGGCTTTTGGATAATGCTCGGTGTGCTGCATGTCTGGAAGGAAATCGTGTGTTTATGCGTAGTGGAGTATATTTATACTTGTTGTATTTGTTTCAGAGGAACAACAGACATTGGCATTTTCTTCTGAGCGGTAGGAGTTTGGGTGGATGTGGATGCGAGGCTGTCAATGAGTTTCCCAGAGTCTAGTCAGATAAAAGACTCGTCTTCGCACTCTGCTGAAGGGAGCTGCCCATGACATCATTCACACTCACCCACTGTCTCTTTGACCCCTTTGCTGTGTCTGTTACGCGCTGTTCCTCTTCCTGTTATCCCCCACTGGCCTCTGCCCATGGGTGTGAGCGTATGCCTATGTATGGGTCTGTGTTTTGTAAACTTGCGAAGCTTTTTCCACACCTGCTATGGCTTGCCTCCAAACTCTGCAACCTTGACGCTCTCATCCCCCCCCCACACACACACAGCCCCTGCTCACACTTCCTCCCGTTCAGACTACCTTGGCTCTCACTGACAGAGCACTGTGTGTTATACTGACATGCTTTTTGTCTACAGGGGCTCCTAACTCAACCTCAGGACCACCTTGAATGACAAATGCCTCCACAGTGGGGCCACAGACTGCACACTGCTTGAGTTATGCTGTTATTTTCTGAAAGAGTCTAGGCTTGAGCGTCACAGTGAGAGCCTAAATGGAAGCTGCCATCTTCCTCTGCTTGTATTTACAATCTCAGCTGGTCTTTGTGTTTGTTTTACAGACACTACCCCAAGACAAACTTCACCTGTGTGGCTGATACTCCAGAGAACCTCCGCCTCAAACAGCAGAGCAAGATGCAAAGCCAGGTAAACCCTTGTACCAGTGCCCACCCTCAGTCTTCGTCACTGAACCGAACTCCAACTGTGACACGCGCAGTTTCATTCCTTGGCAGTTTTCCACGAAGGATACAGTAAAACATGCATGCTTAATTTGATAAGTCCCACTGTAGTTAATCCTAACAGTCAGTTTGGGAGAAAAAACTTTCAGATAACGCAATCAGACTTACGTTTAAGTGGGCCTGAGAAGTCAGGCATGAAATTGATTCACAACAGACAGAGCCAGACTTGACGCTGGGAATAGCAATGGCATGACAAATCTAATATTAGAAAGACGCTATGAATATAATACAGAATGGAAACGCCAGGTAGGACATTACCCAATAAGTTTTGGGTGCACAAAATGCAGTTTTCTTTAATCAGTTTAATTAAAAAAAAAGGATTATTATGATTAAATTGGCCTGAAAAGTTACCATTTTAGTTAGGATAAATGATTTTCTGTAGTCATATGCTTGACTATGTTTGAGTCTGTTCACGGGAAGAAGAAATGTCCTTTTCCTTTCTTGTAGATCACAGTATGATTTTAGTGGACTTTTTTGCTGACTAATTCCACAGTGTCCTGTATAGAATACAGTTCTCTAGAGATACACACCTAGTAAAAAAGCATCTTGTTAAAACCGCTGATATTTCCTCCAGTATTAATGTGTGAATTTTATGTGCGATCTTAAGATGATTACAAACATGGTTGTAGCTCTATAAATATTGTGCCTTTCGTACGAGTATTCTGTACACTACTGTGTAAACCTCCACTGATGCACTATTCTTTTTCATATTTGTTGCTTCACATTTTAATACTGAAATTTTCTCATTTTAAGAGCAATCGCTTTATTCACCAGTTAGGTGTAGTTTGTAAGCACAGAGTACACTACTACAACTGTTCCTGCAGGAGCTAAAATTACAAAGACCGAAATACATTCTGATTTTTAAAAAAAAAAAAAAAAAAAAAAAAACTTCAGTGACCAAAATATCCCTCTGAACTGGGCCATGTGTTATTGCCTTAATAATGAGACATCCTTGCACCGGGAGACTTTTGACGCTGTTCGGCTTGACTGCCGGCGGTTAAATAATGGACGACAAATCACATCCCGAGCAGGTGTAATATGGAATTATATTTGGTGGCACACATGTGGCAGGCGGTCATCGGACTTAACGGCTGTTGAGAGGTTTCACTTCTGTTAATCAAGCTATGAATGTCTGCTGTGTGTTCCTTAGTGCTCTAGGAAGTTGTCTATGAATGTGTAACGAAAGCTACCACAGAGAAAAACACTTTGGAGGCACATTTGTTTTTGCAGATATGCACAAAAAGTGTTCAGCGCGGCCTTACTTACGGCCAGTCCGTTAAAACTGTGGTAGACAGTTACAGAAGAAAGAAATTGATGTACAGGTAACGGCTGGGGAGACGCTTGTTTGCTCAGCATGTAGTGGAGAACAGAGTGTTGTACAGAGAAGAGACAGAGCTTATCAAAGAACATATGTCATCTGAATGTGGATGTCAAACACTACAGATGAGGCTGGGGTGCTTGGTTTGGTGGAGTATAGGGCCAGAGAAAGTGGTCATATGGGAAGGGGGATAACTGGGGGGGTGAGGGACAGATGGTGTTTTTCTACATGGATTGTACATCCAAACAGCCCCCTCCTCCCCCACACACACACACAAACAAACACTCAAACATATACTAAGAGACAGTCGTTTAACTCGTGGTTTATCGTGGTGCAGCGCTAAAGAGATTTCTGTGCAATAGTAAAGAGTGATTATTAATAGAGAACAGTTTTTCCTTCTCTTTAGCAGTGATGTGATATCGCATAAAACAGGAAACTATGATTTCACACACCAAAAAAAAAAAAAAAATACCCAAAGCTTTTAACGGAAGTAGATTTATTTATAGTGATTCATGATTAAAAAGTTCCCCTCTTAGCTGAAACGGTTCTTGGCAAAGATGTCTCATTAGCTCATTAGCTTTTCTGAATTCAGAAAAAATAAATACATAAAAAACTGATGGGAAGTTGCTGATTGTGCTGCAGGTTCACTAGACTACCAATTCCTGGAATCCACTCTATTTAAAATTTGCATTTTAAATTTGCATTTTAAATAACCTCCTTACATTTGCCTTTGTTTGCTTTTGTTTGTTACTGAGAAACTGTAATTGCGACTTTTCACATGCATGTAGTTAATAGTTTTCGAACTACTGAGTCATGCAGTTTTCAAATGCTTCTGTGTCAGAGTAAGAAAGTTGACGGTGTCTAAAAGCTCGCCACCATCGCTGCTGCGTTGCCACGGGAACCCTATTGCTATGGTAGCAGGGTAGAGGTTTGTCACACCTCATTACAAGACTTTGTGGAGGGAAACAGAAAGAAACAAGACAGGGAAGGAGAGCAATAAAGAAGCTTGAGAGAAGGAATCGGGGAGGAGGAGAACGAGAGCAACGAGGCAAGTTAAAAAAAAAAAAAAGGAAATGGGAAGGCACTAACACAGAAAGAGGGAGGAGAAAGAGGAAGAGATAAAAGTGAAATGTGAAGTCCCCAGTGACAGGAAAGCTAGAGGAATGCAAATAGAAGATTATAATAAGGAAAGTTTGAACTCTATGGGATGGCTATGTGTTGCTCTTACAGGAGTAAACTATGAATGAAAAAAAAAAGCAGCACCGAAAGAAAGTGGAAAGAAAGCAGGGTTTTGATTGAAGGAGAAGAAGCTGTTCCATAGACCCCAAAAGACAAAGGAAATGGGCTTGAGAAGTAAAAGGAAAGGGAGGATCAAATGAAGGCTAAGTGGAGTGGAGCAAGAACGAAGGACAAAGATGGGCCACCACCACATTAATCTTCATCGTGACTCCTTGAGAGCTATGTATAATTTCCCACGGAATAAAGATTGGTTGTAGTTTTCTCTGAATTTCTCAGCTGACGTTTTTTTTTTTCAGGGTTGATAGAAGGTGTAGAAGACGTATAAGTGTGGCGCATAGGCGTTAGCCGTGAATCCCACTTGTGTGGCTTTGTCATGGCAAGACGTCAGCAGATGAGGGGAGGATTGGTCAGCACTCTGTACAGGGTGTCAGACATTATGTGGATGTCTGGGAGGATGCAGTGACTGAGCTTTGTTTCCTGGCAATGGACTGTGCAGACAGGCGGGCAGGCTGGCAGGCCCCATTCTGAGAGGAGTGTATGAAATGAGTGCAGTCACCATGGAGGCAAGAACGAGATTTCATTGTGGAAAGGTGGAATCACAATGTGTATTCATGTGCTGAGAAGATCGGATGGAGAGAAACCAGAATGTGTAGCCGTTTGACTTTTAAAAATAAAACGTGCACCTGTCTTCCGGTTTCAGGGTTTCAAAGTGGTACACATGGTTGTGGGTTTTGAGTGCTCAAGATTAGCCACAGGGCAACAGCGAGGCAGAGCTGCCCTGTGGCCTATATTGTGAGTTTCTGGTGCTCTTCTGACATGGTGTGGGTTGGACGCTTCCTCCTCTGCCCTTAGGGTCAGAATAGGGTGGAAGACTGGAAACACACACACACACACACACACACACACACACACACACACACACACACACACACACACACACACACACACACACACACTACCTCTCATTTTGACCATATATGGTTACTCCCACGTCCTGTATGCAAGGGCTTCACTCCCAAGCAAACAGGAAGTGAACGTCACCACAATAGACTAAGCAATAAACACAGGGCCAACCTTTCTTTGCTTGCACACAGAGCACACGCATGGTTTATCCCAGCCACGCTTAATACCAATTGTTTCAGCTACAAATCTTTCTGGCTTAGGTGTCTAAGCTGTGCAGAGAAGGTCACGACCAAGTTGTTGTAGTGGCAAATCTAACTAGTCCAAAGCAGTAAAATTGATATTAAGTGATTATAGTTGTGTGGATATTTTCAGACAAGAAAACACAAAACACAAGCAGAGTCTTAATTTAACTAGAGGTTACATTTATAGTGTACATTATGTCAGATCCTCTAAGACTGTGACACTGCAATAAAACCTGCCATACAAGTATTTTATTAGGCCACAGTTGAGCACGGTATCACTGACACATTTACCAAACTGAGAACAGCTGCCTTTAAGTTTGAAAGTAATGGTGAGGAGCATTGTTGAAGTAAAATAACTATGAATGTATATCACATAAACATGAATGAGTAGCCCATAAATGCTGAAAGCTACCAGGTTAGGGCTTCTATAATAATCATTTCCTCTGTATTTGTTGGATTTTCCTTGTTCACTCGAACAATTGCATTGAAACAGTTCGCCTGAGCGTATAATGTAACTCACACGTGCTTGTGTTTCTCCTGTTTGCTGCGCAGGTTCTCTACAGGGAGGATTTCGAGAAGAATAAAGGGAAGGGTTTCAGCGTGGTCGCAGACACGCCAGAGCTGCAAAGAATGAAGAAAACACAGGACCAAATCAGCAATGTGAGTCACAGCAACGCACCCGCAAAAAATTACCCCTCATACTACCTGTTCTGTCTTAATGGAGAAGCACAACGAACGTCCGGAGCTCCTCTAGTGTTGATTGCCCCTTGGCAGCGTGGTATGAAGCCAGGCTGGTCTCAGTTGATTAGTTTCTCTCGTTGACTTTAATCCTTTTGCCAAAATTGACCATATTTCTGGTCGATAATAATCTGTTTACATGAGGCATGCTGGAAAATGCTCTTTGATATGTTAAGAATTACTGCCTGCTTGGTGATAACTTGGCCAAACACTGATAAATCTGTTTTAAAGGTTTAATAGAAGTCACAAGTGGAAACTGGAAGAACAAGGGATTTCTGCTTTTGTAAAGATTTAATCATTTTCTAATGCATTTTGTAATTACTTTCCCCACCTCTATCGCAAACACCAGAGAGCTTTACCAGATTAAGATTTAATTTTTTTCTTATTATTATTTTTATTTTTCCATCCTACTACTTAGTCACTGTCATTAGTAAACGCTGGACTTCCTCTGCTCTCACGGCTCCTCATTTATAATAATGTAATTCTCCTCAAATCTCTTTGCGCATGGTCCATTCTCCTCCACTCTCCTCCTCTGTCCCTCGGCTCCTAGTATTGATTTGCCATTTCTCTGTAAATACAGGACAGCGCCGTGGAAATGCGTTGCCTTGTTTACTTTGTGCCTTCAACCTGCTTAAGTCAGCAGTAAAGGCTTTTATTTCCATGCGAAAACTCACACTCAAAACATAACATGATTATACGTAACCAGCTCTGCACTGGCCTCGCTAATGGCATAATTAGTGTGGAGGGTGATGGATAATTACTGCTTTCATGGGATGAAAGATCTTTGCATGTCTGAGATCAAGGAAATGTGCAAGACATGGAAAGAAACACATACTTTACATGTATTTACGGGTGCACATATGCAGCCCACATCAAGATAACATGTGAAGTGATGGATTCACGTCATGAAGTGTTTTTAGTCGCAACTGAAACAAGACATCTGCTTGCAATCAGTGCGTCATTCACAGCCAATTATGAGGGAGCCACTCCAGATGAATGCTAATCAAAGAAAACCGGTTTGCTATGTATATATATCTATGTATGTACCGCATGTGTTGCATGTGTGTGTGTATTTTTTCTTCTCCATTTCCTGTCACCTACTTGCTAGCTAGCAACGACAGAGAGTGGTTAGTTCAGCAGCAGCCTTGGCACTTCCTGTAAATCCACACACACCATCTGTTCAACCTGCCCCTTCAAAACAAACCTAAATAATCTCCCTCACACACTCTCACTCAGCATATTGCACTTGAGAATAGCCACTGTGTTCCCCCAGTCACTCGCTTCACTGTCCTTGCACAAACACTCCGTCATCCCATCCAGGCCGTGAATACACTCCTCACTGACGCCGCCAGCACAGTGGGTCCTTTGAGCCTGGGTCTAAGCAGGGACAGAATCGTGGTTGTAAATCTTGACCAAGGCCCCGTGAGTCAGTCTGTTATCAGCCTGGTAATGAGGGCAGCGGGTTATTAAATGCAGTCATAGAGCACTGACTCGGTTTTAGTTTCATTAGTGTGTGGCCTCTTTCATGTTGTGATACTGAACGCCGCCTTTGTCACAGTGGCTGCAGAGGTTGCAGGTTGATGAAGTCAAGTCACCTCACACTGAAATTATAGTTGTGCTGATTTTTTTTTTTTTTTTTGGACACCTCAGTGTATGACTTACAGCTTTTAGGCAAATTTCAAGTTGAATTTGGTTTAGTATCACTTTCAATCTTGAAAGTTACATTTACCGTGCTTAGTCATTAGACTCCTCCCATCCTGCTCTTATTCTTAATGTTTCCTGAATCTAGCTGCCTTATTCTTGGCCTTAGAAACTCAAGCTTCTTCTTATTAGTTCCCTTTTTCTTTCCGCTTCACCTGTTCTTCCTGGTGTGTCAGCAAGGGTTGCTATGCAACTCTGAGCTCATTCTACTTCCGGCGGCTGAGATGTCATTTCCCCTCAGCGTCAGGCTGCTTCCCGAGCCTTCGCTGCACATAAGGCGCCCCACCTATCGCCACAAACACAGGGAAGCTCTAGCGAGGGAGAGACCCCTGGTGGTTAGAAGATGAACTGCATGCACTGACATCGTCCTGAAAAGAGAACTGAACAGGCACATTGGAAGCTCCATCTTAAATTATGAACATACACTTACACTATTTTTTTTTCTCTATTACAGATTAAGTACCATGAGGACTTTGAGAAGAGGAAGGTGGGAGGAGAGGGCCCACTTCATCCGCCAGGCAACCAAGGTATTCTACACACACTCAAACAATTTGACCGACTTCTCACTTTTCAACAGATATCTTGAATTCTAAACATAAATACTGACAGTGACTGATAGAAACGTATAGTAGGAAGAGCCATCAGAAATTCCAGAAACTTTTAATACTAAATGATCATCCAAATTCCCAAAACATAATTAATAAAACAAAAGGACATAGCTATACCATGACTTGGATGAGTCTTCATACACATAAGTAAAATCAACATTGCTATGGGAAAAGCCTCATAAATATATTCCTGATAAAGCAGATGAACTAAGGCTCTGTTCAAACATTGGTTTTAACACGTATCTGGAGTAATCTGGTCATATGTAACCAGCTTTAAGTACCCGTGGCCACACCTGAAAATAAAATGCATCTCCACAAGCGTCTTTAACCAGCCTTTAGGATCTTATCTCAGTTTGGCCCCTGGCAACCAGATTACTCAAGAGCCGCATTCAAATAACCATGTCTGAACAGGGCCCGAGTTTCTTGACTTGTCTGTGCTTGGCTCTACAGTCTGTATGAGCCTAACAGGCTGCATGTTTCCTCGCCACATCTCTCAGGGATTTTAGTTGGAACTTGTTTACTGACCCCTTTCTCTGCCTTACATCCATTCATTTGTAAAACTCTGCATTTCCACAGAAATTATGGTATTTCTCAATCGTGACTGCCCGACTCTGACGTTTAATGAATTTCCAGTTATTTATTGCGCAACCCGAGCATTTCTGAGGTCCAGCAGCTTTGAACTAATGAAAATCTGATAAATGATTAGATAGGCTGTTGAAACGTACAGCTTAGTGTGACTAGTCAGCCTACTGTTTGTATTTTGCAGGATTTGCACCTTTACACAGGAAAGCATTGTTTAGAAGGTTGCGTAACCGGGAAACTGAAAGCCATTCCCTGCAGGTCTTGGCTTGCCATATTTTTAAATTCTTCACTCTCTGGAAGAGTTCATGTTGACATGCAGATGGGCATTGACGCACCTGGAATTTTCATGGTCATGCTCTGTGTGTTGAAAATGCAAGGACGCAGATCTATAGCTTGCTCCCACAGTGAATTCCTGTGTATTTACGGTGAGTCTGCTGTTACGAAATTTGCTAATTTGCTCCGCTTCTTGTTTTATCAGGAGCTTACCAGCCCCCTGCTGCCTCCCAGAACTACCACTATGAGCCTGCTGCTGAACCTGTGCGCCAGGCAGCTGCCGCTCCACCTCCCAGTGCTGGGGTAAGTCCTCTGCTGTCCTGACGCTTGTGCTAAATTTTATTTGACTCCCATACCAGAAAAGAATTAGTTAAATTTAATTTTCTATCGCAAAAAAAAAAAAAAAAACATATTCAGACAGTTTCGGATGCATTTAAACAGTGTAATGAGTTTAGCAACAGCCACGTGCAAAATGTTGCAAAGATAATTTCTGCTTTTTTGCAGACAGTAACTACAGCAGCTGTTCTGGGAACTAACTGAAGCGCTTCTTGTTATTTTTTTGTCGACAGAAGCGATACAGAGCAGTGTACGACTACTCTGCTGCCGATGAAGACGAGGTGTCCTTCATGGACGGAGATGTGATCGTAGACGTGCAGCAGATTGACGAGGGCTGGATGTACGGCCGCGTGGAACGCACCGGCCAGCAGGGAATGCTGCCTGCTAACTACGTGGAGGCCATCTGAGTGAGGGGGGGGGTGAAAAAAAGAGGGAGAGAAAAAAAGAGGAGTAGGTAGAGAAAGGGAGGGAAAGAAGGAAAGGAAAAGCCCAGTGCCATCTCATCTTAATGCCGCTTTCTCTTAATTTTACTCTTGTTCCTTAATCTGTCCTGTGAGACCCTGAACCCCCTTCCTTCTGCATCCCTGCTCTGCTCTCACTGTTCTGCAACCACAGAACCATCTATCTATCTGTCTGTCCTTCTCTGTCCGTCTGCCTGCTTCTCTGTCTGTCCGTCTGCGCTGACGCCCGTCCCTGTCCGGACGTCCTCTTTGTCTCTTTCCCCATCTTGGCTCCACCCTGGTGCAAGTCTTAAAAGATAAACTCACAGTTCATCGCAGTATGTCAGGGGTCATGCCGTGTCGCACACCTCCATCCTAGCTCTAGCACTTAACAATCCTGACACAACATCTTGCAAAAATAAAGAAAAAAAAAATATTTGAAAAAAAAATAAGTCCCCACAAGTCGCTCAACACTGCAGACATTTTTCTGTGAAGACTCTTGGAGTGTGGTTGAGTGTGACATCTTTCTAGGCCTGTTTTTTTTTTCTTTCTTTAATTTTGCAGCTTGAAATTGGCCTGACTGGAAACACAGTGTAGAATCTCAGTCTATCAGAAGTAAGCTTGAATATTTTTGACTTGTGTACATTCCTTTAACCTCTAACCCTGTTGCTGTTGCTTCAATCAGCCAGTTATCAGTCTTAACAGAGAGGTTTTTAATATATTTATAGATGGACACACATCTCGCTGATTTCTGCTGAAGTAGGCACCCTCGTGTTCAGCACTGCTTTGTGGTTATTGTTGTGAAACTGGAATCGTAGCCTAACTGAAGAGTACCTCCTGTCATTGCCCTCCTCAGGCATCTTGGATACAGGAGGGATCAGGGACAAGTTAGGGGACATTATCAGTCTATCTCTTGCAGCCACACTGAATACACCACCACCACCTCAGCTGGTGTGCCTGTACAATATATACACCATTATTCCTGTTATGTTTTGCAGCCTGAATGCCTTCAATCCTGATAGACTCACAAAGATATGGTGATCGAGCTCAAACTACTTGCAAAAAGGAGATAGGAACAGGACCGTTCTTCCCCTGTGCTACAAAAAATCACCATTAGAGAAAACACATTTTTATGAGAAGAAGGCCAAGCACAACTCTATATTGTGAATCTTTATTTTAAGTGTATTCCACTGTTTCGTGAGAGATCATTCCAATCTTTACTTCCATTTAATGTGAGAGAACTTGTTGAATCCTTGGCTGTGGTAAATGTCATTTTTCTCTTGCTGTTCTTCCTTTGCTTTCCTTGTTATTGTGTTTTCAAAGTGTATGAAATAAACAAACCAGCAACTCAATTTGTGAACCAAGACAATTGAATTCCTGTAGAACTGTGCAGTCGCAGTATTAGATCAGTGGTGGGATTAATTAACTTGCAGTTTGGGGAGAGAGCTGCCTGGCGGTTGATCTGTCTTATGCTGTTTAATTATTGAGCAGCTTCTGAAAAGTGTTACAGAACGGCATTGTGAGCGCGCATGAAAGACAGTGTGGTTGTTTAAACATCCATTAAAGCGGGCGCATTTGGACCATCTGCCAGTGTCAACCATATCACCTGGCCTGTAAAATTCATAAGCTGATGATTTCGGAACATAAAGACAAAATCAAGCATGATGTTGCTGGTTATTTTATAGAAATGCTGTACCATTCTTCTTGTCTTGATACAGTATTTCTGTTTAACAGAAAACATTTGTCCGTGGTGTAAATACAGTAACCGGCCCCTGACCATACACCCCCTTCCCCCTCTCTTGCTGTTTCATTCTCCTGTGATGCACTGTGACCGTCGCAGACGCGAGCGATCAGGGCGCTGCGTTTTTAGGTGGGGCAAAACCTTTCAGCTTTATCGAATAAAACACGGCTCTTGACTATGTAGCTAGATGACATTGTACAATTGTATCATAAAGGTAAGTTAGGAGAAATGTTTTTACAGGTCATGGTGCTCTGGGAAGTGGCTTGCCTGCAAGTGAAAGAGGTTCATATTTGTTGTGAATCTGGGGGAGGGGAGGTGAAATTATAGAAGGTGGTGATTGAAAAGTCCGGTTTGGTGCAAGTTGGTGTCGAACTTTAATTAAAAATAAAATTAAAAGATGAATTATTTCAGTGCTGGTGAAAAACACATGTTTATAGATTGGCAAAATGAACATACAGTACAGGATTTTTTGCCTGCATTTTGCATCAACTTCTAGTTGACAACAGGAAAGGAAAGCCGTTTAGTGCTGTGTGTTTCTCTTGGGTAAACTGAAGAGTTGGTGGGTTGCCTTGGAGTAGGTGATTCTCGTTCCTGACTTATGATGTCGTTTGCTCAGATTTAATTTAATAACAAAGCTAGCGGACTCCATAACTTCTGCAGATTGCGTCTAAACTTCCTTGTATCTCAAGGGTGTTGATTTTGTCAGGATTTTGTCTGGATTTAAAAAAAAAAAAAAGACTCTAGACAACCAGTTTTGTTATAGTGTGGCTTAGGATGGATTTGTAAAGGCAAAGTCAAATCTAAGTGTGGGCAAGATGTTTGTCTGACCTGGATGTTAAGAGTTAACCTCTCTGCGCCAAATATCGCCCCTCTGCTCTGCCATCACTACTGAACCGTAGAGTCATATCACGACCCTGCTTCCATTCAGTTTCCTTCTAGTATCCTGTCCATCCTCCTACTGCAACCCCTCTTTTCCTTCATCGTCGGCTCCCGTGCTTCTGATGAATCATTCCCTGCTTCTATGACGCTGGTTATATACTGTAGACTTTGCAGAGTGAAATCATATAATCCACAGTTGCAGGTTTAGCGTTCAGACCAGTTTTTTGCATTCCATCTTAAATTGTTTTGTTTTTGATATAATTTTGTTATTTTTTCAATAAAAAAAAAATAAAGATACCATATGCATATTGACATACACATGTATTCACTGCTCAGAATACACTCAGATTAAGGACCTGATATCATCTCCTGTTGCCCTGTTACAGCACTTCAAATTGTACTTATGATTCTGCAGATTCAATAAAAATGTCATTTTTTTCTCAGACTGCTGTTTGTTTTCTTGACATGTATCCTGTCGACTCCTGGGGTCATTGTATGTCAACGTTCGTGGATCAGGAAGTACACTTATGACAAAACCATACCCGGAATTTTTGGTTTCAATGAGTTGATGGAGGTTTGAGCTCAAATAAACATGTTTGATGATATATTGTAGTGGTACAGGAACCGTTTGGAACATAAGTGTGGTGGTTTTATTTATTCTATTCATCTGAGGGACCTATTGAAATGGATGATGGCAAACATTTTATATACATGATTTTAAATCCAGCTCCATCTTAAATATTAGTAATTTATTAGCTGGACACACTAGTGTGTTTAAGTGGAAAAAGATCAGTTAATGGAGCCTTTGTTTGTGGGGGAATAGTCCCTCTGAGATTAGCCTCTAAAATATCCGCCATTTTTCTTGGATGTGCATCGCCCTCTGCACGCACTTCTTTTGGTACTAAAAATGTTAGATGTATGTTTTTTAAAGTTTGCATTGATCATAATTAGCAGTTTGATGATAAAAATCTGCCTAAATCCCCAAACTCGGGCTCGTGGACTCTCGAGCTCCAGTAGCTCGTACTTCGCTTCCTGCTTTGGAGCAAGAGGGCGGGGCTAACTCCTCCGTGCATTTCCGACCTTCTCCGATCTCGTCCGATCTCCTGCCGGAGATCGGGCTACTGCCGTTTGTGCTGCGTGTCCTCCTCTCGCCGACACCGTCCATCTGTGACAGCGCTTCCATCATGGTGGACATCTTGGTGTTGATGTTTTTCGCCATCATGGGCCTCGTCTTCCTCTCCTACATCATTTACATGCTGTGATGGAGAAACGTCCAGCTCGGAGGCGCTGTCGGTCGGTGCACGGGGCGTGACGGGATGTTTTCCTCTCCCGCATCCCCGACTTCCATCACGGACAATGGTAAGAGGCTGTCTCCTGTAACAGAAATGATATTTTCCCCTCATTAATCACCGTAAATCTTGCCTGGTGGTGTCATTAACTTGCAGATTACTTGTATATAGTTTTGGAATAGGCGCTTCTAATAGCTACCTGCACCTTACGAATATATAGTTTTATTTATATATTTTTGTTAATCTTTCTCTATTTCAGGGAGAACCGCCACGATCAGGCCATGATGGTTCCTCCTATAGATCTCTTGGATGGGATATGAGGATCCTGCAGAGAGGGAGAAACAGACGAAGAATAAGTGGAAGCCAAACTCTTTCCTCCATCGCGCTTCCTCTCACTTGCACTCAATCGTTTACTTTCGTCCTTCAGTTGGTCAGTGCAGCCTGGCCAGGATCGTCCAACAAAACCACACTCCCAGTCAACCCAGTCAGTGTGTTTTCTTTGGTACCTAGAGTTGTGTGTGCCTGTGGAGCATTTTTACTGCTGCACAAATCCAAGAACCCCATACATATAGATGCAGGTTGAGGGGTTTTATGTTGGAGTGTAAATCAGGAATAGAGTCTGCCTTTTTAATACTACTGCTGTGAGCTACATATCGGAAACTAGTCAGTTTGACCCAAAAGATGCCATGTTTGACCGGTCCTTCAGCATCATCAGACCATCTAATTTTGTTCTCTTGTTTGTATCAGTGTTAGTTTATTCAGCTGCTGTCAGTATCTCCTAACACTCAACATTACCCTCCAGGTTAAAGGTCATCATGTCGGTACAGAGTGTATTATGAGACTGGACCCATAGGAAAAAACAATAATAGAAATCCCTATTGGTCCAGACTTATGAGACACCCCATATAATAACTCAGTGTTAAAGCTCGCACAACATTTGTTGCCCCGATGTCTTGGAACTTAGCAATTTCTGTTGAAAAGGAATGCATGAAAAGGAATGGCGCGGTGTCGGAAATACCTCCAAACCTCATTTATATTACCTGTAATGTTATATAATGACACGTTTTATGATGCACTGATCATTTGCTGAGATAATATTTCACATAATATGTCAAATAAATAAAGATGATTCAAATAAATCCAGTCGCCTTTTCTTCAGCTCAGTTGGAAAATGGAGGAGTTTTTGTGCCCTTGCATCACGCTTCGGTGTGAAAGGCTCCGTCTGCAATAATAATAATAATAATAATAATAATAATAATAATTATTATTATAATGTGTAATATTTTTATTAGCTGTCTTTAAAGCAATAGGTTCTGTTCTTCAAATGAAGTGGAAACTTGAACATCTTATTTCCTAATTTATTACCTAATTTCCCTTCGGGGATGAATAAAGTAACATTGTCATGCTATTCTAAATATTCACGTGCAAAAATCTCATCAAACAGATGTTAATGTGAACAATGACTGATGAGGACAGATTCGGTTTTTCCTGATCCTGTCTCTGAAGTATCTCTGAAGGAGAAAGGTGTTCCCGGTGACACATTTGAGCATCAGAGATTTTTCTGGAACACTTTTTCCAGCTGTGGCTCCAACAAATCATGACAAATTATTTTGTGAACCCAGCCCTAATGAGCCTGTTTTCTGAGACGAAAGCAACACCTCCTGATGGATGGAAGATTCTGGCATGGCGCTGGTGGCAGCCATCACTTCACAGGGTCCTGCAGATGGTGCTGTTTATCCACAGTAACCCGTGAAGAAGGCTCTGAGTATCCTTAAAATTCAACCCAAATCCGATTAATGTAAATTCAACTCTTTTAGAGTGTTGATGAATAAACTGTTAGGTACACTCGACAGTATTTTTCACTTGATCGCAGAAAACTCATCCGCAAAGACAGACTTAAATAATCTTTTTTATTTATTTATTACATTTGATTTTCACTCACTTAACTTTAGGTTTCCTACTTTATATAAACTGGATTTATTTTTATTTGTCATGTCATCAGCATATGAAGGAGTCCTCTTCATTACATGCCACTGGGGGCTCTTAAACGTGTCAGTCTCTCCAAGGTCACAGGTCAGCTGCCCGTTGTGCTGTTCATTCATCCGATTTCAAGATTTGTCCCTTTGCTCAGTCTTCGTCTTTAAATGGGTCCTCAAAACCTGTTAGGGCCACCGCCTTAAATAGATATGCACAACTGTGACTAATGCTCTTGAGCGTTTTATGAGAAGATCGCATGCCTGTAGGCTAAATTCCTGTTGGTTTTGCACAAAGAGTGAAACCGGGGGAAATGGCTAGTCAGGCTGAGCCGATACAAGTTCAGCCTCGTGCCGTGTTGTACATTTAACTCCATGGGCTATAGAAATGAGATATAACAAGTCAATTAGTGAGTTTTAAATGTGCTGTTAAACTGATTTTGTTATCAGCAAACAGACCCAGGTAGATTTTTTTTCCCCACTGTCTGTGTGCTAAGCTACGCTAGCCTGCGGCAGGCTGTAGTTTAGACATAAAGGCGATATGACCTCGTCATTTAAACGCCCAGCAAGGACCCACACAAGCATATTCCCCAAAATGACTATCCACCCATTCATTCCTCTCCACCTCCTCCGACCACTTAGCCAAAGTTTCTCCCACATGTGCACGGACCCCAGCCCCTCTGCGAAATAATCAGAATTCCTCTGCTGATAGTACAATCTGCCACTCTCGCCATCACAATACGCCCGCTGTTCTGTCTGAGAGCACGTACACACGCGCACACATATGCGGTCCTCTCACTTCAAACAGCACGGACAGATCAAATGACACTGCAGCAAGCTGACGCTACGGTAGCGGGAGTTCATTTGGGTAAAGAGAATGAAGCTGGACTCTGGAAAATAGGGCAGGGACCGGTTGGCTGTTTTGGGCTCATGACCTTGTTGCACGGCTGCGGTAACGTAGACTTGCATTCCCGACCCTCGCCCTTCACTCCCTGGCTTGTCACACCGCTGCTAGCTTACGTATCAGATCATGTCACAGCTATGTTGTGTGTCCGCTGAGTCAAAACAAGCCAGAACAGGTGCTCTTTTGTTTTCCAGCTGCAGAGGTCATGAGTTTCCCCTGGAGTTTTTTTTTTTTTTTTTGGACAGATGCTGTAATACCGGACATTTTAACCTACTTTAAAAGGAAAGAAAACCCGTCCGTGGAGCACTCTGGCACGGGTACAGCTGCTGGCAGCATTCCTAGCATTTCTGAGAATATTTAGTCGTCTTCTATATTTTGCTTTATTCTCTGGGTAGCAGCAGGCAAATTGCACACATCACAACCAGTTTTGCAGTGCAGATTTTCAGGGCCACTGACGTAAAACCTAAACAATAAATGTCAGCTTTCTGTAGGTCCAAAGAAATGGCAGTTTAATTATGTTTTAAATTGAGGAATGTGACTCAAGACTTAAATTCCACAGCTGAATAAAGCAATCGAGGGGTATTTCTGTGAAATATAAGAAACCTGTCACTGATACGGAATAAAGTGGCCGCGCCACAGTCATAAATTACAACATTTCATCACAAAACCAGGTCTGGAACGCATGAACATAGCAAATTGATGATATGTAACAACAAACCACTATCGCAGCGTGGACTTTTCCTTCAAATTAATGCTGCACAATGTGACCCATGACACATGCTGCTAGGCTGTAATAACATTTCCCCTCTGTGGCACCTGTAACCTCTCACAACCTTTGTCTGGAATCCCAACGAGTTTTTTTTTGGGGAGGGGGGTCTTGAATAGGACAGAGCAGCGTGGAATTGAGTGTGATAATACAATATGTGTCGAGGGAGGGGAGGATAGAGACGGAGCAAATAAAGAAAAAGGAGGCAGTGAAAGAAAAGAGTAAGAGGGGAGGGAGTGAGGGAGGGGGTTGCCTCTGTGCTTAGCCATGGCCTTCAGCTGTGGAGTTCCTGTTGTTGTGGGGTGGGAGTTTCCCTTTGTGCGGGCCGAGAGGGAAACGACAGAGGATGTCTTTTTCCTGGCTGACCAAGAATGCCCGGGCCTCGAGGTCTTTCCGCTTCTCATGTGCGTTTTATAAGTTTCTGCCAGAGTTTTTATGTTAACGATATGAACCCTTGTCCTCTTTCGCTCTGGACTCCAGCCAGAGCAACACTGATGCACGGGCATTTCTACTGAGAGGCGAACCTAGGGTGAAACATTCCTCTCAGGGATGTCTGCTCTTAAACACCCAGTCTACCCTCACCACAGATTGGACTACACATCCCAACATGCTTCCCCCCCGCTATAGTAGGCGGGGGCGATAAATCCTGTCAGCCAATGGCTTTGTGTGCGGGGATCTGTGGTTGGTGAGTTGCAGGGCAGCTGTTGTCAATGGCAACAGAGGTTTGCAGGGAAGCATGAGCTGGACAGCTGGTAGAGGGTCCCCGGGCCCTCTTCCACGAGTCACGTGGTCTCCCGGCGGCCAATCTCAGCCCTCCGCCCTCCTCTCTCCCCTGCTCCTTCTCTCCCATTCGCTGATTCTGCCTCTCTTCAGCTACAGCAGGAGGGGGAGGGGAGCTGGAAAGAGAGGAGGGAAGTGGAGACAGAAAGGGAGGGAGGGAGGGAGGGGAGACGAGGCAAGGGGCCAAGCTTACACAGGCAACGAGTAAAAGAGCTCGAGACCGAAAACAGAGAGCGGGAGACTCTTCCCTCTGCGTGGCTATCAAGGAGATAGGTGGGGATCCCACCCACGCCCCGTTTCCCCTCTAGCTGCCACCCAGAGAAGAGAAGACAGAGGAGAGGACAAGGGATGAGTGTTTAGCTGGATGCAGCAGGCTGTCACACTCGGAGACACAAGGAGAGACGGAGTCATGCCTCTGTGGAGAGGCGCAGCAGCAGCAGCAGCAGCAGCAGCAGTCGGCTGCCAGGCTGCCTCGCCTGTGTGAGGAGAGCAGGACTGGATATCTGTTGGGAATACTGAACAAGGAAAAAGAAAGCCGGTGTTCTCGTGCCATGACTGGGAACAGGAGGGAGGAGGAGGCTCGCTGAAATCATGGACCAGGTGAGGATGGAGAGGAGGAAGGGAGGGGAGGGAAGTGAAGGGGAAGTGAAGGGGAGCAGCACCTTTTGGTGTGCTTCGCGTGTCCACACCTTTGCTGACATAAAGCGCGGCAGCAGATCTTGGTCTGTTCGTGGCGCCCGCCATCCCCTTTCCCGCTCCCTCAAGGTGAAGACAAACAGCACAGCATGCTGCCTTTCCTGCAGTGTGTTCTCTGCTTCATATCCACCGGCAACTTGGTTTTCACTCTGGGGGGAGGAGGAGGAGCAGGGAGGAGGTCGACAGAGGTGCTGCCACCGGCAAGTGCCAGGCCTCCGGAGGGATGACACGGTTCAAACGAATACAGAGCATATGGTCACTAAATTGGAACACTTGGAAGGGGAATGAAAGAAAGCCATAAAGAGAGGGGTGTGGCAGAGTTCGGTGGGCCAACATCCTCCATCAGGGTCAGTCAGGAGATGGCACGCCACGTCCAGGGCTCTGTGTTCGCTCCGTGTTTGCGCGTCTTTCAGCGCTCATTCATAGAAGCTCAGGCGTGCGTGTCCGCCGCTTTGTAACATTGTGTTCTCGTGTCACAGCTTTTTTCAGAGGCTGTCACGGGCACCTCCACTTGTTTACCCTGACGGCAGACAACTGCGAGAGCAAGGGTGCTACTCTGTGCATGTTGGATTTCCCCCCTCTTGCACTTCGAACTGACAGCGTTCGTCAGTTCGTTCTCAGATGTCTGGCACGTTTTCCGGCCTGTTTACGTGTGATCTCCGCGCGGAGGCTGCAGCCGTCTGTAGGTGCTGTGCCCAGACCGGAGGCGAACAGCTGCTGGCAGTTGAGCAAATGATGAATGGTTTGGAGGAGGAGAGACACCGATGTACACCAGTCGAATCTCCCTCCTCCTCCTCCTCCTCACATCCCCTCCGCTGTGTGTCCTGCTCATTGATTACCTCATTCCCCTCTTCCCACCCGCCCTCTCCTCCTCTGAGGTGGAAGTGGTGCGAGCATCAGGTTTGTGTTGAAGAGGAGGAGGGATGAGGGGTGTGTGTGTGTGTGTGTGTGTGTGTGTGTGTGTGTGTGTGTGTGGAGGGTGGACACACCCTGACCCAGCCCTTCTTTTGGGTGAATTATGTATGTGGCCAGTGGGGTTGGGTGGGGGTGGGGGGGACGTCTCCTGTATGTGTCCTCCTGCTCAGGTCGGGGTGACATTAGTCCCCAGTATAGCATAGATGATGTCATCACTGCTGCTAGCCAGACTGTGTGTGTTTGTGTGTGTAGGGGTGAAGACACATTTAGGAGGCGTGGTTATATGCCAAACACACAAGCATGTGCACACACTTGTTTTTGTGCGTTGCATCTGTCTGTTATGTGTGGCATTGATAACATTTCACATTCTGGAACCCAAAAAAAAAGGAGGATGGCGTCTCTTACTGTACAATATATCTCATAGGAAATAAAACCTATTTATAATACTGCGCAGTGCTGTGAAATGCTGACACGGCGTGGCCTTGGCGCAGTGCTAAGGCTGGGCCGGTGTCACTCTAATAGCCGGGCCGTGCTGTGACGTTATGGCCAAATATGATTACAGTGCTTCCTGTTCGTCACGTGACTGCGTATTGTTGTCATTCGGCGATGCGGCTGTGCGCCCTTATCTCCCTTTCGTGTTTCCTGCTCTGGGCCTCCGAGCGTGTTTCCACTCACTTCCGAGATGATCCTCCACATGAGGTGCAGCGCGCGTCCGAGGCAGCATCTCGGATCTGCTGTCAGTTGGAGCTTTAGCATGCACTAACATCGCTGTGTGAATGTAAACGGACGCATGCAGTGTTTACTATAGTCGTGGAAAGGCCGCAAAGTTTACAGCCACGCATTGCCCGAGCGTCCTTCTTTCTGTCTATTCAAGGACAGACGTGTAGTGGATGTCCACGGGGACACGGAGGGCAGTGGCTCAGCGAGGAAGAGGAAAGGCTTATTATATAAAGTGTCTGTGAGAGCATATCCAGGGCAGCGGTGGGACACCTCATACTGTCTGTTCTGAAGCATTACGCCATGCTCCATGCTATGCGCTTGATATAACCCATCCCCGCTGGATGTTCCTGGGTTTCTAAAAGTTCCCGCTGCATATCTCTCGCCTGAGGATGATTAAACTGCCAGACTCACTTCAGATCAGTTTGGGTCATTAGTGCTTTGTGATCAATAGTCATTAAGGCCGGCCTGGGTAGAGCTGCTGCCCTGTGAACGTTGGGGTTGGAGATGGAGCCGCACGACCGCATCCATCAGACAGAAAGCCAACAGATAGCCTGCGACTACTAAAGAGTTAGAAAAGAGCTACTTTCAGGGAAGCGTCATGTGCGTTGTGGTGTGCTGACGAGCTTTAAGTGTGCCACAACTGTGGAGGGAATCTGGATGAGGCGCACTGATGGAGGACAGGGGGGTGGGTGGGGGCACTGTTTATGCTGCTGTCTGAACACAGCTGCCAGAGGCCCTGTTTGGGCAGCCAAGTGACATGTCTAACTTATATATGTGTGCGCAAGGGTTTGAGTGTGTATGTGTGAGTCCCCGTGGCTCCCCGCCAGAGCTATCAGGCAAATTGTTTTGTCTGTTTCCCATAGATGTGACTGAAATGGAATGCAGTCAAAATTAGCTCAGGGCGAAGCTGCCGAGGAGGGCCACATTTTATGAGAGTGAAAGTCTGCGTGTGAGTCGGCGAAGAAAGGCGTGTTATTAAGTTACAAACGAGATAGTGAGAGGGAATGTGAAAGACAACAAGTGTGTGAGCGGGATAAAGTAAAAGAATGTGTGTGTGAGCGCGCCTCATGGTGGAACAGGTGGTCTAATCTGACGCCCCACCCAAGCCACCCTTAGCCCTTAGGCCCCCCTCCCGCCTTCGGCCCTGCAATCATTGCACTCCTAGGAATTTCTCACTCCATTGTCCTGAGCGGTACACACTGAGAGACTCTTAAAGAGTGAAGTTTGTGCGTGCATTTACATTTAAATTGAAATTAAACACACATATGTGAGCATATATCCATCTTCACGCCCATGCTGGGAGCTGATGCAGCTTCTCTGACTCGATTGTCAGTTCAGCAAAAGAGAGAACAGAGAGAAATTAGCCATGCCCCGGTGTGGAGGTGGGCCTTTTCAGCTGGTTTCGCCTGTGGTGAGAAAAACACTCAGAAGTCTTCCTGGGCCACTGCAATATCTATAACTGATGAAGCCTGTGGGTTGCTCTGCTGTGCAATAAAAATCATTCGGCACCATCGCACTGAATCCATCAGTCAGTTATCGTTTAGTGCACGCTCGCAGAATCATCATAGATCTGTTAATTCATCTACTGTATTTATCTAATTTGCACTACTTCTACTTCTCTTGTTTTTCATTTTTTTTTTTTTTGTGCAAGATCATGTTAGCACGCCATGGTCTTAATTTAGTCTCTGTTGGTTTGTCAGTCATCCATAACCGGTCTGCAGATGCCTGCAGGCAAACAATGGACAGACTGTCCTGTGAAAGAAACTAGGACACCCATCTCCAGGAAGTAACCGTCTCCTCCTCAGCTCAGGACAACTCTTTTGGACCCGGCCTCGGTGTGCGTGAGCGGCGAGCGACGAATGCAGATAGCAGGGGCAAAAAGAGGGTGGGTGGGGATGCAGGTCCTCCTGCAGGGGTCAAAGGTCAGCCTGTGTGGTTAAAGCCCTTTCCGGTCAGCAGCACTTTGCATCAGCCTGGCCATGTCGAGGATCTGTGGGATGATGACACAGGATGAGTGGGGATAAATGGAACAAAACAGAGGGATGAGGTCCATTGGTTGCGTGAGGCTGCCATCCAATTAGGAGGCCATTCGCTGCTGAGTCCAATTTAACCTAATGGGCTTGTTTGGCATGCACGGTGACATTTATTTGACTTCACCCCACGACCCCCATCAGTCTGCTTCCATCTCTTGGTTTTAGCTTTCCAACACCCCACGCCTCTGCTCTGCCGTCCTGGATTCTCACGGCTGCTGATTCCAGAATCCAGGTGCTGTGTGAGGATGTGAGTGTGTAATGAACAGCTGTGCAGCTGAGGCCTGCTGTTTCATTATTCTAATCATTAAACAGGTCACAGAATTGCCCTGCTGCTATCTGCACGTCAGAGACACCGACCTCTTGGCCTATTTTCCACCCCAGTGCTGCGTACAACCACTAAATGTTTTTATTTAATCACTGCGTTAACCCAGCTTGTGAATCAGATGGTGCGTTCAGGCCATCTTGTTGTGTTTGGTGGCTCCCAATTCTGAAAGAGAACATGCTGTTCCTCTAAATATTGCTCAGATTATTGTCACATTGCAGGCTACAGCAGTATCATCACTGCGTATCCTGTTAAAACCCACAGAAGGATATGAAATGAAGGTCATCTGAGCTACATCTGAGGACAACTTCATATTTTATTCCCCACCCTTTATATCCCGCCTTCTCTTGTCCTTACTGAGCCCCCTTGTGGCATCCAGCTGCAACTGTTGCTCAATTTCTGCCTTTTTTTTTTTTTTTTTTTCAGGAGGAATGAGGATTATCTATTTAGGGAAATCTCTGCAGCGAGCAGCTGAGGAACAGATGGTCGTCTTTTTGACAGATTTCCAACCTAGAATAAGAAGGTGTCTTTGCTTATTTTGCCGTTTGTGTCGATGACAACGCATAAATGCTGATATTCCCTTGTGGAAAACATTGCTGGCTTCCGGCTATCATTAAATCCAGTCGGAACAGTTCAACATTTTCCTAAGTATAACTTAAGTATAACATCAGGTCCGCCCTTGTAGATTTATTTCAGGATTTATCTATTTTTGTGATTCTGATCCTAAGTTGAGAAGTGCCACTTCTTTGTTCTTACCGTTCTCTATCATTTTCCTTCAGGAAAAAAAATCTAACACCTAATTATAATTTTATGAGATTTTTTTTTTTGCACTTATTGGTGAAATTCAAGACTTTTCTGAAGGTTAAATTAAAAATCTATCAGTACACTCCTCTTTTGTGTGTGATCTCCTCTCCTCCGAAAGAAGAACACCCTGCTTTAAGGCCTTGTCTAGACGAACTTATCTCTGAGTTTTAAGGCCAGAGAAACGTGGGGATTAGGATATGATCCCCGCAGACGTACGGGATTATTCAGTTTACTGTATATTATGTGGGAGGTGTGGCTCCTGTCGCACTACAAATGCTCAGCAGATCTCTCCATAGGGCGCGCCATTTAAATCCTCTGCAGGTCTTTCTTGCTGCGATGGAGGATTCACCAGATCGTACAGTGAAACGGCCCTTAACTGCTTTGTGAAACGGGTTAAATTAGCATTACGCCCTTTATATTGTATTATAATCCCGCTGTTTGAACACAGCAAAACACTTTTTCTTTTTCCAGTAAAAAAAAGAAGCTTCTCATAACTGACACATGAGGGAAAGTCAGATGTTCCCAATTGAAAAGAGTAAATGGGAGTAGTCATCCTGAAGTGTCCATAAATAGTCAAATCATAGGATGTGCGATCACATCAACTTACAGGCTTTTCCAAAAGTAGAGAATGAATAAGTCGTCTGTACGTTTAGGGAACATGCCGCCCAATCTCTAGATATGTCCTCCTAATTGTGCTGTATGTCAGTTGTTTTCGGGGCATTCTTGACTCATCTGTGACCAGAACAGAGGCCTGATGTCAACACTTTCCACTGGTTTCAAACCAGTTCCCGAATGTGACCCGAAGACGCCTGTCATCGTTAGAGCTCACTTCCATTGTCCGCCGTCGTGCTGCAGGAAGTGACGCTAGAGGCAGGAAGCGGAGTTGTGAAAGGTAGACGGTCCGCGGACACGTTGGGGCTCTGTGAAGTGACGGGCAGCAGGAAGGAAGCTCGCCGCGCCGCTACTGGAACCATGAGCCTCTGTTTATTTTCCCTCTCCGTCTCTCAGAGAAAGGCTTTAGGGGAAAAGAAGAGGCGGAGGGCGGCGCTACGAGGATGTCCTTTTAAGAATGTGTGCCAAGCATTTATAGTAACAGGGACCATTAATAGATGCGGTGGAATACCTTGGATGTGTGATTCATTGATATTTTGTCTGGAGCTTTGAGGAACAGATTCATTGAGACATGCTGGAGACTTGGGGGAGCTGAGTTATTTGGCGACACCTGAACATTCATTACACTCCTTTTTAGACTCGGGGTATTTCCTTCTCTTTGTTCCTTTATCTAAAAACACTCCCACATGGCCGCTCTAATCAGGTCTCTCCGTGTTAAGGCCTGAGTCTGTGCCAGAAAGAAAACTGCGGAGGCCCAGTAGTTCATGTTTGGGGACGAGATAGTGTATCAGGAAGATAGTAGCGGTTTTGATGATACAAATGTATTTCTGAGTAGATGTTGATGCCGTATCAGTCTGTAGGATGTGGCACATCAGCATTTCCAGAAAAAATCCCAGGCCGGGCGGCAGCCTTTGGCTCACACGTGTCTCAGCAGTGACTCACTCCCTCTGCTCTCCTGCCCTGCCCCAACGAACATCCTCTCCAGCGGCCTGAGCTCCAACTCTAACCTGCCTCTGCCTCTGCCTCTGTCTTGGTGGACTCTGCGTCCACAGGCTTTTAGTTGTTGTCAGAGGAATGAGCGGGGCAGCTGCAAGACAGGGGGTGGGCTTAGGATGAAATGTAGTGAGAGAGGGCGGGTCAGCAGAGAAACTGTGGAGGAGTGAAGACAGACGAGAAAAAAAGAGTTGATGGAAGTTCCTTCCTTGGCGTAGTTGCAGAAAAATAATCATTTAGCACTTTATGTTGGAAATCAGATTTTCCGGCGTTCCGGTCTGGCTCTTTTCTTGTGGCTGAGGATGCTACACCCCCTCTGGACAGAGAGGAATTGATCCATGCTGTATAGCATACTGGTGACATTATTGGTATGCATCACATGCTTTTTAAATTAAGCTGCGTTACACAATGACGACACCGCAGTCGCCTTCATTACACAACGCTGGCACTGGCGTGGAATGGCAAGGAAAACAACCAAGGCACGATGAAAATGGTGGAAACACATACAGAAAACGCTCAGAAAAAACATTTACCTGAATGGAAATGGTTCTGAAAATGATTTTGTGTAGCAAACACCTGCAGCCCACAAGATTTCCTCCTCACCAGTTATTAAGTAATTTGTGTGTCAGTCCAAACTTGTACTTTAGAGTCGGTGTGCCTTCACTTACAATGGCTTTCTGCCCGCCTGCGCCGACCAGTCAGCTGTTTCCTCCTCTCGTGCCAGTTGTCCGGCCAGACAAAGAGGACTCCTCTGTCACGCAGGGAGGGGGAATTTACGGCTCTGGCTGAAATCCATGGAGGCTGGGGTCAACATCCCCCCTCCCACCCCCCAAACCTTCCCGCAAACCCCCTTCAAAGGAGTGCCACAGGAGCCTCTGTGTCAACAGGCAGACGGAGACAAGATCACAACAGAATCGCTCCACACATCTACATCTCATTCGCGCGTGCATAAATAATCCAGACCTCATCTCTGACATCAGCGTCTCAATCTTACTGTCATGTACGTGTTCATACCTCCTTAGCAATAAACAGCTGAACATTGCTTCTTAACGCTGGAGCATTTGTGGGCTTGCAGTCCACATCTCCTGACTCTTACTGAACAGCTTCCAGCTTCCAGCAGACACATTTCACGTTATCAGCCCCAGACAGCTCGAACTGCTTCTTATTACATTTTAGATGAGGACAGAGAGAAGGTTACTGTATATAGTATATCAGCAAGAGAGCAGAAGCCTGGCAGGGTTTTCACATTGTGTCCTTTCGCCTCTTAGCGGTAAGAAAGCCTTCCAAGTGCCTTCATTAAATGCAACTGTATCAGCTGGACGGATAGTGTGGCCTACCTACCAGAGAGCGTTACGGAGTCTGTAGGGGCTTAAAGTGAATGATGTTGAAAAGATCTGGCAGCCACTCTCCTCAGACTGAAAGTATGTGTGTGCAGAGAGGGTGACGGGCTTTTACTCAAAGGATAGACTCAATAACTCGAGGGAAGTGGAGTGAAACAGGAGAGACGAAAGAATGGGGGGGGTGGTGGCAGGAGCCTTGGAGCGGGGGTTAAGTCGGGATAAATGGAGTGGCCACAATTAATAGCAGCATACGAGAGCACACGCTCTGTGAAGTGGCCTAGAATGGCATGAGGGATGCCCACCCTCGCCTCCACAGTCAGCAGCAGTTTCCCCCCGCTCAGGCGCTCACGCGCAGCCGAGACGGGCCATCGGAGGGGGGGTGGGTGGGAGTGAGGGGGCCGCGGCCGAGTGAGTAAATGGGATGGTGGTTGTTTATGGGTGAGTCCTGCAAGGCGCCAGGCTGCGCGTGTGATTATGTAATGGCCGAGGGGAGGTCTCTCGCCGTCTCTGGATGCTCCCCCTCTCTCGCCCCCAGCCGGCCCTGGAGGGAAAGATCGGGGCGTGTCGCCTCACATCGCTGTCAGACCGCGGCCCGTCATGAGGACATGGCTAATGCCTGAGGCTGTGTGTCAGTGAGGAAGGCTGACCCAGAAGGAAGGAAAGTTTTCAGATGAACGCCTTAAGCCACTGAGTGCACCTTGCGACATACATTTAAAAAAAAAACAAAAAAAAAAACACCTATTCTCACAGCTGGAAATAATTACATCTCCTACCTCTTTTACAGATCTGCATGCTTGCCCTCCTGCTCACATGTAACACTTAATACAGCTCTCCCTCTCTCAGGCCCTCTCACTCTCAGCCGGCCGGCAGCCATTAATAATAGAAGGCCCGTTTTGTTCGCCTGACAGGCAAATTGATGCCAGCGCATATCTGCGTGCAATCTGGGATAAGATGTGGACAAACCCCAATGCAGGAGGAGTGGAGTGTGGGGGGGGGGGCGATAACATGAGAACCTTCTTCCCACAGAAAAGTGTCAATGCGCGGCCTTGATTTATCCCTCCCTCTGCTGGAATACGAACCACATTGACTGCATGAAGAGGCTGCGGAGTTAGATCCTGATCCCAGGTCAAAGGGGATATAAAATGCCCAGCTGTGACATCCATGACAGGCCCTGACCCCCCGAAAAAAGCACTTGAACCCCGCCGTCTGCATCGCTGCTTCTTATTCTCAGAGACCATCTGCCCTCTTCTCCCACCTTAAGACCAGGATACTGCTCCTAAGTCTTTCCCTCAGCCACGGTGGATTCCACTTGATCTTCACCGAAAACTGCTTCGGCCACACTTTATGTGTAGCCTGGAAGGGGGATTTAGGACACACACTGTAATTACCTGTGTCAAATAGGAGATGAGAGACGGTCACGTTTAGGGCTTTCGGAGAGTGGCCCGTCTGTAAGCCTTTGGCAGGGATTGTGTGTCTCGGTGCGGGCCAGAAGCAGGGGTTGGAGGCCGTGAAGAGAGGGTGAGCAGACAGAGGAGGCATGTTGAGATGAAGGCTGAGTTGGCAGCTGCAGCTCTTGGCGTGGGAAGAGCCCCGTAAGCTTCTTTTTCCCCCTATGACTCGAGCCTGTTCCCCCATGGCGTTTGAAGTGGCTCTCTGATACTCACCCCTTCAGAGTAATAGTAGCCACATGGGCCCCCAGCTTTGAGCCATCGCGGCAGCTACAGCCAGCGCCATCTCTCCACATTTTTCCTGTTTTAAATCCCTTTTATTCCTTCATCTCTGGGATGAAGTTTACGGCAGCTCTTTACATGATACCGTAGCTACAGTGCAACATATGCGTAGTATGATGTAGTGTAACTTCTTGGCAGCAGCCCGAAGTTCCTGTTCTATTTCTGAGTAAGCTTCTACTGATTCACATTCATCTGCAGCCAAGGTGGCTAAAAATACGAGCCTTTCGACACTTTTCCGAGAATGTACGCCGTGAATTATGGTCTATTCTGTCTGGGCGTGGAAGGAATTCTGGCATCTCTGAATGAATTATTCTTTCAGTCTTTGTTTAACCCATAGAGGTCGTGTCCGTCTGTTTACCATGAGTCACAGAGTTTATGAGACTCTTAGATTCCTTATGTCTGCTTAAAATATGTCATCAGTCCAATCCTTTCCGGAGGTTCTGTTCCTCAATTCCGCAAATGAACGACCTTGTATTTGAATCAATTTGATGCTAAAATGTAAGAGTAGCATCTGCTATCTGCCTCCTCCTTCTTCTTTGCTATCTTCTAAGTTTTTAGTTTAAAAAGTTGTGTATTTTAAGATTTAGGCTGTTGCGCAAAAGCAATTTCAATACACCCCCTTGAAATTTATGACATCGAGAAGGGTGTTTTGCATTGTATTCTAACACATTAGCTCAAATTGATAAGTTAAACTAGTGTTTTCCTCTCTATACCTCTATTTTGCAGATCAAAATTGTGCAAAGGGGAGAAAGATATTCATACAGCAAACGGTTATGCTATTATTTGTGCCTGATTCCATATTTATTCAAATCTACTTTAATTTCCATCATATACCATAACTATATTTTTGAGATACTAAAAAACTAAAACAGTAAAAATCCCCCCTCCACCCTCAGGGTTCTCGTGGCATCAGTCCATCCTCCCATCCAGCTCACAAATGTTTTGGCGCAGCCAGAGGGAGCCCGCACGCTGCGGGTTTGCAGGGCGGAGCGCACAGATTTTTCCAACGCACCCTCGTCTAATTTCTGGATACATTCGTCAAGTTAACCATTATAAGAATATATCACTTCCGGGGAAAAAAATCAGAGAAATAAAAGCATGGCGCAAAACTCTACATGAGAGTAAAACGCACACAAAAGATCAAAATCATTCCTGTTTAGCTCGTCTCCATTGGTGAAACGTTTGAATTGGGTTCGTGTAAAAATAAACGATATTAGTAATAGATTCACCGCTCATGTTTATGTCCGTTTCCCAGAACTGTTTTCAACGTCCATTCTCGTAACCTATTTGTCAAATTCCACTCGCATTCCTTTCCCGGGCTTTACTTTGAAGGCCGGGCCTCCGGACTTCCTGCGTGGCCGCGGTGTTTTGACGCTGCTGCGGTCGGTTTCCAGCAGGCAGACCGAGGACAGGACACGGGGATTTCAGTTATGTTCAACTGATGCGGTCTGGCAGAAGAAGAAGGCGAAGAAGAAGAAGAAGCAGAAGAGGAGGAGGAGGAGGCGGGGGGCAGCGTATTGGACTGCCCGAAACAACGGGAACAGAGTCGCCTTTCTTTAGGAAGGAAGGAAGCCGGATAAGTGCTGAACATATAAGTTGGTGTTCGGCCGGAGCATTGTTTCTCTCGGAGCTCTGTTGCCGCCTGTGCAGGCAACAAATCCGCGTCTCCTTGTTGCAGCCAAACAGTTTCTGCTGTCCAATGAATGGAGTTGCTTTTTGCCTTGTTGGAATACCACCCTACTCTGAGAACCACGTAAGTACACGAAGCTGACATGGTTAACTTTGTGTTTGTGTTGCTACCTGGACGTATTGTGGTATTGTGGTTGGGAGCGTGGAGCCGCGGCGCCGTGGGGCTGGTCAGAGAGCGTGATTTCCTAAGAGGATTAATTCTAGTTTACATAGCCACTGTGTACACACACACTCACCGACATACTGTACAGAAACCAAGTGTTTGATTAGTGTATTTCTGCAGCTCTTTTTTTTTTTTTTTTTTTTTTTTTGACTGTCGTGGACCAGAACCGATTGAATGTAACCACCGGTGCGCGAACCCGAGCCAGAGCTTCACGGCCGGTTTGGTTCCGTCTTTTGTCGCCTCTCGCTGCACCGGGAGGCGACTTTCAGTCTACACGGGACGTCCCGAACACAGATGCTGTTTGTCCACCGTGTTGAGATGATCTCTTATAGTCCGCGGCTCTTTATTGAGACCCACTGGGCTTCAATTAAAGCCGGCGCTGTGGCAAATGAGTCCCGGCTAGTCGCGCAGAAGATGATGTAACAGAAAACGAGAAGATGAGGAAGGTGTGATCTGATCTTAAGTGAATGGACATCACAAGACTTCACAAGCCCCAGACACTTTTTCACTTTTCCATCAGACAGCAACAGTTTGAGGCCTATAAAGATATTATTAGATATTATTCCAACTGAATCTTTCCTCTGAATTTTGCTGAGAGAGAACTCCTCATTAAATATAAATTCCTCCTACTCAGACTCAGGGAATGTGTATATTGAAGTGTCATAGTGAAGTCATGAGGTAAGCTGTGTCAGACTGGGCGGTGGTCTGCTCGCTGAAGGAGGCATATGGTTTGGTCTGGTGGCCAGGAACTTGAGGTCTGCCTGACTGCTTAGATTCAGACTGTAATGTGGCCTGTGTCAGGGATATTTCCTGTTGTTCTTCGCCGTATGAGTCGTGTGTGTTTGTCTCTGCTGTGTCAGTATCATCCCCTGATCTCTGTGAACTCAGTCTTGCCGCAATCTCAAATGTGTCAGGTCCAGCGGGGAATGATGTTTCCTCCTGTGCGGTTTCCAGTGACAGAGCTACAAATTCTCCTTCAAACGCAGCGAATTCACTTTTATCTGTTTTCATTAGACTTCGGAGTAAACAGCTGCCATGTGTGTCCTGTCATTTCAATCAACAGGAACTCATAAAACTGCGTTCAAAGGGTCCGATGTCTTCTAGTGTCTTAACCGTTGGCGTGTGTCTCTTCTTCCACAGCGGTCTGGTTTGACCTCGACTTGTCTCATCTCAGTCCCTGACCTGTTTCATACCTGAACTCTGACCCTTGGTGCCCCAGCCAACACCCAGCTCTAATTTAGCCGGGCCTTTCTCTGCGTGCCGTCTCCCTTGTCTCCGGGCCAGGGGGAGGAATGGTCTGCGGCGATGTCTGTTTCATTTGACGGCAAAGCAATGCGTCCATCAGCACGTACAGAAATGATGCGCTCCGTGTTTTGTTTCTCCTCCCTGAGTCGTGGCAAGCGTGGCCGCTAATCTTGTTTAGATGCAGTGATAAAAAAAAAAACAACAACATAAAAAAAAAAAGTGAGATTACACCAGTATCTGATTATTTTGTTGAAATGAGGCGCGGAGTGAGTGAGGCTTGGTGTGCCTCCCAACGAGCAGAGGAAGGGAGGAAAGTGTCTGCTTGATGAGAGCAGTTACGGTGATGTCCAGGGGGACGAGGGGAAACGTTGTTAGCGGCTCTGCTCTAATGTAGCAGTGCAGGGTTTGTGGGTGAGATCAATAACAGGGAAGCGGGCAGCAGGGCGGGGCAGAGGCCTGCTTTCCTCATAGCTGGAGCTGCATTTCTCTGTGCAAGATGCCGAAGTGTATTGATAACAGGAAATATGAGAGGGCTTTTATGAAAGTCTTGAAGAACTGGTCGATTTTAGAGCCCGCCTCGTTTCCCTGCGGCACGTGTGCGTTTTTTCCCCTGCAGACTAATCCACCATCACCCTCTTCTTCAGTTCCGTCTCCTCTTTGTGCCCACACATGACTTGCATGTTATTCGCGACGGAGCGTTCTTCACCTTCTCCTTTCTCTTGTCCAGTCCAGTCAATAATATTTGCAAACTCAAGACAGACGCGTCGGCTAATCCACGAACTGCCCTTAATGCTTCCTGCTGATCCAGCTGATCACAGGACAGCCACCCCAGAAAGGCTGCAGGCCTCAAACCGCAGACCAGTCAGCAGGTCCGGCATCGGATCCCGGTCGAGGCTAGCCTAACCGAAAACAGCTGCAAGGTGGTGCAGAGGAAAACGTTTCCGTGATCATTAGCAGATGACTTTGAAACGCAGTGGGCACGTTGCAGGTTTCACAATGCTGAGCATTCATATGATTTTAGTGGTTTCTAACCTGCGGGGTTGGATCTGAGAGGGGAGCAAAAAGAAGCGGTTGTAAGGTGATTTCCAAAACAAATATTTTTCTTCCGTTTTTCTTGAATGAATTACAGAATTGTAGCTTTAAGGGTTTGCGATGAGAAACAAACTAAGGCAGTCTTTAATTTAAGTGTTTCCAGCCTGAGTCGAGAGGTCACTGACTGTTTTTTTTTGAATTTTTTTTGTAGTTTTTAAAAGGGTCAAAAAGTTGCTTTATTGTACCAATCTGTAAAAAGCATATAAACAATTCATATTACACCTTGTACACTTATTTGGCTGTGATTTACTTTATTTCATTCACAAATTTCTAATCCTCTGTTGTGTATTGCAGGGCTGGTGGTCTGCAGGTCTGAAATATTAAATAGTGCCCAAGTATGGCAGGCATTCGGACTCTTTTACGGTGCCAGGGCAGTGGGCGGGGCTCCACGCCGCTTGACACTAAAGTGTGTGTGTTACAGAGTGTCCCGCATCAGTCCATTAACGCCATTCACTCAGCTCTCACGCCTTCACACCTCTGCCCTCCCGCCTCGACACTGTCACCTCCCCCCCGCTGCATTCCTCCACTCCGAAGACAACAGCTGCACCGGCGCTCGCGCCTCACATCCACAATCATTAACCTGGAGAGTGTGTGTGTGTGTGTGTGTGTTGACACACTCTAATCACACACACAGGCACAGGTGTGCGTAAATGTAGTCACTCCAGCATGTTTACATCGCACTTAAAGGGTCAGAGCTGCGCATGCAGCCTCGTAACGTGGGCGCAGGTGCATGAAATGCGGCCTCGCTCGCACACACGCAGATGCTCTCCGCGCCGAGAGTGAAAAACAGCTCGGTGGAGAGTTTTAATTTGGCCTTCTCCTCTCGTGTTTGCACGAGGAAGTCCTTGATGCTGCGCAAACATCAGGCAGCCGGTGTTATAGGTGGGCGAAGGACGTCAGTCATCGCCGTTGACCTTGTTTACCGTGGGAAGAGGGGAGCGACTGGTGTGGTGCAGCCCTGGAAAGTGCTTCTGTCGCTAATGGCCTGTTATTGATCTCCTTGTAGTCAGTCAGTCAGTGCTTCTCTCTGGAAAACCTGCACGCAGCTATTATAAATGCATGCACTTATTATTAGTATTCTGTGGACTGACGTCAGTGGGAAGAACAATTGCTAGTTTTGAAATGTTTGCATATTAAATCTGCATTGAAAGCAGACCTGCATTACAAAATATGTTTACTCGTCTCTGCTTCTCATCAAAGGTGTATGTTTATTTTTTGTGGCTTCGTGCTTGTGCGTCATTTTTCCAAAAAAAAAAGAAGATAGAAACAGAGGAGCGTTTTCCAGATATGAAAAAAGGGACTGTGTTTATTATCTAGAAGATTTTTATTTCTTTAGGGAGTTGTCAGTATTGCCGACACTGACAGTGGAATCAAGAGAATTTCTGAATATTTACTTATCACTCAATTTAATTCAATGGGAAAGCGTGTCCAAACTTTTGACCTTGTACTTTTCTCTTGTTCCTCTGACTGTGAGGATTACCTGGCCAGAAAAGTGACAAATCTCAATATCTTGCAGGAAGCACTCGTCCTCTCCCGGCTGGGTGATTTTCAGCTGTGGCGTCTGACTGGCAGGCGCTGGGAGGTTTCTGTGTGAAACAAAGCCCCTCTCAGAAACAGATGAGAGCTAATTAGATTCAGCCTGTTGATGGTCTGGCATGTGTCAGTGCCTCTTTGTGTTTGCGCCTGCCGAGATGTTTGTGTCTGTGTGTGTTGTTTCTGCGGAGGAAAATACGAGGCGGTCGTACGGCGGCGAGCGCGCGCGCGAGGGGCCTAATGTTGACGTGATGCTTGGCACGCGGCAGGAATGGAGAGCAGGTCGAGGCTTGCTTGGAAATGCACACTTGACTCCGTCTGGATCGGTGTGCGGTATCGGCCTGGAGGCAGCCAGGCGGGGTTTGAATCGGGGTCAGGGTTCAGGGGTCAGGGGCCGCCCTCGTCACACGCTTGGCCCCCAGTAAAGAGGCTAAGGAGGAAGGAGGGGAGGCCTGTCACTGCGCGCAGCAGGGGCCACGGGGGTTAAACCGAGGCTGCGTTTGACTGATTTCCATTCAGATGATCTGATCCCGCGTCTTGTTTTGTCTCGCTCACGTCCCGATATCGAGCGCTTTCACATCGCGTTCTCACCGTGTTTTGCAAAAGAGCGAGGGCAACAAGAATGGAGGGTGTGTTTGCACAGAGCTAAATGGTACCCGTTGTCTCGCTCGCGTCGGCTAAGCAGTTTTTTCATACGAAAAGCGGGGACTGCGCTGGAATGTGATGGAGGAGGAATAGAATATAAAAAAAAAATAGAGAATCCTGACGGGTCATTGGAGTAGAAGGATGTCACGAGGACGACAAGCAGAAGGAAAGAAACTTCTCCAGGCTAGTTTTTACAAGCTGTCAGATTTCACTCTGCACTGTACAATACTAGGGAGATAAATTACTCTTCATTATACCACAGAGAGAAAAAAAGCATAAACAGCATTTTGATGTAAGGTTTACTTTAACAGTTTCAGCTGTTCTTACTCAGGTGCAACATTTCCCTCAACAGCTGAACACAACCAAAGACCCAAAGATAGCATTGTGCTGCGGAGACTTGCATTTGTCGAGGGAGAGTTTGGAAAGAAAGCCCAACGCATCCCGACATTTAGTCTCTAATTAGAGTCAAAACGCAGCTCAGTGTCTGGGAAGCATTTGTGTTTTTAGCAAAGCTTAAACCAAGAAAGTCCCAGTGATGCAGTTTTGGTCGTCCAGATCCACAGATGTCATTATCCAGTTGTTTTTACAGGCTCCGTACTCCACGCCACACATAAACTTATCTCTATAAACATATGTTCGCATTTGAATATGCAAAGTCCGAAGGGACAAGATTTGGTAGCAGCGGGGCGTCCAGTCATAGCCTGGCGCCAAGTGAGCTCTCACTGGTTGCAATTTACCAAACCATTTGAACCTGTGAAGTGCCTGGAAGTTTTTCAGCTCCGCTCGACCTCAAAGACTAAGACTAGTTAACACGTGTAACTGACAAGTTCCCTGATTGCGAGTAAACGGACCCTTATGTGTAAATTCTGCGCGGAGAGAAATGGATGAGTCCAATTGAAGCCTGTCGGTTAATAAGAGAACAAGCTACACAAACTAATTCATCAGGAATTCTGTTTGTTTTAGTTTCATTATGTCTTCCCTGATAATGACAAAAGAGAGATGATGTTTGCTCACTGTGCATAAAGCTGTGATCAGAAAGGCTGCCCTGGGTTTTGCTGATTGTAAATGGCAGCTGACCAGCTACGGTTTGTAACTGTAGTTTTGTTGGGGTTACTGAACTGAATCGCTGACCTCTATCTCCGCTTCCCAAAGCAACGAGGGCCACGAATGCAACAACAGCCGCCGGGCCCCGTGTCTCGCCGTACTATTTGTGAGCGGAGGAATGGGGGAAGTTGTTTTGACAGTGCGGCAAAAATCACGGGACAGAGATTATCAGGAGGCTAATGAGGAGCAGAGGATGCTGGGAAAAGATAGAGCGCTGTGCTTTTCCTGATGCCTGCTGGTCCAGCACAACGTCGTCTCTGTTTACATGTTGGTTAAGGGATTTTTTTTTGTCTTCCCTGATGGTCTGGAATGATATCACTCCGTTATCGAACAGACAAAGGAATAGTTTTGTGTCACCGGGATTCATATCTGTGCATTCAAAAGGAGAATGAGACATCAGATGATTGACTCAGTGGAGTGATGACTGTAGCTGCACGGGGCTGGTGTCAGGTGAGCTGTTGAGTCACCCCGGGGTCTTTCTTTTGTCTGCATCCAGAGTAATTCAAGCCGTTTCAACAGACATGCTGCCTTGATTTGATTTGGTTGTGCTTATCTAGATTTCGCTTACATATCAAAGTTTATGCTTAGAAATACACATTCAGGAAGTTTGCTAAGTAAACCCAGCTATCCTGTAATATCGAGGTCTGATAATTAGGTTTCTCATTCAACCAGGATATAATATGGTCTCATATTAACCTCAGTACTCACATGGCACATATTGCAGTCCTGTATCTGTAGCAGCCGTGGTCTGATTCGGGTTCATTTGCATCTTGCAGCATCATCCGTTCTTCTGTTTCACCAAACAAAGCAGTAAATCTCATTTACTCTGCGTGGATTCGCTGCTGCATCTTTGGTACTGTGGCTGATTGCTACGGCTAACAAGACAGCCTGTTAAGGCTCTGCGTTTGCTTCGATTAAGAACCGCATGTCCCAAATATTATGATAAACCAGAACACCATGCAAATGCGGGACGTCAGTAGATCAGTACATCAGCACCCTGAACCGTGTTGTCACCCGTATCTCTTACAGCTTCTTCCTCTTTCCACTCTGCTTGTTGACGAGGTAGCTTTTTTTTTTATTATATCCCTGGCTTCTTCCAGATTTCCAGCTTTCTTGTTCCTGTCTCACTTCCCCGTGACTTTGAGCTATCGCTTTGATCCCTTCTCTGTTTCCATTTTTGGTCATCTCCTCTCAGGACACTAGGTGCTTTCATTTTTCACGTTTTGCCTGAATGTGCACTCAAAGACTCCTTCCTCTCTGGGCGGAATGTCATCTTTAAAGCGGCAGGTATCGGTTTGTGCCATAAAAGGTTTGTTTCGGCATGATCCTTGTGTATCCACTTCCTCCCTCTTCTCTCACTCAGTTTACAGAATGAAAACTAACAGTACAGTGTGTTTCTGTTAACTGTGCTCTTTGCTCTAAGCAGTGCCAGCGTGTCTTTCATCCGAATAACAGAGTGAAACCATATGTGTGCTGTGGGACTCTCGTGTCATCCCACTGCAGAGGCAAAACAAGTGGGACCCGTCTCCCCTCGAGGCCGCGCGTCTGACCTTCTGTTCTGGGGTGAAACGAGCCACGGAGCCGGAGAAGACAGTTTATTACTGTGGGGTGAACAGCCTTTGAGTTGTTGCCATGCTTGCATTAGAAGGCCGCTAACACAAAGCGACAGAGGCTAAACGCGCAGGTGCAGCAGCATCGTGAGCCTGGCATATGGATCGCTTCCTACATTAAAAACACAAAGGGCAGCGCCTCTGGGATCAGCTAGAAAACAGCAACGACTACCAGCATCAATGTCCTCCAGGGATGTCCTTCAGTTCACCCAGGGTTTACAGTGTGCAGTGCGTCAACAGGAAGGAGCAGATAAAACGATAGCGTAGGCCGATCCTCTTGTATTCAAAACATGCCAGGCGGTATCTGTGTAGCATCTTTGTCCCGCTGGGGAATGCTGAAGAGAGGAGGAGGAGGAGGACTATTTATCTCCGGATTGACAGGTTTACTGGTCCGCACAGCATAAGAAAATAAACATAACTGAAACAAGAGGAACTAGATTAGTTGGGTTTTTTCAAAGACGTTTCGCCACTCAACCAAGCCGGGATTTTAGTGGGAACATCTGTGGGTGGCGCCCACCTGAAACTCACGTGACTATCGTCTGAATCAACCAAATTCTCCCTTGTAATTGGAGGAATTAGTTTTGGTCCGGTTTTCCCCCACTCCCCACAATTTGGAAGTAAAGAAGCAGCTGGGATGAGTGGGAAAACTTTGAGAAACCCTTTGGGAAAGAGTCTCATTGTTTCAACTTTTGTAGATGTAGCTTGACCTGGAGGACCGAGAACTTTCACAGACGTATTGCATATGTTGGCTTTGCTTTAGATTTTACAAGAAAGAGCCCGTGGTTAGAAAAGTTTTGAATCGTCTTAAAGATATATATTGGACAATCTTAATGAAGATGGGAACTAGGGTTAAGAGCTGCATCCATACCCTTAAGCATCTGCAAAAGCAGTTCTCAGACATTTTCCCCGAATAGCTAGACATAGTCCATAGATTCCCAGGTGATCATATTCCACCCATAAGTCCTACACACGGGGTATTTTTGATTAAATTAAACCGTTCGTCACTGCTCCAAAAGATCCCTAAATGGTTATCCTGCACCCCAGACTCCACTTTGAGAGCTGCCGGACTGAACAATCCTGTGCGATGGAGAACTTCCTCAGCGCGGTGTGAGCGGCGGTGCATGGCAGGAATGTAAAAACCAGATGACCTCAAATGGAAACTCCAGGACTGTTGGAGGCAGGCAAGCATCTCATGTGCTCTAATAAACACTCGGGCCGCCTTCTGCAGCCCTGCTTTCTCTTTCTTTTTTAACTGCCTAGCCGAGTTAGACTCCCAGCCTGGCTTTGCATCGCCTCCACCACGCCCCAGATGTTGGACCGCTGCTCGGTTTTGTGCCCAGATCAGCCTCGGGTCCGGCCTCAGCCAAGGAGAACAGCAGCGTCATCTCAGAGCCCCAAAGTTATAATTTTCATCTGTTAATTACACAGAAGCACAGTTGATCTAAATATAATCATCTGGGCCTGTGGAGGGGGGAGGGAAGCAGGCGAGTTGAGGGGGCACAAACGCAGGCGATGGGGGTGGAGATAGTCGCAAGGCCTGCTGGAGCCCTGTGGTTTTCTGCCTGCTTCTGAAAACAACCAGAAAGAGAAGAGAAAAAAAGGGGTGAAAGGAGGAGGAGGAGGAGGAGGATGGGGGGCTCTTATTGCAGCGGAGCTCAGACGTGACGCTCTGATTGCTCCCAGCGGTTGTGGTCAGTACAGATGAGGAAGAGGAGGAGGGAGTACAGTGTAAGGAGAGTAGGGCTTTGCCAGATGTCGTCATTGGCCCTGATGTTGTTAAGGCCCCACGGTATATAGGAGTACATCTGAGAGTTTACCAGACTTCAGCGCCACGGCCTCGTCCCGGTCAGAAACAGCAGGGCGCAGCACTGGGTAAGCGCATGTTTTCCAGCAAAGTGCGAGGTCAGGCCGCGTGGCTGGTAGGTGTCACACCTTTAGCTGGAACGGATTTGTTTTGACTCACGCCTTCTCATGGATCGGTTGAGTCCATAACCTCTGCCACGACTCCCAAGCATGAAAAGAAAAACACGCATGAATACTTTTCTTTCCACACAGACCTTCTGGTTCGATCACCCATCTATCAGACCGGCCTGCAGTGTGACAGCGCTGAGTCCTGAACCTTCACACAAATCACCTGTGAAAGCCAGCTTCCAGCGAATAATGAGCGTGCCGTCAAACTCTCCCTGCAGGGCTTCTTTTCTCATGATCCAACGCAGGCAACTTTTTGGTTCCCGTGGCAACTGTCGGCATAAAGGTGACTGGCGATTATGTGAAAGACAAGAGTCAAGACGAAGCCTGACAACCTGGACTCAAGAGTGTTTTTATATACACACTGATGTCTCTGGGAACTGTCTGACTCCTCCTTTAGTGCGGCCCTGACTTTTTATATTTCACCACTGTCAGGTTTAACTCTGCAATCTGTACATATAAGAACATTCGTGCCTCTTTGCTCAACTTCGCATTTAATTCCAGTAAGCACCACAGAACAGTTTAGATGATGGATTGAGGTTTTGGAAGAGATATGCGTTAAGTGCTTACTGACATTATATGAATAAAGACTTCTTTGTGAAGACTTTCTTTGTGTTTCCCTGGAAACACGCTCGCCTTTAACAAAAGAAACGGTTCCTTTGAATACCAATAACATCTTGCGGAGCAGTCACAGAAGCAGATGTACGCACGAGTCACACAGAACTAACAACACGCAGGTGAAACGTTCAGCAAGAGATGCAGCTTCCCCTTTCCTTTATGCTCAGATGTGACCTGAGCATAAAGGAGCCACTCCCTGCTTATTGGGTTAAAGCGGAGCACCATCTCTCCACTTAGTCTGCTGGAAAACCTAATGTGTTTAGCTCCGTCAGTGTCTCTCCTTCTCATGCACACACACAGAAACGCACTTGTATTCCCACATACATGTGAGCTCATGTTATGCAGCCAAAAAGCTTTTGATGAGCATGAAATGTGAAACGGGGTTAAACCGTTCATCCCTCAGCACACACATCCGTAGACGCGCGTCTCTTAGAGCATTTAATAATTCATGCACCTCATTCAGCCTTTAAAAATTAGCCATGTCTGCTACAGATTCACTGGAGAAAATGGGAGGTAATTCGAGTGCAACTGAGTAAATATGTGTCATCGCCGTCTTCTCTCCATCTGCTCTCTTCTCTTACTCTCTGCCCTCATTTTTTTTTTTTACTCTCGGCAAGTTTTCCCCCCTCGGTGTTGGCTTTCCAACATCTGGCAACACCCCCACTCCATCATGTTCTCCTTCCCACTGTTCATCAGGCATCTTTATGCACGTAAACGCTTGGCAGGCTGACTCATGTGTCCCTTGTGGTAGCACGAGGGACACATCTGAGTAAGCCCGTAACATTTCTTTTTTTTATTTTATGAATCTCATATGGACTGTTGTGTGTCCTGGCTGACGGAGCCGTGTTTTCTTCATCGTTCAGTTTCCCTCTTACTGTTTGGATTTAACGATCATTAATAGATTGAGGAATTCTGTTCTCATGTGACCATTGGCTGGTGGAGTTTGTAGATTTGTAATTTCTTTTTTTTTGTGTGTGTCACATCTTCAACTTCAGTCTTTAATTTTCATTTAAATTCTCAAATTGATTTGTTCACAGTCTTATGTCTTTGATTGATTTCCCTTTCAGTAACATAAATAATCAGTTCCCTGTTTCTAAGCAGTTCTTGTCAGCTGTGTCACTGCCGGACATGATCTGTAGTACCTCAGATATTTGCGGGGGTTGACGTAACGGACGTTTCGAACCTGGGGTCCTGCTAAGTGTTTCCACGCTGACATAGCTCACGTGTTCTGCCCTCATGTGGCTGCACTGTAACACACACACACACACACACACACACACACACACACACACACACACACATTAGAAGCGTGTAAAGAATGCATGCATAATGCATTTGCTTCCTACGGAGGAACACATGGTCAGGTGGGCGGCTTTAATCTTCTCCTCTACAGAAGTGAGCCTTGTTTAGTTGTTGTTGTTGTTGTACCAGTCCTCTGACCAGTCAGGGAGGGGGCACTGGCCCACCCAGCTCCACTCAGCTGTGGGCTGATGGGATATCTGACCCTCGTCTCTGACTCCACCTGCCGTCGCCTATGCGCTCCTCAAAGCCCACAACAGGTGTGACCTCTCTGATCTCCCACCTCTGTCTCCAACCCCGACTCTGATCTTATCCATTAGCAACTCACTTACAACCGCAGACAACACATTTAGGTCGACCTCTCGGACCCGCTCATCTTCTCTACACACCTTCCTGCCACCTATTGTAGTAAAAGCGTGCAGTTATATGGAGCTCCCCACCCCTGGCTCTGTCCCCTGTGTCCCAGCGGCCTGTGGGCTTTCCCCCACCCATCTGCTGCTCCTCTCTGTGTCGCAGCTGCCCTCTAGTGCTGGCTGACTGGTAACTGCACTAACTCGCACAGTTCCTATACGTCCAGTGGCACGGGGATTTACCAGAGATTAGAGTTAAAATTAACCTGCTTAAAACCGCTACGTCCTTTTTCACTCAAGCGTGTGCTTTTGTAGAATCCACTCTGACGGATCACTCATAACGTCTGCACGGAGAAATCCACTCCATCGAACCCATAATGATCAGTTATTCGTGTTTTCATATATTTCCCTAAACCAAATTTAACCGAACCACAGTTACATGCATTAATGTCACACTGATGCAGTGAATAGTTGGACACATTTTATCAATTTTAAAAAGAGGGTTTACAACAGTCAGAGGTAACAAAATCTTTTTGTGTTTTCCGTCGCCTTGCGCAGGCTGTCACAGGGTCGTGCGAGCGGTTACCATTCATTTGAAAGCATTTTAAAGGCATAAAAACCTAAAACCTTCCTCTAATCCTTGGAGGACATGAAATGAAAAATAACCCATAAGCGTGTGTAATATGGTTTCGATTTTCTCATGACCCGTTGCTCATGTCGAGACTCCTCAGATTTATCTTGTGAACCCTTCGGGAGGCTGAACCGCTGCCGTGCATCATGCATATTTTTGTCTTAGAATATGAATCACTTTCTAATGCGGTGCAACATCGTGATGACACACATCGTTCATGTGGGTGCTCCTTCGGCACCTCCAATGCCACATGTTGAGTCAGGACTGTGTCAGTTTCTCTCACCAGCAAGGGACAGGATTCACACTTTCTTATGAGTTTCCAGTCTTTAGGCCCTCGCACTAGACCGGTCTTGGCTTTGTTGTGTCTCTTTGTAAGGGTTTCATTGTGAGCATCACTCCCACTCTGGCCCACACTGACCCTCCTTGTCCTTTTTCCGAATTATTGTAGCCTGTGTTTAGAGAGAACGCGCCATCGTTGTGTCTGCAGCTCGGTTTGTTTGCGACACGCCAACCAAGATCTCAGTCAGCAGTCTGAACCTCTTCACTCTTCTCTTTCCTGTCTATTTCCTGTCAAGCCTCAGCTTCGTTTTCCTCCTCGCAGCTCTGTGTTTAGACGCAGCGCACAGGAGAAAGACTGGAAGGCCTCTGTGCTTGGTTAATCTTTTGGCCCGTGGTCTTGTTATGAGTACGAAGTAGTTTAAAACATATCGCACAACTAATCTGTTAGACCAACAGCCCAGCTCCCCTCCATCCTGCTTTACCTCCCTCCTCCCCGTATCCACTGATGTGTCTGTTATCAGGGAGCAGCGAGGGCAGGAGAGATTAGCAGCACACGCTGGCCTTTGATTTCCTCACTCCATGAGATCGCTGCTGGCAGCTTATGATGAATAAAACTCCTGCTGTATCGTCTGGTCGCTGTTTACTCAGATTGCTGCGCGTCGGATAAGGAAGACGTGCTCAGGTGATGCATTAGGCCCATATGCAGATGATGGATGTGCAGCTGCGCGCCTGCTCGGGCATGTTTCAAACAAACAGTGCGGGTCAGTAGTGGGCGGCGTGCTATTGTGACAGCTCTTCACGTGTGACCGTGCGCCCATAGTGTAAACTGTAACTCAATGCCGTTTTGTTCGAAAAACCACTTGTTTTTTTTCCCGCTCTTCGTGCTCGTCCTCCTCTCTCTCGCTCTCTCTCTTTTTTTTTTTTTTGTAATGCCTGCAGAGATAGAGAAAGAGAGGGAGCCGCACAGACAGAGAGCTTTTGTTTCCAAATTAGGCTCTGTGCCCTCCCCGCTAAAACTAACTGCTGTTGTGAAAAATGTGATATGAAATCCCCTCCTCTGCGCTGCTGCTGTGCAGGCAGCCGAGTGCGTTTTCAGACCTTAAACCCTCATCTTAGCTTTCCACCAGAGATACAATCCCATTTCACCTTCTTCTTCTTCTTCTTCTTCTTCTTCTTCTTCAATTCTCTCACGGTTCTGCGGGTGTGGTCTATTCTCTCGCATCTCTGCCGCCTCCTGGGGATGAATCAGACCCCCCCTCATGCCCTCCGGTGATCCAGCAGGGCGGTTCCGTGGAGCCCAGAACCCTGGTCTGAACCGCACGGAGAAAAGAACCCCCTCACCCCCCCTCCCTTCGCCCCACCACCACCTCACAGCCGCAGCCTTCTGACTTTATGGAGGAACCATAATTACACAGCCTAGTGTATTTATACTCAGCTGTGACTCAGTGGGACATGTGGCATGTGTTTGTGTGAATGCGCGTGCACGGGAGAAGCAGCCTTTGTGTTCACATGTGGATGCTGTGTGCGTCTGTGTGTGTGTTAGTGAAAGTGTGCGTGCTGACTCAAACTGTTTAAAGCAGGGATGAAGTAGAGCTATCTAAACCTTGTCTGTTGTTTTAGCAGAGGAGCTCCTTTAAAGTGAGATTAGATATGTCTTGGAAGAGAAAATAACTCAAACTAAGGTTTGAATTTGCAGGCAATAAAACACATGATTATCCAGTTCAGTCCACCCCGCTGCAGAGTGACTTGTTCTGGTATGAAGAGCAGCTACATGTCATCCAAACAGGAAGCGACCAGCTAACCTATGAACCGACTTGACTGTGTCTTTAAAAGCAGCATTCCATTTGATTTGTTGTAATAAGCTTGTGTTACAACTTGAGAACACAAGGAGCGTGACTGTTATCTGGGACTGGACTACGGAGTTGCATTATGGGAGGTGTAGGATCAAGGATTTCGGAGTTTGGTGGCCTGAATATTTTCTGAATGAGTTATGTCTGCAGCTGTCATGAAAGCCTAGCGAAAAAGTAATTTGTAAAGTCACTAATTACTCTTTGTCAATTGAATACCCAGATCCTGATATTGAGGAGTGTTTGGATTACCTCTCTTTTATTCAATCACCTCGTCATTGTGTGTGGACTTTTGGAGCCTGCAGTGTTTGGTCTTGTAAGGCGAGGTGCAGCGTATCCAGAGGGTACAGTCTCTGCGGATGACGGCCCTGCTCCTGTCGAGTTGGTACTTGCCCCGCCGTGTGGCAGGTGAAACCTGTCTAACCTCATTGGTAACGGATGTGCGGCGCGTTAACAGATGATGAGCGTCGGAGGGGAAAGCCGTCTGCAGCAACATGGTCACCTGTCTGCCGCTCTCGCACGTACCCTGGACGCCTGGCTGTTTGGTGAGAACTCTGCCGCGTGGGCGACTGGTCACCCTCTCTGGCTGGTTTAGTGGCGAGGGGCTTGGTTTTGGGGGGGAATGGCTGCAAGACTGTGAGCGTGTGAGAAAGAGTAAGAGGGAGCAGATTGATAAAGAGGTCATGTTGACATCCAGCAGCAACCCTTTTATTTTCGGCGCATTTACGACAACCGCAGACTCTCCTCCAGCTTTTTTCCATGTTCTCTGGCTGTCATCCTCCCTCCCCTGTATTTTCCCCTCTTAAACTGAACATAAAGGGGGAGAAACAGTACAGCAGCAGTGTTTTCTTTTGTCTTTGTGCTCAAAAATCGGCCTCTTTCTTTTTCCTCTCTCTCCCTTTTTTTTTTTTTTTGTTGTTTGTCTCCCCCTCCGAGCAGCGGAGGGCAGGCGGTGGAGGCAGGGCCGGCTTTTGTGAAGTTTAGCGCAGGGATCACAGCTTTGTCGCTGTGTTTGTGTCACTCGCGCACACACATGCGGCACACGTGTGGCCTCCAGGCTTCCGCTCCACGCAGCAACGAGAGGGATCTGAGGAGGATTTGGTCTATCAGCAGCAGCCCCACTGGAGATGTCTTCGTCTGGACGGCTCGATGCTGTGGATGGACCCCCACTTCGTCCCTGTCTGGCCTCTGGGACCTCCGGTGTTATTAGATTAGCGCTCCACTTTACTGTACTGTTGTTTACAGATGATAGTTGAACCGGTTTGAGTGGAAATATGGAATCAGTTTGAACTGACTGGGCAACAAAAACAAATGAAGAGAAAGCAAGAGAGAAAAGGAAACGGTGATGCTCGCTGTCATAAAGACAATTTGGGATTGAGATAAAGAGATTTTTTTTTTGGACACAGATACAGAGGGAGGGTGGAAGGAGAGAGAGAGAGAGAGAGAGGGAGAGAGAGGGCAGTGGGAGGGACAGAGGATCCAGCCCTCTGGGACAGCAGTGTGTGTTTTGGGGGTGGACAGAGTGGCTTTGTATGCAGAACATCACCGGACACCGACGGGAGGGACGCTGTCAGTTGTTCTCTGTGTGTGTCTGTAGTGAAACCAGACCTACCTCTGATCCCCGCACCACACACACACTCCTCCATCTGCTGCCCAGGAGCCCGCCTTCTGCCTCCTCTGGTCTGGTGGTGTGTCTCGGAAAGCTGATTCATGTAGGTGAGGAGTGACGGGCTGTGATGTGGATTAAACTTTCCCGGGGCTCGGCCGTGACAGCGATGGACCGGATCCAGGAGGCACTAAGTTTAGACTCTTGAGTGAATGTCTGGAGGAGCCCGCAGGAAGAAAACCAGCCATCCTCTCATCTTGGCTTGATTGTAGCGTTTGTATTTTGGTGTCTGGACACTGTCCACGACTCTGTGCTGGTACCTGAGTGGCCCATGTTGGCGGTGAGCGATGCGGATTTGAGCAAACTCAGCGCCCCGATGCCTGCTGCTATGCTCCCGTGCCCTGCGCCGGCCGGGCCTGACTGGAGTTTCCAGAATCCGGTCGGGGTGGACTGCAGCTCCCCTGAACCTCGCTGCATTTGGCTGGCGGTTCTCCGTGGAACTGCTGGCCCTCTGTCACCACCTGCACCCCACGGCATGCCCACTGGGCGCAGTCAGAGCTTTCAGCAGCCCAGGGTAAGAGGAGGTCGCCCATCGTCACCCATCTAGTGGTCAGATGCGGGAACTTCATCGGTCTAAATGAAAGACTAGATTCCAAATTGAATATTTTAGCCGTATTTCTGAATAGTCCAAACGGTGATGACTAACGATGATGATGGCTATTATTCAGATGTACTAAATAACTGTTAAATGCGCAAGGTGTAGTCTTTCAGTAGCTTATTTTACAGGCTTTCTGTGGCTTTTATTTTTACGGTTATATGAGCATTGCACATGATGATATCATCTAGAAACCTGCTCTGTGCAGTTCTCCAATCATGCATGTCAGCAGCAGTGTTTGTGTCTAACTGCACCCATTGTTTGAATCTTTTAACTGCTCAGACGTTGACAGATTCTTTAACCTTTCGGTGTTTACAGGCGTTGCCTTACAGGTGTTTAGCGGCGTTCGCCTTCAGGCTCTTCCTTTGCACATTGTTTAAACTTTCTGGGGATGTCACCATTTATCAACGGACAGATATTTATCAGATTGTTGTTGCCTGCTGTCGAGGGGGCGTTCGGCCACGGCTCGCGATACCTCTAAGTCCGATCGTTCGGTTACGTAGCATTGAACAAATGTGTGTAAACTGTGATCAAGTCCAGAAGGAAACGCGATTTCCATGTGTAGTTTGTTTATTTTAACGTCCTGCACATGCTTTTGTTCGCGTGATACTGAATGTGTGGCATACTGACCCTTTCCTTCCTCAGAGGGGTTTCTAATTAGTGAGTCAAGACAGATGAAGGAGGCTGCTAAGTGCCACTTTTAGCAAGGTGTCGTGGAGGCAGCAAGCTGTGAGACCTGAGCGATCTGGCATCCCCACCCCCCCCCACCCCTCATGCCCTCTGAATCCAGGGCACTGCTTCCACATGCGATCTCATTCTAGCGCGGCCATTTATCGTTTCCTCGTTATTACCATCCCCCCTTCGATTCATTGACACGGTTAAGAAATGCCACGAACTGGAATGCGCGCGTGTGGGGGGTGGGAGCAGAAGGTGTATAGACACAGCTGGCACAAACACACACTGTTCCTTGTTTAGATGAGATGTGTCTGTTGTCAATTCTCTGGAAGCAAAGAGGAACAGTTCTTCTTAGCTGTCATCAGCCACTGATGATGCCAAGTCAAAATATGAAGCTTCTCTATCTCGGCCTCGATCACGATGCGTCCGTTTCCTCTCGTTGAGATTTTATGGTGTGCAACGGCTCACAAGTAGCCTTTCCCAATGTTTCATTCACTTACAGCGACCGCCAGGACCGGTCCGTATAGATGATTTAAAAACTTCACCAAGTTCATATGATTTGAATCAGATAGGTGAGTTTAATTCACGTTTTAAAAAAGCACATAAATCTCCATTTCCTGTCTTTGTTTTTCTTCTTTTCTCTGAGAAAGTAGTGACAAGGCAGACAAAAATCCACGTCATCCGCTTAACGGCGTGCCACGTGCCTCTGCCCAAGTCGAGCTGTAAAAGTTATTCTAAAACTACGGCCCCTCCTGGAAAGCGTTCTGGCGCCAGTATTGAATCAGGACAGCCAGAATGACCGTCATCACCGGCAGCGAGACGGGTTTCAGTTAGACAAAAGGAACGTATAATATGTTTTGTAGTTCAAGTTGAAAACCCTGTTTAACTGACATTGCATCACCCACCTCTAGGCCTGCTTGAACTGACAGTAGGGTTGAACTGGTTTTTGAGCACACACACACAATATTCATATTGACACAGAGCTGCGCGCAAACACACGCACACGTACAAAGAAATGAATGCTGACTTGAGTGGCTCGTGAAACATCGTGTTATGTAAATTGCTGAGGGATGTACAGCTTGTGTCGGATTTTGAATCTTCTGTCGGCTTGTTGACGGCACATCGTGTGTCTGGTTGGAGCGTTAGCAGCAGGACATTCAGGAGGCCCCAATGTTTCTCCTCCGTGGGACATAGGATGCATTTGGACCTGCAGAGGTGGTGGAGCACTCTCTCTGTGTGGCCGGTGAGTCCAGGAATTATCAGACGGCTTTGGCTTTTTTTTTACTCTCCTCTTCCCTCTTGGCAGCTCAGCTCAGGGCTCCGCTCGCAGACAGCTACGGCCCGTCGGGATTAAAGGCTCGTCAGCATTTGTAACGGCCGTAAAGCTCCACTTTTCAAACAGGTTGCAGCTCTCAGCTGTTTAAAAGAGCATTATTGTTCTGTCCTGCTGGGGTTTTAGCAGCAGCCCGGCTCCCCCGAGCCGCTGCATTCCTCTGCGCTGCTTTACCTCTGGATGGACTGAGGATGAGAGCGGGTGTGCTAACCAACACGTACGCTGTTTCTAACGATCATGACTGCAGCTTTACTATATTGTCATGTCCTAGAAAATCCTCTTACAAACAGCAAATCCTTTATTACAGGATTTTAGTAAAGATTATCACGGGCGCTGTTTATTTTTAGCATTTTTATGTTCTAATAAACCTGATGGGGATCTAATTCAAATGTTATAGCAAAACAGACGGACTGGAAGCGCTGTATTTTTATTTATTTTTTTGAGCCACTCTTTTCCCTTCTTTTCCTTCATGCGTCTTAATTACATGCCCCCTTAATTGAAATCAGGAGGAGGATTATCCACGGGGAAGATGTTGCTGCTGTGTGTTGTCAAAGCACACCACTTTACCCACTAACCACCCTATCAAAGCAGGAAGCTGTGGTGTGGCATTAGGCTGAGCATTCACTTGTTTCCAGTGAGGCTTTTTGATGTGTTTTAATGACGTGATCTTTAGGTGAAAATACGCTCCCTCAGGGTTCTGCATTATCGGCAGGACATCCAGAGGTTGTTTTCTGTCGTAACCGGCGCAGCAGGTGATAACTATTTCAGCAAATGTGTTAAAGAGCTTAAATTCCCTCTAGGAGAGCAGGAAGCGTCTCCTTTTCTCGGTAAAACAAGAGCGAGGTTTCCCTTGTCTGTGTCTGAGGCCTCCATAGGAAGTCAAGATTAGACTGGAAACCGCAGAAGAAAAATTCCGAGCGTTGGTTAAACTGAGCGACCAACTGCCTGGAAAGTCATGTCAGCAAGTTATACTGTGTTTTTAGAGCAGTGGCGAAGCAGCTGTTCAAATCTAGGTGACAGTTTACATGAGAGGTGTTTGTCCGACTTCGGGGAGAAAACGTTGACTGTAGATTCGTCAGAACGGCCGAGCAGAAATGTGCAGCCCACACGGTCCAGAGAAGCCGAGTGGGAAACGGCCCTGGCTCCGAGAGCCATCAGACCCTGTGTGTTTTGGGTAATCACAGGGTTTGGTATTCCCAGCGCCGGGAGGGGCCATGCGGTCGAAACCAGCGTGCTGGAGCCTGTCCCTCGCAGGGGCCCGATACTCCTCCTCCTCTCCATCCTCGTCGTCCTTCTCCTCTCATTCACTCTCTCTGCGCTCCCTCCCCTCCTATGCCAGTGTGTGTTTCAACTTGTCCAAACCAAACCGCTCCCTCTGAGGAATTCGCTCCGTCTCTTCCTCCTTTCACCCTCCTCGCTCTTTCATTTCCTCTTTTTTTTTTTCTGTCCCGGGCCTTTTCTCGTTTCTTTATCATTTTAATTTCACGCTGCAGACACTCCTCTGCCTTCCTCACGCACTTCTTTATGCAGCTCTCATGCCACATAATAGGCCTCGCTGCGTGCCTTTTGGAGAAAATAGCAGGGGTTACTTTACGTTGTTTAGACTGCCCGACTAAAGATTAGGCTTAGAGTATCACACAGATTTATGTAACTCAAGACATACTCTTTAAGTAAACTCTGAAAATAAACTTTAGAAAATAAGCAGAATTGTCCTGTAAACGAGAAACGCATCTACGAGGTCCAGCAAATATATTTCAGGGAGTAATTTCTTTGTGTGCGCTTATTTTTGGCTCCTCATTGGAAAGTAAGAAGTCGAGGGAAGGAGAACGCGCTGTAAAAACCGACCCAGCCGGATTTCCATTACACAAATACGTGCGATGGGAGAGGAAGAAGAGGTGGAAGGGAGGAGAGGTGAACCAAGGAGAATGGAAGGAAGGAGAAAGAGGAGTGAAGGAATTGAAGCGCCTCCCGTGATGAAGAGTAATAGCTCTGAGTGGCTATATTTATAGGAGCGGCTGGTTATCCCGCCCCGCAATTCTACCCCACTTCCTGCCTCCAGCCTGCCACTTCCTGTTGTTGTGTGGCCGTGCACAGACCAGCCGGGTCAAGTGTGTGTATCAGTGTTTGTGTGTAGAAGGGCCACGGGAAGTGAAATTTGGGGTGTGCGTTTTTCTGGTTGGAGGTGGGGGGGGGGTTGTTGTTGCAGTCTAGACATGTTCACCTCTGGTTTGGTAACTTGAAAGCCTTCTCACGCTCAACGTAAAAGCCGAGAGTGAGAGTTTGGCCTCCTGCTGGTGGTCAGCACGGGCTCTTCCAGTAATCTGCGTCAATCCGCCGCACTCGTGTCACCTTTTAAAGGGCATTTTCAAACAAATCTCATGCAGCCACTCTATGAGGTATTGGGGGGGAACCCCAGGGGAGAGCCCATTTGAAGTTTGACGGGAGCGTCGTGATTGGTTGGATGACATTGTGGTTAAGCTGGAGACCACGAAGTCAGCTGATCGGAGAAGTGGAAAGATGGATGGAGATGTTGTTAGTTGAACTTCAACTAAAAACTGTTAACACACGCTGATTTAATCAGTTTGCCTTTATATGTATGAAGTGAACATCTCTATTATTGTGTAGCTATTCTGCAATGTAATTAATTTATACCTTTTTTCCAATGTGTTTCTGCTCTTTAAAAAAACACTATTTTTAAAGTGTACTATATTTAAATTCCTAGTTTTTGCATTCGGTGCACATCTTTACACTGTTTTACAGAGCTGCATCTGTCTCCATAGTTGCAAGCGTGTGTATATAAAACAGTGTGATCATTGCGCGGTGACTGGATAAACTTTGGGTCATTACACTGCTGAACCCCCGAGTGTCTGTTCTGTTCCGCTAAGCGAGTGCAGTGAGTTCAGTTTTAGCTGCAAAAGTTTGTGATCATGCGGAGAAGAAAATAACTAAACCACAGCTGACTTGACCCCTGAGACCCCGTTCTCGCCTCCCTCCTCCCCACTCCCGCCTGTTTAGTCAGGTGATGGCGTTTGACTGACAGATGTGGGCCGTCGGTGCAGCGGGAGGGTGATAGTTCTCGCGTGTGGCTGTCAGCTGAGACGCTGGACTTATTTACTCGCCAGCAGGAACGAGATATTTAGGGGGCATGTGGAAATCTCTGCCTTGAGATTCCCCCCGTGGAACCTCTCCGCCTGTGATAAGACCAAAGTCATTGCGGTCTGGACTGGAAGACACACTCCCTCTTTGGTCTAGACTTCCTGCTCTTACTCTGGGTGGCATGTAGGACTGACCTGACTCTGAGTTTAATTCAGGACTCACTAGGAAGCTGCTAATGTGCAATCATGCATGTCACGGAGTACAGAGTCATCGTGTGCTTCTCCGGGAAATCGTAACGCGTTACATCTGGAAAACTGGACTGTTTCTCCAGTCTTGGTGCTAATAATAGAAAAATACAATAGATTCTCATCAACACTGGAGGAAAAGCTGACGTTAGATGATTCATTTCTGCAATTTCCTGTGTTACAGTTTCCAAGGTTGCAGCTAAACTGCACTTAAAACCCCCTCTCTAGATTTACTCTCACAAATATTACATATTCCAGCTGCCTAATTTGTGAATGACAATTAGACATCGTTGTTTATTCCGTAACACACAACTGCTCTCTGCTTGAGAATAATTTCTAAACCCAGATCTCTCTGTGTGCGTTACAGGCTAAGGGGCGGAGGGATGGTCTCTCCTCAGCCGGTGACAACCCTCGGCCGCCGATGGCGACCCGGCCGGGAAGGGAGGGGGTCGGCATGGGCTGGAAGGGTCCCCGGACGCTGGTCCTCCATAAGAACTCCCAGGGTTTCGGGTTCACGTTACGCCACTTCATCGTATACCCTCCAGAGTCCGCCCTGCACACCAACCTCAAGGTGAGACCCATAGATTCTTGAAACATTTGCAGAATGCCTTGAATTAAGATTAAAACATACCATTTTTAAATGTAATTTAGTGTCACAACCTATTTTTGCGGCACACATGGTCTCCATTTCACCCTAGCTGGCTCTAAAGAGGGTTTTCCTAAGCCTTACATTTAACTTCCTGAACTCGGGACAAAGTCAATTTGAGGCTGGGAGATGAAGCTAATCATACTGCAGCTGAGGGTCAGGGAGGTTGAACTGAGCGACATGAGCGCAGACAAAGGGAAAAAACAAGCTGCTTAGCTGAGTAGAGACAAAAGCCTGAACGAACCAAAGCTGTTGAAGCGTGGCACAAGATTAAAGACGTGGCCTCAGATATTCACATTTTGAAGGTTATAAAAAGCACCTCCATGCCCCTGCAAAGTGGGCTGAAAGGTGTGGCTCCTAACTGTTTATTTCTCAGGCCTTTCTTGCCCTTGAAGAATTCAAGATTGTTCTGGTGTTGTGGGGTGAGCCTCAGTGTGAGCGAGTGGTTATTTAGCTCTTTGAGGTGTGGGGGCAAACGTCTCCAGATGTGAAATTGAGGGATATGGAGGCTGGGGTGGGGTGAGCCAGCCAAAACAAGGCCTCTTTTATTTTTCTACCATCCAGCAGCTGCAGATAGGAACACAGGCTGAATGAAATCTGTTGTCTTAGCCTGGTACCACTCACTGGCCGTCAGGCCGTACCAGGCCGGCCCTGCACAATAGGCCCACTGCTGGTCATTGGCCTCAGTTCTATCCTTGTCTCCTCTGCCTCAGAGGACATGAGGGTCACATGGTGTTTTCGGACAATCAGACTCACAGAGCCTCCTGTTCTTATCTGAAGAGTCTTCGTGGAAATCTCCCAAATCGCCCTCATGGTGTCCAATTATCAGAGGCTTACGGGGCCCATGACTCAACTGGCTTCTCATTTTATGGTATCTGCAGACTCTCAATGTCTTCGTGGGTCTTCAGTACCATTGGGAAAAAAAAAAACTGAATAGATGGTTCCAACAGAATCCTTCTAAGAAGATCCAACAGTCCTTCTCTGTCTCTGCCTTGAGACACTTAAGAAAAAAAAAACCATCTGAATAAATGGGAGAATGAAGCTGGCAGTTCACCTGTCTCCTTCAGTAGCTTGCGAGCAACGCATTACACTGCTGATATCTAAGAGTCGTGTGGCAAAAACATATTTTTCTGAATATATAGAATCAAGTTTTCTATGCCAAAATGTTTTAGAAGCAGACATCAAAGAAGCCAAGAGAGAGAACCAGTAAGTCTGTCTCAGCTGGAGGATATTTTATACTGACAAGTGCACATTACATTCTTACATCTTTATCGCTGGCTTACCAGTGTCACATAGGGGACGATAAGGGTAAGACAAGTTTTGTAAATGAGACTTCCTTCCAGAAAGTCTTGCCCGTGTCTCGCTGAGCGGACGGCCCGGTTGGTATCTCCAGCTCCCAAGTTCTATCCTGGGGTCGTCTGCTGTCCTTTCTCTGCGTCTAAACCCCCCACCATTGTCTGCAGAGCCAGGAATGAGCCCACTCAGCGGAGCACAAAGCCAGGCAGCAGTCAGCCCACCGTGCCCCTAACCCCAAACTGTCCACTCAGCTTGGTGTGCGTGTGCGTAGGTGATGCTAATCAGACAAGCTGCAGCTATCAAACCTCACCTCCACCGTTCTCGTCACTGCACACCTTTCTCTGCTCTCTGCGGTGCATCACGTCTTGTTCACCTGCAAACGGTCGAACGTGAGACTGCACACCAGCTCATAGAATGTCTGTCTTCGGAAGTTTGGCACAAGGCTGCAGGGACGTCACATCCATTTGAAGTGAGCTTCAAATGTGACGTCAACATCACATCAGCGGTGCAGACGTCGAGATCTCTCCTCTCTTGTCTCCCTTTTACATTTTGCCTGGCAAGAAACACTTACAACTGTGAGGATAGTCAACTTTACAAAAGCGCTTCAGCTTGTGCTGTAAAGAAGGAAAACCCAGGACACCTCTCATGTAGCGTGAAAGCAACGACAGACTGACAGAATATCTAATGCTGAGTGGATTAATGTTTAATTAGAAGCTGTTGTTATTTAGCACAGATGTTTCTTTTGTGATTTTTTTCAGTTTCCTTCCTTTAAATCTCTGTGTATAATTCTGCCTTTGTGTTTTTTTTTCTTCTTTGCCTTTTTTGGAAGCTCTCACACTCTAATATTACATCATATCTTAAACTCTTTTTATGTGTGTGGAACGTTTTACCATTAGCTGTCAAATCTCCCCCATAACACTTTTAAATCCCAGCTTAATACCCTCTTTAAAGTTGTGTTTGGATCTTTTGACAGAAATCTTACTTGAAATAAGTGCGCTCTGTAATAAAGTTGACCTGATTTGAATTTGAATACTAATCCTGTCTCTCTCTGTCCTTTGCAGGATGAGGAGAACGGCAATGGAAAGGGTAAGTTATCTCCATCTCTCCTCTTCCTTTTAAACCTTACTATGCAGGGATAATGATGATGTAATGAACTGGGACCTCCTGCGTTCCCTTCTGTCACCTCAGCTCTGCAGGCTCTCTGCGCCACCTACAGGACACCACAGCACTACATCTAATGTTTCACTTAGACACTCGAATGAGAGTAATAATAAAATATCAATTAACTGTCTATATATTTATATTCGACAGCCCAGATGAGTCATAAACAAGCAGTCAAAAACAAAAACCTTTTAACACTTCAAGCACACTTTTTTTTGTTTTAATAGGATCATTTTTCACTATTTTCTTTTTTATTGCATTTTTTACGATCCACTGATCGGATTTCTTCTCTGTCTCTTGTCATCTAGATTATCAGAAAGGTCAACTGGAGCCGATGGACACCATATTTGTGAAGAATGTGAGAGAAAAGGGTCCAGCCCACCAGGCTGGCTTGTGCACAGGTAGAGGAAGCAAAACGCCGTGATTTGCATTGGAAATCGGTCGGTGTAGAGCTCTGGTCAGGCCGCGTTGCAGACATAAGTTTATGCACACCGATGTGAATGGCACATACAAACAATTGGTTATGCAATGCTGAGGATTTTGCTGGTGATATAATACAGATACCTGTATGACAGCTCAACTTCTCAGGTGTATACGAATGTGACAGCTACTGAGGTTTTCCTGTTGTGTCTTGCTGCTTGAGCAGAGCTGTTCAGTCCCAGCAGTTCAGACAAACCAAACCAGAACTCCAGCACAAGCTGTCACATCCAGAAAGTTACATGCTACTTTGAGCATATGCAAACACGCACACACTTTGTATGGGTTTCAGCTTGCAAATGCACACACACTATGAACACCTGCTGTAGTTTCCCAGTGCCTTTTTCTGGAGTCTTGGCTCACAGTAAGCCAAGCTGTGGTTCCATACATGGATCAGCCTCAGCGTTAAAACCACTGAGAGGAGAAGTAAAAAAAACATTGACAATTCAATGTTCTGCTGGGAAAATGTGGATGTTACTTAGTACTACTCACCTAGACCAGACCAGATACCCCCACCCTATAGACAGAGGCCCCTCTGGGGTACCTTGTTGCCCTCTTGTAATAAATGCATGCCTTAAGTTTCGTGTTTCTGTATTGAAAGTAAGCACACTGTAGCCATGGGAACATAGAGATTATTCTAACAGGAAACATTTCTTACCCCATCATTTGTATTTATGATTTGGCGCCTACCTTGATCATTCCGTGCCTCTATTTTCCTAATCATTGCAGGTGGTCAGAAGTCAACACAGGAGCCTGGCCGTCAAATGTATTTCACAAATTTAACTGCATGTCTGTGTTCTCCAGGGGATCGGCTGGTGAAAGTGAATGGAGAGAGCATTCTAGGAAAGACGTACTCGCAGGTGATTGCTCTCATCCAGAACAGGTAAAAAGTCCTAAAGACTGTTGATTTAATGAGCTACCTGTTTTTCGTGAACTTATCCAAGAGATGAAATACGCATAGTCACGAGTGTTCGTTTGGTCTGCTTTTAAAAAGAGCACCCTCGAGCTCTCTGTTAGATCAGATTAGTCAGAGCGCAAGGCAGAGCTGGACTGCAGCTCACTGGTGTGAGTGGTGGACAATTCTGAATCCACTAAATACTCATTCCCAATCTGGTACCTGTGCTCCATTTTCACTACATCTAAAATCTGGAATTTATTTAGCATATTTAACCCTGAGACCAGGAATGATTGTGGCATTAAAAACTGTTGTAAGGAAAACTAAATTAAAGCAGAAACAATTTAACCATTTAATGAGAATCAGCTGCAACTGCTCAATAGCTGAGACTTTTAGTGTAGCTCGTTAACCTGATTCTGACCCGATCAGTTGAGCGTATCCCTCACTGAAGTTTAGTTCCTGAAATATACGGAGATTATTAAATATTGGTGAGCATTGTAGTTACTGTTCTCTCCTTCCTCTTCCCCCTGCACCTGTCTTGCAGTGAGAGTGTGTTGGAGCTCTCCATAATGCCAAAAGATGAAGACGTACTTCAGTTGGTAAGTGTGAGTATGAGATTTTTCACAAAATTTTCACCCCCCCCAGTAAAACACCGAGCATCACAGGTATTTATTGCTGAACCAGGATTCCCCCGTCACTGTGGAAGAATGTAGAGATTCTGTCACAGTGACTCACAAAACACTGCTCTGTGTTTAGATTACAACACACGTTCATTAGAAAACACTGGTATCTTGACTGCCAGAGTTGGGGAGAAAAAAACAACTCGCTGGCACTCACTCGCACACCCATGTACTGTAAAGCACATTTTTGTCGCTCCACAAGTTGCTCGTTTGCATGATCCAACATGCATCATCCCTAGCTCCTCCCACTAACCTGGAGCAACATGTCAACGCACAAAAAGCCACAGATCAACAGATTAAAGGGATCCTTCACACATGTTTAGAAAGATCAAGGTTCCTCTTTAAAAGAGACCAAAACTGTGACCTCCATTTGATTATTCTGGCATGTCTTAACAATATAAACCCACTCTGTCCTCACGCTCCTCCCCTCGCTGCTACGCCTGTATCTGCTGCATTCCTCACATGACATCACCAGTGCTGCGCCTCCTTCCACACTCCCACAGGGTGGAGTAAGACCGAGAATGAGAGGGAGGAGAGAGGGAGTTTGGAAGGATCTGAGAGAGGAGCGAACAGGACGATAAAGGGATAGAGATTTAAAACGAAAAAGAAAAGGAGCAAAGGACTGTTTAAGGACAAGGAGACTGTAAGATATGACGGAGGGCCAGTTTTAGCAGCAGGTGTGTCGTGTCTGGAGTGTTGCTGGGGATACGGTCGGTCCTCTGTGTTTGTTTGTGGTGAATGCAAGCTTAACACACACGCTGTGGAAAGACCCTGGTTTCTGTCGGACGGCCCAGACAGTTCGGTAAACCTTTAAAACTTGTCAAACTGTCTGAATGATTTCGCTTTTCTCAGTCATTTGAGCGTTCGCAGGTTTGTTTTTGTCCTTCTGGAAGACAAAGTTGTAAGTGACAGCGTAGCCAATAGATGAAATATTTGTGTAATTTTAAGCTTGTTATTTTCAGGGGACACTCAGCAGAGCAGCAGTGTGTGTTTACACAGTGTTTGTTTTGGAGACATAGTGTATTTGCTGCTGTGCAGCGAGTGTTGTGGCTTTTGCTCAAGGGAGTTCGTGCAGTTTGCTATAGCTAGCATGTGTTTGTGCTGAGAGCTGAGGCCCTGGGGACAAACTGGTCTAGGATTTAGAGATCCTTCCACTTTAGGGCATGTTGTGTAATGTACAGCTGCGATTAGCTGCCTTAGAGAGTTGTGGTTATTGTGTGTTGTTGTCACACTTCACATGCATTTTGTTTTTTCTTCAGGCTCTGTGCTTGTCATGTCTTTTCTCATTTGTCACCTCTGTCCCTTCTCCAGGCGTACTCCCAGGATGCCTACCTGACGGGTAACGAACCCTACGCCGGGGGAGCTGAGAACCTCCCGCCACCGCCTCCCGTCTGTTACCCACGCGCCAAGACCACGCCCCTTTCTGGAGCTCCCCCGTCTGCCCCCATGGGCCAGAACCAGCTGGATAACTGGAGTCGCTGGCAAGGCTCTTCCAGTCCCTCATCGCCTTTAGACAACCGCTCTGCAGTGGGCAGCCCCGCCAGCTGGCAGGAGGGGCGAGCCGGTGAGACTGGCGGTGTGGGTCACACTAGTCCGGCCCACCGCACAGAGGAGATCCAGTACGGTATGACCAGCCAGCAACCTCAGGGCCAGATCAGGGGGCGCTCGTACTCTTCTTCGTCCTCTTCTGGGGGTCTTTTGTCCAGCCCGCTGCAGGTCCACTACCCCAATCACCACGGTGCCAGCTCCACGCAGGCCCAGCCACGCAAGTCCAGCTCGGCCTGGACCAGCCCCCCTCAGCCCCAGGTCAGCCATGGCCGCAGTGAGCGCTGCCACCAAGCCCTCTCTGACTGGTACTACAACCAGATGCCTGAGCACTCAGGACGCAACATGCAGACCCGCCACCGCAGCTACTCTCAAGACCGGCTCAGTGAAACAAGGAGGCAGCAGCAGCGGACAGGTGGCTGGCCCCACAGCGCCTCCCAGGACACTCTGTTCTTACTACAGCAGTCAGGACCAGGACCCCATGGGGAGCCCTACTGGTCCTACGGAGACTGGGAGGGTGGTCCAGGTAGAGGCCAGCCAGCCTCTAACTACACTCGGACACGCTCTGAAAATTTATTGGCCCAGTACGACCGCCACGGCCGCTCATTAGAGATGTTGGACCGAGCAGCAGCTGGACTGGTCTCGCCTCGGTTCGAGAAGTCTTCGTGGCTCCAGCAGGCTCCCCAGCCAGCCCCAAGGACTGACGCCTACCCCAGGCAGGGGAGCCACTTCGGTGCAGCACAAGCTCTTCCGGTGTCCCGACACGCACATTCTAAACACCACCCCCAGACCCACGGCCAAGCCCACTCCCAGGCCCAGCCCCAGCAGGCTGCCCCTCAGAGCAGAAGGCTCCCCGCGGGGCAGAGCATGGACGACCAGCCAGTAGGCTACCGCAGCTACAGCCCCTCTTTTTACCGCAAGACCGGCCGCATCATGCAGCAAGCTCACTCTTTCAGGGACCCTTCATACTCTGGCCCCCACTTGAACTGGAACCCAGCACCCACAGAGGGCACGTCAGCACCTCTCACTGCCTCTACCACGTCCCCCCTTGCCTCCGCCTCTCCAGAATCTCAAGATCGAGGGTACAGGCCGACGAATCACGAGAGGGAACGAGGGGCCGTGGAGGGGCAGGCAGAGTTGGTGGCACAGACCCAGGAAGTGGTCCTGAGGCAAAAACCTCCCACCGGGCGACGGAACGCCCATGGCATGCGTCATCCCCACTACGCCCTACCTATAGATGGGCTAGAACCCTCTTTGTTTTCTCCCGATCCCAAAGAATCTGCCCCCGCCCCTGGTTCCACAGGAGACGTAGCCTCACGCAAACCAAATGGCAACATTGCCCCCCTCCCTATAGAGGATGACTCTCTTGCCTCCATCCCCTTCATAGGTAAGTAGTTAGCTCCTGGACTTCATCTCTCTTCCTCTTTGCTACTTCCCCTCTAAAAAAAAAACTCACACTGACCTTAAGATTTCATCACCTCTCTTCTAAAACCTAATCCACATTGAGTGTTTATTGAATGTTAGTGAAAGCTTAACTGGGAGGAAACGCAAAGCTGTAATTCAGATAAAATTATGAGTTTGGGGAACGTGTGTGTGTGTGTGTTTCCTTAATTTCCTTCTTGTCTGTCTATTCAGGCTGCAGGCTCTGCTCAGACACAGTTTCCATTCTCTCAATGAGATGCTGCTGGTGTGTGTGTTTGTCTGTAAATGTTTTTGTTGGGTAACACTGGGACTTCCCACAGTCTTACAGACTGTATGAGTCTTATGATCGAATCATATTCGAGGAAAATTCAGTAATCCCGTTGCCTGGTCCTGGTCTCTAAGGTCACCTTACCAAGCCGAGGAAATGAGGGGGAGTTCTTGACTTCCTGAATATGGGAATTTCTTTGTGCAGGAGTTAGAGAGGGTTACTGATTTATGCCCTGTTGTACAATGATTCAAAATTTGAGATTTCACATTAGTGTAGTCTGTTTTTCTCAGTTTCTTAATGTGTTTGAACCTCATTAGCAGCTTCAGGGGCAACATTGCCAAATGCTTTTGGACTCAACAGACACTAATGATTGCAGAAAAAAAGTTGTAATCTCAAGTGTACCCTTTATCTGGCGCTGCCTAGTTTTACTATACGAAACCCGTCACAATGATCTGTCGTAGAGGGCAGGCAAATGAAGCTGGCCACTGAGACGAGCTGTGCCTCCATCACCCAGTCACACAGCCTGGGGAAAACATCCGCCGCTTGCCCTAATGCTGAATAGATTTAAATCAGCTGACTGGGAAGCTTCGAGCGATCTTGGAATGATCGTCGACATTTGAGCCAAGGCTCGCTCTGCTCCACAAAGTCAGAGAAATCCAGGCGATCAGCAAACCGGGAGGCATCTCTCTCGTCTGTCAGAGCGCATTCTTGCCTCGTACCTTCACCTGAATTAAACGAAACCAAGCAGTCAGGGCTGCAGGCCAGGACATGTTTAACAGCCATAAACTGAAACTAGGCTGTGTTTTTTCGCCATAGAAAAGAAGTAGCTTTTCTCCTCTCTCTGAATTTATCGCTTTATCTCTCTGACACAGATGCTGATATGATCTGGGGCTGTTTCAGAACATGCACCATAGGCTGATGTTTTTTCTGTCTGCAAAGCGCGGATGTCTGTGAGATAGCATGCTCAAAGGCAGACTGTGTCAAAAGGCAAATATGTTTTTATGACGTCTTGTATGTGGATATTGAAAATGAAACTTGACTTAGTATTTTTTCTGGTTTTGGAGCTCACACAGAGCGAAATGATTGCGAAGGATGTCAAGAGCTCGTATTTTATTCTTCGCCCACTTAGAGTCTTTCACCATGAATCTGAGCTGTAAATTACAGGCGGATTTTTTTTTGTCGCGGTCCTTGTGGGGAACAGTAGGGGCCCATACACTGAGCTCCCGCCTTCAATGCTGCTATTGTGTTCCATGAAGGCGCTTGTGTGTCTGTGTTGGTGTGTATGAGTTCGATCTGTGGCTGTTTTTACTAGCTGGATGCTGAATTTTTCAGGCAGTTTTTTCAGGCTCTTTTGATTCCTGAATTTCTTCCTCTTTTTTTAAAGCCTGAAAGCAAAGATTCTTTTGAACATGAATAGTTCGATAATAGTCAATAATCTACAGCAAATCTGTTGTACATTCCGAGTGTACATTATAGAGTGTACATTATAGCTGATATCTTTTGACTTTTGAACAGCTTGTCATACAAAAGAGGAAATTTGAAGCCATCATTTTAGTCTTTCAGTTTGAGAATGACGGCAAATGATAGTGCTAACTAATCAGAAATCAAAAACTCCTTATACTCAAAGTATAGACAGCCTCACTAAATTCTAATGTTGCAGTTTTTGATTGATCCCAACATAATTTGATGCAGAAGCAATTAGCTTTACAGTAGCATGTAATCCTTCGTTAAATCCATCCCCTCTTTTCCCTTTTCTTTCCAACCCTAATCCCTGGATCCTGATGTCCACATGTGTTATAGGATGCAGTGCAGAGTTGGGACACAGTGTGCTGCGGTATGTTGCTCCCCTCTGCTGGTCCGTCTCTGTCTCGTGGCTCTGAGCTCACTCTCTGGCTGCCCCGTTAATGACGGCCTTTGTTAAACCCACAGCCCGGCTATTTCTGGGCCGCGCTGTAAACAGGCAGATTCCTCATCCCAGATCGGGAATGTTTTCCGCCTTATGTCGGACTCCACTGTGCACAGCGAGTGAAGAATAGAACAGCAGGGACAGGAAATGGAAAGAAAAGAGGGGAACAAGGGGAGAGGTGAAGGATGTTTAGACGAGAAATCTAAGAAAAGATGAAACGAATGAAAAACCGTGAAAGTAAATCCAAGAGAGAGTTTCCTAAAAGGACTGTGTGTTGGTCTGTGGGGGTGGCAGGTTGAGACTGAGGCTGTGCTGCCCTCTGCTGTTTCCACACTAAACAGACCGCTGCTTCCCAGTAGCTCAGTCCTGACAGTTTAAAATCTCCCCTCCCATTTCACATAAGTATCAGGTCTGTCTCTAATCCTCTCCGTCTGTCAGGAAGTGTGAGTCCTTGTGTGTGTGTGTGCACAGGTTTCATATCCCTCTACGTCAGATGAAACGGTTGAAGACTTGCAGTCTGTATGGCCTTTAAAATGTGCCTTTTGTCTGCTTCAACACTAAAGCTTCATTGTCAACACAGAGTGAAAGCACTGAATATTCTCATCCATTTACACCCAGTTGTCAGGTTTCGGTTTGTTTGGCTGTAACAAGTTCTCTTGAATGTGTCCGATCGGATTGACACTTCTGTAGATTTCATAAAGAACTGAAACCTTGAGCCAGTAAACCTCTGTCACAAACACCACCTATTAGCTACCGAATAGCTCTTCCCATGGCAACAGACGACACAGGTATCGTATTATCTCGAAGATATTTGGCTGTTTTGTGTGCTTGTGTGAGTTTTTCTCACTTTACTCAGGATGCAGTAACGTCCCTTCCTTCCTTAGAGAGTTCCACAGATGTTAGTGCCTTTTCTGCTCCGTGCTGTTTGTGTGCTTCCCAGTGGACTCCAGAAAGTGTCGAGCATGATTGTCGCACTTTGCAGTCGAAACAATGAGCGTTTAAGTGTGGGAGAAGTGGAAACTGTGAAATGCATTCTCCTGTTCAGTGCCTCTGGTGACCCTGCGGTACCTCGTCGGCCCTCTCCCGCCAAAACCTCTCCTCTGTTTTTCCTTCTTTTAATCTAACCCCTGTGTTTTTCCTTTATCCTTCCCTTCTGACCTTTCTCTCTAACACCTAAACCCTCTCCTTCGCCCTTTCCTCATCCCCCGACTCCTCCCCCTCCTTCCCGACATCCTCCTCCAACAGACGAGCCGACGAGTCCCGGCGCGGATTTGCGCGCCCGCCACGTTCCGGCGTCCTCCGTTGTGTCCAGCGGCATGAGTTCTGCGTCCGCCGTGGTCACGAGCCCCGCATCCCCCACCTTCACCTTCCCCCTCACTAGGCTCTTCTCACACGACTGCAGTGAGTGCCCCCCTCCTCCCCCTCTCTCCCCCCTTCCTCGCCACCGCATGCAGCCGAAAATGAGTTTTGAATCTCCTTTTACTTTCAGAGATGATTTTATGAGATGTGCATAAGATTGTGTTTGTTGCACCTAGTTTTACTGTTACAAGAGCATTATTGCTGTCCTCGCTGCTTTAATTTCCATCTTATCAACTATTTCTGTCGAATATTTGGTCTTATTTTCTCACAGCTGTTGAAAAATAAGACAGATTTAACCTTTCTTGATCAAAAAAAACCCCATTGACTTGATCACAATCAATGGTCATCTTTCATGATTTGCCTTAGAGTTGTTATTCTTGAGAGTTTTAGAGCTCAGCAATGAACAAACCTCACTTGATAAGATGAATTTTTCAGCAGTGCTATAAAATGTTTGCATGCTGCATTGCATGTTTGCCACGCATTTGATACGCATTTGTTCGGAGCTGCTTTAGTTGATTTTCTAGCCGTGCATGAAGCCCAAAAATCACTGTGTTTACAACAAATTTACCAGCGGCCTTGAATCTGCATGATTCTTTTCTTCAGACAAATGGAACACGGATGCATGTCACTCGTTATTTATATGGACTATATCTGCATGCTGGTGGTGAGCAAGAGGAAATAATCCGACCCACCGCTCGAGCTCATGTCCCCCACCGCCCGTCCACCTCCACCGCGTCACCCATTCACTCGCAAAACCCCACCTCCCCCCGCTTCCTCCCTCCCTCACCACCCCCCTCCTAATCCAACACCGTCCACTCTGGTGATTGGCATTACATCAACATTCTTTCTTTCTCCCTCTTTCTTTTTCTTGCCCTTTCTCTCTCTCTCTCTGTCTCTCTTACTCTCTCTTTCTCCATTCATTCATCTTTTCACCGAGCAGGCAGTATTAAATCCAGTCGCCGTTCCTCCTATCTTCTAGCCATCACCACGGAGCGCTCCAAGTCATGTGACGAAGGACTCAACACGTTCAGAGAGGAAGGACGGATCTTGTGAGTGCTGTGGAACTGGGGCTTGTGTTTTATCTTATGTTATGCGCAGGCAGGGATTTTGATTTGACATTTTGTTGTGATGGTATTGTTTTCCTCAGGAGGCTACCAAAAAGAGTGAAGAGTTTCTTTACAGATGGGGTGAGTTCTTCTTCTTTTATCAACATTCTCAGTATGAAGCAACACATTTATTTTTTTCTGTGGGTCTGCTCTCAGCTGCTGATGTGTGAGAATATTGGAGCTCCTCTTTGGGAATACATAACATGTCTTTGAAGTAGGTCAGCTCAACGGCTATTATTAAGACCTGCCAACAGATATATGCAGCTGAAAAGACTGAAGATTATAAGATTAATACCTCGGAAATTAAGACTCACAAGTCTTTTGTCATAAAACCGTTGAGATGTTTACCTGTGACATACAAGCAAAGAGGAGTCATAGAGTCAAGTTAGCAAAAGGACAGGTTTACTGGTCTATTTCTGGTTTGGCAGCATTAGCTAACATTAGACATCATGAGCTGACTCAGTGTTTTCAGTTTGCCTTTCATTGCTTCTTAAATGACCTCGCAGTTTGTTGTTTTGAGGTGATATATGACCATATACAGAGAGGCACATGAGGTCAGACAGTTAGTCGGTTGAACTTTGGATGCAACTCTTACACAATGCGACAATGAGGCAAAAAGAGAAGTCTCAGAAAACATGTCAAAATGTGTCGTCGAAATACTGAAAACTCCCGTTTGGTTGTGATCTTACAGAAAGAAGGATTAAATAAAAACGGTGTCCTTTAAATGAGCATTCATTTCACACAAAACCACTAGAGAAACATCACAAGCATCAGAATAAATGGTAAAGGGTTAATGTCCTGACCATGGTCCTGTCTGTGTTTCAGTCTCTGGACAACCTTGGCACGGCAGAGGAGGTTCGCTCCAAACGTCACTCCACATCTGAGCTGGGAAACATCACTTACAGCGATGTCCGGCGAGAAGGATGGCTGCACTACAAACAAATTCTCACAGAGAAGGGCAAGGTGGGCAGACCAAGCTTGACTGTAACCTGACTGTAATTTAGGAGCGTTTACAGGACTCACATCCCGTCTTTCCTTCGCAGAAGGTTGGCAGCGGCATGCGTCCCTGGAAGCGCGTCTTTTCGGTTCTTCGCTCCCATTCGCTGTTCCTTTACAAGGACAAGAGGGAGGCGGTGCTCCGCGGGGCAACTATGGGAGGCTCAGCCGAGGACGAGCAGCCAATCAGCATCCGGGGATGCCTGGTGGACATTGCGTACAGCGAGACCAAGCGAAAGCACGCCCTGCGGCTGACCACGCAGGACTTCTGTGAGTACCTGCTGCAGGCGGAGGACCGGGAGGACATGCTGGACTGGATCAAAGTCATCAGGGAGAACAGCAAGACAGACAACGAGGTCAGAAGGCGGTCTTCTACCTACCTACCTACCTACCTAATGTGTTTTCACTTGTTGCAGAGTTGTAATGCAGATTTGCTTGTTGCAGGAGCTTGGCTTTTCCAGACAGGCCCTCATCAACAAGAAGCTCAATGATTACAGAAAACAAAGGTGAGTAATGTGATGCTCTGGATTCAAACCTGGTGGTTGGTGTGTTGGTCTGCGTGAAGCTTTCTGTGTGAAGTTTGGATGTTGTTCCCTTCCTGGTTTTCTCATCCCACAGTCCGAAGACATTCAGATTATCACCCCCTTTTCGATCCAAAAGATAAATACATATATCTAACTGTTAATGGAGAACCTATGCTGGACCTAAAGTCGTCTCTCTGTCTTCACCTGTAGTCCAACATCCAGCAAGCCAGACTCGTCTCCCAAGATGTCCCGCATGAAGCCTCCCTTCCTGTCAAACAACGCTGCCGGAGCCCCACGCTCCCCGAAACCAGAGGGCAAAGGTCAGTGTCAGGGGCCGAGGACTAGTATGATTCATAACTGACCCATTTGAAAATCATCATATTCAACAGTCCTGATGTCCAAGGCTCATTTGTATTTGTCTGTCTCTTTACGAGAACATAAGGCATGGAAGAAAAGTAGAAATTGATGCTCAGAGGGCTAAGTTTCTGTTCAATCTGTCCACAGATGAGAGCAGCCCTCCAAAGTCATGGGGAATTAACATCATGAAGAAGACAAAGAAGGCCGGGCCCAAAGCTTTCGGCGTCAGGTTAGAGGACTGTCAGCCCGGCGTAAATAACAAGGTAGGTCGCAATAACCTCCATCTGAGTTTAGTTCAGCAGATGTTTCCTCTAAAGGTTTGTGACTACATCTATTTGTGTCCATCTTCCCCCTCAGTTCATCCCGTTGATCGTGGAGATCTGCTGTGGTTTAGTGGAGGAGATGGGTCTGGAGTACACCGGAATCTACCGAGTCCCAGGGAATAACGCCATGGTGTCGTTGCTTCAGGACCAGCTCAACAAGGGTGTGGAAATCAACCCCGCAGAAGAGGTGAGGAAACTTTGTTTAACTAGCAGATTTAACTTGCATCCTACATTGAACGGTTATTGAGCAGAACGTGAGGCCTCATGATTCATGAGTCTCCTCTGTGTCTTCTGTTCTCAACAGAAGTGGCAGGACCTCAACGTCGTCAGTAGCTTACTCAAATCCTTCTTCAGGAAACTCCCAGAGCCGCTCTTCACCAACAGTGAGTCCAAACATGTTCCAACAAGCCATCACATGTGCTGCGTTGCCTCATACTGCCAAACACTCAACATCTGTTTTAATATTTCTCAAATCTTACCAGACAAGTACAATGACTTCATTGATGCCAATCGGATGGAAAGCGCATCAGACAGACTGAAGACCATGAAGAAACTGGTGCGCGCCTGTTCACATTCATGAATTCCTTTGAACGGGATCATTAACCTACTTGGTTGAGCTAAGCTTAGTGTGTGCAGAGGGCTGGCAGGTTAAACTGGTTTATCATTATTGTCATTTCTCTTTCTCTTTTGTAGATCCGAGATCTCCCAGATTATTATTACCACACTCTGAAGTTCTTGGTCTGTCATCTGAAGACTGTAGCCGACAACTCGGATAAAAACAAGGTGTGAAACGCGGTTTGTTGACAAATGAAATACAATCACTGCGAAATCCTCTGTATTAATGTCCTTTGCCTTTTAGATGGAGCCCCGTAACTTAGCTCTGGTGTTTGGGCCGACGCTGGTTCGGACGTCAGAGGACAACATGAAAGACATGGTCACACACATGCCTGACCGCTACAAGATAGTAGAGACTCTCATCCAGCATGTAAGACATGGGAGATGTACACATACCATATACACGTAATAGAATCCTCCTTACACTTAATATATATAATAATATCAATTCTTCTTTGTTTTTGTAGTGCAACTGGTTTTTCACTGATGAACTCGACAAGGATGAGAAGGTATGTTTAATGATGTTGTCAGTGAGTGTTATTTATACTGTTGTAGACTTTAATTAGTTAGTGTGAAACAACTTCTTTTCACCTTTGCAAAAAAAGATTTGTTTTTTCATTAACAAGACCCAAAGAAAATTTTGCAAGCGGGAAAGATAATTTCAAAATAAAAAAAAAATAAATGTTATGTACAGTAGCAGTGTCATTTTAAATGAGGTTTCATCTCAACAGGGAGATCATAGTTCATAAAAAGCAAGTCACCGACTCCTGGGAAATCGTTTGAACATTAAGTTCAAATGTTTACAGTGTGTTAACCTTTGTTAGAATGTGGACCTGCTTTATAAACTAATATTTTCCAAATGCAGCAGCTGCTACATTTACTGGCTAGAATTAATTTAGGGGAATTAATGACGCGTTGATGTGCTCCTGAAATAGGCATTGACATGCTAACCACGTCCCCAGTTCTTCCCGGCCCCGTCTTCTGTCAGCCTGTAATAAAGTCAAAGAAATAAAAACCTATTCAATATTTCACTCCTTGGGTTTAGTGACGTTTTACAGTTTATGGATGAGGTGCCAGATTCTTCTGACTAAATCAGAGAAAATGTGTGTGTGTGTGTCCTCAGACGCCGGTGGACACAGAGGACGTGCAGCCCGCCCCCAACATCGACCACCTGCTGCCCAACATCGGCAGGACGGGTCTGCTCGGGGAGGCCTCAGGTGAGCTCACAGCTTTTAGTGTCTACCAATGTGGCAAGTAGCATTTACTGCAAGTAGCCTTGGCATTAATGCTGCGTTTCCTTTAAATGTGGAAGTAGGAAATTCCCCCATACGTGTCAGGGTAATTTGTTCTAAGAAAGTTAATAGAAATTGTCACATTGAGTTTCGATCAGATTTTTAATCTGTTCTGAGGAATTGTAGTTATGAGCCTGAAGTCAGACAGCTGTATTCCTCACCTGACTGTGGGTCCTTGCAAGTCTGTCCCATTTTAAAGCAAGAATTCCCTACTTTCCTACAGAACTGGAACGCAGCATGAGACATGACACGCGTTAGCACTTGGAGTGTTTTCTGTGTTTGATAGCGTGCCTATACTTCTCTCCTTTCTGCTGACCTTTTTATTTCCCTCCATGTTGCTCATCTTTCACTTTCTCTGTACGTTTCTGCATTTCCTTCTCTTAGCTGAGCCTGTGGAGCAGCCACTGCGGTAGGATGGGAACTCCCCTGGCAATATGTGTGTGCGTGTGTATGTGTGACAGTGCATCGTATTGTGAAAGTGAAATAATGGGTGTGAGACGGAGTGTTAGCGGTGGTTATGGTTTGTGTCTCCATGGTCTCCATTACCCTCCTAGAAGTCAGCGTCTCCCTCTCAGTGTCAGAGTGAGGTCTCTGTGAAAACGTGTCACTTCAGTGTCGGCCCCGGTCTGACTAATGAATGAATGGATGACTGGATGCTCCCCGCCTGTTAAACCTTCTGTATCTGACACCAGAGTGCAAACTGGTGTCATTAAGAGACAACAAGCCCTGTTGAATGTCAAACACTGCTCTCCACTCATCCTACAGGCAACTTCAGTCGGTGCAGGCCAGTCATCAGGCCCCTAACCGCTCTAGCTCTTGACGGACTCTAGGTGGTGCCGTTTCCACATTTCGACGCCACATTTCAATACAAATCGTTTTGTGTGAAGCTTCCAGATGGCACAGGCTTTGCCTCTTGCAGCTGAAGTGAGCACAATGGCAGCAGCCACCCTATTAAGCTGGTGACTCAAAGAGTAACGTCCTCTCAAACGGCAACAGGAATAAAGAGTGTGTGGTCATAACTCCCGTGATCGAATCTCAAATGCATCCTGAGTGCGTCATGCTTGTGTTCACGCCCGCATCTTGCTTCCGCTCATGTGGCACCAACATACTGTATCTAATAATTAACAACATAATCAACCTCATAATGTGAAGTCAAATTACGCCACAACTTTAATTAAATTCGCTGAATTCACGGGCACTAACCACACACAACAACGTTCAATTCAAAAGTGTATTCAGGTTATTCATTAGTAGTTAAATAGATTTCACTTCTGAATATAGTGAAGCACAAGTTCCTGGTTCCCTCATCTTCAGATGTGCTTTCAGAGTCTATTCACTCAGCGATGATATATAATAACTCGAATGGCTTGCTGTTAACACAGTACTGATAATCTGTAGACACCTGAGATGTTGATAATCTGTTGTTAAACTGGAGGGAATCTTCTGCTCCGTGTCTTGGGAACAATGTCGACATAGCTGACCTGAAATAAGCTTACTGGACTTTTAATTTTTTAATATTTTATCCATAATACAAAGACTAAGCAGCCCCCATCTCTTAGCTTGGCACAAAACAATCTTCCGTGATGCTCATGTGGAGCAGCTCCACCTAGAAGTCCTCACCACCCTTCCTCCCCCCGATAGATCTGGCCGTGTTTTATTTGATTAGTGAAAGCTGAACCAGTGTGTTTGTGTTTGCGGGAATGTGTTTCCTTTCACACTCTTGATTACTTCTGCTTCTGTCACTGACTGATGTCATCTGTGTTTTTGGTGATGTCATCAGCGTGTGCCGTGGTTTCCTAATGCAGTACAAACAAAACCCTGCTTCCCCAATCATTGTTTCTTGTGCACATGCTCCAGTGTGCCCATCACTGTGTTTTTCCCAGTCACGGTCCGAGGACGCAGAGGGGGAATTCAGCCTGATCGGAGGAGTTTGCCTTTTTTTTCCAATCAGAAAGAGGACGCAAAACTGCAGCTGCACTGCTCAGTGTGAACCGAAACCTTCGAGCTTGCTGTGACTCCACCAGCACATGTAGCTGCAGCGGGTGTTTTCCCGTCTACAGCGGAAGAGAAACGCTCGCTCCACTGTAACATAAGAGTAATAAAGTGTGAGCAGTGGAAAGGGAGCAGTGCAGGAGCAGTTTTCTGTGATTTATTCCGGGTCTTTCCTTTAAAACAAAAATGACGATCGCACCAAAAGCCTCTGTGTCCTCCACCGTGACTGTTCTGACCCTTTGTTAACTGACCCACTGACATCTTTATTTCCTTTTCCCCAGACTCAACCAACAGTGACTCAGCTAAATCAAAGGTAACATCTCACTACATGGGCCAAGGTTAACCCCCTCCCTCCCCAAAAAAAAACATATCAGAGTGGTACACTAACATTTCTTTCTTCATCAGGGGTCGTGGGGGTCAAAGAAGGACCTCACAGCTAAGGACTTCCTGACTCTGTCCATTATGTCAGCTGTGACGGGCCGCAAACGCAGGAAGCGCCACAATGCCTGCCGCGTGGGCAGCAGCACCGACGACGACTCCGAGCACGAGCCAATCAAGGCCGGACATCTGGGAGCAGAGGAGGAAGAGGAGGCAGAGTCGCCAGTGGGAGACACTGCTCCTCGGGCAGAGGGAGAGGAGGACGACGATGAAGAGGAAGAAGAAGAGGAAGAGGAGGAGGAGGACGATGAGGAAGTTGTAGAAGGCGGAGTAAAAGAGGAGGTAGAAGAGGAGATGGTGGCGGCCGTGCCCAGTCGGCCGTGCTGCAAAGAGGAAGAGGAGGCCGGAGGAGGGCAGGCGGCCACGTTGTTGCACGAGGAGGAGGCGCAGGCAGAGGTGAAGGGCCCGAGGTGGCGAGCCCCGGAGGACGCCCGCTCCATTGTGTCCGGTTACTCCACCCTCTCCACCTTGGGGCGGAGCTTGGGGTCGGAAGGGAGGGGGGACGACGCGGACGACGAGCACAGCGAGCTGGTGAGCGAGACGGACAACGAGAGCGGCTTCGCCTCGCGCTCCCTCACCCAGGAGAGACCCGACAAACACCCGACCGCACCCGTGAACGCCCAGCAGCCGGCGGCCCCGCGCAGCTTCCTCTACACACACTTCAAACCCCCGGTCCTCTCGCCCGCAAACCTTCTCGCCCCGCCCGCCCCCCTCGCGCACACGCCCGACCCTGCGGAGAGGAGTGAAGGAGGGGCTCGCTCCACCACGCCCTCGTCCTCCTCCTTCTCCTCCTCCTCCACTGCTCACAGACTGCACTCGCGGCCTTCCTTCAACTCCCACAAGCTGATCCAGTGTGACACTCTGGCCAGGAAGAAGTCGGAGAAGACCAAGGCTCGCTCCCTGGACCTGTTTGAGGTGGCTCAGGGCGAGGGGGCCGGTTCTGGGCCAGCAGGCGCTCCGAGAGGGAGCAAGGAGAGCTCCAGGGCCAACACTTCCTCAGGCAGCAGCCAGGACAGCGTGCGGCCGGCGCGGCCCAAGCCCGCCCTGCCTCCCAGCGAGGCCGCCTCCTTCACGCCCACGGGCCCGGGCGCCAGATCCCTGGCTGAGCAGGTTCGCGCTCGGCTGCTGGGCTCGGCCGACGACCTGCGCAGCGTCGGACTGCGAAAGCCACTGTCGCCCGAGACCCGCAGGAAGAGGCGGGCCTGGCGCAGACACACCGTGGTGGCCTCCCCGACCGAGACGTCCGACAAGAGACCCCCACTGACTGTTACCGACTTCCCTTTGTCTCCCATTAGCCAAAACCAGGTCAAAACACAAGGGCTGCCTCGGGATGCGGACAGGTTCGACCAAGGACCGGCCGCACGTCAAGCACCCACCTCCAGATTCCACCAGTACCTGTGAGCCCTGGCAACTGACCCCAAGCTCCTCTCCAAGAAAAGAGCCCGAGCTGCTGACCCCCTGCAGGTCAGTAAACCGGCAACAGCATCAACGGAGCCGCGGTTAGTTGCCAGGTGCTCCGCGGAGGACAGGTCAAAAACCACCCTTTTCTTTTTGATAAGCTCCATGTGCATGGCAAGGGGCATTCCAGTGTTGCCAAAGCTTTTTTTTTTCCTCCCCTTTTTTCCAATACGTGTGCTTTTATAGTAATGATACAGAGACACAAACAGACCTCATCACAATCGATGTTACAGCCAAGAATTCTCCTTTGAGTAATAACCGAGCATCCTTCCTGTCTTCTCTTCCTTCCTGCCCCGGCTCGCGGACGACTTAAATTAAAGGGTTAATGCCTTCAAGCGACCAGAGGAGGATGCCTCAAATGGAGCCCTCTCTCTGGTTCTTGAGAGAATGGTGCTTCTTGTCAAAGTGTGGTTTAACATTAATTAGAACTCCATTTTTCTAAACCTACTTCAGTGAGCCGGAAGAGACAGACACTCACGACAATTTACCAGTCCACTAAAATACAATTTCAAGAGGGAAATCCCCTGATTGTCCACGTCGGTCTTCCTGATCTGCTCCTTCCCTGACCACAGCCACTGTAAAACTAGTCTCCAAACAAACAAACAAACGAAAAGACAAACCCGTCAAGATACAGTCGCCTCCTTCTACTTGTTAATAATGTTTGTGTGTGTTTTGCGCGAGAATATACGTCATCATGTCTGAGCGTGCCGGTGTTTGTGTTGAACAATTTTGTAACATTTGTACAAAGCCTTGTTAAGTTAACCTTTGTAAATATAATGTTATCATATTTGTTTTTACCTTTTTTAGTTATTTTTTTATGGTTTACAAAAATGTGCGTACAGGTGCACAAGTCATTTCTTTCAAGATGTTACTTGAAATGTTTCCCTTAATATATTCTTTTTTTTTTTGTTTTTGTTTTATATTCAATATATATATAGATATTATATATATATTTTGTATTAAAGTAAAAAAAAAAAGTACTTTTATTGTGATTTCACCTTTTGGGCGTACCTGTTCAAAGGAGCTGAGATAAACCCGTTCCTTGTTTCCTCATACGATGGCCTTTCTCTGATACACAGCACTGTGCAGAAGATCTCTCACGAGTCTTAGAAATAAACATCCAGCGACTATACGTTCATCCAAGTTGCACAAAACCATCTAGTAGCTCTTTCTGAAATGTAATCTGGTAATTATTAGATTATACTGGACAGTTTGCAGGCAGCTCAGCACATTGATGGCTGACCTCATCATTTGTTTTGTTATTCATGGATTACTGGGCAAGATCTGCTCCTATTTACAGAGCCCAAGACCACGTATGTCCTCTCCTGTAATAGAGACGGAAGAAGAAGAAGAAGCTCGACAGTGTTTAACAGACTGCCACAATATGGTGCAATGCATTCTACGTTTTCGCCTCTCTCATTTGGGATCTTTGCGTTTTCATCACTTCCCCTCTGAGGGTTCATCTGTCAGCACATTTATTACCCCGGGGTTACATGACGAGGAGGAGTTTTCCATAAGGTCAGGTTCTAATAAATCCTCCCTGACTTGGGGAAACGGTACACTGGAGGAAATGAAAACACGGCCAACGTGAGTCCATTGTTTCTCTCTCGAAAGTGGAACCACAAAAAATGGCACAAACAGGAGGCGGCTTGAAAATGTCATGAGGGAGACGTGTTTTCATCAAATAACCCAGTGAAGAGTAACGATGGTAGATAAGTTCTAGTCTTACCTCAAGGTTTTTTTTTCCTCCAAGTGCCTGATTTCTGGAATGTGTTTTTTGTTCTGCGGTGCCATGTCTGCTCTTATCTTTCCGTTTCCTTTTGTTATTTCTGGGTCTCCTCCCTCCTTTACTGTGGTTGATAGTATAACTAAGGCACTGACCCAAAGATGTGTACATTAAATACAAGCGGTCTAACAGAGAGGCTGGGGGAAAAGAGAAAAAAAAAAAAAAGAAGCACACTTTAAGCCAAGGACGCGTCTATGCACTCTCTTTGCCTTCAGCAGAGGCATTAACAGCTAATACTGTTGCTGCTAAGAGGGAAGAGGCATGGCATTCTCTCAGCTGCTTTTTCTTAACAAACCGAGGTCATCTCTCTTTGCCTAGTGATCCACAGTGTGTGAATATGGTACACCTAACCAAGCCCTTCCCTAAAACCTAAAACTGCATTAGGTCATGCCAGACAGCATCCAATTTCCTAAAGATGACTGCGTCGACAGGAAACCTCAGCAGTTGGTGTCTGAAATGTGATTTTACCTAATGTCTCGTTGTTGTATTTTAAATTTTTGTACATACTATCTTAATATGTAACATATTGTATTGTGTACATTTGGAATTGCTTTTGAGTATAACTAATATGACTGGACTAAAAGGTTGTCCGCCTGAATCATTTCCCCTCATGGCTGTGTGCTTTAAAGCAAGGTTATATGATGTAAATAAACAGAACTATGTTTAAAAATTTAAGTCTTCACGCGTTTGCTTTTAGAGGTTTTTTTTTTTTTTTTTGCAAAGGGCTTTTTCTTATACAGCGCTTCAAATGGGAGCATAATGACGCCCTCTGGAGGCCGCAGATAAATCCAGCCCTCTGGCACTGATTCTCTGAACTTCACCTAAAGTAGTTGGTCTTTTTTTTTTTTTTTTTTTTATAAATAAATAAAATATATAAACATATTTACACAGGAGTGGTTACACATTTATGCATTGTGTGAAAGATCAGCTGCATCACAGTCAGTCATTACACCATTATACCAAAACAGCTCTAGAAACGTTATGTTTAGATTCTGATCTCTATCTGAATCTGAATCATAAAAGAGAATGAACCCGTTGCATATTTTGCATATAGACCTTGATAAATTTAACTCGGAGTGCCTTCATCAAGAGCATCGCCTCCATATCCCATCCCCCCTCTTTTTGGATGTCAACAGTCTGCTGAGTCTTCCTATTCAGATGTCTCTTCTGGAGCCTCTCAAGAAGCTTTGTGATCATTAGTAGTCTGACAAAAGCCACGGACAGCAGTTCCTCACTGCAAATTTTATTAACCACTTCCTGTGTTTTTGGAGCAGGCTTTTACGACACATGACAGCTTGGATTGGATTTTTTATTATTATTTATTTTATTTGAACAAATGTGAACACACAGCTGTTAAAATGTGGAGTTTACTTCTGCAAAACGGCATTTACGAACTGGCTGTAATTTGAATTTCTGAAAGGGGGGAAAAAAATGCAACGTACTTTGTTTTCAAAATTAAGAATGGAACATTGTATGTCTATGAAGTTGAACCGGATAAAACAAACTTAACGTTCTGCTGCTGTTAAATACCCCCTCTTTATAAAAAAGAATCTTACTTTTGAAATATGTACATTTCTTATTGAAATCTAAGAAATACAACAGGGACGCTTACAGTCCGAATAGAAAAGAAAAGTGTTGCATCGCAATGCAAGGACTTCAAATTTCGTTTACAGAAAACGGATGACAAATTTTTAATTTAAAAAAAATGCAGTAGTCCCACGTCTTGCTTTGTATTTTTTTTTCTTTTTTTTTTTACCTTATTCAAATGGATTTCGGCTTTGACTCGAGTCCTTTAATTCGTAGCGACCTGACCTCTGTCGTTGCTGAGCTGGCTCTGCAGAATCAGCTCCGTGTTCTGGGCTCTCAGTCTCTCCACCTCTCGCTCCATCTCTTTGAACCGGACCTGGGAGCTCTCCGCGGCCAGACCCCCGGGCTCCATGGCGCGCCTCAGCCGGTTGTTCTCCTCCTCCAGCCGGGACATGCACTTCTCCAGCTCCAGGTACTCCTGCACCAGTTCCTGCTTGGTCATATTCTGCAGGCTCTCGACGTGGTACATCTCGTAGGTCTCGGAAAAGTCTCTCTGGAGAAACTCCCCACCTGCGTTCCCGGGCCTCCCGATGCCGTCGCTGCCTCCGCCGCTGCCGTCGTCGTCGTCCTCCTCCTCGTTGTCGAAGAGGTCCTCCTCGCTGCCGGTGTCCTCCATGCGCCCCCCGACCCCCAAAGACCGCCTGGCCCCGGTCTCGGTGTTGAGGTCCGGCTCCTCCCGGTCGTGCTCGTCCATCAGGAACTGAGTGGTGTTGTAAGGGGCAACCGGGAGTCCCTTCGCGAACATCTCCTCTCTCATCCGTGAAGCCCTGGCAGTCTCTTTCTCTTCCAGGGCTTTCTTCTCCTCCCAGGAAAGTTTGTTGTAAGGTTTCCAGGTGCGCTTCTTCTTGGAGGTCCTGCGCCTGTGCCTCTTTCTGCCCAGACGCGCATCTAAGCCGGTGTCGGAGTCGATGTGCAAACTGTCCTCTCGCACCCGGTTAAAAGTCTCCTCTAGCGGCGTGTCTTCCCCGTTTTTCTCCTGCGGGGCGTGATTGTTGTCGCCATGGGGCTGACTTAAAACCGGGCACTTCTGGAGGTCGTTTCCGGCTGCTGGAGCGGGACACACCTTCCTCTGTCCGCCTTTCATTTGCCATAACTTGCCTGTGTTGATATCTCTACAGTTCTGCGCCCGCTGCTGCTGCTGCTGCTTCTGCACTCTCTGTCGCCCCCTATCGCCGTTCTCTGGTCCGCCATGGTTGCTGGCTGGGAGATGCTCCAAAGCCTCTCCGCTGCTCCCACCTGATGGGCTGCCTGAAGTTTTCAGGTGATGGGTCTGCTCCGCTGGTTCTGACATCCTGACGATCCGCTCGACTGGTTCCAGTTTAGCACATTTTAAACGATGTCCGTGCTCTTAATTCTGAGCGTCAATGTTCGTTAAAAGGTGTCAAACTTAATTTGAACAAAAATATACTTATTCCAAGTTGAGCCAAAGTCGCCAAGGAGTTTTGACGTATGAAAACAAAATAAAAGTGAACTTCCTAACAGTAAACACTTGTTACTCCTCCAAGGGTTTGTCAGAGCAACTGACGCTAACTACCATTAACTGTTTCGATGCTGACTGTGCTATCGTTCACCCAGAGACTGCGTTCCGCCGTCACAACAGTATCCAGTGTGCTGCTCAAGAAGAGGGAGCTCGTGTTTATATAGCAGCTCCGCCTCCACTCGTGCGCATGCTACTGCTCGTAGCCCTCGGTGGATTGTGGGACATGCTGTTTTGATTCAAGTGAAGCTTTGGCGTAGACCTCCATATTAAACTACACAGCCCACAAGTCCACTATAAGCGACGAGCCTTTTAACCAATCAGATGGTGGGATCTTGAGTCACATAAAGCCCACCCATCTCTTTGTTGATTGGAGTAGAGGACAACTTTGCTGTTGCTAAGCTTAATGTATTTTCTGATTGGGCAATCCAGTAGTCATTCAAGAGTGCGTAATCTACACCAAGAAAGCAGTCCCGGGCATTTTTACGGCCGCTACTACTTACAAATTCAGGGTCCACAGTTACGAGTTGTAAAATACAAGTTGATATAATTACGTTCGAGCGACTTACTGTTTCCAGACGAGCAAACAAAAAATATTTAAACATGCGCAGCGCTGTTTATTTTTATTTGCTCACCAGATAGTCAAAGATAGAATCAATAAAACAATGTAACCCTCCTGTATTTTAAGCAAAGTGAAGAAGCCCTATTGCGGAATGTAGTTCGTTTTTAACGTTCGTATTAGAATATATCGAAATGCATTTCATTCTCGAAATGTAATTATTTATCGCACTTGGTGCGACACCACTGCGTCATTTAGGCACCAGTTAGTGGATTAAATGTTTCCCTTTCAATATTTTGTGTTGTGCGGAGTGATACCTTGTGGGGGCAGGGGCTTGGGGCAACTCTGGAATCAGCGTAAACAAACGACATTCATTGTGAAGCTGCCGCTGCGATCGCACTCTCGAGCCCCTCGTTGGTAAAGGGTGGGTCAGGCGATCTCACACTTGCACAGTAATCCTGCAACCAGTGGACGGAGTGGTGTAGATCAGTTTTGAGTTTTTCTGCCCACGGTCTGAGATGCAGTGTTAGTTTTGCACTGTCGTTTCGTGTTGACAGCTAAGGATAAGCTGGCTAGCTAACGTTAGCCAAACGTTAACGTTGGTTAGCTAACGAGAGCTGCGCGATGTCGCTCCCAAACTAAACACTGCATTGTTCAATAAAAATTAAAGCCATGCGCACTATGAACTAAATAAACTAAGGGTTGTTTGAACAGTGAGTTGTTCATTGCCAGTGAAAACGTCATACGGTACATGAGGCTAAGATAGCTGACAGTTACTAGCTTGCGCTACAACGTAGCGTTACCGTTAAAACCATAAGTGATCGATCAGTTTCTTCAAAATATATCCATATTCTTTGTATGTAAATTCGATTGCAGTAAATATTCTCACAAGTAAATCAAATATCCGCTACAGAAATTGATAGCCACGTTAGCCGCCTGCTAACTAGGCCAACGTGTTCCCAAAGGGTCAGCGTAATTCCTGGACTGTAACATTTCCCATGCGAGTTTCCCATTACAGTATTACGATTAACACAAACGATTCCAACATTACGACATTTCATAGGAACTATCCGAGTCAGGGCCTGTCAAAAATATTTAAACGGTCTGAAATCGGTCTTTGTTTTTCCCCAATTCGTCACATGAGACCTTCGATTAGTTTCAGGAAATAGACAGTGCCTGATCTTGCAAGGCAGCACTGAAGATTTCCTTTAGTTTACTGCTGGTTAGCAGTCCTCAGTTGAGCGTTACTCGCTAAACTAAATAACTACTCATTAACATTGTTGTCAACTTTATAGCTATTGTTGACTCGTGTAAATGATCAGTAAATTGGGAAAAATGAAACCTTGTTATTGAGTATGAACATTAATATTGGTTTTGTATTGTTTTGTTCTGTTGTACAAGCTTTACATATACACACCATACAGGCTGATTGTGTTAAAGATTTCTATTCTGTGTTCACCTTTAACTGTGCATGCTCATGTACTACCACATTAAGTTTCTCCACAGTTTTTATAAAGCAGCTTGCTTCCATTAAAGGAAGAAGTGGGTTATTCAGCCTGTGACCTCTTATGGTGGGTGACTGGTGTCTGCTAACACTGTCAGTAAAGAGTGGGAATCCAGAGGCTACAAACAACACAGGCCTACTGTTTCTACTAATAGAAGTAGGCAGAGTTTCAGCCCTGGCAAATAAGCAAGCCGAAGTGGGAATCCTGTGAGAAGGAGGTGATACGTTCCAGTTAATATGAAACCTCTTGACTATCAAGATTGAGAAATCATGCCAAGGGTTTTCATATTCTCAAATCAAGGAGCGGTGCGGCTACAGAACCAAAACTGTGTCTCCATAGATCACAGCTTGTGAGGATTAGCAGGCATGACTTAATCTCTCACCCTGTCTAACATGGTTGTTGCTGCAATTGAGAGGAGATGAAAGATATAAAATGTTAAGGGCTGATGCAAGGCCTTGAAGTGTAAATTGAAGCGATGGCTGATGACCACCTGAGTGCAGATGCACTTCACGAACGCAGCAGGTCCACATGGGTGTTTTTGTGAGTGTAACAAACGCTATGGTCTACATTAAATAAGCAACTTATATCACCTTTAACCCCATTTGTGCCACGTACTTAACCTGCTTCGTGTGTGTTCTGTGGATTAGGGAAGAACTTTATTTATTTAGTTATTTATTTTGCAAGCCCAGTGCAGAGCCAGCTCTAGACCACACGGAGCTTCTTCCCTGTCTGCTCTCTATTATAACTCCATTACAAAGACTCAGTTAAGTTTCCAGCTACTGCTCTGGTACTGTGGGTACCATCTACTCACAAAAGCATTAGAATCTAGCATTTCTTTTTCATAAAGTACACCACCTTTAAACCCACACGTCATTCACACACATACACACTGTAAATGATGAATTTGCCATTACAGAGCTGATTGTTGTTGTTGTTGTTGATGAGATCTTCAATTACCTTGAGCAACCAACAGGGGTCGCTGTCTATTCACAGATAATGAACTGGACAGGGGGTCCATTTGGATGTAAAGGCAATTTCTTCTACATTTATTATATTACTAATCTTGTTTAGAGGACCCACCCGCCCCCCCTCAAAGGAGCCACATGAACTCGATGAAAATATATCAGCTGTTTGTAAGAATGGCTGCCTATTTTCTGACAGTTTACGCCAACACCCAAACAAATGTCATACACTTGTGACTTGTGACACAGAGACAAGACGTTTTATGTAAAACTTTGTGACCGCTCATTAAGCTTGAAATAGTTTAAATAGTTGGGAAATGAACATCCCTGCTCCTTGTTGGTGCGCTCGTCTGTCTGCGTGTTTGTTGGGACAGGAGGAGAAAGAGGTGGGCGCGTCTGAAGTGCGCGCCTTGTTTGGAGTAGGTGTTACGCACTGGCATGGAGAGCGTAGCGCCGGGGAGGGACGTTTTACATGTGGAAAGGGGAATAACTTTTTCGCTCTCTCAGAGCTCGGGGTCTTTCTGGGGAATGACACCTGCATCCTCAAACTTGCCTAAAACCCAGAGTGAACTCGTCAGCCTCGAGCAGTTAAGTTCCAGCCTGTAGCTACCTTCGCTGGGTAACAATGTTAGGCAGCGGCAAGTTACCGAGCTCCAGTGCCGGTGCGCAGGGAAGAAAAGTTGTAGAGAAGACTTCGGACCCCATCAAGAGGCTCGGTAAGTGAACCTCCAACGTTGAGCTACCACTTTTATTGCCACATAGTTAACAGTCTGTCCCAGTACGAACTGTAGTATGTACAGTGCCATAATATTCCCACGACGGTCGTAAAAATGAGCTGTTGGTTGCAGTAACATCAGCTATAAGTGGAGGCTTTAACCGTGTTTTATTTCAATCTTATATCTGTTATAGTTATTTAAGCATTTCATTTGCCTAAGACTGACTTACGTATCTGCATTTTTTTTTTTTTTTTTTGATATTATTTAAAATCATTGTGCCATTTGTTTTGACCTAGTTTCTTCTCCAAATCACCAAAAACCACAGTTTTTTCCGACTCGTGATCAGCAGTTAAATGACACATCAAACAGAGCTGAACTTTGGATTGGAGTGACTGTGGGGGTGTAGATTGAAGCAATGAAGTGTTCTGAGACGAGCTGAGCTCGACACCGGGCCCGCTCCTCACCATGCCCATCCCAGCACTGACGGGGCGGCTGCCCCTCCTTGCAGAGCCATCTTAAGGGACGGTCACACCTCTCCCTAAAATAGACACCTGCTGAGCAGAGATAGACCACCTGTCAGAATCTCTGAAAAGACACTGAAGATGTCTGGAAATCTGCACCAATGTCGATGCAGTGCATGCCGTTTATCCTATTTATTCCACACAAATGTGAATAGGTGCAAACATTTTTTTAATTTTTTTTTTTTTTTTTTTTTTTGGCATATTAATAATATTAAGGTAACAACAACGGCATATAAACCGCACTACGAACAGTTCAAATACATGCATGCAGACCGTGATTTCACAATAAAGCACACAAACGTAAGGGATTTAAACAGATACATTAACATAGAACAAACTAGGGACAGGTCCAGACTTGCAGACTGTTGTGATGTGGGTAGATTGTTTAACATTGCAGGTATGAAAGCAAATATGTGTCGCAGATGCGATGATAAAATGCGTCGCAAGGGACTATGTTGAAACTGTGACTCTGTGCAGACGGTCGTTTAAACAGTACTGGTGTTTGAGTTATGAAACGGTTTCTCTGTAATTCACTGACAGTTCTATATTTGAGCGTCCCGTAAATACTAAATAATGAAGCCAGTGAGGTCACCCACCCCGACCCTTTACCGCACCATGTGTGATCATAAATCAGTCACGTGGTCTTAAACCCGTGACGTCTTTTTAATCCTTACTCACATCAGATGGGAAACACCACATAGTTTTGTCATCTATGGATAATCTGAGTTTAGAGGTTCGTATCATGTGGTTTCCTCCTTGTTCAAAGATTTCTCACTAGCTGTGAGCCTTTTCCCCGCAGACAAAGGGATGAATGTGGCCTGTGAGATTTGTTAGTTTTGAGATAATCCGTGTCCGTCTACACACAGATAGATATATTCGTGGTCATGGTCATCCCAGGGGGGTTTGTGGGGTTTCATTTCTGAGCGACTTCGTGGATGTTCATGGTGTTGTCAGCCTGTGCCACACAGCAGTTATTTCCACATGAAAACAAATAGGCGGCATAAGCCCCAAATTTACACGAACAGCCTGCAGGATTTAGTTTTTTCGTCACTACAAGTTACCGTACACGTGCACAGACCTTTGACTTTGCTTTATATCTGTAATGGAGGCATCACTTTCTCCACAGCGCCAACCCAACCGAATCACTCATCAGTCTAAATCTATTGTTGAGATGTGAGATGGATTTAACTTCAGTGGGATTTAACAGAGCTCATCTTAAAGTAAATAACATCATATGAAAAAATTGCACATATTGCAGTAATTACACTGAATGTCTGCTTTATGTTTTTTTCCCCCCTGTATTCTGATACCTTTACCAAAAGGAAACCACATCACTACTGCATATTAGAATAAAATGACCAAAATATTTGAAGGAGTTAATGTTTTATTATCATTATTATTATTTTCCTGAGAAAGACGACCTTTATGTTGGCTGATAAATCTTGGACAAAACTGTTTTCCAGGCTTTTGAGACCAGTTTAGCAAAGCTTAAAATTTCAAAGTAGCACAGCGGCGTATTATTATTATTATTATTATTATTATTATTATTATTACTATTATTCTGCTCCCAATCTCAAAAAAAGTTCCCACAGTATCTTGAGTATTTCTAAAAAAAAACACCCGAAGTCATTGTGCAGCGGTGAGCCACGGAAACTTTCCTCGTCGCGCGGTTACTAACCACACGAACACATGCTTAATGACCTAGCGGTTAGCATGGTTAGCATACAGGCCTGGCCGCACTGTAACCTAGAAAGTGAGTAACGTTAGTTAACGGTACGTTTGGCTTGACGTTTTGTCTGAGTGAGACGAGTCATGCACTTTGTAACCATGGATGTAAAACGTGATAAGATGATGCTAATGGTTCGGAGTTGCTAGCTAGCGTGCTAAAGTGGTGCTAACACTACATACATACATTGTGCCTTACTGTTGCATGTTCTAATATTTGTGGTGCGAGTTTGAAAATAAATGTTTTCATAAAACTTGATAAGATGATGCTAATGGTTCGGAGTTGCTAGCTAGCGTGCTAAAGTGGTGCTAACGCTACACTGTGCCTTACTGATGCATGTTCTAATATTGGGTGTGTATATATATATATATATATATATCTAAGTTTTAAAATAAATGTTTTTGCACTGCCAAACACTTGGGAGTAACACTTGTGCAGTTAAGAAATAGTCCTCTGAGAGAGTTAATTGCTAAAACTACATAAAACTGCCCAACACCAACACTGGTTGGTGTTGGGCAGTGTTAAATTTGACTACAAGAAGAGTAAAATTTACACTCACTTAGTATAAAGGTACCAACACTCGAAAAAGTGTTAAATTAACACTCTGAGGTGTGGGCCCAAATAGACACTTAGTAATTGGTCATATCTCGCTTATTTTTGAGCAAGTTAATGATGTTTCATGCTGAAGGACAAAGAGAGTATTTAACTGAAAGGCGCCTATTTTCCACAGAACAAGAAGAGGCTGCACAGCTTTTGTGTTCCCCTCTGTGCCTTCCAAGAGCCATTGGCCGTAGTTCTTCATGACACTCTCTTTCTAATCCTGTCTCATTTCTGTGGAATCTGCTTTCACATCAGGCAAACTGAGTGTCTTTTTTTTTTTTACTTGGGAAGGCTACATGAGATGTTCTTGAACCTCATCACTTTTATTTGAGGCTGGATGTTGTATTTAAAGACACGACGTCCCCACTTGCCACCTGACCCACCTCATGGGGACAGCTGAGGGGCAAAATTGAGAAACTGTAACCGGCCCTTCACCCCTATCATCCCCACAACACACTAACTTGTCTGTGTATGTGCAAGTGTAGAATCTTTGCTAGCTGGCTCTCGTGACAGTTGTTATGCTGAGAGAAACATGAACCGTGTCCCAGGAGTAGTTGGCTGAGTGCAGAGGTCTCATGCAGAAACAACCTCTTACTGACCAGCATAGAGCAGGTACGTGAAGCACCATCTTTGCTCAGAGTGCAGATGCGCCCTTGGAGAACTGCGCCTCGTGGGATTTGTGTTTTTTTCTTTGTTCTTTTTTTTTCATTTTTCTGGGATACAGTTAGTCCTGCTGAGACTTCCTTCTTTTAAAGTTTTCCCCAGTTGTTCAAACAAGAAGCTGCTTTCCTGCCACTCTTGAGCTTTCATTATAGAGACGATGATTCTAGTCTATTGGACGGTTTGTCATGAATTTTTGTGTTCCCCAGAAGATGAACCCTGCTCCAAATGTAGTAACCCTCACACCTCACACTGTGGCACCAAAATTAGTTCTGTCTGTATTTTATTACCGCAACTACGCCCGAACTTTAATCAATCAACTTTGGATGCGACTAGGACGCAAAGGATGACTCTTATTCTTTGATTTTATTGCCTTGAGGATGGTTTGATAATAGAACAGGTTGATAACCTGGTATGGAAAAAAATGCTTTAGCCATCACATTTTGACATTTACTTTTATGAATTAACTAATTCAAAATGTATTTAAAGAAATAGGTCATTACAATTAACTTAGGATGTCAGTCATATATTCATATTTATATTTAAAACAACACCACAACTTACCTTTTGTTCTCTAAAATGACATTAAAGTTTCAAATTAAGTTTGATTTGACGCGGCGGTATCCAGCTTTCCATATGGAATCATGGAAATCACATTTTAATGAGTAGTTAATAGGCTACTCTATGGGGCCATTATTGTAGCAAAAGTATTTCCTCCGGCCTCAGCTCATGAGGAAAGTTATTAGCAAACTGACATGCTGAGCCAACATGGCAAACACTGAACCTGTAAAACATCAGCATGTTAACAGTCATCGAGTGAATTTGCCGTCAGCCCCAGGTCTGTTTAGTACTACTAAGCAAATACGTGCACGCTCCAAACTGTTTGCTGCTAATGATATAGGGCCTAAAGGCTATTACCATTTATTAATGTCTTGATTCTGGATTAAATAATAAATACTTACTTAAATACTACATGGCAAATGTAAGCTCACTAACATGCTGATGTAATATGGTAAACAACGCTTATGATTATTAAACATGCAATATATTAATAGCATTGTGAGCTACCATACTGACGTTAGCATTTAGCTCAAAGCATCTCCGTATCTCCACGCTGCAGCCTCAGTGAGCAGCCAGCATTGCTGCACACTTCACTCTGGCTTGTCTTAACTTTCTTCTCTAACTCTGACATTTCTTTTCTAATATGCCTGTGTCAGAATACATTAGCTAAGTTTCCAAACAGTTGGCATGCAGGGTTTTGGTCAGCTGATGAAGGGGACGTCCACAAGATTTTCTGCTGGAGATCATGTCAAGAAAACACAATCCAGCTTTTTGGCCTGAAGAATCACGCCCATCACTGCGTTTACACAAGCACGGAGAGGCTTTCAAAAGCGTACGGTGGATTAAGACATGAATGTGCTTGTGGCTGAACGGATAGTGTGTTGAAACGTGCAGAGACGCTCACACTCGCAGACTTGTTGTCACTCTTCTGTTGAAGGTATTTATTAAAATACGTGTGAAAGGAAAAATATGCTATGAGTCAGAGATGTAGTTATAAAAGGCGATAAAGGTTAGTTGGACCAGAGCCAACTAAGACTGTTTGGGCAGCTTAGCGTGGTCAGTGACCTGCAGTTAATCAGGTCCTTGTGCTCTGCTTGTGGGAATGCCTTGCATGTGGTAACAGCTTGGAAAAACAGGCTTGTTATGGATGGAGGTCTGCTAGGGGGAGTTCTTTGTGTGCGACCCCGATGGTGAGAAATCTGTGGTTGCACTCGGTTTGTTTTTAGTCCGGGGGGGGAGGGAGCTGAGAGAAGTTTGTGTGTGCTGTAGCTCTGGGGGCCCTCTGAGGAACTCTGTCAGCCATTTGGCACTGGCAGTATGAGGACTGTGATTTAAGGGATAGAGAAAGAAAGTATGCCAGCTGAGCCTCGACGAACCTTAAGAGATACGCAGGAGAGATTAAACCCTGAAGACTAATTTGATGAGTTAGACTTTGTAAAGGCCGCTTCTTTGTACAGTAGTGAAAGAGGAGGCTCTGTGAGAGGTCCCATTCATCCCTGCAAAAGCATCAGTGAGCCATAGCTGAATGCCCTTTAACACTTGCACTCAGTCTTGTATGTAAAGCATTTGTTGCAATATTTATTATAGGTTAAATAAGCCCAAGCCATTTGCAGTACTCATCTTGTTAATTCAACTTTTAAAACTAGTCAGTTTCATAGTGTACAGTACTCCAGAATGTACCAGGTTCAAGTTGAATGTCTGATTACTTTTTTAACAAATAAGAACTGGCTAAATCTTATATGATGTTATTATAACTTATTATATAAATACTTTTTACCTGTGAGTCATGCAGAAACACTCACTGCACTTTATCGAATTGCTCTCTGAGCCCTCTGTGGATCTGTTGTATTTAAACCTTTGGAATGAATCTGCTGTGTAAACACTTCTTTCTACATGGACCTTCCAATTTTAAACCACCATCAAGTTTTTGACCTGCTACAATTGATTTGGCCTCGTTTTGTCTGAAAAATAGTCCAAACCTCACATGTGTGTAAAATAAAGAATAAGCTAAAAGATTAGAGAATGGGGAAAATAGTGGTTAATATAATCAAAACAGTATAAATTGTTCCCGCGACCACTAATGGATGATTTATCAGAGGTCTTTATCTCTACCTTAGACTTAACTTAATCAAGATTTAATCAAGACCACTTCACATAAAAATAGCTTTTTAAAAATGCTTCCCTCTCCTTTAACATGCCCCGATCCTTTCAGTGCTGGTACCAAATAACAAAACATTCCTCTGATCCGAGGCTTTTGAAGTTGTGAGTCGTTCCTGATAAAGTTTCCCTTGATGCTGATTGCCATGGAGCACTTGCATGAATGCTGCAGCCAGGCAAACACACTGCAACGTCTTTTAGCTTTCAGTGTAAAACTGTATAAATTAACTGTTATAACAGCCTTCTTTTCTGCTGCCTGTTGGCCGGCTCCTGCCCTAAGAGAGAAATAAATCTACGGATTATCGTGACTGAATTACATCCCAGCGATCCGCTCTTCTCCTCGGTCTTCTGACATGTATTTGAAAGAAACTGTGGATGAGATATTTCTTGGTTAAAATTTTTCACAGCCATCCCAACAGCTACACTACTGTGAAAACCCCATGTCATTTCTTCCAAGGCTTGTACATACAACACAGTCTTAAGTTTAGGGTATAACCAGAGGAGTGTTTACTATTTTTGTGTTTTCAGTGGGATAAACACTGAAAGGCTTTCAAAAAAAAATAAATAATTGCATTATGAAATTGAGTAGAGCTGAAGCAGAGCTGGTACGTGTAGAGGTTATCACAGAGGATAAATCCCCCTCAACTCTATCAATTAACTCTCTCACTATACTTTATCTTGTGAAATTAGATGGACTGCCACAAACTTTAGCACAAACATTCATTGATTCTATCCTTAGATATCCTTAGATTGCCTGACTTTATCTCAAATAACATCATCTTCTTGTCAACCCAAAGAGGCGTTTAAAAAAAAAAGAGCGATGAAACATCTTCTCAAAACTCTACAAGTCCACTTGCTTTGTTTTAAACACCTTTTGGATATACTATGACCTGGATGACTAAGAGCCTTCACAGACATTGCTACACACTTTGGGACCTTTTGACTGGTTTTAGGAATATGAGAGGACTTTGAGGAAACTTGCAAACTACAGGAGCCAGCTTCATTTCAACCTGAACCATGATGCATGCAACATAAGATTATTCCCACCAGCCTACACCTAGGCTCCATCTACCCATAAGATTGGAAAAACGCATCAAACAAACCCTCAAGACATGTGGATCCCAACTGAGCCTTTATCTGTGGCTCAAGAAGGTATTCCAAGAAGGACAGGGAGGAGGAGAAGAACACTTTATCATCACCTACGTTGCTGTAGTATCGGAGAAACTTTTCAGGAAATACCGCATTCCAGTTTCAATTTCAAACCTGGTAATACACTTAGACAAAAACTGATCCACCCAAAGACAAAACACCCAGGCGAAAACAGAGTAATGTAGTGTATACTGTTCAGTGCAGTGAGGAATGTACAGGCTTGTACATTGGGAAAACAAACAACCCATCCACAAAGGCATGGCTCAATACAGGAGAGCCAGCTCATCAGGGAACGACTCAGCGGTCCACCTCTGCCTGAAGATAGTAATGTCAGAACCAGAGAAGACAGATGGTTTGAGAGTGGAGTAAAGGAAGCCATCTACAGTATGTCAAATTGGAGAAACCTCTAAGCATAGGAGGTAGACTGAGGTTTAGTCTGCCATCAGTTTACAAAACAGTGTTAACTTCTTTCCCCAAGAAGTTTCAACAACATTTAAACCTTGAGACAGAAGGCCCTCATTGACAATGGCTTTGTCAGAGCACCATTCATAGGGGAAGTGGATAAGGGACAAACAGTCCCTCCACTCAATGACAGCTAAGTATCAAGCCCTTAACATGAAATTAGCTGCACCAATTTCCAGTTATTACAGAAACAAGTCAGACAGGTTTGTGAGGAGTTTTGCCCACAGAGTTTCCAATTAAAACCAGTCCCTTAGAACAGATGAGCAGCGAAACGTCTTCAAGAATCTCAGCAAGCACAGTTTCTTTTTTAAATGCATTTTGGATTACCATCTCAAAAGATGTAAAACTTTATACTTACTAAACATGCACCGTACCATGTTGTTATTAGCATCTAGCTTAAAGTACTGTAACTCGCAGAGCTGCTTGTGAGGCTTCATATGTTTTGTCGTTCCCCATTGCTTCTAAGTTGGCCTACTACAGATCTGTGACACATCACCCCCACCTCCTCAGACTCGTCTGCATTAGTAGAATACTTCTTTGTTGAAATTGTCTTCATATCTAATGAATGTTGGAGTCATCTTGGGAGTTTAGGATCTCAGGGACGGTATGTGTCACGCTTGCTTGGATTGTTTCACAGCGTCATTTAAGCTGAGCCAAACACACGTGTGTAATTGTGCAATGAATGGTGAACTTAGAAGTAAGTGTCCTACCATAGCTGAGTTTCTTTCATTTGTACAAGGGAAGATGTATGTCAATCAGTATGAACACAGATCATACACCTACAAGACTGACTCCACTCTACTTTCTTATGACCCAGTGGTACAATTTCACAACATAGTAATTTTTCTATTTAAACTTCCTGTTTTCTTTTCCATTTGTGCTTCCTCCAGGGCTTCTCGACAATGAGGACATACGTATGATGATGCAGGGCTCCAGCATGGTGAAAGTTCGCTCATCGAGGTGGCAGAAGAGCAGAAACCTGCGGCTGCTGGAAGACGGACTCACCGTGTGGTGTGAGTCCACCAAGAGCTCCCGCAAAGCCAAAGCCCAGCAGACATGTAAGTTTGGCTGAAACCTGGCTTTATGATTAGGGAGAGCAGTAAGAGGATCTGGTTCATGTATGGGTGGGCTTCCCTGAACAGACGAATCATCCGGAGGGACTTAAGGGGGAGGAGAGGCAATGGACTGAGAGGAAAACATGGAAGGAACAGGAATCTTAAAGCATGCTCACTTGATTGATTGAAACCAAACTAAAGTAATGCAAAGAAAGGAAACTTGGGTCATATCTGATTAAGCATAAAAGGGAAGGAAGGAAGGAACTAATGTAGCAGACCATCCCAGTAAACTTGGGAACGTGACTCATGTCCTCACTAAGCCTCCTGCACATTGTTCAGTTATTGAACTTTGTCATTTTGGCTCATGCTCCCAATTCTTCTTCGCTTTATTAAAGTTTCCCCTGTAAGTTTGGAGGCTTGGCAAACTAATAAATACATATTCTTACCCTTCCTAGATCTCTGGTTTAGTTCAGATATGTTTTCTTTTCTATTTTGGATGAACTCGTCCTTAAAAATTCTGTTCCTGTGGGGGTGTAGACAGGAGATCTAGGAGACCTGAGAGTGAGGGTCCTGACTGGCAGAAACATTTGGGAGGTTGTCCTTGGAAGGTACTTGGAAAGGTCAGGGATTGTCAAAAGAAGACGTGACAGGCATGTTCATCTGGCCATCTCAGGCTAAAAACAACCAGTTGCAGTCTGTTGAGGTTTAGAGGCTACTGAGCAGTCAGTGTAGCCAGCTACGATGTTATGAGCGTCACTGAAAGATTCTTGCCGTGTTTGTAAGGGACATTTTGGCGTTTAAAAGGCACACTCGCGATTGCTGTTTTGACTGAACAATAGTAGCTTCTCAGTTCTCAAGCCTTAAACACATCTGTAGCTGACGTGAGTTGCTCGTATTTGTGTCTCTTTTCTTTCTCTTTCTCTTTGGTAAACAATGCACAAGAGAATGTAATGACTTCTTTCACAGCAAGTGTCAGGGAACAGAAACTAAAACCTCCTCTTGTACATTTGATACATTCCCATCTCAGCCTTCTATGTTCCTCATCAGCATACAAACTCTATGAGGTTATTTAAAGAATGGCAAACAAGACTGGTAGACAAGCTGATTGAGCGATGTGTTCCATAGAAGGTCATTAAAAAGTGATTTTCATACTAAAATGATATATTATATTTGAATGCATTATTTTCGTGATTTAATGTTCTCTCTCCTGGAGTATTTTTAAAGCACCGTTCAGGCCGACAGACAGATAATGCGATGTTGTGTCAAAGTGGCAGGCCGATGCCACTAACATCTTTGATCAAGTTATTCAGGGAATCAATTTGAGGATGTCAGTACAGTATGTAGGACATCTTGTTAGAGCTCGCTCTAAGAGAGCTTGACTATTCTCTAACAGCATCTCAGCGTTACGTCTGGCCTAAATTAGAGGAATACAAATGCCTGTCAGCGTGTAAATGGAGCTGGAAGACAAAGGCTTTGCAAGTGATTTAGTGGGTGTAAACAATAGAAACAATTAACATTCAGGCACATGCCCACCAAAGAGATGTGTGGACAACGGCAAAGTGCTTGGACTTTTATTTAATTGACGTGTTATGCTACGTTTTCTATTGGAATACAAATTTGTGGTGTCAGCTGACATGCATGACATCAATCTCTTTCACCCTCTTTTGTTTTCTGCATTGTTGACTGACCTTTGGCTCTCTTACCTCTGCTCTATTTGTGCTCTTCATCCTGATGTTGGAATGCAGTTTAATACCACAGCCCTGCTAGCTGCACAGAGTGGGTGGTTGGGCAGGTTTATGGGTCAGCGGGTGGTGAAGGCCGTCTTGATTGTGCTACAGACTCGCCAGAAATAGACTCAGAGTGTTTGAGTCGCAGCGTGTAACAGTCCTTACGCTGGTGACAACCAGTAGTGTGACCACTTTAGAGGACAGATACCAATAATGCCACTCTGGCTGTGTGCTGAGGAGCAAATTGGTGTGTGCGTGTATGTGTGTGTGTGTGTGTTTGTGTGCGTCAAAGATGAAGGCTTGGCTTGGTTAATATTTTTCCGAGCTCCAGGCTCTTCTCCGGGTTCAATTTGATCTGCAGTTGTGAAGGGTGGCGCCTTATGCTTGCAAGCACTTGGCATACGATACACCACTTAAAACTTCTGCTGCTCTAATCAACAACACACACACACACATATACATGTCCTCTTTGCCATGTCTCTGATAGCCACAAAGGAGGAATGTGGAGTCATTTTGAAGAGGTGGACAGCAGAGGCTTTTACGACCTTCAGCAAGAGAATGAGGCTTTTGTCAGGACAGACACTGCTGACTGCCCAACTGAGTGATCAACACACAGCAGGCATCTGAGGGCAGAAATAGATTGCTCCCGAAGAACGTTTATTGTGTTAGGAGCCACTGTGCGTTTATATTAAGTTGCTTTTTTCCCTGGTCTCAGCCCACCTTTGCAAGCCTAAGATTTAGAGCTCATTTATAGCCAAGACAGTTTCAATCATGGCCTCTCTAATAAATTCAAACAATTAATGTGGAATCTACAATGTCCTGCAAATGTGTGGTAACAGAAAATAAATGCTATTTTTGAAGTTTGAAAAAAATCAAAAGCTCTAAGCAGCATAAACATTGTTTCAGATTCAGATGCAGAAAAATGTATTTGTTCCCAAGGGGCAATTTACAAGACACGTGTAAAGGACAAAACCAGATACTTTGACCAAGCAATTTCCCTTGTGGATCATTAAAGTCTGTCTAAGTCAGGGGTCGGCAACCCGCGGCTCCGGAGCCGCATGCGGCTCTTTCGTTCCTCTGTTGCGGCTCTCTGTGGCGAGCGGTGCGGGGCAAGGACACTGATCAAAGCCGTTCACTTTTTTTACGCTAACTGCCTCAGAATAGCGGCAACTAATCACTCATCAGTGAACGGGCGACAGCTACACAATAACTGAATGACACTGAATGCCACACCACACTCACGATTGTAACGTCAAACAACCAAAAAACACTGAACTCCCACAGTGCATTGCAGCACATTTACTAGTTGCTATCGAGTATTTAATTAAAATGTATTTTTATTTTAGCGCGTTAGTTTTTTTAAATATAATTCTAAATTTGAATTGATGATGATCTTTTAACATTAAAATAAAATGTATTTAATTTTTTGTCGCTCAAAATATACGTCACAACTTCCGACGTGCGACACCCGCCAGCAGGCCCAGCCCGCTACTTACTGAACTTTTCGACTCCAGGTAAGACAACTACGGATAGATCCCTGTTATGTTACATAAATGCAGTTTCGTTTTCTCTGTAGCAGTTATTTTATTTCATCAATGCAACACACTATAGGCCTAGCATAGAGGTGAAAACGATATATGCAGTGTTGTCTTCATTTTAGATGTCAGAGGGGTTTTGTGGCCCCCAGTGTTTTTTTTTCTGTGCGAAACGGATCCAAATGGCTCTTTGAGTGTTGAAGGTTGCCGACCCTGGTCTAAGTCTATAACAGTTTGGAATTTCAAGTCAAGTACAGGCAGAGTAAGTGTAAATGGGAGCTACAGAGATTATATATTAATATGTTATTGCAGGATATTGTATAACAAATAGTAATGCTTAACAAGACAGGTGAGAGAGAGAGAGAGAGAGAGTAGTGGGGGTGGGAGGGGTCACTGGAGGGCTTGAAGTTGGAGCAGTACTAGGAACAAAGGTGACCCTCGTCCCCTGAGCCACTCAAATGCTGAGTGGAGGACATGTGAAGGGTCTTTGGTGATTTGTTTGCCAACCTGTTGTGCCTGTTGGTCATGTTTGTGTGAAAAGGTTCTGACAGGTAACCAGCAGGTTATGGAGAATGTTATGATACTCTCTCTGAAACTGTAATAAAATAACAGTAAAATGGCCTTGCTGACTCCAAAAGAACTAACTTTCCCAAGGAGAGATATTGCCCCTGCTGACACCTCCTGAGGGTCTTCCGTGTTAGAAAGTTTCAGCAGGTTGTCTGAGATGGTGCCCAAACATCTGAACTCCTTGACTAGTTCCCCTTGGGTGATGGTGTTCACTGCTGCAGTTAGATGCCTTTGCTTGTTGGTCACCACCATCTCACTGGTTTTGCTGGTGTTCAGTTCTAGGTGTGAGCTGTCACACCACTCTACAAACTCCTGAAGAGGAGCCTGACAAATATTTCATTAGCGTATTTGGTCAAGTGACAGTTGGGCTGTGTGGATCTGCACCCGTCGGTGTACAGGACGAAGGGCAGGGCTGATAGCACACAGCCCTGGGGGGAGCCAGGTGAGGTGAAACAGAGGTATGAGAAGGAGTTGTTAATCAGTAGTTTCTGTGACTGGCCACATTCAAGTGGGGTGGGAGTTTAGTGGCCGGGATGTGGGGCTGACAGTAGTCTGGCTGAAGATACTAGATTGTTTCTCTTTATTATTGGCATATTTTGCTGCATAACACTGTGTATACATATGTTTGTAGAGAGGTGGACAGTTGACCTGAAAAGCATTAGTTAGCTTTTAGCTGCTCCTACTCATAAGCACAAGCCATTTTCAAAAGTCCTAACTCATGTTTCCTTTCCCTTTTCCTCTCCAAAGTTGCAGTGACAGAGGTGGAGTGTGTGCGTGAAGGCTGCCAGTCGGAGGCACTGAAGCGTCTGTCCGGTTCCGTCCCGGACAAACACTGCTTCACGGTGGTCTTCAAAGGAGCCAGGAAGAGCTTGGACCTGCTGTGTCCCTCTGAGGAAGAGGCTCAGCGCTGGGTGCGAGGACTCCGCACCTTAAAGGAGCGCGTGGCAACCATGACTCAAAAGGAAAAACTGGACCAATATCCTACCCAGTCTCCAATACGCTAGATTAAGTTTACTGCAGTTGAGGCGGCATGGTTATGGTGACTGGCTCTGCTGTCTCATGCGTCATCCCACATTCAAAGCATAGCTAAGGTGACAAGTAATGACTAGATAAAAATGCCCTGTCTAAATATAGTCCCAACTATCGCTGCTAATTACTATCTCTTATAGCCAGCGGAGTGCGTAGGTGGCAGGTAGAAAATCACCCCTGCAGCTCTGTTTAAATGTCCTTTATTGTTTATTTCATTCTCAATTAATCATCCACCAAGCAACAACTATACTAATCATTTCAGGGACATTAAATGGGTGGAAATCTGAACTTGAAATGCGAAAAGCATTTGCTTTAATGTGTATTGACAGCATCAGCGTGATTTATTGCCATGAATTAAGGACAGGCAGACGTGTTAATGCTCTCTGGCAAAACACAAAACTATACCATCGTATTTAACATAACACAGTATGACACATCCCCATCAGGAAGTGTAGTCCAGTTACAGTGTGCGTATGAGCCCAGCCTCAGCTGTTGGACTCTGTATGTTTTAGTCTGGTTTTATTTCTTAACTCACTCCACTTGGATCCGAGGCTACCTGAGACGAGCAGATCAGAACCAGGACGGCAAGATGAGCTACGACGAGGTCAAACGGCTGCTGCAGATGATCAACATCGACCTTAGTGAGCATTACGCCCGCTGTTTATTCAAGGTCAGGTTCGTGTGAGTTTTTAAGTATCTGTGCCGTCAGTGTCCATAAAACTGGTGTGATCTAAGATCTGACAACACACACTATAAGCAATGAGAGTATGTGAAATCTAGTCAGGGTAGTATTATTTTTCTCCGACACCCAGGGGTCCGGCGTCTGTGTTCAATTATTAACCCAGCGGCAAGCCAACCACCCACCCCCTTCTGTTTTTCACTCCTCCCCTCTTATCTTCCCCACAACAAGTCAAGAGCCATTTATTTCCTTATTGTGAGGGATTACTGTCTAGCTACGCCCCTCCACCGTCTATCATAGCCTGTTTTATGCACCCTCTCCGTGCAATTTCCTATACTTTAACGTGAGCGTGCACAGCTGCGTTGAATTGCTATGGGGGCTCTCTCAACAGGGAATTTGAGGCACTCCCCAAATAAGGCATACCATGTTGAATGCTTGTTTATCTTCCTCTCTGTGTGTTCAGTTGTTTGTCTTTTTAAACCCTTGCCTCTCCTCTGCACCCCCAGCGGTGTGACCGATCTGGTGATGGCCGGCTGGATCATATAGAGATTGAGGAGTTCTGCAGGGAGCTGCTGCGGCGGCCCGAGCTGGATGCCGTGTTTAGACACTATTCGAGTAATGGTTGCGTGCTCACCACTGCTGAGCTGCGCGACTTCCTCGGAGACCAAGGAGAGGACGCCTCTCTAAATCACGCCCAGAAGCTTATAATGACCTACGAGCTCAATGACTGGGGTAGGTCCCAAAAAGCAGTCATTACAGGATTTAAAGGATGACTCCACATTCGTTTCATGTAAACACTCATGATCCTCTCTCCTGGCTGACAAAATAGCAATTTAGTCTGCCGCCATAAAAGATGCCACAAAACCCTGCTGCGCAGTTGTGATGCACTTTTGATTATACACTGGGGCAGGGTTTGTTCGTTTTAAGGAACAACTGAGGAGTTAACTCGAGCAGTAATACCCAAAGTGGGTGAAATGAAGAAGAACAATCACAACCAAACCAAATATTTAAACATTTAGAGGACAGCTTGTCCTCTAAAGTAGCACAATTCGGGGATATGGTTTAAACTGCTTCAGTAATGCTCCTCAATGCAGCTTGATTTGTTTGCTAACATTGGGCACCATTCACTGCTCATCAGACCAAACCCAGTCAGGCTGGAGCAGCAAATCCTAGCGGCGTTCTGCCTTGCATAAATTAGACTTTTCAATAGAATAAAATGTCAGTTGTTTTCTCAAATATTACTGAGTCTCGCTACGAGGAAGATATCATTTTATATATTAGGCATTGTGATCATACACCGATCAGCCTTAGCATCGTGAATAAAGTGAATAACATTGATCATCTTGTGACAATTCAGTGTTCTGCTGGCAAACTATTGGACCTGGCATTCATTCATGTGGATGTTAATTAGACATGTAGCACCCATGTAGACCAGACCAGACACCCCCAACGGGTAGCAATGACACTCCTTGATGCCTGCAGCCATCCCCAGCAGGATGCAGCCTGACACAGACACACACACATAAACGGTTTAGGAACACTTCAAAAAATATGGAAGAACGGCACAAGGTGTTGACCTGGCCTCCAAATTCACTAGATTCCAAACCGATCAAGTGTCTGTGGGATGATCCACAGAGGCCCCTCCCCTCAACCCATAGGACCCAAAGGCCCCCACTAACAACATTCCATGTCCATTCTCTGAGGAGTCAGAACTATTTTGGAGTCACAATGTTATGTCTGATCGGTGTTGATGATGCATATTGCCAGACACGCTGTATCATATGAAAACACTGAATCTGAGTTCATTGGGATGATGCTGTTGATTAACAAAATAAAAGACAATGACTTGATGAAAACACATTTATCCATTTATTGCAGCTCAGAAGAACCAGGTCATGACACAGAATGGTTTCACCATGTACATGCTGTCCGTGGAGAACGATGTCTTTAACCTTGACCATGGCAGAGTTTACCAGGATATGACCCGCCCCTTGCCCCACTACTTCATATCCTCATCACACAACACCTACCTTACCAAGGACCAGGTCACCAGCACCAGCAGCACTGAGCCATACATCAGGTATTCAGACACAGACTGAGGGAACATCAGAGAGCAGCACATTTTTAACCACACTCTCCTAAAGCATCCTCAAATCTATCTACTGAGATTTTGCTGTGGTTTAAAATGAAATTTGTCTGCCATGGTCAGGGCTTTGAATCAGGGCTGTCGCTGTGTGGAGCTGGACTGCTGGGATGGAGATAAAGGTGAACCTGTCATCTACCACGGCCACACACTCACCTCCAAAGTGCCCTTTAAGGAGGTCATTGAAACCATCTCCCTGTATGCCTTCAAGGTAATGGACTTTATTTGACAGCTTTTACTGCTGTAAACCCTCAGTTGTCCCTGCTAATGAAATAAGTGAGCAGCAGTCAGTCAGTAAACAATTCCACATCACTGGCTTCTTGCTTTCACAATCTACTACGCTTCTTGTGGTTACATGCTTGGCACTGAGGCAGCCCTGCCGCGTTTTGGTATTCACACATTATAGTATGACACTGTTGCACTGCTATTACGTGATCTGATTGCATTTTAATGACTTAGCATAAGAGTTTTCCTGTGCTTTTCCCTGCAGGTATCTGCATACCCTCTAATCCTGTCCTTGGAGAACCACTGTTCTGTGGAGCAGCAAGCTGTCATGGCCAAACACCTCCGCACAATCCTGGGCAGAAAACTGCTCACCAAGCCTCTCGGCGACCAGCTGCTGAAAGAGCTGCCTTCTCCTCAAGTAAACAGACGCACACACACACACACATACACGTACGCACACAGCTGGATTCTTTTTTCAAAGAGCACTAGCTGTCTGGTTTTCTAATGAAGTCATTTGTTCTGATGACCTTCCTTGCAGGACCTTAAGGGGTATATTCTGGTAAAAGGAAAGAAGCACACTCCACACCTGGGTCAGCTGGGCAAGGCTAGCAGCTCTGCCAGCTTCTCTTCAAGCTCTGAAGATGAACAAGCAAGCAGCATTAAGAACAAAACCAAGAATGGTCCCGCCAAGGTCAGCGCAAGAGCTCTTATTAATCCTTTTAAAACTGAACGGATCGCCGGTGATCTGTTGAAGCATGCGGTACTTGTATTACCGTAACTCACAATGGTTTGCGCTGTTGACAATATTCAAAGTGTGGCTGAACACTGGGAAGTTGTGCTTGCGTCTGGAAGACCTTCGTAACATCTCAAGGGTATAACTAACTTTGTTTTTACCAACACATTCCTCCAAACAACTCCCTCTTCCTGGGCCTTGCGTCGCTCCCCAACCTGCAGCCGACAGCAGCAGTGCCTGATCATTACCGTAATGGCAGCTTTTTTTTCCAGAAAGCGCAACTTCCCTGTGTTCAGCCACACTTTGAATTTTGACCATCTGTGAGTTACGGTAATTTAATTTTTTATTTTTTTTATGTGCAGGCGGATGTTAAGGACTTAAAGGGTTAAGGCCGACAAGCTGTTAACACAAAAACTTTAATTAATCAAACAATTGTCTTTTGTGTTTGCTGTCGTCAGGTCTGTTCCAAGCTAAGCCCAGAGCTGGCAGAGCTGGTGGTGTACTGCAGGAGCGTCCAGTTCCGCGGTTTTGAAAATATGTATGAAATATCACCGAATGACATGTCTTCCTTCTGTGAAACTGATGCCCTCAGACACATCAAAGACTCGGGTACAACAGTGGAAATAATTGCTTCTTGACATTATAGAGCGAAAACAAAAGTAAAAAAAAAAAAAAAAATACTAATTTTATGCCTCTTGTGCAGCTGGTTGTACAGCAAATACAATCAGCCTCTAGTGTATCTCAGCATGTGGTTTTCTCTCTTTTCATTTGCAGGGAAGCTTTTTGTACGATACAACAGCAGGCAGCTGAGCCGGATCTACCCCTCTGGCCAGCGCCTCCAATCATCCAACTATGATCCTCAGGAAATGTGGAATGGCGGTTGCCAGATGGGTTGGTACTCCAGACTAGAAGCTAGGATGTTATCCTGATGGAAGAAAATTAATGCAGTTTAATAGAAAAAAAAAAAAAAAGTGGTCAGTAAGCTCCAGACTACATTCTTGATACGTAAATTGCCTCCACGTTATAACACGTGCAGTCACCGTAATTCCTTACTGTGTCCTCTCGTGCTGGAATGTTGTCTGCTGGTGTGATCAGGCTTGCCTGCTGTGTTACTCCCTCCACTCATTGCTTTTCAGTGGCTCTGAACTTCCAGACACCCGGGGAACAGATGGATCTGAACCAGGGTCGCTTCCTGGCCAATGGTCGCTGTGGATATGTCCTGAAACCCAGCTTCCTGTGTAGCCCCTCGTCCAACTTTAACCCAGAGAACACGGGTGGAGGCCCCGGTCACATCCCCACCCAGCTGACAATACGAGTGAGCGATATATTAAGTGCCTGTGCTACTGAGGGTTGTGATTAGTTAGCACAAATACTATCTGTACTGTTTATGTACTTAATGTTGCATTGTTATTATGTTTCCCCATTGTATTGTTTCTCCTTTGTTATGACTATGCTATGTTTATTGCATCGATGGAGCCCTGTTTGGGAATTTTAACCCATCTTTGGCAGAGCTGTACAGATTGCAAAGGGATTTTTTTTTTTAATCTTGAGGAATTTTTATCAAATAAAACTGACTTCACAATCATTTCGATGCTTTTTCAGTTTGATGTGTATACTGATCTATTGCTCTTTGATTTACAGATAATATCTGCACAGCAGCTTCCAAAGATCAACACGGAGAAAGCAAGCTCCATCGTCGATCCACAAGTGTGGGTGGAAATCCACGGGGTGTCTATTGATAATGCAAAAGACAAAACACACCGCATTGACAACAATGGTAATTCAGAGATTTTGCAATAAAATCTGACGGCATGAATATATGAACTCTGTCTCAAGCTGCTTGACAGCTGGTAAAGTTGCTATATTTTTTATTCTTCATGCACCCTTGATTAAATGGATTATTTGATGTTAAATGCAGTTATTACTGGAGATTTGAATTCTGTAATGATTATTATTCAGTATCAGACAGGAGGAATGAATAAACAAACAAATAATAGCAATTAGCTTCTCGATGCATGAATCTATGCAACCCCTGATTAGTTTGTTTGAAAGGATCTGCAGATGAAATGTTCACGGCTCGTGTGCACCCTCTACAGGCTTCAACCCACGGTGGGACTGCACTCTCAGTTTCCAGCTGCAGGTCCCTGAGCTGGCCCTGGTGCGGTTTGTAGTGGAGGACCACGATCACACTGCTAAGAATGACTTTGTGGGGCAGTTCACTTTACCTTTCCCAAGCCTTCGCATAGGTGCTCATGGACATTCAGTATTCATATTATACGACGCATTCTTGGTATGTTGTTTCTAATGAATGTGTTACACTTTTTTTTTCTCAGGTTATCGACATGTTCACCTGCTAAAGGCAGATGGTTGCAGTCTGTCCCCCGCCACACTGTTTATTCATGTAAAAGTGGTCCGCAGAGGAGTTCCTATCAAGACTGTGTCCGAGCGTATGGCCCTCGCCAAAGGCAAGGCATGACGCGCATCTGAACCAGATGGCAAACCGAATGTTCTGACGACAACTGGCTTTGGAGGAAGAAGCTCTGAATGTGAGGAGAGAAAGACTACCACTGCTACTGCTGCTGCTGCCGCCAGCCAGTCTCCTAGTCCAGATCTCAAGTGGTCCAATTTATGTTCAGCCACTTCACCATGCAGGAAGAAAGATGTTGTTTATCAGAGATGAAGGAGAGCGGTGGTTCTCAGATACACCGTAGGAGTAATCAGTGCTGAGTGCTGAGGACACAGGGCACTGGCCATTCATGAAACACACAGATAGCAGATGCTTAATTTGAACTTGTTTACTCTCATGGTAGCTGATCCAATCTGTTGGGCAGAGAAACTGTTTTCCTCACGTCATAATTTTAATTATTTTAAATATTTTAATTCAAGAGATATTTTAACATTTTTATACTTAATTATTTGATTTTTAACTTGAAGAATGAGGATAGCACCTTCTTAACTGAATGCACACCACGAAATGCTATAAAATCAATTAAAAATAGCTGTGATTAAAAATGCTTAATATCTCTTTTAGGTTATAATTATTTTAAGTCTAACTGTGATATAATTTTATGTTTTAATGATTGCCACTGGGTGTGTCTTACATGATCAAATATCAGAGTTGATTCAGTTAGTCTTATTTGATGCTCCAGATACTTTGGCACTTTTAATATCTCCCTGGGAGATAAATGACAGTATTTTCCCACCACTTTCAAATGAACTTGAATTTTAAACAGTATTCACTTGCAGATAAAAGTTTACTTAAGCTCCTTTTAATTGTTGTATTTGCCTCAGCATCATTTCAAAAGAGGGTGTTAAAGACATTTGCCTGTAGGCTCTTTACCTCTTGTCTGTTTACAACCATGCATAATTATTTTTAATTATTTTTGTCATTGCCAATGTTCTTGTTGTGGTTTAACCCTAATTTCAGCTGTTTAATACAAACATCAACAGCGCAGACTGCAGTGAATCATGTAATACTGATGAAAAAAAATCAGTAAAGAAAGATAATTCACTGAGATTGTTGTAGCCTAATTAATGTGTATATGATCAAGATGGTTATTTTGGAGATTCTAACATGTGCTAACCGTTAGTGAAGTAAGACTTTGCAGTGTTAACGCGCACAGGCTTTGTTGTGAAGATGTAAGTTTGTAATGTTTTTATAAAGCGCTAATAACACATTCACTGTGGGTGATTTTTTCATTCATTTCTTTGTTGAAAGATGCGTATCAGTGGACACGTTCATCATGATTCATTTAACAGTTCTTTAACCACTAAACAATCAAACCCTTCATAGTGTTTAACCTCTATTGGGTTTGTTTTTGATTCATTTAAAAAAAAATTACTGAGTCAAGTGACTTTTAAACAACAAATTAACGGTCATTCAGTGCAGAGCTCTGAACCAGACCTTACGGGTCCCATGCGCCATTAAACTCAATCAGTTGTAAAACTATGACTCAGAATGGAGTTATGTATGTGAGCCCATCTGTCTACCTCCAAGTCCCTTTGCAATATTGACCAATTAAATTATTGTGCATCTTAGTGAGACTGTACATCTCACGTGTTTCCAGTCAAACACTTAACTGTTTTAATTGGGTTAAATCCAGATCACATGGCTCTAATTTGTTTTGTCTAGGTCTGAAAGAAAAATAAACTATTTAAACAACCTTTCAAATATGTGAATGGTGTCGGGGCAAATTTAAGGGAGCCTCAAAACTATAAGTCGTGGCGAATCCATTAAAAGTCTCTTTGTTCCACTTCTAAATATTTGGAAGCCAACTCTGAAAGCAGCATTGAGGACGTTTCCGTCATCGCTCTGAGCCAATAGGATCGAGAGAGGTTTAAAGACGTACAGCGCACGCGGTGGCTCCTCATTTCCTGGTTGAAGATGGCGGATGAGAATGAGACAGCACCGCTGCCGGAGAAAGAAGATGTAGAGGACCACGGACACTGCAGCGACTGTGAAAATGAAGAGCACCACTTTGACGATGGGTAAGGAGGCAGGTTGACGAGCACGGCGGTGAAAAAATGTGTCACGTAGCTGTGTAATTTAGCAAAGCAAAAAAAAAAAAGCCTGTCGAGCACTCACAGATAGACAGCCATCCTTGGGCACAGGCCAGCCCACTTGCTTTGATCCTGTTGGTTAGAAACGCCGTTTGCCTGTCAATTCTCTCACCTGATTGGTGGAGGTCTGTGGTGTTGCTCGGGTGGGCGGGTTTGAGTATCGCTTCCCTTTAGCTGCGATAGCAAGGCGTAGTATGGGGGTAACGTTAGAAGAAAAGCCAAAGTGCGCTTGAAAGCTAATCTTTAAATAAAATACACGTTATGCCAGTTTTGCAACTTAAAAGCCCTCTTTTTTTAAATCAAGTTGACAGCTTCATGTAGTGTTCACATGCCGTTGCTGGCTGTCTGTTACAGATGCAATTCATGTCAACTTCAGTTGACATTTAGCTCGTTAGCTTGCATGCTAATGTAGCTGTCAACCCCCTTTTGTCCATAAATGCGATGCAAAATCAAAAGTGAAACAAGATAGCGTGGATGCTGCTGCAAAATTGTTTTGAATGTGATTTATTAATCGGTTAGCCCCGTCGACTGCAGGTAGCGTGGAGATTTGAATCCCTCTTGAATCGCTGAAATATCTAAGATCCCGAGGGAGCATAGCTCTGATGAGCTCTTACCAGCAAATAGGCTTTGATGAAATACCTGCATTGCTTGACATCGGCTTCTCTTGATGTTTACCAAGCGGTTACACAAATGAGAATATTAACCTACAGGTCCTCGCGTCTCTGTTTATTCAAGCAAATTGAGTGAATGAAATTCTTCTGTGAGGCTGTGGTCCATAATTTTATAGTCACAGCGTCTATTTCTCCACAAGTTATGACTTTGATGTGATAATGAGTTGCAAGAACATAGACGGAATTGACCCGTTTTAGATTTCTTACTAGTATGAGATATAAGAATAAACTTACAGAAATCTGCAACAGAAATGGATTGACCCTGTCTATTGAATGAAGCCAAGCAAATGTGAGCTTCACTTTTTAGCCGGTAGCATATTATCCCTCCCCCCAACCAAACACAGAAACAAAGAATGGTTCTGGCTGTTCCCCGTCCTATTCTGTCGAAATGGAAGCCTGGAGAACACACTATTGAATGTTGTGTCGACCATTGTCCCGGTCACTGAGCTTTTCTGCATACATGTATACACGCGAAGATACTACAGACTTCTCTTCCAGAGGTCATGTGATTGGCCATCTGTGCTAGTGTTACAGATACAGGCCAGTGCTTGGCCTCTCTACTCTCTTGGACACTAATGAGATTATCCCCTGTAAGTATGCTGTCTTTCTTAGGCCAAAGGATGAGATGTATGGAAGTGTGTGGCTTCTCAGGTTCCAGCTGATCAAAAACCTGAGACTATGACATATGAGGTTTTAAAGGACAATCCTCGAATCCCTTCAGTTCTGTTTGCCTTTGATTCTTGTTTCTCAGTACCAGCAAACAACTGGTTATGAAGTCGTGGGTCATAAAATTGCGAGAAACGGGCAAGTTTCTTCTGACTTTATGGCGTGTTTTGTTTTGTTTTTTGTTTTGTTTTTTAGCTGATAGACTTACCTGCCTTAAAGCTTCACCTGATATTCAGTTTAAACAAGCAGCCAAAGCAGCCATGGTAGTCTGTTGGCGAGAGGAGGATCTTAAACTCATTTAGCTTTCCCAACAAACACAGAAGTGTGCTATGTAAATATGAACCTATGTAGGAGTTTGGTATCCAGGATCTACATATGTGGAGATGTTATTATTGGCATACAATTGAATGGATTTACTGTTTGTTTTGTATTACTGAAACCTGTAGTTTTTAGATTGACTTTCAGAGAGAACATGACATTTAAATATGTGTCCTTGGACTCTGGAAACACTCATAAGATTTTGTAGATGGCTGCAGATTCATATGTGTTTCTTTTTCCTAGTTTAAAGGGGACGCTACGGTTTTAACATATTAACAATTATTAACAAGGATATAATTTTAACACAGCTTTAAAAATCTTTGTAACTCAGTTTAAACAAATGTCTGGTTAGATTTTAAAAAAAAATAATTCTTTTCGACCAGAACCTGCTTTTCCTTTGGGACAGAAGTTTATCCATTCCTTTATTTTTTCTGACTTGTTCTAGTGACAGGGGTCTGGGTGATGACACTGGCGCCAAGAAGAAGAAAAAGAAGCAGAAAAAGAAGAAGAAATCTGGTGCCACAGAACCTGCCCAGGATCCCCTAGCCAAGGTTCGTAATACAGAGGGGTGCTTTAGGATGGAACACATGTCGTTTTGCAGTGGGAGCATAATTTTGTTCTATTAAATATGGTTGTTTTTTTCCTCTGCCCTCTTATTTTAATTAAGTACTTTATAATTAACTTTCCAAATAGGTGAATTCATTGCCAGCTGATAAGCTACAGGAGATCCAAAAGGCCATTGAGCTGTTCTCTGTTGGCCAAGGTCCAGCCAAAACCATGGAGGAGGCGACTCGAAGGAGTTATCAGTTCTGGGACACACAACCTGTACCCAAGCTAGGTATGATTTAAGTCACTGCTTTCAGTAATCGCAGGTTTTTGAGCTACACACCACAAACTATGTTTCTTTACTTTCCCTTAGGTGAGACTGTGACATCACACGGCTCCATTGAACCTGACAAAGACCACATTCGAGAGGAGCCATACAGCCTCCCACAGGGCTTCAGCTGGGATACCCTCGACCTGGGGAACGCTGCTGTGGTAAGACGGTGTATAAAACATGTCCTTCATTTACTATTGTCCTGATTTGATGTTTTTTGTTAGAGTGCAGCTCAACTATAAAAGTCTACAGCTAGCTTTATTTCCCCATTTTGGTAAGACTTTTGAAACAAAGGATATGATATCAAAATCTTACTTGTTATAATACAACATTGGTCTTTTAATTGTGGATGTACAACATAATTTCTAGTAAACACCTTTACCCTGTAGCTGATGAGTTTGATTGGAAGAGCATTAGTGTGTTGTGAAGTAAACAGACACCAGAACATAGATTTTTACTGAAAGACATTATTCTTAGCCAGTGTTCATCTTGGTGTCATTTAAATGACTGCATATTCTAACAAGTCTGTTTTTGGGTCACAGTTACAGTATTACTATGTAAGATAATAAAGTGATGATCTTGTTTTTTTTTTCTTTCTAAATCCAGCTCAAAGAGCTCTACACCCTTCTCAATGAGAACTATGTGGAAGATGATGACAACATGTTCAGATTTGACTACTCTCCTGAGTTCTTGCTTTGGTAATTTCTCAGAATTTCACTTTTTCAGTTTGACACCTGCTTGTGATGTTAAATTAAAATGGTAAACGTTTTAAGCGTATTCAGTCCAGTAAACTTCTTACAGAGTGCTCTGTTGCATTTGATTTTCTCAGGGCTCTGCGGCCCCCTGGCTGGTTGCCTCAGTGGCATTGTGGAGTGAGGGTTAACTCCAACCAGAAGCTGGTTGGCTTCATCAGTGCCATTCCTGCCACCATCCAGATCTATGACATGTAAGTAGGCACAACAGCACAGCCTAAGTCTCTGATCAGTCTTTATTGTCAAAGTTACACGACTGCCTTTATGAAGTCCGATCACAGAAGATAGTTTGATGAAAAATACTATCAAATTAATAGACTGAAATCACAAAACCACTGGAAATTTCATTGCTAATGGGTATCTGCAAAATATACAAATGTAATATGCTGTGATTAGAAATGTAAATGGTATTCAGTATTTATTCTGACATGACTGTTTTTCTTGGGTTTCAGAGACAAGAAAATGGTTGAGATTAATTTCCTGTGCGTCCACAAGAAGCTTCGCTCCAAGCGAGTCGCTCCAGTTCTGATCAGAGAGATCACCAGACGGGTCAACCTGCAGGGCATCTTCCAGGCAGTGTACACTGCTGGAGTGGTACTGCCTAAACCTGTGGGCACGTGCAGGTGGGTCTGACAGAGACAAACACCCTGTGTTCTTAACAGCTGCATTGTTATTTACTCGATAATATTTCCTTGCCCAGGTACTGGCATCGGTCTCTGAACCCACGCAAACTAATCGAGGTGAAGTTCTCCCATCTGAGCAGGAACATGACTATGCAGCGCACCATGAAGTTGTACCGCTTGCCTGAGGTTGGTAAATTTCACACATTTTGCACCAATCGTATTAGAAAGGGCCTTTTCTTCCGGTATATCATTTATCTCCTCTTACCTGTTTTCTCTCTGTCAGGCCCCGAAGACTTCTGGTCTGCGGCCGATGACCAAGAAGGATGTGCCAGTGGTGCATCGCCTCCTCCGTGAGTACTTGAGCCAGTTCAACCTGGCGCCCGTCATGAACCAGGAAGAGGTGGCGCACTGGTTGCTGCCTCGGGAGAACATTATCGACACTTACCTGGTGGAGGTAAAGGATATTCCTGAGAAAATTTGAGCAGAGACAATGTTTTTAGACTCAGATACACAGAACAACACTGTAAGGGTTGCGTTGTCCTCTTGACAGAACGACGGCAAAGTGACGGATTTCCTGAGTTTCTACACACTGCCCTCTACTATAATGAATCACCCTGTGCACCGTAGTCTAAAAGCAGCGTACTCCTTCTACAACGTGCACACCACCACCCCCCTGCTCGACCTGATGTCCGACGCCCTCATTCTGGCCAAATCGGTGAGTGTTCCTGCTTTTTAAAGGATGTGTGTTGGTAAGATGTGCAGTCACACGAAGCTAATGTTGATTTGTTATTTCTCTATCCAGAAAGGATTTGATGTCTTTAATGCACTGGATCTAATGGAAAACAAGACTTTCTTGGAGAAGCTTAAGTTCGGCATCGGTGACGGGAATCTACAGTATTACCTGTACAATTGGAAGTGTCCCAGCATGGGGTCAGAAAAGGTGCAAAACTAATTCTTTTTCTACCTATTGTATGGAATAATAATTATTCTTCACGTTATAGTATCATGTTATAGTTATAGCATCACACACTTAAGTGAGGTATTCGAGGGATCTTAACGTCCGATGAGTTTAACGTGGTGAACGCTCTGCTTCTTTCTCAGGTCGGGTTGGTTCTGCAGTGACGTCCTTAAAAGCCCTAAGCAAGTGTCACCAACAGACCAGGAGACCGCACTGAACACCTGACAGATGGACTGATGACTTCCTGCTTTAGGAAAGGAAAACCACCGCCCATTTTTACTTTTTGACCTTTTGAACTTTGACCTGCACTACTGCTGCCAGGCAGGGAGGCAGGAAGAGTATTCAGCTCTTCCTCCTCCCTCGATCACGCGGACCTTAAGCCATTGTAGTTACCATCCAAAACAACTGTATTACATCTGAAAGCTGTCTTGATTGTACCAAACACACTTACACACAAGAACAGTTTGCACAGATTTCTGGATACCAAACATTCACTGTTGGCATACCCACACAACATACATTACATGTAAATATGTGAAACATCAGAGCTGCGGATTATGCCCTAACACCAACAGACTAGAACCTACTGTTTCATTTTATTCCTAAATGTCAGAAGTTCTTTTTGCAATTAAAATAAAACTGTCATCCTTACATTTTAGAGATAAAAAAGGAAAATGATCGAAAAATATTTTAAATGAGGAAAAGGCTCAAAAAGATGAGGTAATAAATACCAAACGTGGACACAAGAAAAAGGGCTTCTGTTAAGAGTTTTCTTGTCAAGCTTGACACCGTGTCTTTTTTTTTTATTTTGCTCATCACCCTCTGTTCTAGCTGTCATGGAGAGTTTACGTTCATCTCCTGGAGTCGCTCTCATCTATATTAGTTTTCATCAACCTCCTCCCCAGCTTGCTGCACTAACAAAAGAAACCTTACAACACAGGCTGATTAGGCGTAAGTTGGAGACAAGAATCCCTTCTGATAAGGTGGGACTGCTTCAGACAGTCTGACCGCATTCTGCCATGTTGACTAGACACATCAGCAGTGATAAGATTTACTACAGCAGATCTTGATTTAATTGGGCCTCAGTTGCACCGTCTATTCTTATGATCCCACTAACGTTGACTTATATTCCCAAAAACTCTTCAAGGCCTCAGGGGAAAATCAGAAATCCAAAGGATGTGAGGTCTTTTTTTTAAAGACTTTTCGAGCTCATTATTTCTTAATGGAATCATACAGGATGGATTTATGGAATAAAAACATCAAGCCATATAGTAACTTAAACAGTTGGCGGCATGTTTGATTATTTGCTGTATAAATGCATGGTTGTGGTGGGGTTTCTCCGAACTGATGAAATAACATCATTAATAACATGCAACAAGTCCACGTGAAATATTTCACCCAATTCAGCATATTGAGTCTGATCATACAGGTGCCATCAGTAGGTGAAGGTTCCAGGTGGATGTTGGAGCTGGAGCCGTGAACAGCAGTCTACACAGGATGATGATCCCTGGGGAAATGTCCCAAACAAAGTGTTTCTTATGTATAATGTTGGTTCTGTTTTCGAACAGTGGTTTAAAAAAAAAAAAAAAATGGATCTGCGGTGATGATGCAGGAAGTGAATGTGAAGATGCAAGTGATTTTTTTGTTTTTCTTTTGAGAAAATAAAAATAAAATCTAGAAGTTGGTGTGAGGTGCTTGGGTACGTTGTGTCATAAGAGGTAATGTCAGAGTTGGGTTTAATAACATGACTTTGGTTGTCTCATTACAGTATTCAACTAAAAGAAATTCTAGGAAATTTCAAAACAAAATTGGGTCAAGACAATATTTTGAAAAATATTTTAGTATTTAAAAAATGTCCTTAAGTAATAATAGGATAATAAGATAAACTAAGTTAAATTTAGTTTTAAATATAATTGTGAAAGCGTGTTATTACTCGTGAATTACTACTAGTATTTTGATTTTTGTTTTAAAAATTAGGGTTTAATAATGTTCTTATAGAAGACATGTACATTGGACACGAGGTCAAATTTATCTTTACCTTTAAATTATGAAACGCACACGTTCCATATTCTTTCAGATGTCACTCTCACATTGAACCTGACACGACGTTGATTGGTCATAATAGCCTGACCCTGCCTAAAGAAAGGCTCTAATTGGTCTGTTTCATCACTGTGCGGTATGTAGGCGGAGCATAACGAGGAAGTATGCGCCCAGGGAGAGAGCAGAGATTACACTTCCTTTCATGGCCGATAAACTGTGACAATGTCGCTCCTTGTTCCGATTGTGTTCGTCGTTTTGGTTCTGTTCATATTAAAATATGTCTTCAGAAAGTCCGGACCGAACCCCTTTGACACGGACACTCGCGAACCGTTGAAAAAGAAGGTTTTCGAAAAGAAAGAGAAAAATAAAGTGTTGAAGCAAGGTGAGTCTTAAATTTAACTAAAAATTGAACTGAAAATCCTGCAGAGCGTGATATGTTGGATGTCGCTTTAAAGTGGATCACTCGGTAGTGAACTGTTGAAGTATGTGCAAGGTCAGCTGTCAGTGAAGAAGTAAATTATATATATATATTGTCACATGCACAGTTCTACATTTAAGTTGAACAATGCACAATGGTGTGTTTTTGTGTCTGCAGCCAGTAGGAAAAAAACAGACAGTAATGGTTACATACAGCACACAAGGTAAAAACAAGTATAATTATAAATGTATAACTGAGAAAAATAAAACAGCATACCATAAAATAGAATAAAATCAAATTTAAAATGTTAACTTGAAATGCAAACTTAAACTTAAAACGGGGAAGTTCGTAAATTCATGCATTTAAACTATGACAGTTGTGTCAATAAAGTGCAGGCGCGGTTATACTTGAAAGTCCAGTTAAGGCTCAGAGTTGAGCAGAGGGATGGCATAATGCTTTCTTGTGCAAGTATTGTGCAACAAATGATTGGTAATATCATTCAATTTCCAAGTAATAAATAAATAAGAAAAAGTCTGTCAGATGTACTCAACTCATTGTTGTGTAAAAAAAATGTAACAGTTAGGCAATGGAAAGATTCTTGAAGGATAAGAAAACTGAAGTATTTCAAGTATTTCCCTGGATTCTTGGACATTTATAATAGCTGAATGTCTGCAGTTTTATTAGTGAAACTACCAACACCTCATTTTAAACAAAAATGTGTTTCTTTATTCCTGAATTCCAAATATTCCTAGCTATCTGAATGTATGTAATATGGTATTCTCACATTTTTAGGTTTTGTGGCCAGTAAAGTACCCGACAACCTGGACGCCATCATCATCGGCAGTGGGATCGGTGGACTCGGACTTGCTGTGCTGCTGGCCAAAGTTGGGAAGAAAGTCCTGGTTCTGGAGCAGCACGATCGGGCTGGAGGATGCTGCCACACATTCACTGAGAAGGGCTTTGAGTTTGATGTTGGTGAGAAGAGTTCCTTGCTTTCGAAATTTTGAAACCATCTCTGTGTGATTTAGTGTGATGAAATATGAGGATTTCCACACTGATCATGAAATTGTGTATCTTGTCAATTTAGATTGTCAGTCACGTTTATTGTCTTTGTCCAACAGGAATCCACTACATCGGTGACCTGTTGGACCACAAGCCTTTTCGCTGCATGCTGGACCAGATGACCAATGGACAGCTACAGTGGGAGCCTCTGGAAAACCCGTTTGACCAAGTTGTGCTGGGACCTCCAGACAACAGACGTTGCTACCCTATCTACAGTGGCAGGACTCGCTACCCCGAGGAGCTGAAGAAGTGTTTCCCTGGAGAGGAGAAGGCCATCGATGAGTACCTGAGCCTAGTCAAGGTAACATTCTGTACCCTCAGTTTATTTTGTAATCAAGCTTATCTGATGATTTCACTCAGTGACATGTAGCAACATAACAAACTGAGTCATCTATTATTTCACTCGTGGTTTAAGTCAGTATCATAGCTTAGTAATGCCCTTTGCCCCATTTCACTTTAGTGCAGTTGTCTAGATTTCTGTCGACGTTTCTTGTCATGGTAAGAAACATCAAGCAAAGGTCAGACTAACTGGCAAGAAGGCCATTAATGAGAACCTGAGGCTGGTCAAGGTAGCCCTGCTTGTTTTATCCAAATGAATCTCCCATTGACCAATCGTCACTGTGTGTTTCGTCTGCAGAAAACTGGACGAGGCATTTGGCTCCTTGCTGTGCTAAAGCTCTGGCCTGCCCCCTTGGCCAAGTTCTTGGTCTACACCGGCCTCGCAAAACGTCTCTCTTTCTTCTTTAAAATGGCGTCCCGCAGCCTGACCGACGTGGTCAATGAACTGACAGAGAACAAGGACCTCAGGGCTGTCTTCTCCTACATCTTTGGCACCTATGGTGGGTTCAGCTGACGTCCTGTTGCTGTTATCACATTATTCTTCAGCACAGTGCTCACAATGTCTGTCTCCGATGTGCAGGCAACATGCCAAAAGATGCCAGCTTTTCCATGCACAGTTTGCTGGTCACCCACTACCTGAATGGGGCCTGGTATCCCAAAGGTGGCGCCAGTGAAATTGCCTACCACATGATCCCCATCGTTGAGAAGGCTGGGGGAGCCGTTCTGGTTCGAGCCCCGGTCAACCGCATCTTATTCAATGATGCCAAGGAAGCTTGTGGTGGGTGTGGTTTCTCAGTTTTTCTACACACACACTCACATCATTCAGATCCCAGAGAGATAATTCACCGCATTTGTCTTTTACGGTTTCAGGTGTGAGCGTCATGAAGGGTCAGGAGGAAGTCCATATCCACACTCCTATGGTCATCTCAAACGCTGGGATCTTCAACACCTACCAGAAGCTGCTACCAAAAGAACTCCAGGCCATGCCAGGTCAGAAGGAACTAATAATTATTTTCATTTATGGTCAAGAATTATTTTAAGTAATTAGTTAACATATTTGTGTATATATTTTTTTCTGACCAACCAGCCAACTCACAATTCTAGTGTGCAAGAACAGATAATGCAGCCTCACATTTGAAAGACTGGAAAGAGATTACGAATCATCAGAGATGGATTAAACAGTTATAAAACTTATTAATTAATCTCTGCTGATATGCTGATGATGATTAGCTTTATTTGTAAGCGGTGAAAGTGCATCATGATATTCATTTCTGTTCTAATGAGAAGATTGACTCACCCCTTTTAAATTACTTTTAAATGTCTGTATGCTGTGGCTCTCCTGCCTTACAGCCATCCAGGAGCAGCTGAGTATGATGAAGAACGGTGAAGGCGGTCTGAGTGTCTTCCTGGGTCTGAATGGTACCAAAGAAGAGCTGGGCCTTAAAGCAGACAACTACTGGATCTTCACAGAGAACAATTTTGATGAACTGTATGTACCATTCATTTTCTATTATGATTACATCCAACTATTTCCTTTCTATTAGATCGCTTTGTGTTTTGCTGCCTGTAAACTTAGATAAAAGGGAGAAGCCTGGAGATGAGCTCAATTTCACTTTAAATGTGATCTTTCCATATTGAAGACTACTTGAAATTAGCAACTGAGATCATAAACTCACATGGAAAAGGTTTCCTAATGTCATAAAAATTAATTGTAGGTTCATTTTCTTATAGACTTGACAATATTAATTCCTTTTTCACTGATGGAGTTGTTACCCGCAGGCCAGAGATAGGTCCACTTACTTTATACAATAGCACTAAGATGTTATGCAAACTGACCATTTATCCCCAGTGGAGGATCCCTCATAGAGTTTATATATTAAATTCAGTATATTCTTGTTGAGCATGTCACAGGTTTACTGTGTGCTGCTGGAATACAGTTTTTGTAGATTTTGTTCCGTATTGTTGTGAATTCACCAAATTGTGTGTTTTCTTTACAGCGTGGAGAAGTACCTGAATGGAGAGAGGGAAGAGTCTGCCAAAAAAGTCCCCCTGCTGTTTGTGGCCTCTCCATCAGCTAAAGATCCTACCTGGGAGGAGAGATCACCTGGTACAGAAATGGGTTTAGAAAGACCCCTCACTTGACCCAAGTTTTTTTTTTTTGTTCTTACAAAAATTGTCCTTCCTTTTCTTGACACCAGGAAAGTCCACTTTGAGTCTGGTCAGTTTTGCCAACTACGCATGGTTCGAGGAGTGGAAGGACGGCAAAGTGACAAACAGAGGGGGCGACTACAAAGAGCTGAAACAGATATTCATTGACTCTGTTCTGGAGGTGGTGATGGATGTGTTCCCTAAGATCACCAGAGACAAGGTGAAGGAAGTCCCACTTCTCATTACCTTACAATAGTATATATACAGAGACACTGCCTGGGGTTAAAACCCTAAGTCCTGCCTGGCTCTTGGGGTTTTTTAGACTCATGATGTCTCATTAAGGTACTGGACATCATGCAGGAATATTTTCATATTCTTGTCCTAAAATTCTCTCTCTTTTTTTTTTTGAAAATCTAATTTCTGATAAACAGACTCCTCCCATTCGTGGAGAGACGTTTGTGACCATTAAATCAGTGCCTATAAAGGATTTAGATGACCAGTTTACGAACGTTTTACTCAAAGATTTTCTTTCTGCATGTATGTGTGTAAGTGTAAAACTGGAAAATCCCTCTGTGAACTGGGGAGGTGGACTGACACACCACTTTTAGCATGGTCTTAACACCTGTCCCCAAATTATTTTACCCAGTTCACACCAGGAGTCTGAAGTTTCTGACTATCGATGAATTGTTAGAGAACCTCTAATTGTGCGAAAATAGGAGATGACTGGATTAATCTGAATTTCCGTAACTGAAGGTGAGTATTGGTTTCCTAATGGACCCTAGTCACTGGAGTTCCAGGTGGACACCACCCACTATTGTTCCTAATAAAACCCTCAACTCCCCACTTATTATTTACAGAAGAATAAGCTTCTTGGATGAATGGTGACACATCTTCAATGAGATTCAAACTAATCCAGCTACCTTTTCTTGGATTTGTTTATTAGATAAAGCATAACCTGAATGACTGAAAATCTTGACAGATGTATTGTATATTGATGCTTGTTTCTTCTGTGCAGATTGAGTTTGTTGATGCTGGGACCCCCATCACGAACACACACTACATTGGAGCCCCCAAAGGGGAGATCTACGGAGCTGATCATGGCATCGCCCGTTTCAGCCCTGAACTCAACGCTACAGTGAGACCTCAGACTCCCCTGAAGAACCTCTACCTGACAGGTCTGTGCCACATCACGTCCTCCAGTCATTGCGCTGAATTTGAAGTCACACTCCGCTGAACGTGTCACGCTTCATTCTTCCGTTCCTCAGGTCAAGATGTGTTTGTGTGCGGTTTTGCTGGCGCCCTCGCTGGAGCTCTCACCTGTGGCTCGGTCATTCTGAACCGCAACCTCCACCTAGATGCCATCGGCTTAGCGAAGAGGATCAAATTTATGAACGACAAATTGAAAGGGGACTAACAACATTCAGCTGAGTGACGCTTATATCTTGCAATTAAACACAACTGTACTGCAATATTGGAGCTCAGAGTCATACTGTAAGTGTGACAGATGCCACAGATGAGTCAGTAATGCTAAGCGGAACTTTTCAGAGCCAGCTCATGCAGCACTAAGCTCTCTGTCTTAACTTTCATACCTGTGCTTGTTTAACGTGAATTGGATTAAGTAACAATTCAGTTAAAAGTATCAATAACAATACAAACTCTCTCAAACACTTTATAAAAACCGGCCTGAAAGCTCCAGATCAAGCGTGAAGGTGCCGATGGCAAGAAAAACTTCCTTTTAACAGGAAGAAACAAGCAACACTGATCCTGCACTCATCTACAATATTATAAAACCATTTTGTGAGACACTTGCAATGTTGGAACTTCTTTGTCATCTATGCACTTAACTCTGCCTAATAAAGCCAAATTTTTTTTTTTTTTTTTTCAGTTTTGATATAAAGTCTAAGGGTACAAGCAATAAAATGGTTACAACTTGAAACATAGTGTGTCCTTCATATTTTTCACAATACTTTCTCTGTAAGTGTAAATCATTTCTGTCAGCGTTGCTATCTTGCTTCAAGCCTGAAGATTATGAAGCAGTAGGTGGTTCTCTTTGCTTATCTTGACCTTTCTTATCTCCTCCTCATTTTATGACAATTACGCAAAAATCTTCCCTTGGAAAATCTTGGAAATTACCTGAAACAGCATATTCTCTAAAGTGACATAAATGGTCAATTACTCCACTATCTCAGAACAACAACAACAATTTCAGTGTAATTCTCATTTGGTTAATAAAGTAGTTTTGTTAGTGAACACTTAAGTAAATTTTGGCTTCATGATATATCCAGATGCATCTCTATGCAGTCAGTTGATTTGCAGTACTGTATTTTATTTGGGATTCACGTCAGCATATTTTCAAATATAACCATTATTTAAATTTTAGCGAGTTGCACATGATGTGTTGGTTTACATACTGGATGATATTCTACTTCATTATTATAATATAAAAAAAATGAATAAAAAAAGATATGCAACTAATTGCATCAGTACGTCAATAAAAACCTTCTAACACGATGTCTGAAACCAAGTTTAATTTCTCCATTCGTTGATTGGTCGCAGCAAGCCTGGTGTTTCTAAAAGCAATGCTGTAATTGGCCAGCTTTAGCAATTGAGTTGGGGGGCGGGGTCTTTGTGGACATAACAAGGAAGCGTGGACAAAGAGAAAAGGACTTCGGTTTCTGTCACCTGTTCTCAACTGTGACAATGTCGCTCGTCTTGTCGATTGTTTGCGTCGTTCTGGTCCTGTTTATATTAAAATATGTCTTCAGCGGGTCCGGGCCGAACCCCTTTGAGAGGGACACTCGTGAACCGTTGAAAAAGATGGTTCACGACACGAAAGAAAAAAATAAAGTGTTGAAGCAAGGTGAGTTATTTATTTGTTCGTTTGAAATGAACTTTTGACTTGAAAAATTCATGCATATCATAATATGTTGACTTCTGCCAGTCTTATGGATTGCACAACAGAAAACAGCTTTTAAGGTCATGGTAGTTTGTCCAATAACGTGCAAGGTAAGTGTTTCTTTAAATTTAGAGGGAGTAATATAAAACCACAAAAAAAAAGTTGTACATACATACACATACGTTGTGTTAACATGTTTTTCCAGTTACAAAATTCCCCAAAATTTTACTGATAAAACAAGCTCCATCATTGCAAAAACACAAGTATTTGATCTATAGTAACATTATACCACAAAGAATATTCTTGGTATTGACACCAAGTACTGATTGATTAATCTGATCTAAACATTTGCCTATTTGCTTCTGGAGCTGTCTGATTTCTTGTAGTTGTGCCACAGGCGTGATGTTGTTTTGGTGTTTTGTGTTCATGTTTTTAGGTTTTGTGGCCAGTAAAGTACCCGACAACCTGGACGCTATCATCGTCGGCAGTGGGATCGGTGGACTTGGACTTGCTGTGCTGCTGGCCAAAGTTGGGAAGAAAGTCCTGGTTCTGGAGCAGCACGATCGGGCTGGAGGATGCTGCCACACATTCACTGAGAAGGGCTTTGAGTTTGATGTTGGTGAGAAGGGTGGCTCTTGTTCCTTAAATCTGCATCAGAAAAGACAATGCTGATTTCAGCAACATCAGAAGTGGGAATATGTGCACATGAAACATGAAATTAAAGTTTCTGTCTTTGTCCAACAGGAATCCACTACATTGGTGAGCTGCTGGACCACAAGCCGTTTCGCTGCATGCTGGACCAGATGACCAACGGACAGCTACAGTGGGAGCCTCTGGATAACCCGTTTGACCACGTTGTGCTGGGACCTCCAGAAAACAGACGTTGCTACCCTATCTACAGCGGCAAGACTCGCTACCCCGAGGAGCTGAAGAAGTGTTTCCCTGGAGAGGAGAAGGCCATCGATGAGTACCTGAGCCTGGTCAAGGTAACATTCTGTTGCATCACAGCTTATTTTGTAATCAAGCTTATCTGGCGCTTTCACTCAGTGACATGTATCAACATAACTAACTGTGCCATCTACTATTTCGCTGGTGGTCAGACCACTTGTTCGGTCTAATAGAGTTTAAGTCAGTATCACAACTTGGAAATGCCCTTTACCCCTTTGCACTTCAGTATCATTGTCCATGTGGATGTTGTCACTCTTCGTGGTAAAGCAAAGGTCAGACTAACTGGGAAACTCTTTTATTAGCAGTGTTACACAATTTCGCAGAGACCAAAGCGTTTTGCTTTGTCACACAGATAAACGAACGTGATCTTCTTTATCCTGAATCATATTAGTGCATCTGATCTTTTGTTTTCAGTTGATATTTTATTTCTTTATAATTGCACATAAGAATTTGCAACAGTGAAGCACAGTGTAGATCTGGCTGCAGGATTTAAAAAAACAATGTCAAAATCGAAAAGAATTCATTAAAAAAGAATGTGTTGACATTTGCATCATGATAAAGCAAGAACTTTCTCTCAAGTATTTCGTTAGTAAGAATAATGCATGTTTTAAACCTTCATGAGATAGTCGAAAGTGTATCTGCAGAATATAGATGTAGTTAGGAAAAAACACATAAATTATCAATATTATATTACAGAAAATTAACTGGTTCACTCTCAAGTGTCTATTGTTGTTTACTGCAACCTATGTCTGTGTTTTGTCTTCAGAAAACTTCATGGGGGATTTGGCTCCTTCTTATGCTAAAGCTCTGGCCTGCCCCCTTGGCCAAGTTCTTGGTCTACACCGGCCTCGCAAAACGTCTCTCTTTCTTCTTTAAAATGGCGTCCCGCAGCCTGACCGACGTGGTCAATGAACTGACAGAGAACAAGGACCTCAGGGCTGTCTTCTCCTACATCTTTGGCACCTACGGTGGGTTCAGCTGACGTCCTGTTGCTGTTATCGCATTATTCTTCAGCACAGTACTCACAATGTCTGTCTCCGATGTGCAGGCAACATGCCAAAAGATGCCAGCTTTGCCATGCACACTTCAGTAGTCAGCCACTACCTGAATGGAGCCTGGTATCCCAAAGGTGGCGCCAGTGAAATTGCCTACCACATGATCCCCATCGTTGAGAAGGCTGGGGGAGCCGTTCTGGTTCGAGCCCCGGTCAACCGCATCTTATTCAATGATGCCAAGGAAGCTTGTGGTGGGTGCGGATTTCTCAGTTTTTCTACACACACACTCAGATCTCAGAAAGATGATTCACTGCATTTGTCTTTTATGGATTCAGGTGTGAGCGTCATGAAGGGTCAGGAGGAAGTCCATATCCACGCTCCTATGGTCATCTCAAACGCTGGGATCTTCAACACCTACCAGAAGCTGCTGCCAAAAGAACTCCAGGCCATGCCAGGTCAGAAGAGACTAAGTGCTTAATGATTGTAAGCCGGGAAGGTGCACAGTGTCACAGTTTTGTACTGTGGCTCTCCTGTCTTACAGCCATCCAGAAGCAGCTGAGTATGATGAAGAACGGTGATGGTGGCCTGAATGTTTTCATTGGCCTGAGTGGAACCAAAGAAGAGCTGGGCCTGAAAGCAGACAACTACTGGATCTTTGCAGAAAACAATTTTGATGAAATGTATGAACACTCGTTTTAGAATTATCTTTTTGTGCTGCCACTAACCATCCAATAGAAATTATAGTCCATAATGGAAATGCAAAAACATATACTATGTAGAAGCAGACTTAGCCATCACATGTCATCCACTGGTTTGTGAACTACAATTTATAAACCTTGAATTTGGAATTTTGGCTCTAGCCATCCATTGTTTTGCACCACTTCATAAGCAAAAACCCATTGAATGCAAAAGATGCTTTGTAAACTGATCACTTAAATCCAGTGGATGCCGTTATGAATATTGTTTTTGGTCCTGCGTTTAACATGAATTCAGAGTGGCACGTTTTGTTTACAGACTGGAGAAATATATGAATGGAAAGAGGGAAGAGTCTGCTAAAAATGTACCCGTGCTGTTTGTGGCCTCCCCGTCAGCTAAAGATCCTACCTGGGAGGAGAGATCACCAGGTACAGAGACAGCAAATGTGTTTTTTTTAACCTGTATTTATTGATTTTCCTTTTTATCATAAAACAAAACATCTCAGAATAGTAAGACATGGGGAGTAAAAAGAGCAACTAAGCTGTGTTACATTTATCTTTCAACTTCTCAAAAGATAGAAATACCTTTGTCAGTGAGTCATTCTGCAACATTCTTCAAAGTGTATAAGAGGCCACTGGCCTTTCTAGTGACTCAGGAGACCCAGCTGTAAGAGCTCAGAATAGTTGGCCTGGAATACAAGAGGGGCATCAGCACTACCCCTCCACCCTTCAGATGTGTTAGAGCCTGGGCATGCAGCTTGCAGAATACTATCCCCACATTACTCACCCAATAGTAAGGCTGGAATCCTATTCCTCCTGCTGAGGAAGTTTGTACAGTTAGTTTTGTGACGTGTTGTTGTGTTTTTGTCACTCCTAAAGATTTAAAATGATTTGAATCTTTCAAGGGCAAAGTGCCAAATGATTCATGGTGACCAAGGGCATTTGATTTGAGAACATTAGTTCATTCACAAACTGTTTATTCACACATTATCTCCTTTGTTTTCTTCACACCAGGAAAGTCCACTTTGAGTCTGGTCAGTTTTGCCAACTACGCATGGTTTGAAGAGTGGAAGGACGGCAAAGTGACAAACAGAGGGCCCGACTACAAAGAGCTGAAACAGACCTTCATTGACTGTGCTCTGGAGGTAGTGATGGATGTGTTCCCTAAGATCACCAGAGACAAGGTGAAGGAAGTTCTCATTACCTTACAATAGTATATAAATGAGTAGTGAGGAAATGCTCACTGTATTTTCTAGGGTATGGCAGTGTGGGTTGGTGCTTATTTACTATTTTAACCATTTAAACCACCTAATCTATATGCTGATGCTATGTCCTTTATCTTTGTTTGCTCCTCCACCCTGAAACTCTCTGCATCAAAATCAGTCAATCAGTGCTGCAGAAACAGAACTGTCTTCCTTACTGAGACAGGTGTTTCTGATCTTTGATGGGATTTTAAACTCTTGACGTCTCATTAAATTACTGGAGCTCAATCTTTGCACAATTTGTCTGATGTAATCTTCCTGTTCTGTTCAAGCTTCAAATTATTGGTCAGACAAAACAAGACATCTGAAACAGCATCACTTTATTTATCTATTGTCAGCGACACTGCACATTAATAAACGATTAATTGTAGGTATAATTAATGAGCCAGAACTGGACAGGAGGCTCGTTTTCATCCACTGTTCCTGGTCAGATGTTAAAAGGCAACCTGAAACATGAAATACAGTGCATTAAAAAAAACAACAGAAATAGACATTAGAGCACACGAAACACTCATCAACATACTTGCAACTGTATACAACATGCAGTTGACTACAAGTTTCACTTGTTTTGTATGTGAGTGTTGAGTCTGGTATGATATTGAGGTATTTATAGTTGGAGGCCACATGAGGCTGTTCACCAGATACATACACAGGATACTCACTTGTAGTTTTTGCCACACTGAGATGTAAACAAGAGTCCATGACACCCAACAGCCCTTTGGTGACTTGTACCATTTCTTGGGTGACTTTGTCTGCTGCCTGTTTGCTGTTTTTTGCATGTACAAGTGCAATTTTGTGCTGTGAGAAATTATATTTTTCTGTTTTTTTCTCACAATTTGTTGACGACATGAAAAATGGATTAACCGTGAAAAGAACTGGCAGATAGCAAAAATAATCCTAATTAGGCTTTGTTGCTTAAGTTTAAGGTATATATTGTATGTTGATGTGTTTTTTTTCTATGCAGATTGAGTACATTGATGCTGGGACCCCCATCACGAACACACACTACATCGGAACCCCCAAAGGTGAGATCTACGGAGCTGATCATGGCATCGCCCGTTTCACTCCTGAACTCAGCGCTACAATGAGACCTCAGACTCCCCTGAAGAACCTCTACCTGACAGGTCTGTGCCGCATCACATTCTCTAGCCATTGTGTTGAATTTGAAGTCACACTCCGCTGAATGTATCTCTCTTAATTCTTCCATTCCTCAGGTCAAGATTTGTTCTCGTGCGGCCTTGCTGGCGGCCTCGCTGGTGCTCTTACCTGTGGCTCTGTCATTCTGAACCGCAACCTCCACCTGGATGGCATCGCCTTGGCAAAGAAAGCAAAATCTGTCAAATCGAAAGGGCTGTAAGAGCCATATGGAAAGTTTGACTGATCTTAGAAGTGAATCCATAATGTGAAAGTACACCGCCTGGACGAAAAGAAAAAAAAAAAAACACAAGCTCTAAAATTTTGTTGGACCGACTTTAGCTTTGATTACAGCAGTATTCACTGTGGCACAGTTTTGATAAGAAGATTCTCTAATGTCACAAGTTTTATTTCCATCCGTGTTGCATTTTTCACCAAGATCTTGTATTGATGATGGGAGAGTCTAACCACTGCACAAAGTCTGAACTTGAGTCCACTTTTGACATTGTCATCCTGGAATATGTCGATGCAGTCAGGGAAGAAAAAATCCATTGATGGAATAACCTGGTCATTCATTATATTCAGGTAGTCAGCTGACCTCATTCTTTGGGCATAATGTTGCTCAACCTAGACCTGAGCAACTGAGCAACCCCAGAGGCTGGTACAGTAGACATTAGACATGATGGGTACATCGCTTCATCTTCCTTGAAGACAATGGTTCCCACTATCCTTACAGTTTTTAATGATATGATGGACAGTTCTTAGTCCAATTTTAGTAGTTTCTGCTCTAATCTCCTTAGATCTTGTTTCTGCTTGATGCAGCCAATGATTTGACCCTTCTCAAACAGACTTACATCTCTTCCACGACCACGGGATGAGTCTTTCCACATGGTTGTTGAAGAAATGAGAAGCCACTCATTTCATCAGTTGGTGTTAAATAACTTGTTGCCAGCTGAAAGATAATCGCCTGTGCAGTATTTATCCAATTGGATCCTCATACCTATTTGCTTTGTTAAAACCTTTTTTGGTCAGGCAGTGTAAGTGTTTTATTTGGATTTTTTATGGCAGCTACTGCGATCAGACCCGCACTCATTCATGCAGCCTAAATAATGTGACACGCACGATTTTCAAATATCCATCTGCATGTATCCACATTCAGTGTTGGAGTTTCTATGCACTTGGTTGTTTAACCCCTTACACCACACACAAGTTTTTGCCTAACAGTGCCGTATGTTATATCTGTTTTAATGTTATGCAAAAAATAAATTGGTTGCAACTTGATCTTGGACATATTATGTATGTTTTTCATAATATTTCCCCAGTGGGTAAAAATAATTTGGGTGGAAGTTTCCCACTTTTTTTTTTTCCTTTTTTGAATGTCTCATCTGTGCGCTTTAAATGTCTTTAAAGGGCGACGATGACATAGTCTCCCAAATTGTTTATATTTACTTATTCGTCAGTGATTTATTGTCAACATTTACTGATTAGCCACGACTTTAAAAATGGAGCAGTGGAAGAAAATGGTCTGTTCCAGTGAATCGCGCTTTCTTTTTTCTTCATTTGAGCTTTCTGATTAGTTGGCGAATAAAAGGGGTGTGATTTTTTTCGTGATTTTCTGACAGTTATGTAGTTTTTTTCTTTCTGCCGCTGGCAGATGGTGGCGAAACCCTAGGATTTTCAGGTAAGTAAAAACACTACAAATGGATGCAACAAGTAATTAAAGGCTTGTTAAGTGCGTAACAAAAGAAATGGTGTTAACAGAGGTGGTGTGTTTCTACGCTGCTGTGACAGCTGATGAATATCTGCTAGCTAACGTGGACATCTAATGTATTCGGCCTCCTCAGCTAGCTTACCATGACCCCAGCTAGGTTAGGTGAAGGGCTAAGAAGCTGTATGGCCCCTGCCATTCTCAAGTGGATATTTTTCTGTGAAGCTCAGGTTCATTTAGTTTGAACGTGGAGGACAATGAACGTCTGCGCTAAACCTTTGCCCTACGAGCTCCTGGTAGAAGTAGGACAAGGCTCCTACGGTAAAGTGTACAAAGCCAGAGAGGTGGGGGGCAAACAGCGACTCCTAGCGGTGAAGAAGTACAACGTCCGCGGGGACACGCTACAGAACGGGATCCCTACCTTCATGATCCGAGAGGTGGCGCTGCTGCGCAGAATGGAGCACTTCAGCCATCCTAACATAGTCAAGTAGGTTAACGAGATATTTATCTTACTCATGCATTAACCCCTCTTTTAATTAACAAAATATATACAGGAAAAGTACAACAATGCAAAAATGGTCAGGATGAAAGGACTTACAAATCAAAGATGCAACAAATAACCAAAGGCAAAATAAAATGGCTCAAGGCTGAATAAAGTTCAGCCAATATTATATTTTTCACACAAACTTCTTGTTTTGGTCACTTTGGAAATTAAACTAAATATCTTCTAAATAGGACATCAATATGGCTTTAAAAACAATAATATTTGGCCGTTGGTTAGCAATTTGACATAATATTTGACATAATATAATTATGAGAAGGCTGTTCACATACATTTTGGCTAGGTTTATTTTTTTCACATTTTTTCTGACAAACCAAATAATTCATGCTGAATATTTAACTTTGGAATTTAGAAGATTATTAAGGTCAATCCAAAAAGTATGAATGTAAACACATTCCCAAAATAAGTGAGATATTGGTTCATCTGTAATGCCACAAAAATGCAAAGTGTGTGAATATTTATCTTATATTTTATAAGATTAATCTTGAGTGGATAGCATCTATGCAGTATTTTAAAATACTTACCTCCCTTATTTGTAATAATACGTTTTCTTGACCCATGTGTTTTTCCATTCTATATCATTGTATACATTACTCCAATAGAAGACTGCTGAAGTTTTGGAAACAATATCTCTCTGAATAATACATCTAATACAATTATTAGTGGCTTTGTCACTTTTTAAAGGGCAAACATTACCAATATAAAGTACTGTGAAACCACATATGAGGTTGTGCTGAAAATAAGGATGGCAAACAAGGCAAGGTAAACAATTTTTAAGATGAAATATAAAACCAAGAATAGTAAAACATGTCAATGTATACTCTGGACACCAGAGGATTAAGTAGTAACAATTGTAATGTTGTGTTTGGTCTTTTTTTATTAATTATTTTCTTAAAAGCACAATTTTCAAATCTGCAGACTAAACATTCTGTCTACTGGTGCAATGATTTGTTTAAACACTGGCCTTGTTTACTCTGCAGGCTGCTGGATGCATCTGTTGCACCTGCAGGAAATAGCCTGGACCTCACTCTGGTGCTGGAGTACATTGACCAGGACCTGACCTCCTTCCTCTCAAAGGTCCCCTCTTCTGGACTGAGCCGTGCCTCTATTAAGGTATGCACTCACTATCTGGTTTTATTTTAACATCCCAGCTCGAGCTTGAGATAGAATAGTAATTCTTCCTTTACTGCTCCCAGGATGTGATGCTGCAGCTGCTGCGAGGGCTGGACTTCTTACACACAAACATGGTCCTGCACCGGGACTTAAAACCGGAAAACGTCCTGGTCAGCAGCCGCGGAGAAATCAAGATTGCGGACTTTGGACTGGCACGGATCCACACCTTCAATATTGCTCTTACTCCTGGTGTAGGCTTGATATCAAGTATTAAATGCTACTCTATTGAGGTGTATTTCTGTCTGTACCTTTGTCTGAGGTGAAATATGTTCTTTTGTCATTTGTTTCAACCCTGTCTGTGTGTCTTTGTTTTCCCCTCCCTCTTTCTGATCAGGTGGTAACACTGTGGTATCGAGCTCCTGAGGTGCTGCTGAACTCTGTTTACATGTCCTCAGTGGACATGTGGAGCGTCGGTTGCATCTTTGCCGAGCTCTTCCTCTTGAGGTAAGGACGTAACAGCCATGTGTAGCTGGAAGAAATATATCAGGCTGCTTCTGAACAGCTGTGAAGACGCAGATAAAGCTGCCGTGGGATTTTCACTGAGCCTTGTACTCCTTCTGTCACACAGACCGTTGTTTCAAGGATACACAGAGGTGCAGCAGCTGCAAAAAATCTTTGAGTGAGTATTTTTATGCTTCCTCTAGGCATCTAATCAACTGGGTTTGCACCACTGAAAATCAGGCAGTGATGATGTTCTTATTTATTGATTCAATACAACCATGGACCCAAGTTATCACACTGTCTTAATGAGTTACAGCGGGTACAAAAAGAGACCTTGATGTCACATGTGGCTACTTTCAGAATCAAATTCTCATCATGTGAAGACACGTCTTCACTTACAAAACTCACTTAAAAAACTCAGACAAAATCTGAGCTCTTGAAGGATTTTTCTGACAGTTGCATGATAGTAGATGAACTATGGGTCTCAAAGAGCTTCAAAAGGATTGTTGAAAGGTATCGCTCAAGTGAGTGCTGCAAAAACATCTTCAGCGCATTAAATACCATGAAGATAAGCAAGTTAATTAAATATGGTACAACAGGGACGTGATCAAAAACTGAACTTGTCAAAAACTGTTGAGAATACAAAGAGAAAACTGACCAGGGAAGCTGTCAGGATGCTGACAACAACATTAAAGAAGCACCTCTTTCTGGCAAGTATTGATTGCTCCCCATGTGTGAAAACTATCTCACTATTATGTCTGCGCTGTGGGGTGGGGTGGCAAGATATCACTCACTCTTCCAGAACCTTGTGGAAAAAAGAAAAGAAAGAGAAAAAGGATGAGAACAAGACTGAGCTTCTTGCGCAAAACTGTAAAAGAAAACCTAAAGGCCACTATAACAGCAGTGAAGCACGGTGGTGGCAGCATCATGTTCGGGTGCTGCTTTTCTTCAGTTGGAACTGGGCCTTTGGTTTAGATTCTGATATATACCTCCAAATTAACTGAACAATGGCTTCAGCACTGAACAATTATTGTTCTCAAATGCCATCACAGTGATGGATCTAGGATATTTTTCATGAAAATCAAGTTCAAGTGGCAGCTGACAGGGTGTTTCTACTGTAGTGTATATATTATTATAGTATTACATTAGGGGTGTTAATTCTGTGTGTTTGATTAGATTTTTTTCCTGGAATGACTCAGTCTCATTTCATAGGTTGTAGTTTTTTAAATAATCTAGTATGATGAAAATGAAAGGAAAATTGCTTGACAAAATGTACCTGCTCTCTCGTCTGTAGCCTACTTTTAGAGTACTTCTCCTGTATAATGTCAGAGTAGCATTTACTTTCTGGCCTGTGCTGCTCTTCAGTGGCTCCTTGTTTCATGCTTGTCAGGGTGATTGGTTTGCCCAGTGAGGAGGACTGGCCTGAGGACAGCCTGATCTCGTACTCAGCCAAGTGGGGACCCAGAGGCTCCTGCAGCGAGCTGCTTCCCAACCTGAGCCCAGACGAGAACGACCTGCTGTCTGTGAGCACATCTGTGTTTGTGTTTGTGTCGCAAAGATCACGTTTCACACTGCGGCTGTGTACATATCCCTTCCTTAACTACTCATACACTACGCTAAATACTGCAGTTTGCAGTATAGTAAGTATGTGGGGATTAGGACAAACTCAGATAAAAATACAATGCAATGCATAGTAAACATGAAGTGATTTTGGACTCGAAGCTTCTTTAGTACTTTTTAGTACTTAACTAAATAAATGTTAGATGGCAAAATATACTGTACTGTAAAGACAAAGAAGACAAAAAGCTGTTTTAGCTGATCCCTAACACTTGAAACTTGTTAGGAATTTAATGTATTTAATGGAAGCTAATTAGCATATTGAGGCTGTTAGCTAATTATCATGTTTTACAGTTTTTAAAAATTATACCTTTGACACAATGACAAATCAAAAATCATCATCATGGATCACCCAAAACATTGCTGCTTATCTGGAGAGACATGTGAATTAATTGAAATCAAAATCAGACCATCCAAACTCAAGTGAGGCTTTTTTTTCTGTTTTGCATTAAAGTGGTGGATCAGCCGACTAACCTTGCCATCGCCAGAATTATGCTGCTGGTTAGGCTAAAAAAAATAAATAACGTTGTTTGTACTGTTGCTTGCTCTTGTGCATGAATAGAACTCCTAAATAATTGTTTTGCTGTATGTCGAGCTGCTGTGTGCACAGATCAGGGGAAGTATTTGTATTAGTTCATAGAGGAGAGTAAGATCAGTTGGCCTCCCTCCAAACTGCTTATATGGTGGTATATCTCCTTACCTGCAGAAATGTTTGACATTCAGACCAAGTGGTCGCATCTCAGCCGCCAAAGCCCTGGCCCATCCTTTCCTTGTGAAGCACTGAAGAGTTCGGTTGAATGAAGAGTGGAGGGAGGAGAAATTGCTGCTCGGATCTTCCAGTAATCTGCAATTAACTTTAAAAAAAACGTGGTGCCCTAAAATCAGCTCTACACTTTGTTCCTACATGGCTTGTTGATAGGCTTTGAGAGAGTTTAAGTTTTATTTTTAAGTTTGAGGTTTTACTCCTGTTGACTGTCCCTAAATAAGGAAGGCCTGACTTATAGAACATGGGTCCTACAGCACATATTTTGATAAAATCCAAAAACAGGAAGTATGTTTTAGGTAATTCCCTCTTAAGAGTTTTAAATACTTAGTTGTGATTCTAAATTTGACAGTGTTCATGTGAATGGAGGAGCAGTATTTTGTTCTTTGACATGTTTTTTTTCCCCCCAAAATGTAGCGCTACTTTGCTGAGTGTCACTATTCTATCTGGCTAAATGCTACAGACGACACTATTTTGAATACTTTTAAGTTGAGGGATGTGTTCTTAATGTTTAAACAAAAAAAGATTGTGACTTGTATGCCTGAGGAGATGTAACCCTTTATTTTTGATATTTTTGTGAAGATATTTATGGTGCAATCTGAGTAGATTACATCTGTATTTATGTTCGTATTGACATAACTTTTTTTTTATGTGAATTAAACTGTTCAGTCAAGAAGCATTTCTTTAAATAACTGCCTCTTATATATGCCTCTACATTCCCATACAATAAGTTTGTATGTTTGAAACACTGACTGGAAGTAATATAACAATATTTATACTGGTTTGAACCGACGGAACTCGGATGTAATTTAACGTGCAATTTCAGGATGTGAACGGAAGGGGGTGCTGTTGAAACACAGTTGAGGGGTGCGCTAATTGTTTCCTCCCTACCCTCAGCCCCACATTTCTGTGAATTATGGAATAATAATTGATTTTGATCAGTTGCACTTAAAGGGTCAGTGCGCACACATTTTCCCTCTTCCGTGTTCCACGCTCGTGCGTGAAATGTGAAAAACAAAATCGTGTGAGAATATAATCAGCAAACATGGAGTAACAAAAACATTTCAGTCACTAATACTCTCAATTATTGAAGATGAATTTATTTGTTTTATATGTATAGTCTTATTTTGACACTTGATTTGTTTATTAAGGATTTTGACAACTCAGCGTACACGTGTCCGCTTCATTATCCAGAGCAACAGCATTGTTTCCGTACAGGTAGTTGGTTTATGATAATTTAATTAATTAATTTGGGACTTTGTGAGCACAATGTAAATTGAGCGATTAGCTAGAATTTGGCACACGGCTGCACGTCGAGGAATCCGTTTAGATCTCGGCTGATATTCTACTTCTCCAGTGCGGTGTAACTAAACTGAATTGGAATCAATTAAATTGACCAGAAGTGACACGAAGTGACCCCGGGGCTTCAGAGGCTCCAGTTGTGCGTAAACCCACAGCTCGGCGATAGAAGCGTCTCCTGTGCAGTGCAGGGGGCGTCCCGCGGCTCGCCCATCTATTTATACACCCCCCTTAATACGGTGCGCCACCCGCAGCTGCGAGTGTGACTACATTTGGAGCGACTCACGGTGGTGAAGGACCAGTGGGGAGGGACCGCCGGGCTGGGGAAGGCACACGGCTCGCTGTGCATGTAAGTACACATGTAATACTCTATCCGTCATTAATGGCGCCTGACGACAAATTTAAGCAGCCGAGGACCGAGTGCTGAATATTTGATCTCAAGTCACATGCTACGACCTATCACCTGTATGAGTGGCTGAAGTTTGGACTCTGCTGCACAAAGAATCCGCATACTTGTTATTGTTCAGTCACTTTGTCTGTTAACAGATCAACGAAGTATTGTTGAAAAACTAATCGGAAGGCGACGTTTTTACGCGCTCTGACATGTTTTACGCACAGTTTACGCACGAGTTCCCTCTGCGGTTCTCTGCTCCTCACATTCGCCCATCCAAACTGCCATAAGGCGCAATATTTTATCTCCATTGGCAGCATGTACTGTCCATTAAGGATAATGGCCGCCTAAATAGTTTGAGACTGCATGTCCACAGGGCCTGGACTAGAGCAGAGGAGCTATGAAAGAATCTGAAAGCTGCTCTTCCTGTCAGCCCCTCGAGCCTCTTGACGTAAACTTGGATATCAGTTAAATGCTCAACAGGATTTGGAGCTGCTGTTGTCAGATTAAATACCCATAATTTACTTCTGAACAATGCAGTACAAGGGAGTGTAAACCCATCCTCATTCATGATTTATTACCGTCTCCATTCGTAATATGCAGAAAAGGCCTCTGACGATGTGTCCTTGAGTCCTTGAGTTGTGGACAAGCGGATGTGGTTTTAGTGCAGGTGGCTCAGCAGGGCAGGTGTAATTGCTCGGAGGCTTATTCTTGGCCAACCTCTTAATCTGGTTTACTTTGCTTCTCCTGGACCCCGAGGACCTATTGTTACATAATATCAACATTTTTTTCTGGCTTTAATGAAGGCATTGTGTCAGTTTAATAGCTGACTAATGGTTATATTTTCAATGTGCCACGGTCAGATATATACCGATATATTCATGTGGGTGCTATGTAGGAAGTGATGGGTAAGATATTGGAATTTATTTCTCCAACTCAATGAGTTTTTGGCCTTCCGTTTAACCTTCTGGATCAGCTAATTAGAAAATTATGTCAAGTCCCCGACAGGAGGTAGAGACTGAGTCATGTGCTCACCCGCCAGCTTTATAATGTCAACTAGTGTCGCTGGATTAGAAGCTCATGATCCCGGTTGAGCCTCATTGGCATTCTCCCTTCCAATCCACAATCCTCCAGCTCATCACGTGCCTCTGCTCTTCAAACAAGTGTGTTGAAACGCTCAACTCATGTTTTGCCAACAAAACTGGAGGTAGCGTGGCGTCAGTGGGCCTGGGGATGCAAGAGTGTCACTCTCTTTGGGTCTGGAGGGGGAGGTGAGTGTTTTTAGTGAAAGCACCTGCGCAGGTGTTGTGAACTGAGGAGAAAAGTCCTTGAGCTTTTTTTTTTTTGCCACATGCAGGGATCACTGTATCTAGAAAAGTTATCTCTGGAATGGGAATTCACCATCTTCGTATTGTCTCTAAGCGTGGCCCTCAGTTTATTCAATGGATGGTTGGCAGTGGTGCAGACTTGGGCATTTTTTTGGGTGTTGTTGTGCTGATGATTAGATTTACATAAAAGTCACATCTTTTACTTTGGGAACTCAATTCAGCCCTACAGCAGAGCCATGGGGTGAGCTAAGTCTGTGGCTCACGTCTCTTTGTTTGCCCTCTATTGTGCTTCCTGCGCCAGGAATGCTGACATCCGCAGTTTTTGAAAGCACACAGACACATATGCAAACACACATTTATGTTTGTACATATTAGTCAGCACAAACCATAACTCATTTGTTGACAGAGCTGCTGGTTAGCTGTGGTTTTTAAATGCAATAGTAGTACTATTTATAATTATTCAGGTTTTGAAACCGTGTAGGCCACAGGGAGGTTTTTTTTTTGCTTCAAACATGGTAATTAAATTCAAATAAGTCCTCAGTTGTCCGCTCTTTGTTGACGTACAGCTGTGAAATGACTGATGCAGCCTGTTAGATAACACCAGATAACACAAGCAAACAGTGACTCGTTCGGCTTTGGTTGCTTGGTGTTTGCTAAGACGACCAAAAAGGCTGCAGACTCAGTGCCATAGAGGCTTGGACCCGGAGCAGAGCTGAGCTGTGGTGTTCAGTTTCTGTGCAAGGGGAGATTCCTGCATGGCACTGCAGGCCGGCACAGGTCATCTTACACGGAAAGGAGTTAGATGAAGGATGCGCTTTTAGAAAAACGGTTAATATGTAATGAAGGTAGCCAGTCATCGATGTTGTCATGGGTCTTTCTTAGAAAACATGTAGCTCTGAGACAAATACTCGTTTTATTTTCAGTCTTCCAGGGCAAAGTGGGACAGACTGCCTCCCAACCCTATCAGCAAAGCGAGAGGTCATTGGGTCTGATGGAATCTGAATTTTATTGGAAGAAAGTCTGGCTCCTGTTTTTTTTTTACCTCAGCTGATAAGCGGAGAAAGAGCATCCAATCTCCTGATTGTCCCTAAATGCTTTGCAATCATTTTGGGAGCAGAGTATCGTCTGAATCCTTCTGAGGGACACGGACGTCATGGAGAACCCGGTCCTGGAGCCCAGAGCAGAGCGGATCGCCCGCTACAAAGCTGAGAGGAGGCGAGAGCTGGCCGAACGCTACGGCAACATGGAGGAGCTTCCTTCCAAGTGGGTGAGGAGGGATGGGAAGGAGGAGCACGAGCCGGCGAGCCGACCCCGCGGGGGGCCGTTGAACTCGGACGGCCTCAGTGAACGAGTTAACGGCCGAACGCAAGAGGTTACGAACGGATTAGAGGCCGAAGCCGGCTACCAGAGAAGGTGAGGCAAAGTCTGCAGTTCACGAGTGTGCAAGCTGTAACCAATAGGATGATATAAAAGTTAGATCTGATAATCTATAAGCTGATAATCTCTATTAATGTGATATTCTGTTACCGGAACTAATTGTAAATGGAGGAGCAGCTGAGTACTGATATGTGTGTGAACAGATGCTTTAGGTCTAATTGGTTCAAACACCAAATAAGACTATATATTCTGGCTACATAACTATGATGACATATCACTTTCCTCAGGCCTTTTGACCTTGGCATCAATACATGTTGTGTGCATTGTTCTGTAGCAGTATGTTTATATGTTAAATATGCAGTAAAGTCACAGACTGTGTGTGTAGAGGATGTGGGTGTCCTACATCTTTTTATGTGTCATTTATATGTGCCTGCATCTGTCCAAAATTAGTGATAAAATGTGGTTAAAGAAAGTACAGCAATCGATGGTAGTTGCTAAGCTTTTTTGAAATTGACCCCAGAAATGACAAGATTATGATGTAAAGTCTACCCACTAGTATTATACACAGGCTACGCTTCCATGTACAACAACTCTTTTGTCCTGCGACCTTTCAGCTGCACCAGATCCTTGACTTCACCTCTTGCTCTTTGGCCCTTGTTACTAATTAAAAGTGAGAGCTCTAAATCAATGGTCCCAGCAGGGGGGTTTAAAGCCTGCCTGGCTCTTATCTTCTATTTGGTTTTTACTGTCTCAGCTGCACTTTTTGTCATTAGAGCAATATTGTACTCTGTTCCTGAGAGAGTGCTCCTCGCCCCTCGCTCCCCGCTCCTGCATCCTCACCTCCTTCCGTTCACTTCCCTCCCCCTGCAGGCAGGGTTGCCAGGACTCTGTCGGCATGCTTAGTGGGGAGGAGGAGCACTTTGTCCCTCTTGGTCCCGACGCCCCGCAGCTCCGCACTCGGGTGTCGGTGGGCCAGTTGAGAAGTGCCCTCCTGCAGCAGACGGAGAGCGGAGCGCAGCCTGAGAAAGCGTAGGGTCACCTGCATGTGTGTGATCCGGACTGAAACAATCAGACTGTGTACTTTCTGTGACAACATCTGTCCTCGTTTCAGCTTGTTCTTCTTCTTCTTCTTCCACCCCCTCTTATTCTGTCACACTAGCTGCCCCGACGCTGGGCGAGCCACGTCCTCTCTGGACCTGGCTGTGAAGCCGGGCTCTGAGGCGGGCCGGCGGCGCACCCGGCGATACTACCCTGGAGGTCCAAGCGGTGGTCGCAAAAACAGCGAACGCTTCAGGACCCAGCCAATCACAGCCAATGAGATGGAGGAGAGCAGCGGGTAGGGGCAAGCTGAAGATGCTGGCGGCAGTGGCCTTTTTGCTTTTGTGTTGTCATGTTTTGAAAATATTGTGTGATTTCCCTTTGGTAACAGAGCTTGTCCCTCAACTAATCCCACTGCGAAGTGGCAGATTTCTCAAGAGATGCAACACTATAACTATCCTCCAAAGAAATATATTAAATTATTATATTATATATAATATAAGATATTTGGTCCTCACATAATAAAATACAGTAATCTTGAAGCTGAGGTGTGGCCAGCACGGAGGCTGGTTTGCATGGGTTTGCCTTCCCACTGAGCATGCAAATACTGCACAGTATCAGGCCGTCTGAGCTGAACGGCTGGCACACAAACACATCATTGTAAATTTGAAGCAGCACTGGAAAGGGAACACGCAGGAGAGATTCAGTTTTTTGCGGCGCCTTTCTGTTCACATTTTCCCTGATGAGCGCCTCCTTTGCCTTTGTCCCGTCTTCCAGGCTCTTGGGTGGAGAGGAGGAGGAGGACAGTAAAGGTAAAGCCGCCTCCTTCTTTGGTTCGTCTTCGTGTCACTTTTGAAAGCGCATTTCACACACTGCGGGGAAAACTTAAAGGGCAACGTAAATGGCACAACGCGTACAAGGTTTCTGATAAGCCAACTGTTTGGCGTGTGCCTCAAAGTCACACAGTTGCCTCCATAAATTAGGTTTACGGCTCAGGAAATAAACCAGGTTATATTTTTAGGCTGACAATGTTTAATCTCTTCAGCGATGACAGATTCATGTCGCACAAAGCCAGTGGACTGGGCCAGTCCTGCCGCTGACCCGCACCATAAAAAGATTACAGGCTAGTCTATACTAAGATTGACTTACAGAGAATTTACACAACTGTTAAACAAACTGCAGAAAGAAGTAGCTCTTAATCGGACTTCACAAAATATGACACATCATTATCGGATGTAGAACTAATTAACAAGTATTTGTAGCAAAATGAGCTTTAAGTGTTTAAGTGGAACTTTAATTTATAATATATTACTTAAATTGTCAGTTTAGCGGAGTTTAGGGTTGGGATTAATAAGGTCAGAAAAAGGAAACGTATACATCTTTATGAAATATTGGATAATTTCATCTTCTGAAAATCTACTTCAATTATTAATTATTATTATTGTGTATTTTATGAGTTTATGTGTTAAGGACAAGTACAGCAAAACATTTGCAGGAGAATTGTAGAATGTAAACAGTGAGACGTCTTGTTGCCTGTTTTACAACCTTTATAACCTTCGGCATGTTTGTTGTCACATGATGATTTATGTCTTCCTTCTGACAGGGGACGTGAAAACTGACGACCGAGCCAAAATGAGCGTGGCAGCCAAGATGTCTTTGTTCAAAGTGAGTCTGCATCCGCCGTCGCCGCGGTGAGACGCCGTCCTCAGCGGCTCGGGTTATTTTATCAAGATGGCGCGTCCTAGACGAACTCGTCCGACCGGACGGGGCAAACACGGCCGACGCTGCACTGTTGAATCTAACATTTGAATGCCTCTGTCGCGGCCCGCTGGTAATCTGTTGTGAAACGCTGAATGCGGTCGCCTCGGCTGCTCACCTTACACTCTGAGGCGTGTGTCGTGAGCCCGGCGCTGAGCACACGGAACACAGCCTGATCACGCTGAGGGAATATGAATGGTCAAACAGGTGCAGGCCTTGGGCGCGCAGTCTGGGTTTTTGTCTGCTTATTTAAAGAAGGGCTAAATTTATGACGAATGTGCATTCAAAACTGGCGCGCAGCCCCTCAGAATCCCGATGATTTCATCTCTCATAGAAGATGCGACACTCTGCGGATTTGCTATCATTCCAGCATTTCACCTCCTGCTCAGTTTTAGTCCTGAAGCATCAGGTGTAAATGTGCCAGGCGCTGTATTGCCATTAACAACCAGAGCAGCTGTGTTATAATTAGCCTTCTGCTCTGTGGAGGCGGGCGGGGAGGTAACTGAAGCTGCCAGTTCTCTGGTTACACGGTGACCTGTTGGGCTGGCACGTAGCAAGTAGCCAAGACACTCCACCTTACTGCTCGCTGCTTTATTCACCAGCTATCTTACCCGCTCCCCCTCCCTCCACCTGTCCATACGAACAGAACAGGAGACATCAGCGAGGGGAGTTTTCACTGCCATGTTTTGTGGCCACTCTGATTACTTATTCATCGTGGTGACTATTTAACCCGAATGCCCGGATCCACCCGCAGCAGAGGGTGCCAGATGCCACGTGCATTGTGATGACATTAAAACTGTCCTCCCCTGCAGGAGCTGGAGAAGTCCGCTGTCTCCGAGGCCCCGGGCTTCCTGAAGCCTCGCGCGGGCGCCGTCTGCCACGAACGCAGGGCGCGACGCAGCAACGACCACCGCTTTCTGACTCAGCCGATCACCTGCGAGGAAATGGTGGCAATAAGGTGGGGGAGAGAATCAGTGTCGCCAAACCACATCATTAGTGTTGTAATTACACTGTGTGTAAGTGACTTGCTGTGAAGAACTTTAAGAAAAATAGAAGCACATTATTAGCTCATATGCTCATATAAACTTCCCTGATGACACTAATAACACACACACACAATAAGTTATAACAATAAGTTATTGACGTGTGCTAAATATGACAAAAGGCGGCAAACTAAACCTGTGCATTACCCTTGCTCCTAATTCTTAGCAAATGTGCATACTAAACATATATGGTGCATATAATAGAGACTATTTTCAGATACACATTTGCTGCTCCACTGAGTATTTCCAGCAGCAGGATTGTGTCTGTCAGATTGACTAAAAATAAACCGCAGCGCCTGTGTATGTGTGTGTTCATGGTGACGAAGGAGCGACCCACCCAACATCGCACAAAGAGAAATGTCAGAAATCCTCTTGACTCGACCGTTTCATTTCACGTCACGTCGTGTTCCCCCCGCAGTGCCCCCAAACCCGCTCCTCCTCAGGCGGAAGCTCAGCCTGTGCAGGCCGAGTCGGCGGAGGACGGGGACGAGAGCTGCAAGCTGAGCATGAGTGAGAAGCTGGCCCTCTTCAACCAACTGTCTCTGCCTTCGAGGCAGGGGGGGGCCCCTGCTGAAGGGCCCCCGGAGAGACGGAGGCAGAAGGGGGCTCGGTACCGCACGCAGCCCATCACCGTGGAGGAGGTCAGCATGGTGAGCAGGAAGGAACAAATCATTACGCTGAGGTCAAACTTAATGGACATTTTCATATATAATGAAGCTAAATCACAGAGGGTATGTCTACAAGTATGACCTGGCTGTCAGTGCTGATTGAGTGATCATTCTGGTATAAAGCACATCCCCTCTGGACTTAACAATTTGATTGAATATATGAATATATGAACCTATGTTAACTAGAGTGACTGATGAAGGTTAAACCTTTAATGGTTGTAACCATTTAGCTGTAGGTGGTATTAATGTCGTTACCAAGGTTACCAAGGGGGGTCTTTGATATTTTACGGAACTGATAAAAAAAGGTTCTAAAGTACTTTTCCCCTTCTTATCTGTCTTAAGCTCCAGAAAGGCCCCGTTCAGCTTCCTGCCTTCGATTTGTCCCCACATCTGTCCAGCATCCAGCAGGCCTCGTCTGTCAACCTCAAACCCAGCGAGGTTCGTCTTTCTCAGCCAAAACCAGAGGCCGTCCCCGCAGTCACAGCCGCAGAGCCCGGTCCGGCGCAGCTTGACGCCTCGGAGCAAGGCCTGAAAGGGATCCTGAAGAAGAGCAGTTCTGCAGGCTCGGAGTGGAGCAAGGCCGAGGACAGTGAGACGGACGCGCCTTTCAGGCCCGAGCAGAACGGCGGAGGCTGCGGAGAAGCGGCGGCGCTGCGCAGGAGGGTGGAGGGGAGCGAGAGGCAGGAGTTGTCTGCGCCGCCTCGGAGAGCGAGAGCCTCAGGTGTGGAGGGAGGCTTGGTAACGGCTGTTCCCTGGAGGCAGAGGGCTAGGAACAGGAGGGAAACCATCGCCTGCACGCCTGTAAGAGCATCATCAGAGTCGGACGCTTCTTGGGAGGAGAGGTCCCGCTGCACCAGAAACGGCTCCAAGTATGCATGCATCACCTAGAGATACTAGCTGTCACGCTGGCTGGAAAATAAGCTGGGATATTTGTTCATTTATTGCCATAATAATGCTTCATTTTATTCCTATTGTGTGATGTGTCTAACAGGCAAGAGGAAGAGCAAGGTGGTGCGGTAGACGATGAAGCAACAGGACTTGCTCAGGTCAATGCAATAGATAAAACGGCTGACGTGCAGGAGACCGGCAGAGGCAAGGTAAGAATCAGAAAGGCGTTTCGCTGCTACTATAAAGACTTTTCATGTCACATCAGCATCTATCTTCAGAATGTGCAGCTGATCCGACAGACGTTAACCTCCATAATCCGTCGTTCTGCTCCTCCACAACCTCAAGTCCCCTGGGAGTCCAGTTTGGAGGCAGTGGGATTGACAATGGCAGCAGGGAATCAGCAACACAGTAGTAGTCTCATAAAATGATTCCCTTTAAGCTTTCAGATCGGTCATGGAATTACACTAACTAGCTTTAACGTGTCAAAAAGACATGTGTATTTTTGTGTGCTTTAAATAGTTTGTTGCTTTTCTATTGGCTGCTTTCTTTGAGATATTCTTATTGTTATCACGTTGCTGCTGTTACGCAGTGTCATCAAAAGGAACAACATTTTGCTGCTTTCACCTTTGACTGGACGACTGAATGAAAGAACGAATGACCTGAAACACAGGGCAGGGTGCAGTTCAGTGCTACCACAAAGGAAATACTGAATGACTTTGACTTTTTAAGGCACGTTGCATTATTACATGAAAATGACTTAATAAAATAAGATCAGCCGAAAGACAGTGAGAAACGTCTCCTCTGTTAGAGGTCATCACGTTCATTCGGTGTCTTAAAGCGAGTTGAGAGAAGGCCTGTGGTTAGATTTTGGTTTTTGTCATACCACTGAAACCAGATACAGCCGCTCTTAGCAGTAGCTGTCTGGATGCAGTATGTGCTAAATGTCTTGAGATCCGGCTTAAGTTACTGTGGAATTTACTGAAGCCAGCTAGTGTTTATTGGGCTGAGATGGGTTTAACTGTCTCCGAGCGCCACGTGGAATGTAAACAGACTGATTATTCTGAATGTTGACTCTTTTGTGAGCTTAAGCTCTTAGCTGTCATTTCTGTCCTGTTTATTTTTGCGTCTGTCTTACATTTCTGTTAATATTTAATTTTTTTTTTCCTTATCATTTCTTTTCTTTTTGCCCCTTACATTATCCTCTGCAGGAGGAGTCAGAAAAGCCTCAGTGCTGGGTAAGTCTTTAGCTAATGGTTCAAACCTCCTCCATCTCCATCACAAGAACATAGATTTTTTTTTTTTTTTAAATAGCTTTAGCCCGCCCGTCTCTCTTCTCTCCCAGGAGCCCGTGTTTGCCTCTGTCTATTCTAGCATTACGCCCCAATATATCATGTCTTTCAATCAGGTAACGGTGTGAGCCGGTGCATGGCTGATTAATTGCTGCTTTGTGATTTGGAGTGTTTTGTGTGCAGTGAAAAGTTCTTGTCAACACACACACACACACACACACACACATTCAGGTAGCTGGATTTGTTTTATTACAGCTGGAGCGTGACGTTTTTTCACTAACGAAGCCACTCTGTCGCCTGCAGAGTGATTTTTGCGGCTCTCATTTTACACGCTCCGTTTAATGGTCTGCTCAGACTCTTGTCGTTTTCCGGCACCTAAGGTTTGCACGCGTTTTCTTTTGCAGTTTCGAAAATACTTCCACAGCCCAGCCTGGTGTAGCCCGCCTCAGTTCTTATCAGAATGCGAGAGTGGTGACACGTCATTTTGACTTCATTATTGGGCTACGTTGCAACGTATGCAGAGAAACGAATGTCTGTGCACACGTTTGGATAACTGTACCACCGATCGGAGCCTTTTTGTTGTAAACAAATTCAGCTTGTTAGCGTTCAAGTGACATGTGTGTGACTATGCTGCTGTTACTCGTCTGTCCGTCGCCACATAAAGCCTGCTCAGATGAGTTGACTGGCTTGGCAGAAATTTCCTGGTGCATAATCAGTTTCCAACGGACAAACTCAGCTTTCCCACTGGTGGGTGTGGAAGCTGGTTTGTTTCCAGGAAGAACTACTTGCAAATAAGTTTTCTGCTTAGATTATTCATCATGCTTATCAGAGACACAGTGTGGAGCAGCATTAAGCAGTGAAACACAAGTAAAATGTTGATTATGGATTATCTCCCTTCATCCGTGCATCTTGTACTTCAGGTGCTGGTTTGATGCTCTAATTCAGCCTCCCCTTTACCTTCTCATTCATGTGATCTGGTTTCATTCTCAGAACAATCTGTCCTTCGAGGTGCAAGAAGTCTCTTCTCCTACGAAGAACCAGCCTCACTGGGGACAGAAGGTGACGCCGCCCTTTTGCACGTTCCCGTCTGAGTCTACGGATGAGCTTATGCGCATCTTAACAGATCTGTTACTCTGGCTGCGTAGGCTAAAGGAGCTGAGCCCGAGTCTGAGATGTTGGAAGCTGAAGAAATGAATACGCAGCAGGAGAGGAGAGAGCAGGAGGCTGGACGCATGGCCAAGAGGAGTGAGTTTACTGTCTCTGGCTTTCACTCTAATCCTCCCGTGATTGCGTTGCACCTCTCTGACCTATGCCTTTCTGCGTTTGCAACCTGTAGGTCTCGGATCTCCTGAGTCAGACAGAAATGATGTCTGTCATAACAAGAAACACTCCACAGAAGCTCTGACATGCACATATGAAGGTCAGCAGCTTTAGTTTGTATAATACACTATATTACACTGTTGGGTTGTTTCTCACTGTTTGCTTTTTATCAGCAGATACCTCCACCCAGCCTGTGATGGAGTTTGAAGGTGAGATTAAGATATGACCAACCCGAGAGATTAGAGGCTCGTTGACGTAGAACCGCACGCTCAAGTTAGCATTTCCGTCTCCGCTGCAGATCCGCAGAGCGCCTCCCTCCCAGTGGCTCCTCGGGAAGCGAAAGAGGACCAAGGTTTCTTCTGCGAGCAGCGGCCGCCTCCTTCCACCCGCTCCCCCCCACCGTGCAAGGGTGTTGCTGTCACGGATGGCGAACAGGACCTGGGTGTCCTCTGCCAGACCAACACACCCATGTGAGCCTGGTTTTACCACAGATTGTAAGATTATGAGCCTGTGTCGTAAATATAAAATACTTTCAAACCCTGTGTATTCGCTTTATAAGACGCTATGTAACTAGAGATCAGCTGACCACTTGGCCGGAGCATTATTGGCAAATCTCACCTCTATCCACCTCCACCCGACCTCCTCCTTATGCTGTGTCTGTCTATCAATATCAGCACTCTGTCATTGCTCTGTTCTATAACGGGTCTCTGTTGCAGTTGCTACTTCTTTCCTGTTTTAGGTTTTCTATATAGGTGCATGGAAGGGAGGGGGGGTCGACATTTAACATTTAATGTCATTTAAACTATAAGAGCTATTGGTTATCCCACGTTTTTCTCTCCAAAAATAGTAATCACACAGTTCAGTGACACCAAATCTGATTTAAAAGTCAAAATATTAATAGAAAAATAAGCGCAAACAAAAACACATGCACCCCTCACACTGTTAAACGGCCACAAGATATGCTTCAAGATACCGATTCATACAGGAGATGCAACAGATTTTGTTTCCTGATCAGAAAAAGTTAAGGTCATTTGGTGTTTGTGGCAACTTACAACTATTGGCTTGTGATTTGTGTTTGCACAAGAAATCTCTATAACCTCTTCTTTTTATCAACGTATATTAAGTCTTACATATATTTCCTTGCCTCTGTGCTGTAACAGTGACATCTGCTGCTGACTCCTAATTGGATTTAGAAGCCTTCCTATCTTGTCCTTTAGGGTCTTAAGATAGGGTAATAAGATATCATTTGTTTCGTTGTCTGACTGGGGTACTCTGGATGACTTTGAACATATCGTTAGCCTAATAGCATAACTGCCTAAGTAATATTTGAAAGTTTTTGGAATATATATATATATTTCATTCCTAATCTTTGTTTATAAAATGTAATATTTATTTGTGTGTTTGTGTGCAGACTGTCCTCAGCGGTAGCAGAACACAGGCGGTCCGTGCGTCCATCCCGTCGGACTCAGGGCTCCAGAAACCCTCTGAGGGCTCTGGCCGCCAGGGAGGACATCAGGCAGGACTACATGGGGGAGAGGGTCAGCACATCTGCTGATGAGAGGGTCCAAACTGAGATCAGTGAGTTCATTTTGTTCCATTGTCTTATTCTTTTTTCTTCTTCTTTGCTCTTCATCTTGTATTCTCCTCCCCACAGAGTCTAAGAACTCCTCCAGGTCAGACGACGTCGTTTCTTCCTCCGATGCAGAGACAAACAGGTCTCACCCTCCCTTCAGCAGCCTGATGCTCATCCACATCAAAGGTCAACAGTCTGGCTCATGTGCGTGGTGAAGTGTTTGCGTTCCGGTGTTTGTGCTGACTGTCAGTTGTGATGACAGGTAGGCAGCATGTCCAGGTGCGCCTGGTGGAGCCCTCAGTGCGGTCGCTGAACAGCGGAGACTGCTTCCTGCTGGTCACTGCCGAGCACTGCATCCTGTGGAGTGGAGAGTTCGCAAATGAACAGGAAAAAGCCAAGGTACCAGTGAGCGTAAAAACAGTTCGTAGTTTGAAATAGGAAACGATTTAAATGTTAAATGCTGCAGACTAGCTCTGAAGAGATTTACAATGGAAATACATTGTCAGTGTTACACAATATTATTTTAGATTGTGCCACCTGATTCATAATAGCAGTTTTAGCTGTGATGTTACACTGCCGTTCGGATAATGGCTCACGCAGTATTTTAATCAGGTGCACTGAACTCTATGTTTGTGTAGTGATAAAGACCCACACGTATGAGGCGTGACTGCTCTACACAAAAGCACAGCAGTGCTATCAAAGCCTCCTCTAACAGCTGCTGTCAAAGTAGAATATATGACTAAATATGATGAAAAGGTGTTTGAAGCAGTGGTAGGAGTTCCTAAACAGGGCACAGAAAGGAATTAGAAATCCAGGGTTTGTTTTTCAGGCCATGGAGCTGGCAACGTTCATCCAGAGGCAGAAGGATCTTGGCTGCGTGGCCTCCCAGGTCGTCCACCTGGAGGAGGGGCTGAACTCGGACAGTGGCGTGGCTGCGGACTTCTGGAGTCTTCTGGGAGGACGAGCACAGTACAGGGGTGAGAGGTCATGATGGGAATCTACTAAGTTGTGATCATGTTGTACAGTTTAGTTAAACACGAGCAGCGGATAGAGCATCCACGACATTATGACTTCTTTATATGGTGTAGGTCTCCCTTGTGCCTACAAAACTGTTGTGACTCATTAGAGAATGAACATGGGGCTTCTGGGGGTGTCCTGTGGTGTCTGGGAACATAATGTTGTCAGTGGGGGCCTTTGGGCCCTGTGGGTTGAAGAGAGCATCATATTTTGTCACTCTCTCCATACAGGAGCTGGTGCATCGGAGGAGGATGAGCTCTACGAGCACGGCGTGGTGGAGTCCAACTGTGTGTACAGACTGGTGGAGAACAGACTGGTGCCCCATGAGCAGGCCTGGGCCTCCATCCCCAGCACCTCCCTGCTGGGCTCCTCTGAGGTCTTAGTTGTCTCTTTTCTTTTCCTCAAGTGTGTATGTCACACATATTGCAGAACAAACATCAGCAAGATGTTAATAGCTGCTCTAGTCTCGTCTCAGTTTTAACTTTATGTGTGTGTGTGTCCAGGCCCTGGTGTTTGATTTCGGCAGCGAGGTCTATCTGTGGCACGGACGGGATGTTTCCCCCGGGAGGAGAAACGTTGCTCTCCAGCTGACTAACCAAGTGTGGGTTGGACCTTATGACTACAGCAACTGTCGAGTCAACCCACTGGATCCTGCTCAGTGTAACCCCAGCATTAAGCTGTAAGTCCACATGGCAGGCAGTGAAAAAAATAATAGCAGATACTATACATTATATTATTCCACGTAATATAAATAGTAGAGTAACTACTCGACACATGAACTGAGCTTTACATTAAACACAATAAAATCTAATCAGTGGCTTTCAGCAACACCGCTGCAATCAACAATAAAGTCACTGAGCATGCAGCAGTACCCTTGCAACCAGTGTAGGTCTTTAGTGTACGCTGAAGAGAAGCAAGCAGACAGAAGTGTGTCTATGTGACATTCAAACCACACACTGACATGCTGCAGCTGGCAAAAGGCAGCTGTTAAAAACGCAAACAAGTAGAGCGTAAGCGTGTGAGGACATTTTTTGGTGTCATATAAAGTATTACATAGCAGAGAGTACGTGGAGACCCCGAGCACTGAGTGTGATTATCAAACCAGAATCATTCATTTGCTACCAGTTTACAGTTAATTTGCTGTAGGGACTTTCTCCAAAAACAGAGCTTATCTGTGAGAACCAATCTTGTGTGGACCTGTCTAGGTCTAAAACAAGAGTACTAACTTCAGCAGTTTAGTGAAGTCTAGGTTTATACTGGACTCCATGTATTGTACCTGTTTCAGATACAGTTTGTCAAATGGCTGTCTTCACTCTCACACTGGTTTCAGGTGTGGAGAGGGCCGTCCCGGCTGGGCTGTGTTCGGCGTCCTCTCTCAGCATAGCGAGACGGCTCTGTTCAGGGAGAAGTTCCTGGACTGGATGGGCAGGAGTGAGGACAAGGAGGAAGCTGTCCCAGTGCAGATTGAGACCCAGGTGCAGCACGAATAAGCAGAACTTAAGCTCACCGCTGCTATTGTTACCCTAAATATTACAAACTGACGACAAACGGATGACAATTTAAATTTTTCTGCTGTTGTTCTGTGCAGTCCATCCCAACTCAGTCGTCCCAGCCCGTTTCCCCATCGTCTGACCCCCTGAGTCCCTGCGATGCCAAATCTCTAGTGTCAGGTCAGTCGTTGGATGGGGACGCTTCGGTCCGTACCGTTTTGGCCGGGGTCGATGTCAAGAGAGGCCACGGTGTCATCACGCTGGAGGAAGGGCGTCAGATGGAGCTGAAAACTGTAACAGTGGACACCTGGCACGTCCAGGAGTTTGACGACAGTGAGATCCCAGTGGAGAGCACGGGACAGCTCCACGAAGGAGACTCCTATGTCATCCGCTGGACGTACAGCATGCACACCGCTGGTCAGTGACCTTGGATCTGGATTTTTGCCAGAATAGATTATAAAATAAAATCTATAGCGATGTTGATTCTTCTTCCAGTTTGATAATGATCCACTCTTTCTCTGCTGCAGGAAACACAAAGAGCTCAGATGAGCGCGGCAGTGGGGACGCATCGCAAGAGAACACCGCCTTCTTCTTGTGGCGAGGCCGGCACTCCAGCGTCAGTGGACGGGACACAGCAGCCTTCCTGTCCATTGGTATGAACAACCATGAAGAGTCACAGGTAAGCTTATCGCTTATCAGGATAGACCACATACTTTAAATGGAACATAAAATACTGAAAGATGTTTTGTTCCTGCATCTTAGCGAGCATCTGGATGCATCATCCAGGAAATAAGCATAAACCATTCTGATTTTAATACTTTTATTGCACAAAGCTCCATTGTGAGATTTTAACTTGGCTCCATGAAGGATGTTGTCGTTTACATCTCTTGTGTTTGCTGTTTCTGAAGGTGGTCGTACCTCAGGGAAAGGAGCCCCCCTGTTTCCTGCAGCTTTTCCAGGGAGGTCTGGTCATTCACAAGGGAAAAAGAGATGAAGCGTCTTCTACTGCAGGTACGGTGAAATCAGTTTGATCTCTGCACTTTCCTTTTCTATTTTTCCATTTGTTAAATACATTTCTTCTTTGTGTTTTTCTAAGCAGGCTGGCGTCTGTTCTGTGTACGAGGTGAGCTCCCAGAGGAGGGGCTGCTGTTAGAGGTGGACTGCTGCTGTCCAAGTCTGAGGTCGCGGGGCTCTGTTGTTCTGCTGAATAGCCAGCAGGGGGTGCTGTATCTCTGGACTGGTTGTAAAGCCCACAGCAGCACCAGAGAAGTGAGCAAGAGGGTGGTGGAGCGCCTCACTCAAATGTGAGTCACATATTCTAGCGCGACTGTAGCATCATTCCTCTGCTAGCTTGTTCATTCGAATTTTTTTTTTTGCAGGTGTCCACCAGAGCTGAGTCTCAGCAGCAGCAGCCCTGTGAAGGTGCAGGTCGTGGAGGAAGGTTCAGAGCCTGCGGACTTCTGGACTGCACTGGGACAGATGGACAGGAAGGCCTATGACTGCATGCTGCAAGGTGCAGCACGGCCCACACTCTGGTTTGGTTCCTCAGCGCTGTAAGTCCTTAAATCAACAAGCTGCTTGTCTTCCTTCTGACAGATCCAGGGAAGTATAACTTCACACCTCGCCTCTTCCACCTGAGTGCCTCCTCTGGGACTTTTAAGGCCAAGGAGCTCCAGAGCCCAACACGGCTGCCAGGGCTCGTGATGGCGATGCCCTTCGTCCAGGAGAGTCTGTACTCTGCACCACAACCAGGTGAAAGCAAACACAACACTTTCCTCTTGTCCTCGTAACCAGCCTCATATAAAATCTGTGGTTCAGCTTCTCATTGTCCCTCTCTTCCAGAAAAAAATGCTACTAAAGCTAATTAATATCTAATTGAAGGTTCATTATCTGCCTGGAAAATAGTTCACTCTTATCTACATCTAAAACTTTTTTGCTGAATCCTTTTTTTTTTTATCTTAAACCAAAACATCCCACTGGGACTCTGACGTCAAACATAATCTCATCTAATTCAAATTTTTCGTCCAATTACCCCCTCTTCGTCATTCGCCTCCCAGCCTTGTTCCTGCTCGACAACCGCCTGGAGGTCTACTTGTGGCAGAGGGGACAGCCGGAGCCGACAGAGAGCTCAGACTCAACGTGGAGCCTCTGGCATAATGAGAGAAAGTGCGCCATGCAGACTGCGCTGCAGTACTGCAAAGGTGGGGGGGAGATGATCATGAAGGATGTTTTGGGAAATGATGTGAAGTTAGGTGATGAGTTTGTGCTGTTTTGCTCTGAATCCCAGAGATGAACCAGAGAAGGCCGCCGCAGGCCTACCTCATCTTTGAGGGGTTGGAGCCTCTCACCTTCACTAATGTTTTCCCCCGCTGGGAGAAAAGCCTGGAACCACGACCACAGGTACAAACACGCGATCTGCTCCTCATCTAGAAATGATTATTAACATCCTGGAAAGATCCTCAGAGATCATTTTCATAGGCTCATAGTTATTTATCTGTCCTGAAATCACCTTCAACTTTTAGGGTAAGAGGTGGCAGTTTTCTTTTAATTTAACTTTACCTCTAAGATTTTAGATTAAAACTGCCATCTTAAAAAAAACAACAAAAAAACAGTTCATCCCACTGAAATGTCTGTCTGACATCTTTGAGTTTTAATAAAATTGCTTTTAGCACTTACTTTTTGTAAACACCAAATATCAGTAAAGTGTCCATTAACATGTCAGCTTGTCATTAATGGTGGAAACAAATGCCTCAAATTGCTGAACACTGTAAAAATCAACAATGTACTCGTCCAATCTCTCTCCCTCTCTGATGTGTGTGTCAGGGTGATGAAGGATGCGTGAAGCTGACCTTGGTGCAGGACGCCCTGGCCCAGCTCATGAAGACCCAGTACCCTCTGGAAGAGCTGCTGCAGAGCCCCTTACCTGAAGGAGTGGACCCCCAGCACCTGGAGGTCTACCTGTCTGACCAGGACTTCCAGGTGAGGAGCGCCAGTAGGCGGTGCAGTGAAGTCTTTTAGCCAGCAGGCTGCGGTATTCACCAGAATTTATAGATGAAAATGCAGTCAACCCTCACAAATCTATGATCTAATGAAAAGAAGTCGTTTTGTCAAAACTTCCAATTTTAACGTCTGCATTGTTTCTTGTATGAATAAATCACCATAATCCTATAATTCTGTTTCAGACTATTTTGGAAATGAAGAGAGATGAATATGCCTCCCTCCCGAGCTGGAAGCAAATTGATCTGAAGAAAAGCAAAGGGCTGTTGGGTTAGACATCAAGAGGAGGCCGACTGATGCTCCACTGGTGGGAACTTCCTCCTGTGCTGAGGGAGCGAGATGGCATGGAGGATATTAGCACCGTGTGGCTGCACAAAAAGACTGCTCACGACGTAATAAAAAGAAGAAGAAAAAGAATCACTTTTATTTATGTCAGATTAGTACGAGTGTGTGGACTTTTTAATGGACATGGATTTCTCTGTAGCTACCGTTCGGTTCAGAGCAACAACAACGAGACATTTTCCTATGAAATGTAATTTTATCTGTACAAATCAGCAAAAGAGAAAAAAAATTGTATGAAGGAGTAAAGGAGCAACATCAGTGACAAATTGTGGGAAAGCAAAGGAGGTAAATGCTAATAAACAATGTTAACATACAAAAAACGACAAACAACTTTCCAAATGTCTCCTCCTTGATCAGTGTCTTTCCAACAACACTCTGTGGGTTAAAGGTGATCAACTGAACAACGAAATACGCTGCTTTTCTTCATGATTGTCATAAAATTCCTAAAACAAGTGACAGCAGAAGCTACGATGTGTAATCTACAATCATGCGATGTGTTCATTTCTCCGGCAGCCTTGTGCGAACAAAGCTCCTGTGCCGTGTGTAGCCGAGGCCGGTGTGTTCATTGTGGCTGTGGGTAATTTCTTATTAGGGCTCCTTGGAGATTCACTATTAGCTATGCATGAAGGAACAGGTAGACATGCTCCAGTAACATCCCTCTGGCCCAAAACAACACGCTAATTCTGTTTCACCTCAATCAACACGCTGCCAAAAGCATCCTCACAACACCGTGACACACAAATACATACTTTCTCTCAATAAAGTGTGTAATCCAATTTTTCCTGGAAGGAGAAATCATCTGTTTTGCACTTGTAGCAATCATCTGGTGCTGATTTAGCTGGTATTTAACTGTCTCGTTCTACTTTGATATTTTAGTGTTTTCCTTATTTCTAGTAACAGATTCATTCTTTTATTTATATCTGTGTTTCCTGACTCCCTGTCTAGCTCTGACTCGACATCGGCATGATAAAATGCTGGCAATGATGTAGATGTAAGGTGTAATATTTTATTAGCATGCTAATTAGCACTAAATCCCAAGTACAGCTGCTGGGAGTGATACTAGATTTGCAGGAATGCAGTGAGACACCAAGACACTGAATGGGAAAACAAATTGCTTGTCAAGGTAAATACAAATATCTGCACTTGATTGGATGCCAATCCGAGCGGTCGTGACACATGTAAGCCTAATGGAGGTGGCGGGTGTTTGAGATTCATCCTCCGGGAGCCAAGGATGTCCGTACAAAACTTTGTACCACCCTATCTTGGCTTCTTTGATCTAGCTGGTGAACTCTTAAATCCAACATCTCTGAAGCTGATAGCATGACTACAAACGCTGAGAGATTTTCCACCGTATCCCTTAAATGGAAATCACTCATCTGGGGGGGAAAAATGGTAAAACCACAGCTGCTGGTTTCTGGAAACTCTTAAGAGCTGTGATTTCTAACAGCGTAAGAGTACCTGAGGGATGTATTTTTTTTTCAACGACAAGTCAGGATGACCCCCGAAATTGTAAATAAGTAAGTCTTCCTTTGGTCCACATAGTCGGAGCCCCTTTAGGTTCACTGGCTGATGGCTGTTATTTTCCTCAGAATGGATTAGCTGACTAAGCCTCCATGTGACTGTGCAGTGCTGTTAGACTGGATTTAAGATCACCGCTGGGTGATGGCTGCTCCAAAAGACATTTTGAAAGACATTTCACTCTAAAAAGATCTGCTATGGGGTTACATACAAAAAAAAACAACAAAAAACACAAATAACAACACAGACGTATGTATGTGAATGTGAGATCTCTACTATATTTAAATGCAAGGCCATTTCCAGAAGTCCTTGGTGCAAATATTTTTTTGTGAGATGTGAAAATAGGGTAAATTGACACATCCTTGCATCTTCCGACACAGTCTGTCTGCTGCTCAGAAGTGTCCTTACTAGGTTAGAATAGAACGACGGGTTTGTGACGTACTTTTCTGCAGGAAATGTTGGTATAAGCTGACAACAGAACCTTTAAGAGAGACCGCCGAAGGATATAAATGACGCCCTGTGTGCTTCAGATGGCCTGTTCTCTCTGAGCGTCGGCTCCAAGTATGTTCCGTTCTGGTTCAGAGGCCAGCGCTGCCTCACGTAGGACCACCATGTGATCTTCAGCTGCGTGGAGCGACTGGTCGATCCAGTCCATACTGCCGGACATGTGACAGGCGTTGCGGGTGACCAGCACCAGATGGCTGACTGAAAGGAGGAGAGCCGTGGCTCTGGGGAAAGATTGGGGGAAAAGGGGTTTTGATTAACTAGCTTTTTTCCCTGCTACTGCATGAAAAGCCTTCTTTTCAACTTAAAGAGTTGGCTGAGCAGGCGTGGAAGTTGCAACATAGGGATTGCATGTTTCAGCTTATATAAATAAATAAAAGAACATCAAGGTTTTCCTGGCAGAATCGTTTTTATGTCATTTACCTGGCGTCCAGGAGGATTGGGTCCAGAGGAGGATACATGGATCTGACTACGTCGTCCACCCTGTGAGGCCGATGAGGAAGAAACTGGTCAGCCTGTGTCTTAAATAAGACCATTTGTGACTTGTGATGAGTTGAACATGTTGTGTTACCTTGGGCTGATTCGTTTGGCCACAGTGATGATGTCGCTCAGACTGGCTGGTGCTTTGACTTTTGCCCCTGAGCCCATCGTCATGGCAACCAGCTTTTCGGTCAAAGTGTGGCAGATCTGTTTGTATCAGAGAAATGACACACAAAAATGTAAACTTCTGTATTGTTGCTGTTTTTTTTTTTTTTACCTGAGTACCTGATCCTTAACAACAGATAAGAATTTGCAGTGAGTGCATGCCAACTTCTCTAGTCTGTTCTTTAGACAACATTCAGAGGGTAAGAAAATAAGCCTGAAACCAGAAAAGTGAGGGGACATGTCTCCTCATCTGCAGCCTGAATTACAGCCCCGCAGTCAATTACCGAAAGAGAGATTCAAACTAGACTGAAGCAGTAAGAAAAGTGACTCTGTTACCTTCAAGATGGAGATGCAGTGAGACACTAAACCACTGTTGGAGAGAAATTTAAAGTTGCGATCAATGGCGAAACACAGAAGAAGGAATCGATATTCTAAACCTGTAATTCCGCAGTGCAATGAATAAAACATACGAGGCGTCCTCAATCCAGTCCTCATTCTCCAAGATGGCTTCAATGTGCGGGTTGGTAATGACCACATCATCTAGCTCCAGCTCTGACGGCTCGCTCTGAGTCTCCATGGCTCCGATCAGATCCACTGTGGGTCTACGAAAAGGCAGGGAAACAAATTACAATCGATATTCGAGGCCACTTTGCAAACAAATGACTTAGAACTCTCATCAACATGTATCAGTGAATTTGAGAACTTCATGCAAATGCAAAGACATAGATTGTAACATTTATAACAAAGATGTTCCATTAGGGCTGAAAACAGGTCTTCTCACTTTTTTCACACAGTCTATTTACTTTTTCAAAGTAAATAACAAATTTCTACTTTTTTTAAGGTGTGGATTATGATGATGTAACATACTTCATTGATAACATGTTTTAGTTATTTGTGTATTTTTGAAATATTTACAGGGTAGATGTATCAAAAAACCATTGAGCTGCAGGGTAGTTATCTCTTAATGATTGCCACACTATTAAACCCGTGTTATAAGAGCGCCACGATCAGCATCACTGCACTTTTTTCTTTTAAATTTCAAGTATTAAAACACAGACAGAGATTTATTAAACTGAGGGGTTTAGTAACATTTAAAATGCGTGAGTTTCTCTGAAGTAAACCCGTATAACATTTCGTACAGACAGAAACTCTTCTTAGCACTGATTTACTGACTTGGAGTCAAAGTGGTGCAGCAGGTCATGGGGGTGGCAGTAGCGGTGTCGGCACACAACCACCAGGGCAACGAAGGAGGCCAGGAAAATGGTGGCCAGCACCCCGATAGCCACGATCACCACCGTCTCCATGGCGACCTTGGGTCCCACGGCGGCTTTCTCGTCGGGAGAGAAACAGTCCAATCAGGATCGGCTGATTGTCTTGGCTCAATTACAGACAGGCGCTCATCTGTTGAGGAGAGAATAATTGGTAGTTTCAGCGAGATTGGATGTGACCGGAGAAGATCGCCACACTTCACTATGTTCCTGGCGGAAATCAAGTTTTTGTCGAAGCACAAAGCACCTTTGACCCAGCCGAGAGGAGAACACCATCAGCTTTGTGTGTTTCTAAATGCGGCACGCCTACAACGCACACATTAAACCGATCTTTATCTAAGTACTTGAAGTGCGCTTGCCTTGTGGTTTGCAGCTCGAGCAGCATTGGAGAACAAAGACTCACTGCTGCAATGGTGCAACAACAAAACAGCAAATATAGTAATAAAAATCACGACTTAAAATACAGACAAATCCTGACTCGCTTTGGTTGGCAGATTCGACATACATCTAAACCGAACGTTTAAACCTCGACAAATGAAGTATTTGTAGATTATCTTTAATTTTGGTGACATTTAGCTTGTCTCTCAAAGTGTGAAGTAACCCTCCCTCTGCCCAGTCTGGTCACTCATTAATCCGTCCTGCCACACCTCTACACTGCATGTTTGTGTGTGCAAACTCTCTGCTAAGAAGCTGTTCCTAGATACCAAGACAGCTCTTTAGGTAGTGCGTAACAGATTTTTAGTTAGGTTTGACACTTACAGAGCAGTGCTAAAGTTTTGTGTGCGGTTCTTCCGCAGGGTCGACAAACGTTCAAACATTACAAACCTGCATATTTGCCCGGATGATTATGTGAGGTTCTGCCATGGAATGCTGTAATTCTTTAATCAGATTAATTTGTATTACACTTGCCGTATGGTACAGGGCTTTCTCCGACTGCTTTCCCTTTCACAGGCCCTTGGTTTCTTAAAATAGGTGGTATTTGAGGGCACATTCCTTGCTGCCATCACTGATAATTTAGAGCAACTAAAGAACTTTCTACATACAGAGCTCAATATGATGTTTATTGATAATTTATTAATAATTAAGATTTGTTAACCTTTTCCTGGAATGTAGTTCTATGCTGCAACTTTTACAGAAAAATATAAATATTTCCATCAATCCTGCCAAATTCATGTACACAAACATAAAATACAAATTATTTAAAAAAAAAAAATATTAAAAACATTAGAATACACAAACATATTCGATTTTTTTTTTTTTTTTTTTTTTTTTTTTTTTTAAGAATAGAGTGAGCAGGTCATTTAAAAACATTTTTTTTATACATTTAAGATCAACTGTATGCAGCCGCTCCACCAACCAGGCCAGTGCAGACACAGCAGAGAGGAAGAAAGGAAAATAGTTTGCCCCTAAACTTTTAGTGATTCTATGATCTTCACACTTTGTGGAAATGGTAACAAGTGCAGCTACAAAGAGTATTGAATCTAAACCTATACCCAAAATGACCAACATCGAGAACACATATTAAATAAAAGCCTCCACATAGTTATCAGGCTTCCACAACTCTTGCCCATTTTGATGCATTTCACAAACACGCGTCGACTATTTAAACGTCTCAAAGTTGAAGAAAAAAAGGCTTTGCAAACGCTTCCAAAGTTAGTTTTTTAAGAATAGACACTCTTGACTTGAAATGAGCCAACAAACTCCCGTTTTCTTCCTGTGACTTACCTTTACATTTTGCCCTTTTATTCCTGTAAGGAGTCTTAACAGTTTTCACTGCGCCACCAGGAGCGCGGAGACGGCGCCGACATCTCCAAAAAACCTGGGGCGTGAACGCGCAGCCCATTAACAGCGACCTGAGGGCAGAGCGGAAGCTGTCGGTGAGCGCGCCTCACAGCGTCGCTTCAACTGCGCAGGTGCGGCCGCGCGCTGGAGGGAGAGGGTGGTGCGCGCGCTCTCTCTCAGGTTTGTAAAGCTACTCGTGAAAACTACAGTGTAAGACGCACGCGCCTGTACAGTTACCGCTAGGTGGCGTACTCTAGCTGCTGTGTGTCGGTGTCTCCATCTCATGAGCTAATAAGCGAGAAGGCAAGAGGTCAAACATGGCAGCTTTTCTTTTGAAGTTACCGCTAGGTACATAGACTGGTATACTGTGGCACAAAATTAGCAAACAAACGCTAATGCTAAAGGCTCCACTTGATAAGCTTCCTGCCAGAGAACCTAATCTGGGCCTCAGCATGGTAGTAGTATTAAGTAGTATTTATAAGAGAAGTGTACATAAAACACAGAGACCCAGGACCAAACAGCAGGCAAAATGTGCCCAAAATGCACTTAATTTTCTTAAGAAATTTCATTTAATGGACATTTTCTCCTAATTTACTTGTTTTTCTTTGCGCTAAAACAAATGAAAAAAATCTGGAGTTGGTGGAAAGTAATTAATTACGTTTGAAAATGTGCTATTTTCACTGTATTTTCAGACAGTCAAAAGTTTGAACCTACCATCTCATTCAATTCAATGAGAGGGTCCAAATGTTTGCATTTTGTGACAAATACAAATAAATTGAAGATAATGACAGATTAGCTCTAGATGTGAGCTAATAAATTAATGTATTTAGGAATGAACTAATTAAAGGTGGTCCCACCAGCTGCAGCATTACATATAAGCAACATATAAGCAAAATATAAGCAACTATCAAGTTGATCTTAAATAATTATCTTACAGTAATTTAATAGACACTGTTCTAAAATTGGTTTTATTTACAGAGTAATTGTCTTTCTAGTGAGCAACCTGTACTTTTGTTATCTCTGTAAAGTAGTCTAGTAAACATTTAGTTGGTTTTAAATTAATATTAACATCTTTCAGTGTCTCTCCTGCAGTTAGACTTTAATTGCAAGAGAAAGCCAGGTGTAACTAATAGCATTAATCAACAGTGGCTTTATTCTATTTAGTTGCCTGCAGCATGGCTCTGCTGCAGAGACATCAAACTAAAATGCAGGCAGAACTTATGTAATTAATGGTATCTGAGGTGTGTTTTTTTTCACAGCTTTTTTTGCAGTTTCGGAAAGCCGTGAAAAGAGATGTTTTTTTCAGACAGCGTCTACTTTCACTCTTTCTGGAGTTCAGTCGACTGGTGAAAATCCTGCGATGCTTTTGAAAGTAAACCAGACCTTGGGGTTAGATTGCTGTTTTGTAGGTATAGAATGAAATCTGAAACCCAGCTTTTAAGACAGCATGGATGAAAATTCCTTAAAGTGCTTGGATATTTTCAATTTCATGAGAAAGGGATAAATATGGAAAGAAAGGTTTGGTTGGTCTGCAAGGGGAGTTTTAGTAGGGAATCTTATTAGTCTGATGTTATAATATAACCATCCCTTATGTTTGCTTTCAGTCCATGCAGTGTGGTCAAACATGCAGAAGAATTGACTGAGCAGAATTTATGGAGATATGGTCGGTTATTTTTCTCTGTTATCATCCTCTTTGTTGTCATAGTTAATCCATCTCTGCTACACCACAGTTAGGTGCTGTTTCTCACGTATTAATGTCCTACATCTTCTCAACTGTGTGTCCTCCACTTTGCTGGAGCAGATCCATACTACCAACAGAGATAATTATCATGTCTTCAACTGAATCCAGCATCCAGCATAAATGCAGAGTATCTCAGCGCAGAGCCAGCCAAAGCTGGTTAATGTTTGTGCAATCCTGTCATTCACTGCGATGCATCATTAGGTTTATCCGTACTGCATTCTGGTACGGGCGCATGTCTTTGAAACATCTCCTAGCATGAAAATGGATCATTGGCTGACAAGTGCAGACCAGGCCAGCTCCATATATCTTTATTTATTTTATTTTTTTTGGTTTATTTTTTGGGAATATTTTTTTCTTCACCACCGCAGATATGTTGATTCTGTATTTTCTGCCCAACAACTCATAGAAACACGCTGCCTTTTCATCCACCTTCCCTGAGTTATCTTTCCACTCATGTAAGTGGAGTAATATGACATCTGTATTTTAAAGGAATCTTTACTGACCACCCTCCACTATGAAACTCTCACTGTTCCTAGCCAGCAAGCTTTGGAGTGGCGCCAGTTAACAAGCACATGAACCTTATCCAGTTGCTGTATTGAACAGCAACAAAGGTAATCACCTGGTATCAGTCAATTCCCCTGGAGTACAACCTGCTGAGCTGTAACTGAACTATTAACTGTCCTTGATGCTGCAGAAGGAGCCGTTCTACGTCCAGAGGCTCTATAGGAATGTATTTTCTGTTTTATCCAGAGTAAACAGAATGTGTGTTTTTTATTTGTTATGTAAGGTTGGGTTCTTTTGTTACAGAGATTTTAGAAGCTGTAGGAAACAGTAGCATAAATTAGCTAGTACACAGGGCATGAAAATGTTATGGTCCAGTTTTTCCACAAAGGAGCCGCACAAAAAATGATTCTGTGTTTGAGTTAGATGCTGGTCCCTGGAGAAAACATTTTGATAGTGTCTTAGGCTTTGTGAAATTTTTATTGTAAAAATGTGACTATGCATTCACAAGATGCAAGGTACATGTCACTGTAGTCCTTGTACCTTTAATGGAAGTAGAGGTTCATCACTGGTGCTTTAGACTGTCCACCTTTGATGGATGTGGACGGGGAATGTGGGTTCATTTACAGTCGTTGTGGCCTTTCATGACATCGGAGGCCCTGTGGAGCTCTGTGTAAATGTGGAATGGGGGGGGGTCTTTCTTTCTTTAATAGATGGCTGAGGGTGGCCTTTGAGAGGCTGTGGATTTAGAGCAACACTTTGGTGATTTATCTATTTCTTGCTGTCTCTTAATCAGAAACAGTGGGAAACATTTTTCACCGTCGCCACTTGACAACGGTCTTTGTGTTTGATGGCTGCTGATGACAGAGTGGCAGGCTCTAGAAACATGTTTCCCTCAGTCTGTGTCGCAGGTGGGGTTGTTTAAGTGGAAAAATCAATCATCTTTGGCAGTTTTTTTGCTGTTATTGCACATTCTTTTATTGTAATCAAATTCACTGCCCTCTTAAAAAGCTATGGATTTCATCTGTTTGTTTTTTACTTTAGTTCACCACATTCTCTTCTTCATATTTTAAGCATATTTTTTAAGCATCAGTTCATTAATGCAGGGAAATGAGAATGTACTATAAAGTAATACCCTTCCTTCTGCAGGGAGAATTGCTGTTGAAGCCCATAAACCCGTTTGGTATTCTCTGTGTCTATCTCATGTGTTTTGCGGGGGTTATAATGCATTCTTGATTCAAAAAAAAAAAAAAAAAGGAAAAGATGTTTTGTTTTCTCTGTTTTATCAGCACTCTAAAGCTGGAGGCAAACCGTGACAACACCATCTGTATCAGACATGCGGGGAAGCACGGAAACCACCCAGACATATTGGAAAAGAGACTTTTCTCCAAAAGATGTGCTCCAGAAGGTAAGATAAAAGTAAAACACAAACACACGGAAGAATGTTATAAAGAAAACTTTTTATCGACTACATTTTTTGGGGGGGATTTCAAGCCATAAACTCAGTCATGATCACGATAACTTGAACTGGTCTGTGAGACAGGATTCGCTGCAGGAGATTGATTTGTGCGGTGTGCATGCCACACATCATCTGACCACTTTTGTACATTAGGATTAGTTACATATCAAGTGTGTGCAGCTGCTTTAAGCTTGAATTAAAACAGTCGAGAGGTGAGTGACGGATGTGATTGAGTCAGTGCTAAAGTTATCAGGAATGAGAGCTTGTTCAAGTGCACTTGTACGTTCTACGCAAACAGTGACGTTGTTTGTGCATTGGAAGCTAAGAGACCTGTGACGCTGGGATTTTCTGAATTTATGTTTCTGTTAGTTGAATGACTTGATCTTATGCTTCATGAATTATGAAATATATTTTACACATTGGTGAATTACTCCGTTTTAGGAACAGGATGAGGAGCAATAAAACAGCTGCTTGAGGGCACTGAAGTGAGTGGCTTAAAGCTTTAATAATTAATGTTTTTAGTGTTGACGGCATATCGCCACCTTTAATGATAATATGGCAAACAGTTGCTTATTTATACATTCAGCTGTTATGCAGCGACATTAGTAATCATTTGGAATAGTTTTTGCTAAGTTGCCAGTTGCTGACTGTGTTTGTTTAAGTCCAGGAACATGCATGTCTTCAGGCTGAAAACCTGTCCAAGTAGGCAAAAACAACGTTTACTGTATGTGTGGCACCACCGGTCTCTGGAGGTATCAGCTTGTTTTTGTGGGTTTAAAATGTAGGATAGGCAAAATTTGATATGGTTAGAATAAAAGTTGCTGTCCCAAAATTTGTATTACTGCCTCCAAATCCCTGAGCTAGTTACACTGTGTTACAATGTCTCCCACTTGTACTTGTTATGATCCTAATAGATAGGGAGCTTTCAAATGCACAAATTTTGTCACAGTTCAACTGCAAAGAGAAGGACCCCCTTTTTGTGTGTCCTCTGTGCAAGAACAGAGCACAATCATAGTAGAAACGTACTCATGGCTTTCTAATTTCTCGTGCTGTTGATCACAACACATTGAATGAGTCTTTCGTCAGACTGTTAACCTTCATTTATAGACCCTCAAGGAGTCTGGTAGTTTTGTTTTATCACTTTTAAATTGGCACTAAGAGTGACAAAAGGCAATGGGTCTAAAGCAAAGAGGGTTATAGAGGAACAGGAATAATAACTTTACAGTCTTAAAAGCCTTACATTGACAATCTGTTGTTAGTTTGACAAAACAATACACTGTAAATCTTCACCTGAATGTAGAGGTTGAAAGAATGGAGAAAAATAGATTCAGCCTCATGTTGCAACAATACAGCAAGCAGAAGTGTGTGATGACGTGGTGGCACTGAATCACTGGTATATTTCATAAACATGTGTCTGAAAAGATCAGCCAGTGAAAACACTTTCTATGCATGCAGAAATATTTCCACTTGTAACTGCCACTCTTAATGTCTTATAAGACCTGTACTGATCATAGGGTTCTTTGGCCTTTCAACTTCTTTAAAAGATTTTTTTTTTGTGAAGAGCGTCTTAAACTCTCTTGAATTTCGGAATGGTCTAACAGCGTTTTCTGAATGTTCCTGGATTTACCCCAGGGGTTCCAGTCCCTGTGGCTCCAAAGGCTTACATGGCTTTCTCTTTTATAAGCAGCTGGAATTGTGAGAAGCTCGACTGAGAACAATACAATGGATCTGGGTGGGTTGGGCTCAGATAAAGGGTGTGGGACTCAGTGGCGGATAGGACAGAGAAATGTCCTTGAGAATCAGAGAATGCAGCAGGCTTTTAGCTGAACAGCTTTCCTTCTTTTTTCTGCTCTTCCTAGTCTCTTCAGTGCTGCTGAAATCCGTGCCTTGGCAGGCAAATTGCAAATGTTCTTTTCTTTTGTTGCTTTTGCTGAGGATTACGGAAGGATGTAGACTGCTACATCGGTGTATGTTTAGATTATGTGTGTAGTTTATTAGCAAAGCAATCATCTGGGAGTTGATCTTTAAAGAAAACCAAAACCGGCCCACAATACAAGACGTGAGGTTTGTCATTTCGTATATGATTACAGTGTATCAACAGTGTGTGCCTCTCCACTAATGTTGCAGAAACTCTGCACAGAAAATATTCAGATTGATATACAAAGCAGATCATGATATAAGATAAGAATATTTTACATATTGTGATTAGTAAATCCACATTACTATTCCAGTTGAAATGCAGCAGCTTAGATGTCACTGGTGTGATGTGTGTGTGAGTTTCTCAGTTCTTTGATTACAAATACTGATTTCTAATGTCATTTCCGACGTACAGAAGAACTGAATAACGTTTTGTATTGCGTTCATTTAGACAGTGACAACTCATGTAATTCAAAGCTGCTGGTAAGACGAATCCTTCAAAGCCGTGCAGCTTCTTGCTTCTTACAATTTAACGAAAAAAAAAATGCTGATTGTGCTCTTGTTAGATTTTACTCAGCTTCAAAGCTTTGTTTGATAGAAACCAAACATCACACCATGAAGATTATTGTTGGTTGTTTGTCCTCTGATGATGACTGTCAATTCACCAATGTTTCTATGGTGAGAAACATCTCAGTTTTTTCAGAATTTCCACCTCAAATTAGTGTTAAGAAATACAACAGTCCTAGCTTGTTTTACTGCCAAGCAAATTACAAGAGGTGTTCATGTTTTTTAAATACTGTAAAAACCATTTGTACGAGTCGCCATTCAGGTTAAGTGGATAGTTTCTCTGTTCTAAGCAACATTGTTGCTTTGTTTCCACAAATCCGTCTCACAGTGTTCCTGTTTGTGGTTGATAATTTGCAGCAAATGCCCTCCACACACATTCAGGCTTTTTATTCTGTTCACTCATCTGTGGCAGAGCCTACAGTGACTGCACGTAACCAGCAGAGAATTCACTGCACATTTGAACCGTGTACATACAACATAATTCACTTGTCACTTAAGGCTTCTTTAAATTAGCATTTGATTGTGGGCTTTCTGGGATTCTCACTGAAGTGTCTCTTTAACGTTATCATAGGACGCAGCTTCTGTGAGCCACAGGCAATACTGCGAGGATTTGGTTTTGAAATCAGAGTCTAGACCGAGAGACCGCAGCCATGTAATTTGCTATATATTTTTTTATTAAAGGCAGAGAAATTACAGAGCAAAGTGGAAATATACTTTTGTTCAGCATCACACAGACCCTCTGGCTCATTGAAGCGTCCATGTGCTTCACCTCTGTATTTTGTTCCTTCTGACTTCACATGGGAATAGTGGCTTGGAGGCAGCTGTGTATTTGTGTTAGTAGATAAGACATCTGTGTAATGTTTTCACCAATTAGCAAGTTTTTTTGTTCTGTGAATTCTGGATGGAATTTGTATCTTATCACATCTTTTGTCAGACAGTGTAACATACCTTTAAAATGACATGAGGGACACAGTAATACCTCCACCCCCACCCACCCGCTCACATTCTAACTGTATTTTCTTTATACTTGTTATTTCTGATGATATTCTCTCTATTCTGTATTCTTCCCAGTATTTCTAATTTAATTTAATTGAATCAAATTCGATTTAAGGGATAACTCCCCTCTGGATTTCTTATCACTGCACCATAGAACTGAGAAATTGCTTCCTCCTTAGATCCTGCTCCTAATCTTTAAGCAATTTCTTGCTTCTCAAAAGCCAAAGGGAGAGAGAGAATATGTGAGAAAGTCAACACTTTCATCGTTGTGGCAGGTAAATTGATCCTCTGCTATTCTGAAATTATTCATATAGAAAGGTGGATGGGCTTCTGAAGTAAACTGAACCTGGTATCCTCCTTTTAAAGAGATCGCCACACTTACTGGAAAGATGTATTGGGTTCAGAGAGGAGAGTAATAATGACCATATTTTTTCTTACTGAGTAAATTGAGGCTTTTGTCATGGGCTAAGAAGAGGGAAAAGTTGTTGGAAAATTCAAAACTAGCCGTGCTTAGCTAGTAAAATATCGAAGTTGGCAAGCCTGGCACGGCATTTCACACCAAACGAAATAACATTACCCTGTGACCGATATTTATGCAGATAAAGTAGTCAGAGAGCCTGCTGATGTTAGGCTGCCATATGTCCTGGCAGTGATGAAGAGATCCTGTCAGTTGTGTTTCTGATGAAGATTAATGTCCACATTGACCTAACTATTTTATAATATCATTTCAAAGAATAATGGTTTATTATTATTGTTATTGTTATTCACTGTAGTGATTTTCTGATTGACGTGATGTTAGATGTCCTAATCAGATATGTAGGGTCAGTTAATCCCGCGTTGAGGACACGCTGGCATCATAAACACTCCCTAATCTCTTTAATCAGATTCAATTACTGGACAGACTAGCCTTGATTTTATTGGTGTGCTCCAGTTTTAACCGAAGCTGACCATGAAGCTCGGTTGAAGAGAAAAGGAGGTTGACAAGACACTCGAGAGGAAGCGATGTTTGTTTCAAAACCTCCCTCCACAGCGCCAGTGGAATCCACTCTATGGTCTATTGATTTGGCCTGCAGTTTGATTGATGCTGTCTTTAAAAATTCATTAGTTTGAAGCATGGGGAACCTGCAGGGCGGCAGGCGCTCCTGTATGGCACATTTGTCTATGTTTACAGATCCAGGAGCATTTAGTCAGTAGCAAGAACAGTGGCCTGACAGGGCCACCCAGGCCTGAGTGACTCAGAGTGTCATTCTCTCCCAGTACACGCAAAAACATATACACATAGTCCCAGTGAGAAAAGAGGCTAATATTTTTGTGCATCTGCATACAAATCTGTCTGAGGTTTGTATCGATTACCTTGTGTGAAGCACCTCATAATTTCCTGCGTACTTATTGGAGCTTGCCTGTGTGTGTGCAGTTGTTCTGCAGCCGCCGCACAAATCCTTCATCTTAACAGATGAAATACATACACGTCATTTGGAGGCTTCGGTCGTTCAATTAGCTCCCCAAGACCTGGACCATAAATCATCTGTAGGAGGATTTACGGGATTGTGGCTAAAATGTCATTGTATATGTTCATACATTCCCATGATCTGAGCATCTCTTCTAAAAGGTGAAAGTCATCAGTAATTCTAAAAGGCTAACATTTTATTAATTTATTATCCTAATATTGTTAATGTCAAACCTTTATATTTCTTGCCTGAATATTTTTAAAAGGACATTTTTACACTCTTCTTTTTCCCTCACACAGTTCTTCAAACGTTATGTTTATACATAGCAAACACAACATTTATACCCCAGTGTCTGTGATGAGCAAACATGACCGCTGTGCTCTGCTTGATCTTAAAAATTCAAAGGGCCGACAGTTATTTGCGCCTTTTTTTCTGCACAGCAGTGTAAATCTGTTTGTTCCTCCTTTTAAGCAAAAATCAATACATTAGTTTTTTGTCTGTTTATACCCATTCAGAGAGTGAGAGACAATTTGAACTAAAACCTACTAAAAACCTAAAGTCAGCAAACTTGTCAGTGCAGAAATATGGTTTCAATTTGTTTTCACTGTTTATATAGATTGTGCTTAGACGATACAGTTTCCCTTTTTGTTTAGCAGCGAAACAACATATAAATAGTCATCTTTTGTGTTTGTAGCTCATAACCACCCCTGTAAATTATGGCACATCAACAGTGGATATATCATAATCACTGTGTTCCCAGATGTTAATGGCCACCAACAACTGTCAGCAAATGAAGAGTTTAATCACCTGAAGAACATCCCATCCTGTGGAAAATAGTCTAACCAGAGACATTAGGACGTGCCAATTAAGGATCATTGTTAATTACAGTTGTGTTCTGCAATTAGTGCAGATTGGAGGCAGGTCCAGTCAGTACTTAATGGTGAACAATCAGTCAGGTGGATAAAGCTGGAGCTCGGAGGGATCTCAAGTGGGAGGAGGAGGAGCGTGAATGATGGAGAGTGTAAGTAGCTGGAAGAAATACAGAATTAACTCCAAAAGAAAAATTGACCAGGAGAAAAAAACGACAGGAAGAAGTAAAATGAGAAAAAACCTGTTTGTCAGCATAATTATTTTTCAGCTCTAACTTCACACTGAAAACGTACACCCCCTCAGCTACTGCCACAGACAAATGCCCACAACTCTCTCTCACTTCCATGTGAAGGCAGAGTCTGAACAGAAGGCAATCCCCTCAGTCTGCGCTCGCAGCTCCCCCGCAGTGGATTCTGGGTCAGGTTGTATTCACCAGCAGAGCAGAGGGAAAGCCTCGACTGCCAGGACATAAAACACTGCAGAGCTGGCTTTTTGAAACAGGGAAATGAGAATTTGCTACTGCTTGGGCTTGTATCACCTCGGCTCCTCACTCACTCCCACGACGGAGTGGGTAAGAGTTCAGACACTCAGGCTTTGTCAGCATGGATCAAAGCCCACGCTTTGTACTCCTGTTTTGTGTGGACGCATGACTGATAATAGTTTTTAATGGGGAGTTATACCATGAAGAATTATTTCTTTAGTGCGTAGCTCTGCTGCCATGCTGGATTGTAGCGTGTGTGCTTGGTTAACTGAAGAATATGTCTACATGTGAATACAGATTGAGTGAGAAGCTGCTCTTGGCGAAGATGATCACAGCACTGTTTCCGTCTTCATGACTCAGTTGTATAAAATGGCACCTCTGGCTTTAACTTGTTACACAAGAGGCTTATGTGAGAACATAGGACAGTAATGACTTCTCTCTTCTCCAAATAGAATTGTGCATATCATAGTCTCAAAGATAATGCAGGTGTCCTCAAGGGAAATAAGTCTGTATGGTAGAACTCTGATTAGTTACTTGAGGGGGTCAGGATCTATAGCAGCGTCTCCACACACCAGTGTAAGTTTGAATAAAAAAGATTTTAGAGCCTTGACTATAATTCTGTGCTACTGTGATTCACTTGCATGTCATGAGATACACCGCTGGTGATCATTAGAATACTGGCTTGATCCAGTATTTATGCTGTGAAAAAGTCAGACCATCTGCACAGTTTTAAATGCTGATGTGCAATGTTTAAACACCCATATCCAGCAGCAGAAACACGGCATTTGTTTGACAACTCTACTTATGGTTGGTCAATATTGCAAATGTCAAAACGCAGAAATTTAGATAGTTTTTAACATTCTGATCCTAACTCACACTGTTGGTAGATCCTCATGGGTAGATTTAAACTGCTTTCTGTACATAAACCACACTGTGTTGGCTCATTAAAAAAAGGAAATGAGTGTGCCTTGTGTCAGTGTTCGCCTTTACTGTGCTTTGACATTGTCCAATTAGTAAACCACCATGGAAGCCGACACAACAAAACACTTACCGCAAGATTCCAGCAGTGCATTGCTAACCTAGTAGCATTATGATAGTGGGGAACAGGCCATCAGATCTAAGTGAAAGTATTAGAAGTCAAATGGTAAATCTTAGCAAAGTATAAAATCATGACTAGACTGAAGCTTCTAACGGGGGACTTAACACTTCATGGAAACTAGATCAGCTGTATCAAAAGCATGGTCAGGCAGACCAAATGTAAGCACATCAGAAGATAAATACCAGTGTTTTTTCTATTAGTTTATGTACAGCCAGGAGGAATACTTCCTCTTTGGCAGCCAAGTTGGGTGGAACCCTGTCACCCAATTGTACACTTGTCAAACTCAAGGCCAGTTGTATCGTATTATCTATCAGAATTGATCTGCCATTATTTCGTGTGTGCACAGTTGTCCATACAGTTAACAGAATAAAGCTCAAGCCACGAGTATTAGACCACCTAATACTACAATATGTTAACAGAGATTCTTGAATAAAGACGTAGCAGGGCTGTACCAGTTAGCAGACAATAGGCTAATCTGTTAGCCTACTGTTTCATGGTAGCAAGGCAAACAAAAAGCTAAGCTAAATATAAGTGACAACACTAAAGCCAAACACCAGTCGGTTAACACATACAGACACACTGAAAGAGTCCGTCCACCAAATAACAGCAGCATGTTTAACACTGCCTCAGCATGCTAACTTAGCCCCATGGTTAGCTCATTGACTACTACGGTTGGCTCCTCTCTCTGCCGTATAGTCACCATCACGTTAGCCCCGCTAGTCTCGTTTTATTCTGGCATTCTGGTGCATTCACATCTTTGTTTGTGTGTATGTCAATGCAGAGCTCTGGGGATGGGGGGGTCCCATTGCCCATCCAATATAAATGTAGGGGAAACACTGAATACATCAAACGTTGTTAAGTGAGAAACAGAAAAGGAACTCCATCACAGGCATCCTACAGAATTTGCTAAGAATACAAGACTCCAATCAAGTCCTGTCAAAAGATGGCTGACTAGTAGAGTCTCAGAGGACAAGAAGCGTCCCTAAACCAATTGTCACATTTATGGAACCATGCAGCTCGAGTCCCGCTGTCATTACAGCATAAGAGAATAAACAAATACCAAGATATTCTGCAATGAGTTTCATCAGATACTAACTAGAATTCTAAACAAATACAAGATGGAAGAACCTTTACCAGTGGTCTCAGATGCTTAGACCCACAAGTCATTATAAAATAGGATTATTAGCATTTATGCTGTAAGATGTAATACTGTTCAGTCCAATTTCAAATTAAATGGATCGTATTTCATTATTGTTTTTTTTTCCTTAAATAATTCTGTCAAAGAGCTAAATTGTGCATGAAACATTAACTGGAGGCCTGAACTGCTCTTAAACTGAACCGATGATGCGCAAACATTTCCATCTTACATCTCTCAAGTATCACTTTCTCATTTTGTGGTCCCCCTAACAAATTCAGCAGTTTATGTACTTTTGTTTCTTATGTAAATAAACCAAATGCCTTTAATAATGTAGAGGATGCATGATTCATTTTGCTTGAGCTTTGCTTGTTGATTCTCAGAGTTACTAATGAAGGTTGTTGCGTAAGGGCGGTTAGCACAAGGCATCAGCTGACTTGCGTTGCTGTTTGTTGCCACTTGCTGCTTTTCAATTGAATTTCTATCTATTAATTTATTGCGACTGCATTAATTAATACCATTAATTAATACTTCTTTCCCAAATTAAACACACATTTTTGAGAGATTGCTCCACTGCTCTTTAAGAAATGAGACCATAGATGCCAAAATCAATGATGTTTCTGAACTGGATCCCCGGGTGATCCATACAACCTCTGCAACGCTCATTATATTGAGTGATTTTAGCCATTAACCAACATCTAAAGAGTGTAGATGCTTTCTAAAATAAAATTCTGCTTGTTAGTGTTGTTGTTTGAATGCTGCTACATGATGTGTTTTAATTGTGCAGCTGATCATTTAGCTTAAGTTTTCACATTGCCTTCTTATATCTGTAACTCAGTACAGTTTCACAGTTTAAATCTATTTTATAAACATTTAGCTCTATATGAAGTGTAGTGTGTTGCTGCGTAGTGCAGAGGTTTGTGTCAGTGTTGACGTGGTCCGAGGTTCATTGAGGTTGTGGCGATTAAACCCAGAGTGTTGCTGGGAGAGGACAGAGGTGGGTGGGCTGTGCCCTGATAAATCACATCTGTTCTGGAGACATGAGGCTGATGCCTGAACTGAAGCGTGACCAAGTGATGAGGGAAATTTTCAACTTCTAGGCCCCCCTCCCGCTTTTCCTCTTCTTTCCTTCCTCTTCTTCTCCTCTCTTTTATGTTCTTTCGTCACTTTACAGGCAGGAAGTTAACTGCCTTATGCATGAGTAAATTCATCTCTTTCTACAGAGTAGTAGCTGGGGTGAACAGATGGAGCATCAGAGAGGGTTATATAACCACTGTTCTAATATTGACCGTCATTTCATTCCAAATGTTAGAGTGAAACATGAAATGGCTTAGGGTTAGTAGGAGTGTGTTTTCTGTGTGGAGTTTTATTTTATATAACCACCTTTTAAAACATAAAATGTGTGCCTCAAATATAGAGAAGGTCTTCACTTTATATTGCTCACAATGTATTTATCATACACGTCACAGAGTCATACACATCAGAAAGGACACTTTCTAGTTCGGTCTAACACCTGTTTAATGTTGCAGTCTTGTGGCTCCACAGGGAGACTTTTTAATGTCATCTCTGAGGATGCATCCAGGGGTTCAGGTATGGTTTTCTCTGGATGGTGCACCACTCCCATTCCCTTTGTTGAACGTGGCAGGGGTTAGTGTTAAAGCTGTGGCTTAATTACCATACTGCAGGGCTCCCTGGGCCACAACGCCCAAATTAGCAGAATTACCCCCCTGTGGTGTCACATTAATTGTGAAGCAAACACTTGTTGCTATAAAAGATAATTCAAAAAATAATGTTTTTGAAAGATAAAGAGAGTGGGAAGGAGCGGGTGGATGTAAGAGGGGGCACTGTGCCTGAGGCTTTCTCAGACCCATGGGAGTTAAATGTGCCTGAACTCTCTAATGGTGCCGCCGTGCATAGAATTTCTAATTAGGCTGCTGAAGGAGCCTGGGCTGTTTGTCCTAACAGGTGAGCCTGTGTGCTTCCTGATTTTTTTTTTATTCATAAATTTTGAGGTAATAGAGGTAATACATATTCACCATTCATTCTCTGTACTTGTGCCAGTTTTGTCTATGTGGATGATCTTGAAATGTTAAAATAAATAGCAAGAAGGCAGACATGAAACATAAAGCAGCAAAAAATCAGCTTCAACCTGAACAGACAAAGACATGCATGTTAGGCTGCAAATCACATTTCCAGTGATGATTCAACATATATGACAGTCCAAGGCCATTATGTATTCAGTTTACTGTGAAATAAAACGGAGAAAAGCTGTATTTCTTTGGAGAAGTTGGAACCTGATAACGTTATTATCTGTGCCACGTGAGCAAGCGTAACAAGAGACACAATCTGACAAAAGGAAAGCCAATCAATTTCGAGCAGACACTGAAAGCATGCAAAGGCAAAATGTGGGGACACTTTTTTGTTTTTTTTTCCTTCATTTTTTTAATTTAGTTTTCAGATCATGAACCAAAGAGCTGTTATGACGTTGCACTGTGAATGCTGTGTAGCCAAAAGGCAGGATATATACACACAAGGAGCGAAGATGTTCAGCACAAGATAGAGTGTTGTATCCTTCACGGTGACTGTGCAGGGCTGTTGTTTGTGCTGTGTGCTCAGCCGTGATAATTAAAAGACTCCCTCCCCATGTCCCCCCAGAGTTCTCCCTGTTTCCTACACCCAAAGAACCATTTCCTAACAGCCACACGGAGACGACTGGAACGCTGCAAAATCCCGCTTCAAATCACTGAAATCCACTTTAATTAAAAACTGAATTATTATTATGATCATGCACCATGTCTGCTGCAAGGGCTCTCCTCTGATCACTGACTGCTGGGTGATTCCACCTCGCAACGACTAGTCATTATCCACAGAAGTCATAATCATGCATTGCAGAATTGTGACTAAGAAGTATGACCAGAATATTATTAAACAGTTCATATTAAAGTTTATCATTTATTATTGAAAAATACTTCTGGCTCATTACTCCATTTTCCTGCATAATTAGAAATTTAAGAAGCTTTACTTCCCTCCAGCTTGGCTAACTTTATAGATAATGACGTTTGGGGAAAATTAAATAATGATAATTTTCAGTTTTTTTTTTTTCTTACTGAAACTATTCTAGCTTTTAGAGGTGATTTCCTCTAAGGAGCAATACACATCATCAGTCTGTTACAGTGGCATTAATACAGTCTCACTTTGCATATTTGTGGGGTGACGACAGTTATTCCAAGTTTTCTTATGTTTGGGAAACATTTCATATAACTGAACAAATGTTCTCCATCCTAGTGCCATTCTTATTTCATCTTTAAAATGCTTTTCTGTGAAGAAACTTTTTTTTTTTTTTTTAAGAATAGAGAATAATCAGATGTCGTTTTTCTTGTGTTTTCCGTTGTCCTGTTTGTCACATCTGTGGCCTTGATGGGGGCTGCTTCCAAATAAAAATTCATTTATTCATTCTTCCTGGAAAAGCAGATGATTCTGGTCTAAATCTGACCTTGTCTGGGAACAGCCTCGCTCTGAATATTATTTATCATCATCTCATGCTTATTTCTGTCAGCTCCAATGCACTGAATTAGGCAGCCATATGGCATGTATTCTGTAAATGTGATGTGATCTGGGAATGCAATTGCTGCTCATTTAAATGTAAACTGTCACTGGGGAAATAAAACAGTAGCAGAATTTATATAGAAATAAAAAAATATATGTGGATCAGGGTAGTTCAGTGAGTTTAAGACTTTTAACCCTTTATAGGTCACTCATTAGCTGCCAAATATAAAAGCAATATTTCTGAAATTGCTCTTTGTCTGTGTTTCCATTGAAAGGTGTTTTGCGATGAGCTGTAACTCTCATAAAGTCCTGTCTTGCGATATCCCATAATTCTCTTAAATTCTTGTCACATTAGGCTTCACTTCAAAGAAGATGGACTTCAAATGAAGTGGTCACATGACCCCCTGCGTCATCTCCGGTGCACGGTGTCATTTCCATTGCACTTTTTGTGCTAAAAGTTTATATCGATACATCTGAAAACCTCATGAGAGTGTAAAAATGTTTCAGCAGTATTTGAGAACGTAGGCGTTTTCATTACCAGTTTTTTATTGCGATTTTTATTGCGATATTTAGGTTTTGCACATTTTAAGGGGTAATGGAAACGCAGCAACCGGAATACTTGGAAATGATCATTTTCAGCCCTTCAGTATTATCTCAGCACGTCAGAAGACTCTTTTACTTTTGTGAAATATCTCAGTTTTTGAATTTTCATGGAGAACATCAAAAACAATGTATTTAACGTATATGTTTTCTTTCCCTTAAGTGGTAAACAAAGGTAATCATGTAATTAGAGCATTAGAACGTAAATGCTGAATCAGGCACTTGTCAACATTATCACATTAGACAACATTACAACACTTCTTCATGGTACCTAATAAATTAGATACATTCATACATGCATTCATACAGAGGTGGACCTTGTAGACCACCTTAGACGAGAATTTGACCTGGGAATGTTTCCTTTCTCATGTCAGTTATCAGACCTCTGACAGCGCTGTGCATATGTCAGCTGTAGTTCACATCTAGTTCCCAGTGTGTACAGAAAGACCATAGAGCAACAACAGTTTTTTGCAATGTTAATATTCAACTCTCAAAGTTGCCTGTTGTCTTCAAATATTGATGTATATCCTTTCAGAGAAAAGCAAACAAACAAAACAATTAGATTCATTTCCATTAGCAAATATAAATGACCTAATATCTGCATACGATGGCAGTGTAGAAGTTGCAAAATTAAGACATTTGTTTAAAGTGGTAAGTTGTAATTGTTCCTTCGTGGCATCTAATGTTAGTGGTGTTTCATACTGTCTGAAGATGAAAACACAGAAATGCAAGGATCTTAAGGAACACAAGCATGACAAGGATGCAGTACACATGGGAGACACAGTATCTTCTTCTCAGTCTTCTCCAGAAGCCAAAACTATTGCTCAAGAAAAAATGAAATCTTTGCCTCATCAGAACGCTGGAAAAAGTGCATTAACTTTTTTTTCTTTTTTTCAGAAAGGGCAAAAACTCACTCAAGCAGACATAATAACAACACAATCACAACTGAACAACAGGCCCAGACAGGATCATTGATATGTTGATTATCAGCTATAATAAAGCTTTATTAAGCCTAATTGAAAGTGAAAATGAAAGACTGATGGCTGGCTGCATAGTCTGGTTAATAAAGCCATCATTTTCTCTGGCATTATTTATTCTCTGCAGGTGTCAAGAAGCAAACACACATTGGTGTGTGCAAAATGAGATTTTTCATAATGACTTTTTTTCTTTTTTCTACTTCTGCTATGATTCAGCTACAAATGAATCAATATACACCAGCAGTCTTCCTCATTTCATATTATTGCAATTTATCTTCACCAAATACATCCACACATACTTAATAGACAAATAAATAATGTAGCACTTATTCCCATAGTGATTTCAGCTATTCATGGTGACTCATGCTCACCGCAGTAATGAGTTAGACGCTGTGTAAACAGGAAGGGAAAAGCATCCAGGGCTCTTGACTGTCCTCAGGCTCATCCTCTCCTCCTCTGCACCACATTCTGCCCTGCAGCTTAATGCTTTTGTTGGTGGGAGCTGAGTGTTTGTGACACACACCTGAAGATTGGGACGTGCAGACTTATCGGTTGTCAGGGCAGGAGAAAGACTTTAAATGCACACCGTGTTCTTCAGTCTGCTTCATCTCGGCTCCTCTCCTTTGGATCTCCTTGGATCATCAGTGATGTGTCTTGATTGGTGTCTGCAGCGCGTTGGTTGCTGATCTGATTTTAACGCACGGTTGAGAGGAGGTTTGCAGTAAAGTAGTGGGTTCCTGTTTGCTTTTTGGATGAGAGGCTGCATGCACACAAGACAGGCTCACCATGTCTTGTGCCTTGTTGTCCATAGGTGGGCAGTGTTAGAGAGGTAATAAAGGATAGATCAGACCCCCCCAGAAGGATGAGCAATCTGATTTTGCTGTAGCTGTTTCCTGGAAAATCCATCTCTTCGCTGGAGCATCCAGGCGAGAGGCCAGAGACTCAGGTGCGTAGCGTGCAGTGAAGCTGAAAGGAGATCTGCCTCAGTGTCTCTTTGACAGGAATTTACTGTTTCTGTGCATTTCAGTAGATGTGTGGCAACACTTGAGACAAAGGTCCAAAACCACATTGCCTCCAACAACTTCAAAGCGTGTAAACGGCAGCAGTTGCAGCACATGCTGTCAGTCAGCATGTGTGTATATAAATGTCAATACACATTCACTCTGGCTCTGCAAACTTCACTCGTGAGTAAACTGTCCCAGTGAGGAGGCTGTTTCTCAGGGGATTCCCACTCTGACAGTGGGTTGCTCTTGCAAGCTGAGCCCAGAGTCTCATGGGATATGGAGAAGCTTTTTTGAAGTCTCCCAAGGCTCCACTGCGTGAGGTGAGGGTGAGGACAGTTGGCCCACCCAGATGACTCAAACCTTGTTTTAACATTTTCTCTAGCTATGCAGAGAATTTTATTTGCCTAAGATCTGAGTTTTTTTCTGGTTCTGCACACATTCAGGTGAATGGAATATTAGTGTGGTAACAAAAGTGAATGATGAAAGACTTTTTTTTTCTATAGTGGATGTCAGTCAAATTTTCCATACATTTACCAGTATTTACCGGTATAGCAGTTACTGTTAAAATAACTGTTAATAGGGGACCATTAAACATCTTCCAGCTCTGGTTATTTTAGTCTTTAGTTACTCGCCAGCACAAATCCCAAAGAAACCAAAGCGTTGACGTTTTTTGATAAACCAACCCTTTCATTAACTCAGGGATTTTTGTTGCTATGAATCGCTGATGTCTGAGGTATGAAAGGGACTAAAAGTGAGAACAACTAGGACACAACAATAACAGAGAGATTAAGTGGAGCTTTTTGAAAGATGGTGCAATCAACTAAGTTATTATTAGTTATTACTGCAATACTGGCTTAAGCTTACCTCTGCGTCTCACAGTCACACTGCCGCTCTGACACTTGTCTCTGTAGTCTCCCCATTGTATCTTAAAGCTTAGGTCCCAGTCACATTTCAGATGTGTCCTCCATAGAAATCTTTTGATGATCGCACATTTGGATGTCCACAAACACTGCTCTGCTCAGCCAAGGCTGTCAGTCTGTTCAAATTGGGAGGATGTTGATGATAGAGAGATTCACCACTCTGTGGGAATAATTGGGCATGTGAGTACTGGTAGACAGCTTTGTTGACTGTGAGCTAATACAATGGGTTGAACACATACCCTCAACTAGTACTTCATATTCACATTAGCTGTCATTACTCCTCAGGTTCTCCAACTTAAGTGCAGATGACTCTCGGTGGGGCGCTATTGTAGTTGGTCGAGATGGGACACATGTAAAATTCAATGAGCTGGCAGGACAAACGAGCATCAGCTTGTTCTTTCAATTTTCACAGCAATTATCAGATTTTTGCTTCCAATAATCTGAGCCAAGTCTCTACAACATGGCATCTTCACAGGCAGTGAATACAAGCCTTGAACGTAAAGAGCTCAGGTTGAAGCTTTGGAAGCCTCTAAAATATTTCTAAAATATTTCTCTGGCTCAAAGAGAATCTGAGCTGCCAAGTAAAATGTTGCTTGTCCTTTAACTTTCCTCAAAAGCCTCGCCTGGCAAACACAAAATAATATTTCAGTATTTGATGTATAAGTTTAGCAGTGCATGTTCACATTTTATGTCTGAAACATGATTAGTTTATTAGGTGTAATGCTTTCCAACCTATTCAAATTACAAACAATATAATATGAAGATGAATGTTCGTTCTTGACCTTTTCTTCTGGAAGATTGCAGGATTGAAGATGGCATCTTTGCCTCAAATGTGCAATAAACAGTAAATTATTAATTTGTTATGCTGTCATCGATGGATGATGACAGAATGTATTCACACTCTAACAATTAATTTGTATTACTTTGCAGTTATTACCATGAGAATGAAAACCTTCCTTATTGCTTTTATCTGGCTGCTGCCTCAAGACAAAGCTCTCAGATTGTGTGACTGGGCCTGAATGACTCTTCAGAGATGAACTGTGGCTCTGCTCTGTAGCAGGACAGAGAAAATAGAGGAAGCAAGCCTGATAGCAATGTTTTTATTTTTTGTGTTTGGGATATTTTAAGATGGATCCTTGTCGCGCCCTTCCAGTGGCCCCTGAGGCTTGACTCTGCACCGCAGATTGCTTCTATCTGGCTCTTTGGACGCCGCAAGAGCCCGTGAGCGATTTCTGTTCCGGTCTTTTCCACCCTGCCGTCTCTTTGCCCACTCTATGTTGAAGCTGCCCTGACCAGCTGGTGGAGCTGGGTAGCTGCAGGGTGCCTTGGACCCTGATCAAGTATTGATGTCTGGCTTTCTGTGCTGGCTGACTCACCAAAGACGGCCTATACAAGACAAAGATAAAGAGGCACTCCAAGTGAATGTTGCTTTCAAAGAAAACTTGCGTAAAAGCTGAAAAGCCAATTGCACTGTCTTGAGCCAAGATGATTCCTTACATGCATATTCAATGGAAAACTTTACCCCTCACCACTCATTTGCTTCAAATTTGCCATTTTGTGTATTTACTGCAGGAGAGCAATTCTTTCTGGTTGTGGAAAATGTTGATGAGAAACAGCATGGAATTGCTGACTGTATACCTCTGAGTACAGATTAATGTGGCCAGGCCCATCAGTGGCAGGTGCTTTGGAAGAGAAGTGTGAGAAACTAATCATAGTTGCTGACCTTTTCCAGTTCTGTCATGCTGTGCATGGATAATCTCCATGCAGGCTGTTGTCAGCATGCATGGGTCAGATGAGGCAGCCAAAGATCCAAAACAGTCTCTGATGAGTTTGGGTCAACTCACTGCTGACCACAGGCTGTTTTAACAATCTTAACTGAATTTGAAATGTTATGCAATTTGTTTAAGCTGATGATCAAACCTGTTCCTGGACAAAACACAGCATTTTGTAGTAGTCTGTCATTACTCCAAGTTTCTCTGATGGCCACTTGAAGCTGGCTCCAAAACAAGTCTGTCTCCATGTTGACATGCCCAACTTTGTACTGCAGAGTTTTGCATAAATAAGGGAATGAATGTTTGAGTGACGTGCCCTCGCACCCTCCCCCTACCACAGTGACCTTCAGAATCGCTTTTTGGAAATCCTACGGGGGGAGTTGGTTCATCTTCATTTAATGTATTTCAGTGTGAATTTAAAAGCTGCACATCCATGTATTTGTCATGATCAGTCAGTTATAGACAGTTTAATTACTCCGGTCAGTGTCCTGTGTGGACTTACTGATTCATCTTAAAATCTTTCTGTACAAGACCACTCATTCTTACTGTTTTATTCCTAAAATGTCTTTAACTTGTGTGTCATACTGCCATTATGCTTTTCCATAAACATGTGTTGTGAAGATCAGACTCTGACAAATCATCAAATAATTGAAAACAAAACAAAACAAAAAAAACTGAACAACACATGATTCTCATGACATTGATTGGAGCCACTGAAAAGATGGATTCAAATTTGGCCTCCAATTTGACTTTTAATTCTAGACAACAAGTAAGAGTATAATAATAAGGTAATATTTATGTTACTTTGAAAATCCACATTTCATGTAATATTTATACAGAAATGTAGAAAATTGAAATTATTTCTATATTTCATGTAGAAATATTTATTACTCTAAGATGGACTCCATCATCATGTATTCTTTCATCCAGCGTTTTGTTTCATCCTGTCCTGCTGATGTTATTGTTGCACATGCTGTTATTGAAATTGCATTTCATTTGCACCCCCTCCAAACCCCCTCCCCCTCCTTTCCATTCTCTCAATTCTTATTTACACCCTATATTTTCTTTTATGCCATCATTTGCTGCAGCAACAGCCCACTTTCCTCAAGGGAGTCATTAAGCTTTCACTGAAGCATGGCACAAAATATCAGGGCTCTCGCAATCAAATACACAGAATTCATTCAGTTATTGGGTCTAATGTTTGCTGACTCATTCAATAGCAAATTAGAAAAAAAGAATAAATTAGCCTATTTATGTTTCGCACCACAATAGCATCCTTTTAACAGTCAATAAAATGACTGACTGTTGTTTTTGCCAGACTACATAATATATATATATATATATATATATATATAATATCACTCAGTGCATGCTGGGATATGCCAGACTCTCTTCTTTGAATAATATGGAAAGGCCATTCTCCTTCTCATTCTGGTATACTGTAGGGTGTTTTTGGTCGGTAAGCCAAAAAAAAAAAAAAGTTTTGATAGACCATTGCATCTGGATTGGCAGCTGGTGTCAATAAAATGACTAGACATTACAACAATAACACCTACACTATGGCAAAAGCGTTGTCTGATTTTTTACTGAAGAATATTATATAATAATTTGATAATCACATCTAGAGGTTGTCTGAAGTTTCTAGCTGTATGTGGCTCTAAATGTATAAAACATATATCACAAAAACTCATGTAACGTGGAACGTGTGCTAGTCTAGTCAAGGTCAGTGGTGCATTTTTAGATTAGACTTTATTGTCCTTATGCAGAGTACAAAGCAAATGAATAATTTAGCATTTAAGTAGAAGTGCAAAGACTGTATTACCATACTTCCTCTAATTGTGGCCGGTATTCAATTAAAAGGCAGGTCTCTTGTAATGGCCGGGGGGGGGGGCACTAGTCAGCCACTTATAGATGTAGTAACACACAGGTACCACAGATGGCAGCAGCTTCATTTGAAGTGCCACATGAACCCAGATTTTCAGGTAAACACTCAAATCAACACAGAGCTTCAGCAGCATAGCGCAACTAAGAAATGATGTGAACTTCAAGGAGAAAGTTTTGAAATATGACCAGTGAAGAACTGACACCGGGACGATTATAGCCGCTATAGCTATAGCCGTTTAAGTTGCGCTAAAATTTTCATGTGTGTATCGTACCGTTTAAAAACATTGTTTATTTGCCCAGTAAATGGACCCTGTTTATTTCTGAGTATCAGTACAAACTGATACAGTGGTGTAATGTATTAGTTTGTCCATTCAGACCACACGTGCATTTATTAATCCTGCCCAGCTGCTGTTGCGTGTATGGTAAACCTGCTAAAATGAGGAAAAAATTGCTGAGTAAATGGTAGTAAACCTTTGAGCAAATACGGTACATACTGATATGAAAAAAAAAGGGAATTAGATATAATTCGTTTGAGTAAATAAAGGCCCCAGATACTATTAGAGGAAATAGTATTTACCTAACGTACAGTTATGCACAGAGGTGACCTACCTGGTTGGTAAGAGCAGTACAATATGTATAGAATGTACGTGTAATGATGTGCATTTCCTCATAGATATTGTGCAACACACAGAACAGAAGTATATGAAACTGACACTGGAATAAATGTATGTAGTAAACAGATGATGAACAGTATGTATGCTGCTGCCTGAGTAAAAAGATGCGACTACTAAACTCCGACCATGGCTGTGCAATAAAACAAGTCATGCAGGATCGTCCTTCACCAGGTATCGTAATCATACCTTTGTAGCTCTCAAGCAACCATTTACAGAGAGAACCACGAAGCTTTTGACAAAACCTGTCATTTCTGACCTGTAGTTTACAGCATTGTACCTACATGACACTACACGACAGGAGGCCATGTGATGTACAAGGCCAGTGGCAGAGTTTATAAATGTATACGTCCATGAGTCGGACTATTCTCAGTGACAAAGTACACATGCTTTACTGGCGACTCATTCATTAGGTTTCAGGATTCAGATCAAAGGTCTGCCTATCTGTGATTGCCAGGAAATAAAAAAACAACAAAAAAAAGAAAATAATACGTTTTACACAAAAAGACCACAATGAGTGGAGACTGCCAAAAGATAGGGAACTACAAAAAAAACAGAAAGAAAGAGATACATGCTGTGTGCGAGGAATAAATTATTTATTTGATTACGTCCTCAGTGGAGAGACAGGGCCTAAAAGCTTAACCACCGCTACATTGTTCTCGGTTAACAACATTTGTTGCATAAATTAAATGTTGTTCTTGCTTAAGTAGCTGTGTGTGTGTGTCTTGCGCACCAGCACCTCATGAGACAAATGGTGCTCTTAGACTAGAAAGTCAATATGCATATATTACCTCTGTGCAATCATGCTTTTAAATGCCTGTCTGCAATCACCTGGAGAATTCAAGGGCTGACCTTAGCTCCATGTGCACTTGGGTGTGCACACACAAACAGATGCAAACTCAAAGGTTTGGGTGTTTTACTTCTATGTTTAGTTAAAATATGTTTCACTGTCAAACTTGCTCAGATTCAGATGACGTGTGGATATATTCTGCTTTATATACATACTGTATATGACACTATGAATTGTGAAGGGTGCAAATGGTATTTTCTATAAATATAACAATTAATAGATACTATTTTTTATTTTATTTAACAAGTGTAAAATTCAGGTTTTTTTCTTTTTTCTTAATGGTAGACTAAGCTATGTTTTAAGCATGCAGACAAAGAGTTGTATCAGTCTTCTGATCCAGCTCCAAGCAAGAAAGCAAAATATTTTGTTTCTCAATATGTCAAACTCGTGACGCCTGCGTGGCTGCACACCACCTACTGCATCCTAGGTTCATTTCAGCTTCCAGCATATTAAATGTTCTGTCTTTGAGGCAATCTGTCATCACTTCAAACTCTGCCTTACTTAACTGTCTCTGTGAATTTATAAACACCGTCAGAGATGTGGGCTGACATCTTCTTGGAATAAAAATCTTTTAATTGAATTCAGCAGATGGAACTGTGCCTCTTCAGTGGTGTTACACGACACACTGCTTCAATACAATCTCTTCATGAGCCTAGTGATGGTGTCAGAGGACCAAGACTAGCTAGAACTGGAGGAGCTGTGGCCGTACACGGCACCGAGTGTCTCTAAATGTTGTAGTCAACGTTTTCACGTAGACAAGTAGCATTAGATGAATACACGTTAATGGGCGTCACATGTGGAGTTCTTCTCTGCTCAGGACTTCACATGTATGAACCCCTGGCGAATGCCTCATATGATGAAAGCTAAGAAAGTGTCTGATGGAGTCTGACGTTTGGCATTTTTGTCATGGAGGAGACTAATCGCCCCCTCCGTACTTTATGTGGTGAGTCATGCTGCGCAAAGTGATCAGAAAAGTTTGTGACGCTGCAGTCAGGAACGGACACAAACACAGAAAAACACTGCGTCACACAGAGTTAGGGAGTTCTCTGTGAGGGTTTGATGGTGTTTAAAACTCCCTGCTGAGTGTAAATTTTCCACTTCGACCACACAAATAATCATTGGGGGTGCAATAATTAAACCAGCGGGGGAGAGAGAAAGAAGATCAGGGAGACCACGTTCACCGAGGGTGAGTGTTACCTACGTGGCAGCAGAAGCATCCCCTCTCTTGTTGGACTGCCTGACCACAGCAGTCAGGAGCTTATTGCCTTTATGGCAACACTTACTTACGTACTGACTTAATAATGGACTGACCTTGTTCTTGTATGGTCACATTTAGTTTCCACGTAATGCCTCAGTTTGATCAGGGTATGTTGGGTTATGTTTCCTTTAAACATTGTCATTAGTAGCTTGTATATCTCTATGGACAATCCAGTGCTTCCAAATATACCAAATATTTACTGTGGTTATAAATAGCTGCCAGAAGGTAGAACAAAATGACAAATCAGTTGGAGTCATCCTTTTGTCCAAACGATCTACAATATTTACTCTGACTTGTTCTACTGTTTGATGCTGCTTATGTATTATGTATTCTGTTGACCAGGCCTCAGCTTTACTTAAGCCAAAACTAAAGGGAGCATTGGAGACTCTGGTGCTTAACAAGCACTACTGCCTTAGTTGGAAGTTACAGGGTCATTATGTAAATGTTTAAGATTTATTTCTCTACATTTTTTTTTTCTGTTGGCATTGGCAAAAAAAAGGAAATTATTCCCTTTATGCTGGGGTTTGCCGACCTCATAGAGAACAAAGAGAAAAAATCTTGTGGCTGGTAAAGAATTTGAACTTTAAATGTAACCCACTGTGACTGAAACGTTCTGATCAGTGTGGCTGTGATTTGTGTTAGCTCATAGTCATAATTACGCGAAAGTAACTCATTGTTTTTACACTGAGCAAAAAATGTAAAGTTTGTTCAGAAATTCAGAAATAAGACCAAATCAAAGCTCTGGATCCAGGCTACGTTTTTCTAATTTAATGTTTTTGTGCATGTAGTGCATATGACACTTAACAATTTACTAGTTAAATCTATTTCCAAAACACAGACAGTGTTGAAAACTAAAAAGGGCGTAAATTGCTGGACACAGTAATAAGCAGAGAGAAGGACGGGGGAAAGGCAGCCGTATCTTGCAGTCATCTCGCTGTCACAGTGAATTGAATTTAAAACCTTGCGTTTTGGTGGGTTTATGAAACTGCCACAGGTATGTGCCATCCTTATTCTCATCAGTGTGATGGGTTGTACCGGTTCAGCCAACCAGTGAAGTCATAAAACCATCAGTGACTTCTCAGAGTCCTCGTGCAGAGGAAAGAAAACTCAATAAACCGTAGACGTGTAGTGTAATCTCTCATTCCTCTCATTCTGCTGTTAATCTGACTCACAGGACCTTAAATGTCACACTGAAACCTTGTCACATGGAGATGAAGGAAGAGTAAGGGGTTTAATCACTGAGCCTGAAGTAACATTCACATAAACTACATGCACACACACAATTCACTGTGGCCTCAAAAGGTGTTATGATGGTGATTGTGCACAATCAAGCTGCGTATGAGTGATTCTGTGATTTGCAGAAGTCAGAAAGGTCCAGTGTGAAGGTGACTGATCTCTAACTTTAAGGGCCCCCATTAACCTGTTTGCCTGTTTGTCATCCCTTTGCTGCCATCATAACGAGCAGCGTGGCTGCAGGGACGGTGGGAAACCCAGCCACAGCTCTGGATGAGTGGGTCTGACAGAGGGCCAGCATGGTCGAGTCTTTCTAAACCTCCCTCTCTTCTTAGCCCCCCTGGTTCTACATCCAGCTGCTGAATCACACATAAGCAGCCGCTGATAGGGGTTGACAGCCTGGCTGACGGCCTGTGGACATACTAAATGTACTGACTTTCACATACTAATGTTGAGGTCAGGGGTCATATGGAAGCGTGCGACACGTGACTGCTGGAGAGAGCAGGCCAGCGGGGAAGGTGGATGCTCTACTTGTATATACATTATTCAACACAGTATCCCAAAGAACTGCGTTGATGTTGGTTTATTCTACAACAACCTGCATCCAACACTGGTGGTTGAAGGCTGTTTAGTGTATTTTATCCAGAACTGGGCCACAGAAGCCAAATGTCTAGCCTGTGTATTGTCGTGCACTGCTTTGTTGTGGTATGACCTCGAACAACACATTGCACTTTACCTTTGGCCATTCAGTCATAAAACACACTGCTGGCATCACAATACGCTGTTGTAGTGCAGTTGTATATATGGTCCTTAACTATCTTAGCCATTCATCCAGGACAACCGTCAGTTCACAACTGACTGGACTGATCAGTTTTGCGTTTGTTTTATTTTACTTTTATTTTAGCCCTTCAACACTATGCATTCTGCCACTAATACTTATTGCATTTGTATATTCTACATTTCATACCTCAGATGCTACAGAGGTTAATTTAAAAGAACAGACAGAGGGGAGAAAAAAGAAATAGAACTGAAAAGTTTGATAAACAAACTCATCAAAAGCAAATTATATTGTTTGCCACAAAAATGTCTAATAATGTGTTACTGAGATTTTTATGGATAACCTTGAGGATAAGGATTGTGGTTGTACAGATAGCTGTCTCTCTAGATTAGGTGTCTTCTGATGTTGCTGATGAGTACACCATTTAACAGTTGGTATTTGTTGTCATTGACGTCATTAACGATAGGCAGGTTACTATTTCCCTGCTGTGTATCACTTGATGGAGGTTTGTTGTTTGTCACTGGTCCACTGGTCCAGAAGGCATGCCCACAGGGATTTACATCGTGAAAACAGTGGTTTTATATTTACTTCGTTGTAAGAGCCCTTTTTCTTTTAGACTTGCTTGAACTTGCTTTTATATAGTGTTTTTCTACCTACTGGTACTCAAAGCACTTTTACAGTCACAGACACTTCCACCCATTCGCTCTCACAAGCGCACACATATTCACACACCACAACCACGCACTGGGAGCAACTGGGGGTTCAGTGTCTTGCTCAAGGACCCATTCTGGGGATCAAACCCCTCACCCTTCCGTTTGTGGACAACCCACTCTATCTACTGAGCCGCCCACTTCTCTTGGTTTGATGCTCAAAACTGTGAACCTAAATTATTATTAATAGTAATACTACTACAAATACCCATTACTGTATACTTCTACTAATAATAATGATATTAGGAGCAACAAAGCTCTTAGTGTGGCATGCGTCACAATACTCTGGGTGAAATTAATTAGGCGACCCATTGGGTGTTTGAGCAAAATCATTATTTTAAGATCAACTCACATGAGTCAGACAGCAGAATTAGCACCTACAGTGTGTATTTAGTCTCCACTCAGTATCAGGTGTATAGTCTGTGTGAATGGGTTTTATCTAAACCTGACTGTTTCCACTCTGTCAGTGAATAGAGTGCAGGTGTTACATATCATGCAGGATAGAACTGACATATTAAGTAACTATTGTATACGTCAGACCCTTTACTGCTGCGTCTATACTTCTTGAAATGTGTAACTTTATTTCTTTATTGTTCAGTGTTGCCATCATTCTTACGTTATGAGTTACAGGGGCTGTTTTGCATTTCTTATTTATCCTCTACGAGTATTATGCAAAACTGTCTCCTTCATGTGCAATTGACATTTCCTGCAGATTGCTCGTTGAACTGCCTCTGAAGTGAGGGACGTTGATGTGATGACATTTTGAGACCGACTCAAGCCTATTTGAATTCTTGTGAGATAGAGATGTTTCCAACAAGGGCTGCGTGATATGACTAAAAAATTAAATCTTGTTTTTTTCAGTCTTATAAGTCTTATAGGCAGTTTGCAGTTTTCATTTTTTTTAATTTATTTATTTTTGTCAGGAACATGACAACCTGTTTTGTGCCATGGTTACCTGGAAAGACAACACAATTGATGACAGATGCTGAGAAAGGATTTAATCTTGCGCATCCAGCACTAAGTAGGAGGAATGTTGTTGCACGTCATTTCTCCCGACATCATTACAGACAGGCCCTTGTACAATCTGAATGAGCACCATCAGTTCCAGCACCATGCAGCTGACTCACTGCCTGACTCAGTTGCTCCAGAAGGTGTATGAGAAGAGATAATTGGCTTTGACTGCATTGTGCACATTCAGACACTGGAGGAATGGTGGACAGAGTAGAAAGAGAAACAGGATGTGTGCACAGACAGGGAGGCTTCATGTGGAGAAGAAGATCTAATATGCGATGTGGAGTAACACGTAGCTTTTCTGTGGTGGAGCCGAAGTGTCAGCACTCAGCGGTGTGCATGACATCCTGCTGACCACGAGATGTTTGAGACATTTGACTGCAACTGGGCTGACACAGGAAGATGATGAGGGCTTGTTGCTGTCAGTATCATCACGGAAACTCTCAGCATTTATCTCCTTTGTTGAAAAAATTCTAAGGGCATTGCTTCCTTTATTTTTCTATGACAAACGTAATTTGTGCCTTCACATTTCCATATGTATATAATAACACATTAATAAATTAAACATTTTTTGTTGGTTCCAACATATTATTATTATGAATGTTGACGCATTCTCCCAAATGGAAAACTCTAGATGTGTTTGTTAATCCAAAAAGGAAGTGAAAGGTGTAACTAAATACTGCACACACTGCAGTTACATCAGTAGTCATTAAATTTAAGGGATGGAATAAATTAGACTAGTCTGTGGGAGTTGCCTTGAAGGTTTTCATAATAAATTCAGTCTTAGTGTTTTCACCAAGATATGTTTTATCCTAAGAATCGCAGTTTATTTTTTACCTCCTTAGTTTTTTTCCCCCCTTTATGGGACAAATTTAATAATTCATCTGTTTCTCCATGGCTGTTGGAGAGAGTAATATCTTTAGGACACTGTGTAAACTCTTAACTCTTAATGATCATATTCTACTGTCAAAACAGTCTTTCATATCTTATCTCACTGATCAGCCAAAGCTCTGACGCAGTGACTCTTTGACACAGCCATTAGGTTTTCCTCACTGTTGTCAAAACAGAGAGTCCACGTATGGAAAAATTGTAACATGCAATTAATTAACTAATCATTAACTAAATGAATGAAACCTTCAGTTCAGCAACAGTCTTACAATGTGTCCTCCCTCTGGCAGCTACAGAGCTTTTAATTGTATTTTCATGATCATCCTCTGCAGCTGCAGTTACTGGGCTTCTTATCCATACTGGCTGGAAGGTAGAGCTCTATTTCATTTGCTAATAAGTTGTGCTGAGTGTGCTTGAGTTAATCTTCAGTCATTTTTGGACTACTTCTAGAGTCTGTTCTATTTTTGCCACTTTCCTGGTTGTGTACAAAAGTCTGAATCAAATCTCCACAGCCTCTTCCCTTGTTTGGATTTGTTTTGTTGTGATGACAACGCTGAGGCTGATAGATAATGTTAGCTGCGATTCAAATTGCATGTGAAAGCGGTTGATCTCAGTTTGGCAGCCTCTCTCCTAAACGCTCCTGCTGTCACTGAGATGGTGACAGGAAACGTTAAACGTAAAATCTAAGTGTCGCTCTGGGACTGTAGCTCTGGCAGGTCGTTATTGGTTCTAACTGCGAGGCTCTATTGTCTGAGAGGAGCACTGAAGGCCAGTGCTTTTGTTTAGCCCGTGTGTTTGTGATCTATTTTCAGTAATTCCTGTCCTGAGTGCACCTCCCACGTCCGTCTCTTCTTCTCCACTAAGAGGGTCCTCCTGCTGTGACTTCACTGCTCATCAATTTAATTGTCAAAACCATTTTAAAGTCTTTTGTGATAAAGGTCAGGATATGGAATACAAATAAATCCAAATATGGTTTAAAAGAAAAACTGCTGAAAACAAATGGCCACATCATCACTACATCACTACAGTCATTAATTGTAGTGTATATGTGATAATTATTGTGATGGTCTACTTTTTGCAGGCTCCACACATACTATTCAAACATAGACTCATTTATGGCAGCTCGTGCATGTGAACAGATGCTCACTTTCTCCTGCATGTCCACCGATGAGAAAAATCACCCGTCAGAGCAATTTATCCAGCTGCCTTTCAGCCCAGTGGCTCGCTGTTGTTGTGTTGTAATTAAAAATGACACTTGGCACATGTCTTTACACACACTGGTGATCTGGTTTTGGTTCTCGTCAGCCACCGCTACGAAATACTGAAGCACATTAAATGCTCAGCCTCAGCTTGGCTGACACATTAATTTTCATTGGCCTCTGGGTCGCTCTCAGTGGCTTCAGGAGTTGCACATGAATGAAAATCCAATCAGGCACACTGACTCTATTTTAACCCTAACACAGCAGTAACCCGAACCAATTCTGTTTTCATGTCTAGATTTGATCTTAGGACTTGTGAAGGAGAAGCAGTAAATCAGCATGAGAAAGAGTGATGTCTAACGGTGTCAGTAAGACGTGTAAGGCCTTGGAGACGAGATCTGACCTTCACACTAGTGGTGACCAGGTGGATCAAGTTAATAGGATTTCTGAAGCGACGGCCCTTTTTTTAATATTCTTTTTGAAGAAAGCATTTTTTATTTTGGGCCCATATTATGCTTTCCATTTGTCTGCAAAATTATGAAGCTCAGAGTACACCAGAGAAGGAGTTAAGCTAGATTTATTTACACCTCTCAGTGGATGGACAAACACAGAGAATCCCCCCTCCTTCTGTCTCAGACATGCCATCAACTGTCATTTTTTCTTTTCTGAGCTGCAGTGATTTTAGTAAAAGTAACTGTAGCTCAGTGTGTGTTAACTCTAACCTGAGCTGCTCAGTTCTAATAGTCTTTTTTGAAGTACGCAAATATCCTCAACACAGCTAACACAGGCTGTAGTGGCACAATTACTCTTAGATTACTGTTAAAATGACCCTGACACACCAGCACACAAGTATAAATGTTAACCACAGCATAACCTCTGCATAGGTCAGACGCAGAAGCTTAAATCTAGTTTAGCGAATATGCTCTGAGCAGTTGACTAAAAACACCAGAGTGGTCCAGATAACCAGCCGTAGACTCAGTATTTCAGAAAGGGAGAACAGAGGTGCATCAGTAAGTCACAAGTAATATAATGAAAAACTATTTGAATACACTTGTGTAAACTCATGTTATCAACGTTCAAATTGGTAAAATGTGCTGTATCTCCTTTTTGTAAAAATTCTTTAAATAAACTAACATAGCTCTATTCTCGTCAGTGTACTTGTTTAGTAACAATCCATTTGAATTTCATCATAAGGAAGATTATACTTCAACCAATACAGAAACAAATACCTCTGTATACAGTTGGATAGTCCTACAACCAATCCACTGCGCTCAGATGACGTTGTTTCTATATCACTGGTACTCTCCCGTCCATCATGCATGAATCCAACCCAAATAATTTGATTGGCCTGTCAGATCTTTGCCAGGAAATAATCCGTTTCCAGCAGAAAGACTTTAGATGTAATATGTTTTTACCCTGTTTGTAATATATATTTGAAAAGAACAATTGTTTTCTGTGTCGTCCATCCACGTTAGAAGGAAGAAAAATGTTTGTAGATGAATAGCCAGACTCAAAGGCAAGGTGGAAGGTTGAAAGCCTGACGTCACAGATGACATCAGGATTATCATCTGACAGACAATTACTTTTGGACAGAAATAGTTCTGTCCACAATGCCCACTCCCAGCCAGGCACTGTGTGAAGTGGGTGTGAATGGTGGATTGCTTCTGAAAAGTTACAGGATGCACAGCAGAGGTGTGGGAGGAGGGGGTTCCACATGTCCACCTCCCATCCAACACTTCATTTCAAGCACACTGGACCTCTCGCCACAGCAAATGGCCTGTTCATTTCATGAGATTTGTTTGTATGCAAAGACAACCATCAACCAGATTAACTGCTGCGATACTTGCACCCTCATCCCCTTTTTATATTCTGTGCGTGACTGTATTCATGCTCTGAATTGTGCTGAGAGTCAGCCTGTGCATGCACACCCCATGGGCTTGAATAGTCTGCTGGATGGGATGTACTTATGAGCCAGAATGTAACAAAAAAAAATATGAAAGCAGACAAAGTCTGTTCAGCCATCAGAGAACAGTCTATGGTGAAATTGGAGAAAAAATAGGAAACACTTTGGGGGGCTTTAGTGTGCAATTAAGTTAGTAACTTCATTAACTAACTTCAATATTGTTATGGACTGACATGACTTAAAAATTGCTTTTTTTCTTGTTTTCCAAAAAATAATTTTTATTATTTAGTACTTATTATTCATTTATTCAATCCAATTGTTTCAAGATGGTTTATATAGCATCAGGGTCTTAAACTCCCATGGCAGACGGTGCCTTTTAACAGGAAGAAACCTTGAGTAGGACCCAGCTCATATGGAGGGACCCATCTGCTTGAGGCAGAAATAGAGAGAGGAGAGAGGAGAAGGGAACAAACAAGGGTCCATGACTGTGGTTGATACATCGGAGATAATGGAGTTTGGTACTAACCCCCAAACTCTAAGCAGACACTGACTCATCAAATATTAACAGCAAAAAGTGTCACTGGAATGAAATTATTAAATACAATCCCTTACACAGCTTTTCACAGAAAATTGTAATCACATCACTGACCCCATTTATACGAATCATATTCCTTCAACCTAATGACAAGCTCTCTGGAGAAGACAGTTCCTTTCCAGAGCTTTATTTACAGCATTGTATTTTTACATGATGAAGATAGACCCACATCAATTCAATAATTAAAAACAGGGTCTGCAAATTTTCGCTCCCCCCTCCTCCTCTTGTTTATACTCCATAGTTCACTCCCTCTTCCTCCTTCCTCCTGCACACGGCGGAGCATTTATTCACTTATACACCATGACCAAGTCACTGGTCATGGTGTTTATGAACAAACAAGCATGACTTCAGCATCGTTATTGACTAGCAATGAGACGTGAACGCACCACTTAGAGTAACCAATAGGAACACCCAAAACAGCAACACTCCATAAAATGGCCTGTGATTGGTGAAAGACTTTATCATTTTTATAACACAGCCAGGAAGGAGGCCACACAACACTTGAATTACAATATGCCGACAGGTTATTATCGAATTTGGACAAAATTACTTTAAAAACATAAAAATACATAACCTGCCTTTAAGTTCTCAGAAAAAAGAAGTTAATTCCTTCATGTTTACATGTTTGACACTTTTTCATTATCCGGTCCATTCGGGTTAGAAGTGAGGGGAAGTTTGTGAGTTTTGTTGTGACACAATTCTTGTCTGGGACAGCTGCTTTAATAACACTTTATCGGTACATGCTCATGTGGAAACCCCATAAAGCACAGTGAGATAGGCTTTCAGCCGCACATCTTCCTGGCAGTGTTTTGAGGAATGACTTACCAGCCAGCCACTGCACCGAAGGCAACTAGATAGAAAATGTTACTTATATAAGTTACAGGGAAGTAAGTGCTGGGTGCTTGGTTTGTCTCACAGCCTTCCCAGTCTATAGCTGAATGGAACAGGACAAGGCTGGTGTGCCTATTATGATCACATAAGCAGGTACCTTTTCCTACACATTGTTGTGTTTTTTTTGTCATTCTCCACTGTTCTTGCTGGTTGCCAGGGAACAGTATCAGATGAACGCTGAGGCTTATCTTGTCACACTCCTAATTTCCTGTGGACCAGCTCTCCCCTGTGGCTGCTGTTCCTGTGACGATGGAGATGAAAAAGAAGAAGTGTGTGTGTGTGTGTGTGCGTGCACTGCTCCCGCTAAGACAACAGTGTAGTCACACTGGGTGGAGAGGCTTGTAATGACTGGATAAACAAATGTGGAACATATGGAGCTCTCCATCGCCAGGAACACCACCTCCTCAACAAATACATCTCGCATTTCATATGGAGATTCAGCAGAATAAGGACGTGTTGTGATGTTTGCATTTAAAAAGAGCCTCAGCAAAAATACAGGTTTTACGGAAGCGTGCCTGCTCATTCACAACCCTGAATGGTCCGTTCCTCTCATCAGTGTAACTAACGCATCGGGTGTTTTGTTGTTGTCAGGTATTTTGCAGCGGCCGGGTGAGGGCCGTTTCACTCTGTCTCACCGGAGCTGTGTGGTGAATTTTATTTACACCCCAGTCTCAGACAGATAGCCAAGGCAATTTAAAATCTAGCCAGAGATACTGTAGACAGATAGCAGAGGCTGTTTTCAGAGACGACTGAGGCTGGATTGAGTGAAGAGTTTGGTGATAAAAGCAGAGTAATGGTGTAAGAGCTGCGGCGCCTCCTCTGGATCATCAGCAAGGAGTCAAGGACTGAATGGAATCCATCGAGTGCAGCCAGATGTTCTCCCACTTTCCTCAAGCAATGGGAAGAATTCAGAAAGAACTGTAGCATTTCTCACATTGGATAACTAAGGACATACTCTTGTAATGTGGTGTAGTATTTTTGTATGCTTTTGCATTTGCAGAGTAAAATATTTTCTACTGAACTAGAAAGGCTTGTTACCTAGTATTTAGAGAGTAATTATAAAAACACAACCAGCAATATCCAATATATCTTATTCATTTTTATCCAGCAATGTAATCCTCTTTACTACAGTACATCAGCTGTGATACTCAAATATGTTGAAGTGGAATATATAATTATACTTATGTCAATTTATAGAGTACGGTTTGCTGATAATATTTCCTGTATTTACACAATACATTTCCAAACAATGTTTTACACAACTTAAAAATGCATTATTTCCAAATTATTTTCCAAGCAACATTTGGAATTATCTCCGTGGAGACGTCCCTAGACACAGCTGCAGAGCGAACCTTCAGCTGATTGATGATGTTACACAGGTGACACTGTCTGAACAATGAGGTTCAAAAACACACTCCTAGTTACCACTTATTGCTATAGGTGCCACTAAAGAGGACATAGATCTTTGAGACTGACCCAACGCAGCACAAAGGACGTAGCTGCCATTGATGTGAAACATTTCAAGGTAATATTGAGTTTGACAATGATTGAAAAAAAGTATTGCTGGGTTCACATGAAACTCATGACCTTATGATTATGACAAACACAAAAAAATGAAGGGAATATCAGCATTTTCTTCAGACATATGATAAAATTAGAAAGGAAAACGGTTTGGTAACAATCTATTGATTTATCATTCACCAGACATATCTGCATGTATTTCACAATTACTGGACATGTCAAACATGACTCCCTTTGAAGAGCATACGTGACATGCTTTTGGTGGTTGAGCTGATGTAAATAAAGCCAAGGAAATTAACTTAATAAAGAGTTTGCCAGAACAGCACGACTGGTAAACATGAAAGACATAGCCAGCAAACGGCAGTAACTGCAGCGTGAAATGGGAATGGATCGAATGACTCCACATATAATTAATTGTGTGCTATTTGTAAGGTTATGGTTAAGACCTGGAACTGAATATTTATTGCGCTTCTCATAACTACGCAGTGAATGGCTGCACATTTGTTCATCACATCACACACACATGAATATAAGACAATTTCCGATGGTTATATTCTCAAGCATACTCAATTTGTATGCAGAGTGTAGCCCTGTAAGTATCATGTAAACACTTCTCTTCTTCTTGAATATGGGGGTCCTCAATAACCCCCTGAACCCAGACTGGCAAATCTAAATTGCAAATGTGCACAAAACAAATCACAAAAGCTAAAAGGGCAGTTCTAGTCTATATCCGCTACGTTTTACATTAATTGTCTGCACCAGAGGAGCAGTCTAGTGCATCGGTTTGTAATTGCTCTTCCAGCAATCAGATTTCAGGCCTGGAGATGTACGGGCCTGCTGTCCTCGTGCTAAAGCTCTCGCCTGATTAAGATCTGTTACAGCACACAACACAGCAATTCAATTAGTCGAGCCCTGTTCCCATGTTAACCAGTGAACTGTACATGAAAGCCGGCCGGCCTATGCACCACAAGCACCATGAACAGTAATTAAATATGAGCAATCAATCCCTCTGATGGTCTGATTGCTGTACGTTAATCTTTCTTTCGCCTTATTTCAATTAAATGAAAAATTACATCACCTGAAGGGAAATTTTGGAGAGTGACGTGTCGTCTTGCGAGTACATTTCCATTTGTGTGTGTCATTTTTTCATTCGCGCACCTCTCTGTTTGCAGAAGCGTGTTAATAGCTCTCTCAGTCAAAATGTAAATAACTGGGTAATGTTCCATCCTCCATCCCTTATATTTCCTGTCCTTGCTGCTTCAGTGCTGATATAATAATTACTGTGTGTCCCATACATGAGGAAGACGCTTTCATCCATAAAGGGTTATTAAATCATGGCAGAGCTTGTGTGGCATTAGCAAATAGCCCATTTGAGTTTATGCTGACATTATTCATTCTGCTTCCATTCTGCTGTGTGTTGTTTGTGTCGAATCTTGTATGACACCGATTGACTTTTCCCTTCTATAAAGTATCTCACACAAGCATCAGCGGATCTATAGTCTGAAATGTTTTATAAAATTGCAGCTGCAGTCCATCCACTAAACCCTTCTTGGGAGAGAGCAGTAAGCTCAAATGTAGTGGAAAAGCATTTTAATAGTTTTGTTAAGCTCCTTGTGATTTCAGTTTGAGAACCTGTTATGGGTTCTGGGCGTAATTCCAGGGGACAGTTCAGATATAGGACTATAATTTTACTATATTACCCCTAAATTAAGGTAACAACTGTCTTTCTTTTATGGTCATACTTTTGACTGGCTGTTACCTTTGTTATTATCACTTGGGTTAGGTTCAGTTGCATTTTATTGAATCCAAATCCAGTTTCAAGTCCATTTATCGCATTTAAATCCCTTTAAATCACATTATATTTAGCCTCCTTGGTTTGTGAGTTTTTGGATAACTTGGAACCTAAATAACAATCCGCTGCTCCAAGTTTAAACTGAGATTAAAAGCACACAATATAAATTGTTTTAAAATGTCCACATTGAATTAATTCAAGTGTGAAATATTGATTCGATGCATAAATGTTTCATCTGGAAACATCAGTGTGTTGCTGTAAGCTCATCATTTCTCTAGAAAACAGACTGAAAAGAGTCTGGAACTCAATGACTATTGAGTGACAGACAAAAAATTGCTTTGGAAATATCATGCTAGATGACAAGTTGGAGTATTGCTGCACTTATTACAGATTTATGGTGACAAAAGCTAAGAATTCATTCTGCTTCATTGCTTTACAAATCTGGGTATTTTTCTGAGAAAATGATTGAAAATGAGTCCGGCTAGTGGAACCTATCCCTCACTGTGACGTGAGGTGAGGTAAATGGCTTTGACAAATTCAAGGCAGATTCAAACAGGATTTAAAATATTCATGGCATCGCTGCTTGTTGCAGTCACAAGACACCTTCCAGATTCAGCAGGGCCTTAAATGGAGCATAGTTATTCCTCAGGCATCCTCCTCCCCTTGCAGCCGCTCTGACAGTGCTTTTAATTGGCTCATTCAGATAACATGTCATCGCCGTGCTGAGTTCACACGGTGACATCTGCTAATCATCTGTCCGCCACCTTTTCACACCTCTGCCTGTCCGTTTAAAGGATCTGATTGCCTCTCGGTGCCCTCTGCCTGGCCCCCATTCATTCTCACCTTCTATCTGTTTCCATGTCTGTCATTCATGCCTGCTTTTCACACCCCTCTGCTGCCACTCGCATTCCCACCCATTTCAATTTCAGTCTCGGCATTGCTTCTCATCTCCACGCCACATTCTCCGTATCTCTGCATGTGACCGTGTTGCTGCAGCCTCTTATTACTTGCCACGATCTCTCTCTTACCCCCATCTGGTTTTGACAGACCGATCATTCAGTCTGGTTCAGTGTCATTGCTGTGAACATACTGTGACTGTACAGGCTTACAATCAAGGATAATTCCTGTTGAATAATGAATTAGATCTTTTTTTTTTTTTATAGTGCTGTCAGTCATGGTAATGTGGGCTTACCAAATCCAGTAGAGAAAGGAACCTTCAAACAGGTTGCATAGTCACCAGTAAACCACACTTAAAGCACTTTAGTCTGGATGTAAATTGGTAGTAATCCATACTAAAGACACACTTTTTGCAAATGTGTTTTTGTTTAGAACTTGTCTGATCATCTGATTATCACTGATCATGTTTCTATTCCCATATCCCTGCTCCCAGATTTACTTTTGTGAAAACAGGGCTATCACAACCACTCTGATAATCAAACCTACAAATAATAGATCCAGTTTGTAAAAAGTGGTACCTGTCACTCAACACAAACTGTATTCCTTTTACTAAAACGGAATTGTTGATGTGTTCTCTGCAATTTGATCATCACTGACCATTCCACCTAAAACATGAAAACAATGTGACTATAGACCAATGGATTGTCCGTGGCCCTAGGTTTTGTCCCACAGCATTGGCATTATTTAGACCATTGTTCATTGCTTTTCAACCCACTGAGCAAGTTGAATTGGCAGTGGAGCTTTTACTCTGATGAGTGTCATTGCTGTGGGGTGGAGGTGCCTGGTCTAGTCTAGATGAGTGGTACATGGGGATTGGCGCTGATAAGATTTTATTAATAATTATGCCTTTAGTGATTCCTCCTGTTAATTTTAGGTTTAGAAAAAGTAGGAGTTTGTGGTTTTGCGCCAACAACAGAAATATAGATATATAACTGGTGTAAGTAAACAAATATGAAGTTCTTTGTATTTAATGCCGTGCGGCGTCAACAAATGCTTCAGCATTTTGTGGTGTTGCCACCCTTGATTGAAATGGCGTGTTGCATAAATTCCATGTTGCACTGTTACAGTCCCTTCTGGTGAAGTGAACCCACACTTGTCTCTCTGCCAATGCGTCTTCCTTGTCGTCATTCGAGGTAAATGATGTGCTTCAACATAAAAATTTGTCATGAAAAAAATCAATAAGCATGAAGGCTAATGACATGGATGAATTGAACCTGTTAGAACCGGTTATTTAAAGAACCATTAAAGAACCAGTTCTCAATGCCATCCACATGAATTCAGGTAAGATGGTCAATGTTATTTACTTCTCCTGCCAGTGGTTTTAATGTTGTGCCTGTTCGCTGTATATACTTACTGGGCATTGTCCATAGTTCAAGTGCAAATTTTTGGCCAAAACACAGGTAACTTTGATGTGGGTTTGGTGACCCTCGGAATTATCACCTGTATCATCATCCATTCAGTTTGTTCACTCATTGTTCAGCTTTCTAGCATGAAACTTAAGTTACTACTGCCAAATGGACAAAGATCTGTAATTTACTTAGAATTTCATAAGAAGTTTGGAATAGGAGCCAGTACAGAAAAATCAGTTGTATTGCACTTTAAGCCACTCCCACATCGGTTCCACCTTTCAGACTTGGTGAGTACACCACTGCCCTTCATATTATGAGTCATAGTACTGTATGTGCAGATATGAAGAACTGCTCTGTTATATTGTCTGTCAGAGATCAGGCTTTATATATGTGATTGCTCGAGTGCGCCATGTATACGAGCCCACTGTGGCTTAATGGAAAACGAAAAAAAAAGACAAAAAAACAAGATGACTGTGGCACCAACCCATCCTCCATAAATGTTTCTCTATGGCATATATGTGTGCATTTGTATGTTGTGTGCAACGATGCATGTAGGTATGTTCTGTAAAGGCTAGTAGATGGATTCTATGATTCTCGGGAGGTGAGATGCTGTAGTTGTTAGTGCATCAAGCACAGCAGAGAGATAAAATAAGAGTCCATGGAAGCTTTACTAGATAACATGAGTGAGACTCAGTGAAGTGGTTGGAAAACATTGCACTCTTGGCTCATTGCCCAAAGAGCTGCGCTGCTCTGTCCTCAGGGAAGTCTTTCACTTCTCTGTGGTGTATCGCCAGGCTCCATATGGCACTGTAGCAAACCAGAAAGGGCTTTATTTTATATTTGTCAGGGCTCTGTGTATTTCTGTGTGTGTGTATGCATGCATGCATGCGTGCCTGTGCATGGACACACGGCCCAAATGAGGTCAAACGATTCGGTTGGCAAAGCAAGAGAGACCACAACTGTGCATTTCATGGAGTAGTAAAGGCTGTAGTATCGGCTGGGTGCACTGAATATTTCCTCGCGGTCAAGGACACAGAGTGGCTTCTTTCCTTCTTCATATCTCTAATCTTCATTGTGTCGTTTCCTCTCACCTCCATTTATCAGCAGGGCCTCTTCCATTCTGCCCACCAACACATCCGGTGATAAATTAGACTGCCCGCAGTGGATGATTCTGTATGAATCACTGTTGCTGTACTCTTACATGGCACTCGCTAGAGCTGCTCTGATCTCTCTGATATAATCTGATATTGTAGTAATATTCTTGCAGAATATTCCTTGGTGTAATTGTAGGCTGTGAGATAATACATTATAATGTAAAGTTTATTTTCTGTTATTTGTGACCCGCTGAACACCATTAGCTGGGCTGAATTATGACAACATTATAAAGATTTTTGCATCTTTGAATTAAAAATGCTTCATTTGTTTTTCATTTTCTTGATTACACACATACACATCACAGCTATTATTGTTGCCAGTTGAATAATTTGGTTTGTGATGGACACCAAGAGAGCTTTACTAGAATTTCTAAAGGACCTAATGGTGAAAATGATCCGATAATTCATGAATAAAGCCAAGACACAAATACATGGATAAGTAAATGTAACTTAGTGTAGCACTGGAGTTTGTTCTCTCTGATACATCTCTGATTTATTTTTAACTTCTTGGGTGATTCTCAGACTCCTAAGTAGCCCAAACAGCAACAAATCATTTAATAAATCTCTTTTATCTCCAATGTTTTATATCATCACATTATCAAAATGTTAATTTACATGCCTTTTGTTTGCTAAATATACACTGAGGATGTTACATAGCACACATATTTGTATATATATATACTGGCGTCTTTTGACAGTTTGTCCTTCCATTTCCCAGCCACTGTATCTGATCTCCATCTCTTATTACCATTGGTTGACAGCTCATGTTTTATTCATCATGTCCCAGATAAGTAACAAGCCACCCAGGCCCTCAACTAATCATGCTCCCAGTAGAGAGAGTCTTTTCCATCATTAGCTTCACCTGAGCCTGGGCTCTTCTCAGCCACAGATGCTAATATGGCAGTGATGAGGTTAGATACACAACAGCTTTGCCCGCGTCCGTAACTGCACGATGAAGGATGAGACCTAATGACCAAATCACGTCTGTCATCTTCTCCCTGCTCTTGCTGCAAGCGATGAAGCATCAGGAGTCCCTAATTGCCAATCAGGGACAACTGGAGTGCAGTGGTGTAGATTTCCTGAATGTAAAAGCGAAGAGGAAATACAAAGCAGACTGCGGCATGGTCAGACAAGTGCAGGAATCCAGACTGAGCTGAGGAAAATGTCATCCTGAAGAGGTGCTTTTGTTCTCTGTATTTATAGTATTTTAAGGCTGTGTTGTGTGTCTTTGAAGTGACTCAGACCCTGACAGGAGCAGTTAGGTCTTCTCCCACTGCCGTCACCCTGTATTTAAGTGTTTTCGCGCAGCAGACACTGAACTGACTTAACTGTGATGCAATCCTTACAAGCAGATAGTATGTATTGGGGTTAGATCATTAAAGAGAATTACTGTTAAGACTTTTTTAAGTCTGGGTCTCGCTCTCAAAATGATTTTCAAAACTATTTTGTATTCAGCTCGCGGGCAAATGTTATATTTATTATTGTTAGACACATGCAACAGCATCTGTCTGACAAGCTGCATCAGAGTTCAGGGTGCTTAATAATGCTACATCTCCAAATCTCAACAACTAAATATCTCAAACAAAACAGCGGGAATGATGCAAAAACGATAGAGGTGAGACCTCTGTTACCAGACAGCAAATTTGTCTTACAAAGCTGCAGTGTGCAACTGTGTGGCTCCCACCCCCTAATCCACTGTCTCCACAAAATAAATCTAAATAAATTGCATCATTATAAGACAACTTCATATTTTAAATGTAATGTACAACTACAGATGGTCAGTGTGGGCTTTTTGCCAATGGTACTCAAATAGGAGAAAACAGTCTATGGATGGGAACGTCTGAGGTAGACTATCAGTTCTGTAGTGTCCCTATTTCATGACGTTTTCTTAATCTTAATCTTACGCATTTGGGGCTCAGGTGATTTTACTCAACAGTGTAAAAATGAAATTCTGTAGCCAGTAATCAAATCAGACCTATTAATCTGTCTTATTAGCATGAAATAACAAAAGGGAGCTAAAAACAAGAACCTATACGCACTTACTGAAAAACTCTAGGTTTATTCTACAGTTTCTAATTATGACCTCACGGGAAGTGATAAACAGAGAGTTAAGACCAAACTCTAGACTGTCTCCAGAGAAAAGCTGGTTTCACCAAAGCCATAGTTCTCTTGGGAAAAAAAACAATGATGTGAACAAAGAGCATGCTTTCCGGATGTATGTTTTATTGAAGCCCAGTGAAGACCGCTACTTATTAGTATTATGACATAAATAGAGTACAATCCATGGTTAAGTATCGTGCACTCTGTGTCACCTTAAACAGGCATCACAACATGTCTCTATAGAAACAAAGACGAGACAAATCAGTGAAAAGGGATTTAATAGGATTTATGAATGTGAGCCGACTCAGCTCTGTAAATCACATCGTGTTCTCGTCCTGATATTCCCGATGAAGCTAATATCACTTAGGCATTAATATCCCGGTCTCCTATTAAACCAAAATGGTGCGGATGGTGACAAGTGGGTGGAAAGAGATCGTGAACCAGCTGCCATGTTGATGGTTAACTGTAGTCTTATTGGGCACTGGGATTATGGGAATTATGGGTATCCACGCACTGCCTGTAAAATTGCTCATTATCTATCCTATTAAGCAGAGAGATGCAGACAAAAAGCAGAAGACAAAATGGCTTTTTCCTCTCCACCTCTGACACTCATTTATATACACGCACTCTGTGTTACAAGTGTGTTTTTTTTTTTTTTTGCTTCCGTCAAAAATAAGGAGAGAATTCTTTCATATAAATCACCTTTACTTCACTCTACTTCAGGAGATACGTACTCAATTGTTGCCAACTCATCTGCATTGACACCTGCTTATATACCTGCCTGTGTTGCCATGTTTTACTGGATGATTCCGCTATTGGGCTCAGCAGGAAGCTCAGAGTGGGTAGAATGTCCATATCTCTTCCTGTATTATTTTGTAAAAAATTGCTCTTGTTTGACTGGTGACTGTCAAGTTGTCTAGTCAGCTCATCCAGTGGATGACTGGATCAGTTCTGCCTTGCATGGCTTTAAAAACCTCTGGTTAAAAAATGTATTTATGCGGGTTTTCATGTCAAATTCTAAAAGCAGCAAGCAGCAATGTGGTGACAAGAGACCATGGACATTTTAATGGAACTCAGGCGATAAAAGTCTAAAAGTTAAATTAATCTCATCTTTTAAGCGATGCAGCTGAGCTGACAGCCAGTTGATGGACATATGCCATGAATCCTCAGGAGTTCCCAGAGGATTCATAGCAGTGAAATTCTGTCCACAACTTTCGTCCAGAGGAACTTGCTCCATCCAGACTCTAGCTATAGTTTCAAGTTCTGTGGACTGGATATATCGAAGAGGGTTACCTAGATAACCACACCTGGGAAAACCCACTAGTGACCAACCGTCAGCTACAAAAAAAATAAATAAAAAATGCTTCATATGTGGACGACGCTTGACAAAGTGTATGAGTCGTTGTGAATGAAACATAGTACGAGGCGGGTAATTTCAGATTTAAGGTTTCCACACAGAGGCCTCAGCGAATCCCTGCTATTCAACCTGTTTTGCTGAAAAATGAAAACCTGTACGATAATGATATCGATTCCCAGGCTTAATTCCAAAGACAAAGTCAGTGAAACCTCAGTGAAGCCCAGCTTTATAATTTCCTGCCTGCAACTAAATGTTGCATAGTTTCCTACTTTCTGTTAATTGGTTATTGAGTCCTCACAGCTTTTTTCTACCCCAATTTGGTCAGTGTTTAATTGATAACACTGCAGTGTCCATATCAACAGGAACATTTAGATGCGATTCAGCGAAATAAAGCTCTGCTGCTTTACACTTCAAAGGCTTTCATGGATTGGCTGTCACTCGGCTGACAGCCTGCAGCTGAAAGCCACTTCAGCCCGTCTGTGGCAGCGTATACGACAACCCAGCAACGCTGTCTCTGGCAGGATTTCACACAAATCGCCCCAAATATACGTCTGTGCAGAAAGCAGATGAATTCACGCCTGCTTTTTATTTTATTTTTTTTTTTTATTTCAAATGTTCTTCAGCAGTGAATTACAAGCAGAGAGCTTTCAATGCCACCAGTGTGCTGAAAACTTATAGCTGTAATATCAATACATCAAGCCTCTATTATTTCAAGGACCCATAAATTATGAGGCCGGGGGTCACTTTTCCTCTGTTAATCAAAGCCTATAACATAATGCTGAAGCACAGTTCACTGTAATTGAGTTAATTACCAGTCGTAGCTTGACTGTTCACATGCCTCCCACACACATAGGAGGGTGAAGAGGTCGAACACACCTACACGACTGTCATGGAGCCGTCCCTGGAGAAGCCTGCAGAGGACGTCACTAAGCGCTAAATGTATTGAATGCCTTTTAGTTTGGTATGAAAGAGTGTTTGAAGGTGGGAAGTCAGCTCACATTCACCATACAGGACACAATGTAACATAATGGAGGCAAACAATGGATTAACTAGAAATACTATATTGTCAATGCATTCAGATTTATTGAATGTTTGCTTCCTGCAGATTCCCAAGATACAGGAATTAAAACTAACTAACAATAGCCAAGCATGAAGATGACAAATAAGTCCATATTTCTTTCTCTGTTCCTCATGCTTTTAATTTGCCGGCTTTTATGTTCTTTTTTCTCTCCAACTCCATCTTCCCTTTTTTCTCTCCTCTTTTCTCACTTTGGACTCACAGAGCTCCAGGATTAGATTAGCTATCATTTATAGCAGGCCTGGGAGGCTGTGAAGAGCAGAGTCCATCAGATGGAGAGATAATGGTGCTTTATGATAGATCCTGGCTAATGAAATGCCACTGACTGTAATGAGATCAGTGAAAAGTGAGCTTTTGACCCCCTGAAAAGGGCAGGCAGCATGTTGAGAATATCTACCGAGGATGTTCTTGACGTCTAAGATCTCTGCCCTCCTGTTCAAGACATAGTTCCTCAGAATTCTTGGCAGTTAAAGTTTTTTTTTTTTTTTTGGGGTGGAGGGTATTTAAATTGTGAAAAATGTCTCTCGGTTCCACAGTTAGGCAGAGCCTGGCTGCGCACTCGAAGCGGAGCACACAAATTACAACACAAATCACACATGCAAAAAGCACAAACAGTGGAAATGCCAAAATGCTAATGCCAACATTTACCAGAGGCTGTGAGGTGGGGCTGTACAAACAGAGGGAGGTGTGTAAGGTCAAGAAGGGGATTACTCATTCACACTGGGCCTTCGAGGTCCACACACATCACTCCTGACAGCCACATGATGAGTGTGAAATGCTGACCCTGTTACAACTGGCAACAAGGACACTGTTAATTCATAAGATGAATTTAATGTTAAATTTGCCTAATCTTAATTTAAAGAAGTGTCTGCTGTAGCCTTGTTTTCAGACAACTTAACTAAAAAATGACCAATAAGCTGATGAGAGTAAAGAACGAACACCTAGCATATTAACAGACTCCCCAGCATGCACTGTTTAGGTGTTCTAACTCTCAAGATACTATTCTCTGCGATGTGTGAACTGAAAGTAAGCTGTGTTTTTTTCTTTTCTTTTCACTGTGGGAATGATGTTGGATGACAGTTATTGAGTTCCCGTCCTCTTCATACTGGCCTGTTAAATATCTGATGTTGAATGAAGAAATGACTCTTCAAACTGACAAAATAAGAAAGCTTTACAAAGCAGGCCACGCTCTTATGCTGGATATAAAATTGAAATCAAATGCAACCAGATTATTGTGTGTTTCAGCCTAAAATATTCATGCTTTCTGCATTTACAGCAGTCATTTAGTGAACATTTTTTGCTGTATTGATCTGGGAGCTAGTTTACTGACATGGATTATCCATAACATTATGACCACCTGTGTGATATTGTGGAGGTATTGTTTTGTCGTCAATGCAGCCCAGACCTGTCATTGCATTGACTCCACCAGATCTACACTTTCAGTTGTGAAAGCTGCAGGATTCACGGTTTAGACTTATGTGTAAACAACAAACAACGCATACTTCAACTCGTTGTGTTCTTCAAAACATTCCTGCACCATATTTGCTTGTGACAGGGCACATTATTCAGCTGAAAGAGGTCACTGTACATGGTCTACAAGAATGTTACCGTGTCAAATGACATCCACGTGGATGGCCGGACCCCAGTTTTCCCAAGAGAACATTGGCCAAAGCCAAAGACTGCCTTCACCAGGTAAGCAACACACACACACACACGCAACAAGCCATCCAAGTGATATCAAAGCAAACGCGCCTCATCAGATTAAGGCTGTGTCCGGAAACATCCTCCATGGCATTTTGTAGTGTTGCCCGAAACCTTAGTGATCAAATTCTATGCCCTAAATGGGGCACTCAAAATTTCCCATAAAGCATTGCGAAAAGTAGTGACCATCCGATGGTCACTCAACAGGCGGTGGATGTCCCATCATGCATTGCTTCTCTAGCCTTTTCAGGAAAAACGGGCAACTATGCCATACTAGGAGGGGTTGTATTGGCTTCATGACTGGGTAAGAGACACATTTAAACAATTTTTTTTTATTTTGTGAATAGCATACATATTTGTTTACAAAATCATCATATTTTAGTAATGTGTAAATTATAATGGGATAACAAGGGGAGCCGTGACAGTCTGACATGTAATGATGCGACAGCTGTGACATTATTAACTGCTAGATAGATAGATAGATAGATAGATAGATAGATAGATAGATAGATAGATAGATAGATAGATAGATAGATAGATAGATAGATAGATAGATTAAGCAGACTAAACTGGAAGAGCACATCCAGCCTTTTTCATGAGCACTTTAATTAGCATTTAAACGTCAAAAGAAAAAATAAAACAAGGTGGGGTTTTGGAAACAAACCTAGCAAATACATGTTTGGCCTATATGCATAAATGCATTAATATGACTCTGGCAGCAGATGAAAACAGATTTGTGTTGTCCAATGAGACAAGGAGACTGTAACATTTCTCAAATGAATACACAAAAATGTTAGTTGGAGGCATTTCATCGTTTATGTTGTTTCTAACTGGTGCTTTCATATTCCTCCTCCTGCAGTGCTTATAAATGTTACGCCACATTATTTGGTGCTTTATTGGAGAAAGCTTGTGAGTTCACATACACCTGCACCCTGATTCTTTGAATCAGAAACAAGCACAGCTCTGCTGTTATATAACAACTATTTTCTTGATTGCTTTCACCCACCTCCCTTTAACGCTTAAAATATTCCTCCCTTTTTCTTCCTGTGTATGTCGCGGGTCGTCGACCTCCTCTGTGTCCTCTCATTTCAATCCACTTTCCACCTCTCACTACATAAGTCAAGGAGCTGTGCGACAGCAAACGGCTGTCATCTTCCTCCCCTCATCATCCCACAGGGTTCAGACACATGTTTAAGTCTCTGTAGAAGGGTCAGGGGTTGACCGTAGTCATCTATACCTTCAGAATTCTGAGGGGGCTTACACACGGCACAACAAGTTTTCATTTACACCTTTTTCCCCTCTGTTCACTTCATTTCCCATGTCTGCTGCCGTAACCAGAGTAGCAGCATACTCAGGATTCACCGTGAAAATATGTGTTTCATATCACTGAAGGAGACAAAGAATAAATTGGTCTCATTTATCACTGATACATTTTTTATTAATGTGCCAAACTGTTTCATTTACATACCTTGCCTGTAGCTATTTAATTACACCCTTCTCTGTTCTGATGATTTAAAATCCTGCCTGGAAAAAGGCAGCTTTCTGTTAAGTCAGTAATCACACACACTGACTTTATTTGAAACATCTTTTCAACTTCCTCAGTCTGCCTCTGTCAAGAAGGTTCCCCACTGGCTGCAGAAGACCAAAATGCATCTAATCGCCTCTCCTGACTTTTTTAATAATATTTCTATTATTGTCAAGAAGTCATTTCCGTGGCTAATCTCCCTTTGAAAAGGATAGAGAGAAGTCACAGAGAGTAATAGACTTTTTAGAGTTTTCTTTAATTGAAGAGTCATGGCAGGATTAAATTTTATTTGGTCCAGGGGAGCAGCCGGTCCTGGTAAAGCAACAAAGGAAATTGATTTTGTGCCCCATATCCTTTCCTGCAGCTCCTGGCTCATGAGCGGATGGCACGGCGCAGTGCCATGTCAGGTCGAGCCAGGATGCAATATAGTTCCCATCTTTATCTCTCCGTTTGGAAGCTGGTGGAGTAGAAAGTAGAAAGAAAGTAGACTGAGTCAAAATAGTGGACAGAAAAAGTGTCTAGTGTCTGCCACATGCCATCATACAGGGGATGACAGTTTACACAAGCAGTGAATCAAGCAATGTCCCAAGTATGGATCTGAATAGCCAAATAAAGAGCAACCTTGCAGAAATATTTAAAAAATTCTCTAGGTTCATTCAAATTTCCATGTTTTTTTTAGGATTTTAAGACGACACATCTAAATCCAATTCGGCCCATAACCCAAAAAGTGCACACCACTTTTAATCAAAAAGCTGAAGTGCTGCAGGAATTCATTCACATTACACAGGAGTGTGTGCTGGACGATGACTGTTGGACGTGAAATGTGGCCGCAATGTCACAGAATCCTAAAAACTCAAATTTAGGATGAGTACATAGAAACTCCTCCTCAGGCATCCTTCAGAATGATGTTTGTGAAACCACGACACAAACTTTAGACTGCAGAATAAAACTGTTGTTGCTGAGCTGCTCAGTCGAACTGTGCTATTTCTTGCAAACTTGCTCAGGCCAAAATAACGAGGAGTCCTTCATGTGGTCAGCACTGGACAACAGTCATAACAGTATGTGTTATGTGAGCTATTTAAAATATGCATCAAACAGGATGAATCTAAATAGATGCATTTGTGTGCCACATACAGATAGCTTTCTATCACATCCCAGCATGCTTTACAATGAAACTGCTCGGTTTCTGCCCAAGTTCAGACTGTAGTGGGATTGGTTTTGAATTTTAAGAGTGCCACAACCTCTGAGGAAAGCCTTTGAGCCTGAGGGAACACTGGCCTGAGTGTAGACCTCTGGACAAGCTGGCCTGCTTGTAATATCACGGCCAGCAGTCACCTGGGGCAATGCCAACAGGCTAAAATGTGCAGAGCTGACCTTTAGCGTCTAATTAAAGTGTGTTTCGTGTGGCCAGATGTGGCAAAGCGGCCTATATCTCAGTCTGAGGAGAGGGACTAATGTCCTGAAGCTCTTGTTCCTGTAGCTGCATGTCACGTCACCTCCTTCACACCGTGTTTGCTACTTTCCAAATGTGTGAAGTCCTGTCACCCTGCTGAGTGTGACATGGGCTCCTGTCCAGGAGGAACATTAAGTGCACCAATAATATCGATCCAACATGTCCTTGAGCTCGGAGATGAGTTGTAAACTGTTCATGTGCAATACACACATTTATATATACACACTGTGCACTGTGGGTGACTGCAGAGATGCTCCATTTGTCGTTTCATTTGCTTTTCTTCACGTCAGTGGGAACTGTGAATTGAAACGTCTGCCTCTTGCTCACTAGAGACCTCAGCATCTTTCAAGTATCCCAGCTTGCTTTGGGAATAATCTCCACAGTCAATTTAGGTTTTGGAACAAAATAGAGAGAAACACAGCAAGAAAATTCTTCTTCAGAAACTGTAAAAACACAGGGTCAGATAGGGTTGGATTTAAACGAGTGCTCCAGTTACTTTCATTTTGCTGCAAGACAGACCAAAAGTGGCCTCTTCATTATCTCCCTATAATGAAGAAACACGTGAAAGTTCCATTAAAGCTAATGTGAATTGGCCTTTCTGTTAATAGTAGTAGAACCTCATGATTGAGTAAGGTCTGGTGAACATGGTGGGACAGAGAATAACTTTGTTCTTCCCACCCCTTTTCAGACATGTAAGTGAAATTATTGTGTTGCCTTTTTTATTTTATTGCTGTTTTATTTTATTTTTTTAAGACTGTATTAACTGTCTGTTTTTTGGTATTATCATTTCTGTTTATTTGACCATATATACCTATCATATGCATGTTCGGAATAAATCACGACTTTGAACTGAATTTATCTTGAATTTATTTGTCACGTGTGAATGTGTGTGAATGTGTATGAATGTGGTGGTGGCACATTGGCAGCCACGCTTCTGTCAGCCTGCCCCAGGGCAGCTGTGGATACAAAAGTAGCTTACCACCACCAGTGAGAATGTGTATGAATGAATAATGGGTTCTGTAAAAAAAAGTGCTTTGGGAACCACTCTGTGCGTTGAAAAGCGCTATATAAATCCAATCCATTATTATTATCATTATATCTGCAAAGGGTGTTAAAACTTGAAAAAGAGTTCTATTCTTTTACTTTGACTTCCAAAGAGAAAAAAATATTTCATTAGGTCACTGCTAACATATTGAAAAATACAAATATGGAATGTGAATAATCAGAAACTGCCTTCACTCTCAAGAATCACACGATATAACTGGCACTGAAACAACACTGATTTATTTTCAAAACCATTTCTACTTTGCAAATTCAATTTGGAAATGACATCTGGTAAAACGATAACTCCAGAAGCTGTGCATGTGCAATTACCTGAGCAGGCTTATCATCTTGGTTGCAGGACAGAGCAGAAGGGCTCTGGTCAGCGCTGTGAGACAGGGAAACTATGTCATGCTTGTGTTGTTTGTCGACTCTTGGCGGCGTCAGGGGAGAGAGATTGCTTTTAAGAGTGCTCACACATATTACAAAGCTGTCACTGGCATGAGTGTCGACAGCTGATGCCTCTGTGGGGGTGTGACGTTCAGAGAAGCAGAGGGTGCTAAGATACCAGTTGTCAGAGAGGGTTAAGGGTGGAGAGACTTTCCCACCATATGATTATACTGATCCCTTTGGGTGCCCTCCTGCAGCGGCCTCTGAGATGGACTGTGCGCTCTGAGTCCACTTGGTGTTAATATCCATCCTGGATGATCGGAATTATTCAAAAAAAAAGAAAAAAAGAAAAAACAGAATCCAAAGTTCAGACTTAAAATTGCTAATAAACATGTGACCATCATGCACAGGGTGGTCAGAGACACACTTAGATACATCAGTGTATAGGCCATTACAATCCCTGTCATGTATAACATTACAATCATGATGACAGTGTTATTGTCAGTATACATTACCAGCATTAGTTTTATTTTTTTGCCTTATCCTTCTCTTTCTGACTATCAGGCATGGTTTCAGTCATTCTCTCACAACGTATTTATTTTACAAAGCAAACTTCTACCATGTGCAGCTTGTGAAGCTTCTCTGCCATTTTCTTGGTGTGATGGTGAGAGGTAACAATGAAATTTAAGATTTTCTGTGCAGAAGCAGCTTGGCTACGTACACATCTGTCTTTCTATCACTTTAAAATTTCAATAACTTGTTTCTCTTGCTGCACCGGCTTTGTTAAAGTCCCAGCCCACATACTCATGTCACTAACCACTCATAAGGATAAAGAATGGGCAGTGAATTATTTGCAGATTGCAGTGTTGGGGAAGTTACTCAAAAAAGTAATTAGTTACTTATTACTAGTTACTTCTGTAAATTGTAATGAGATTACTTTACTAGTTACTGCATATGAAAAGTAACTTTACTACTTATTACTTTACTTTCCCATTTAATTTACCAAGTGGATTCATGGACAAACATCATAGCTCTATCATCACATGTTTATTGTATAAATGTATACAGCATGGCTTATAAAATATGAAAGAACAATATCCCTGTTTGCACAAAGAATTACGCCTCACTGTTAAATCCACAAACAACAGGACAAAGGAGTCTATGGTGGGGTCAATCAGTAGCAACACACAAGTTTCCAAACAAAGGCTTTGGGAAACATGAGAACAAAAATCTTTCCCTGTGAACAAAACCAGTTTGTTATTACATTCATGGCAAACAAAAAATTAAGTGGTCAATGAAAAAATAAAAAATAAAGGTCACTTTAGAAAATTCATGTCATCCCAAAAGCATTATTTTCCCTTGGTTTGCTCTCCTCTACCTCCAAGAGATGTGGCTGCCAGATGTGTTAATGTACCAAGTCACAAACTATTGAACCTATTAATGAAATATTGTGTGTTACAATTATCACAATGCAGGAAACACAAAGTGCAACAATGAAAACAAAAAGTACAATAAAAACTTTATCCCATTCAATAATTTTTTCTCTCTCTTCTTCAAAATAACGATTGTATCGCATAAGTAAAAGTCTTTCAAATCTTTTATCTGACGGCGCATTCCTTCTTGGAGTCAGAACAATACTGCCCTGGCTGAAAAGCCTTTCGACCGGTGCACTTGACGGTATGGGAGTGTTGTACTGCTTTGCGATTTCCTTAATCTTAATAATAAAAGTCCTCTTCAAAATCAAAAAAGCCATTGTGACAGGGCTCTGATCAGCCTGACAGCTCCCTTCACCTCTGGTGTCCACCAGCAGGTTTGGGGGTTACCACTACGACCAGCACCAGCGACCTTGCGGCCGCAACTCACTATTTGTTTGGGCCTATAGGTCTGCGCGGCGTCTTCCCCTGCCATCTGGTCCAACTCACCACCAGGTAGTGATCAGTTGACAGCTCTGCTCCTCTCTTCACCCAAGTGTCCAGAACATACGGTCGCAAGGCAGATGATACGACTACAAAGTCAATCATCGACCTAAGACCTAGGCCGTCATGGTGCCAAGAGCATCGATGAACAATCTTATGTTCGAACATGGTGTTAGTTATGGACAGACTGCGACATTGCACAGAAGTCCAATAACTGAACAACGCTCGGGTTCAGATCAGGCAGGCCATTCCTCCCAGTCATGCCCCTCCAGGTCACACCGTCATTGCCCACGTGAGCGTTGAAGCGCCCCAGAAGGACAATGGAGTCCCCGGTCGGGACACAGTCCAGCACCCGACCTAAGGCCTCCAAAAAGGGCGGGTACTTCGGTGGGTGTTTCGGCACATAAGCGCAAATAACAGTCAGGACCCCTTTCGTCCATCCGGGAAAACCCCAACGTACAGGCAGAGCTATATGTTGAGGTGAGGCCGACTATGTCTAGTTGATAACGCTTCACCTCTTCCGCAAGCTCCGGCTCCTTCCCCACCAGAGAGGTGACATTCCATGTTCCAAAAGCCAGTTTTCCATAACTGAGGATCAGACCGCCAAGTCCCCGCCTTGGTCTGCTACCCTTGGTCTACACCGGACCCTTCCTGTACTTCCTGCGGATGGTGGGCCCACAGGGAAACCTACAGACTTAAATTTCATTAAATACACATTAACGTGAATCAGTCAGCACTTCACTCCATCGCATGCAATACAGGAGCTGTCTCAAAAGCACACCGTTTCACACAGAGCTCCATGCTAGACCTGTCAATCTGAAAGTCTCCTGTACACAGTAGGCCCCGCCCCTATCACTGCTGAACCAATCACAAGGTCGCATATTACACATGGACTCTCTCAGATTCCCCGCAATTGGCCAAGAGAACCTATTCAGTCCCCAGGTAGAATTAAAACTTGAATCTGTTAATTATTTTCTTTATCTGTCAATTGTATATACCAGTCAGGTAATGTTTGCGGCAGTCGCACAGCCACCCTACTGTTGCACATGTTTGAAATAAAAAAGAATATTTGAGTCTGTGTATTATTTGAATAATTAATGCTGTTAATATTGAATGCATATGATGACAATAATGTATATTTAGAAATACTAGTTCAAGTTTAATATAAAAAACATATAGTAGGTACAGGGTCCCTACGTAATCTCTCAGTTTGAGGTCCTTGGCCTGAAAACCGTTGAAGACCTCTGCTCTAAATGTTTATTTGAACCTGCTGTTTGAGCACTCAGTCTTGTTTTTCTGCAATTAATTTAAATGACAATTAAATGACAAAACACTCATTCACAGTTTTTAAGTGCCCTCCAGAATGGCAACATAGAAGCAATGGAACAACAGAATTTGAAAAAAAAAAATATAATTTCCCGGATGACACATGATGACATGGTCACTGTAGGCTAAATATTTAGTTTACAATAACAACTCTGTTCAAGTTGTTATTGACATTTGCTGGAACAACTCATGCTGTGGCTTTTTCTTTTGCAAATTGATTTCTACTGTTTTCTGGACCAATAGCGCAGCTAACAAGTTTACCTCGGGAGGAATTACAAACTGCATTCAGTCCATTTCACCCTTAAATAAGAATGAGGAAATAACTCTGGATGACTGAAGAAGCATCAAGATGAACAAACATCCTATAGAAGCTAATTTCTATAGAATTCATAGTCAAGATTGAGTAGGATGATACACTAAAGAAACCTAGACACACATGGAAGGGAATTTTTTTGCTTTGATAAATGAACAGATCCCTCACCACCTTCAGTGCTTATTTCATGTTTACTTAGGCATTCTCGCAGGCAAGTAAAATCTCTGACAGGTTAGGAAGTGCTCAGAGATTATTATCACCTATGCACTGCTGATATGCCCACACACACACGGCATATACAATTACTCTGTCAATCAACTCGGAAATATCAGTTTGCGGGGTTATTTGTCTCTGGTCCTGTTGTTTTCTCTTCTCCTTCACCAGTTGTCTGCAGAGTTTAGAAGGTGGTGGCCTTTCTGGTATTATTAGCTGTAAGGTCAGTATATGTCAGTCAGTGTCAAGACAGGGCATTTTATTCCAGGTTGTCTGAAGGCTTGAGAGTCTGACAGGAGGAGCAGGCGAGACAGTAAGCAGAGGACAGGGCATCACTGACTCCTACACAGGCACATCAAGGATAAAGTGGCTACATTAACTGTGTCCGTTAGTGTCTGTCTCTTGCAGACAGGAAATGACTGATTGAGGCAAATGTGTGGGACTTATTTATATCCCAGCCTGTTTAGCTGCTTTGGCTGGCGGTTGCTTGTCAGACATCATTTAAAATGATGTCCAGGGAATCTATGACAGACAGGGACGAGCGTGTGTGCATGCGATTAACATGTTAATGTGTGTCTTTTTTTATGGATGTGTTTTGAACACTACGGAGGAACAAAGACTCCTCAACTCATTGGCTCATTTACTTTTTTCCTTCATAAATCTAGAGAGTGCAAAACCCTGATAGCCTTAACAAAGAGCGTATACAGACAAAGGGGCAAAGAGCAGAGATTCTTCCACATCAGTCCAGAAATTAATGAAGCCTCCTCTAGTGTGCCACCATCAAAACCACTATGCTAGCGGCAGGGAACAAACAAAAAGCAGTTAATTACGTAACATTATTTGTTTAGGCTTTAACTGTACAATACCCCTGTGACATCTAATTAAAAGTTTGAGGTAGTTTCCTTATAAAGCTAGAGGGACGTTGAACCAACCAAACATCCTCGCTTATATTACAAAAACAAAGAATCTAATCAAATGTGTACAAAGATGCATATGCATTCTAATTTATAGAGCTGTGTATATTTGCAGTTGTATTTAATAGAGTTAAATCACTGTGTAACTGGGTGCATGTGAACAAGCTTGCAGACACAGATACAGCCTGGAGGTTGCTATTTAGACTCTTGACCCCATTTTAAAAATATCTCTGAATCAGCAATATGTTGTTATTATTTTGCTGTGTTCACTCTTCTGGTGAAAAAGCAATTCTCAAAGGAAGGTGGTAACTGACTCCTGCTTTGCGACATATTCGCCCCAATCAAAGCTGAGGCTTCATCGCTCCAGTGATGGAGTGCAGCATCAACCTTATTGATTATTTGTTTAGCAGTTAATCCTTAAATTGACTACCACGTGAGCAGCAGCTGCAGTTCATGCTTTGGTGTTTTCCAATGTTGCTGCTGTGGTACAAAATGCCACAGAGTGAACTGCTACACTGCTATGTGTTTGTGTTTCCATATCTATGTGTGTTTGCTTTTTCTTGTACAGTGATGGTTCTTGTTTAGAGATCAAACGATATGGATTTTTTAGGGCCGATATATATATATATATATATATCACTTCTTTTGTAATGACCATGAAAATGTTTATTGTTTTAACTGTGATGACTAATCTGAAGGAAGTGGTCATATTAATATGGTATATTTACCCGAATTTAATCAAGTTGTTTTGTTCCTACACTCAACCAGTTCTTAACTCTAACATTAATGTTATAACATAAAACTTAGATTGACTTATTTATCCAATGACATAGCAGCCCTACATAATAACAATTATTAACATTTCTGCTGATAACAATAGAATGAAATAAAATAAATTAAAATAAAATAAAAGTACATAAATAACAGAGTGCCGTTTCATAGATGTTTAACGTCTTCTTTAGTTCTGATTTTAACATTCCTCTAAGTATCATAGATGTATTCTAACTGAATTCTTAATTTGGAACCCAGAAAACGAAGTAAAAATAAATGTCTGCAGAGGATCTTTACCTGATTGCAAATGTAAGATATAAAGTGACATGTTTTTAGAATTCAGGACAGAGCCCTGGGGTTGATCTGAGTGATCTGAGGCCTACAGGCGCTGGTAGCTAACTTTGCCTGCATGCGTGTGTGATGCTTCCCAGTTGCTCTGCTCCAGTTCAGATCCTGGAGATGCAAAAGGCCCAGAGTTTCTCCTGGGTACATACACACACACTCAAGACAGCAAAGCTGATAAACAGATCACATAGGATGGAGCACTGCCTCTCACTGACCCAAATCCACACTCACTCGAATCGGTCTGCTCTGACTCAACTGAAGTTAGGTAAAATGAAAAGAAAAATATTTGTTTTCATCGTTGTGTTGACACATATTATTTGACCTGGACTCCACAGATGCTACAGTGAATGCTGTCTGACAGTATGACATGAATGCTAGGTCCAAACGTCCTCCTCCTGCTCTCCTTTACAGTTCTGTGTGTGGGTGTTTTTAGACTATTTATAAATCAATCCAGAAATCATTATGTTGCTGCCACTGTTTGACATCAGTATTTTCTTCTATCCTTGAAACCTTGTTGTCATTCTTTTACCAGCAGCCATCTACCTTTGCTAACATTACCTGTCAGAGCTGCACATATTGGCCATTATCTTTATAGTTATTTCATTTCACTCTGGTATCCTCAGGTTGCAAGCATCCATTCATCAGTAATGAAAGGTTCTACCAAACATTAAAGTTCCAGTGCAATGAAAATTACACTGACGTTTCCATTCTTTTACTTTGACTCTGGACGGCTATATTTAGAATATGCTGTATATGCAAAAATGCATTTCTCCCTGTCTTGGAAGCAAAACTGAACTTTTTAATACAGGATGAAAATGTCTCGTGTAACAGGAATTTTCAGTGTGAGTGATTATCGGTTCAGCAGAAAGATTCGTACCTAATGACCATGTAATTTGCTTGATCCCATTGCCTCTCTCTGGTTGGAATAGACACATTCTTTCTTAATCTGTTTTCCTCACTCGGGGTGAACATCAGGTGAAGTGACAAAATTCCATTTGGGTCAGAACCATGGAGGTACTGATCAGTGGCAGACACAACGTCTCTGCTTCTTCTTCTTCTCTAAAGTCTTCTGTTATGCCCATTTAAAAGTCAAATGTACAGACTGATTTTTGGGGCAACCATGTAACATAGCTTCAATTCCTAAAAGGAGCTTTTATGAAGGTACTTGGGCAGTGAAATGAAAGTTAATATGAGGTTATAAAGCCAAATCAATGCCTAGATAGTTGCCATAAAACCATGGAACCACTTTTCTTCTATTCATCTTTTACACAGAATTTAAAGTAGAGCGACACCTATTAGAAAGAGTTGTGATTATAGCTGCTTTAATGTTCCTATAAAGGTTTGTACTTTCAATTGTCTTGTGTGCACCCTAAAGCGCAGCACTCTGTGCAGACTAACATCAAATGAAAGTTGATTGCAGACTTTCAAACCAACCTCTTTGATCTTCTATTATTACGAGGTTTCTATTTTAGTGTCCCCAGGTTTCTCCACTCTTGAAGCCTCATAAGTCTTGAATACTAATTGAAAATGTCCTTCCTCTTCACCGTCTTCCATTAGCGTGCATTGTTGGATCTTCAGTCCTGTGGTCTTCTGATTGCCACTCTGCTAAATGTGACCCTTTGTGGTGAGTGTTGTTCCTGAATGAATGTGACAGTACAGGATCCAATTCAAATTTCCCACAGGGGCTGTAAAGAGTAACTTGGAAATATATTCCATTATTGTCCATTTGTCGCCTCTAGTCCCAAACTGTAAAAAAGCCATTGAATGTGTCAGCTCATTGCTGTAAAGACAAATGGTCACTTTTGTGAAAAAATCCAATTACAAAGGAAAGGTAGTACCAGATAGGCTGAAAACAATAAGCGGTGGGGAGTTATACTTAATAAAAGTATGCACTGCTCAGTTCTAAAAATCCATGCTTATATTTTGAGTTTCTTCTTCCTCACTGCTCTCTCCTAACATTCGCCAAATAGTGAGAGGAGTCTGAAATCCACATAAACCCTCATTTGTATGTGTCAGACTTTAACGACCGTTTAGGTCATGAATGTTGTATGACTTAGAGGGTTAGCGCATGCATACTGAAGTGCAGCAGATACATGATTAATTATTTTCATCGCAGTGTATTGTTTTCTAGTGAATAAAAAAATCATTTTAAGCTATATAACAACATGATACAGCTTTTGTTCAGCATTGTTTGAATAGTAAAGACAAAATAAACAATTAATCGGATGACAGTATTTCACTTTAATTAGTCTTTACACTGTTGTCCAGGCAGCATCCATTTCTGAGGCAATAAAAAATGACGGCTGATACAGTCAGCAGCAGGGGAAGGTGTCGGCACACAGTTTACTAACTGTGTTTGACGGGGCTAAATGCAGGAGACCTGTGGTTTTCTTCTTTCTCCACACAGACCTGTCAGGATCATTTGGAACCCAACTCTGGTTTACAGGCGAGGCGCCCTGTCAGCGACTCAAACGCTGCATTTGGCTTCTGCTCCCAAAGGAATGATTCTGCCAAATTACATTCCTTGAAAAGAAGCAGTAAATGAATCGTTTGTTTACTTTAATCAGGAGCTCTGGCTTGTACAGTGAATAGAGCAGCACAAATGCCCGGAGACCTTGTTATCTGAAACAAAGTTTGAGTCTCACTTTACTAAATAGATGTGATTAAAACTGCCCACGTCCTGGTGTTTCAAATGAAATACTTCACCGAAACCAATTGGACTGGTGTATATTTTCTGTCAGTGCAGAGGAAATGGAAAGAGGCACTTTATGCACTAATGAGATGACGATATATTCACAGCGATGCCTCCCTTAGACAGAATAGAAAATGCATAGTTTTCTGGCTAATGTCAAGAACCTTAGAGCCTTTAGAAACGTGCTCTCCGATCTGCTCAGAGTATCCTCCAGTGCGCATTCGTTACACACAGCAGAGATGTGCAGAACAACAAGGTTTTTAAGAACATGCACCACATCTATTTATTCACAGTATGTAATGTGATTATGTCTCTTAATCATTCAATTCTTATATTTAGGTGAAATTTCTGAATTTATTTATACTTAAATCTCAGGTATATAGAAGGTAAATCAGTGCGGTGATGGCATGTGTATTTCAAACTGCATAGGTACAAAGTGTCATATTAAGGTCTGAGCCAAAAATATTTCAACTCTTCTTAAAAGCTGTACAAAAATATTTCAATACTGGCAGTGAGTCAAATGTTGTTTAAAGTTGAAAGAGGCACTCATTCAAAATTCCACACAAAACAACTACTCTACATGGCTCAGCATCCTTCCTCTTTTAGCTAATAGCTTTTTGGCACAAAAACCCATCAACATATTCTCTGACAGTGTGAGGATTCTGGATAGGACCAGCCCTGTATGATGGAGTGTACCTCTTCCTAGGTTCCTAGTCTCCCAGCTAATAGCAGACCTTTTAGTTTCCCTTTTTGACAGACAAATAAAGTCTCCTGCCTTCTGCTGGTTCAGAAACCCATTTCCGTTCATGCAGGTGCAGATGCAGGTGGCTGTAGTCCTTACAGCATGTTCAAGTTCAGCTTTTTGGTCTTGACGCAGGCAATGGGAGGTGACGTCACAGTGGGCCGTTGTTTCCGCAAGTTCTTTCATGTCAGTTTGGTGTGTCCAGACCTTAACATCAGGCAGACAAACTTAACAGTTAGCTAGTGAACATACAGAGGCATTTGGTGGTTAATATGCCTTTTTTGGAAGATGGTGGAGACACAAGCAGAGTTAAAAGGTGTCATTATTAGATCCACATTTGAAAGGTCTCCTGACAATCTGCCTATGTATGTCAATGAGGTCACAAACTATAGATATTACATAAAACAAAATACTCAGCACAATAACAAATGTCACTAAATTCCCTCTCATAAAGCACAGGCCTATTGCAAAGCATGAATCAGCTTTTTTTTTTTTTTTTAGTATGTGATCAAAGAATTCAATGTAACCACACTCATCGTCATCATCTTCTTCCGCTTATCCGGGTCCGTATCGTGAGGGCAGCAGACTCAGCGGGGAGGTCCAGATGGCCCTTTACACTAACTCCCCAGGCGCTCCCAGGCCAGACGAGAGATAAAATCCCTCCATCGTCTCCTGGGCTGACCCCGAGGCTTCCTTCGGGTGGGACATGCCCGGAACACCGGAAGGCATCTGAGCTCCTCCTGCATGACGGAGCTCCTTACCCTATCTCTAAGGCTGAGCCCAGCCACCCTGCGAAGGAACTCATTTCGACCAATTGTATCCGCGATCTTTTTCTTTCAGTCATTACCCAAAGTTCATGACTGTAGATGACGGCTCCAGTAATAGAAGGTCGCAGTTTGATGAAGCTAAGAGGACCACATCATCCGCAAAAAGCAGAGTTGAGTTCCTCTGATCACTGAACTCAACACCCTCCACCAACCAGCTGCGCCTAGAAAGTCTGTCCATGTATCTAATGAAAAGAACTGGTGACAAAGGACAGCCCTAGCGGAGTCCAACCCTCACTGGGAACAAGTCCGACTTGCAGGCGACTACATGGACCAAACTCTCACTCCATTGGTACAGGGACTGACTGGCTCTTAACAAGGGGTCATCCACCTCATACTCTCAGAGCACCCCCCACAGGATAACTCTGGGGTCAAGGTCATAGACCTTCTCCAAATCCACAAAACACATGTGGAGTGGTTGTGCAAACTGCCATCTCCCCTCCAGCACCCTAGCAAGGGTAAAGAGTTGGTCCATGATTCCATGGCTAGGACGAAAACCGCATTCTCGATCTGAGGTTCAACTATCGATCAAACCCTTTTTTCCAGCGCCTTAGCGTAGACTTTTCCAGGGAGGCTGAGGACTGTAATCCCCCCATTAGTTGAAACACACCGTCTGGTCCCCTTTCTTAAAAATGGGGACCACGCCCTCGGTCTGCCACCCCAAAGGTGCTGCCCCCGATGTCCATGCAATGTTGCAGAAGCTTGTCAACCAGGACAGCCCTACAACATCCAGAGCCTTAAGATACCCAGGGCGGATCTCGTCCTCTCCAGGAGCTACGCTGCTGAGTTGGTTCACTACCTCGGAAACTTCTGCCCCAGTGATTGGACGACCCAGCCGCAGGCCCTCCGGCTCTGTTTCTACAGTGGAATACGTGTTGGTGGGATTGAGGAGCTCCACCGTTGGACAGTAGCCCCAGGTGATGTTAGAAGCTCCCTGTCCCAGGGGCAGTAGGCGTCAAGTTTCTATAATGTTTTTTTATATCTAAACCCAACCACACCTCAGCCCAGGATTTGCACCCTGATCTCAAAATTCCGTATCCTCACCCTTCGTGTCCTGCATTTGTCATGTCAGTGATGCCGTTCCCAGCTCTAGACAATATTAGCTATAAGCCCTCCTGTTCAAAACATTATGGAAACTGTTTGCACACACTGCCTGTATGTGCTTTGAAAGATAATAATACCATACGTCAGTCTTGGGTTTGCAGCACTGCCCCAAGAGCCCAAACAAAGACTGATGGTTTAATTACATTTTGACATGCTGCATATGACGCATGGGAAACATTTTGGCACAAAACACTTGTCTTGGAGTATTCAGGTGTATAAATTTAGTAAAATATGGTATGCAAATCTTAAATATTACAATTTTTTCATTCTCCTTAAGTAAAATATGTTGAAAATGGTGTTTTCTTCCTCTAAATTCCATGTTTGTCTGTGCAAATTGTAGCTCAGACTGTGATGGATCTTGTGCCATGACCAATTTAGTAGGAAGGTGACGGCCTAAATAATTCTGACACTTCATTTCAGAAATGTTTATTGTTTTTGATCATGTGAGAAGAGGTGGTCATAGTTGCATCTGAAGTGGTCTGTCTTCACTCGAACACATTTTGAGAAATGGACTGAAAAATTTGTGTAGTTTTGCAAATGTATGAGCGCCTAAGCTTGTTAAGTAATGGTCAATAAGCTTAAATGTCAGGTTAATCTCCACTTTTCTTCTTCAGTGTTTCTACTCAGCCTCTGCTGAAAAGAAAAAAAAAACAAACATAAGTCTAAGCTCACAGCAGTTATATTCATTCATTATTAATCACTTATCATGAATTAAAGTCTGTCAACTCATCAGGGAAAAGATTAACACTAATATACGTAAATCCATTCTGATTGCTCTCAGGCTTCTTACTGAGAAGCTTATTAACACAGATGGATTTCCTTTCTTCGCAATGTGTCCATTTTCTTGATGAAAGTGGTCACTAAATGGTTTGATAATATAATAGTCAAATGCAGCCTCAAAACAACTGAGAGACAAGTGAACACAAAACAGCAAACTAAGACAACTTAGACAATAATTAGTTTTTCCACAAACTTGTCAACAGCCTTTTTCTCATTTGATGCTTCACTCAAAATCTACAAATGTATGCTTTAAGAGGAGATGAACATAGTGATCCGATTAGCATCTCATCCTCCGGCAGCCTATTACTGAGCTACATGAGCTCAATCACGCTTTCACCACATTTTTGTGTCACATCACTTTCTGAGCTGTTTTCATTATCTTGACAGGAACACTCAGTTTACGAGAGAGGGAGAAAATCAGCTTTCTCAGCTCATACTGGAGCTACATTTGTTCAGTCTACTTCTGTCTACTTTATACTGTAAATCATTATCTTTTATTTATTAGAGTACTTATTCATATATTATCTATAGGCAGTTGTTTAGAGACTGGTGTTTCTTCTCTTTCTGGGTTTTATTGCACATTCTTCCAGGAACTCATTATATATCAAGACAGGTGTGTGTGCATGTGAATGTGCATTTGGGTAACTGTGGGTCTTTGTCCCTGCTGGTCAACGTTGGCCATGTCTGGCAGGGAAAAATGAATCATCTGGAGAGCCATCTGTCTTTCTGTCAGACTGCAAATGTTTTCTTGCCTGTATAAAATACAGAAATAATCAAGAGACTTGATTTCTGGAGTAAGCAAGGTCAGAACAACAACATGCTTTCAAGGTTTTTTACTTCCTTTCCTAATAAAGAAACGTGTTTTTATTCATGTTACTGCAGAACCAACAGGAAGGAAGATATAAGTGAATTGGCATTGACTCCTATTATTTCTCTCCTTTCTTGTTTTGTATTTGGGCATCTTGAGGCTTTAATCAGCAGCTGCTTCACCCACCCACAGAGTTTCCTCATCCACCCCAGAGATAATAGACCATGAATGTAAAAGTGAACTGTTGCAGTTTTGACAATAAGCCTTGTTTTTCCTGAAGCGCGTTTTTAAAAAGTTTGCAGTTTTTGATTACAATGCAACAATGTCTTGCTTTGTGCCTCTCGAATTAGGCAGCATGTGTGTTAATGGAATAGTTCAGTATTTTTGAAAACACTCTTTATAGATTACTGTCTTCTTCAGGTTTGGAGACATCAGCTCGATATAAAGCTACAGTCAGAGGGAGGTTAGACCTCCTACCTCCATAACTGTATTTACTCAGATATAGGTATGAAGATGAAGTCATTCCTGAAAAAGACTGCTGATATTTGAACTCAGCAGACTCCCTTCAATGCTCCCACATTAACAGATGAACCTTGCCATATCAACAACAAATACAAGTGAGGTAGTGGGTTAGTAGACAGTTACCTTAGATACAAAGCTAGCATGCAGACAGGACTAGACAGTTCACCAGAGCCAGTCCAATAAAATGTCCCAATGCTGCTGGTTGACTGGAATGGTCTTGTATTGATTGCTCTGTGCTACTTAGTTTTACAGAGCCAGGACTTTGCAGCAGACTGATAGGGGCTATTAATTGAATTTGACAAAAAGAGTAATGGGTCACAGTGATTTACTTTACCGTTAAACTCCTTCCTGATGGAAAGAATCTGTGAAGTGAGTTTTGTGACGCAAGTTTAGGCAACAGTAGGTGAGTGCCACAACATTCAGTTCCTTCATCCTTTCAGTCCTTTTTTGTGAGTCAGTAGTTGAAAAGGCTTATTTGTCAGTTAAAGGTTGGTTGAACTCATAACTCATAACCCTCTCTTCTGGAAATTATTTAATTTTATGTTTGATTATGATTGTCTCTGGGAGGTAATTGGGGTGGATGGTGGGTGTACAAATCACCAATATTATGGTTTTGGCTGAATATAACTGTTAAATATCAATTTACGGCAAACCTTTTCTGTATTACACCAGACTCATATCTTTCCATGACCTTATCAGTCACTGCAAATTTTAGTCACTTCAAAACATACTATAAGTAAGCATAATATATCGGAGGCAAGTCCTGTAAATCACATCACAGCCTCCAGAGAGCAGCTCCAATGATAACAACTACAGCTACAGACTGACAATGCAGTGTTATCAGTTGTTTGTACATGTACTGAGCTCAAATAGGTGGATTTTTGTTGCCTTTGAACAGAGCCAGGCTGTCTGTTTCCCCCCGTTTACAGTTTCAGCAAAACAAAAATCAAATATTCCCCAAAGTGTGTTGGATGGTTTAGAATAAAAACACTGTTTTGCAGTGAAATCCTTACATCTGTTCAAATCTCTTGAATTTAATATCAGTTGGACACAAGTTGACTTTAAAATGTGTTATAAGCACATCTCATTCACATTCACTAATAAAAAAGAAGAGTACATACCTTCCTTCGGGGATCTGACCCGAGAATGTCTCCCTAGTTTATTATAATACTGATGAAATGAAGTTGCAAGACATGAGAGGAGATAATTAGAGAGTATCTGACATTACACTGCATGTCAAAGAGCTAGTATAGTGACATATTTTGATGGCATGTTGCCGACATGTATTGTCAGTGGTATCAAACATGCAGCGGAATACAGCACAGACCGATGTAGAAGGACGGGAAGTGGTTCAATTGTTGTTTCAATCGTCGGTGTGTCATGTCAGTGGTTTAAAGCATCGTGGCAGCGATCTGGATGGTTGGCAGCTTGTTGTCTCACTGGATTAAAGGCAGAATCAAAGCAGGCAAAGCTGAAAAGGAGCCGGTCATTCAGAAATGTGTCTGAATCATAGAAGTCTCTTGAGTTTGAGCCCACGTCATAAATCTTAAACTTAAAGGAACTGATGGTTTTCAAGAAATACATTATATAACATTCACTAATAGTTAAATCAAACATAGACTGAAGGACACATGTGATATTAAAGACCTGAAGTTTATTAATACACAAAGGTAGTTCAAAGTGTTTTGATTCAATCCATTACATTTACAGTTGTATTAGGTTTATGTTGGGTTAACAGCTGTAAAACACTGGCCTGTTGTGCTGTAAATTTTGTGAGCAGGGTCAATTGCAACACATTGAAATGTCTTAAGTGTCAAAATGAATAGAATTTACTTACAAGGAGAAGATAGATGTCCGATAGATGTTGCGTTGTGCAACATTAGGTCAATGAACCTTATTCTGAGGCCAACAGGGTGATTCCCACTGGATCCAAGATTTCCCTCCATGTGCAAATAAAGCTGTTCTTCAGCTCTCTGTACATGTGGGATTTGAGCCATGGTGCAGCACTCTTCCTCTGCCCTTATTATACAGATGACGTGTTTTTGTTTCTGTTTACGCCCTGATCCATTTCACATCTTTTCTGCCCAAGGTCTTTTCTGACAATAGACCATTGTTTACTTACAGTCAACCCACACTACATTGCGAAATGTTGACCAATGAAGAAAATTCACTTGTGTGAATGTATTTTCAAGAACATAATGGGAAATGAAACACAGCCTGTCTGTTTGTGAAGTCTTTAATTCATAGAACAACAATATGGCAGTCATGCTGTGGAAGCCAAAACACACTGTTTGTTGACTCACTTGAGTCTCACATATCTGCGCCTGTCAGACACACCAAGCCACACAGAGATGTTATACAAAGCACGAGGTGTTCCTCGCTCTTTCACGTCCACGTTTAAAGGAGGCCTCCATCTTGCTGCCTCACACCTGGTGGGGTTTGTTAGCATTGTGACATGTTTTTACGTAGGTGAAAGCAGGCATTACAATAAGTAACCTACAGAGATTCAACTTTTCTGGACAGCCTTAGGTTTTTAAAAACATATTTTGTCAGCACTATCATTAATTTAAACTATCATTTTTCTTTTCGCTGCGATGGTAAACAATGTGTGTTCCTCACCTCAGGGGTCTTTACCACAGGAGCTGTCACTCTGCTATTACAAGCCTCTGTAAATAAAACATTTTTCTACAAACACAATATGTTACCTGTCAAAAAACACTAGTTCTTACTCTGGCGTGGTGAATAGTAGATAAATACAGACTTATTATCCTCCCTCTTTTGTGTGTACACTGAATTGTATTTTATCTTTGCATGTGCCAGTAGTTTCAAAAAGAGGCAAATCTAAGAGACTGAATGGTTTACCGGCAGCAGGTCTGTACAAATCGAAGTGCTGTACCAGCTTGGCGAATCATACAAACAGGGATAATGGCACACACTTCTTAAAGGTTACACACAAATGATTAAATACTCCTTATTCCACCGCCAGAAAGATGGTTTCAGACCCTGTTAGCTGATCTGAAAAGGACTTCATTTGAGGCATGCTGAGACCTTTAACTGTGTTGTTTGTGGAACAACACAGTCTCTCCCTGCAGTCACATCCCTGTATGTTTACCAAGGCATCAAGCAGAGAACCTGAGACCACTTTGAAAGGGCCGGTGTGATTTAATTAATCCGCCGGTGTGAAATGTCTGCAAATGTCCAGGGCTCCTTTAGCAGACAGACTGGCTGGCTGACAGACAGGCAGATGTTCAAACAGAGTGCACGTTCTTCTTTTGTGAGGAAGGGTCTGCTGTGTTTGGCTGCTTTTAAAACAGACGCGGTGTGATGGAGATTAGGAGCAAGCTGTGCGACCGGTGTTTAGTGGGTTGACCGCGCAGGCCGGCGGGAGGAGTTTTACATATCAAAGGCAAGGAGACAGAGGGAAGAGAGCTAACATCAGCCATGGCCATCTCAAAGCCCCTCCATACATCATGACACCAGGAGCCAGAGGACAGAGGATCTGTCCAGGTGATTAGAGATTCAGGAGGAATGGAGAGCTGTGCTGGGGACAGCTTTATTGAGCAGGAGCAGTTTGACCAAATGAGCCTCTTTATCATCAAATTAAGAGTCAGCCTTTATCTTGGTTTAAACACCTTGCTGACCGTACGTCCTGGCCTCTAATGAAGGTGACTTGTGTGAACAGAGGCAGACTGAGACACTGTTTTGGCTTTACCACCCATGTAGAGTGGGTTACTGATCTAGAGATCCTGAAGGTCCAATTAGTTTGTGGCAATTTGCTTTGTTGCAAATGTGTTTGATTATATTAACTTCTGAGTTGCAGCAGAACACGTTTTGTTGATGAAAGTTAAGACCAGGAAGATGTCTCCATCAGCTTCAGTTTAAACCCCCCACATGTCCAAATACAGAGTGTACACTCAATCCTACTGCTGTAATTTTCACATTGGTTTTAAGTAAAAAGTCCAACAAACAAATGTTTAGTTTGTATTCACTGTACAAGGGGAGATGATTGTTAACCACTGAAGTGCCTAAAACTGTTTGCCCTTACCTCTTGTTGCTGTGTGAATGAAGGCTCTTGTTTCTCAGACGCAAAGCTGCTGTTAGTGCACCACCAGGCCCTCTAAGGAGGAGGATTGTATGCAAAAATACAATGACTTTCACACAGCAACAGTAAACTAGTTTTTGCAACAAATTTCCAGTAGGCGAGATTAGCCTCATCAGCCACATCTGATGAAATGTTGGTTAAAAACATGACTGAAGAGGCTTGAACAAAACCCCACTGTCTTCAACATCACTGTGGCCTGTTGTATGCTGTTGTTTATTTCTGTAATTTACGCATATAAAAGGCATATTTTTGTAACTCAGATGTCTGGCTCCACTTTATGTTGCAGTTACTGTATGCTTGCTCCAGATATGTAGAAGTGTATTCCAGAGTGAAGTCGGTGCACTGTTGGAGCTGATTTTTAGTAAAGTGTCTGGTGTCCATTGGCTGCAGAGACGTGTCTCATGCAGTCCTCCAACAAGCCAGCAGCCCCTGGATGATGTCATCACACATATGGTGGATGCTGGTTTGTCGAAACTTGGACTGGAAAAGAACAAAATGGAGATCACCAAGAGAATTGATTTTACCCCACTACTAAGGATTTAGTTCAATTTTATTGATTTATGCTTCGTCAGTTGTCTCAAGACGTAGAGCACACAGTTGTGCTTGCACAGAGCAAACACAACAGTGGCAAAGAAACACTCATCTACCTGGATTCCTTTGTACAGTCTTTCCACAGCAGGGTCAGCACCCAACGGCCACAGATATAGATATGTGTAGCCTACAGTTCTTTTTCTTCCGCACATTTTTGCCTAAATCTAGCCAGTCAGTACTTCAGCATTTACCTGATTCTCATTATTTGGGACCTCAAAACATGCATTCCTACTTCCTGGTTTTATGTTTAGCAGTTTCCCAATTGATGTATAAATAATGAAATCCAAAGCATCAACAGGGCCCAGAGCTGATGTTGATCTAGCGACTGAAAACTATTCTTTGCTCACAATTGCCTTACTCTTTATGTGAATAAATCAGAATGAAACCAAAGTGCTGAACCAGACCAACCATATGCGTCAAGTGTCACCGGAGAACATAAAACAGGTCCAAATGGCCAATGGCTCATTCAGCCCTTTCTTGGTGATTTCATAACCTCATCCTACTTACATCCCAAGAAATTGGCCTCATATATAAGTTGATGACAACTAGGATTAATGTTACTGTTCTCCATGCGGTGATGCAGCTATGCTGCAATGGCCATTATGACAGTGATTATAATTTCCCATGGAGCCCTCAAGGGCCATAGAGGGCCGCAGGGGTGGGCTGAGCAGGGCGGCGCAGGGAGGAGACTGAGCAAATTAAATTTAAGTCTGAAGAAATTTTCCCCTGAAAACCCAATTATGCCTGTGTAGGGAAGACAGGGTGATAAGGGTCATTTTGTTCTTCCTAATGGAACGACAGAGCGGCTGCGCGTAATGACAGGGTCTCTTTTTATCCTCTTGGCTTTCACTCACAGCCCACATCACTGTCACACTTCTCTCTTCAGCTACCTCCCCTTCCCGTCACACACACACACGCACACCCACTCTCAACACATTACTCTCAGAGAGTGTGATTAAAAAGTAAAAGACTTTTCAGTGTCTGAAGATGGATTTCAAATAATGTCTCAGAAAAAGTTCTCGTGCTTTCGCTGAAGGCTGCAAATCAAAAAGTCTGAAACAAGGGGAGCTGGGGTGGTGTTAGCCCCCTGTGCAGTCGAGCCTCCAGTATTCAAATGTGTGTGTGTGTGTGTGTGTTTGAGTTTGTGTGATCGCATTTCGTCAAAGCGCACGCCTGCATGTGACAAAAACAATTTCACAGAAGAGGTAGCGTCAGACAAGCGATTTGTCCAAGGAGCGAAAATGCTTATCAGGCACATTGTAAGCAGCAGAAAGCAGCCCTGAGAGCTGAAAAGAACCAGAATGAAATAAAAAAAAAAGATAGGGGGTAGCATAAAAGAAAGCCATTACTCATGTTTGCAGGTTTGAGGCTCCATGTTTTCATTAATGAATGCCAGAGAGAGTTCAGTGTAATGTAATGATTGCATAGAGATACATGGATTCACTCCTGACAGGAGGCGCCGTTTTTAGGCTTTGACAAATGGATAGAATCTAAATGTGTAGCCAAATGGCACATAGGGGTTCTCAAACACACTGTTAGCTCTCCAGTGTGTCATTATTACTCATTTTGAACCATAAATACACCAGTGTGTGCCTTTAGCTTTCAGTTATTGCGTACAACCTAAATGTGGTTTTATTGAGTATTTATGATGCTGCCGGCTTCAACTTGAATTAATCTACATACCTCCAACATTTGCTTTGGACTCTAAGTCCCACATGTGTAAATGCATTTGTCTTTCTAATTGTCCGCTTCGAAGTTTGTATGTGTTCTGTGTGCGTTCTGATGCCAACATAAAAGACAAACAATTTATTCTTTAAGCTGTGACATACACCAATCAGCCACTAAAGCTAAAGCAGACCACTAAAGCTAAATCGCATTTCCTGGCAAAGCACCACAGTCAGGGTGGGAGATAATATGACTTGGTCTAAAAGTAAACGTGTGATTTGCAAACTTCTGTTGCCCCTAGTTTTGCCTCTCAGACATTAGATACAGGTAACGTTATTTGGTGGTGGAGGTTGTTGGTGTTTCTCGAAAACAGACTCTACAACCTATTATCAGTCAGTCAATACAGGTTCATTGATGATAATGGAATAAGTAGTTGTAAAAATATCAATCAATCAGTAAGACTTGATTTATACTGCACTATTCATACAAATAGTATTTAACACAAATTGCTTTACACAGCACTGCTTCCCTGGAAAACAAATAGATAAAATTAAATAAATTCAGGACTGAAAATATAGACCCGGAGATTGCTTTTTAAAGATATCAACATTCTGCTGCCCTCAGGTCTTCTGGAAGGTCATTCCTGAGACGTGCGCTGTATAATAATGAAATGATGGATTACTGCATTAGTGAGTTCAGCGATACTTGTGCTCTCTTCTAACATTACTATGGAAAGCATACTATCCAATCATAATTCATTATTTGCTAGATGACATAAATGTATATAATTGCAGAATGAATGAAACAGAACTGTTTTGTTATTGAAGAACCCTTGGAGTGTATTTATAGTCGACCTCAGCTGCTTTCAATTGTTCAACGCTGAACCTTTGTAATCCGACCTACAGCCATATTGTGAAAGCCTTTATGTCTGTGGACCTTGTTTTATAACTAGATTAAATGGTGGATACAGTGTCCACACACAGCTCCTCGCTCCTTTCAGTGACAGCTACTCACCTGGCATCAGCTGATTATTTAATATCCTGGAAGAGAGACTGCGATGCTTGCTGGAAAAAGTGTCTTTTTTTCTTAGATAAGATACTTAGAAATTATATTTTTGACTCCTGCTGACATAATTATGTCAATGCTTCACGACAAGATGTATGATTCTGTATGTTTTTGCATGTACTTGCCACTAGTTATGCTACGTGAATGTGTGAAGAAAATATTCTTATTCTTATTGATCGCGTGTATAATGTTTTCAACCATGCTACTGAGTCCTTCTGTCCATTATTACTTGTCTTTGCTCACTTCACGGACGACAAGAGCACATCTGAGATGACATAGCTTAGCACGACGTGACCTAAGCTTGGCATAGGCACTTACTCAATGCAAATGCTTTGTGTGGGAAGCCATTCACGTCCTGAGTAGGAATGGTGCATCTGTGTGTCTATTGTGTTTGCTGCTTTCGTGAACAGAGCTCAAAGCTATTGATTTCCTGTGAGGGGACATGGGGTCATTGTGCAAGGTTTGCACCAAACTTCTCTCTGAGCCGCAGATGGACCTCCGACCCAAGTCCCCCTTGACATCAGCTGTCCCTGTAAAACCGAGTGATTATCCAAGGCTTCAGGCATCAGATTGCACTGCAGGTCATGGGTCGGGTTGCAGCACCGAGACAGGTATTGATTGGCACTGGGATCTTTAACCAGGTGACGTTAGGTGGAGCAATAAGAGGGACGTTCCCAGAGGATGTTTCGCTTCCGAGACGAAGCTCTCATTTCAACACTTTGGTCTAGTCACACGCGCCAGCTTTTAAGAACCAATATTTACCCAGTCCCCAAGCGCAACCCACAGACGAGCGTTACGGTAATATATGCATGGAAAAAATCTATGCATCGGCCATTCATTATCTTCAAATCCTCTCCGAAGTACCTTATTGTAAGGCAGAGAAGTTCAGATTAAGATGCTGCACAGAAAGATGTTATTTGCCGTCTTTCTCCCTAGACTTACTCTCCATAGATAGGGAGGAATAAATCACTGTTGTGGATGAGAAGCCTAATATCTGCAGTTTAGATCAGCGGTCATCTGCACACAGCCATACCCACCGGGACACACATTTTAAATGTTGCATTTGAATATGGTAAATAAGAGCTCTGAAGAATACATTGATCTCCTTACACACACAAAAAAAAACCCTCAGTATGCTTAGCCCCCGTTGCTGCGGCGTAAACGGGCTCCCATGTTGCCGTGGTGACTGTGGCAGGAAGTGACTTGTTTTTGATTGACAGCTGCTGCATCAGTTTGTGTGTCTTCAGATGTGTGTGTGCATGTGTGTGTGCGCCTCAACAAGGTGGCTCAACCAGGCGCGTTTCCTTTTCAGACACCACAAGTGGCCTAATTAGCCATTCATTCACAGTCGGTGCAACACAGCACAAAGAAAATGCTCACTGTGGACTATAAATGTATCAGATGTTCAAATCAAAACAACTGCCTTATCTGATGGTAAACAATGGGAAATGAGTCAGTCACAGACAAAACACTTAACAAATCCTAAAACAGCCATTAAAAATTTAAAATTGGTTAGTTCCATAAAAATACATAAGAAATATTGAGTATTGGGTCATTTTGGTACCAGTGATCCGCTAATGAAGGTTGTGCTTTTTATTAAAAGACATGTTTTTTTGTTGCCGTGCTTCCTGTCTATATAAAGCCCATACCTTTGAAAGAGACAGAAATGTCTAAAACAAAGAACTAAACACTGGACACACCCCTGAAGATACAGATTGTCAGCCAGGAAGGGTTCAGCTGCCTCCAGATAATGTGAGGGTACACAGAAGGCCAGGCCAAGCATTATCTCCAGCATGTACAGTACCTACTGTCAAACATGGTGGAGGCAGCATCATGGTTTGGGGATATATGAGTGCTGCTGGTGTTGGTCATCTCACTGTCTGTGATGCCAAATGTCTGTCTGTGGAACTCAAATATTGTGCCATTCTCCAAACCCAAATGCTCCCTTCTGCACGTGCACTCTTCCGTCGAGGTCCAAACAGGATGTTTCAAGATAATAATACAAGATAATGCCTCACCACACATCCAGGACCAGTAGAACTTGGCTGCAGGGGCACAGTATCTAGGTCTTAGAGTGACCAGATCAATCCACAGACATGAGCCCCATTGGAAATCTGTGGTGGATTATCAAAAGGTCTGTTTCAAAGCACAGTCCAAAGAATTTAGAAGAATTAAAAGTAGTAATTCAGTAGCAGTAAAGTAAAGTAGTAATTCAAGAAGAATGAAAGATTACCCCTCCACAGTGTGAAAGGCTCGTGGGGAACATGCCAGCCAGGATTGAGCTCTACTGCTGCTAATGGCAGGAGAACTAAATATTCATTTGATGATGTGATGGTTTATTTTTTGTTCAGTTTTGAACACATTCTCATACTGACAACGTTGAGAACTGACATATTAAAACTGTCAAGAATTTTGTTGCGTTAGTTTTTCTTGTCAACTAACAAAATAAATAGAATGTGTACTTGTTTGTGTCTGTCTAATGCAGCCACACCGTTTGAAACACAAAAAAAGACTTTTCCACAAATATTTCATGATAAAATTTGAGATAGAGTGAAATCTTAAGGGTGTCCGAAATTTTTTTTAGTAGACTGCTCCAAGCCTTTTCTTGTTATTAAATACTAATGTTTTTTTTTAACCTGTGGAGTCGTCATTGTCAGGGTTGTTGAGTCAAAACACCTCAGATAGGAGTGGACCCTCTAAAACTGCCGAAAATGATGCCAGCAAGAGCCACCTATAGCTAGTTTAAAAAAGCACAGGGGGCGGCAGTGGTGTCAGCACCACAGGGAGAAAGTTTCAAGCAGTGGACTGTGACAGGCCGCCTACTGAGTGGCAACTAGTATTTTGTCAGTGAGTCGGGGGAAAACTATGCAATTTGGTGGTTTGTTCTATTTTTCGTGGCTTACAGAGTCAAACTACACAATTTATTAGTGGTTAGAATGTCTGCAATTAAACAATTCTTCTCATAATGACATTTTTTTTTTCAAAGAGACACTTACCACTCAACCCCGTGTTGAATGGCAGTTTGTTATTTTTCCATCATTTATTTTAGAAAAAAATCATCTTATCTAAATGTCAGCAGATAAACTAATAAACATATTTCCTAAAATGTGGAAATTGTATTCGTATCTTATGTGTTTGCTGTGAGATGTTTCTTTTAACACTCATATATAACTTGAAATTCATCCTAATTTTACAGTTCCAGTAGTAATAGTGCAGTGGTGACTGACATGTAATAGTCTTTTTCATACAATAAGCATAAGTACTTTAACTCAACTGGTTATTCAGTTCATATTCATTAATAGCTTCCTCTACTCAGTATTACAATTACAATATTCTGTTAATTTTTGGTGGTGGTGGTGGTGGGGGGAGGGGGGGGGGGGGGTCTGGTAAATATTATACAGCATGAGAAGCCGTGTGTGGACAAACACACTCACAAGGCAGCATCCAAATTAGAGGAACAGAGATACAAAGCTGTTTAGGCTCCGTGTACACAGAGTGGGTGGCAGAAGCTGTGGTTTCATAATGAGGCAGTGAGGTGTCTGCGAGGGGAACCCTCCCTCCTTCATTGATTTTCCTGTCTTTGTGCTGCGGTGGTAGTGAAGTGAGGGCTGCCAAGTACTCCACATACACAGACCCTGCACCTGCAGCTAAAATGGTAGTTTATTAAGTTTTTGTTTAGACCTGTGGTTTCCCATTTGCTCAGGAGATTGTCCTACACTTTAAACCTCCCGTGTCTACCTGGATAAAAGAGAAAAGTCTCCCACCAAGCGAAGGATGTGCTCGTCCACTCCAACATATATCAGAGAAAAAGCTATTTAATTGATTGTTTTGCTGTGTTTTCGTCCAGCATGAGCCTTGGTGACCACATTCTTCCTCTAGTCACAACAATAGGTGAATAGCTGAATATGATCAGTTTCCATTCTACATAAACACACAGTTCATATTTCTCTCCCAGCAACAGTGTGTCTCATTATCCTCTCTGCCTCTCTCTCAGTTGTACTTAATGCATTAGGAGCTATGGGATTGTTCCTGCATGAAGTATCTCTTGCCAAAGGGACAAAATTGGGGCATTGACAGCAGCTCTAGTAAAACTATTAATACATAGCAGTGCACTGCTGCGTTACTTGTTGGCGTCTGGGAAATATGATTAGCGTTTAAAATTAGGGGTGGGAAAAAATATCGAAATATTTTTCTTCCAAAGCAATATCAATTTTGAATGTCTTAATACTGATTTTCATGTTTTGGGCCGATCATGAATGACTTCAGCAGGTCCAACACCACTTTTTCTGTACAAGTGCAATAAATTGGAAATGGATTTGGGTTAATATTGTTTTTCATCTATCACTGTCATCTGATGTATATATACTGTATGCAATGTGTATTTTAATCTGCATATAAAATTTCTCAGTGGACTGTGAAGAATATTCCCATATCTTAATATCGCAATAATGTATTGTATCGTTAGTATTGTGATACGTATCATATCTTGAAGTCCTTGCCAATACCCACCCCTATTTCAAATACTATTTTAGATGAGTTTATAAATTAGAGGTCAACTATTTTGTGGTGTGGCAACAATAAAAACGCAAAGAAGAGAAAGATCAGACAGCATTTATTATCATCTTAATGTAATTTATATTTCAATAAAACTAAGATGGCCTATTAAATGCGGTGGTGCATACATTAAACAATGGATTTAGTGTATACATGCACAACCCTTGCAGAATGATCAAGTTCACACTGAGCATGAAGTTTGTGTTTTGTTTTGTGGGTACCAAAGCCTGCATGAATGCCTCTGCTATGAAACACAAATTCACAGCAATTCCAGAGTCTGTGTCTCTAGAAAAAAAAAACAAAAAACAAATCAATAACCCGTCAATAGACGATCTGTTTTGTCCCTTTCAAGGTAAAGTACATCTCTGACCCTCTTTCCATGTGTGTCTGTGGTTGGAGGTTGTGTTATCCTGTTGTTGTGGTCTGTCAGCGGTCAGCATTCATCTTCCGTAGCTTTGCTGGCAGGTTATCTTCAAGCCTCCCTCCAGCTGAGAGGAGAGGGCTGTGCATGGGGACCGGAGCCGGGGACAGGGTGGGTGTGAGGCTGTGCTGGTACAGGTCTCCAGTTGACTGGGTCATAGGTTCAAAGCCCACCTTGAGGGACTTGAGCTGCAGCCGGTTCTCTGCCTCTGGGCCGGGCGAGGAGCTGAGGCGCTGCAGCTTCAGAGGGAGGTCTCCCGTGCTACATGCCTTCTCCGAGTGCTGGGAGCTGAGCATTAGCACCTTCCTCTGAAGATCTTCCTTCCCAGATGAACTCATCCTCTGCAGTTTGCTTGGCAGTCGGCCCCCAGTCCCTCCATGCCGGCCTCTTTCCTCTGAAGTGTTGATGCAATCCACAGAAAATACCCGGTCACGCCGGGCGCCGTGGCTCTCAGTCAGTGCGGGGGTGGGGGTGGACAGAGGCGAGGGCAGAGAATTCTTCTCTTCGTGCTCCTTGACACTGTACGGTGGTGTCGGTACCTCGAATGTGCTGTGAAACTGTGAGTAGTCGACCCTGAAAAAGCCTTCCTCCAGAGACATCACAGGCAGGAAACGATGGCCCCATAAAACTTCATCCTCAGTGTATGACGTTCGGGCCTGGCATGTCATACCTAGAAGAGAGTGACAGGGGAGTAATAATTTTACCTTCAAATAGGTTTCCAGTGAAACAATTAGTGACCCTGATAAGGAGGGATGTAAAGGACAGCATCCCGTCCTGTTATCTTTTGTTCTCATCTCTTGTGGAGAACTGCTTTCTGTACAGTTATCTAGTTCGATTTAGTGAAATACTACAGTAAACAAACATGAAAGGATTCCTTCAATGAAAGCAATCACAGAGCTATTATAACCCACTATGATTAATGCTTCATATCTTTGTATTTTCAAAGTGTGCCATCGCTAATGGTCACTGTAATGGACTAGTTATTATAAGAGGTGAAGAACTTCTTAAAGTAGAAATACAAAATTAACTTTTAATTTAACTTTCCTTTCTGGAGTTCCAAGCAGTGCAGTTTAGTTTTCTACGTTTTCGTCTGTTAATGTAGATGAATGGTGACCCATGCATGTTATCAGCATGGCTTGTGTTGGCTGTGATAATTGCCAGTTTAGACCTGATCGCCTCTATTTAGCAGTCACCCAGCACCACATTTTCACATCAATACATCAATGGCAAGACCAAAGGGGCCTGCCCTTACATGTCTTTATTGTGACTCATGGCGTTGATTGAAAGTAGTTCTCTTCTCTTTAGGAAGAACCCTCATCTCCTTGCAAACTGACATTGTGCTCTTCAGGCTCTTTTTGTTTGTGGGTATAATTTAAGGATGAGAAGCAATGCAAAGATTTTCTGGTAACGATGGCGCCTGTGTGTCTGCTAGGATTAGAACAGCTTGCTAGCAGGTCAATATTGTTTTCTTCCATTTGACCTGAGCTCTTGTAAAATAATTTTCTTGACATTTGGATGGTTGTTATAGTTCTTCACGATCAATAAGCACTTAGTCTTGTTTTCTGATCCAGTGGCTCTGCCACAAACTGAGGTTTTGTGTTAAACACTCAAGTTAGCAGAGGAGTAGGAGTCTGATCCCGTCCCTCTGAGGAATGATATGCGCACTGTTATGTCATAGCCTGACGCTATTCCAGGCTCACTCATTTTCATCCACAGAAAATCCGTCAGCAGTCCTACATGTACACAACGGTCATTTTCATTCTCAATTAGCTCAGAGGCTTGCTTAATGAGAGCGATGAGTTCGGGATTATTTTCCAGCTGAGAATGGCGATATTTCTGCTGACTGCAGATGCATAAGACAGAAGTAACACCAGTGCTGTTGAAGCTTGTGGGTTTTAAAACCTGACAGGCATGCCAGTTTAGTTTCATTATCAGACACCATATGGGTATTCAAACAGCTGGTTAATGTTTCCTGCTTTTAGCATAAAAATAAATGCCCTCAACCCAACTATAAGAAACACTTGGCAGGCAGCGAGCAGGGAGTCCCTGAAGAAAACTTTATGTAAAATTCCTGGCAGTGGCCTTCACTGGCACTATTTACAAAGTGCATTATGGTTTTCTCTGACACTCTATTTTAATCTGATCACTGTTTTTCAGTGAGAAACTTAATAATAATGTGCTTATGTAAAGGAGTGTGTCATCTGCATGTTAGTGTAACCTGTAGATGTCAATATGCCCGAGCAAAAGGGAATAAAAGGAATCATTTCATGTCATGCTGACCATCCAGTCCTTACAAGGGTTTATACAATGATATCATCTGTTCATACATTCTGGTTTGTTTGGTTGTCTTGGTTCCTGGGAATTGAGACCGGCCCCAGAACTTTGTACTAACCCCAAAGATATTCAATCTGGTCAGTGTCTCTACACCTCACACGGACACCTCACTCTGTGTGTCCATATTAGTTTGTTTGTGTTGAGCACATTTGATCTCCTCTGGGCTTCAGGTAGGTTTTGCATGAATCTATGTTGGATTAGGTACCTAATAGGGCTGGGTGGTGTGACCGAAAATGTTTATCACACTTTTGTAACAAAATTCTGATGGTATCACAGTATTTTTTTTCCATCTATAATCATGTGTTCACAACATTTTCTAGTGGATGAGAGAGGAATTAATGCAGTAGATTGGACTATTGCAATATGATGATGAGTAAATATTGTAGACTAATACCACACTAGTAGTGAAACAGGTTTGCATGTCCCTGTGTTAGCACTGCCTACTGATGTGGAAATCTGGGGATATTTGCAGCTCAGAGATAATAATAAAAATAAAAAGAGTTAAATGTTATCTAGATGAAATAAAGAAACATGGACAATTCCAACTTCATTAAATTTAACATATTAATTCATATTTAAACATATTTAAACTGCTATGTCTGTGATGTCAATAGCCATAATAAATGTAGTCTGTGCGCAACATGTCTTTTCTCATTCATAAAGCTAAAATTGGGGACAGCTAAAGCTGTTTTTTTTTTGTTGTTGTTTGTTTGAATTGTTTTTTTTTTTTTTTACTAAGAATGTAAAGTCAATGAACTGACTGTTGCAGTTTGTATGTCACATTACTGACAATTTGTATGTCACATTACTGACACTTGAAAATAATGCCCTGAAGACGTTAGCAGGAGCTGACGAGTATAGAACCTGCCTGGTCATCAGCAGCTGGATGTGCAGGGAAAGCTGCTAATGTGTTTGGGTTAATGGGATGTGTGTTAGTGTGAGGATGATGGGATATAGTGGACCACTGAAGGTGACAATGCCAGGGCTTCCCTCCTCTACTCCTCATCTCTGAGTGCCACAGCACTGCGACACTAAACTTCTGGCAGCACCCTGATTTAATGGTATTATCAACAGACCACAGACCGTGCTGCCTGCCTGCCTCTCCGCTTCCCTGCTGATCCCTCCCTCCTGCTCTAAGCCTATTCAGCTCTCTGGTTTCTCCTACAACAGCAGCGGAGTAAGGGTTATGGGGGATGGATAGAAGCAGAGCTGAAAAGAAAAGAGTGAAATGGATTTATTTGTATTGGACTTCAGGGAAGAATCATCCTGTTAAAAATGCAACAGAGAGAACAGTGCCGTCACTGAGAGTACTCCAGCATGGCTGCTTGTAGTTTACAGTTACCTCTGCTCTGAGCCGTCATCTGGAAATTGAGAGTGGAACTTCTACTAAAACCCAGCTCATTCATCAAAGTGACACACGCATCTATGGCCACAGGCTTTTATTATGCATAGAGTGAGCATAAACCGATTCTACAGTAATAAAATATTCCTCATAATTCAATCAGGATGTCACTCTCGTGTGTTGTTCACATTCTCACTTTTTCCAGCCACTGCATTCTTCAAATGTGCAAAATTGGAAAGGTGTGGAAATTAGATTCTACAATATGATTATCTATTAAACAGAAATGCTATGCGGGTCAATATTAATAAAGGAATTTACATTTAGATTGGGAGTAAGAAAAGTGAGTAGAAGAAGCAATGAGAATGGGACAGGGTACAAAAAGCTGAAAGAGGTGACCGGAAAAGGTTCCTCACCAGTGGTCTCCACGATTCCCTCAAGGATAACGACAATTTCAAACTGTTCGTTCATGAGAGAGCGCTGGGACAGGTCAAAAAAGGGGCTCTTGGGATTAATTTCATGGCAAATGGTGAGAGGGGACACCAGGAAGAGCTGGTCAGCACCCGTCCCAAAACCAACATCCAGCTCGCACTGGTCCAGAGGCAGGAACTCGCCCTCAGGAGTCTGACGAGACTGGAAGATAAGAGCAAGAAAGATGTGGACAGAGAAATAATGGGGAGCGAAGAGAAAGAAAATACAGAAGAAGGAAAAGACAGGAAAGAGAAGATTAGATGCAAGTCATCGCATAGCAGGGTGAGAAGAAGAAAGTCAGTTCACTTGGTTCTTGGGTCAAGATCGATATATGTAAGTAGTCGCAACAAAAAGTAAGTATGACAAAAAAATGACACCAACTGATTGTAAATGTTATTGTTACTGATGTGTCTGTGAAGGCAGCATTTTTCTATTGTGATTGGAGAGTACAGTTTCCAACTCTGTTTGGGGACAGTTATCTACAGAAAATCAGGATGCCTATAATTCCCAGGTGTGAACAAGGCCTTAATTACATGACACCACTGTTGCAGTCTGAAGGCGTGTTTCTCTGAGCCTGCTGAAAACGTAACGGACGATGTTTTCTTACTCCCTCTCCTCCCTCTCAATTATCTATTGGTGTCTTATTTGCTGTGGCCACAGACTTTACGCTTCACATTGATTTCTGTAAGAAGTTGCAGGCGGACGTACGAGACAGCCATGTTTGGACAGGGCATGCCCACAGAGTGTTAACTGGTGCGGAAGCATTTAATTGCAGAACAAGGTCCTCCTGAATATATTTTCTCCTCTCCTGCCTTGTTCTGCCTAATCGGTCTGTTCACCCTTTCTCCCCCCATTTTTTTCAATTAGCAGTGTGTCTAACTTTTTTTTTTTTAATGCTTTTGAATTTTTCCAGATGCTTTAATATATTAGTAATGTGAAATATTTCAATAGCCGGTCAGTTGAGGACAGTATTTCTAATAACAATCTGGCCTTCAAAGGTTAAAATTATCTTTGCAAAACATTGCATTTAAATAATACTTAAAAATTACATCACAGCTTGGGACATTTTCAACAATTAACAAAGATCACTGAAAAGTTGAGTTGACCCTATAATGCTTACTATCAAACCTTTTTCTCCACTTTTTCTTCATAGTTTTACCTCCAACCAATTATTTGGATGTGTCATACCAGTCACCCACCCACGCATGTAATACTCCTCCACCACTACAGCTTCATAATCACCTCCCACACAGACATACAATACACAGTTTCACCCCCTACTCTACAACATCTTCTGCTGTTCCTAGATCTCTTTTTGGTTGTTGTTGTTGTAAATCCTAAAATAATCAACACATGATTCTCACAAAGACATTTACTTCTTCCTCCTCTTCTGCATGGCCCAAAACTGTGGGCCAATTCTATCATTGAAAGGTCACTGACAGTATTTATATCAGTTTGATATTAATCAGCAATCAATGCATCCTGCTGTCTTATCTTATCTTATCTTATCTTATCTTATCTTATCTTATCTTATCTTATCTTATCTTATCTTAACCTGTGTTATGCATGTCCTACTCAGGACAAACACTGCTTACAGTGAATTACAGTGAATTACAGTGTTGTGTTTTGTTTTATAATGGAGCAGTGGGGGCAAATTAGAGACTGCATAAAAGAAGTGGCCTCTCTCTGGAAACGGTGAAGTGCCTTAAATCTCTATTATTTCTAATGGCTAACAGTGGGCGACGCTGCTTGTTGGTTTCCCAATTGGTTTATGGTCTCAATCAGTAGTTTTATTATGGCCCCATGTGGACAGGATGTGGTTAAGGGCACGGTTTCCCTGTGATTGTCTACCATATGGACATGAATTGTGACTCAGTCAGATCCACCCCTCACTCAAGCTCCTGGCCTGGCCTTTAAAGAACAATTTGGTTCACACATTTGAAATGTTAATATTATTGCTTCAGTTTTTACAACAATTAGCTTGGGGGAAACAAGGATAAAAACAAAATCAGGATTAATTCATGGGGCTGAATGTCACTCAGCATTAACACACTGCTGTGAAGCCTCTGCTTATTAACGTAAATGAACGCCTGTCAGCATAAAACAAGTATTATGACATTTCAAACTGCAGTGTTTGAAATGGTCAACACATGGTTACATCTCTCAGAGTGGTCGTTTGGGTTTCACTTTACATTTCTCCTCTCTGTCTCATTCTTGGCCCAGGCCTGTTCTTTAATGCAACAACTAGTCTAATTTCGCCCTGACCTCCCTGTGATATTGCCTCATAGTTCCTCCCTCCAAGACACAAACTGTGAATGGAGTGTGAGTAAACAGCCTTTGCATTGCCAGAAAACACTGCATTCTATTTCTGTCTCATCTGAATATCAATGAGGTGCTCTTCTGGATTCATGCTGGAGAACGACTTCTATGTCGGGGGGTTATTGTTCTCTTGTCGGGTAGCTAAATGCTTTCTGGCATTGTTCCTCCATGAGGGTTATCTCATGCTAGCTTAGGGAAATTGTACTTTTCACTCTCTGTCTTGGTCTCTTAGTATTAAAAAGATGGATGACTGTATGCAAACATGGACAGGCAAAGCTCCTCGCTCAGGCCCTGCTGGCGTTCTGTTATACTCCTTACTGCACAAAGATTCAGAGAGAGCTGATCTTTTCTACTTTTTTCTCTTTTCATTAAATCTGGCATCCAGTTCCAAGCAGTAAACAGACTTTTCTCCCCGAGGTGTGACATGTGCAGTGTTTTGGAGGGATGGTAGAGCAGACTATATGAGGACACTGAGGAAACTCTTTTCTATTTAAAATGTTACCCATCACATGGAATTGTTGGCCAACCTTTTCAACCTCTCTGCTTGTCTTTATCATTAGTGTGTTTTTTGTGCTCACAAAAGCAAGTTCAGTGGTGTGAATGACACTCATGGATGAAGGCAGGTGATAAATAAAATTGATTCAAACTAAAGTGTCCTGATCTTCCTACTCAACTCCACTCCATGCTCCGCCAGGCCCTCATCAATCAGTGGCTTGAGCAGAGAGGGGGGTGGAGGAGCTTGTAGGCAATCAAATCGACTGATAAGCCAGCCGAATCGTGCAGGCTTTCACACGGCCAGATGCCCTCAGCCTCAGCACATAGAAAGAGTGGGCCAGTCTAACATTTCATCCAATCCAGCAGAGACCTTCTGAGATGAATGGGCGATATTAAATCACAAGTTAAATGAATTGGGCAAACTGACCCGGGACAGAGTGCACTGTTTTCTTCCTCTCTCAGAAGTCATGTGAACAAATATGGACCAAGAGCACGTCCCCAGTGAATGGGATATATCTGATGTTGTCTGTATGCCGTGCACTACCATTTTCAGATTGGTTTTGTAAAGGTCTTTGTCCACAGTGAAATGTCAAAACCATAAGAATGACTGCATGTCAGCGTATTACAGCAAACGTCTGGTGAGAGTAAGGCGGGAAGTGGAGGTCAGGGTGGAGGGAGGGGTCAAGCTTGTGCTAGTTTTTGTGCTCCATAGCAACAGTTCATTTTACTTAAATTTCCCTGTGAGTCATAACTCAGTTATACTCTATTGTAAAAAAGTCATCCACTAAATTAAATCTGAAAACCATCTCTCCATCATTGCTCCGTCGTCAGTTGATGTTTTCAGAGCTAAAAAGAAGCTTTTCTGACACTCCCTCACTCAAGTGGATAAATCCTCAAAATGTCGGTCTCACTGATATAATGGCACCTCTGCTGGGATCAACTTCGCCATGGAGTCTCCGCATAATCACTCACTTTTAATACTGTATGATTATAGCTGATCACAGCACTAGTGTTGTATGACACAAATCTGAATTGCCAAAATAGTCTTTTTAACAGATAGAGCAAGCAACCCTTTATTGATTGTTCAGTTTTTGTTCAGCCACGCAAAAAAACACAAAATGATAGATAGTGAATTAACAGACAGTTCGTACGGTCCAATAACATATGATGGCTTAGGCTCTATCCGAATTTAAAATTGGACACTCGTAGATGCTGGTTGAAAAACTGATTCCAATATTGTGCTTTATATGCCTGTTCTGGTTTATACCTTTGATGATTTCTTTTCTATGTGGCTGTGACATTGGCAGAACTGGGCAGAAAAGTGCCACAATGTTCTTGGACAAAACTGCGTTTTCTTCTGACCGTGCTGCCTCTGGAAAATATAATAACCAGGCTCACACATTATAATGGTCTGGACACATTGTGCTCATTGATAAATAATAATGCTGTATTTTGTAAGTCCTTGTGTATTGTTGAGTGTGGAAACGACAAGCTATCTTATACACCTCTGTAGAGTGAATTACTCCAGTATAGAATACAAAGAAGAGAAGCAGTGAGCAGTTCACAGCATTAAGGTTTCCTGGCTCTGGGGCTAGCTAATCAATTACTATGGACTGATTCAAGGCCTTTTTCCAGTCATCCACAACCTCATGTCATAGCTGAATCTCTTCTTATTAGAAAAAAAAATGGAGATCAATTCTAGTTGTAGTGACTGTGAAACCCACCACACAATCCTCAGAGGAGATGCACTACCAAGATGAATTCAGTCTCTTGTACATTTCTGAAATAGAAAGCACCGCTCATACAAAGAAGAATCTGCTGACAATTCATTTTGTGTCACTTCTATCTTACTACAAGCATCTCCCCAGCCCTTCCACCACTTTCAATCAATTCCATCACTTGCTCCCCCTCCTTCCAGTTATACCACAGTCATATTTTCAGCCAGGATATTCCACCAGGATGTCCTCTCAGGATGTCATGGATGCCCCGCAAAGCTGCATTTCATCTGCCTTTGGCGGCATGACAGCCTCCATTGGCCTGTTTCTCTTTCTGCAGCCTCCAGTCATCCATTAATCACCCACAACCTTACAGTACAGCGGAGCTCTGCTACACGCTCTGTAAACACAGCAGCGTCAACAAGTGGTTTCCACTATGTACAGTTTTTTTTCCCACTAAATTTATCCACAAAAAGAAGCCAGAAGAACATTTAAAGTATGATTTACCACAGGAAACATTCATGTTCAGCTGACAGTTGAAAAAAAACACACAAGTGCAGCAAAAAAAAGCAACAAATCCTCACATCAAAGTAATTAAAAGTATAGATATTTGACACTTTCGCCAAATGGTTCCTTGATTACATAGTAAACATGTCTAAAGACTCGTATGCTAGACTCTGAGCTTCTCTACACATCCTGATTACAGCGCCACCTGACTACGACTGTTCTACCGCTCTCACAGTGCGTGCTTTCATTCAGACGACACGGTAGGAACGCGCATCCACAAAGTTTTGTCGTGAAAATGCTGACTGTCTCAGCATTGAACAGCCTAACCTTGAGGCTGCTTATATGGGCTGTGTGATCTGAGCGTAAGGGGAAAACTCAAAACTCTGCATCTAGATGTGGGCAGATGGCCAGGGGCCCACTTCAAACCAAAGGTCAGCAGGCATTGCAGTAGGAGTGCTGAAGAAACTTTTATCTTACATGCTGCTGCGCTCCTGTCTGCAAAACTCTCACATCACGCATGCTGAACTACTGGTGGTCACTTTGGCTGGCATACCGAGCGATGACAGGCTTTTGACTCGACAAATGATGTTTGCCTTTAGTTATGACAAAGCTTGTTTAAAACTAAAAAGTACTTGGATACTATAATTTCTTCTCCAACTACCTTTTACACACACATGCTACATTTCAGTTCCATCACACATCCTTTTTTTATTGCGTCTTAGTGTCTCACTGAAGACGCAAGGGCAGAGGAGCAGTGAGTTGTCTGGTGATGGCGTTCCAGCTGGATCATCTGGCAGTCAGTTTGAATTTTAGAGTTCTGTTGCAGCTTTTGTTAGAGCTCAGATTTTCCTGTACACTCACCAGGGCACTGTTTGGACACTGGGATCACTTGAGTCAGTGTGTTACCAGCAGCACCCAGACCACATATTGGCAGTGACACCTGTTAAGTATCCACTAATTACTGCCATCTGCATTGTTTTTATTTCATCATTGAATAATCCTGTATATTTTCATCGTATTTTATAATGTTTTGCAGAAATATTCATTCATCACTCCCAAAAGTTTTAGACATGGACTATTAGTATGTATCGTGAATTATATAGACATACAGATACACAGTACACTAGATAAATCAGAGGACCAATAAATAGGACCAGTGATTTATTTATTTGTTTACACTTTGGTATAAAAGCCCTCATTTATGGCTCCGCAGAGATTCCTAAGAGCAGAAATAGGAACTTTTGGACGACCTTCAAGATGGAGCAGAGGATTGGTTTCTGGGTCAATCAAGAAGCAAAGAGCTACAATATGTAATAAAGAAATGGTGATGCACTATTGGGCTCTAAGACACGAAAAGTAATAATAAAATAAACATGTCAAGACAATCTGTGAACAGCTCATCGTGTTACTGAGGCAATCAAGGCTTAATATGATGAGTTTCAGTTTAGAAAGTTGATGGTATCTTTTCAGAGGCACAGATGTCATGGGTTGGCTACACCGATCCCCCCCTTTCTGCACCCGAAGCTTCAGCACTCCTGTCTAAAAAGGTTAATGCACACTGGAGTCCCAGTGGAAGGACTAGACCGCGTTCGTGGTTACACTTGGTTACAATTTATTTGCTGGGATTTTGCAGCTTGCGGTTCAAATCTAACACATTTACAGAAAAGGTTTCAGAGAATAATGTGCCATTTTCATATTTTGGGTCAAAGAACTGTTTTGATTTGTGGAAGAGTTTGCATTTAGTTTGCATTAGATGCAGCTCGATGAACACACTCCTTCTTTCACGCACACTCTTTTTATACAAGTTAAAATGACTCCTCTGCTGAGTATTTAATGATGAGGCATGACTTAAAGGAGGCTGCAGTTCAACAGCACCACCAACATTCCTACAGAGGGACTACACTAGGAGCTTAAAATACCACTTCTTTTTATCTAAACATTTAGTATAATGTATAAGATTTAAAGAACAGCCAATACAAAGGCCTTTGTTTGTGTAATAACTCTCCTGGTTTTAGTTTTTTTTTTTGGTGTGTTCTGTTCTCTGGCTGAGTGGCTGCAAATATCCTGTCTCTGAGAGAGAGTCTTTGAAGCGAGAGAATAAGGTTAGACCACAAAGCCCTGGAGCGAAAAAGAAAAAAAAAATACTAAGGAGCACACAGTGGATGCTTTATTTATTGTATATCACAGAGAGAGGGAGAGTAGAGGTGATGAAGGGTTGGCAGAGAGGTCTTGGAATTTATACTGATTGCATTTGTTGCAGTCCAGAGGGAAAGGCAAAAGGATTGTAGGTCTACTGTATATATATAAAAAAGCTTTACATTATTTTGTGATGCCACGTCGACTCTTCTGTTCTTTACAGCGGCTTTGCTGATCGGAACACAAACCTACCTACGTCTCTGGGCGGCTGATTTAGAATCTGTTTTAACTCACTGAACTGTTGATCACTGACATCCACTGTGGTGGTAAACTATGATTCACTGGCGGAGAGAGTCCTACTGAGATGCTGAGAGCTTCCTGATCAGTCTTACAGAACAGAACAAGGGAAATCATGGTGCACATGTGTGATTGTAATACGTGCCTTTGGGGCTGTTCACTTGTAACTGTGAACTAGCTCGGTCCTCCCTGCCTCCCCCTCCGCCTGCATGCATCATTAAGCTGACCAACACTGTGCTCGGTGTGGCTATGCGGAGGAGAACACAGACATAAACAAGCTCCAAGCACCTCGCTAATGCTGTTTGTCTTCTTTATGGCCCATTTTGCACACCGAACATGGATGTGGCTGAAAGGAGCTCTATTACGATAATTAAAAGAGAAGCCAGTCGACCAGGCTACTGTTTGTTGTAATTTTCTGCATTGTTGCTGCATTGAGCTTCATTAGCTGTGTTCACCTAAAATCTGCTGAGCTCTTTGTGAGTGGATTGCCGATACGGCACCTTCGTGAGGATTCAAACCCGCAACACTACCCGCATCAGTACCAGTGGGTAGGCAGATTTTTTTTTCAGCTGTATTCAAACACTGAAATGCTTTGTAGCACACTTTATCTCTCGGGGAGGGGGAAAAATAAAACAATAAAAACACACCCTAAAGTATGGAGAGAAAGTAATGTATTTCTTTATAGTTATGGTCACCATAAATAGCTTTTATGCCTCCGCGCTCTCTCCCAGGAGTGTTGTTTAACTGACTCTTGTGACCTGTGGTAGTGCGTGAAGCTCCCTCTCACTACTGATTCACTGAACCTAACTTTTTCTCCTATCCATTTACTGACTCTCGCCTATCTGTCCAGGTGCCACCAGCTGAAGAGGAGTGTTGACTTCCAGACTAAAGCGAACCTTCCAAAGACCAACAAAGCCTTCACTCTTTCACCTCAGTGGTGTTGAGATGCATGTACCTGGCTGCCCCTCAGCCTGACCATCCAGCAGACGAAGGATTATGGTAATGCCACCTTAAGCCTGCTTTGTTTAACAAGGCGTATGTGTGTAGTGGGACTTGCTCACAATGAAGCTTTGTATAAAAAATGTTAATTTTAACCTCTGATATGCAATTTGCAGCTGCTCCATTTCCCTGTGGGCTCAAATGAGCGAGTAAAGTGAAAAAAAGATTTAGATGTAAGCAGGAGCGCTGTCAGTTTTTTTTTGTTTTGTTTTTTACTTACTTATACAATTTCCATAGATCCACATCATGCCATATTTCAAAGAAAGTGTCCAGGCTGCTGAGGTAACAGTTAGTCCAGATCCAGAGCACCAGTATGGAGTCTTGAGTTAGAATATGTTTGCTTTATTTGTGAAAGAAGTGTGATTTGTGTACACCATGTGCTCAATCCAAACTCCCACACTTCAGGTTTTTTACTTGCTGTTGTCAGAGAGCGCCTTACCTTTATGAGCTTGCACCTGATCTGCGCGGACACCATGTGGCTGTTCCGCAGGTTGCCCACGCGGAACATGAGACACAGTTTGCCGTCTCGCTGGGAAATCACTGCGTCCTGGCTGAACATGAGCGTCTCTGCGCGTTTCTTGGGCTGGGACATTTTTATGAACATGCAGCCGATGAGGAAAGCGTCCACTATGGAGCCCAGCAGCGACTGGAACAAGAAGAGGATGATGCCCTCTGGGCACTTCTCTGTAATGTACCGGTAGCCGTAGCCGATCGTGGCTTCAGTCTCGATGAAGAAGAGAAAGGCTGAGGGGAAGTTGTAAACATTGGCCACGCACGGGGTGTAGGTCGAGTCGTGGCCGTGATTTAGATCTCCCCTGATGTAAGCAATGATCCACCACATCGATGCCATGACCAGCCATGCGATGGTGTACGTTAGGATGAAGATGAGTAGGTTCCATCGCCACTTTAGATCTACCAAAGTGGTGAACAAGTCAGAGAGGTACCTGCTGGTCTCTCCGCCGAGGTTTCCGTGTTGCACATTGCAGCGACCGTTCTTCTCCACGAAGCGTTGGCGTTTCTTCTTGACCGGAGCAGAAAAAGTGGTAGCCCGGTTTGTGTTAACCACCTGGTAGTCTTCGCCAAATTTTCTACGAAGTGCCGCCATTTCAGCTCTGCTGAAGCAAAAGAGAAAACTTGCAGCTTAATCCATGTTTTCGTTAGTTTGAGCCTCCAAAACACGGGTTATCTGCAGTGCGTAAAATGCGCCATGACCACTTTAGCGCGCACAGTAAAATCTATAAATAAAATAAAAATTAAGAAAAAATCGCGCGTATTTTAGTGCTGCCGTGGATCCACAGTGCTTAAGAGGCCCAGCTGTTAAACTTTTATTTGAAAATGTCCACAGTTCTTCCAGTTATTTGACATGACTCCAGAGAATCGGCGACTGTAGCTGTGCGCTCTGCTCAGCCGCCACTCACTGACTGGCGAGCTGCTCTCCAATGGAACGAACTACGAAGAGCTGACTACCATTCAGGGCTTTTGGTGGACCATAGAGCAGGAAGAGGGAAGAGTCAGTGTGTGAGACAGGGATGGATGAGAAGAGGGGGAGGGAAGGGGCAGGGAGAGAGGAGGAGAGAGTTACACAAGACAGCGTTCGTGTGTCAGACTGAGGTGAGCATTGACTCTTTACATAGTTCATTCTGCCAATTAAACACACGCGGGGCTTAATTGGTATATCAGTCAGTGAGTGAATACATTTTTTCTTAAGGAGTGCTTACATTGCCTTTATATTGTAGTTGTAATTTTCTTTTATTATTAACAGCACAGGGAATCACAGAAGGAAAGAAAGCGATGAAACTGGAGGATCTCTGTGCTTTCAAGTCAGACTGTGCCACCTACTGGAGGGACAAACACTGTGCAGACCTGATCAAATGTGTTGGGGCAACATGAGGTGCGGACAAAGCTGCAGCTACACATTTTGCTTCTTTTAACCTATACCAAAAGAAGTCACAACTTATTAAACTGAAGTAATAACGACAAGTGTCTTAACAGTAACTTAAAAAGTACAATACTGATATCAATACGGTGCTGATTTGAATGTTTGGATTTCCCTTTAATCTAAATTTAATGAACGCTTGTTAACATTTTACCACTATCCAAGCCCTTTGCTTTATGTTGCCCCTGTGAAATCTGACATTAAATCTGCGCTTCTGCTGTTTCCCCTGCAGCCCTCATATTGATTTAGACATTGGATGGATTTCCTTGGCTACTATTCTCCCAAAGGACGCTCATAAAAAGGATTGGTTGCCCTTGGATCTCGTTTAGGCTCATTTTAATCAGTCTGCACATAAAGGTTTGTTCTGCATGTAAGTGCTATTATCATTACGGTTAACTAATGCATAATTATAGTTCTAGTCACACAGGTTGTGTAAAGACACTCTAATAGTCTAATCTCATTTAGCAACTGCCCCTCGTCTCAAGTGTTTTCGTTCAGTACATTCTATTATATTGAGACCACTGTGGTCTGATAGAAAATAGGCCTCTCAAAACAACATCTGGAATCAGTCAGTTAAATTATTCATTAATGAAGCGCTCTTAAGATACACTTTTAAGGAATTTTACACATTTTCTCAATAAATCATGTAATGAAGTGATTTTAAATCTTTTAGCATCGTTTACCTATGTTTTGCTACTAGGAAAAACAAATAAAGTGTCAATTCTGACATTAAAAATGCAGAGCAACAGTCAAGAAATCCTGACTTCTGTACTGCTCAGTATTTGTTCAAACTAGCAGAAGTTCGCTGCTTTTAAAGTGTGTTGCCTTGCACAGAGAGGCTTTTCTGTCTCCGCCGTCCATTTGGGGACAGTAAAGGTTATCTTGTCTTAAAAAAAAATCAAGGCTTTATGACGCAACATTTAGTCAGCGTCATAAAGCCCAGCTCCAGACCTGCAGCTGATGCCGCCTCACGACATTGTGACAAGGACTGGCCCCGAGACCGTGTTACCTTCTTAAAGCCTGTATAAGAAATTTCACAATTGATGTTGGTAAATGTGAGCACAGGTCACAACTTACACAACTAAAGGACAAGTCACACTGTCCTCTCAACAGCTCTTCAATGGCACGTCCTTGGTGATTTTTTTCTTCCCGTACGTTTTTCAAATATGAGACATCCATCACTTCAAACACATTAAGGAAGTCTGCTGTCAGAAACCTCCATCTTCATGATATGACATGATATGATATGATATGATTTGATATGACATGACTTATTATCTCCACCAGATAATAAGTCCTGAAAGACATTCACTCAAGGACTAGTATATAGTTTGTTCAATTGAATTCAGTTCAGTTTTATTTATATAGCGTCAATAACAATACAGATTGTCTCAAGACGGTTTACAAAATCTGATCTAATCAGATCTAGAGATGGTTGCTTTATTCACGGAATGAAAAAGATCTCCAATTATCAATTAGTCCTTTGGGGTAATTCCAGCTCATTTTTAATATTATAATGAAGGCAGATGGTGGTTATACCGAAAAGAAGGACCCGATATTTCCCTATACCTGCTGATGGTGATAAAACAACATCACCAAAATGTTATTTGACCATTATTATCTGACGTGACATTTCTTTTGAAAGGCAAGCTGAAACATTAAAACCCAAGTAACATTTGCATTACAGATAACTGAATGCAGATAAAGAGACGCTTTCCATGCGTCATAGGTGCAACGAATCATTCAAACAGATTTCTGAGAAAGAACAAAAAAAAATATTCCAAGTGGCATTTTTCTGACTCCCACTGTTTTTAGCTCAGTAAATGAGTTGCTTTTGGTAGTGATTTAAAAAGCACCTCTGGAGACTAGTTTAAATCACTACAGCCAAGCCAACTTGTGTATCCTCTACGTGCTGCCTTCAAACAGAGTCTCTAAGCCACCAACAATTTAGCAAGCTAAAATACATATTAGGCATACACACAAAATACATATACGTGACCTTTTAAAAAGCAAACACATCACATCTTGTAAACCCAGACAATACAAGACCTGCCAGGTTGTGGATACCACAAAAAGACTTGGGTATATATACTGGATAAACCAATATTTAAATAGTTTCATTTGCTTTGGTGAAATAGATCAGAGACATTTTTATCTCTCATGTGCTGACTGTGTTAGCACATGGTTAGCATAGCTTAGCATAAACGTAGAGATAATAAAGTCTGCCTACTAACACCGCTAAAGCTTGCCAACACCTTTGTTCAGTCAGTACACAAGTGACCACTAGAAGCCTGCTAACATTTATGTGGTGGCTGTTTCCAGATTGAATGCTAAGCTAAGTAGTTTAGCTGATTTTTCCTTTATTTAACAATGTTAGCATTGTTGATTTCTTACCCTCTCCTGGAGAGTTATAAGCCTTGACCATTATCAGGACAAGCTTCCACGTAAAGGTCAAACTTGTTTTTTTTTTTGTTGTTTTTTTTTAAATAATAATAATAATGGTGTTTATCATTTGCAGCACCTCACCAAATAAAATCACCCACTGCACAGACGTCTAATAACTAATGAGGGACTTGCATCTCAATAGAGGGAACTCGTACGGCTGTGATCCTCCTGACAATTAAGGATTAGAGTGCAGACAGCCAGGATCGCCATCTGTTATGTGTAGGCATCAGGCTTTCCCAGTGAGAGGAATCTAAATCAGCACAGCACAGGAAATCTCCAAACCTTGTCTCTCCACTGTGCACGCCGCACTTGGCTTTCAGCGTTAGGTGAGGAGCGAATATTGACAAGCACATATAAGTGATGTGTGTATATGTGTGCGAGGTTGGGATCAGAGGGAACAAAGACATGCTGCACAGACTGAATTATTAATGAGCAGTTACAATTGATAACTATCTGTGTCATGTGATACGCAAATTGCCCCAGATGAAAATGCTGGAGTGTGTTTCCAGTTTACCCTTCTTCATAGCTGTGGTCTGAGTGCAGGTCATGTCTCACTTTGGTGTCCGCTCCACGATTAGGACGGACGACTCGTTCATTGACCAGGGACTCAGTGGCATATGATGTGACTCCCAGTGCAGGAGTCCTAATGTCTCTGACCTTAATGTCCCAAACACTGAGCTAATAGCAGGGACTGATGGAAAGGTGAGCCATACATTGATGTTTCCAGACTGACACTGAAGGTTCAAAACACAACACTGAAACAGGGTGTCCAAGGTGTCCTCTCTTTGTCTCTTCCCAAGGGTTTACACTACTATACAGGATTAATAGAGGTTTTAATGGGCTAAATAACTAAGATATTAACTAATATCTAACTTATTCTATTTTTCTATTCTATTCTATTATTTTATTTTATTTTATTTTCGTTCCTATGTCTGGTTCATGTATGTTCTTTCTTATCTTGGGACTCTTAGACAAAACAATTTCTCTGTGGGGGTCAATAAAGTGATCTTGAAAATTATTTTGTTGTTGAGTTTTTTCTATTAGTTCCAAGTTTTTGTCTTTCAGTCTTTAATGTTTGCAACCATGTTTAATATTAAATCTTCAAAGTAATTCATTATTTATTTAGTTTCCTGGTTTGAACTAGAGATATATTCTAATTATGGATTTCATATTAGACTCATCAGGCCGCTGCGGCAGTCATACATATTTAAAGACTCGAAGACGAGAGTGATTTCAAAGATTTTACTGTCAGCTGTGTCATCGTGGACATATGAAAAGAGCAGGGACATCAAAAAAATAAATCCTCTCGCTGACCCTTTTTGCATTACTCTACTGTCTGCATTTATATTATACCCTGCTTTCTGAATTAATTGGCTCATTAGAAAAGAGAATTAGGAGTGGGGGGTGTGAGGCCTGACTCTGATGTGCTCTTAGATGTATACATAATCATTCATCCAGCAGATCTAAGGGCTTTGCTTCGAAAAACATCTGCTACGAGGATTTGAATGGCTGGTGTAAGACTGTTCTTGTGAACTATCTGTCTCAGATATTTCAAATTACGTCCATTCAATGTGATGTTATCTAGATCATCAATGGTAAAGCAGAAAAATGTCAAACCAATCCTTCCATTACACTTTGGTGTGTGTGTGTGTGTGTGCGTGTGTGTGTGTGTGTGTGTGTGTGTGTTTCTTTTACTACAAAAAATAACTGTGTTAAGTGTTTTGAAACACTTCTCTTTGCTCTTTACTGTATTTCCTGTCTGTTCCATGTGAATCCTCTTCGTATCTGTGGTAAATATTGGAGACTCTACTTCTCTACTAGATACTCCAGTTTCTTTGTTGGTTCAGGTTGCATGTACGCCATAAATCTGTTTATAGAATAAGATAGAATGACTACGATGAAAGTTGTTTCAACTGCTATGCAAATGCTGCATTCATTATACAAAGCAAAAGACATTGAAAAAAAATGAAAAGAGATCATTAAAATCTGTATAAAATTTAGCCAGTTATTTTTGTATTTTGTACTGTTCCTCCTTTAGCACAGCCCAATGTTCGTGAATACTTTTACTTTAAAATAAGCACTTTTAATATAATGCACTTCCCAACCGTGTACCTTTATTTGGATAGAGATAGGGAAATGTCCCTGGTGAAAAGCTATCTGCATTTTGTCTTTTGAGTTGAAATTATGCAAATATATATTTGTTCTTTCTTTCTTTCTGCACCGCATACTTCTTCAGAAACTCCATGTACTAAAAACGAAAGAATGCAAAGTTGTATTTACTCAAGCGCGGACGATACAGTTTTTGCATCTGGTTCTTATTGTTTCTTTGCTCCAAACACAGCCTTAAGGTTAGAGGGGTATGCAAAACTTTCCAGATAAAACCCGAAATAATACATTATGTAAATTAAATTAACAGATCAATACAAATGAATTAACATTTGCTGTGATGAAGACACTTTTTATTATTATTATTATTATTTTTTAAAATGTAGAAGTGCTAACTTAGTCTCCGTGATAAAGAAATCCGCTGGCTGTTAATGGAGCTAGTTCCAGGTCTTATTGTTGTGGCTCTTCGGGACGCGTCTGCCTGCGGGTCCCAGAATGCTCTGCGCCGAGCCAAGATGGAAGAACCCAGCAGCTGCGGGAGAACAATGTTTTGGCTTTAGATATCAAAACGGACAGCTGAGGTTGAACTACGCGAGCCACGGCGGCAGGTCATGGTCCTGCACCGGTAAGTGACTTTCATAAAAACCGACTTTGAGGCAGAGTCGCCGGCGGCTGTGGTGAAAGTCCTCGTATGGGACAGACGACAAAGCACAGCTCGCTGCCGCTGTGTTGCCGCTAGTTAGCTGCTAAGTTAGCCGTCTCGGCTAGTCGGACGAGCATCATTGTTCGCTGGAGTTGTCTGGGCCGTTTGTTATGGCTCATGCCCGTGCTGTCGCCCCATCACTTACAGCCGCTTAAATCTCCGGAAACAAAGCCAACAACTCGAAGAAAACAGTTCAGAATAAGCCCGAGCGCTCTATGATGGTCATGTTTTATTATTTTCATCCGTAAACTAGCTTTCGCGAATGATAATTTTTCCACCTCAAAGATTTTGTTTGCCTTGTGTACGTCCTGTGTGGCGATACATCTGCCTCTAATTCAGCACATTTTTTTTAATCGAAAACCTAAAACTAAAACCGCGTTCACAAGATTTAAAAGCAGCCACCTTTCCCACGCGTTATCTTGTTTTTTTTTCTCCTCACGTTTGCGCGGTTTTGGCGACGACCGTGTCAGAGCCGCTGCTGTTATTGCATGGCCATATTAATTATTGCCTGATCCTGCATCACAAAGAAGAAGAAGAAGAAGGGCCCCGCAAGAGTGCTTAGCCACACGGTTAGCTAGCTCGCTCATTTCAAAGCGAACACGCGTGGTAGTTTTCACAAGTGTACGTAGAGCAGTGCTTTCTCTGCGCGGACCCGTTCGTATAATAAAGCCAAAGTTAGTCAGAGAAAATGAACTTTTGGTTCGTTTCTTGACGAAGTTGGCTTTGTGCTGTAGCTGAGTTGGTTGTTCGAGCTAGCGGACCATCCGAGCTGAAGGCATCTGGCAGCCCCCGGACAGTACTCATTATGAATAGGCAGGGGTAAAAATAAGTGCGACGAATATATGGTAATTGAATGGAAAATTTATAAATACGCTGATAAGAGACACGCCAGTTATTTATATTGGACTCTAACATTGTGTGTGGTCATTTTTCAGTTAAATCTAAACAACTGTTGTTGCGTAAATGTATGTAAAAGTATAACCGTACCAGAAATCTGCATTAAGTCTGAAAACGTGAGATTGAAACCCGAGTGACTAATAGATCCAGTTGTTACAGAAATAAGTGGCAGAGCTTTTTCACATCACAGACATGAATCGCCAGATGCACTTTGATCACTGTGAGCAACGTAGTAATTACTAATATGCTGGAAACCGTACTCATTCAGGGCAATTCCACAGCATCCACTCAATTTGTTTTCGTGTCAGCCTCACAATCGCACCAGCAGTCTTTCTAATGCAGTCTGTGTGCACTCTCATTGGCAGATAAGCTCATGCAAATAGGATGACGGGGTCAGACAGGCCCATCAAACAGATTAAGTCACAACTTCCATCCTGTCATTCCTCTTCTCATGTTGCGTCTGGAACTGAGGTCCCCGTCACCCCTGTGCCCTGTAAAATATAGAACATACACACTGTAATCGACCTGAGAGAATTTTGTACTTGTGTAATCTCCGGCTTGTTTCCACATGTCATTGTCCCAGACTGTAGCCCTTTGTTGACCCACAAACCATCAGTTTAATCCGACTAAGCGCTTGGTTGTGAGATCAGAGGCCGTGACACTGATTCCTGAAGACTAAGCTTAACTGGCTTCATAACTGTTGTCTGTCGTCTATTATTTGTGTGTATGACCACAGACAAAATGTATTGTTACACTGTTACAATATATCATTACTGTTTCTCACATTTGCTGGTGCTGTTATTTCCCTCACAGGATGACACTGATTTCCACCTCATAGTTTTCCTGCTCGCCAGCCTTCACCATGAGCATCATTCAAGACAAGCTAGGGAATGAATTCCTGCGCTCCAACGGTAGCATGGACTCCAATTTCGGAGCGGGCATGATTATGTTCAGCCACCTCCCCCCGGTGACCAGCTTCACCCGGCTGGCTGCTCACTCCGTCATGCAGGACCTTCCACCGCAAGAAATGATCCTGAAGAAGGAGCGTGACTCGCCTGACTGCAGCATGGGCACCCATGGTGACAGCCTGGGATGTTTGGGGGCGGGAGACTATGTTCATGCCATGGGCATCAAGCAGGAGAAGCTGTCAGAACACGATTACCGCCTGCCACTCTACCCTGGAGGTCTGGGGAAGAGCACAGAGCTGCTGGAGGTTACCGTCAGTAACAACCAGAACCTGCTGGGCCATGACCTCAACATGGGCAACGTAAGTACTGCTGATAGGACCTCGATGTGTGCGGGGACATGGTATTGCGAATCGGTAGCTATCCTATACATGTATGATTTGTCATAGTTACATTTCCTCAGTGAATTAAGTTTGGAGCTGAAACAATTAATGTGAATAATAAGTTGGTTGATCTAAAGAAAGTAAATATCCGCTATTGAAAGGGGAAAATACCTATTATGAAATACTCTCAAACATGAAAACTCATTGTGTTTATTTGTTGGTTTTGGTTGGACAAAGTCAGACTTATTTTCTCAAATAATAAAATTCTGGTTTGTCAAAGGTCAAGTTGTCCATTGTCAGTGGAGTTCAAATCTGGAAAAGATAGCCACTTAACTGTTGCACCAGTCAAAGAAGAGGAAATAAAAATACAAAGACTGCATGACAGAGTATAATATTTTTCCTTCAAAAAAAGACTTTAATGAATAATTTTTTGTCACCTTTTTAATGGATTGATTAGAACACTGATACTTGGGGAAATGGTATATCGAAAAATAGATGAACATGTACAAATGTACTGGTTCACAAACATTACGTACATAAACATTATGCATCTTTCTTTATATATATATATATGATAAGATGAATGAATTCCTGGAGACAAAAGTCTTCATCACTAGATTTTTGTTTTCTTTTTAAAGTGGAACGTTGAGAAAAAAAAATACATTTTTCACACTCATGACACAGTCTGAGAAATGCTGTCAAAAAACTAACAGCATTTATTCTCAGTTCCCATGTAATCAACACGGCACCGTCTTGTACCTTAGTGCATTATTGCTTTATTTGTTTTTCTCTGGTTTTGAAAGCTGTGAGATTTAATATTGGCAATATATTCCCTCATAGTTTTATTAAAAAAAAAAAAAGCTGTTTATTTTGAATAATTTTATGCCCAGTCGGCCCTGCTGTGTTGTCAAGCAGCTCATCTTTTAAAAACCCGAGGGGGAGGAGCCTGATGGAGCAGCTGAGGAGCTCGTGTGAAACTAGTTATGGAGACATAAATCTACTGACGGCTTGAGATGCAAAGTAGTTTCTCTTTCTGGGGAGAAGGGTGATGTCATCCGCCCTCAGCATGAATGAGAATGTCTTGGCAAGGACACAGCTGTCTCGTTTGAGCTTGCACTTCATTTCAGACGTCTTTTGTGCTCATTCAAATAGAAATATACACAGCCACACTCCCATAACAAAAGCAAGTCTACAGAGGTCAACACGGCCGTATATTGAAAACCACAATCAGTTATTATCTTGACTGAGCTGCCTCTTTTAAAATTGTATAGTCAAGGACAATTTCCTGTATTCACATCAAGAGCATTAGACAAGAGTGACGTCTTATTTTGACATATTCATTTTCCAGTTATATAAAAGAGAAAAGCTATAAATCCTCTGCTTAAATTTTTTTTTCAATAAAAATCAAATAAACGATTCGTCACTTCTCAGAATTGTAGCTTTACTTAGGTTTGTGCATGTTGGGATGGCATTTTTGATGAGTAAGGCTGTCTCTAGTTGGTATTCTGCTGAAACAGAAACTTGTTTTACTTTGGCTTGGCTCTCCTGTTTTTACTCTAAAGAGGGGGCTGATTGTAAGAACAGCAGGTGTATGTCCACATGCGCCCTGTCAGTGTCTGTGTGGTAGCAGTGTGCTAACTGAGTAGCAGACCAGATAGAAAGTACTTGCAACGAATAACCGGTTGCATATCCACGTTGCCTGTTAATTTTGTGTTTTCTTATTCCGCCCACCAGTGTCACGTCTCGCACAATGAGCATCCAATAGACAATCGGTAGATATTGTCCAAGTGCTTTGTTTGTTTGCATGAGCAACAAACATGAGCTTGTTTGCATGATGGTTTTAGACTAGAGGTCCTTAACCTTCAATCAAGTGATTTCCTTGTTAGGGTTCGCTCTCACGGCCCTCTGCCTCTCCCTTTGTCATCCTCACAGCTGCCCAGCCAGCTAGGAAAGGAGCCCACAGGGAGAAAAGGTCGGAGGTCAAATGGTGATGGACAGGAGGGTAAACCAAGAAAGAAGAGAAGCGAGGCAAAGGTTTGTCCTGGATTTATTTATGTTATAAATGCAGTCATATTTTATTTAGTCCTCGCCATGCCTGGTTATTTACACCTGAAATTACAAAATAGGTTTATTCATTTAAAAATGTAGAAACATAAGAAAAATGCAACAAAAAAGTTTGAATATAAGTACTTTATTTTGTATAAACATGGTGTTGTTTTTTTTTTCGTGTATATTAATATTAATATTTATGAGTGAGCTTTGTGCATGGTTGTAGTTGCCTGTTTTTATCTTGTGTTCTGGGCAGCTTTGTTATTTGTTGACACTGACAAAGTTACAAGACAGAATTTGATCTAAAAAAAAAAAAAAACGACTGAATGATGATGAAGAATATAAACAGAATAATTACGTAGCTTGCAGAAATATCCTACATCCCAGAGGATTCTTTTCAATAACATAGAAGACGAGAGACTGAATCTGACCTCTCTCTCTCCTTTATTGTTTTACAGCAATCAATGATGCTGGATGGAGATGGAGGCTGCCTGTCACCCGGAACCAAGCCTCACATCTGTGAACACTGCACTGCATCCTTCAGAAGCTCCTATCACTTACGGAGACATGTCCTCATTCACACAGGTATTGGAATGTGCAGGTTTACCACCAGAGTACAGCCGTAGGTCATTACTGACAGGGATCTTAACACAACCCACACTAAGGCCTCTCCATTAATGGTGTGCACCACTGCTTCCTCCTTGCTACAGAACTGCGCAGCAATTAAAGAACTACTCTCTATTTTCTTAATCTCTCCTTTACTACGTTTCAAACTGATTAGCTGTTACATTATTATTGTGTCATTCCAAAACTGCCAGTTCAGTGAACTAGAAAATTGATTTAAAGAGTGGAATATAAACAAAGGTCACACACTATTGATCATAGTAGGCTTGAGCTCTGTTTTCCTTTGTACTTTTTTTTTATTTTTTATTTAAACTTGAGTGAGCACTTGTACAGTCATGAAGTTGTAAAGGGGAAAAATCTTCTACATGTGTTTGCGTTATTCTGTTATGCTTCTGCGAGTCATGCTCTGTTAGTGAACCTCGTCTTAGGTGGGAAATCAACTTCCGATAGTTACATCACAAGCATGTACATCTCCCGTGGTCCTATTTCAGGTGAAAGACCCTTCAGATGCAGTCAGTGCAACATGAGTTTCATCCAGAAGTATCTTCTCCAGCGGCACGAGAAAATTCACAGTGGTGAGTGATTGTCGACAGCCATACAAGGGTCTTTGTCCAACCCTGTGTGTGTTTCCAGTGAAGCGTCCCAACCTTGAGCGCTGCTGTTTTTGTGTGACAGGAGAGAAGCCATTTAGCTGCGACCAGTGTAACATGCGTTTCATTCAGAAGTATCACATGGAGAGGCACAAGAGGACGCACAGTGGAGAAAAGCCGTACAGATGTGAGACCTGCCAACAGGTTTGTGAACCTATTCAGTCGTCCTCTCTGCTGGGATTGATCGTCTTGTGTACCTATTCATGTTTATCGCATTTTTCAAATGTTGTGTTTTTGCTTTTCAGTATTTTTCCAGGACAGACCGACTGCTTAAGCACAAGCGAACCTGTGGAGACGCCATAAAGAAGGGGCTGGATCCCGGGATGATGGAGCTCGGTTGTGTAGACATGGGACATGGCAGCTATGGAATCACTCAGGGAAATGCTGGGAGTACTGGTAGGAAGAGAGGAAGGTCCAAAAACGCTGGAGAGGCAGGGGAGCGCAAGAAGAGGAAGGGAGATGGAGGAGGTGGCAGAGTGCCTCACATTCAGGGGGCTGTATCTGGAGAATACAGCATCCATGAGTACTCTGTGGAGAATCCAACAGTGTCTTCCTCGACCGAGCCAGGACCCAGCATGCAGCACGGCCACCACGGCCGAGCCCCAAAGATGGCTTTTAAGAAGGCCAATCGTAAGGGCCTGGATAAAGCAGGTCTGGAGCAGGACAAAGCAGGTTCACTGCAGCAGGGTGGGGGCATGGACGGTCTCGGCCTCATGCAGGGTAACGGCGCCAAAGTAGGGCCTACCACCAGCAACTATGACGACGCCATGCAATTCCTGAAGAAGAGACGTTACCTTCCAGCAGCAAATAATGCAAACGCCTCAGGGCCCGCAGTGACCGGGGGAGCCAACAACGAGTACGACGTCAGCGTTCACTTGTCTTCCCAGCCTTCTGTCATTCACGGCGTGGTCTCCAGCGTGTTGGACAGCGATGCTTCCCTCGGTCTCGACAAGTCGGGGATCCCCGACGAGGTTCTGCAGAGTATCCTCGACCACTACTCCCAGAAACCAGACGCCTCCCACCACGACGTTCACTTCGACATCAGCGACCACCACGTGGACCTGAACCCCGCCTCAGCCGACGCTCCTGACATCGGCCACCACACTGACACCCCCAGCCCGTCAGGAGACAAAACTGTGATGATGCACGAATACTCCCGTTTCCTGCTGCAGGCCTTGGAGCGCACCAGCCACAGTGCCAGCTTCCCCCTGGGCCCCGTGCCTCCTGCCTCAGGACCCTTCACTAGTTCTCACCCAGGAAATCCCCTCTATGCTGACAAGAACATCTACACTACATCCCTGTTGGAGTGTGGGTACAGCCAGTCAGTGGCCTCGCCTTCGCTGCCCTCCTCTGTGCCAAAGTCTCACTTTGTGATGCTGACAAGCTCCTCACCGCAGCACAGCTTCCACCTGAGCAGCCTAGACGCCCCCACACACCAGCAGCTCACCCCTTCTCAGGAGCTCACTGACCAGATGGAGAAGCAGCACTCCTCCACTCCCCCTTCATCCTACCAGATCAGCCCATCTGACCTGAGCAGCCAGAAGGACCAGCAGCCAGTCAAGAACGGCACGGCGGTGGTGTACCCTCTGGCTCCCTCGCAGGATCTGGCATCTCTGGACTCCTCTAAGCCTTCCTACCAGATAGAAAACTTTGCCCAGGCCTTTGGCTCTCAGTTCAAGTCAGACGGCCGTGGCTTGTCTTATGGCACTGACTCTAGCGGGGCGGTGGTTCACAGGATACGGACGCCTGTGTCTGAATTCTCAGGGTATAGTAGTTTGTTATCTGATGTCAATGAGCCAGTAAGTACAGGTTCCAAAACTCCAACAAGCCAAAGCTACAGATGAGAGCCTGAGAGGGAGAGAACACTCTGTCGTTCTTATTTTAATTTTTTTAGTGCTCCTATTTTATTATTATTATTGTTATTGTTATTATTATTATTTTTTTAAGTGACATCTATATTTTAATTATACTGATGTTCTGTCCTCGTGCCCACTCTCCTCTCCCAGCAATAAGCCTGCAAGGCTTCCCGCAAAATGCAATTTTTTTTAAGTATGGATTATTTTTAAGTTAAAAGTGTATTTACTGTTTATTCTTGTCATATTAGTGACTGAAAGTACTTTTGGAGTAAGCGTAGAGTAGTGCCGGACATATTTCTTTTACAATGAGCTGGTGTTTGAGCAATCAACGTTACAAGTGTGGAATAACAATAGAAATAATGGCAGGGAATAGCCCAGAATTGAAATGGCAAAAAAATGTCTGTTACAAGGTTAAAAGTATTACTCAGGAATAAGTGGAAAAGCTTACGAGGTACAGTGAGCCCTCTTTTCAGAAGTGTATGTTTGCGACTTCAGAGAGGATCTTTCTTATGTTTTGTTACTTGTTGAATGAGTGTGACTTAAACAGACTGCTGCCAGCTCACTTGAACACTGAAAACACTTTCTACTTGGCTATATAGAGATTATGGTACTTTCATGTCAATGTGAAACTCATATTTGCTTCAATAAGGGCCATATATATATATCTATATATATTTATAAGAATATATATTATGTAAAATAACAGTTTTAATCATTCTGGGGATCTGCCAGTTGAAGTTGAGGAAGAACGAGGGCTGGTTCCGGGGCTAAATGTTGTCCTTGGTATATTTTTGGAGAACAAAAGTGATGTTGGGGCTTTTCTTTGGCCAATAGAGGTTGCTGTTGGACAGCGATGGAATGGCCTTCCCCTTTTCCTGTTCTCCTCTTCTTCCTCTTAAAAAGAATCCAGTTAGCACTTTGAGCCGCTTTCTTACATTGAGTTAAGTGTCCCGTCGGATTAAGGAAGCTCAAACATCAGGAATGGACTGGCTTTTTGACAGGCGTGTTGCTGTATGGGCATATGCAGATGGCGTTTCTTTGGCCTGGAGATACAGTGGGATGGGAGTACCCTTTGTTTGGGGAGCATGGTTTTTATGAGACGAAGGGAGGGGAGGGCTGAAATGTGAAAAGTGGGATTTTTTTTCAGGAATATTTTCTCTTACTTTTAGGGAGGGTCTAGCTCAGGAGGGAGGGAGGGCTTTTAAAACTATTTAATCGGGATAATGTAAATGTAATTCATACCCCTAGTTTTAGTTTGACTTGTTATCCACCTTAGCGGCTTTCTTATTGATGACAAAATGTGTTAGTGATCAAGTATTTGTTCAGCTGTTACTGAGGCAGCCTTGTGCGCTATGAGCCAAGAGGCGGCCAACCGGAAATGTGTATACATTTAGATCCTTGGCGAGCAGACTTGTCCCGTTAGAAATTGGGTGCCTATTCCTCAGAAGTACAGATGCAAGATATTGTCTAGTAAATGTTAGATGTACTTTCTTGCTGATTATGAAATGTTTTTGACTTTTTTTTTTCTTCAAAGACAACAAGTGCGCTGTCTTCCATAGCAACAACTGGCCTCCTGCTGGAAACGATATCACTCTGCTGTACGACTCTTTGTGCCCGTTGTTTTAAGCAATCATTGAACATGGCAGTCAATGCAACGCTGTAATATCTTAAATTTGCCATGTGGAACAGTTGAGGCGTTAAACCAGAATACCTCATATCACAACAAACCAGGGACAACGGAGTGACGGTTTGATGTATGTAGCAGAAAAGCTGTTGTATGTATAAAAAAAATGTCTCTGCGGGACTATTCTGAAACAGTTGTGTACATTTATGACCCATTAAGACTCTTGTTTCTGTTCAAGGGTTTTTGTAAATGTCTCACACCAACCAGTGTTTCTCTTCAGTTCTCCACATCTTATTTGCCATACTGTTTCAGTACGCTTATTGTTTACAAAAAAAAAATGTACAAAACACTACATTCATTTTGACCCCTGTATAAATTTATTTTACTATCTTTTCCCCCTTTTTTGTATCACCGCCAAATTTTTTAGCTGATATCTTCCTCTTTTTTTTTTTTTTGTTCTTTCAGATTCTTGTGACACGTTTCACAAGACTGTACTTGTCCAATGAAATGAAAACTGATTAATTAGGGAGAAAACAATAAAAGCTGTTAACAGAAAAGTGCTTTGACTCCATCAGTTCTCTTCTGCTGAAAGGCTGATATCGACACACAAAAAACTATAGTTAAATTTTGCAGTATTTAATCTCACCACTGGGTGGTGCTAATGTTGTAACACTGGGCTCCTGTCGCACCCAAAGCTCATTTGATCTGTCCAAGTATAAACATCATATTAGTCATCCTGTAAAACACGGATTCTGCTAACTTCTAGTTTCACATTATCAACTAAGATTCTAAGAATTGTTATGTACAGATAAGCAGTGCAGCCTCCACCCCGAGCCAGTTTGCAGTCATATTGTTGGTTACTTGGATTCAGATAAATGGAAGTAAGTCATATAAAACAGACAAAATGTGAATGCGTGTCATGACCTATATATACTTGGCTCAAGATTGAAATGAATGCAGCCCCCGTCCCCCCTTTAAAGTGTCACCTCAATGACCTGGATGTTCTTGTCAGTCACTTCTATAAAGTCACATCACACCTTATAAAATGCTGACCTGAGACTTGGTGTCGCAGGGTGTAATAAAATAAAAGCTTTGTTCTGTTTTGTAAACAAGTGGAACACCAAGTGGGTGTGGATTAGTCAAACATAGCCGCTGTAGCTTTGTGGGAACGTTTTTTTTGCATTGCAAATACTCTGGTTAATATTAACCAAACCGTCCATATTCATCCACTCTCAAAAAATGCGATTTTCTAAACCAGCATTATGTTTTTTAGCGTTTCCTTCATGTGATATCAAAGTGGCTGAATGATGGGTTGAATTTAAAAGCTGAAGAAATACCCTGCTAGTTGCTTATTTTCTTCCAAAGCATGGCGTAGTTATATAACATGACCACACCTCAAAATGTCAGTAACATGTTACGGTCTCGTTTCGACCTTTCATCTTGTCACAGACATTTGCGATTTAATTTCCTTTTCTGTGTGTAGATCAAAAAGCAGAAGAGAATTAGTCCGCTCTCCTGTCACCGGAGACCCTTTGATGAATTTGCAAATTTTGCATTGCCTTATCGACTTGTGTCAAAACTTTAACTGTGTGATCACGACATTAACCAAAGGTCTGTTAAATTTTATCTATACATTCCATGTACCCTCTTGACTCAATATTGTATGTGTCATCGTTTCCTGGAAAATAATTAAAAAAAAAAAAGTCTCATAAAGGCTCAGGTACAAATGAAGGTGTGACGGGGAAGAATATTATTTTGCAATCAATGAATTGTTGACTGGAAAAACGGTGTATTTCCTTGTGGTAAGTGGGTCTTGATGAGGTGTCTTCCTGCCCTCAGTTGGATGAAGTTCAGTAGACAAGAGAGTGACGTGCATCATGTTCTTATCTACAAAGCTGGGAAATGGCTGCATATTGGGTTGTGTACACAGTGAGATAAGGAATGAGGAACAACAGCAATAAAGGGAAGGAGTTATAATGACGCTGCAACGTGGTCACAGGCGAAATCAATTAAATGAAAGATTTTTGAAGAATGCAAAAATGTCTTCACAGGCATCAGTGATGATTTTGATCACTCACATTAATTTGATCATAGACTGAAATGTCTATAATGACAATGACTGTGGCGACGCTCGGATAGTCCAAGGTTAATGTCAAGTTTGTCACTATCAGGTCTTACCTTGGTGTAAATATTGCATATTTACTGTGTTAGTTGTACTCCACCTGTAAAATGTAATCATTTTCATTAGCGTCATCTAGTTGGCTAGCTAACGTGCTAAACTAACAAGCATTTAACCACGAGGCCACAGCTCCCCCTGCATATTTCATGTTGCACGCAAGTGATCATGTGTTACTGTATATCAAACAGAAGAGGAAAGCCTCCCTGATCAATGATGACCCCTCACACCCAATCCACCACTCATTCTTGTTATTTGCACCCGACAGGTGCGCCATAACCTCTCTGAACGACATTAAATATGCCCCGCAGTCTGTTGCTGTTTTTTTTGGATGTGTGTCTTTCATTTGTGTTTGTTTGTATGTTTTTTACGTGAAGCGCAAGCCACCTGTTGATCCCCGTCAAAGCAGAACTTTTGCCACCGTCTGAGCCAGACAATAAGGCTTTATCTTATCTCGTTTAATGGGATTAAACGGGCATAAATATGAACGCTTTGGTCCTCCTTTCTTTAATTCAAATTCTTTAATGCCAGGAAATACAAATGTTTCAATAAAAGAAATGCCCCTGAGCAACAATGGGAACGGCGCTGAAATAAGAGACGCTTGTGTCAACAGTGAAAGGCCGGCTAGCATAGCTAGCCTCATGGGTTGCCAGGCTAAAATTCAACACACGGTGTTGAAAAATGTTGCAATGTTTGCGACTATTTGCATGCGATAAGAATGGGGTCAGGTGTGTGTGTTCATAGGCTGGATATTAGCTGTGCCTCTGATCGAGGAGTGTCCCTGGCCACAGCCATAAACACCACGTAATGGAAATATTTCAGATGTGAAGAGATGGGATGAGCATTTGCGTGGAGACATTTCCGTACCGCTTTAATAAATAGCTGAGAGGCTGCCGTGACAAATAAAGCATTAACGTTGTCGAGCGCAGATAAAGTCCAATCCTTAGTTAAACAATAACACAAAGTTTCACACATCTAGGCACCAAAATGAAAATACTTCCTTAAAATGACAGTTTTGTGGTGTTTAGTGTAGTCTACAGTAAAAAACATATAGTATCAGCAGCTTCTAATAAAGCTGCAAAGGCTATGGTAGTTGGGTTACAGAAATATCAGAAGGAAATATTGAAGCACCCAAAAAGATTTCCTGATTTCCCAATTTTAGACGCAGATTGCATTTCTATTGTAAACACTTGACTAATACACTAGCTGGACTATTATCTCCATCAATCATCTGCAGAAGTATCACAGCTGCAGAGGAAAATAAGCAAGTATTTCTTGGAACAAGAAATGATACTGATAATATAGCAGCGATATAAGTAAGGGCCGCCGTCCAACATTGTCACCGTTAGTTGTAAACAGTGGCAGATAACACTCACAAAACGCGTTCGACAATAAACTGTTTTATGACTTCAGTAATCAAGTTGTGCTGCTGATCTCGATAAGGACATCAAACGAGAAACACTCGGTTAGCTCTGCGTGTCAAGAGTCAAGCCATTCCTGACATTTATCTGAGAGCTGGACCAATAACTTCCACATCTCTGTTTAGTTACAAACGTTTGGCTGTGGCGGATGGCAATTTAATGATGAACTCTTTGCATATTCCATCTGCACAGGCTTCCTATTAAACTCATTTGATCCCATGTGTCATTTCACTCAAGACATTTCTGTTGCTACCTTCTGAAGAATATCACTTGATGCCGGTAACAGCCCGCTAACGCTTCCTCCACCAAAACCTCGTTTCTGCATTTAGTTCCTCACTATGCTACATTACTTCTCTGAATGGTGTACATGTGTAGATGGTCTGGCTGTAGTCAGCTGTTGGGTAGCTGTGTTCAAAATGTGTCTGAAAACCATTCGTACTAACTAGCGTACTTGTTCAATGTTGTCATGTATCACCAACTTGCACTGTGGCTTTCAGTTTGTGGCCATATAGCACAACAGCCATTCCATTGCCCAGAGAGTCCTCCTTCTCCTGGTTACTTTTTCCAGCATCTCTTTTAGAACCAGTGGAAGGTTTCCTCCCACCTCTGTCCACCAGCTGGACTCGCTTGTTCCTAACTCATATTCAAAGATGAGTCAAATGAACTGTTGGTCTGTTAGTTTGTTTGTTTTTTTAGGATTATAATCCATTCTTGGATCTGGTTTTGTTTACTTAAGTATTTTTGTTTTTAATTATTTTGCATTTACAGCCAGGTTTCACACTGTGTTGGTTTACAAGGTAAATGAGGCAATGTTTATGCCAAGAAAGATTATATTAGTTACCGTTGCTTCACAGTAAAAAGAAACAGCAATAAGTGCTATCCCTATAACGCACAAAGTCAGTGGGATTGTTTTCTTGTTTTGAGTTGCTGTGCTTCAAAAGGTGCAGGTGGGTTGCAAAATCCTTGGTTGATTAGATTTTTTTTATATATATTTTTAATTTTCCCCCACATGTTTAAATTTCTTTATATACACATTAACATGAATCCAACACATTTAAGGGATAAATGGAGGCAGAAGATGTTATTCAGAGATACAGGAGCTGCCTCTGTAGCGCCACACTAGACTTGTATGCAATAGGCCCCGCCCTATCGCTGCTGAGCCAGTCAGGAGGCCGCATATTATGCGTTGTCTGTCAGGTTCCAAGAGCCTTTTCAGTCTGTAGGTGAAATCCCAGAAGCACCCTGCAGTATTACCAAAAGAGAAGCTAACAGTGCAGCTCGCTTCCTTCAGCCAACTACTGAGGCCAAAATGGATCACATTGTCGCTTGAACAAAAAATAAAATAAAAATAATATTCGAACCTGTGTATTATTTGAGTAGCTTACAATTGAAAGCAGCATGGTAATAATAATGCATATTCATAATTTGCACTAGGCCGACATAAGATAAAGCACATATAGTAGGCAGGGGGTCCCTACTTAATCCCTACTCCATCAGTTTAGGGTCCTTGGCCTGAAAAAGGTTGAAGACCCTTGATTTAAGCAATAACACACATGTCCAGTTATATTTCTGATCACTATCTTTGAGCAAATCAGTCTCAAGTCTGTGCTCTTTGAGTCATTCTGCAATATATTTCCTTCTTATTATTAAATAATGCCATACACTTTCGATCTCTCCGTACTGAAATGTTCCCATTGGCACAAATACATTGTCACAAACAGCGACCTAAAAACCTCAAACAAACACAAATGGTGAATCCACTATGGATAAGTGAGATGGAAAGTTTTTAAAAGTAGGTGAAGTGTAGTTTTAAGCCCTTGAGATGAATAGAAAAGTCTGTCAATAATTGCATGCTTTGTGTACTACTTTCATAAGATGTGGTTACACAACAGAATGATGTATTAAGGTCCTTTCTTTTCTTGTCTAACCTGACAGAACTCATTTAGCCTGAATGGTCATCCATTTATAAGTGCACTGTAACAACATGAAGAAAAGAGAGGATGCCGTGGACAGTCTATTATGTTTTCATCCAGAATGGCTTTGTACTTCAGCATTCTCATTTTGTACAATGAAGCCCCTTAAAAAAAAAAAAAAAAAAAAAAAAAAAATATATATATATATATATATATATATATATATATATATACAAGAATTTAAAAAAAGAAAAAAAACATGTAAATAAAGGCATGCTTGCATTGTATGCACTTCCTCTAAGCAATGTCCTCAATTTTTCTGTAACCAGAAAGTAACACACACACGTTCGTGCTCTTTTTGCTGCGAGGCATGTCACATTAGCTGTTTTAATCCCAGTTCAAAGTCAAGGTGACCTGCTCTTGGACATGACGCTGCTAGAGGACAGATTTTGATACAAATCTGCTGAAAGAAATCTGAGAACCTGAAGGGAGAAACTCTGGTAGGTCCTGTAACTCAGTGAGAGGAGGAAGGGATTCAATATTATCAATAAAATTCTGCAAAAGCGTTCGGTTTGACTGTAAAACTACATACTGTTGGGATTTTGGGTGCGCCACTGTGTGCCGTTCATTGTTAAAACTTGCTGATAGAGGGATGATTAAACTGGTTAAATATGAGTGGAATTCCTTTAATGCACTGCAATGAAAATGAAATGAAATGTTGCCTTTAATTGTTGATAGAAATCTTTGTCCTCACCATATCTTTAGTGAAAATAGTAACTCAGTGTTTGACTTTTCGTACCATGACCATTTTTTATGCCAGGTTTGGCGACTGTTGGAAGGATTACTATTAAACAATACATTCCACAGGCATATGGTCCGTGGATCATTCTATTGCCACATCAAGATTTAAAGACAAAAGACATTTTGTCATTTTTATTTTGTGGGGCACATGGGAACACATTCTTCTTACGGACAAGTTGACTTAAAACTTCAACACCAATTAGGATTTAGCTCAAATCAGATATTTCAACATGGGTTTTAATGTGTGAACTATCCAGTGTAAACAGTTTCTCAGCTTTAACTTTGGTGTGTTATGTTGATGCTTGGTGCGCAGCCAAGACTCACTGTTCACCCACTTTATTAAGTCTCTAGTTTATTTAATGGCTCAGTCTATGGTGTACCAAAGCATGCTTGTTGAATGAAAGTGCATTAAGCTATGAAGTGATATCATAATGCGCTTGTAAAAAGACGTACAGTCACAAAGTTTTTAAACAAATCCAAAGCTGACTACACTATAAGCTTAACAAAGAGCGTGAACGTCATTAGCAGTAGGCTATGCTTGCTAAACATTAGCATCTTCTACTAGAACTGGTGGCTAGATTTAGCCTCAGAGCAGCATGGATTGTTTGACATTTCATTGGAGTAGTTAACTTTCTCTTCCCTGTGTATTTTAAAATGGCTGCCTTTATACATTCATTGATGTATTTGTGGAGATGCACAGGATCAAAGCTGTCTACCACACAATACATTTGGTTTGCGACTCTGTCCTTTGTCCTTGGGCAAGGCACTTATTTGATCCCTCTGTACTGTGCGTTTGAACCCAGAGCTAAAAATAGACTTTTATTGTTCGTTTTTCTTCTTCCTTTGCGTTGCTGATGGCAGGTTTATGGGAGACAGGCCCAGCGCGTGGGTGGAGGAAGAGCAGTACAGTAATGATGATTGACAGGGCAGGCGGCCAATCAGGCGAGGCTAAGGCTTTTAAGAGTGTCAGGGGCTGCGGCTCCAGACTAGACCACCTGTAGCAGCCTGGAGGAAGACACGGCCTCTGGAAGCACCGTTATTTTCTACGTTACACCGGCGGGACGCGGCACTTCTTCACCGGGTGGCCCTTTTCAGAAGAACCGTTTAACGACACCAGAAACATGTTACTCAGATATCTACCTCTCCTGTTTCTCTGCGGGGCTCTCTTCAAAGGTGAGTGGAGTTTACTTCCACACTTTTTCTTAGAGCAGAGACAGAAGTTAACGTTTGAGTCCATGTTCAGGTTACTAGTTGCTGTTTGAAACCTCAAATATTTATCTTACTTAAATATATATGTGACGGAGGTATCTTTAATTTTCTGTATGATGACAATATCAGTCAATAAAACAATAAAAGGTCCTAAAAATGACCATGAACAACATCACGAATGACGTATCATTATCAGCATTTTAACTGTATACACGCACATCTATCTATCTATACACTATACTATACAATTATTTTTTTAAATGTTTTGTTTTCATCTGCTTTTGTGCTTTTGTCATTAATGAACAATTTCATATTTTATCGTAATAAGTATCTTAACCTAAGGTGTGGAACAAAAAAACACGTACACTGGATTATTATTATTATTATTATTTATTTATTTATTTATTTATTTTTTATTGTCCTGTTATTATTATTGAAATTTACATCTGAAATAGGACCACAGGTGAAAAGTTTGTACCTTTTCCCGCCGTACACATTCACGGGGGGGTTGGTTAAATAGTCTTGAGCGTGACTCACTGCTCCTTCAGTGTGACTCAAAGCTCCTTGGGGGTGGACAGATGCCAGCGAGGAGGCCTGGGTCAAACGACAGCCGGCTCCCTGAAGCGCAGCACACTCCACTCGCAAAGTTTATTCTGCGAGGCCTCGGCGGCGGCGCTGAAGCCGCTTGAGGAATTTTGATGATGCTCACTCAAGCCCCAGAACGTTCCAAATCCATTGGTCACTGCTCCACGCGCTGAAGTGCATCTCTGTGTTTCAAACATGTGAATACTGCGAGTCGGTCATATGCTGGAAGCCTGCAGGCTGCTTGTGTGTCTCCCTTCCTGTCATGTGGTTATTTGTATAGAAACAGAGATAGACAGAGGGAGGCACGGAGCTGGTGGCAGCTCTGTTCGTCTGAAGTAGCAGTAAAGAGGTCCAGATGAAAAGACCTCCTGAAGGCCGTGCTCCTCCTCCTCCTCTGAGTCTGAGTCTGGCGCCACATTTTGTTGAGCTTCCCTATTAGAAATCCTTCACAATAAATGTCGTCTTCTCCTCCCCTCGCTCTGCTACCGCTCTCTCTCTCAAACCACATGCTGTATCATGGCTCCATGTGTCGTGTTATGCTGGCCAGTCATCACTAAGTCATTACTGAAGCATCCAAGACTTCTTCTGGAATGAGAAATCAATCAATCGGTCAGATTTTGTTCACAGAGAACCTTTCAGAATAAATCGTTGTCATTCAAAGTGCTTTACATTTTGATTGACAAATATACATATTAAAAGTGAAACGGGAAAAAGGGCATGGAAACTAATGTACACTGCATCTGTCATAAAGAAAAGGATGAGGTAAAGTAGTGAAAGGTCAGTATCAGAAAAAAAACTGATATAAAGATAAAAACAGACAACAAAATATAGAATAAAATATAAAAATAACAATAAGAGACGTAAAATGTAATAAAATAGAAAGACTATCAAACTGGAAAGTGTCTGACCTATATTCCATTTGCTCTGTAATATTAAAATGAGCTGTGTATTATGAGGCAGCGTAATAAATACTACTAGCGTGTTATCTTTGTGGGAAGTTGGCCGAGCCAGTGAATGTCAGTTGTTTTTGTGCGTCACTGACTTCCTCCTCTCCTCGTTACTAGCTTCGGTTAATTGTTCTTTGCCATATTATACTTCCCTCTACCTGCTCATCTTCCTCATTCCACTCCCTTCTACCTGCTGACACCAATTGTTTTTAGTACATCCACTTTTCACGCGCACTTGTTGCTGCGGTTTCACCTCAGCCTCTGCTCCCTCCGTCGCTGCCGTCGCTGCTGTCCCTGCTGTATCCTGTTGGATTAGACGTGCTCCGGGGCAGTAAATCTCACTCTGTAATTGGAAAGCATGTGCTGGCGGAGCTTTAATTGGATATGATATGCGCAGAGGCCCCGCCAGTGAGCTCTTGCTTCAGGGAGCCATCTGTTACCTCCAAGTTACAGTAAAGGAGCTCTGTTTGCTCGGATAGAAACAACTCATTTCTGTCTGCCTCCTACTGTTGAGGACTCTGGAGACTGTCTGATGAGCAAAGAAAGCAGAGAAATGGCTATAGTACGAAACCAGAATCAGAAACAGAAGGAAAGCCGTGGCCCTGTGTCGGGCATTCAGTCTGACTCCTCAGCAGCAGGAAGAGCCACAGTCCAAGTTTATGTGACAGTCCAGATGGAAGAGAGCAAGGTCTTTGTTTAAATTTGCACAGTCATCTTTTGTTAGTCATCTGTTAATGATACAGAATGCTGTTAATACATAAAGTAAATAAATGATCTCGCTCACCATTCCATCCATCAAATAGATGGAGCGGATTGAAATGCTTGTATTGTTGGGGGGTTAAAGGGGGATTTGATATATAATAATTTTAATAAATACATTTTAAAGAAATAAATTTGTTTCATATATGAGAAAGAAGAGAATCAAATCCCCAGGGCCCGATTTATTCTCTGTTTGTCACCGATACTCTCCAAATATAATTAAATCATATACGATTAAACAGTTCAATTAAATGATTGTTTCAATATTTGTTTAAAGACGGTCATCAATCTGCTAATAGCACTTGAAGGTTATAATGCTCTTGTTTGTGTCAGAGAGGCATTGTTGCCATGATGAATTGAATCGTGGCACAAGATTAAAGGCTAATGTGAAAGAGTTTAACGGAAAACAGAATATCAGAGAAAGCTATTCTGTATGACTGCATTAGTTTTAACCATGTACACTGATGTGTACTGAATAAACTGGCATGTATAGGTCTGCAAATCATTAATAACTTTATCAGATCAAATGATAATTTCAGTGAATGTCTGTTGATCAGTCTCAAAATGAGATGAGTGATGACTGAGCTTGTAAATTTGCAGAATTTGGAACCGGGTGTCTGTGGTGACAGACAAGTGTTCGGTGGAAATCTTGTAAATGCGGTTCAAAAACACTAGCACTTATTCCCAGGGGGGAGCTAAAGAGAACATCTCTTGAGTTCGCTACATTAAAGCCTAAAGTGTTTTCTATAACTTAAATATTCAGTTTCCATGAAGCCATCCATTTGTGCAAAACCGTAAAGGGCAACAACAACAACCATTTGGAATTTGTTTATAAGAAAATAACCATTATCAAAAAAGCTGGATATTCATTTATTGAGAACAATGTTTCCAACTATCCATGTTTTCTCGTATTGGAACATTGACTTCCACCATGTTGCCCAGCCCTGATCAGTTGTGTTGACACTCCTGTGAGGACATTCCTGCTGAAATGGCGTCAGCTGTGCTGCTTTGATGTGGCGTCCCTCGGGCCTTGTTTTGATTGGGCGCTGAAGGAGGCTGACCTGTGTACATCCATTGGTGTGCCATGAGGTTTAAAACGCAGGAATGAGCCCCTTTAAACGCAGGAGGTCATAAAGCAGTATGCGAGAAATTCATTCGATCTCTCGTTAGCTGACAAAGGGCGCACGGTAATTAGCCATGAACTGTGGTCCAGTACGCTTCTAGCATTCTTTGATCAGCTGGCTTGAGATGTCATACTGCATGATTTCTGAAACACGGCCGCTGCGCACGCGTCACCATAGGTCAGCCCTTCACATGACTCCTCTGTCTCTCTAATGAGATCCTGCCTTTTGGCCTCAGGCTCTTCCTGACGGTTGGGTCGCAGCCTGTCAGTTCATCTCCTGCTCTGTGTGCAGTCTCTAATCAGGTATGCGCTTCGCACAGTGCTGCTGGATGTAAAAAAAAAGTATTTCAGGAATGCTGTTTTCTTCTAATCCTGAAGATAAAATGGACTACTTTCATGGCAACATTGAGAAATAAAGAAATAGTTTGATGTCTTGGTGTCAGTGACCCCCCACCCAGCCTTGTGTTTTCAGTAGCGGTTAGCGCTTATTACCTTGGAGTGGTAGCAGAAGCGGGACGTTGAGCACGAGAGTTCGGGGGGGCTGGATGTGACAGTCAGCCATTGAACGGGTACTTCACGGAAGTGCTATTGTGTCACATAAGAATTCCCCTGAAGTGAAGTGCAGCGCGGAGCTGAAACACAAGCACTGATGCCAAAGTCTAACTCGGCCTCTCTCACTCTGTTTCTGTCAGAGGTTTGAAGTGAGGCAAAGCTCTGACAGCTGGAAGCAGCCATCTCCTCAGCAACCGATACTTTACTACACTGCGCTTGTTTGATTTACGCTGAGCAATAAAAGGAAAGATAGAGTGGTTATAGTTTGTCAGACCTTCTCAGCGGAGTTGGAGCAAAGCCGGACCTTCTTATCCACATCCTCCTGAGTGTGTGTTCATGACCTTAGACCCACTTGTCACCCTGGCCGACACAGTCATCTCTTTTGTGTCTGTTGGGGATTATCCGCCAAATCCTTGGAGACAAGGCTCCCATTTAGACGTGCACCACAGAGTGTGCCCTTAATTACTGCACTGTTTCAACAATATTACACTAAGTGTCTGTCTATATGCATCATCTTGTGGGTTGTCATAACCTTTCAGAGTGTTTGGGGTACCTTTGCAGTCATGCAAGACAAAGGCAATTGAAAAGCAGCTCTGTCAAAACAAAAAACAAGTCATCTGAAAATGAAAAAGCTACTTGGATGAGTGGGAAACATCCCAATGTGTCCAATTCCATTTGGACATTCTCATTGAATTGAATGAGAAGGTGTTTCCAAACGCTTGACTGGTAGTGTGCACTTCACTGTCTTTGACATTGATTTGTCTGTTACTTCCTCCTGTGTCCGTAAATACATTTTTATGATGTGGTCATATTGTTCTCTCATGTTTATCTGGATTATTGACCGATAGAATTACCTCAGTGTACAGGGACACTTTGTTCAGTATTACCACTTCAAGGTCGCAGCTTCAGCATCCTTCCAAGACTGAGCTGAGACAAAGGTTGAGACAAAGAATAACAGTGTAGTAAATTTACTGTAACACTCTATGGGAAGACTCATATTAAATGTTGCAACAATGACATAATTACATGGTATTAATTATTTCAGATGCCAAAACATTTATCTGTATGTACATATTTTTCCACTAGAAGACGGGACTTTTCTTCTCTATATTGCCTAATATTTTATTAAATATTTGACTGAACTGAAGTGAAAAAAATACTAGGTTGGTCTGATAGGACAAAAATTCTTCCTATTCTGACATAGATATGGCAGAAAATTCTAAGTGGCCTCAGTCTAAAAGCATGGTACTGGTGCTATCCTGTCTTTTTAACACTGATGCATGTCCAGCCTTTATTACTCCTTAAGTGTTCAGTTAACAAACACCTCCATTTTGATTAGCTTTAATGTACCATTAGTCAAGACACAGATAAAAACTGGTAAACTCTCTATTCTGGCAGTCATGATAAGGAAAATGGTTTCTACATACACACAGAGAGAGCTGAGAGAGAGTCTTTTTGAGAAAGTTTATGAGTCTGTTAAGTTAATGTCTTTTCATTTTGAACCACTTATTGTGTTACCAGTTATGGCTAAAATTGTATTTCTAAATCGTCCTCCACTGCCTTCATTCAGAAGTGTCTGCTGGTTCTGACAATAGCTTAGCACCGAGCTACTGGAGTGGAGCCAGTCACACACACCTGACTAATCTACAGGATGGAGTGTAAACTGAAACTGGCTGTTCGGTTTCAGCAATAGGAAGCTAAACAATGGCTAAAATGTGATGATTTTTTTTTATACAAGCTGATAAAATGCACTGTGAAATACTTAACCTTCAACTCAGACATTCATTGGAATACAAAAGTCCTTGCAAAAGATACAAAAAAAGTTACACAGATAGAATCAAAGTTGCTCAATCTCATCTAAGAGGTTTTTCATTCATCTCTATCTTGGGTTACCCACTAAGATTAGTTTAATCTTGAAGAGCCTATCATAAATGATACATTAGCCTAATAGCATAATTAGCCCAGTCATTTTTTGACTGTTACAAAATCAAAAAAAAACAGCAACAAACAAACAAACAATAAACTTGATAAAAATATATTTTTCTTGTTTTCCAAAAACGTTCAAATATGACTTAGGCAGCTATGCTGTTAGGTGTGTTTTGCTGCACTGATGTCACATTATGTTGCTTCATGTGTAAATACCAAACGCTGCCACTCCTCTATTTTATGATCATTAAAAATGTCACTTCCTCATCTATATTATCTCATCGTCAATGACTTCTTCTACTTACCTAATGTGTAACTTTTTAGGTGTGTGCGTGTATGTATGTTCGCACGCATGTGTGTGGTGCAGTACACGGTGCTGTGTAGTTACTGTGTGCATTAACTACATCATATTCACAAACGTATAAACGTCTGCTGTCGCGGAGTGTGTGGAGCCTGTTGTTTTTCATCTCTAAATGAGTCTTGGTTACTAAGTGATAAATACATTAAGTCATGCAGAGCCTTACACACAGAAAATAATCAAATCAAGTTCAGGATCTGATATTAGTCTTGATATTTTTCACCACTTCCTTGTGCCTTAGAGATGACTTACTGGAGAACGCTGTTTGTGTAAGCCATTCACCCATCTGGCTTTTGGTAGCATGTACCCTCTCTGGCTGCTGAAAGGAGGACATTGCATATAATCATTCTGTGCAGGAGCTGAGCTACACAGACTTAGCCATATCATCAAAGGCCTCCTGCTGTTTGAACCACTCCTCAAGCTGCCCTCTGGCTTCCTCTGTCTTCCTATAAACGCCAAGTGAAGAATGGGAGAGGGTTAAATGGGAACAGGCGTCATGACCATACTAACAGAGGAAGCTCTTTCCTCTAAGGTAGTCACATGAAGTTGGCAGCATTTGTGACTGACACATCTTGGGGTGTAGAAGTCACTGAATTTACAAATGACCTTTAACTCTCCCTGTTCTATTGGGTAGCATCTCAGAACTGGACTTATTGTACTGGACTCCTCATAATTTCTGTCTTGTAGAGAGAAGGTGGTGTACTGATTGTTTTCTGTCCTTTTGTTTTGACTCTAGGAGTGACAGCAGAGAATACCACAAGTAATGCTACAGCAGCTACAGAGGCAGCTAGATCTGTGACAGTTTCCACCAACCCCACAGAGATCACCACCACAGTTGTTGGTGACACAACTCACTCTGCTTTACCAACCGCTGCTTCAACAACGCCCACTGCAAATCCACAGACAAGTCATACCACCAGTTCTAGTGAGACTACAACTCCAGGCACCACACCTGCTCCAGAGCAAAATACCATCAACACAAGTCCAGCAGTCACGAGCACAACAATTCCACCAACCACACACACCACCACTAACGCAACAACTCCAGCAGTCACAAGCACAACAATTCTGCCAACCGCAAACAACGCAACTAGTCCAACAGTCATGAGCACAACAATTCAACCAACCACACACACCACCACTAACGCAACAACTCCAGCAGTCACAAGCACAACAATTTTGCCAACCGCAAACAACGCAACCAACGCAACTAGTCCAACAGTCATGAGCACAACAATTCCACCAACTGCAACCAACACAACCAACACAACAAGTCCAACAGTCATGAGCACAACAATTCCACCAACCGTAAGCAACGCAACCAACGCAACAATTCCAGCAGTCACGAGCACAACAATTCCACCAACTGCAACCAACACAACCAACACAACAAGTCCAACAGTCACGAGCACAATTCCACCAACCGTAACCAACGCAACCAACGCAACAAGTCCAACAGTCATGAGCACAACAATTCCACCAACCGTAACCAACGCAACAAGTCCAACAGTCATGAGCACAACAATTCCACCAACCGTAAGCAACGCAACCAACGCAACAAGTCCAACAGTCATGAGCACAACAGTTCCACCAACCGTAACCAACGCAACAAGTCCAACAGTCATGAGCACAACAATTCCACCAACCGTAACCAACGCAACCAACGCAACAAGTCCAACAGTCATGAGCACAACAGTTCCACCAACCGTAACCAACGCAACAAGTCCAACAGTCATGAGCACAACAGTTCCACCAACCGTAACCAACGCAACCAACGCAACAAGTCCAACAGTCATGAGCACAACAGTTCCGCCAACCGTAACCAACGCAACCAACGCAACAAGTCCAACAGTCATGAGCACAACAATTCCACCAACCGTAACCAACGCAACCAACGCAACAAGTCCAACAGTCATGAGCACAACAATTCCGCCAACCGTAACCAACGCAACCAACGCAACAAGTCCAACAGTCATGAGCACAACAATTCCGCCAACCGTAACCAACGCAACCAACGCAACAAGTCCAACAGTCATGAGCACAACAATTCCGCCAACCGTAACCAACGCAACCAACGCAACAAGTCCAACAGTCATGAGCACAACAATTCCGCCAACCGTAACCAACGCAACCAACGCAACAAGTCCAACAGTCATGAGCACAACAATTCCGCCAACCGTAACCAACGCAACCAACGCAACCAACGCAACAAGTCCAACAGTCATGAGCACAACAATTCCGCCAACCGCAACCAACGCAACCAACGCAACAAGTCCAACAGTCATGAGCACAACAATTCCGCCAACCGCAACCAACGCAACAAGTCCAACAGTCATGAGCACAACAATTCCACCAACCGTAACCAACGCAACCAACGCAACAAGTCCAACAGTCATGAGCACAACAGTTCCACCAACCGTAACCAACGCAACCAACGCAACAAGTCCAACAGTCATGAGCACAACAATTCCACCAACCGTAACCAACGCAACCAACGCAACAAGTCCAACAGTCATGAGCACAACAATTCCACCAACCGTAACCAACGCAACCAACGCAACAAGTCCAACAGTCATGAGCACAACAATTCCACCAACCGTAACCACTGGAAATACCAACACCACCCTTAGTCCCTCAACAACAACCTCAGGAGGTAATACTAACAGCATGATAATTGTTAATGTGTGTTTTTATAAATTATACACTATGACCTGCAGGTGAGAGGGAATGTAATCAGGGAAAATGAGCACACCTGCACAAAGCAGTTTGATGTTGCAGACCTGTACCAAAGTCCATGATAATCCATCTAATATTAGATGAGATATCTTATTAAATACATCAGATGTAAACCTCACACTCAATGATAAACGATGTCTGCAAACCAGGACATTTACATTTTTTTATCAGCAAAATCTGAGATGAGTAATAATATATTTTGACTGGTAACTGACTAATAATTGTTCTTTGTGCAGCTTTATACAGAAACATTATATACATAACCATGGTAACGCTAGGCGACACTGATTGCTGATTCTGTTTGAATATTTGTGCACTGACTGTTTCTTAATTTTGATGATATAGTGACTGGCCACACTACAACTCATCTGACTACTGGAAATACTACAGCTTCACTTACCACCAACGTCACTCCAACCTCCAACACCACCACCCCTACCAGCCCTACTGCTACTACCATCAGCACCATCAGCACCTCAGCTCCAGTTATAGGTTTGTGCCTTTCTCCAGTGTACCTTTTTATGTATCTGCCCCATAATGTCACGAGTTCATGGAGTACTGGTTTTTGCTGTAAGCAAACAAATACGATTTCTCTCAACCACTCCATCAGAAAATCACTTTTGCTTTTAGACTGTCTTTTTTTTTGCCATGGAAATAGCTGTAAAGCAAGTTTCTTCGTGGCACATGAGAAGAAAATGAGATGACAGTTGGTGATGCCTACGTTTTCTTCTATCTCTTGTCAGAGTGTCCTACCATTCAATGTCCATTTGAAAGTGTCTGTCTTAACGGCACCTGCCAGTGTCTCTCTGGTAGCTTCCTGGTGAATGATCGCTGTGAACGTGGTAAGAACATAACATTTCAAGTTTGTTCAGATGCAAAAATGCTCATACTGTTATGGAGATTATTATGAGGTGGAAGCTGTAAGATTGTCACCTTCTCTTCTCCTCCTCTCCACTTAGCCCAAGTGTTCCCCGGCCAGCTTCATCTCTTATCCTTAGAATTTAAAAATGAAATGCTCAACAGGTCCTCGAACATATTCAAGGAGACAGCGGCTAATATCTCAGCAGCGGTAGGTCGTGAGGTCATGAAGCATGTTGAGTAGCTGTCAAACATGCTCCTCTCTTAGTCATTAAGCCATTTTTATTTTGTTTTATAGCTCAGAGCGATCCTTCGAAGTCAGCCGGGGTATATACGGTCTGATGTCGTGCGCCTTGAGTGAGTGTTTTCTCTTTGTCATGCTGCACAAATACATAATGGCACATGTTTTTAAACATTCCTCAAAACTGTCTGTGTTTTTCTTTATTTCTCCAGACGAGGAAGCGTGCAGGCAACTGTGAATAACATATTCCAAAACACCAATGTCTCTGAAGAAGTTGTTAAGAAGTCCATTGACAATGCTATTTCCAACTCTTCAGAAGGTTTACTGGCTGACGCTACATTTGTTGGTAAATACTGTACTAAATGCATGACTTATATCTGTTACTTGATGTAGATCCTTTTCACATACATCTGTTCTATATTTGTTCTGTTTTAGCTACAAACCTCTGCGAGCAGGATCCAGTACCTTGTGAACCCTCCACTTCAAACTGTGCAAATAAAGATGGCCGCGCTCATTGTACCTGTAAAGAGGGCTTCATCTCTTTTTTGTACTCAAACACCAGCTGTATAGGTAATTTTTTTCACTTTCCTCCACAGTCAAAACTTTTGTTAGATTTGAATCATAACTTGTTCTAGTATTTGTCTTTTATGTTTTTGTTTTTAGCATAGTGTAATAGATTATTAAAGCCTTATTTATAGACTCAAAGAGCTCATGATCTGCTGTTTCTGAGATTAAGGCGTAAGTGAAGTTTTCCCAACTGATCTACAGTTAAGAAAACTGTACCAAAACCTGCTTACCCTCAATGAAATACTTCTGTGTGGGAATGAGGCAGTGAAACAACGGGGAGCAAGACTCACAGACAAGGTCAAGAGCTCTAGCCTTTTCTCCATGCCAACCCTTAACCCTTACTTCATTTATCTCCCTAATTTACTTCTTTTTAACGGGGATGTTTCCCTGGAAACACTGGGAAGGATCACAGCTTTACGTCTATGTGGAGGGATCTGACCGAGGGATCTGATCAGTAGGAGCAGTTATAGAGAGTAAGACCTTCATTGGGTCAGTCAAATGTGGCATGCAGTTCCTTTCTCAAGAAAAGCATAATGGACTAGTATGCGCCTGCTTTAATAGCCGTCATGGAGCATTCATATGAAGAGACTGTCGGTTTGCTTTGCATGTACAACCGGGCATGCAGTTCATTTCTTTGTATTTTATACAAACATTGTGTTGAAGTCATTGTATTTCTCTTTGCAGCGTGTCCAAGTGGGCAGATGGCAGTGAATAATGAGTGTAAACCGTGAGTACACACATTTTTAGTTTTTAGTGTGTGTGTTTGTGTGTGTGTGTGTGTGTGGTGCAGTAGATGTTGTTGTGAAGTTACTGACTCAGTGTTTCGCTCCGCTATGTGTATATGTGAATATCTTTATGCTCCCTTTCAGGTGTGCGTTTGGATATTCCGGCTTCAACTGCAGTGACTGTGAGTAACAGCACTATTTTAAATATGGTACAGCAGCAGTCGCTACACAAACTGCACCGTACGTAATGACTCACAGATCTCTAAAAATGTCTTAAACTCTGACTTCACAGCATCCCTGCTGGCAGTTGTGGTCATATCCTGTGTTCTAGGAGGAATATTGCTCATCCTTGTCCTGTCTCTGTTGATATACTGCTGCTGGTAAGAATATTTAAGATCACTGTTTCTAACAACATCATCAGCCCTAGCACTGATGTCATTTCGAATAAAGTAGCTTGAATCTTGCAACTACAGTGTGAACTTTTTTACCCATTTCTTTGCCATTTTAAAGATTAATTTAATACATTAACATGACATTTAATACAGGTAGGATGGTGTACATGGAATTAACTCATAGATCATACAGTGTATATTATATATCAGACTTTGGCTGCTTGAACAATATTTATTAACAGGACCAGTTCATTATTTGATAGAAAATGAATAACAATAAATAATATCAGCAGTGTCGCGTTCAGCCATTTTCCATTCTCTTCGTTCAGGAGGAATAGGTCAGAGAACAAGGCCGACATCAGCAGCAGTCCGTACTCATCAGGTGCCTTAAACCAGCCCTGGCCCATTGGCATCAGTCGCATCCCTCGAGCCACCACCAAGTGGGATTCACCTCAGTCCTTAGAGTTGACAGAAGGGAGCAGCACTCATAACCTGGTGAACAAAAAGCAGAACGGCAACGGATTGGTGAGTTATCGCCGCTGTTCTCCAGTCGCCTCAGTCATGTCAGTTATTAACCACTAATCCGTTTATTGGCAATCATCCTCCAAATCAAGCAGAAATGTGTTGTTCTACATGTTATTAACACGCCCATTAACACACTAAACAATCATTTGGTGGTTTAAACTGGCTAAATTAGCCTGTGAGATGAACATTTTCTTTTCATGAATCCATATTTATTCATGTCTTTTGTTTGTTTTCTTTAACCTGCAAATCAACATTCTCTATATCACAAAGAAATGTTAACTATTAATCAGAGTGATACATTTAACCCAATCATGCAGAATTAGCAGCTACCCGCTTTGCCTGACTCCCAGTGTATTACTTTAGGGTTTTCACATAAAGGAGAAAAGTTGGAAAAAGGTAAGGCTAGATCCTGATTTGCCTTGATGACCCCGGCTAATAATTTAGACTGACTAGAGGGAAAATATTGGTGTTGGTGTTTGCGGTGATGGGAGTTGCTGGATGGTTGGTTGGATGGCTTTTCAGTCTACCATGGTGACTGGGCTGGGTTTGTTTGGCTTTTACGGGTGCTGGTCTGGAAAGAACCTTGTGTTTAAATGAGAAACTAACACGCTGCTTTCTTGACATTTCAGTCAGCATCGTACAGTCTAAACCCAGAGGGAATGGAGACCTTCAAAGGTAAAAATGCATCCCGTTATTCATATCTGGTTCAAGGCCATGAGAATCCTTACTACTTACCAGGAGACGAGAAGAAAAACTGAAAAACATCAAGAAAGGACAAACAAGGGATCAAAAGGACGTTGAACTATGGGACAACAGGCACAATTCATTTTCTGAGCAGCATGAGGTTATTTTTAAAGATACATTACTTACACTCTGAGCTTTCTTGGTTTAGATATGAATCACAAAGGACACTCACTACAACCAAAAAAGATTGTGACCATTAGATGTCGCTGTTGCTCAGTGATGTTTTTTAGGGGTACATTTGACTTTTTTTCTCTTTTTTATGCTGTAAAGAAATCACTCTTTAGGCTTTGAAAATGAAGGTTCTCGTGTTTAATTGCACTAAAGTGTACGTAACATTTACCACATGTTTCAATCAAAGGTAAATTGTTTAATTGAATATGGCCTTTCTGGGTAAGGGTAAGGGTGTGATTATTATTCTTTTTTTTTTTTTCAAGAAAATCTTATCTTAAATTACTAACGGGGCTGGATCCCTTGTTATCTTTAAAGGGATTTATGTTGCAGCAGTCTAAATCTCTATTTGTTGAACTTGCAAAATGTGCCTGTTTTTATTGTTTAATTCACAAATAGGAAACATTATGCAAAGCGAATGAAAAAGCCTGTCTCTGAGATGTGCCATTTATCGCTTATATACATTTCTTTTTTCTCTGTATATATTTATCCATGTGTGTTTGAGACTGTTTTATATGTGTGTGAGATTTTTGTAAATAATTGAAGATCCTTTTGCAGAGAATGTGTATGGAAATAAATTTATTTAAACACAACTGATTTGCTTTTTATTACTCATAGATGTGACATGTCTGCCACACAAAAGTTTATACAAGGTTTTAAAACCCAAATTTGCCATAGCTGCCACAACTGACCATTATGAATATATAATTGTGAGGGCCCCAGCTACAAATCCTACTTGAGTACATAAGTCTCTTTGGATTACTGTCATAAGATTTTGTACATCTGCATAGTGTTATGTAAAATATTCCCTTATTTGGTGTTAAAACATTTCTGTTTTTTGACGCCATTATCAAATGTGCGAAGGGTGCCATCTAAATACTAAGGGTAAGGGTTCTTTATATATAGGTGGAAAATTATGTAGATTATATAGAACAAAATGTATAAATAATTGATAATATGTGCAAATCTAATATCCCTGTGTTATTTTCATCTTGTTCTTGTACTCAATGTTTGAGGTGTATTTGTTCACATCTACAGGTAAAGATTCAAGACCACTTAAATGATCTCCGCAGAGAAATAATTTACATTTATTTAGGTTTGAGATCACACACAGTGGTGTGAAAAACTGTTGGCACGATTTCTTTTTTTTTTTTTTGCACGTTTGTCCCACCTAAATGTTTCAGATCATCAGACACATTTAAATATGATTTAATGATAACACAAGTAAACACAAAATGAAGGTATTAATTAAGGGAAAACTAAATCCAAACCTACATGGCCCTGTGTGAAAAAAGTACTTACCCCTTAAACCTAAACCTAATAACAGGTTGGGTTTGCCAACTTCAGTGAGTCTTTTCCAGCGCTGTGGAGGAATTTTGTTCCACTCTTTGCAGAATAGTTGTAACTCTGCATTCTGTTGTAATTCACATTGGAGGGTTTTCCATCATGAACCTCCTTTTTAAGGTCACAGCATCTTAATAGGATTCAGGTCAGGACTTTGACCGGAGAACTCCAAAGTCCTCATTTAGTTCTTCATCTGTTCAGAAGTGGACTTGCTGGTGTGTTTTGGATCATTGTCCTGCTGCAGAACCCAGGTTCTCTTCAGCTTGAGGTCACCAACAGATGGCTGGATTTTCTCCTCAAGGATTTTTGTGGTAGACAACAGAATTCAGATCTTGAAGCAGCAAAACAGCCCCAGACCATCACACTGCCACTATCAGATTTTATTGTTGGTATGATGTTCTTTTTCTGAAATGTGGTGTTACTTCTACACCAGATGTAACGACACACACTGCTGTTGTGGGGTCTTTCGTGACCTCATGGATGAGTTGTTGCTGCCTTTCCTGGGAAGAATCCCAGAGCTTTAGAAATGGCTCCATAACCTTTTCCAGAGTGATAGATCTCAAAGACTTTCTTTCTCATTTGTTCCTGAATTTCTGAGGATCTTTTGGTCTACCTCACATCAGACAGGTCCTATTGAATTGATTTCTTGATTGAGAACAGGCAGTGGTCTGTGTTATCTTTGTCTTATATTTCATATTTGATATTTGATGACCTGAAACATTTAGGTGAGACAAACATGCAAAAAATAGAAAAAATCAGCAAGGGGGCTAACATAGTTTCACACCACTGTATTTTTTGGAGAATAATTGCATTCCTGTATGCAACTTTTCTTCGTCTGTATTGAGTGTAATGAAACAGCAGCAGACTAAAGGAACTCACATGCAAAGTCCATTATTTAATGAGCAGGACTGCTTTTGCAATCACGGCCACCGCCATTTAAACTTAATGATAATGGGTATTCACTCACTGGTGCTGTTCATTATTCATATCCCAGCTGCTGAAGGCCTTTGGATATAATTGAATGGCTTCATGAATTACGGCGTTAACATGATTATTCATGGAGGTGGAGTTCACTATGCATTTTGTTTATTTATGACGTGTCTGAAACCTGCAGAAGTGTTATGTTGGGTTTGTGTAAAACTTGGCTGGCTGTGTGTCTACCATGGCATTACAGTCTGCTCCTCATGGGCTCTTTAGAAACTAGGATTTGGTTTGTTGGTACATTAAATCTGGCATTACCAGGCCTTAATCTTGGCCACTGGGTCACTGGAACATACTGTAGCTGACATACAGGGTGTTCAAATCAGCTGCACATGTTGTGTGTTGATTTATGTTTGTATGTACAGTGTAAGCATGTGTGTACATGTCCTGATCTGGAGCTTAATACCATGGACAGCTATAGGGCTGGACTTTAACTAATCTGATAGTAAAGTAACTCACAAACCAAATCATTAAGGGCTGTAGTATTTCGCTTGTTTGTACTGAGGAAGCTGCAACTCACACTGTATTAGTGACTTCATTAAACTGGTCTAGGTGGTTTGACGAAGAGGATTGAAGATCATCATCCTTCGCTACTTAAATTCTGACTTGTGCATCTTCTCTCGTTAGCGGCAGTTGAGACTGATGCATTTTATCAGATGTGTTGGGTCATTTATTGACTGAAACAGTCACTGACACGTTCACAGATATGCCAGTTCAGGCCATAAGGCAGAAAACCGTGTTATTTGAGGCAGTAGGAAAACACATTTACCAGGCTCTCTCAAACCCTGTCTAAAAAAAAATTTCAAGAAATGTCAAAGAAAGTGTCTGAAGAACTGCATTGCCTATTGACGTGAATTATACTGTTCACCAGATTGTCTTCTTTGCAGTGCGCGCCCCTCTCTTACTTGGGGCATCAGTTCTCAAGTGTGGAGGAATGTCTCCTATTTTCTAAACAGTACCATCCAGCCGAGTCTTGGCTGCATCTTCTGCAGCTCATCCCATGAGCCCGCAGGCTCAGCTGACTGATCGATAGACCACTTAGCGGCCGTGAGATACGCATCCCAGTCATTTGACCTGCTGGAGCTGTGGGAATGGCCACGCAATCCAATAAGCATCGAGCCTCTGAGACAACAGAGATGGACCGCCGGCTTGAAGAACTTCCTCGTCCCAGAGATAGTGTGCAGATCAGGCGTGTCTGAGCCATAGTCAAACGTATATGGAGAGACGTGTTTCTGCTTGTGCCCTTTAGTTTCTGAACTCTGAATATCAAATCCATTTTAATATTTAGTAATGTATTACATGTCTTTGTGAACTGACTGTTGTCCGGACAAATCAAGGTGTTTGAATATAGAATTATACAATCATTTTAGGCTTTACATGAAACCACATTTATAATAAGTGTATTTACTAGGCCAACATATGAATATTAATTTGATAAAGACTATAGTATTTACAGTGGAGACACACTGACAGTATAAATATCAAATGTGAGTAAAACGGTTGCCTCTAGGATCTGCTGCACTACAAAGCACCTTTATTGTTGTTAAATGATTATTGCAGTATCCTCCTTTTTATTTCTTTGTAAGCTTACATTTTTGGGCGTGCTAAGTTAAAATGACTCTTAACAAGAAAATATGTCATTCCTTCATGCAGAATGTGTTAAAAAGAACAGCACCAAATGTTAATGCTGTATGAACACACACACAACACAAGCCATTTGTTCTCTGCATTTAACCCAGTGAGTGAGTCCTGGGGACACCACCACCACAGAGACAACAGCATATGAAGCAGATGATAGTTTGCAAACACTTACATGTACTCTGCCCAAATTGTCAACAAAACAATCTTGTAAATTTCTGCCAAAAGGCCCAACAAGGAAGCCAAAGCCACCTGCTCCGCTGCTTAGAGCTGCGAATGAACGAACGTCTGCCTCTCTCGCTGAGTCTTTCTCCCTCTCTTCTTCCACCTCCATGGCTGTAATACGTAGAATGAAACACGCCTCAAAGAAACTTGTTAAATCTGCTTTTATGTTTCTTGCATTGCATGTTTTATTCTCGTGATGCCTTATTTAATACGCCATTGATGGCTCTGAGAGACGCCCAGGAATAAAATGAACAAACAAGCAAATAAACGATCAAATAAACGTCTTAATAAATGTATGTCTGGAGACGTAATGGGGTCAAAGGTCTAAGGTCAAAGGTCTGCTCCACTTTGCTTTAATGTTACACAAAAACCTCACTAAATTCTTAATTGTGCATCATTTTGTGGTCTTTTCTTCCTGTTTTGTGGGGATTTTGTGTCTCTTTGTGGTTGCTAATTTACTGGATGAATTTCCAAGGACTGTTAACACAAATTGTTCCGCAAATGTGGATTCAAGCGGTATCATATCATTCTATAAGAGCAGTGGGCTAATCGCATTTATTATTCCATCCTGCCGTCGTCTCAGCCGGCGGAGAGCAGTCCGAGGCTTTGGAGGAGCCTGAGTGTCAGCAGATAATGCAGAGAGAGCCAGACAGAAAATCCTATTGATGAGTCCTGCTGGCTGAGAGGACGGTGAGAAAGTTGTGGCGCCGGTCAGACATTAGTCTGAGAGGACATTAAGCCTCTTTCTTCCTGACAAACAGCAGCGATCTGATAAAAGGGAGAAGAGTAAATATGATTGCAGTTAATATTATACTGAAAGGTGATACCTTCTTTTCTCTCGGTTAATTGTCCTGAACTCACAGGCCATGTGCAGGTCAAAGGGCGAATGTTTCTGCTGTTTCAAAATTTCAAAACAAAAAAACAACGGCTTAACTTACTCTGAAGAATTTGACCCCTTTAGATTTATTTGGGGATCATCTTAATTACTTTTCTAAATGTGGGACAACTTGTTATCCTAATTCTATCAAGCTGTGTGCTGTATGGATTAACTATACAGTTGGTATAGTTTCATAGTACCATGTGTGTGTCTGTATTTGTCAAGATTCTGCATTCCCCAAGACTGAGATAAGTGTAATGTGATTATTTTTTCCTTCCTCAGTGTAGAAGGAATGTATATATATTGTCAGGATTTCTCGGCTTCCACTGGTCATTTCTTGGAAGCTGCTGTATTCAAATTGTCTTGTCATTCCACATCTGTCCACCAGTTGGCCCCATCGAGTCTATTTGTTTGGTCACGTGGCCTGCCCCTTCCTGACCTGCACACCTGCAGCCAATTCCCGCCACAGCGGCACAGTTTATCTGCATATTCTGCTCTTATCACCTCGGTTTGGCTGCGTACAACATTTCTGGTAATACTTATTGTTGTTATCTGTCTGTCCTTGTGCATGTTGCAGTTCTCTGTAGATGCATTTAGTTAACAAATGTGTCATGCTAAGTTTAGAGTCATTTAAGTGAAGCAGCGTCGTGGGCTGCCATTTGCTTTTCGTGCTTTCATATGGGCTCTGGGTTGTGTGAAGGGTTTTGATTTGTATTATTATTGACACTATATACATACAATTTAATTTAAGAATGTGATTAAACCTGTGATTTTCACGTTATAGCGCAGTCTCTCTAATATTAATTCATTCATTCAACACTGTCAAACAAATTGTGTGTTTTGGTTCATCCACTGAATTTTGATCTGGAATTTTTTCTTGCTAAGAAATATGAAATCTAAATGATGTGTTCTTTGACAGTAATGAATCAAGGCTGATAAACACTACCTCCAGCACAGGGAAAAAAAAAAAATCTACAACCCTTTCCTTTGTCAGATGTATGGTCTAGTTTCATAGAAATATTTTCAAGGGTTGAGGGGAATTAGGATTTGTTTTAGGTCGAGTAGTTGCATCTGAATCACTTCTTCCTTGTCGTTGTGCTCACAGGACCAGAAACATGCCTGAGGGTCCGATGTGAAACCCAGTTAATGAGACACTTACTTCACTACAGGCCTTCGTCTGGCTGCTGTTGCAGTTTTAATAGTAAGTAAATACTTGGTTTCATGTATGTGCCGTATTATCTGATAGTGACTCCATCCATTTGGTCCCTGCAGAGCCGTCAGTTTACGGTCTGCTTGTGGGGTCAGGAGACAGCTTGAGCCTCCTGATCAGCCCCTCATCATGGACATCAGCCTGGCTGCTCCTGCTTCCCAGAGGAGGAGGTGAGCAGATGCCTCTGAATCAATTTGGGCAACGACCCATAACGACCTCCGCTGTAATTCTGGGGTTGTTTAAAGTGTACAGAGTCCCTCTGATCTGCTGATGCTACAGTTCAGGAAAGTGTGTTTATTTCTAATTCAGTGTATTTCACAGTGTACGGTGTAATAATCAGCGTTTCTCCTATATAAATGGCTTGTGACTAAATGTACGTTATCTAAAGTTCAAAAATATAAGACTGTGTGTGACTGTACTCATCAATAAGAGAAACCTTTAAAGCAGGTGCTATTAGACATGTTACATGTTTTAAATATCTTACACTTTTACTAAAGGGAAGTAATAATACAATGGTCTATTATATAAAGACTTGTACTTTTGATTCAGAACATATATAAAGTTTTATATCATATATAGACCTTTAGTTATTTGAAAAGAAAGGAAAATTAGCCTTTGCAGTTCACTTCTTTGTATGTCGAGGTTTGTGACATCTGGACATGAAAACAGGGGCACAAGGACAGGCTGGAAACGCCCACTATTACCATGTGAATGAAGGGATGTGTGCGTTGGATTTGGGTGGTGGTGGTGGGGGGGGTTAAGTCCCCAGCATCATTCAGACACTGCATGTCCACTGTGTGAGCTACACGCAGGCAGACAAAGGGCGAGCAGCCGCTCCGTCGATGGATGTGGGCTAACCACAATCTGAGCTCCAGTCCTGCCTGACTGAGAGAGAGGAGGGGGAGGGGAGCTCCCTCTCAGAAGCAGCCAATCACATCCAATTAGCCGCCACAAAACGTGAGAGTGAAACGAAGCCCCAGCGAAGGACTATGAGAAACAGGACTGTGGTTTCACTCTGAAAGCTGCGGCCGTGTTTGCTGAAGTCCTGTTTCGTGACAGAGACTTGGCTCGGCTAACAATTACTTTTGATTTGAGATCACAAATATCTGTTTCAATCTCTTATAGTCTACTTAGCGGCTAAATATGAATAGTGACGCAAACTAGCTTTATGGTTACTAAATAGCTGGAGACACGTTGGAGACATGTCTCTGAACTAATCAGTGTAGCTAAAAGATGTTTAGACATTAAAGGGGACAGTAGAAAATAGTAATAGTAATAGTAATGTAGTAATAGTGTGTGTGTATATATATATATGTATGTATACATATATATGATTTCACCCAATTGATTTTGTAAAAGAAGATGATCAGTGTGTCTCATGAGGCACAAATGGAGGCAACAAAATTTCAGCCTCTTTATTCTGCATTCTACAGATATGTTTTGAGCAGAAAGAGCATCAGACATGTAAGGGGAGGGGCTGAGAGACGGAGGGAGAGAGGGGAAGAGGCAGACACTCGGTGGCAGCAGGTTTGTGAGAGCTGCAGCCAGAGGAGGAGGAGGAGGAAGAAGGAAGGAAGGAGGAGGAATCGGAGCGAGAGAAACAGTGTGGCTGCAGTCAGGAGGGACATAAACACAGAGAGAGGAGGAGATACAGAGAGAAGGTAAGGGAAGAGAAGGGAAGGGGCTGCTGCTCATTTCTGCGCTCATTCGTCTGTTTAACGCCTTTCTGTTTTCAGCGTGAACATGAGGTATCAGCTGGAAGACAATGTGCTCTGCTGTTTAGCGTGTGTTTTCCTTTTCTTCCTCTGTCTGCCAGCTCACGCTGTTTGTGGGGAGAACCGAGCTCTGTAGCACTGCAGAGTGATGCAGAGAGACGGAGGGAGGGATGGAGGGGCGGCATCACACTCTACAGTCATGAGGAAGTAAGAGCAGAGAGACTGGGAGGCAGATGTGTGGAAGCAGGAAGAGATAACGGACATCTGCCTGTGCTTTCTGTGCAAAATTGATGGGGTGGTGTGGGGGGATTTAGCCCCTGTGGAGGCGTGCAGCCTTTCAGTGACAGTGGGCAGGAGTGTGGCAGCAGCTGTAAACATTAGTAGTTCCCATCATGTTGGAGATGATATAAGTTTCTGTCTGGCCGCACCCTCTGCTCACTCCTGGAAGATGAGATTAGATGACGGGAGGTTTTTGTGGTTGTGATGGTGCGAGTCTGGGTTGTGTGTGTGTATTGGATGCTGGCCAAACATGCTTAGCGTTGTCTCCCATTACTGTCAGGGCAGTGGATTAGCCTTATTTGAGGGGTGTTCATTCTAGAGGCGGCGAGGAGTCGAGCCAAGACCCTCAATCATGTGCTGACCAGAATGCCGCCACACTCAGCTGTGTGTGTGGTCAGTAACATAGATGAATTATCTGTTGGTGTGTGTGTGTGTGTGTCTGCCTCGGTCTGTAATTGTAGAACATGGGTAGAGACACTGTAGGACAGGGTGCTCATACCTGATCTGCTTCTGCATCAGCCCACAGTTCTTCACATCATCAGTTGGCGACTGATTGACAGAAATTCTATCTCCTGTCTGTCATATTGTAAAAGCTTGTAGCTCAGAATGAAAATGAATGTTCTTCGAGGAGGGATCATCATCTGGCAGAGGGAAGCGGTCGACCCTCTGAAAGGAAGCCTGCTCACAACAGCTTGACCGAGCATTTGTTGTTTTAGAGTGTAGATGCCAAAGCATCTTCACAGCATAGTAGATAATATATCCTCATTAAGAGCTGTTGTGTTCAAAAGGGTGTTTCTAATGATCCCTACACACACACACACACACACACACACACACACACACGGGCTGCACCACTCCAGATGGCACGTTTTGTGTTGTGACGTTTTTTGGACCTATATGGAGAGTTGGGGCATATTCTTGCAGAGCATAAACAATAAGGAGCAGCACCACCTCATAATGACTTAACAGACCTTTAAGAATGCTCTGGACTGAGGCTTTCATACAAAACATTCATGACAGTGAGGCAGAAACAGGCCCAACGACTGTAGCAACATCTGTGATGAGGTTCCTTCAGCTGCAGCTGCTTTGAGGCTGACTTCATCACAGATACATGGTAAATGGCCATTATACTTTGAAGCATAAATGACATAAGCTGCTTACATGGAAATGTTAGACTTTAGATGGTATTCAACTTTTTGGCAAAAGTAAATTTGTGGACACATAGTCAGGGTGATGGTTTTGAATGGAAATATGGTGCAGTCAAATTCAGTGTATACAGAAAGGGAATAGAAGGTTTTCATTCATTATAAAGATATTATTCTTATTGACCGTTGCATTTGTCATCACTGACTCTCCTCATCTTTAATTCTTAACAGTTGTGATGTGAACCCAGTTTAACCTAAATTTATACCTTCCAACTTCCACTATAATCCTATAATTCCACTATATGTCCTGAATGTGTAATTATTATTTTTTTTTTCGTAACTGCAAGAGGTCATTTCATTGGAAACTCCAAGTCATTTTAATATAATGCACAAAAATACAGTAACACACAGTGATATGTGTGTTTGTTGTTGTTGTGCTGAGGAGGTGCTTCTTTGTGTGTACGTACAAGCAAGACTGAAGGTTTACAACCACGCGAGCTGCTTCGGAGCCCTTTGATGTGAATGTTTTATTTTCCGGTATAATATAAAACTAGCGGTGTTTGGATTACGTATTAAGCCTTTGAGTTTTCTGCTTTTTCAGTTTGTGTTTTAAACTCCTGTTCAGTGGCAGCACAGCAGTGACTGTTCTGTACCTCTGTCAGGGCTAAGGTCTCACTAGATGAGGCATCAAAGAGAGGCCTGCTGAAACCCTGGCCGTGTGTTGATTGCTGTGAGGACCAACTGCTGAACCTGCCGATGCCAAAACACCCCCAGAGTTCATGACTGGAAGCAGAGGAGTAAAGGCTTCTGGTCCAGCTTGTGTGGTTGGAACAAGGAAAAATCAGGAACCAAAAGAATGTGGCCATAGACTATGTTGGTTGTTCATGTGAGTCCAAACTGCATACTATTAATGTAGTAAAAGCAGTAGTACGGGCTGATCGGGGTTTTAATAAAATGTAGCATGAATGTTATGACCATGGTTTTCATGGGATCAGCTGACCTCTGAGATTTTCTGTGGCTTCACCGACGCTCCATCATGTTTGTGTGAGCTAGAGCTAAGCTCCTAACTAGATTTCAAGTGAAAACGTCATTTTTGCTGGGACGAAATGCAAAAAGCGTGACGTCCGAGTCTATTTCTGGATCAGTGACGTCTGGCGATTTTATGTTTGTAGTCATGTTGTTTAGAGATGGGAAGAATTAGGGCTTTTAAAGGCTTGTTGAGCTGTAAGAACCTGGACTAACTCCTGCACCTTTTCACAGAGTTGGAGAAGCAGTTCAACTGTGGGTTCTTTGCAACGAATATAATGTATAATACAGGCAGGAATGCTTTGGCTTTGCTACTGGTATTAATTGTAGCATCGTTTTGACATCTGCAGCTCAAGCATATCCATATATCAGTCTAAACAATGAGCTGTTAGTGGACTTTACAGCTGGTTCTCAGTAGGATTAGTACGTAGCCATTTAATATTCACTATCAGATGGATTTTGTAATGGAGCCAGTATTAATAGCTGGCCTACCTAAAGAAGATGCACTGACTCTGCAACCATCCTAGATGGCAAAGGGGCACCAACACACCAACATCTATAAATAGTGGAATTTTACAGTGAGTTAGACTTAAATCAATTAACACCAGCACACAGACATTGCTGCAATCCATGTGGAGACCCACATTGAACAGTCAAATTTAGTTTAAAGTGAGGTGCTGCCACACATTAAAGCACTTAAGAGATTTAATCCACTTTGAGTCCTTAAAATGCTTCAGTTTGTATCATGTGTCATTTCAGTCTGCGTCTTCATATCTGCTTGAAGCTTACAGAACAGCATCACATTAGTTGCTGCTGGCACCTAAACCTCTCGCTGACAGTAGAATGTGTGTTGCAATAATAAACAATTATTAAATTCTCTCTCTTTTTTTTTTTTATCTTTTCTTGTCCCGTTTTGAACATGGAAATGTAAATCACTGTGCAGTCGTAACCTGCCTTGATGGTGCTGATCTTTGAAGTAACTGAAGAGTCCAAAATAGCAGATGAGACAAATGTGTTTCTTGGAAATCAATAGCACTTTTTGTCCCCATGTTGTTCCTCGTTTGGTTGTTGCAATTATAGCACAATTTAGACAAGTTGACAATCAGTATTAGTTAGCTTTGTGGATAGGGTAATGCTCGGCAACAAGGTTTCTTTCTATATAAGATGGTTTGTCACCATGTAAACACATATTAATTATTACACAAATAATAATTAACACAAAGTAAATTCTTGCTTTTGAGACACTGGGTGTTTTTATGGAAAGTTGCCATGGTGTTTACGGTTAAAAACTGTATCTCAACTCTTTGTGATTGTCAGTATACTGAGACTAATATTGTACTGTTGTGTCTACGATATAAAGACTAACCATGCTGTCCTAACAGACTGTGTATGCTGCATGCTGACACAGATATTAACAATTATGATTGAGACAGTTTTCACATTTCACTTTGCTTGCATATCTTTCATAAACTGTATTTTTATTTTTTAATACTTTAAGGGGCACCTTTTGAACCTAAATCCCCAAAGGTGCTATTTAGTAGCGTCTCCCATAGTGTCTCTCCCTGATGATCTCACCACAGCAACATGTCAGCAGTGATTCCAGTGATGTCATCCTCCCAGGACGGTTACTGAGCAGCTGAAGAGGGAGATGTAATGCTCCACACGCTTTTGATTGTTTAAAAGCTGCACTTCCTAAACACATTCATCTCCATTTAAATTATTCAGAAACTTAGTTGCTGGTGGTTTTCAGCTAATTAATCTCACAATAATGAACAGTTTTTCCCATTTAATCACTTTTGTTTTCTTTGACGCTATTTTGGCATTGTGAGCTGTGGGAATAACGCAGGCTGATGATATGAATAAAGCTGAGGATGAAGAATGAAACTCTCAAAGACAGACTCGTATAATATGCTGCCAGCTGTACTTGTGTATTTATAAAACAGCTCCACACTTTTTTTGGCTTTTTGCGTTTATCTGTTTTAGATGCTCAGTAATTAATAAGGACCAAAAACCAAGTTAGAAAGGGGGTTACATTTTAAATAGTTTCCCTTGATTTGAAAACCTCTTTGGTTTCACGTATCCCGCTACAAACGGTCTGTATGTGACTCAGTATATGTTAAAGAATGTTATAGTTACCATAGATTCACTGAGTTAACCTTTCTACTGAGCTACAGATTTGACTATATTTGGTTATGTTTAGGCAGACTGGCACCACTAAACATACTGAAATTAGTTTTGTTTGCTGTTCATTCATGGATGAACACATAGTCAACCATCACTGGATTATTATGTTGTATGTTCATCTAATGAAAAGTGACGACAGGCCCAATTCATTCAGTTGATGTACTGCACATTACGAAGCAAGACATCACATTTTTATTGGCTCCAAAATTCTCCAGTTTCATTAGTCAGTAGTGGAGTGATGGGTGGAATGTTTTACATTGATAGAGAGCATAAAAAATGGAGCAGTTATATGTTATGAAGTTATACTGAATCGCAACTCGCACACTTGAAGTCATCTCCTGTGTGGTGTTCTCGCTGATTGTCCTGACAGAGCAAAAACAATGTGCCGCCTCCCTTCCTCCTCCTGTTGTGATATCCTTTCTGTTCATTATTCATCAGCTCATAGCTGTCTCTGTGTCACCGCTGAGGTTAATCGTATTCTGATTAGGAATCTTCAAAGCACAAGGAGGCAGTTTTGAAATTCTTCAAGAGCACTGAAAAAAACTGCAGTCTTGCAGGATGAATGAGATTAAGATGAGATGTGTATGTTTGGTGTGGAGTGTTGTGAATCTTATTGGTGTGTATATGTTGGTGTGTGTATTTCAGTTTCTTGGAAACAAACAACACAACATGGATGGTAGCATCAATCACATGGGACATGAGTTCGGGTGTTTTTGTTTCACAGCATCATGATCGGAGCAGTCTGGTTTTAACTTGAGGGTTTGAGCTGCATGTCGCTCTGCCCTCATTCAGGGACTCTTTACATGCTGTGCTGCTCATTGATGTTGATGTTTTCAGGCTAGAGAACCTAAGAATACAACTCTGTTGGCACACTTTAAGAAACCCTGGTGCATTTCACCACAGAAAACTTACCAATGTAAACACTGATATGTTCACTACCTTTCACATGGAAAGTACCACTAATAAGAATGTCTCCTTATTGCACTGTTTCTATTTTGCCATTAGATCACAGTGGGACATGAGTGAGTCTGTGGTTTTTCTTATTGACTTTGGTTTCCAGTAAGGAAATATTGTGACTATTGAGTGGAATGACCGTATTATTGATTGGTGGGGCCTGCAATAATGCTGCAGTCTGTATTCTGTCTGACTTCATCTTTGGGTCATAGATCTGTCAGTATATACACATACGTATATTCATACTGGACATGCATCAGTTTATTTAACTCTCAGTTGCTATTTAGACCTAAAATCAGATTAAATTGTTATTCAGGAAAAGCTCAGCCTTTTTTAAATCATCCACTGACCTGGCCATTCATATTTAACTCTAGTCTGTACTCCCATCTAGGAGGGGAGGAGGGAATGTTTCACATACACTCATCTGGCATAACATTATGACCACCTTCCTAATATTGTGTAGGTCTCCGTTGTAATTCGTCAGAGAATGGACATGGGTTTTCTGAGGGTGTCTGGTAATATAATGTTGTTAGTGGAGGGTCTTTGGGTCCGATGGGTTGAGGCTGATTGGTGTATTGCTTAATTAACCCTAAAGATTTCCAACATGCACACACTCTGTCTATTTTCTCTATCTATTTTCTGTCTTTTTTTCTATCAGTTAGAGGTATGACACAGTGCCAGAGTACCCATAATGCCGTCTGCTCACTCAGAGCTCAGAAGGCCCTGTGAAAGTCGGTGTGATTAATAGTACCAGCAGCGACAGTTTATCTTGGTAGTACTGCCCTGTAATGCAAGCAGACTTACACATCCACACCTACACAGATGAGGTGAAGTGCACTGCAAAATGGAAATTGCAGCTGAGATTTATTGCGTGAAGCCTACAAGGGGCTGATATACAGCTATAATTACCCAACATGGGTCTCTGAGTGCCTTTATATCAGGTCAACCTGGCTCACACACAACACAATCTTCTTTTTTCTCAGTTTGCAGAAGATTTTTTTTATTCTCTTAGAATGCCACAGAGTCTAATTATATAGTACAGATTAATACTTCTGTTATCTGCCTTCCAGGTTTCCCCTCCTCATCTCACTGACCCATGAAAGAAGCCATGCCGGTTCTCACAGCAGGAGCGGGTAAGACCAGCTAGCACAGATGCTAAACACACTGTCCATGCTGCTGTGCTCCATCTGTCCATCTACACACCGGGGTTTCTCTCGCTGTCCTTTTTAGGGCTACATGAAACGTTGGCCCTGCTGACATCTCAGCTGCGGCCCGATGCCAACCACAAAGAGGATATGGTGTTCCTCAAAGATGTCTTCAGTGAGAGGAGTTTGGGATACCTCATGAAGGTGAGGAACTCAGATGGCTGCTTGTGAATGTCTTCCAGATCTGTTAAGATAAAGATGTGGTAAAGTTTAGTCTTTTGTGACTTGTCAGCAGCTTGTACAGTAATATGTGTGATATGACACTCATGGATGACCACCAGACTGAAGATTGAATACATTTTTAAAGCATTTTCATAACAGTGTTGGTCCACATGTTGAGCAATAACATGTTAAATGTTCAGATCTTACATTAAGGAAATTGTGTATTTAAGTCATTTATCACTGTATTTTTATTGAAGTTATTGATGATATACAAATAAATAAAATCCAATTGAATAACACCACTGTCAATAAAGTTTTGGGCAAATGTTTTGGGGTAGCACTTTCTGACTTCTATTATCCTCTGTGTAGTGGTTTTTGTTTTTTAGAAAAAGCCTGTCTTGAAATTGGGCACAAATGAGCGCTGGGCCTTTGTGAAAACGTTGTATTTCCCATTCTCACTTTTAATAGAATAATTGTTTGTTACAGATACATGAGAAGCTGAGACAGTATGAGAGGCAGAGCCCAACACCCGTCCTCCACAGTGCGTCTTCTCTGGCAGAGGATGTAAGTTCATCACACACCAGCACCCTAAATTACTTTTCCACTTGGGCTCAGCAGTGAGTCACCATGAGTTAGGTCCAACAGAGAAGCAATGCAGGTATCAAAAGTGAATTTTAATGTTCTCAAAGTGCTGAATCATCCCAGTGCTCATCTAATGAAAGTCCATATCCTGCTGGTCTCTCACACTCACAAGTTATCAGTGGAGGGAACTGCTGACCTTAGCTCCTTACCACTTATCTTTCCCTGTGTGCATGTCTGTGATGATTCTTCAGTAAGCTGCAGTGTACATTAGTGGTATACCCACGCATGCCAGACTCGGGGTATATATGCAGAGTATGTTGTGATCGGTAGGTGGCAGAGGAGCTGCAGAGTGGACCAATGAGCACAGAAGAGAAGGAACTGCTGCACCTGCTGACGTCACCACATCTCAAGGTAAACGCACACAAAGCAGCTTTGAGTATTTCTCTTCACATGGAACCACGCTTCTTGGTCAGGGATATCATTTGCCCTGATGTCACACTGTAAACTCATGTCTAAAGTGGTTTTGATTCTGACATATGTCTGTGCCTCTCACCAGCTGAACATCAGCATTGTAATCTCAGCACGTCTGGTTTCTGTCTCATCAGGCTGTTCTCTCGGTGCACGACACTGTGGCCCAGAAGAACTTTGACCCTGTTCTGCCACCGCTGCCAGATGACTTTGAAGATGAGCTGGAGGAGGAGTCTGTGAAGATTGTCAGGCTGGTGAAGAACAAGGAGCCTTTAGTGAGTTGTGACATAACAATGAGAGTGGAAATGAAAGCACGGGAGCCTGCTGGAGGACTCAATAACAGAGGAGAGGATTATGGACGTCAGGCCTGTGCTCTGTTTGTGTAAAAATCCATTTATCTGTGCTTCAGGGAGCCACTATCAGGCGTGATGATGCCACTGGGGCAGTGATTGTCGCTCGGATCATGAGAGGAGGTGCAGCTGATCGAAGCGGTAAAATGTTTACTCTCTCAAGGATGTTAATAGCAGTGGTTCCCAACCTGTGGATAAAGTTAACAAGATTATCTGAGTGAAATAATTCTCTTAAGGTCCCTAAAGGTAATTCAGATAAGGAGGCATTAGTCCACTCTAGTTTATTAGCTATTGAATAGTCAACTTAGCCTGACAATCTTCACAGACTCCAGGTTGTATTATCTAGACTGCAAATATTGTTTCAGTCATTTATTTTTTTATCTTGACCACCTTATTTACATTGCCAGGAATTAAATTCTCATTTATACAAAGGAGATTCTTTCATGGTATTTGTACTTGTGTGTAGTTGAGGGCTGTGTGTAATCATAGGATTGGATTTAAGTCCTTATACTATGCAGGGGGCAGTAGTATCTATGGGGCTATGACTTGCATGTCCATGCTTGCAACAGAGATGATGCTTTGCAGTAAAGGCAGAAAAGACTGTAACTCTTAATCCCATCTGGAGTTTCAGTATAATACATGTGCACAAAGCAGTATATACAAGAAATGCTAAGGTAAACATTTTATTTTGTATTTTTGCTGTTTCTTTAGCAAAGTCAGATGCCATGCAAAACAGCCCCAGCATGGAAGTGAGCCAGGCTGCTGCAGTAACGTAGCACAGCCTTGAGGCAGGCTCAACCAGCTTGACGTCTGGAGATGATCCTCATTTTTACACTACTGTGACTGCTTTTCTCTTCTTACACACAGCACTAACAACGGAAATTATTAATAAGAATATATGTACGGGGGGAAAAAAATCCTCAACTATTCATCTAATGATAGTGAGATCAAAGCTACGGGGTGAGAGGTGCTGCAGCTGGAGAAAAATTAGGATAGTGTAGTTGCTGCTGATATTCAAAGGTCTCTGTGTAGAGATGATCTGCTGCACATCCAGCAGAGATCTTTGGGTGTTACCATGGAAATGTCAGCTACATGCAGAGGTGTGTGTTATCTGACATTAGAAGCATGCATGCTGGTAAGGTAAACTAATCAGTGTCCATACCCGTTAATCATTAATGTGCTCCTCTGTTCTCTTGCTGTGTCAAGTGATAGAAAAAGCTGTCGTCAGTGTGAAGACGAAATGAGTGGAGATTTCAGAATTAGCCTCAGGCCTCAGTATACGTTATGTGTATGACTACATAATGTTGTGTTTGCAGTGTACTCCTCCATCTTGAGGGAAAAGTATATTCGCCTGTTTTCTCTCAGCCTTTGGTTGACAGAAAACCAGGAAGCTCATGACATCCTCTTTGTCTTGGAAGTTTCTGCACAGTTATCCCCCTTATACTGTCTCTGGTCCTCACAGGTTTGGTCCATGTAGGAGATGAACTCAGGGAGGTCAACGGTGTCTCTGTCATCCACAAGAGGCCCGATGAGATCAGTCAGCTGCTGGTAAGACAGAGTTACAGTCACGGATTAAAGTCACACTTACGCTGACATATACAAATTCAGATTGTGGATAAGGGATTGCGATTCCTGTAAATCTCAGTGACCCAAAATAGATTTAAAACTTCTCAAATTTAATGTGTGGCTGTGGTGCCTTATTTCCATCCAATTTGAAATGAAAATGTGTCCCTACAGAAGATTAGCGTCACATGCTATCTTGTATTAAAGGTGTTAGTACTTGTGGAAAACCATTTCTGTTCTGTTTTTTTGATAATTGTTTGTTGACTAGTACTGCATTAAGCACACTTAAATAAACTCAGAATAAAAGTCTTGTTATATAGTTCATGTGTTTTTTTAAAAATGTTTTTTAGTTGTAAAGGTGAAAAGGTGAGGCCAAATGTTAATGCTTTATATGACAGCTCTATGATTTAGATTAGAGGATACTGTTCTCGACAGCATGGCAGTAAAATCCAGTCTATTACTGAGTCTGTGGACATAAATCCCATCTATAAAGATAAAGGTCGGTCATGAACGATGTCCACCACCCTCTACATGACACCATAGACACAGCTCATTTAGTGACAGGCTGCTGTCTCTGTCCTGCTCTGCAGACAGCTTGAGGAGGATGTTTGTCCTTTAGGACGTAAGACTCTACAACACCTCCCTGTGAGGAAACAACTGGGCTGTGGTCAATGCTGCCACTACTGTATATTTTTACACAGCATTATATATTCATATTATTGTAGAACTTAGATATCTGTTATATCTGTTTCTATGCATTGAAGCTACAGGACACCAAATTTCCCACAGATTTAATCTAAACAAAGTACAAAAAGAAAGAATTACGTTCTTTGGGATCATGTGACATACATACAGGGACAACTTACACCAATAAATGGAAGATCCAGATCAGGATGCGTTTGGAACCTGCTGTGTTTGGTGTTTGTCTTTAATCTTCACTCCATGTCTTCTCTATTTGTGATCTAGTCCCAGTCCCAAGGCTCCATCACGCTCAAGATAATCCCTGCCATTAAAGAAGAGGACCGACTGAAGGAAAGCAAGGTCAGATGAAGCATGACTGACTGTACATGATGTGATGTGGCAGAGCTATAGACTGGTGGTTAGTGAAGCTTTGGGTCTGTGGGGTTACTGGTTTGATCCCATGGTTGAGGCTCTGTTCGCTGCTCCAAGTGTGTTCACTTAGATTGGTTGAATGGAGAACAGCACACATTTGATTTAAAGAAGAATATTTATTTTCTCCAACTGTGCATTTTATTTTAGGTATACGTGCGGGCCTTGTTTGACTACATCCCATTGGAAGACAAGGCCACGCCCTGCCAAGAGGCTGGACTTCCCTTTAAACGGGGAGACATACTGCAGGTTGTGACCCAGGACGACGCAACGTGGTGGCAGGCCAAGCGTGTGGGAGACAGCAACCTGCGAGCTGGACTTATCCCCTCCAAACAGTTCCAGGAGAGGTGAGATCATCTAGGAGGAAGAGTTGGATCCTGTGTCTTCACAGTTAAAAGGAACTAACCATAAACTAATCAGTTGAACAGTTGAGACAGAGATATTTTTTTACCCTGCTATTTGTAATCTTTTAAATCCATATTCATGTGTTCCACTTTGAGGGGTCAACTATGATTAGATGGAGCATGAAAGCAGTGTGGAAACACAGCACTGAATAGGCACATGCTGATACTGTAAGTGTCATTATCCCCCAGTAGGATGACCTATGCAGGCTGGGAGATCGTGCCAAACACTGCAGCAGCTGTTGACTCTATAACCCCAGCCTGAACACAGACGGCAAGAGATACAAGTCAGAAAAGCCTAAATACTGTGTTTTTTTTAATGTTTATGAAGTGCGTATTACATCTAATGTGGGTTCCAGCTGCACATTAAGCTCAGGGTTACATTAATGGTGAATGAGACAAATGGCTTTAAATGCATCAACAAAAGTTCCAAAAATGTCCCACTGTCTCCTAATTGGGCCGTGTGTTGTATGTTTGTAAGCCTTCCATGTTCAAATCTTTTATTCCTGACAGTCTGTCCATACTTTCTACTTACTCTCCTTTCTGTCCTGATGGCTCGCTTCCTGCCTTCATCCTCTTTGGCTCTTTGTTCTGCTGCACATTCCTCCAGGCGACTGGCCTACAGGATGAAAGTGGGCACACTCCCGAATCCAAAATCCCCTAAAAAGCCTGTCTGTAAGTTTGTTTCCCAGGAGTTCACTGCATCTTTTCATAATTACAGTTTACTACCTGCAGCATCTCTCAGCTCTCCTTCATCTACTAATGTATGCAGTCACTCTGATATTGGTTAATAAATGCAGCAAGATTTCAAGATTTTCTCTGATATTTAACCTGATTTGCTATTAATTGGCATTCTCAGACCCATTCGTATCCATTGTCTATCCTCTAAATGCTGCTATGTAGACGTGTTTTTAAAGGGATAAGGGAGCGATAGAGGGATGCAGACGGAGGGAGGGATCGTAGATATGAATTAATCTCTTTCATGTTTAGTCCATCTGGCCAGTAAGCAGGCTGCAAGTTCAGCTTAAGTAGATCCAGGCTGTGCAACAACTGCTGAACACTGTGAAATAAAGTCACAGCATTACAGTGCGCTAGTCACTTTCTCATTTGGAACTATAGAAACGTCATGCCCACAGCCAGGTGAGTGTGTAATGTGAGTGGTGGCTCTTCGTGGCTCATAAGCTGCAGGCGATCCGATTAGGCCTGAGCCACGGGGAGACAACAAGAGCTTAGCAATATGGCAGCTAGCCTTGCTACGCCACGTAGCAGCAACCCAGCAGGGACTCTAATGTCTCTGCCTTCCACACTCCTCCAGCTCCCTTTATTAATTCCACTAAATCCCAGCGGGAGTCTTTAAATGTGGGTCCCCCTCCTCGTCTCTTAGTGACGTCAGTTTAACAACGGTCACTTTATATTTAGAAACCTTTGTTCCTTAGATGTTATCTGCATACAAGTATCTGTACTTTACCCTCCTTAATAATTATGTTTTACTCTTCACCTTCTTTGCTGCTCACTGTATCAGATGATCAAGGATGTGATAAAGGTGGGTACATGTGCAGCACAAACACAGCAACAATAAACAAAGAAACACAAAATATACAATAAAATGTTGAGGCCTCAAAGTTGGGACGTTTGTGTGGAGTGTGTGTGCTAGTGGGGTGTGGATTTGGGATTTCACTCCATTGCAGCTTAATTCTCCCCTCCTGCTGTTACTGTACCAGACAAGAATAGGCATGTGTGTTGTACCAGGTGATGTACAGACTGAACAGCTTCCCTGATGACTTTTTTTTTTTTACGTCATCCTTGTGTGCTGTTATCTTTTGTTCTGTTTTCATCCTCATCTTTATTCTGCTGTGTCCCATTTGTTTTCTTCATTTGTCTATTTTCTAAACTTGGTACACATTGTTAAAATGTAAGTGTTGGTTGTTTGGAGGAGTCCAAGCGCTTAGGGTTTGTTAAGGAATTGTGGATAGGTTTGTATATGTGGGGCAGATTGTGTGTCTGCTGCACATCTCTGGGAGGTGTGTTTATGTGTGTGTGGTTGACAGTGACTTAACTCACAGCTAGCTAACATGCAGACGAAGCAGAGCCATCTCCTCTCCTTTCTCTTGTCCTCCAGTCTCTTTTATCAAGCTTTTGTAGTGGCTGTTGCCTCCAACAGCGTCCCTTCACTCTCTCTTGGCTGCCCTTCCAGTCTCTCCTGCTCTCTGCCTGCTGCCTGCTGGGCACTGCCTCCCCTCTCCAGAACCCATGGCCCCGTCCTTTTTTTTTAAAATTTATTTATTTTTTAAACTCTTCCAGCTCCCCTACCTAACTCTTCCAGGTCTCTTATCCTGTGTTTACCCCCTCTTTTCCCTGCTTGCCTCCCTACAGAGGACTGTGACTGTGAGGGCTATTTCAATGGACAGTACATAGGTGAGAGCGTGCACATCTTTCCTTCTCCCTATCTGCTCTTTGCCTGAGGCAGCCTGGCTTCATGCTGGTTCCCTGGGTGCTTTGGACTGGGGGTCAAAATGACGGCATGTAGGGTTGACCTGTCTGGGGCCCAGGATTAAGGGATGAGAGGACGACTGAAAACCATCTTTAAACCTTTGGACACCTTTGGAGCCATTGCCAGAGTAGGAGAATATGTGAAATTGATAGGGATAAAATAGAGAAGATGTTGAGAAGAAATAAATCCTTCAACAGCTACAGTAGAAAGAAAAGAGTAAGTTGGAAAAACATGTAGGAAGTATCGTCTCACACTTCTGCAGGAGGCAGAAACAGATCTGCCTCTTCACAGATTCCGATGCATAATTAGAGTTAAGAGAAATCGGGGATGCATCAAAGTGTCAGTGCCGTCGTAGTACAGAATCAAATAGATTGTCCAGCATCAAAACAATAACATCATTTGCATTACAGTGATATAATTAGTAGAATAACAATAAGATGGTAATTAATGCATTTACATAGGCAGTCAGCTCGTAGGTATGTTGGGATATCTGAACTCATACTGGGGTGGAAGGAATACATTAGTTCCCTTTATCCTCAATCCCACTCTGGCCTCCCACTGACCTCCCCTCCCTCACCCTTTTTCAACCCAACCTGACCCCCATTTGCTCCCCCATCCTGTGAGTTGCTGGAATGACCTTGAGCAGAAGGAGCGATCTAAACACAGCTGAAAGCTTTACAGCACCCTGTCACTGTGACACAAAGGTCCCTATTAAACCCTATTTGTGCTTCTTGTCAACCTGCTTGGAGCTGTAAAACCCTCTCCTTTCCATCCTTCACCCTCCACCTTCATAGTAGTGTTTGGATCCTCCTAAACTCCCTTTCTTGCTCTGCATCTTACTAACTGCTCCTGCTGCTGTGGTGAGTGCAACTGCTTCCCCTCCCCTCCCCGCCCCTCCAACCCCTCCCTTTCCCCCACGAGGGCCCTGCTGCGTTGGACGCATTGCACACTCAACCAGGCACGTTTGTTGCTTGTTCACCCTGTGTGGAGGTGCGAGGCTGGGTTGTGTGATGCTCTAACGCCAGTTATAGTCTCTCCTAAGTGTAAAGCAGTGGCGCCCTCCTGTGGCCAGGTGTTTTCCTGGGAATTTTATTCAGGTACAGTGTCCGGCTCATTCCTGCAGGTACACACCACTGACAGGGGGATAGAGACAGTCCTGATCATGGGAGACCCAGACTGTAGTCAGTTTCCTCCCTTTAGGGTGGTGTCTCCCAGGACCAGGCTGTCCTGTCCTGCCTCAGCACTGTAGCCTTGTTGAAAGCAGCATGCCTTAAATGAAACATGTTGAATATATGAATATATTTATCTTGGGTCACTCAAATCTCTGAAACTGTTACCAACACGTGCTACGCCGTTGCTTAAAGTAGGACAGAGCCTGCTTCACTTTCAGACTTGAAGTGTTTTACTCAGTATGTTTACTTAAGCTGCATGTGAACCAAGTTTAAGTTGAAGCATGACGTCTATTTGGCTCAGAGTTCTGCTTATATCTCTATCTCTACACTATCGTACATTTACACTTCAGATAAGTGAGCTCTTTTCATCCAGGTGCACTGTGCAAAGGTTTCATTAATGCATGATAATCAGTGGGTTGCTCTTGAACATATTCCAAAATGTTTTAAGTGCATTTATCTAGTAACTATGATTTGTGTTATGTCGTCATTGTTATCATTTCATTATACATTATATCTAACCATAGTTTTCTCTCTTCTGCTCCTTCTCATCTCTGGTGGTGCTATAGCTGGTTTACGGAGGAGTTTCCGGCTGAGTCGTAAAGACCGACAGGGATCATCTGGAGAGGGCTCTGATCCTGGAGACCCCGACTTCCTGACCTACGAGGAGGTGACCCGCTACCAACAGAGGCCCAATGAGAGGCCCCGTCTGGTGGTTCTGATTGGTAAGACTGAACCACTGGGCTACACAAATGCTCTCCTGTGATGTCAGTGACATCTAGTGGCAGAGGCAGTCATTGCAACATTCTTTGTTATTCACACACACACACGATGGTCTTCTGAAGGGTCTCTTGGAGCAAGAATCAATGAACTCAAACAGCGGGTGATTGCTGAAAACCCTCATCGTTATGCAGTGGCTGTACCGCGTGAGTGATTGTACATTTTTACACTTAATCCTTCTCAATGGACCAACAATACTACACATACCATTACACTCCTCTTATTTGTTCCCACAGATACAACCAGGCCCAAGAAGCCTCATGAGAAGGATGGGGTAGAGTACCACTTTGTCACCAAACAGCATTTTGATGCAGATGCTTTGAATAACAAGTAGGTTTCTATTATTGCTTTATTGTTTTGTAGTGAGATATATGATTTTCGGTTGAAGTAAAGGTTTTGTTCTTGTCCCCAAGGTTCATAGAGCATGGGGAGTACAAGGAGAACCAGTATGGCACCAGTATAGAGGCCATCCGCTCTGTACAGGCCAAGAACAAGATGTGTATTGTAGATGTGCAGCCTGAGGTAAGAGTCCCTTTACACATCCTGTCATGTCAGTGACTTATATACTCTGACAGCAGCAGCACTTCACTGAGTGGACGAGGGAGGGCAGTCACATCACATTTACTCACAAAGCAGAGTGTGAGATATCATTGCTGACTTTGTCCACTCCTTTCACATCTGCTTTCTGACCTATGGTTTGTATCCTTGTTCTGTTGTATGTAAACCCCCCAGGCCCTGAAGAGGCTGCGGACAGCAGAGTTCAAGCCGTATGTTATCTTTGTCAAACCTCGTGTTCCTGAGAGCAGACGTCGTCGCAGTGCAGCCACCTCACCAGGTGGGGGCGATCATGGCCGTATTACAGTGAGTCACACACCTTCTCATTCAGTGGTTTGTCTTCCTGTTGATTGTTTTCTACATTAATACTGAAGACATATGAAGTATGTAGTAAACAAACCAGAATGGGTTTTCTATTTGTCACCTTTAGCTTTGCTTTCTTGACATTCTCTCCATCAGCGTCATGAGGTTTTCATTTCAGTCAGTGGAATGTGTCGCCTTCATCAGTCGTTGTGTAGAAGTAGGGGTGGTGATGGCTGTGAATACACGAAACTACTCAACTACTCAGACATGAAGCTCAGTCCATCTGGCCGACACATCTCTATATCAACAGTTCAAAAGAATCAGATATTACAATGAATTAGGCCTCCATGGTGGAACTAATGCAAAGACGCCACTGAAGCTCAGTGTTTGACAGACAGAAGAGGAGAGTGGAAGGTTTCTATATGTGTCGTTCCTGCTGTGGTGCTGACACTGTTGGTTATTAATTCAAGGTTCAGGGCACATTTAACCAGCAATGACTATCACAGCATCTAGTTTACTCTTAGTGGGACCAATGTCCGCAAACACTTCTGTTGGAAAATCCTTCAGATGAATATGTCATGAAGCTGATGGAGAGAATGTCTAAGAATCAGTCTAAACGTGTTCTGGTTTGTTTACTACTTCATGTGTTCCTTCATAGTGTTGATGTCTTCAGGACTGAGCTACAGTGAACAACACATAATTGAATGACAGATGGTCAAAATAATAATTCTATCAGTGTCCAGACATATGAGAACTATTTGTAGCCAGGCACAGACATCTGTCTGTTCTTATGTCGTAGTTTGACTTGTTTCTTGCTCTGCATGACAGAACATGGATAAAAACAATGAAATGGGACACTTTAATAACTGTCAATGTCACAGCCAGAGGACTCAGTGGTCAGTTTTATTGGCTAAGCACCCCCCCATAGACGGTCCCGTGTCAGTGGTGAACGAACATCCACATCTGACAGTTTCTGCAGTAGCCAAATGAGTTAAAGGTTAGCTCTGATAGTTAAAGTATTTTTTAGATGAGGTACTTAACCTGTAGCCAGTATATTACCTACAGTTAAGTGGTGGCAAGTGCAGCATTGAGAATAGTCATCATTGCTTTACATCTGTACAGTATTTTCAACTAGGAACTGGAGTAATCCTAGAACTCTCTTCCAATCCAACAAACCTAATTAACAGGAGCCACTGGTCCACTGCTGCAACCCAAACACGTAACGACTTCAGTTCGACCTTCTGAAAGAGCTGTCCAATAGCAGAGAAAAGTAGTGCTGCTATTTTAAATAGTCCATCTACTGATGAGTTATGCTTCAAACTGCACCTTGTAAAGAGCGCCTACATCTGGCCTTCATTTTGCTTTCTTCCACAGGATGAGGACCTCCAGGAGATGCGTCAGTCTGCCATCCAGATTGATCAGCAGTATGGACACCTGGTGGACCGGGTCCTGATCAAGGAGGACTCAGCCAGTGCTTGTGCAGAACTAAGAGGTATTTTGGAAAGACTGGAGCGAGAGTCCTTCTGGGTGCCTGTCAGCTGGGTGCGGACCTAAACATAACAACCACGCTTCCAGAGGAACGTCTGCGCCCCAAAACCCTGCGCTGGTAATCGTGAGATGATATGATCTCCTCCCCTCCCCCCTCAACGCTCGCAGGCTCTGATAGGCCTGCTGAACTCCCTCCACAAGACTGACACAGGGCTGGTCAGCCAAAAACCGAGGAACCAAAGGGAGAGGATGACGTCAGAGGAATACCTCCATTCTGCATCAGGTTCTGAACACTACTTACTCATTTAGTTTTCATTTTCTTGAAAGATGGATGCTGCAGCTTCCCCTTGTTCTCTGGAAAAAATAGTTAAGTGAATGCATTATTTTTGTTCTCTAAACCATATATATATATTTCAACTAGACAAATCCAAATGGAATGTGACATTTTTATTTTCTACAAGACTGTTTTTAGGAAACGCATGACAACTTATTTAATGTAAATGTTACTCTTCGTGTGCCAACGGAAAGATCTTGTAGCACTTCAATGCAACCTGTTTACCCTCTGTGTGGACGGACGTGCCACTGTGTGTGTTCACAGACAGGAATGGATTTTGTACAGTTTCCTTGCACATATCTGTATTTTTGAACGAAGGTGGCATTGGTACCAAATGTCCTTTTACTGTTTACCGTCATGAGACATATTAACAGCTTTTTAAGCATGTGATAATTATAAGAAAAACATTGCCGAATTGGTGAAAACAATTGTTACACAGAGCTCTATTTAGGCCTAAACCCTGACACTGATATTTTTTAAACACATTGCAATTTTTCCATCCACTGATTCAAACGTTTAAGATAGAACCTAGTCTCTCAGGGCCAAAAACGCAAAACTGGATACTAGCTTCAGAACAAGGAATCCTTTCACAGGAGAAATGATTGTAGCAACAAGGAGCTCCTTCCTGTGGATCACAGTATCATACTGAGACTAGAAACTAATCAGGACGTACAGACAGTAGATCAGATGATTCCAAAGCCACTGGCCTCTCACTCCTACACGTCATTTCATTGAATGTGAGTATCTGCGTGGAAAAAATAAAACCGTTTCCTGGTCTATTCTGTTCTTTTATAAACATGCAATGTTGTTCTTGATTTATGTGCTGAGTTTGTAACCTCACATGTACAAAGTGCCATAATAAAGCTAGCGGAATCAAACTGGTTCTGTGTCTTAATCTTTAAGAAGGTTTAGCAGTTGAACATTTTAACGTGAAAAGTTTTACCTCAGCTGTTTATCTAAGTGCATCTGGCCAGGAGTCCTTGGCTTTGGTGTCCAAGAGCTCTCCACATGCCACATCTCTGGTTTGTCAGCTGTGTTTCCAGGTGCTCTGCCTGGAGGAGAGATTGTCAGAGAGATTGAGAAGTCACAAACAAGATAAAGTTCAGGAGGGAATATCACATCAGATCCATCAGTCATTTTGTTGCTGTGGCAATGAAACAACACATTCATCTGTTTTAGCCTTTGCAGTTAAAACTAAGAAAACTATCTGCTGACAATTAGCATCTGTTGGCTCTACCATAAATGACGTCTTCTTGGTCTCATCTTTTAGTGGCATGGTCACTAAGTAAACACATTAACATATAAACTGGGCAAGTGTTTAGTTTTATCTCCACGATAAGAACAATGCACTTTTCTTACAGATCCAGAGATGTGACTAAACACTGGCCTGTATCTGCTCAATGTGTAAAACTGTTGCCAAGACGAAATAAAAAATATATCACTTCTTTCACTCTATGAAGCCTGGGCAATAAGAGTATCAAAATCAAATCTCGAGTCTTTACAAGCTTTTAAATGATCCCAGATCCATACAGTATATCCTTCCTTTCACCCAAACAACACATTACTGTAAAACCCTTTTTCCAATTTGAGTTCAAAAAGGAAAACTATCTCAGCAAACGCATCTGAACGAGAATTCAATTAAAAATGAACAAACATGGACCCGTGGTTCATGTGTAATGCTGGTAGCCATGATTAAAGCTGCCCTCCATGGAGCCACACTACTTCTTCCCTTTCTATGACTTTCCTGTGGTAAACAGCCTTTTCATCTTTGGACTAATTCTTCATTACCCTTCCCTATTCAGTTTCAGTAATTGAAAAAAGATAGGACGCCCATAACTGTAGCTGTGTAATGCAGGTTTTTGGTAAGTTTTGTGAGATTCATCATCAGCTCTCTTTCTCTCTCTCTCCAATGCAATTACCCCTGCGAGCATTCAGTGACTCCTGAGACTGCTGCTGGCAGAGCCAATTAAACCGGCTAACAATCATTCTAATTAGCAAAGTTGCTCTGCTGAGAAAACGCAGCTACGTTATGTGGAGGTGTGAAGGAGCTGCACACACACCCACAGTCATTATGTCCAAACAAAACCTGTCGTGATTCACAGACTCAGTGGTTAATATGGAGGCCACATTCTACTCAAAGCTCCCAAACCCAACACCTATAATATTCACTCTAACTGGCCTTCGTTACCCTTGAAAACAACAGTGCAAATGTAAAAAGAAAGCTCTGACCTGCTCTTTCACATGTTTGAAGAGACACTGAAATAGTGGATATAACACTATCAGCACCAATATCCAACAGTGGTGGAATAAAACTAAGGAAATTTACTCCTGTTCTGTATATAAGCATAAAATAAGGAATAAATAAAGGAAAACAGACTTAGAAAATTTGCAACTTATGCTCTAATAATTTCATTACTTGTCCCCGTTAGTTACTTATTTTATACATTACAAAACCCTATGAACTTATAAAAAAAAGATATGTTATAAGTTGAACTATCCAAAAGGTATAAAAATAACACATATTTATGGCCCTGTGATGATTAGTGACTCCAACTAAATGACCAATAGTTTTGAGGTTTCATCTTCTTAAATGTGAGATGTTTTTACACCAAATCTAACTCCAATCATTTTTGCCGTCGTTTCCTGGTGCAAAACATTTGAAAATTTAGAATAAAAATAAAAGTATGTACCCATCAACTGAGTATCATGTCTGAGGACATGTTAAATCTAATTTGCTAATAACCGTTTGTTTTCACTAAAGGACATTTGTAATGAATACTGCAGTATTTCTACTTCTAAGTATTTTATATTTTTAATTATAGATCCTTGTTGACTAAAAAGTTTGTGATTTAAGATGCATTTTTTTTCTCTCCAATCCTTTGTTTATGGTGATACATTACATCATTTCATTTGGAAATGCCATGTCAGGTACCGGCTGTTTTTGTTGATGTTAAAAGGTGTGTCATCACTCTAAATGACTGCTGGGGAGTTTAGGGTTTTATTAACAACATCATTGGTTGGTGTCCCAGTGAAACCCAGTGAAACTCACACCACCCACAAAAGACCCAACAAGTTCAGCTGCCTTTGTTTTGGCTTTGTTTTCTGGATATACCATAATCTGGTCAACAGAACCTTCACAGACCTTCCATGACAATGTAATGTACTTTAAAAGCTTGTTATATATAACACTCTCACCTTAAAAGTACAGTGATCAGGCATAAGATTATGACCACTGACAGGTGATGTGACTAACACTGATTAATCACAGATCATGTTAGTGGGCGGGATATAATAGTCAGTGTGAGTAAAGCTGTCAAAGTACCACAAGATGGAAATACTCGGTTAATAAGTGATTAGCTGTTTCTTTTCTTTTTTACCACTGCTTGTAAGGAAGGCCACACTAGCATCCACTAACCTTTTCTGGTAGCTGGAGACACTGCACAGACGTCCAGACTGGACAGACGCCGTCCAACAAGAAGCTCCTCCTGAAATCACAAAAGGATCCTTAAGTTGTGGTTCTGTGTACAGCACAAAGCTTTGGACTCTAGTTCTTCCATAAGTCAGAGCCAAGCTAGCTGTCACCACCCATCCTTCAAGTTCACAAACTAACCTTGACCATGTCTTGATACCTGAGCTCAGTTTTAACCACAGCTTTAAAAAAAAAAAAAAAAGAAAGAAAGAAAGAAAGAAAGAAAGAAAGAAAAGAAAATCAACGCATTTCCAAAAATAATAAAAGCTCCAGATAAACACAAGGTTTTTCAGAAGATGTGTTTCCTGCTGAAGTCTTCAAAGCAGATGGAATAAATCCACCTGGAATCTTTAAAGCTCTGTTGTCTTTCCACATGTCCAACCAGCATTCACAATTACATTTCTATTGATTCAGCTGAAAGAAAAGTTTATTCAAACCAATGAGGCGGCGCTGGAGAAAAGACGGCCCAACCTAGTTTTCAGACGATTCATATTCTTAGCAAGTGCTGACACTGGGAACATGAAACTGAGATTCCTCAGATGAACTCTAAATTTCCTCAAGGACATAACAAGACACAAGAGCAGAATAAATACTCAGACACAGCTGAAGCAGAGGAAGCATGCAGCGAGCGGTAATTAGTTTAACCTGAGGAATAATGAAGTGTTTTTAGAGGTTCACACTGAGTTCATTTGCTTCTAAATTCATAAACTCATAGATTTGCTTATAATTAACTGAGGGCTAAACTGAAATGATAAACACACGTAATTATAGACTAAGGTAATGACAGTGTGTTTATTTTCTACATGGTAGCTCAGTCCTGATTACATCAACACTATAAAGGAACACATATGAACGAAGAGGTAAACAAACCAGAGTGTGTTTTAGACTCTTCATCCGTGACAAAATCATCTGGACGGTTTCTAACAGTCTTCTAGGAGTTCCAGGTTCAGTTTAGTTGCTGAAGGAGGGTTTGGGGACATTAGTCCCACTAAGAGTAAACCAGATGGGATGGCACGTCCCTGCAGAACGCTGTGATAGTCACTGCTGGTTAAATGTGCCCTGAACCTTGAATTAATGACCAACAGTGTCACCATCAACGCACCATGCTTCACAGTGGGAACATATAGAAACCTTCCACTCTCCTCTGCTGTGTCTCTCAAACACCAGGAGGTCAGGAGCTTCACTGGCTTCTCTGCAGAAGTGATTAATATTTTTTTCCTGCATAAATCTCAAACCACTGCAACACAGTTATAAAACTACCGACAATTAAGTCATTGACTTTTTTTTTTTTTTTAATAACCTTTAAATTAATTACATAAATTCACTGTTTATGTTTTTATTTTCCATGAAACTAGCATTGGGAAGAAGCGGGGGCATTTTTTTCAAACCATCTACAATATTGCCTTGATTGCATTATTAGTTTTTGTATAGCATCGGTTAAATTAAAATTTAATATCCTCATACATTTATTTCATTTATGAGAAAAATGGTCAAATTCGTCATTTTTAGTGTGCAACACTAAAGTCAGTCATTGTATCAAATTTTATTTATAGAGCAATTTTCATACAAAGGATGCAGCCCAAAGGGCTTTACAGAAAAATGAAACAAAAAACAACAGACCCAAGAGACCACACGCACACACACACACACGTACATAGACAGACACAAACATTTAATAAACACTGAGGAAACGCTATCCCACCCTCACCACCTTGAAGATGAGGAAAGACTTTAACATAAGAATAACTGTATAAATAATAACTATAATAATTGGACTGTATATTCAGAATATTTTCTTGTAACTTACTACCTCATTCTTACATTATTTAAGATTTTTTATTTTATATTTATCGCATCCTATTTTTTCTCTTTGACTCATACTCTTATGTCTATGTCTGGTCATATATATGTTCTTTGTTATATTGAGACACTTGGACAAAACAATTCCCTGTGGGGATCAATGAAGTGATCTTGAATCTTGAATAAATAAAAGTCAATTAAAATTTATACAAAAAAGGTAAAAATTAATAAAATTTAAAAGTCAGACTAAAAAGATAAAATATTAACTAATAAAACAACCAGACTAAAATGTAATAATAATAGGGCCAATGCATAAAACGTTTGTTGTTTCATTAGTTTTTGTGTCTGTGTCACCAGTCTATTTTAAAGTGCACGTGTATTCACAGCCATCGTTCAAGAAAATAAAAACTCTTAAAGTAATGATGGCTGTTGTTTCTCCTCTCTTGGTTGAGTGGTTCATTAGGGCTGTTCACTGGAGAGAACTGTCCCACCCCTACCTCTACACAACGACTGATGAAGGCGACACATTCCACTGACTGAAATGAAAACCTCATGAGGCTGATGGAGAGAATGTCAAGAAAGCAAAGCTAAAGGTGACAAATAGAAAACCCATTCTGGTTTGTTTACTACATACTTCATATGTCTTCAGTATTAATGTAGAAAACAATCAACAGGAAGACAAACCACTGAATGAGAAGGTGTGCTTTCACCGGTGCAGTACACAAACATGACCTCATGTCTGAGGGCAGCCCAGAACTCATTTGGGCCTTGAAGGTAACTATGATGATGATGATGTATTGAGCTATAATTGAAAAGGAATTCAATTATGGTATATGGAGCCGGGCACAGCAGCACTTCTTTATGAGCTACACTGGACGTAACTCAGGTTAAGGTCCTGGGCAGAAGAGTATAGAGGAATTTATAGAACACTTCATGGCTCTGGCTCTACCTTGAAGAGGATTTAACAAGGTCTAAATTTAATGCGCATTCTTCTGTTTGAATTATGAAGTTGAGATTAAAATCACTGAGGGGACGTGCCCAAGTCCTTTAACTTTCAGTGAATTAGAGGAGGCTGATCTCTACAAACGATACCAGGAAGAACAGAGCTGATTCTGCTCACACCTACATTTATTTGCTTTAAACTGAATTAAAAGACAATCTGTGTTAATCCCAGGCACGACAGTACACGACTTATCAAGGCTTATCTTACCTGTTAGTCTTCTCTGAGTCTCTGAATCTGCTCTTCTTCTGAAGATGATGATCCCAGGTGTTCCCACTGAACTGATTACTCTGCTGCAGCATGGTGAGTTCGAGGACTCCTTTTTTTGTAGGACAATACGGTTCATCAACGTTTAAATATACACGGCTGCCCATGAAGCTGTTTTCAGACACGTTCCTGTTTTTATTCCTAATTATGCAAATCACATTGTCACAGTCATTTCACAAAATATTTTATAACAACTTCACAGGCAACAGTAGCTGCATTAGTGTGCTCACACACTGACTGTGGTCTCAGTGTGAAACTAAAACTGCACATCCACATTTTACAGGGTGATTAACCGGAGTTTCATGGGGTTATGGCATTTTCATTTCATTAGAATAAAATCACCACTTCAGCAGCACTTACAATGACCACATTCTCCTGTCTCATTTTAATTGACTATATTTCTGTCTTTATTTTATAGAACATTTTACTGCCCAAGAAAGTAGGAAAAGCATTGTTTTTCCTGATTTTTAAAATGATTAAAAACAAAATCCCACCTGTAAACTTGTGTATGACAAAATAAAACCTGAATTTTGAACCTTTGAACATTTTTCATGTTTGTTAATTGTGAAAATTAACAAACACTAGCTGTTACTCCAAAAAAAAAGGTAAGCAATCAGCTGGACAGGTTTTTTTGTGATAGCTTTTCTTTTCTTTTTTTTTTTTTTTTTTTAGCTTTTTCAATATTCTACTGCCGTGTTTCTGCTTGAGAGTCACCCACCATTTGCATTGGTTTCAATAAATTTGCAGGTTTTTACATGAACACGTGACTTTTTCATTATGGAACAAAACAACCCTCTGAGAAGCTTAAGAAGGCGCCTGAAACTCAAAAAGCCAAAGCAGCCATCTGAGGAAGCAGATAATGATATCAAATATGTGCATAGCAACTGTTGTCTCCTTGCTGGTTTGTTCCCCCAAAGCGCAAATGTAAAAATGCACAAGTCTCTCCTAAGTGGCTGAGTTTAGAGAAACTCCTAAAGATACAGAGAATGTTCGCTTTAGCTAGAACTCCTATGCTTTTGCCTTCAGAGTGATTTATGAGGCATTTTCATGTGTAAAATAGCTCTTACGTCTGAGAGGAGGTAGTCCAGTCCACAGGCTCACATCCAACTGACAGTTTTGAGAGTGTTCTTAGGTGAAGCTGCAATTACTACACCAGCAACCAGGCCCAAACAATTACATTACTCCTCCATTTAAAATGACAAATGTTTCAGCCAGGATCCATAATCTTTTAACGACGGTTTTGCATTTTTCACTCATACTGTTTAAAAATGTCCATGCTGTGTCCTTGTTTTCTACCTCCATGATTTCTGCCTTTAACCTTTATTCAACCTCTCTCATGTTTTTGTCTGGAAGCCACTTCCTGCCGCCGGTGTTTGATGGAAGGAGAAATGGCCACACTGATCCAACACAGCAGGAAGGTGTAAGCAGCCTCTTTATAATATTGTCGGACTATTGTTAGCCAGAAGAACGTTGTTCCAGTTTTGGCAGATGAGCTGCTGTACCACCACTAGAGGGCACAAGCACAGCACAAGGGAGTCCACTGTGGGACTACTTTTCCTTTCAGGCAGGGGATGGTTTGCGCCCTTAAATAACTTTGCAATGATGATCCTAACATCGTAATTGGAACTGCATTCAAGCACTGGGAGCCATGTCACACTTGACTTAGTTTACTCACTTGTGCTGATGAAATAAAAAGCTTGTAAATACATATTTCTCAGGAGTGACGCTGATAAAGGCCATGCGTTATTGAATCAGACCTCAGCGTCTGGTCATGATAACACGCAGCCGTGCTCTGTTTCTCCACAATCAGGACATCTAATCTAATCCCTGCCGTCTCTCAGGTACTGGACTGCTTTAGGCCGCACACTAATCTCCCCAGATGACTTTTTTCATAATGTAACCAGGACCAAGTACATTTCTCCGTGATGGATGAGGCAGAGAATAAATGACTGCAAATGTGGAGGCTCTTCTCTAAAGGTTTCCCTCAAGTCTTGTCTTTCATTGCTTTGGTCCACATCGCCCCCACAGGTAAAGTTATCCATCACTGTCTGAAACAAAACATATTAGTGAAGCACACACACAATGAGACACGAGCTGACATGAACACACTCACTCCCCTATCACGGCTATCACTGTTAGTTTTGGGGTTTGCGGTTTGTTACTCTTCTGTCAGTTTTAATTCAAACAAACAAATCATTTAATACCGAAGTTTAGTTTTATATATCCAGCAGCCTGAAAAAACATGGGGGACTGAGAAGAGATGGCTCTACACAGTCTCTTCCAAAGTACTCTGGTGTGATTTCAATGCCACGAATGAAGAGGGATTTGTAGAACTTTATGGCAGAGAGATCAGTTTATGTCAAGATTCTTAATGGATTTAGCTAATGATCTGCTGGGCTGCTACCAGATATTACAAGAAAAGTCTCTTACTTTATATGTCAACAGAAATGTCTACGGTAGAGGCCACCTGTGTTTCCAGCTGAGAGCTTATTCAGTAAGGAATCACGTAAGGAACAGGGACTATATCACTTTGGAAGGGTGCTCCATTTTTTCACCCATTGATGTTTAGAGAGCTCTGTCATTATAATTTTTTTTTTCTAATTAAAGCACGGCAGGCTCAGCCTGTATTTAGAAATTCCATTTATTTATCTTGGTAAAGATTAAATATGCCCCCACAACACTGTGGCTTGAAACAACAAATAAAGTTATTAAAGGACCTGTGTGTAGGAGTAGAGACACCTAGTGGTGAGGTTACACGTGGCAACTGAATACCCTTTGCTTCAACCTTGCCCACCTGAGCCTGAGGACCCACAATGGCTGCTAAAAACATAGGGTTGGAGTTGTTGAGGCTTCTGTAGAGACGTGGTGGCACAACCTGGTACATTTTTTTTTTTTTTTTTTTTGTAGAATAACATGACTGTTCTTATTTGGGTGATTATACACTTGGTATTCTTGTTCTGTTGTAATAAAACCAGCTATAACAGCATGAGACGTTTGTCAAGTAGGGCTCAGGAGTGAACTTCATCCAGTACAACAAGTACATATTTCAGACCAACCTAAGGTAGACATGAGCCACTGCTTCTGCACACAAAAATGGACCAATACACACTTCCCGACTTCATTTTCAAAGTCTTCCTGTAAATCACTTTAAGGGAATTTGTACAGGGCTTTAACTCCTCAGATTTGTGAGACATATGGGATGTTGCAGCCTTGTTCTGTAATTATCACGGCACACACACTCTGATACATTTGCATAACTGCCCCGAGGATCTAAGTAATGTCGACACACAACTTGTTGAGGCAGCCGGTCAGGTGGATGCGTATGTCGTTTCATTTATTGGCCTTGTTAACTGCTCAAAATGCTTGTGATTTCCCCGGGGCGTGATAGGAGTACATGAAAAGAGTGCTTTGATGAGTCTGTGCCTTATGATTAAATTTGTCATCAACTCTCTTAAGCAATAAACAGAGTCAACAGGTAATTAAATATTATTCAGCTATGGGTAACAATGAGCTCAGTTATACGGTGACTAAAAGATGCTCACTCCTCCAGCGACTATATCATATTTATGAAGATCCCTCTTTAAATTGTGAGACTGTTTTGAGTTAAAAATTCAATTATGTTTTCAGGATTGCCCTTTGAGGACAAATTTGCACAGGCATTAATTATAGATGTCAAGGTTAAACAAACAGTCGTCAGCGTGGCCTCACTGAGGAGAAGGTTTCACCAGATCAGGATAGAAGCAGTCACCCAAGGAGACGGATGAAATGGAAAACCCACAGGCCTTAATTTGTCAGTGACTGGAACAACAGGAGAAAAGGAGAAAATGAAGCTCCATTTTCTGCTCTGTTCTTTCTTCATTCGCTTTTTCAGTGCGTAACTCTCTCTTGGTTCAGGCTCTGATTGTCTTACATTTTCAGTTTAATCTGCACGTTCTCTCTCTGACATGAATGAAGGCTACAAGCATGTGGTGCCTGATAAACCGCCAGCACTGAGAAGATTAAATCAAGCTGGCTTTGAATCCAGCTCGATGTTTTGTTCTCTCATGGATGAGCATACTGTTGGTATTCATGAGGAGATCAGGAAATTTGCACAACGTGACATGTCACTCTTGTCAGACCACTCCCTGCAGGTTTTCTCACCAGGTCTGGCTGCAGACAAGATGGTGGCTGTTCTCTAACCCCTGGCTTCTACCACATTTGGATCGGTTGTATTAAAACATGATGTTATAACTGTACAAATACTGAGGTTAAGCCTGCTTGAAGAAAACCAATGTCTTCCCTTCTTTCCCCAAGTGTACTTTAAACCTTCATGTGTACATGTCCTGATAGCTCTTAACTTAAGAATTCTCAAAGGTGTTTCAGTGTTGATGATTAACAAAAAAAATGTGCGCGTATCATTTTGATGCTCAACTTAAGGTCAATGTTTAGGTAAGGTGTACCCTTCCATTTGACAAGATAACAGCAGTACAACCAGACTGGGCAAGGCTGAGTATCTCAACAATAAATGACAAGCATTGTGAAAACCCCAGTTACACTGTGGCTGGGACTTTTTGGCTCTCTTCAAGCTTCCTTAATCAATGGAGCACAAGCAGACTGTTACAGCGTGATTACAGAGGTTCCCTCTTTGCGCCTCCAAAATCAGCCCCAGAATTGTGTTAGTTTGTAAAACAGGTCGTGCATGTGAACATTTCAGTCACCCAAAGAAGTAGCAGTAGCTCTTTAGTTGTGAGCTTGACTCCTTTGATGTCCTCTGCTCTCTTCTTTCAGTGAAGAACTACAGCTCTGAAATCACAGGTGCCTGCAGCATCTACGTGCACCTCTTCAGGAGCCGCCGCTGCCGTTTCAGATACAACAGTCGCGTCTCGCAGTCATCAACGCAGACTGTTGTTACTTCTGAAACGCAAAATCAAAAAAACAGTGTGTTTCTTTGGAGATGATTCATTTATTTTATGAATCTATTCTGGTGAAGACTAGAACAAAACAAAAAAAGAGAAAACACCCTCCTCAGACACAAGTGGATGAAACACTCACCTCAAACCAAGGACACCAGGAAGATATCATGAGCCACTGTGAACCTAGTGCAACAACATTATTACTTTGCAGCAGAGCTGCAGCTATGAGGCAATGAAGTGATTAATAGGTCGACAGAAAATGACTTGACTTATGGATTGTTTTGATAATCCATAAGTCACTTTTAACTGGTAGCGCTTCTCAAATGTCACAAATTTTCAATGAGATTGATTGACTGCAGTTCGGTTGTTAGTGTTGTTCAGATAGTCAAGGTTAATTCTACAGTTTTTGTCCAAATTGGCGGACTGTGACGTTAGTTACACTCATCTGGCTAAAGTTTTTTGTCTTTGACTGAGTGCAAGGTTTTCCTATTCTTGCTTTAGCAAACAAAATTGACTCAAGAAACACTTAAACGCACCGAAGCATTTGATGTTATTGTTTCTGCAATGCTCTTTTAAGTACTTGCTCAAGCTCCGCTCCATGTGAGCTCACGCTCTACCACGACAATCAGCATGTTTACGATGAATCGCTGATGCACTATAGCTGACCTGAAGGCAATTTCCGATACCTAAATATCTGCTAAATGAACAGAGCTTGAACTGAAGGTGAACCCGAGCCTGCAGCAGCACCCAGATAAGAGTTTCTGGAAATGTGTAGAATATTAATTTATGTAAACCAAAAGGAGCTCTTTAACAACACAGTTTACTCTCAATCTCTAATAATAATCCCTCTAGTACTGCCTTTAATGACTACAGCCACTAGCACTCCTCTGGGACAGTTCTCCAGTTGAATGTCATCTCTTTAGTTTAATTTATTCTTTCATTCGTATGTAAAGAGGAAAAGGCTTGATTAAACAGAATTAATGAAACAAATGTGAACCAAGAGAAAAAGGACATATTAAACACTCTCCCACTGAGCTCCACAGCTCATTGCTAGCTCAGTTGGATTTTTTTTTTTTTTTTTTAAAAACTAGTGGAGCCTAATAAAAACTGACCAGCCAGTTAAATCGGGTTTCAAGTGGATTTTTCCGCTGATGTGGCATGACTCCTTCATTGTGCAAGATGCTGTAATCATTTGAAGCTGAATAGTGGAGCTCTTGAGTCAATATTGGGAGCATGTACACACAAATATATGTGGGAAAATGAACCCTGCCAAGCTACTGTACAATTGATCTCGCATGGCTTCTTATTTTTCAGTAGTTTTTTTTTTTTGTCAAGAGCTCTTAGGGGTTTTGTGTTGACTCATTCTCCCATTTCTTTCGCACCTGTATTTACAAAGGTTGAGCATGCCTCTGAGTCACTGTTCACAATTTACAAAAACGACACACCTGGAGACCACTGTGCGTCTGCAGCCAGAGGAAACAGGGAATCAGTCAGTATTAGTAATCAGATCGTTAGGTCACACCGAAACAGAGTCAGTTTGGGGACAGAGAGGAACCACTGAAACTCTTAAAACACGTCTTCAATGTTTTTCAGGCCATTGGCGAGATTAAACAGGGACCCTCTAACTACATGTGCTCCATATTAATTGGCCTGCTGTTGTTTATAAATATACATTATTATTATTATCATTTTGCATTTAATATTAAGCTATTTCAGATAATCATTTTTTATTTCCAACATGTGCAACAACAGTCTGACCATGCAACTGCAATAAACAATTGACTCAGGGCCAATTGCGGAGAACCTGACAGAGCCAGGGTGTAAAATGTGGCCTGCGGTGATTGGCTCAGCAGCGATGGGGGCGGAGCCTACTGTGTACAGGAGGCTTAGATTGACAGGTCTTGGCTTGTGTGGCGCCATGTGTGAAACGGTGCGTTGCTGAGACAGCTCCTGTATCAAGGCAGAACCCTTCACTAAAATATGTTGGATTCATGTTAATGTGTATTTAAAGAAATTTTGGGGGGGAAATCAAAAAATATATAAACAATGTCTTATCAACCAAAGATTTTGCGAAAGAGTGCTAGAGTGAAGTGTTTGTTTCATGGCTGTGTGCTGGCATGGCTATGTTGCGTTGTGTTTATTGCATCACATCTTGTAAAACACTTCAAACGTCCTTACTGTTGACGACTGATACAACTACCTCACCACACCGACGCTGCAAAAAAACTTTTCATTTAATCGTTTCACATTAAAAACACACACTGAATGCTGTATCACAGAAGGAAGAAAACAAAAACAAACAAACGACTGAAGCCAAAGTAGAGAGAAGAAAGAAACAGCCAGAGAAACAGCGAAACAGAGAGGAAACAGCCAGTGTTGCTGCCGCTGATAGAAGCGAGACTCTTTGGCCTCGAGCCCCGCTGTACAGCTGAGGACTGTATTCGTCTGAAGCCACAACATGACAGTACACACAGACAGCAGGTTGAGCCACAGATGGGAAATCATCATTCAAACAGTCCTACAAAGCTCTTGAATTCATTCCTACCTGTAATGCACATTATCCTGACGAGAGAGCCCATGCTAGGATGATCATGGACTAGAAATAGAAAAGTCAGATATGTTAGATCTTTCAAACAGTCTCACAAAAACCTTTTGGTGTAAAGCCGTATATGTAACGGTTGTTTCTGAGGACAATGAATGGTTGGTTGAACATGTAGCGAAAAGAACATCTGGTGCTCACAGCAAAGTGTGTCCTTCACTTTTGGCATGACATTCAACTATCCCCAAATGCTAGTGACTGTTATATAACACACTCGCCTATTCAGAACTGTAGGTTGAGAAACATTATATAACAATAAAAAAAATAAAATACAACGGACAGACAAGTAGACATTTCCTGGAGATGTTTCACCAAAGTTCTATCAGCTTAGATCTGCTTCAGGCATGTTTGCGTGGTACCCGTTTTTTTATGAGAAAAAAAACAACAACAAAAAATCCCCACAATTATTTACACTGTAACTCAGCAGACTCTGTATCCTAATAAGGAAAAAAAAAACATCCTGGCTGATGTCTCCTCGTGGTGCTTTTGCAATCACTTCAATAGTTTAATTGTTTAAAATTGTCAAGCCTGGGGATATCTTTTGGTGGAGGTCAAAACGATGCCATCCTTGATAAAAAATAATAGCTGTCCCAAATATCAGCCTCCCTTAATGAAATAATGGTTTAACAACACCCTGGCTGTATCCATTTACTGCAGCGGCTTATATGCTGCCTGCTGCCTGGCAGGCAAATAAATTCAGATTCTGTCTCACTTAGCCGGGAGCCGTGACTGAGCCAGTCCTTTATTCACATAAATTAATAGTATGGGTACGACATCCCTTAAAGGTGTCTGTAGAGAAGAGCTTAGCACAGCAGGACTCAAGCTTGTCTTCTACTAAACTGATTTAACTAAAACCGACACATGAAAAGTAATATGCAAAATGTCCAGATTTCACTATTTTCAGTAACATGGTAACATATTCAGGTGTACTTGCTTTTTTTTCTCCGTCACAGCAAATGCTCACATATCACCAGTTCCCTTTACCCCACAATAATAATAAAGAAATGAGAAATTCCTCAATAGAATAGATTTTTTTTTTTCTTTTTCAAAGAGATGACTGGTCACACTGGAACTATGATTTTAAACAACCATATTTTCAGTCCGTACATTCGAAGTCTGATATCTCACCTGGGCCTTGCGACAGGCCGGTCCTGCAGATAGAGAGACGAATGGCACACATGTACAGTTATACAACACTGTGGTCCAGCGTATGCATCAGCAAAGAGCGCAAGTTAGATCGACGCATGCAGTTTGAAACCAATTTTGTACAGTTCATTTGGCAGTGAGCGACATATGAATGTGTTTGTTACATGGATATGCTGCACAGGGATGAGTCCCCTTCATGGGTAGTTGCCCCACCCAGTCTCTGATTTTCTGTGTGTGTGTGTGGGGACTCAGACCCCACCGCATGTCTGGCACAGAAGAAGCCACCCTCCCATTACAGTACAGTGCAGGGTGACAGAGAGTGCTGATAAGTCCAGCTGACAGCTCCTTAATCCCCATTAGTGCCTCAGACAGGGGGGGGTATGACAGGGCACAGCACTGTCCTTAGACCGAGCCCTGTTTTTGTCCTCTTCTCCTCCCTCTGTTAAGATCCTGCGAGATGCTGTAACAAAGGATGTAGTGCCACCCGGTGGAGGCAACCGCTGCACGTGTGTGGCTCTGAGGGGAAGGGAGGAGTGCTTCAGCAAGCTATCTCCTCCAGGGTGCCCAGCGTTGTCTGCAGGGGGACTGTCACGGTGTGGCTGATGGACTCTGAGTGGTTTGCCACTGGGTCGCAAGAACTCTGGCAAAAAAAAAAAATGGAAGAGGATTACGGATAGGAGAGAACATGTAAAAAGATGTACCACGCAGTAGATGAACAAACTACATGAAGCAAAGTTCCTCTGAACCTCACTGGAGGCTGGAAGCAGCTCTGAACCAGCCGGCTGAAAGTAAAATGTAATACACATTATGTTAATTGTTTGCTAAAAGGCTAAGTGAAAGACTAGAGCAAATATGGCAGGGCTGAGCAGCGCGGCGACAGCAAGAATGAAACTATTACGGCTGACATTATCACCGCATATTCATGGAGAATAACTTGCAGAGTTGCTGGATTATAAACTGTAAGGGAGTTCTTGCATCACCCAATAAAACAGCGGATCCGCAGACTGAACAACGGAGACAGGAAGTGAAAATAAAAATGAGTTTGCTGGGTAATACAGTCTGATTTAAATAAGATGCAGTGCAGCAGACTCTGGGGAAATAATTCACCATACTCTCTGGATTTGTGCACTTTCTTCACACTTTTATGCTCATTCCTTCAGTAAGTTAACAGGATTTGTTGTGGTAGCAACGCCACTCGCTAGTCGGCGGAATTAAACGCATCTTGGTGGTCAAAGGCGTCTCTGCTTTCCAGCAGTTTTGACATGAAGTGAGAATTCATTCTATAAATAAATAACTTCATTCCAAGTCATCTTCAAATGGAACATTATGGAACACAATGTCCGGTCATGTCGTTATATTTGTCCCAGCAGCAGTTCTGAATATTCTGCAGATGACCTCACAAACATTTTCTGCTGCAGTTGTGTCCACCAACACTAGCCTCCTCCTCATACTGTCCCTTTTGGTTGTGTTGCTTTAGCTGATGTTCTCGTCTGTATTTATTGAAGAGGCATTAGTTCACCCAGCAGAGACTTTGTTGCTGCTTGGATTCACGGAGGGTCCCTCCATGGAGCAAAGCTCTTCCTGCCAAACTGGCAGGTTAAGTCAGAACACAGTCTCAGGCTGGCTAGTGTGCTGGTGCTACATGCATGTGAAGAAGGATAGAAATTGGGCAAAGCTTGACATGCATGATCAGAGTGAGTGAAATTACACTCAGTCTACATGGTCCACTTACACAGAGCTTTCAGCGAAGAAGACTGACAAGTGAAGGTTTAAAGGCTGCTCTTACCACATCCTCTCCGTGACTCTCTTCCTCCTCCTCTCTGCTCAGTAAGTCCAGCAGCCTGTCTTTTACCACCTGCACATCAGAAAATAGAGGCGAGTTTGCCAAAGGAGATGTCCACGCACTCTTCCTGTAATTACTGACTGAAGAAGAACATTTGACTTCAAAGCAAAAATGTAATTAGGTGGCAACAAACTACACCACCACTATCATTTCAGCATGAGAGCTGAGGGCTACTTTGGAACTGCTTATCTCAGCCACGCAGGGCTTTTATATTTATTTATTTATCCTCATTACTACAATATGTTCATTACAGGGAAAATAAAAATAAAAAAATGTGGGTATTTCCAAAAAAAAAAAAAGAAAACCCTGGATAGATGAAGATTATTATGTGCTTGCCATAGCCCTGTTCAGCTGAAAGCAGCATGAGGAGCTCTAAAAAGGTGCACACACCAGCGCAAATGTAATGGTAGTTACAAGTACCATCAGGCTTGTCCTTCATTTTAGACAATCAGTGACACTGTTTCTGTTGTTAGCTGGCATTGTCAGTATTCTAACACACAGAAAAAAAAAAAGTGTCATTAAAGGTTTTGTACAGCTGTCACTGTGAAAGTGTATAGAGGAGTGTTGTGTGGGAGTAATAAGATGTTTCAATAGGTATGATGAGAGTAAAGTGGAAACTGACCTCATAAGCATAGTCAAACAGCTCTAATATGGTGAGGATGCTGGCTCCGATGAACAAACCCATCTGACCTCCGATATCACCTTTAGAACAACACAGGTACAGTCACACCAAGAGGAGAAAAGATTTATTTTTCACTCAAGAAAGGATTTGACTTTGATCTCCTTGCAACACAAGCACCCAGATGACTGGCAGCGGCAGAAAGGAGACATTTTCTCAGACTGAAAAGCGTCTGCTGTGACTGATTGTATGGGCTTTTGCTTCAGGTACCAGTGAAATGATAAAAGTCCAACTGCAGTGATACATCCATGGGTTTGAAGGTTTATCAGGTTTATCAGATAACAAAAACACTGCAGTGCACTGAGTTAAAGGAACATCACCACACTGACAACTAAATTTTTTGGACCTTGTAAAAAGCTAAAATGCATCTTCAATTCGTCTTCATCTACCAGGAAAGCCTGCAGAGATCTGATTGTCCAGTGGTACGTTTTGCTTGATAACACTGTACTGTGTGAAGTTGAATCCTTCTAACTGCGGCCCTCCTGCATCCACAATGACTTTTTTTTTTCTTTTTATCTTATTGAGGTGGCCCTTTTTTGAGTGAGTCATCAGTAGCATAGTTATGAATAACACAAGCTGAATCAAGCTTTGGGAAATCAAAGGCACCAGTGAGCAAACCCACCCAGCAAGCCCGCCACCTCATAGGCTTTCTTCTGCTCAATGGTCTCGTAGTTCAAAGCTTCGAAGAATACATCCAGCACCAAGATGTTGTCCCTGCAAAATGCAAATTTGTAGTAATGAATCCTAATTCAGGAAAACACTTGGCAAGAAACACCATCAGCAACAATTCATCCATTTCCTACAGAGCTGGCAAACACGACCACTGTGTGGGAGGAAAAACATGCTCGTTGCCTTGGCTCAGCTTTTCACAGCTTGTCAAAACTTCCAGCTATTTGAGACCTTTATTACAGGACTATAGGCAACGATGTGGGCTGTAAAGAGGCTCAGAGTTTTGTGCCGATGTCTGGCAGGCAGAAGACTCTGAGAGATAACTACACCAATCCTCAGTTTTTCTTTTTCTACGTGTGTCTCGTCTGGAAGCTCTGCTCCTCAGGTTACCAGAAATGTAATCTCTTTATGCTAAAACATTATCAGATAACACATCTGTCCTCATTCAGGTAGGTTTTCTTCTATTTCCCTTTGGAAAATTAGATCTACATTTGATTCTCGAAATGTGTGCACATCAGCGATCCAATAAGAGATTGCAGGAGCTCAATATTTTCTTGTATTTCGTTACAATTCATTGTACTTCTTTGACATTTCAGTGCAGGAACACAAGACAGGACTTATTATTATTATGAGCATTCCTAAAACTACTTTCAATAATTAAAACACAAACATAATGAATATATACTAAAATTGCATAATTACATCATAATTTGATAATTCATATCTTTAGACCAAATAAAAAGAAAAAGAACCGTCCACTCACGTGATGTACTTCTCTGACTTGTTGAACTTCTTCTGCAGATAGCGGGCCGAGGTCTTGCTTGGGATTTTGACCATGGATAGCTCTTTGTTGTAGCGGGTCATGTTGCATGGCGTCCTACACATGCAATTACTGCTCTCCACAGCAGACAGTTTAGCTTCACGCACATGCAGTGATGGAGGGGGGAGTTGTGTAAAATTAGGAGGGAAAATGGAATGAGACGCGGGAGGATGGAATGAAGATGAAGGACACGGGAGAAATTGCAGAAGCAAAGTCAGTGTTTGCCTTACATTGTTCTTGACACAGTGAGACACTGAGTTTAAAGTCAGTAAACCAAGCAAACAAGCTCGACCTCATTTTCATATAGTATTAGCTTCACAACTTCCAGTGGTGTGAAAACGTATTGGCTCCCTTCTCTTCTTCTCTCTCCCTGATTTCTTATTTTTTGCATGTTTGTCACACTTTAATGTTTCAGATCATCAAACACATTGAAATATATGACAAATATAACACAAGCAAACAAAAAATGCAATTTTTAAAAGAAGGTTTTTATGATTAAGGGGGAAAAAAATCCAGACCTACATGGTCCTGTGTGAAAAAGTGTTTGCCCACTCTGTTAAAACATAACTTAACTGTAGCTTATCACACCACCCAGACTGGATTACTGCTACTCTTGTTGTCAATCAAGAAATCACTTATATAGGACCTGCCTGACAAAATGAGGTAGACCAAAAGATCCAACGAAATTCAGGAACAAATGAGAAAGAAAGTCATTGAGATCTATCAGTCTGGAAAAGGTTATGATGTAATTTCTAAAGCTTTAGGACTCCAGTGAACCACAGTGAGAGCCATTATTCACAAATGGTGAAAACGTGGAACAGTGGTGAACCTTTCTAGGAGTGGCCGGCCGACCAAAATTACCCCAAGAGAACAGCAATGACTCGTCCATGAGGTCACAAAAGACCCCACAACAACATCCAAAGAACTGCAGGCCTCACTAGCCTCAGTTAAGGTCAGTGTTCATGATTCCAGCATAAGAAAGAGACTGGGCTTAAATGGCCTCACGGCAGAGTCCCAAGACCAAAACCACTGCTGAGTAAAAAGAACACAAAGACTGGTAGACTGACGAAACCAAAGATGAACCTTTTGGAAGGTGTGTATCCTGTTACATCTGGCGTAGAAGTAACACCACATTTCAGAAAAAGAACATCGTACCAACAGTAAAATCTGGTGGTGATAGTGTGATGGTCTGGGGCTGTTTTGCTGCTTCAGGACCTGGAAGACTTTCTGTGATAAATGGATTCATGAATTCTGTTGTCTACCAAAAAAATCCTGAAGGAGAATGTCCAGCCATCTGTTGGTGACCTCAAGCTGAAGAGAACTAAAGACTTTGGAATTCACTAGTCAAAGTCCTGACCTGAATCCTATTAAGATGCTGTGACCTTAAAAAGGAGGTTCATGATGGAAAACCCTCCAATGTGAATTACAACAGAAGAGAGAGTAGAGTTACAACTATTCTGCAAAGAGAAGTTATCACAAACCCAACCTGTTATCAGGTTTAGGGTTTGGATTTTGTTTCCCCTTAATAATAATAATAATAATAATAATCAAAATAATAATCAAAATAATAATCAAAATAATAATACTAATAAACTGCATTTTGTGTTTACTTGTGTTATGTGTGACTAATATTTAAATTTGTTTGATGATCTGAAACATTTAAGTGTGACAAACATGCAAAAAATAAGAAGAAATCAGGGCCAACACTTTTTCACACCACTGTATGTGTGAAGTATTTTATAGGATTCTGCCGACAATGACTGACTAAGGCCTCTGCCTCAATTCAGATTCAACCGGCAAAAGTAAATGATTTTATTTGAAGAACTTCTTCCCTGACTGAGCTGCTTCAATACCAAATTTGATAAAGTCAAAACTAATGCGAGTGAGAAAATATTAGAGGAAGTCTATATTAAATACTTCAAGTAGCTCAATGACAGAAAATTGTCAATTTTGATAATGTCTTATTTGTAGTTTAGCAAAAGTGACAAATTTTCAGCTTTTCCAAAAGTGTGTTATAAATTGTGCATCTTTGATTAGACAGAACATGAAGAGCTGAGTTTTTTGACATTACACAAAATGATCATTTCATTTGTTGTGCCTTTTCTCTACAAAGCTACAATGAAATAAAAAATGATGACTCAATTATACAACTGAATCCACCACATTTACAGTCATTTCTTTCAACTCCTCACATCTCTGTGGTATGTGAGTGTGTACAGCTGTACATTCAGGGCATCAGTGCTATGGAAGGACACAGAGAAATGCTTGTAGCATTTCTTACTGTAATCAAAGGCAGCTCTCACACATACTGTACTCACAAACAGAGGCACAGAATACAAGCAAGTACATGGACCCATTATGGTCATGGGGATGTTTACTCAACAGAAGACCTAATGACAGTGTAAGTCAATGTCATTGTCAAAGAGGAGAGAACGTAAAGCACCAAACACAAACATGCCCTCAAGCTGCAACTGTGAAACAGTCTTAAGCCTGGCATAGACAAAGTCCTGATGCAGAAATGCCAAGCTCTATTCAAGGCTTTGCTTTGGCAGTCCGATTCAGAGGGAAAAAAACAACCTTGAATTCCCTGGATGATTTTGTGTGAAGCCCACAGCCTCCTACATAACACCAACTCTCTTGCTGCAGTGATGCTAATGTTAAGAGACACAAACGCTTCAAATATAGCTCCACCAAAAGCATCTTCAGCACTGAGTCTGCGCACAATTCACTTTCCATGAGTCTGAATTTCTAACGTTATTTGAATAGATCTCATTACACACTCCTTTCTCACCCCAGAAACTTCTCTTTTCAAGTTAAAATCTAGCCGTACATCCACCGCTTATTCACAGGACGGAGGAGAAAGGACAAGTTAATGTTACCAGGCTCATTCTCACTGAGACAGTCCTGTGGCAGAACTCAGATCACAGAGCACGAGGCAGATATCCCCCATGGTGCACTAATGGCTGACTGGGCCACACAGTCATGTAGCAGCAAGGGGAAATTCAATATGGCTTCTCAGTGGTCTCTTATTTTTATTTAAATGAGATGGTAGTGGATACAGGGGAGCAAGGCCGGCTGCATTCAAATGATTGATTCCTTTGTCTAAGCCTCTCACCTTTGTCCACCTCCTTCACATCATTTTCCACCATGCACATTTAAATCTAAAAGACCAAATTACCATAAGACATTTATTCCTGATATGTTTCATATTTTTCCAAATGTTAATGCATAAGCTTGCTGGTAATACAAACTGATAAAATAGTGTAACACACGACTACAGATATAACGATGTTTTCCGTCAGTTTTGGCAGGTTGTGGAGCAGCTATAACAGGAATTGGAAATAATTGTGTTTCTGTCGGCATGTATAAGCCGTCTGTGTTTCCTCAAGAGCAAATAACCCGATAAGCAAGGATGTAGCTGTCTCCTATTAAAAAAATATATATTTTCAGTGCCGTCTCCAAGACTTGAGTGACACAGTTGCAGAGATAGAAAAACCCAATCAAACTTGCTGTGTGAAATCTTCTCTGCTGGGTATAGCAAATTGGCACTTGGAGTTTGAACTAGAATTCATTTGCATTCAGTGATCCAAGCTGAGTGTGAGTGTGTGTGTGTGTTGGGATTGTGAAAGCTTTACTGTTCCAAAAATGAAGCCAATTACAGGAGAGCGAGACAGGAAAAGAGCTGTATGCACCTTCTACACAGCATCAAACAGCGCAGCATGTGTTTCCGAGCGCAAGTAAACGACATATTGGTGAGTTACACTGGTTCACATTGGCTCTTGTGGTGTGGGAGTCAGCAGTACTGATGCTTACTGCCTCAGTGTTTTCTTGCCCTTGGCTACATTTTTTTTTTTGTAGCTTTCCAGAAATAATTTACATTGTGAGAGATGAAGCCTGAACAGACACAATGGTGTGGGAGGAGAGAAGGTTTTACTGATGATGCAGTAACTCCCCCTGGAAGTGCTGAGCTTAATAAAGGTCAGAAGTTGTCTATGGGTTCACTCAGTTTAGGTTTTTATTCATCAAAATGCACGTTAAAGTAGAATTACTATGGCTTATGCTGATAGTATTTTTTTTAATGAATAAAAATAAAATGATCATGTACATAAATGTCTGTCCTTTGTTGTGTTTCATTCCTGTTCAACTCCCACTTTCTTCTGCTGTTCTCCATTCATCCAGCGTTTTTCCACATTTCCATCTCATCTGATTGTCAACATCCACTCTATCACCTGTAGTTTCCTCTGCAGTGTACTCAGAACTCACTGAAACATTTTCTCTGCCCTGCCCTTTGTCATAAATGTTGTTGACCTTGACGTTATTCATGCTGTGGACCTGACTGTTCCTGTCTGAAAGCCTTCGTTCTCGTCTGAATTTATATCTGTAGAAGTCATTTAACTGCCCCTGCTTGGCTCTGTCTGCATTTGAGTGTGAGCTTCATTCACCAACTGATACACATCGAGAACCGTTCCATTGTAACAGATGCTTACAGAAGTTGTAATTTACAGCAGAGCGTCAGATTTAATCTGTTGATGTAACGACTGTAACACAAGTTGTTCCTCTCTTCTCTTGTACTATTTAATGCACATTCACTGTGTTTAAATACATTTGTACAGTGAGGGTCACAGGAGAAGGTTATTGTGAACAAGAAGGTTCCTCAGAATATTTCCTTAACTTCCTTAATGTTGTTTTCACTCAAATTCATCTTCACTGAACCAGGAACCAGAAACACAAGCTGCTCCCACAGACATATAGTCTGCCTCAGGCTAAATGCAGGATAACATTAATACATTAAAACAGTTTCATGAGGAGCTAAAACAAAAAAGGCTGATGAATATCTTCAAACAGCTGAATGAGTCTATATTTAATAAAACAGGCAAGGTAACATAAAATCTCGAATCTGAATGAAGGCTGCCAAAGCCTTTAACATGGCTGTGTAATTTAGCCCAACACTGGGATATGACACATTATCTTTCTGACTATCCATGCATTAAATTGAACTCTAACACTGCGGTCCCTGTTTGCTCTGATGCTGGTTCCAGACCTGATGAGCCTTATGTGCGCAAACACACATACACACACATACACGGGAAAACATTAAGATGACTCCTCTTGATAAAGTTCAGTTGTGAAGCAGAACACTTTTCAACGTAAAGTGAAACTTCTGCAGCGCCACTTATGTGCCAGCAGAGCAGAGCCCTTTTAAATGAAGCCGAGTGTCAGGCAGAGAGGATGTACAGTAAGACGGTGACTATCGCAGTGTGGAATGTGTTTCATAGCACAGTGCCATGGCATTCACGATTATATGCAGTGGATGTGCTTAAACTGAGCTGTGTCTGACTTCAAATTGGAGTGTTGCTCATATTTAAAGCAGGTTAAGCATTAAAGCTCTGTGATAACAGGAATAAATAATCCTCATCCTTTGCAGAAGCCATAATCATATGTAAGCCTGCATACAGTATGTGCATGTCATCTGACTCTGAACTGATGTTCGTGTGTGTCTCTGCAGACTTACCAAGGGCAGGCTCAGCACAGTCTTTGTACTGCTCAGGTGTGCAGTATGAAGCATCACCTAGGAACAGGTTAAAAAACACAAATAAGAGGGGGAGTTGAATCAGTGCCAGTGTTTAGACATTAAGGTTCTGATTTATTAAGATCCCAAATAAGGGACGCTCAATTGCATGCACAGGCTTACAGATTGCGCATGTTGCTGGTTTGCACGTTGGTGATCTTCTAAGATTGCGCGCACAATTGACTACAGGTGCAAAAGTGGTCGACCTACTTAAATGAGGATTTTCTGCTATCACTTTCTGCCAGAGAGAATATGGGAGAGCAGACTGAACGAAAGAGCAAAATGAAATTTGAAGCCATGGAATTGGAGGAGTTAGTTCAAGAGGCTGCTAAACATATTTTTGGAGTTACAGCAAAGAAATATTAACATAACCAGGAGAAAGGCAATATGGGAGGCAATCTGTGACAGGGTCAAAGTTTGTGGGGAAGACTGGATGAAATTAAGATAAGATGGCAAGACAAAAGGAGACAAAATCGTCATAATAAAAACTCAGCAAATAAAACGGGTGGCTAGGCGCTATGTTTCAAATATTATTGAAAATATTTGTTCTGTCGCCTGTGTCTGCATATGCATTAAGAAAAACAGGCTAAATGGACTAGATGTGCTATTTTGCCCGTTTCACAGAAGCAAACCTTCTTGTGCCCTCTTAATAGATGAGCTTTGTCATCAGCTTGCGCTTGTTATGACATTTGTGTACATTTTTGCGCATGCAAACGTTTAGTAAATCCGGCCCTAAGCTCTTCGAAGACTCTACAAACAAAGGATAAACAGGAAGTTGAATGAAATAATCTACCAAGTGCAACACCATTTTTCCTGCCAGTCACATAATCTCAGGGTTTTCTTAAATGCCAACACCTAATCCAGTATTGATTTATATCAATATGGGGCTTTTGAATGAATCTCATATAGAAACTGCAACCTTGCTAAAAATTCCTGTTTATAAATTCCTGCTCAATACACCTCTTCTCTGCCTAAGATGGTTTGCTCAGTTAGAACATTAGTAGTCCGTACCAGGCATGTGCACCATCCTGCAGTTGCAGTTCTCCACGATGTACCGTGTTTCACAGTCGATCCTGCAGGCAGTGACACTGTAAACCTGGAAAAAGCCAGACTCCAGAGCCTTGGACTCGCATTCTCCCCACGGGGGAGGCAGGTAGGTCAGCTACAGGTGAGAAAGGAAGTTAGGGGTTAGTCAGAGGAAACTGTATAGATCAAACACAGACACACCAGAGTGTAAACCTGACCTGGACCCAAATACACTGCATGCAATTATGGATTGATGAGTCAGTTACAAAATTAAAAAAAAAAAAAATGGAGATGACTCCAACTCAATAAACAAATGTATTGTGAATGTGTATGTACCCAACTGGAGGACAGAGATGCACAGTATAGGTGTGGTGTTTATCTCTTTAACCAGGGAGGCACAGCTAGGGAAAAAAAACCTCAGGCAAACAGGAACCAGGATAGAAAAGGCAGAAATCTTTTTTGGAACAGAAGACTAAGATGATTTATCGGTAGTGATGGGACATACTGTCTCAAGGCTTTGGAGCGTGTGTCGAGAAATCCAGGAAGTGTTTTATGAAGAGCATATTGAGGCCTCCGTCTTTACGGACGAGTGACGTCACTTAACGTCTGAAGCCACACTGGTTCAGGAAGTAGTTTGAGTGTTGCTGTGATTTATGAACAAATATAAAGTGCAATGCATCACCGCCTGCTAATATGAGAAGGGGTTTCCCTGTATGGTAACAGCTGATCTCTCCCATCAAGGTATTTCACATAATACACCTGGAAATAATGCGTTGCTACTATAATATTCACATGTTTTTTTCGTCTCAGTGTTTGCTGTGTGCCAACAGGTACAACAATAAATCCTCTATGCTGAGGCATTATCATGCTGGTCATGCAAATTGTGAGGGGAATAGAGTTGGACCTAGCCAAGGTGGGCATGCTTTCCATTTTTCATATTTGTTAATTAACCATGATGATAATAAAATTAATAATACTGATACTGTATCTTTCACACACATCACGAAATAAAAACAAAAACATATATACAATGAGTGTATGTACTATGTATACATATTTATATACTGCATTATTGTACCTTATATAGTATTTGCAAACTGGATTGGATGCTAAAGTGAACTTCATTGGTGAGTACTGTGCTACTCAATGTCAATAAAATTTAATCTAATATTATCTAATCTTTACAAAGCATGACCTGAAAGGAGGAACTGGATGAGGATGTGGTCACCATGATTGTTAGAGACACACAGCCATTCAGCATAAATGAGGATAAAGGCCTCAGGGACTTCAAAGCAAAATTGGACCCAACCTATGTTCTCCCAACTGGGAAGGTATGTATGGTGACATGGATTACGTACGGGAGTAGCATATGAATAAATCATTATATTCTTCCTTCCCTTTAGGCCATGGTTAAGTAAAATACCAAATACCAACAAGAGAAAAAGAAGGCCAAAGCTGAGGTCCAGAAAGTTCCTGCAGTCGGTTTGACAGACCTGTGGACATGTCTTAATATGGATGCCTACTTGGCTGTAGCCTGACATTTTATATATTACAACACATGCCTGAAGTCTACACTACTTAATGTAGTGAAATTTCCTCAATTGTCTGTGTGAAATCCTGCCTAACTAACCCCACTGCTGTCCACCATTCAAACAAAGGCAAGGAAGCCAATGGGCTATTTTAGAAGCAGCACAATAGCCAAAGTTAGTAACACTATTTTAGTATTTGTTTACACATTGTTTTATAAGTAACAATAGAGAAACTGGAGCTTGTTTAAGAGCAGATGGAAAAACTAAAACATAAACCGACTCAGGAGGTTGAAACAAAGTGGAACAGCATTTCAAATGCTGGAGGGATTAGCAGAACTCAGGGAGGCTGTGGTGGCATCTTTGGTGGGCTTACAAAACTAGCATTCCTACACCGACCTCTGAAGAGCTGAATAATGTTTGTGGGTGTCTGTTTACACCATCTCCTTTTCATGAGGCCAATATGAAGCGGTTAGGAGAAAAATGTGGCTCATAAATGGTGCAACTTTTGAAAATGGTTGAAAAGATGATCCAGGAAGAGGCACTGGGAGAGGACCGCATCAGGCTCCTTATGTAAAAGCTCCACAAAGTCAAAAGCATTGGCATTATGTCGTTGCCGAAACTTCTAGACCCATTATATAAATCATTTCCAAGACAGATGAAGGAATAAAACGACATACTTTTGAATTTGCCATTGTATTGGGGTCTAAAGCGTCACATTCATCTCCGGCTGCAGCTTCAACACCACAGGAAGCTGTAGCTGAAAGGCCTGGTCAGTATTGCTGCTTTGGTTTAAAGTAAATTTTGGAGTTATGACCTCATTTATATTCTCAGGAAACAAACTGTGGTGTCATTTAGATGCCATGGTCACGAGTCCACAAGAACTTAAAATGTCAGTGCTGATACTACCGCTGAAGTGCAGATATAACTGCAGAACTGATGATTGGCAGAATGGAGGATCCCCTTTAGTACTGCGAGAGGCAGAGGTGAACATATCCAAGCCTATACAGGCTTGCTGTGGGATACTTATGCTCCTCTCCTTAGTATCTTCTGAAAGGTTTTCTCCAAAGCCAGAGAGGTTATTTTCAAAAAGAGAAACTCACTGAGTCCACTGACACGGTGGAAAAAAAAAAACCCCAAACCATTTCTTAATAAAAATGAATAAAGGCACTATCACCCCAGTATTCAGAAGCACAATCACTGTCCAATCTTTTGAAAACACTGGCGAGCAGTGGAGTTTTAGTGCACCTGGAGAGCCTTGAGAAATGAACCTCTTTTTGAACCGACCAGCAGAACAGTACTGGGAAGTCTCGCACGGCACAGAACAATGTGGCTCAGAAGTGAGTATTGAGCTACAAAACATACGCTGGCTTGATTACAGAGGATGATGAGCAGCTGTGTACACAGGTGAGCTGAGTTGACTGAAGAGATGGGAGTGGCTGAAACGTGTGGTTTTCATTAAAGCCAATCAGCTCCTCTACATTACAGGACTCTCCACTGCGACATTCGACAAATCAGCAGAAGCCTAGAACATGTCAAACTTCCTCGTTTCTCTGAAATCAAAAAAGCTCCACTTCCATACCTACGGTCATATCATCACAAACAGACTCAGATAGACTTTAATTATCCACAAATGAAGTTGCTTGATCAAAGTAGCACAGCTGCACATAAAAAAAACACTCTAGAGAATCACAAGTAAAAATAAAGATAAAGTAAAATAACATAAGATAAACTGAACAGAATACAGAATAAGCATATGAACAAATGTACAAGAAATAGAAATGGAAGAATACATATTATACACATAGGGATGATTATAAGGTGCGATAGTGTGCACTAGCATTAACAACATGGAGTTATCTGTTGCAGAAAGGTGTTGTTGGATAGAGTAAGGTGTGAAAGAAGTCCTGAAGCGTTCACCGTGGGAGTGGAGCTGATCAGTCTGTTGGAGAGTGAGCTCCGCTGCCCCTCTATAATCTGGTGTAGTGGATAAGATGGATTGTCCATGATGAGGAGCAGTTTGTCCAGTGTCCTCCTGTCCCTCATTGAGACAAATGTTGATTCTACTTATGTCTTTTTTGCTGGCACGACCCTGAGTACTGGCGGCAGGACCCAGAGCTGTACTGGAAACCTGAGGTGTAAAGAGTGAACAGAAATGGAGGCAGTACAGTCCCCTGTGGTGCGCCCACATTACTGACAACAGTGGCAGACAGGGAGCCCCCCAGCCACACAGACTGGGGCCTGACAGACAAGTAATAAGCTATCCAGGAGACAGAGAGGGAGCTGTCACACATCCTGAGCAGTTTCTCACTCATCAGAAAGAGATGAATAGAGAATAAAAGCATGAATAGAATAAAAGCACTGGAGAAATCAAAGAACATGGTCCTCACTGTGCCCTTCCCACCATCCAGGTGAGAGTAAGTGCACAAAGGTGACATGACACTGATACACAAACTGAAGGGGGTCCAAGAGAGAGGCGACCAGGGGGTTTCAGCCCAGGAACCATATTTGATCACATAAAAATACTCTGTTACACCCTACATAACTTGTAATGTCCATTTTTAGACATATGCCCGGTGCAAAGTAAGAAAGGCTTGCAGTTTGATTCTGCCTTAGTGTGACTGTGAGTTAGTGAGTGATGTGGGTGGTGGTCGGAGAGGCCGCTGCGGATTGGCAGCCACGTTTCCGTTAGTCTGCCCGAGGGCAGCAGTGACTACTGAGGTAGTTTACCACCACTAGGGTGTGACTATGTGAGCTAATGAACAATGCAATCAATTGTAAGAGCTTTGAGCATCTAAAAATGGAAAAGCACTATAAAACCAATGCATAATTATTCTTATCATTATTTGCCTTTACAAATAAGGCAATACAACTTCAGACATTGAATTATATTGTTAAGAAAGGTTTGTATAACGCTACACAATGACTGAGTGACAAGCGCAAACCATTTATTTTCAAGCTATAAATAATGAATATGAGTGCTATTTCTCAATTGTATGACTATAAAACAGTTTTTTTTTCATGTGTTTAATTTTTATAATTTTTTTCAAAGTAACTTCGCAACAGCAGCAGTCACCCATCACATGAGCACTAAGGCTAAAAATTTAGACAGATAGCGATAAAAGCTCTACAAAACGCATTCCCACTCCTTGAAACCCCGCCAGTACAGAGAGGCAGGAGAGCCTCACAGCAAACCAGGCGGTGTGGAAAACAATTCAACAGATAGCCGGAGTCTGTCGGAAAAAATCCCACCACACCCGGTGATGGCAGCAAAAGAAAAAAAAACTCCAGATATCCTCCTCCTGCAGTCACGAAGACTGGGACAACAGACGAGAAAAGAGGGACACCAGGCTGAACAGTGTGGAGGCCCATCTGCTCCACAACACAGGCAGCGAGGTCTGGTTGTGTACTGTATCCATCACCTACCACCTTCTGTTCCTTAGTTCCATTCATTGTCATCACAGAGCATCCCGAGTGAGGCAGCTTCCTCTGCCAAAAGAGCAATTTTTTTCTTGGATGAGGCAGAATGCAACACCCTGCCAGGTGAAATTTGGCCACAGTCTTCTTGTTAGTACTGACAGAATTTAAAATCCCAGCTCCCCTCATCTCGTATCTCAGCTTTGAGAGGGTTTAATGCTGTGGGTCTTTAGATACAATCATTTTACCAACACACAGCAGAATAAATTAAAACACAATCCAAACAGCAATCTAATACGCACCATATTTCATTGTCTAGAAGCCTCTAGCCATTTCTGGGCTCAGCTATAATGTCTCCTGTGATAATTAAACATGCCCTATGTGATGTCAGCAGCGAACTGAGCAATGAATACTGACATCCAGACGCTATTAATTCTGTTAGGACCTAAGAAAGGTGCTCCTGAGCAATCCTTAACCTTTAGAAGCACCTTCACACCTCAGCTAATCTTCACTTCAGACCTAATTAGAGTCAACTGTGGCTGATTTGAGATCTGATTATTTCTCTGTAATCACATAATCCAAGGTGCTCAATATCACTTTTCACTGAGTTGAGACCTGCCGACATGATTATGATCTATCTAATAAGAGCTGAGGCCCGTGCCCCACTCAGTGTGTTATTAATCCATGTCCCATTTCCCTGTTATGCCGGAGCAATGCTTTAATTAGGCTTTTCAACTTGGTGAGCAAGGGACATTGTTAAAAAAGTAAAACAGTGTGGCTTCTAATGAGGTCATTTTGTTAGTGCTGGTTGGTGAGCAGAAATTTTAGGCTTCTGGCTGAAGCTTGACCTCAACACCATGTCACCGTCAATGCCCTCAAATGTGCTATTTTTTCTTCTTATTTTTTTAAATAGCATAGAGGGAAAGTGCAACACAGAGACTCTGAGCTTGAATCAAGAGGCAGCAAAGGAATAATGGCATCATAAAGACTTTTATTTTATCCTCGGAAAGAATGACTTTCTCAACCAGGGGAAAACTGTGCCCTTTTAACTCCAGTTAAAAGCTCATAGAAGGGCAATTTCTGCTTAAATTTGAAATTGCCTGCCTGTGTATGAGAACCTGCTCAGTCCTACTATAGGCTATGTACTCTGTACTCTGTAGCTCCCTTGATTAAAGCCACTTTGATATAGCAGTTATATTATTAGCCTAAATTAGTTTATTTAAACTCTTTCTCAAAGTCATTCTCATGTGCAGACTTATTGGTATCTATTAAAACGATCCATTAACCTCCTTTTGTTTAATTCTTTTTTTCTACTCTAGATACTCTACACAATTACAGTTTTTTCTGGCATTCTAGAGAAGAAGAAGCAAGGACAGGTGGGAACGTCTCACAGTAGGAGGGTTTTTTTCCCAGACTTCCGATACAAAGTGCATCTCCGCATTCATCAGCTGGAGCTAAATTTGCTGTGTCTCCCACTGTGCAGGCTTATGGAGAGGGCCAGTGTTTTCTCAGCAGGCACCGGAAGGCCTGTCTTCAGCCTGCCAGTCACAGAACTGGGCTGACAGATGAGCCAAAACAGAAACCCTGGAGGCTCATTACCCAAAAGATTTAACCCTCTATGGATAGATGGCCCCTTCTCCTCCCTCCCTACTGCTATATCGCTGCACCACATTTATCTGTGAAGTGGTGAGGCGAAGTCTCAGCCAAATTCTATTGAAGAAAAGTTCCTTAAATTCAAACTGAAACTGTTCACTGACTTACCAACTACTCCATTCACTCAATATTCGGCGGATATGTACGGAATTGAAAAATCAATATGACATTTCCATGTCATATGAGTTTCCATGTGTTTACGTTCCTAATTTGCAAACAATGGCGTTGTTATTTAGTTATCTTAGTGATGATAGACAAGAATAAAACATGTTCATTTTACCAATAGTTACATGTCCAGCTGAGTATCCTACCAATTATGACTTTTGAGGACATATGGTTTTTGTGAAGGATGATCTGCACAGTGCATACGTGTGACAAGTCCATTGGAAAATCAGGTATATGGTTAAATGACTGACAGTGAGAATTTTTCCAGAAGAAATCGAGTGGAGTAACAAGGTGTCTTGATTCTTGATCCTTAATCAGTTATGGAAAATAGATTTCCTGGTTAAATGAGAAACTGACCTCCAGGTAAAAGCCAGTTGTAACCGGGTTATTTCAGAAGGTTGGAAACAATATGTTTGACCAGTTTTTCCATCAGTGTACAGTTCTACAATTTTGATCACTGTTTACTGTTCACACTCCCACTGTACTCTACTTATTCAACACACAACGTCACAGTTAGCAAGTAGCTACTGTACATATGGCACCTAAAGAGATATTTAGCAGACATATTCACGTTTGACATGATGGCCAGAAACTTGGATGACCAAGAACGTACTTCAAGAAAATGCCATATCAAGTGAAAATGTTTTAATAGCCACTGCTGTTTACAGCTTGTTTCTGCTGCCTTCAAGACGTAAGAAAAAGATTACTCATAGTGGTGTAAACATGTGGCTGACAGCCAGTGGTCGCCATAGGAAAGGAATAGACAGTGGCCATTTTAAAATGAAGGGCAATGAATTTATCTTGACAGAAATCTGCCTGATCAGAGAAGGACAATCCAGTCTACCCACTTGAGAGTCAGACATGGAGACTGAGAAAAATAAAGACACAAACACTAAATGCAAAAGTCGGAACTAACAATCTCAGTGAACCGATAAAGCTCATAGAGGTCACATTTGAAAGATATGCCTTGAGAGATGGTAGAGGCAGAGAAAAAGCTATACAGATTAAAAACCATCAGCTGTATAGGTCTGTGAATCCTGCAGCATTTAATACTGGCATTATGTGATGGAACAAAGCTTCAGTATGAAGTATGAAGGTTGGGGGAATGAAGGACCTCTTTGAATCCTAAAACAGCCATTAACAACTTAAAATTGATACATATAAAATTGTTCCATACTTATACTTTAAGAAATGTTGAGTATTGAGTCATTTTGGTTCCGGTGATCCACTAATGAAGGCTGTGCTTTTTATTAAAAGACACATTTTTCTGTTGCTGTGCTTCTTGTCTATATAAAGCCAGAGCATTTGAAAGTTCTTCAGAGACAAAAATCACTTAAACCTAATGGTGGACACATGACTGAAGATACAGATTCTCAGCCACGAAGGGTTCAGCTGCCTCCAGATCACCAGGAAGTGCAGATGCAGTCCTTCAGCAGTTAGATCCTCCGAGAAACACAGACGAACCAACAGCTTGGAAGACAAACCAAGAACTGGATGTCCAAGGGTTTCTACAGCAAGAAATGACCTCATCCTGATCCACATGTGCAGGAAAACCACTGAATGACATCAGAGGAGCTCCAACAGCAGCGGTCAAACCCTGGTGTCCAGTGTTCCACCCACACTGTACTTTTAGATCATGGTTTAAGGTCCTACAAGGCTGTCAGGAAGCCCCTGATCAATGAGAGACAGAGGTTAGCCCGGCATCATTGGGCCCAAGCACACAAGAACCGGACAGTCAGGAACTGGAAGAAGATTCTGTGGTCAGATGAGTCCAGTTTCCAGCTTCATCTTCCTCCTGCTAATGTGAGGGTACACAGAAGGCCAGGAGAAGCATTATCTCCAGCATGTACAGTACTACTGTCAAACATGGTGGAGGCAGTATCATGGTTTGGGGATACATGAGTGCTGCTGGTGTTGGTCATCTCACTGTGTGTGATGGCACATTGAACTCATTCTCCAAACCCACATGCTTCCTTCTGCACGGACTGCATGGACTGTTCCGTCGAGGTCCAAACTGAATTTCGTCCAGGACCAGTAGAACTTGGCTGCAGGAGTACAGTATCCAAGTCTTAGAGTGACCAGATCAATCCACAGACATGAAAAAGTCTGTGGATTGATGTAATCCAAGGAATTTAGAAGAATTAGAAGAGTTTTTCTTGCAAACAATAAACAAAATAAACATAATTTGTATTTGTCTGTGTATGTCCAATGCAGCCACACCTTTTGAAACACGAAAAGATTTTTCCACAAATATTTCACAATATGTCACAATATTTCATAATATGTCGTCATTTCCTAATGGATTGACAGCAAGCATCAATTGGGCATTGCTCTCTGCTTTTAATTCTCTCTCTGCCACCACGAACGCCCTCTGTTTTATTAATGTTTAATTTGCTCTATTTGTAATGTATCTGTAACTTGAAAGTTTGTTGGCAATGGGTGCTGCCACCCTCTTGGCCAGATCACCCTTGAAAAGGAGATTATGATCTGAATGGGATTTACCTGGTGAAATTAAGGTTAAATAATAAAATTTAATTAAATAAATAATATTTGAGATTGTGTAAAATTATAAGGATGTCTGAAAACCTTTTTCCACCACTGAACTTGCCCAAAGTCCCAATGTGCCTGTTAAAGAAAGCAAGTTTTTATTTATTTATTTTGAAATCTCTGAAAGTCAGGGACACTTACCCTCTGTTCCTGTGTGGCTACAAAAGTCTGGAAGCCAGGGGCCACGCCGAAACCCAGTTCATGAACAAACGGTGGCTCTGCTTGGCTGTGGATCTGCACCCGCACACCTGCCTCAAAGGCTGTATCCTCTGCAAGGAAGACAGATGCTTTTATGATTTATTTAGCCAATAAACAAACAGGAAAAAAAAACAAAAAACAACAACTTTTAATGTCTTTGCCTTTTTACCGGTTCAGTTAAGATGTGGAAGGAGCAAAGCTGCTGACACTCGGCAGATGCTGCTGCAGAGAGTCTAAACCCGAATTGTGTGGTTGAAATAGCATTTTAAGAATGACTTATGAGCCTTTAGACTCAAAACCACAGGCTTTTATGGTTGCCTTCATTATGACACACACTTCCAGAAATGTGGAGTCCCATTTATTGTGATATTCAGGAATTAAAGAAGGCTTGGTGCTGACTCCAAAGATGAAAGGGCCTGTATCCTTCAAAGAACTCGTATGCACACACACACACAACCACACAGACAATAGCCATTACATTTGAGGGCAGAGAGAGAGAGAGAGAGAGAGAGAGAGAGAGAGAGAGAGAGAGAGAGAGAGAGAGAGAGAGAGAGAGAGAGAGAGAGAGAGAGAGAGAGGGGGAGAGAGAGAGAGAGAGACAGAGAAGCCTGTACAGAAATCAATAATGTTCCCTCTCCATGTCCTCGCATTCAGTGACGCCCGGGGACATTCAATCAAGGCTTTCCCTTGTCAGCTGATCAGTGGGACACCTTGGGGTGCTCTGCAACCAAGACACTTCAGTCTTTCAGCATGACCAGTGTCACAAATCGACACATTGCTCACGCAGACGCACAACAGCATCACGCCGCTATGCCACACTCATGTATCAAAGCCCGGCTGTGACTGATATGACAGCTTGGCTGCATTCACAATGAGGAGGAGACGGAGGTGTCGATTTGTCTGTGTTTAAAAGAACAAAACACTGAATGTGACGTGTGTATGCATGTATGTACGACAGATGGTGGACTCATCACGTTTGTGTCCATTCTGTCGTGTATAAACTTCCTCTCCTTTATGATGACCATCTTGCATATGCAGCTGACCAGTTTTATGTTCTTTTCGCCAGGTTTGACTGGATTAGCATCATTTTCACATGCGACTGCAGCACAACATCTGTCTGTGTAGTAGACACCATATGGCTAAGAAAGTAAGTGGGGGTCTGAGCAGTGCACACATTGTTGGGATTCGCTTGCACTAAGCTACAAAAACAAAACTGCAGCATGTTGGTCAGACTTTCAGTTACTATTTCTAAGGGTTAGAGTGCAAATCGTCAAAAGTAGCCCTAGACTACACTGAAGGAGAGGAGAGCGTCTTTGTTTACTCATTTGTAATTGAGTGCTTGTTTACAGTTATTTTAGTAGCATTTTAATTTGACACGTTTGCTCAAATTCAAACAGATATCCTCTTTCTAAATCCATCATGTGCACGCTATTGAAAACTCAGAAGAAAATTGTGTTCAAGTATGAACCTTGAACAACATTTACATATTCAGCTCAGTGGTGTTCAATGTGTCTTTACAGTTTTCCTTTTTTCCAACACAGATTTCTTAGATAACAGATGCTACTCTACCTTGACATGTTTCAGCGGAAACTTCTGCCTTTCTCAGAGGTGTCACCGATGGTAGGGTGACACCTTTCTTTGTCACCCTGTTGCACTGAGTGACAAAGAAAAGGCACCACAAGAAAACTGCAAACCAGACGCAACCGGCCACTGCAAAAGAGAAAACTGTGTCGCGGAGCGGGGCTAGGCCAGAGTCCTCTGCACGGAGGATGAAAGACACCAACGTTGGATCAGAGAGTAGACGGAGATCAGGAAGCGGGGGCCGAGGACAATGAACAGAGACGAGGGAGCCTTCGTGCTCTCGTACACTTGGAGGTGTGAACATTCTGTCACATTAACAGCTGTCAAAACTGACAGTGGTCATGCCTCAGTAATATCAGCTGATGAGATGTCACCCCGCTATCGGTGACACTTCTGAGAAAGGTGGAAGTTTCTGCCGAAACATGTCAAGGTACGAGAAACATCTCTATTATCTAAGAAATCCGCGTCTGAAAAAAGGAAAATGGTATTATATTATTTACATATTCATAGATTCTGTTTCTTTCAGTGACATTTCACACAGTAATTACCATATTTATTAAAAGCAGATTTTTCTCGTTTTTTAAATTATTTAAAGCCATTTGATCATAGCGTTAATCACCTGTTAGTTGGGGACCCATGATTTGTCAGGATGTGCAGTCATATTTTTGTCTTTTTCCCATGTTGGTCTTAGGCGTGCGGGGCTGACCTACTTGTGGCTCGTTCTCCCTCTCACACACCTGCAGCTCATCCCAGTCAGTTCACTCACCTACCTACCTGTGCAGCATGAGGACTGGAAAAAACGCTTGGAAAATCGCACGCTGGTCTTTGTTCTTGTTTGTTTTTTGAATCTGTCTGGCTTATCTCCATTCCCTCTGTGTCAGCCTGCCATCCCTCTTCGACCCTGTCCAGCCTCACCCGCCCCATGCTCCAGCCTCCAGCCTAATTCCTGCCTTTGTTTTATTTTTCCTATAAACTCCTTAAACTGCACTGTGTGTCTTGCCTGCACTTTGGGTCTGGCTCTTGGCGTTCGTCCCTTTAACGTGGTTTCAAGGTCTGTCTTTATGGGAGTTGTCCCTGAGCAGCCGTAGCGGTGTTAGATCTTACATGTTTAGCTACAATGTCCAATGACAAAATAATAAAAAATAAAGAGATTTTCTGTTGCACTTGGTGACATATTCCTCCATTAAAATGAAAACTAATCAGTATAAACTAAGAACTCCTACCCTGAGTCTCAACTTATGGACACAATACAGTGGTTTATTGGAATAAAGGAATGTGCTGTCCACTGAATCTGTGTGGGCCTCTGGTAAATTTGTAACATTGCATTTTTGCTAGCACCACCAAGTACAAATATGGCCACTGTTTCAGCTGTTCCTTGCAGAAATATTTGTGTACTTATTGTGTGGAATACACGTATCACCCAAAGCACTTGCCATAACATTCACATGGTAATATATACTGGCTAAACAAATGCTGGATTCAGTCAAGTGCTTGAAGTGACTACTGGATGATATCAGAACAACAGAGGACAGGAGAGCAGGAGAGATGTTTTCTCAGCCAATTACAACATTCAAATACTTTCACCACTCACTTTAAATAAATGCCTTGTGAGAACAGTGTCAACTATGCTCACAGTGGGTGAGACTGGTTAACGACTAGGGCTGGTGAGGACACTTGATATGGATGATGATAATTAAGAATGCTCACAGAGAGAGGGCCAGGTCACAATCTATATTTAATCTGTGACTATAAAATATAGCTCTCATTATTTATTAATGTGCTTCCATCATTTTATCTTAAAGTAGCAAAAAACACAGAAAAAAAACATATAGAGCACTGACTAAACCAACCATCCTTAATTTCTTAGAACAAGACAAAATACATCAATTGGCACAAAGCAAGTGAGTGCATGAGAGTAAAAATTTGTATTTGCACACTGAATATCTGAAGGAGACTCTGAGAAAGTGTGTGTGTTAGGAGATTGGAGCAAACATCGATGGCTGTGTTTGTTCGTGCTCCAGTCATTTCATCCCTCCCTATCAAAAGATGATCAAGAGCCTCGTGGACCACAGTGTTTGTTACATCCGACTTCAGCAGAATCAAATATAGCTCCACAGATTTGCAATTACTAAGGATTTCATCACTGCTATCACACATTTGACTTTGAATGACTCAACAAATAAGAGAGGTGGACTAAATTAATATGCTATCAGGATCTACAATCAGAACTGGGATCTTGCTGCTTGCAGTCTGTGCTTGGTTTTCACCTCTATTTCAAAACATTATGAGCGATCATGGTGGAGGTAAACATGAGAGGAAGAGCCCCGAGGGATAAATAGGAACCCTGGTTTGTGTATGCATGACTGTTTTTGAAAAGGCTTCTATTGGGGCATCTGGTATATACAACTACAGACATAATAGCTGCAACATCACTTGTCTGCTTCCTCGCTTTATTTTTCTTTTCTTCACTTGTTGTCACATATGGGACTGGACATGTCAGGCTTCACAAGAGGTATGTGCTGTGTGTTTGAATATCTCTCAGCACAAGGTACATTTAGCAGCTTTTCATCTGATTGTATGATCTTCATAGATAAAGACTTCATTTATCCCGTGGGGAATTTGGTGTCTAGTAGCTTCATCACATAGAACCAGTCGGAAATATATTATGTTGCTGGTAGCAATATTAGCTCACCCATCCAAATAACTGAAAAATGGGTCGCTCTCGGGAGCTTCCAGCGTGGTACTATGATAGGATGCCACCTGTGCAACAAGTCTAGTGGGGAAATGTCCTCGCTACTAAATATTCCACAGTCAGCTGTCAGTGGTATCATAACAAAGTGGAAGTGATCGGGCCTGACAGCAACTCAACCACAAAGTGGCAGGACACGTAAAATGACAGAGCACGGTCAGCAGATGCTGAGGCAGAGGTTGTTGACTTTCTGCAGAGTCGATGGCTACAGACCTCCAAACTTCATGAGGCCTTCGGATTAGCTCAAGTGCAGTGAGCAGAGAGCTTCGGGGAATGGGTTTCCATGGCCAAGCAGCTGAATCTGAGCCAAACATCACCAAGTGCAATGCAAAGTTTTGGAGTAAGGATGTCAAAACTTCCCATAAACTCCTAAACCTTGTGGAAAGCCTTCCCAGAAGAGTTGAAGCCGTTCTAGCTGCAAAGGGAGGGTGACGTCATATTAAACCCAATGGATTAAGAATGGGATGTCACTTAAATTTATATGCGTGTAAAGGCAGGTGAGCAAATATTTTTGGCAATATAGTGTACTTCATTACTACGACTTATTACAATACAACATTAATATTTCTTTTTGGCAATTATTGACATGGGTTGTAACCAAACAGAGATTGACTGCATTTTTTGGTTGTGTTACTTGATAGATGCCTCTCAGCTGGTACTGAGGAAGGCCTAACCCGTAAAGAAATAGACATTAGGGGAGAAGGTTTGGCAATGTTTTCTCTTTGTGTAGTGTGAAAACTTGTGTTATGGACTGATGTGTTTCTGGCCCTTGCTGCATCTCCATCTCAGATGTTTGGGTTCCTAAGAGACACCTTTTAAAGGGAAAAACTGAGTGTATATTGAAGAGTGTAATCGAAAGGATGGATAGCAAATGTTGAAATGGCACATAAGAATTGCTAGGATTTAATGTGATGTACGTAATGAGGTTATTAAAGTAGTGGTAAATGTGACTGGGTTAATAAATACAAGCATTTGTGTTTAATATGGCATTCTATTATAGAGCTGGTGAAGGTGGCAGGGCTTGCGATAGGTCAGTGGCAGCCTATAAGAGGGAGGTGGTGCACAGTGGTGGGGGTCTGATTGGGGATTGGGCTGCTGGTACTCAGACCTCATGCCACCAGTGTCCTGAAGGGATTGTTTTTGTGTTATGTCTTTTTTTGTGATGATTTATGTCGGTGAATAAACAGTTGCTTGGTCTGCCCTGCATCTAAACCTCAAACCTCCTGGTTAATCCAACCACTACCAGGCTGTTTTAACTAAGATTAATATAAGAGAGTTTAAAGATACAAAGGCAATTTTTTTGAAAACAAATATAAAACAACCCCATGCTAATGTACACTGTTGTTTTTTCACTGTCTGCACAAATCATTTTTATAAGTTTGGTGCCGCGCACACAGGAGAACAAAAACAATATGTCCCTTCACAGCAGCGAATGAGCGAGGCCTCCAGAGGCACCTTGTGTCACCAATGGTCCTTCAGCTGAGTCTCCTGTATCAAGATTTTATAATCCTCCTTCACCAACAGGAAAGAAAACTAAAATTACACGTCTTCTAGATACAGACACTCTTAAAAAATTAAACTGTAACCCCTCGCTACCACCTGTGCTTGCCAATCTAGGTAACTATGTGTGGCACTAGAAGGAGAAGAGCTCTAAAATTTCCAAGAAGCAGGAGGAAGAGGTGCCACACATCCTCTGCACACACGAGAACACCACACTGCCCAAACACCACAAACGGAAATCACGCACACAGGAAAGATAAAAAGGATCAAGGGCTGGCCACTTCGCCACTTTAGCTTTTGTTGAACAAATATCCATCTGCTCCTTTCAGGTACATTTTAGAGTGCTTTTCACCACTGCTTTGATTTAATAACAGCAGGTAGAAAAGGTGCACGGTGAGATTTTAGCTGGGCCCTTTAATGCTAGCCAGGCTTCACTTATGTGTTTGCCACATAAAATTGCAGCACAAATTCTAGATTATAAACAGCGTAGCTCAGATCGGTGGTGGTGACCACTAGAATTTACTTATTAAGTCCTGCAGCTGTGAATAAAATGGAAACTTTGTTAGAGAAAAAAAAAAAAAACGGATGTGAGGATAGCTGCTGTAAAAAGAGGAGACTTTGGTACAAAGTAATGCAGCGAGCAAAGGGACAAAAGGAATCAAACAAAGCGAAAAAGGAGACAAAAATCTTTAGATAGCATGCCCTTCTCCCCACAGGGCTCAAGAACTCCACGGTTCTTTGAATATCTATGATAATCTGAATCCCTCCCATCAATAATGCTTTTAAAAAGAACTGAGGGCAGTGGGTGAGCACAGTGTAATTGCTTGCTCGGAGTTTTCATGTTACAAAACTCTGTGATGTGGACGATTAAAAGGAAAAGATGTTAGTATGATATAAGAAACAGACTTGAATGTCATCACAGTTTCACAGTCTGAGATGAAGGGACTTTTTTATCTTGCAAACATATTGTAGCTCTGTGCTTGAATGCAATGGGCAGTGAAAGTGTAAACACATTACTTTGATCAAGACTGCTTGAGGAATCTCATACCAGTGTGGTCGGCCCAGTGTTGGAAATTCAAAGGACTTCTAAGAAGAGGCCGTTCGTGAATGAAGGGAAAATAAACTTTTTGAAAACTGATTATTCTGAGATTAGCTAATTCATTTTAAATTACTGGCTCAATTAAAATTAAACACAAAAAGTGGTAGCTAAAAGGTCAAGGAGAGCTGCACAGTAGAAGGTGTCTGTGGGACCAAAAGTTGGACTCCCAAGCCCCATCAGTCCCTATAAGAAAAGAGAGAAGGCAGAAATACTCATGGGTAACTGATGGCCTGAATCTGAGCCCTAATCACTCAGACTGATTGTTTTCCTGATGCTATCTGGAATTATTTAAGGTCTACTTGACGAAATATCTCCAAGGCAGCTGATGTCTAGTATAGACAAAAATAACCAAAAGGCACATCCTTTCATTTCTTTCACTGAGCAGTTTGGTCAGCAACACAGTGAGGAGAAAGCTGAGGCAGGCAACAGGCCATCTGTTTTTCTCCCTCCACTCACACTTATATCCATCATTTTTCACAGAATAAAACATGTTTCTTGTAAAGTTTCTGAGCAGAGAGCTGTGCTAATAGAAGCCCAGGGACCCACTGCTGGCCTCTGGATGATGGACAATGGTAAAAGCCACAGGAGGGAACACAGTTAGTTGATAGGTTGGAAAGAAAATGGTAACTGGTGGGAGGAGATGGGGATTAGTCTCCGCATGCAGTCATCATGTCTGCCCAGTGCAGGGACCTGGCTCAGTTGAAGAGACAGTGTGTTCCCTGCTGAGGCTGACTCAGCTCATCTGGGTAAATTAAACCTCAGAGGGATAAACAAGGGTGCAGAAAACTGGGAGTTGCTGGGAGACGGGGCTCCAAGCACTGTAATAAAACTAGGAGTTCAGGAGCAGGAGCAGAGGAACCTGCTGGAGAACACGAAGGTGTCCGATCTGCTCAGATTTGATGATGGATTTTCTTCCTTTTCTTGGTGGTTTGATGATGGACTAAATAATGTCCATCTGCTGAGCTGCTCGACACTTTGCTTTTTGCAGGGGACTCATTCTGCTCTTTCAGTCAGTTCAGACATGAGCCAGACTTTCAATGAGCTCCAACCTAAAACCTTTCCTCTAAAGCCTAAAACCTCCCTAAAACAGTCTGAATCACGAACCAATGTAATCACGTCGAAAGACAATTTAAAGCTGCATGACTTTATAATAATAATTATTATCAAAGAGTCTTCGGTGCTTGATTTGAAAAGGTTTTGAATATGTTTTGAGATAAGTCACCATGGAAAATCACCACATCTAAAACATCAGAAATGAATGTCATCAGTAGAATCTCTTCAGCAGACTGAAAAACAAGTACCTGATTGGACTGGAAAAGGTGTCCAAGCCTTTTAGTGTCCAAAACCTTGAGGACTTAGTACAATACAATAAAGAGGACACTCGTAGTGATTAAATAAACTCTGACCTCACGTACAGTACATGCACAAAATATGAAAAAAGGAGTATTCACATATTTTAAAACCATACACACGCTTTTCTGCAGCTTCATTTCATTTAGAATTTCAAAGGACAGAAGTAAAGAGTTTTCATCAGGGAGACATTGGAACATTTCTGTGTTAATTGTAGCTCAATGAAATAGTCTGGATTCAAAAATAAAAAAGTCCAAAGCCTCACATCTGCTCACAGTTTTAACCCCAGATATTTACTTAGTTTTTCCTCAGTTAGAAATATTTAATTTGCACATCAAAAACAGGGAAGGAAATGAGGCAAAAGAATGAAATAAGTAAGAGAGTAGAAGTGTGAACTAAATAATGTGTCGCAACCTGCGATAAAAAGATCTTCTGCGCAACCTGACTGGAGATGAAACCGTACACAGTACAAATACTGTGTTAGCCTGGAACACTTCATGAGCAGAACCATTATGAAACTTTTTCACAACTTTTTTTTTGACAGCTGTCATCTTCTTTTTAGCCTTACACTGAAATATAAAAACTTTTTTGAAAAGGGCGGGCCTTTATTTTTGCCAGTCACCTGGCAACAGTGATCTGAGGAAGATGAGAGGAGGAGGCTCCTTTAAAAGCCTTGGATCCTTCCTGAGTGAAGGAAAGGGGAGTGGATGAGAACGTTCGGGATACAGGGGGACTACGCTTTAACTCTTTGAACTGCCTCTTTGATCTGTTCACAGTAAGTAGGACAGTTGGGTATGTTCTGCAGCCTACCTGTGTCCCCCCAGACCGGCAGGTACTCATCCTGTTGGATGTCCAGCATGATCTCCAGGCCATTTCCTGTCCCTCCCTTCATGGTGGTGCGAAGAGTCTTCCCTTCCTCTGCAGCGTTGAACATGTAGCACTTCCCGTACCTGGTGAACACCTGAGAGGAGACACAAAGGACTCATAAGTAATGACCCTTTAATCATAAGAGATCAACCAGTATCACTGAAGTAGACATAGCTGAGGCCAATATTTGTGTGTGCACCGTCCTTTAAAATGTGTGCTGCTGCAACACTGCACATGTCCCCACTGTAAGATGAATAAAGGATTATTTTATCTTATTGTATGTACTGCATGTACATAACAAACAAAATGAAAGCACCTATACGACAGATATTGATGGCGATGATGATGGCTGAGGTGTGATATTAGAAGAAGCCCCTCTTTTTTCATTTACTTGTTTATTTCAGTCAACAATATAAGCATATTTCTGGTAGACTGGTTACCATATTACTATATGTGAATGACAGTTCAATTTTCTGATGGTGGAAACTGCAACCGACACACACAGGCACAGAAACTAACACACAGCCCTGATGGTTAAAGGCTGTAACCGATGAACATGTCTCTGTAAAAGATAGATTTGGCAAAACAGTGCAGTCATTTCCCTTTATTTTCACATTATGATTCTTTTTTTCTCGACCATGCACAACTCTTATTTGGTGAATCCAGCAACTATAGAGGCCACAGAAAGACTCAACGAATGCACAACTTGTAGCAGTTTCTCATATAATATCTTAAAAGCCGAGAGCATCAAGCCCAGACTTCAGTTGGAGCAAATTCATCACAAGCTCTTCATTTCTTTCATGTAAGTACGTGCGTTTAAAATGGAGTAACACACTCCTATTAGAAGTACATATGTGAACAACAGCTTCTTCCTCTAACGCCTCCCTGTACCCAGGCTTCACTTAGAGCTACCAAACGGCTCAGAGGCATTTATCAATAAAAGATTGAGGTAAAGCTGCAGACTGCAGCTTGTTAGGAAAGAAGCATGTAAAGCAAACCTGTAAATGTGACTGTATTTGTGAGGTCTCCACTCATGCATAGTAATCACGGTAGCAACCATCCACCTGGAGGCTGCAGTGATGGATTGATGGGAAATGACTGATGGAAACGGTTTAATAAATCAGGAGTAACTAAACCTCTCTGGACCCCATCAGCTAGATGAAAACGTAAACATGTCCTTAGATTCCACTTCATAACAGACGTCCTCTGTGCGTGTCTCATCTCAATCTCACTCTGTCAACCGTGGTTGTGGTGCAGTGCTGTAAAATCATTTTTACCTGTGATTAATAAGTTGGGGGCTCCGGTCTAATGCAACAGCACGGCAGTAAATGTCCAATTTTTGTTCATATTGTGTTCAAATTTATGACCGTTTTGGAGGCGAACAACAACTGTACCCACAAGTATCAATGAGGGTGGACGACATAATTTATCTTATCATGATTCAGGACGCAGACGGCAAACATATTATAGAGTCATCAATGATTAATACCACGAGTCAACTCTGTGGGGCTGTTTTGATCGGTAGCTTTAGCTAAGTGTACCTAATATCCATTGGACTCATTAATAACCTATTGCCTGAAGTTTATTGCTGGACCGTGTGATTGAATGTGTACTGTCTGACTATATGTTGTGTTTTTCAGCTGGCTGTAAAACAAATTGCCCCTCAGGGGGGAATAATAAAATTTACTAAGGAAACATGCATATGAATGTATGGCACAAAAACACACACACACACTAATAATAAATGTGTTTCTGAGCTGTCCATGGTATAAGTGGCAGATGTCTCCCGCATCTACAAATAAGCCGACCCCATCCAGCAGCTTATGTTGGAAGGCCCTTGCGGGATCAGTGTGAGCAGAGCTAAGATTGGTACTAACAAGCTTCTCCACAGCTGTTACAATGTAAATGTCATCAGGCCTGGTCAGTAGCTTCAGCCTGCATGCAAACCAGTATGTACCTCCTTGACATCACGGCGACCACACAAGAGTATCCTCCAGCGCTCCCAGCTGAACAATACAGCAACGGATAAAATAACTTGATGGCTTAACGTCGGCCTAAAACCGTTACTGCCTGTGATTAAACGCACATTCACTGGATATAGTGATATAAGCCGCTATATTCTCATATGGTTAATAGTGCAATTACGCCGTCCTTCCAAAGTGAGCAACGAAGCAGAAAAAATGGGGAACATGTTCCATATCTAGACCTTATGGCCCATCCCATATGGCTTTAACACAGCGGTGAACTCAGCTGCCTTTCATTCATGTAGATTATTAATACTTAATTGTGATCAACGTAAATACAGTTGGTGTTTACAAAGACAGACAAGAAGGCACAAAAACTTCACCATGTTGACTATCTTACTTTTTGACTGCACTGAACACGTTGTGGCCAAGCAAAGCTACTGCTGGTCACGACTGTTATTAACTTCTTCACTAGCCTTCTGACTTGGTTTGTCAGGACTTTGGGCCAAGAAAGTAACACTATCTTCAGAATTTAGTGACATAAACAGGGCGGATATTTTATATTGCAGAAATATACAGCAAAGTGGAAGACAAACTGCAAGGCCAATAGCTTTTTTTTTTTTTTTTTTTTTCCCCACTGCTGCAGTGTTTTAAGATGGATTTTTCATTTTATGCTCCTCCTCCTTTATCGACACCGGTGCTCTCATGGATGGTTTACAGACATGATTGATCGAATGCAATGCTCTGCCGCCACGGAGGTGGCATGGAACGGAAGAAAGAAATACAGCATGAGAGGTTCATTCACCTCAGCAAAACTCAGGAAAATAGTGCTCCTGACAGATATGTACCAGCACAAAACAAATGACACTACACGCTGCTGGAGCGTAGTGAAGCAGGTAAATACTCATGGCGCTATCACTCCTCATTTGTAGACGTGGCAAAGTTGTTTTCAGTGTGTGGATATTGGGCAAAAACATTTTCATGCTGAGAAGAGAAACTCCATGTTGGGCCCACACGACATACTTATGTCTAATATTAAACACCCAATATTGATGAGGTACAACTTCATTTCATTAGCAGACACTGAGTGTTGACATGCACCACAAGAATGAAAGCATTTAGCATTTAATGATGCCTCAGATGAACTTCATTTACACAGCTGTCTAAACCCTCCAGAGACTGAAGTGTTCCATTTAACCCTCACCAGCTAATTGGTCCGAGCCTGTACCATTAAACGTAATTGCCCAGCAGTCATTTGCTATTCCATTACACATTTGTACGCAACGCGGACTGGAATTAATTTCTTTTTGTGCAGTTGTCTCTCAAACATTGATTGTCAACATATCTATTGCCCCCTGGCTTTTTTTTTTTTTTTTTTAATCTAGGAAAGAATTGCTTTCACTGGGACACTGCTCAGTCCTCTTTCACTCCTTATGTCAAGGCTGATGATGTTTGACAGACAGGATCAGGGTCTAGTCAAAATCCCATTAGACTTCAAGCAGACAGAAAGGCCCTTCAACCACTGGGTGAAGACACTAACAAAACCTTGACAGAGGGGTTCTCTTATTTTACAAATCCTCACTGCTGACCTTGTCTTTGTCTCCCACTTCTTTCTCACCTCCCCGCTGAGCTGCCACCTCAGGGAGCTGTCAGGAGGGAGAAAGTAATGAGCTCTCTAACTGTCCAGAAATGCAAAATAGCCTAAAAACCAATGTACTGGTGAAAAGACTCATCAATTCTCCCTTAACAAGGATATTGCGCTCGTGAAACGGAAACACATGATATTAACTATATCACTATTTGCATTGGGTAGTTTGTAGTTAGAAGCAAAGACCTGTACATCCTGACACAGACACACACCTCCCCACCCCCACCATGCTGACTTAACTTATATGTATATATCAGATGGTAACCTCCAGGGGTGAGCGATGAAGCACATGCCGAAGTGCAAAAAACTGCAGTTCATCGAGTGGCCACTTGAGGCTCCAAAAGGAAGCAAATCTCCATAGACCCCATGATAAAAAGCCCAACTTTACAGCATTAAACATGTTTCCAGCCTGGCAGAAAAAATGGTTTTGGCCTCAATAGTTTAGTTTAGTTTGTATTGATGACAACTGTACAGGGGTGATTTATTTTATTTTTTTTTATAAATCATTTGTTTATTTTTATTTTTTATTAAGGTTTAAAATTCTGCATAATTAAGGGTGTCCCCCCCGAGTGACAGGCGGTAGTCTGAGCTAACAGGTAGCGGAGAGTTCGGTGTGCTGGCCTCAATGTCTAACACGACCCCCTTACCCAGCCCCATGTCCATATTTGGAATATCCGAGTGTGGGCGGAGTAAAGCTCATCCAACATGGCGACCGCGTGCTCGTCATGCTGGATGAACACACCTCCCCTGGAGGGTGCAAGAGGACTTCAGGGAGGCATGAAAAAAAAATAAACCTGAAATAAGTGTAAAAGTCTGGTTCGCTGTATATACATATCTATCTATGAGCTAGCTACAGTTAACAAAAGTATGTGACCGCATAAATTCCACCGTCATAATCAAACTAAGCACCAATTTTTTAAAGACAAAGTGTGTGTGGCAAATACAAAGCATCAACAGTAACAGTGAAAATAGTAATAATAATAGTAATAATAATGAACTACTATATGTAATGTCAGAGTAAATGTTCTGATTCTGCTGATTGCGTGATATTTAAATTACATAAATAGTATTTAAAGTGTTCCTTTGGTACCAAATAGAGCTATTTAAACATGATAAATGCTGCTTTAGTGTTAGTCTAAAAGTAAAAAAATGAAATACCAAGTTTCATTTCACGTTCCCGTGCGCTGCTCGTCTCTCTTCGTTCCGTTTCTGTTGAATTTCCACTTTTTTAATTGAATCCTGCTACTGTATGAAATGTCAGAGAAGTCAAACTGGGTTGCTGCCAATATCACATTAGTCTCCCCCGATTTAAGCTGGAGGACTCGGAACCAACCTGCAAATGAGGGCGCACGCATCTCAGCTGCCAATTAAAATGCTGTTTGACCAATAAAACATGTCTGATTAGTATTCACAGCTGCATGTGTGAGTGCCTGGAAGAGAGGAGCTGCAAACATGGCATGACCTCATCTGTTTGATATGTAATATTCCTCCCAAAAATCAGACGTCAAAGATGACATGACCATTAGCGTATTTTCCCGTCATAATGAAAGGTCAGTTGTCTTCACCAAACCACGCAGGAAAATTAGATTCTAACCCATACTCCTGGGCAATGCAACAAATTGGTAATGTATGTGTGTAAATCTGGAGCAGTACAATACAGCACTGTGCTCATTAAGCGTGATAGTGTTAATCTCGATATCTCTAAATTTCTGACCTTTTCTGAAGCAGTTGCTTTTGCTTGACTAAGAAATATTCTGAATTCATCTTACGTTCTTCCACACAATGTTCTGTTATCTCTGCTTTGCAAATGTCTCGCTGACATGATGCCAAGCATATGGAATAAAAAAAAACAAAAAGTCAAAGGCATAAAATGGATGCTATCTTTTCTTTATTTTCCCCATTTCCACCTGCTGCTATTTATCTTCTTTTGTCCATATTGTCCAGGCACTCAAAATACCCTGGAGTGTAGCGCCACATTTATAAATCTCTCAGTGCTGCTATCCCTATCTCCCACCGTACCGCCATATTGGCCCCTGTTCAAATAACTTTTTTTTTTCATTACCTGAGCGATTCTTTGATGCAGATAGTTTCTGCTGCAAATGTATAAATGGAAACGCCTGATAATGAGTGCTTTGCATTTGTGATATTACGGTCTGTTTGAGATTGGAACTAGCTTGTTCACCAGCTCCAGCATGCTGACTTAGCTATTACTTTCTGTAGTTTGTGGCATTAATGCACCTCTATGAAATGCTGACATTCCTTTCCATAAAGATAGAGGAAGAAGAGGTGGGAGCTGCGTTCGTTTTTTGCTGGATGACACTCCACTGTCAAACCTCTTATATTTTTCCATTATAGAATAAGCAGGTAATAAGACACTTCTCTTGCTCATCACATTTGCTGCAGTGCCAGGCCAGATATAAAGTGAAAAGCACTGTGCAGAGTAAATTGAAATGAGCTCAACAGTCAGCCAACCAGTTTTATCCGTTCTCATGAAGCTCCTCCAACTTTCAAGGTTACTTTTGCAAAAGCTGTCTGTTGTGATCTGGTGTTATTGTCTGTCAAATCAATATCCATTATGGGAGAATTTAGCAGGCATTTTACGACAAAAACAGGCAGAAAGGGAGCTCGAGGGTTAGATGAGAGAAAGGAGAGAGCGGCTCTTTATCCCCAAGGCTTACTGCGATGAGAAGAAGAAGGAAGCAAAGTTTATGAAAACGCTCTTTGAGTTGCAAGGTGAGCACTTTCACCGCTGTGTGGCAGCAGTAAAAGTTGTTGTATTGCTGTGGGGATAAATAATGCAGTGACAGGGTTGGCACTGAGCATGAGGAAGGAGGAGATTTAGCGCGCACACGCACACACGCACGCACACACACACACACACACACACACACAGTTGTATGGCTTCATTATGGCGTTGTGCACGCCACTAGCCACGTGCAAAGTTAGCCTCCCGTGCAGCTCAAACACCCTCATGTCCTTAGCATATTTCAAGTCACATTAAACAAATTCTGTCATTTATGTGACGTGTTGGGAGTTTTACGGCACGTATTTATCATTGCACCCTAATGTAATTTAACCATGCCAGTCTATAATATTTTATTTTACAAGGCAGTGCATAAGCGAGGCAGAGCTGCGATAGGACACAAAGGATTGCAGTCACTGCTGCCAGCAAGATATTTATGCGTCTTGGAGAGAGGGGAAAGGGGAGGGTGAACGATGAAAACTACAAAGAGCGCAAGAGAGATAAAAATGAGAGCGGGGAGACGGAGAAAGTGAGAAACGCCAATTTGACTGAAACAACCGAAATCTTAAGGTTTCCGTCTTTCTGCGTGGGTCGTGTGTTTTTTGACATGGTTTGGATTTAGACCAAGAGGGGTCACAGGAAAACTGGATCTATTACCGTGCAGCTTTAGAATAGACAGTTGTTCCGGACAGGAAACCCTTCCTTCTTCAATGTCTTGTCTTATTTGCCATCATCAGAAACTTTTCAGGTTTTACCTTTTAAATAATCTTTGCACAGAACAACCTAACATGAGTATCCTCGAATATGTGAGACAGCTTTCAAGGATCAGATTCTCTCATGTTTCATGTCAATCCCATCATGAAGGTACGGACAGAGGAAGCTGTTAGCAGCAGAGCATGCAGCAGTAAACAGTGAGTACCAGGACAGACAGTATCTGACAAGAGCGTTGCGGTGTAATCCATCATCATATACAGAGGCTCCTGGCTTTCCATTATGCAAAAGGCCATCCTATCAGCTCCAGAAATGCCTTCAAGAAAGACTTAATATTTAAGGAAATGGGGTTATTTGCTTTTCCCCTCCAAAAAGTGACATAAAAGATGATTAATGCGATCATAACATTATAGTATAACATGTGGAGGATGCAGCGAAGACTATGAAGGACATCTCGTCACATCCAGAGTCCAGTCCCACTGCTATGTGTGTGGGTCCAAGCTCTGCTTCCCAAGCTAGGGGAAAAGCAGCTATTAACAGGAGCGAAACAGGAACACCCCCACATCAAACCTGAAACTCACATGGCTAATTTCTCAGAGTGCAGGTACCTCGATTCATTCTTTGCATATTGGCTGCAGATTTAATGGGAAGTTGAGATCACTTTTCACAAACCGTTCAACCATACAGAACGTCTGTGTAGCGCCTTCAGCTATAGCACAAATTCAGCATTCAGCATTCTAGTAAAGACGTTTGCTCAATAAGCACCGTGGCTTCCACAGCCGCAAATCTCCGTTGAAAAATGAAAAAGATGAATTGAAGCGTATTTATCTTGGAGATCTGTGTCCTGTGCACTTACATTCCTCACGTTATTATGGAGTGTACTCCTCGAGATCTTCAAGCACAGACTGTTACTCAGAAAGACATCACGGGAAAGTTACTTCGGGGTGAACACCTTGTACTCCCTGAATAATAATTGTACTGCTATCCTTCCCTCTAACCACACTTTCTTCTTGCAGGAGCAGAAAACATTTAAAAATTTAAATATTAAAATGGCATGTTCTCTCTCTGGTCTCCCCCGACACGTCAATCATGTCAGTGTGCAGAAAGCGTCCAGATATAGCTACGGACTACTGGCTGTCAACCCACTCTCATCAATCACATCACACACAGCCAGTCATTATTTTTAATAAGTCACCGCTCAGTGATGGCCAGCGGGGCTCTGTCTGTATCACCTGTCACAATCTGGCTGTCTGTGCTTGGGCTGATGCAAGGTTGGGTAATGGGCTGAGGGTGAAGGACCTGTATCGGCTCCTAATCACCAACAGGAAACCAGCTCATCTGGCTGGATGACATGACTCACTGGTGAACGGGAAGGATGTCGGTTCTGCATGGCTTCTAAAATTCGCTTATGCACTGCTGAGATTCCAGTCATTCGTGTGTGTGGCATCACAAGGGCATCCTGAAGAAGGCTGACCTGGAATTCCTCAGTAAAGAACAACTCAGAGTTTGTGAGACTTTTCTTCACATTAATTCAATCATCAGACCCAGCAGCTTCCTGAAACCCTGTTGTGATCAATACCAGCAGCAAAGCTTCATTATCCCTTAATATCTAATGAGGCTTCCAGTTAAGTTCCCAAACAGAAAACAAAATTATCTCACTCAATATAGTAACAGCACCAGCTCCATTTAGATGAGCTCTGAACAGAGCACAAGGTAAACATTCTGCTTTCTAAACATAAAAGCTTGGTCTAAGTTAGCATCTTCATCAGTTGCCATCAAACCTTTCCTTTATTTTAACCATAATTTATTCCTAGGCACACATTTGGTAGCAAGTTTTAAAAAGTATTAATATTTGAAAGAAATCCCGTCCAGGTTGTAGCAAACAGTTTCATCCCAGATGTATTCTTGGTACACCTTACATCCTCACACTGAACTGCTCTCACTCACTACGCTGTTCTGACCACGTATCCAAACAACTGGTTAGATAGATACATCCCTGCTGAGTTCGATCGTGAGGGTTTGCTGCATCAAATGATCCCTTTATAAATCCACATCCATGTTCAGAAGCACGAGTCTGAGGCGCAAGCTCCAGATGCCTTGCAAGGATGAGGCCGGCCCTCACTTGATGAGCTGAGATGGCCACTTGAAACAACATAGCTTGAAATGTTTCTCACGGGTCTTTCATAGAAAACCTTTTGTGTAGGAGACCTGCCAGTGGCCAACACTCAGAACAGTGACGTTTCTTGCCTGCTTGCAGCCTGCAAGCAGATTTTATAGGAGACTGCAGATTCCTAGCAATGTATTTCTAAATGCTGAACACATGTAATGAGACTGAACACCCGTGGTTGGTTGATTGGTTGTTAAAAGGAATTAGTACAGAGCTAGGCTCATGAGATAACCCTCAAAGAGGAAGCGTAGTAATGTGAATATTCAGGTCAAGAATTGTACTTCCCTCTGAAATAAAGTCTTTCTGTTCTATTTTATCTTGTTCACAGTGGAAGAGATAGAACAAACAGATGCACAAGTGGATCATACATTGTGATAAAAAGCCTTGGAAGTCTCACTATGAATAAAATATTACATCTTGACATGATAACAGAATGGTGTTTTCATTAAAAAGTGACGGCAGGCTAAAAGAGAACAGAAAAGCCTTTGGTGAGCAAGTAACTCTCATTCATATGTTTCCTCCTTAAGTGACAACACCACAAGACTTAGTGATTTTGGCTAAGTTTAGCGGAAAATGAGGACAAATGACTCTGGGATAATGACGCAATGTAATATACTGACCTGACAGATGCTCGCAGCCATGCTGGGGCAGCATTTTATATCTGCTGTGCAGCAGAGCCACTGGTCCGTGAAATAACAAAGACAGAAATGAAATAAGCACTGATCACAGGAACTGCTAATGATTTTGCAGCTACAATTTAACAGATTATGTGTTTGTGTGTGTTGATAATCATGGTAAGAGAAGAAGAAGAAGGTGTGGATATTGCCATGTTTGTGTGGTTTACTGCCAGACAAGAAAAGAATGCAGGACAAGATGAAAAAGTAATAACATACTGGATTTTTGCCTTCTTATTTGAGCCATATGAAATCACCAGAGTAGCTTGGGTTGGGGGATATTTAACGCCTGCTATTGTGTGAAACTATAATTACCACAACATTAGCAAAAATAATAATCAGCAGCACGCCAGCACCATCTATTTGCAAGTTAGGAACTGAGAAACTAGGCGTTTTCCCCACAGCTACTTAATCAGCATGTGAATTAACATAAATACAAAGCCTTCCAAGAGGGATGCTTACAATGGGGCCAGAAAAATGTTGAGTTTGAACATGATTAGAATTCACTGAACCACATGAGGACTTAGATCCCTTTAATTTTCATAATAATGACCAATATATTCTGTGACTCAAGGACTTCTATATAAAAGCCATTTCCTCTTAAGAAAAATTGATATGGAGAGAAAATTATGAAATCAATTACACCTTACATTCCTCTATAGTCCTTCATTGTTCCACAGAGTCCACCGCACAACTTAGTTTCTATTGCGATACAGCTTTTTGCAAGTGATTTGTAACTGCCGTACATGCTCCTGGAAATGAGCTCATCAAATATACAGCAAACTCACACATTTTAATCTGTAGGAACGTAAATCCACACTTCAAACGCACAAGACCTGACTTATCCCAGAAGATCAATCACCGACTCGTACCAACAATTGTCCTCAGGAAACAACATAGAGAGTAAATGAGTGGATGGTAATTGTTCCATAACCCTTAATCACCAAATCCATTTATGTCGCTGATTTAAATAGGATCTGGTGACAGCTCTTTCCCTCAATTGGCAATAAATCGAGAAAGTAATAGCCATAACAAACGGAGACGCTGGGATAGGATCTAAACAGCTGGGTTCAAAGCACAATGAAAGCTTTAATTGAACATTTGATGACATCCTGATTTGATGAACTGCTCTCCCACTGGTTGTGTGTCAACCAAAATTATTCTGACAGGATGGATATGATTAGTTTAAGAAACCTGAAAACGATACAAAAAACATATGGCAATCCAGTCTGGTTACGTTGTTCTCAATCAGAAGAATGATTTGTTGTTGTTCAGGTCTCCCAGACAAACCTGAATCACCAAAGCAGCCATTAGAGAAAGACATGATAATGGTGCACAATTTCAGACCATGTTTCCAGCAAGACACATTCATGTTGTTTGTGCTTTTCTAGCTGAAAATAATGGTAAAATGTTTAAAAAGACAGCTTCAGACAGAAGTTAAGTATTATTTATTTATACACCTGAATTTGCCTGGCCTATAATTGAAGCTGCTGATGTCACAGGGGAGACTTAGCCTCCAACTAAACACTCTCTGGAGCAGTTATATACACCAATATATTACAAATATGTGATGTTGGAGCTTCTCTTCAAAATCACATCAAACATAAGGATGGGGAAAAAGGGACTTGGCCTCTGGATTGGTTTGGATTTTACTCCATCATTGTGACACCATCTTTCAGAAAAGATAGAGCATCCTGACACTGACGATGGAAACCTCTTCAGAGGTCAGAGGAGAATCACTGAATGACGGGTTAAAGAACAGAAACCTGAGGCTGCAGCTGACACAAGCTCACAAAGACGGAACAACCGAAGATTGGAAAGTTGCAGCGATCTGGTGAATCTCTGTCTCAGCAGAAACAGGCAGATGGGCTCAGAACGACTCCATGAACGCCGCCTGCCTCGTGTCCACAGTTCAGGCTGGTAGTGCCGCAGTCACTGTGTGGCGAATGTTTTCGCTCAATATTTTGGACCCTCCATATGCTTCTCATTATGGCCACAGTTTAACATCTACTAATGGCTTCGCCACGCATGGATATGAACCACGTCACAAAGCCAAATTTCTCTCAATTGTGATACATGAACATGAAATGGGATCAGTGGACACAGTCGCTATGTCAGAATCAAATGGGACACCTTTGGGAGACAGGGAGAGACAGAGCAGAAAACAAATCTCACATCAACATGGAGCACGATCTTAGATATTCCCAACACCTTGTGGAATCTGTGTCACAACAAAACAGGATGTGTTGAGAGCAAAGAGAAGCCCTGCGTATTAGTGTTGCTAATAAAAATGCAGCTTTAGGGTGAGTGTTCCACGCTAGGTGGAGTTTTAGGTGGAGGCAAGAATCCGGGTAAGTCCTGGATAATCACACGTCACATCCTGCTTACCCTGTCACAGAGACCTGTTTGATATTCATGTAGAAGATCACAGGAGAAGGGCACTAAGCAGCTATGCCTAGGTTGGTGCTCTCAGTAATCCCTGCAATAATAAAAGTGGGGTGCAGCCCATACTGTCATAGGGCCTGAGTTGTGCAAGAGGCACATTTGATTTGCATAGCCGTGAAAGAAAATAACAATACAGCAATGGTCCTGTGTAGATAATATTACAGGGGGAGTGAGATGACAAGTGACAGCTAAAGTGTAATTGGGGAGCCATCTGCAGAAACGAACATAGCTGATCTTGCATTTCCAATGTGACGAACCTGCGCGCTGTCTCCTTCAATTACAATCCATCACATGGGAGTTCTTACCGTGGAAGCCTCGGCTCCCTGTAAATTCGTGACTGGAGCCGGGAGAGAAAGAAAAAAAAAAATCATCATACGCATCATACCCATATTGTCTCATTCAGCTGCATGAAATTGGATAAAGTGATGGGAAATGGACGAACAGTAATGCAGGGAATCACAGAGAGCAGATACAGCAATATATAAAAAGACATTTCCCTTATTGTGTCACACACAAAGACAGGGAAAGTGGGTGGAGGGACACAGCAGTTCAAAATCAGATTTAATTATTGCCAGCAGTCTTCATGCTGTATGTCTGTTTATATCCATTAGAGGTGAGTGCAGTGTACTGGCAGTGACATTCTGCTTAAATAACACCCAATCAACAGATTATCAGCCATCAAGTATGGCAGCGCTAGAAGTAATTGTGAGTGGGAATTGTTATAAACATACATATGTGCATACGTGTTAATTGGCGGTCTCTGCAAATGGTTTCAAATGCAACTAAAGAGCAGCAGGGGAGATGTTTCAACCGATAAAATGCACTTTAAAATGCTTTTTAGGGTACAAAGGGACACATCCTTCACATTCATAGCACCAAACAAGCAGAGTGTTAAAACTGTGAAACGTGTTCATGGCAAGAGAAAATCTATATATTTTTTTTTTAATATTTTTTAGTATTTATCAAAAAGATACAAGAAAAAATGTAATTCATAACAGTTTTGCCCTGACTAAAAAATGTTCAGTCAAGCCAGATCTTTTGTAGTTTTTATTTTAGGTCTGCTGTAGTTCAAAATCCTCATATGGCCTTTTTCCTCTTTCCTCTTTGAAGAAGACGAATCCAAACCATGTGACTAAACATGTCTGCTGTGTGGAAGCGTGGAAAATGAAGTCAGACAGACAGAAATGTGTAAATTGTGCAATATGGATGTTGGGTGAGGAGGTGGCAGGAGACCCATCATTCAGTACTGCAAACCTGATAATGCCACAGGAGGAAAAAACAAAGTATGCACAGGACATTCAGGAAAAGCCTGCAATGAACAACAAACACTGAACGCTGGGTTTAAAAGAAGAGAAGGGGAAAATTATTCCGGAGAGGGTTGCAGAGAGTCAGACCGGCCCAGACCTACCCTCTCCTTGTTACATTAGGGATGACAGTGCTATTCATTGGACTAATGCAGTAGTATGCTGTGCACAGGATCCAGGAAAATAAGTCATATGTCCCATTCATTTCTTTCTAGTGTGAATGTGTCAAACTTTGAGTTAAAACTACACAGATGACAATCTGGCCCATCTGCTATTTTACAGCTTCACACTGGAAACAGGTGTTGTCTTCAGAGCCATGAGTCACACTGCTTTGTCGTGTAGTTACATCAGGAACAAATCAATATATCCACATCCCTCCCCTGACATTATCAGGCGTTTGGACAGAAAATAACAACCTCCAGAAGAATATAGCAGGTTTCATGAAAAAAACAAAAATGTCAGCAACAGGTCAAGTACTCCCTTGGCTTCACCTTCAGCACAGAGGAAACTGACAAAAGTCTTCAGGAAGCCTTCAGTCAGGAGCTTCTGGCATTTCTAATACAGGGTGACGCGCCCGTTTTTCCTCCAAAACGTTAACGAAAAAAAGAGAGTAATTGAGATATTTACAGAGAACACCAAACAGTCACCTTCAGTACGTCACCTTCACTAAATGAAGCAGTCATCACATCACGCAACATTACCTCTCTCAAATCGAGGACAAACACTGAATTTGAATGAAATCTCTCTGATTACCCGCCCGTCCCCCCCGCCGTCTCCACACACACTCACAAAAGTATTGACTTTTTTTTTTCCTGATGGCTGAACTTGAGTCCAGACCGCAGCAATGAAGTCCTGAGGCTTCTCCCCAAAAGACACGTGAATGCTCAGAGGTGGAGAGCAAGTCCATCTGTTCCCGTACACGTCCATCTGTTCCACAAGCTCCTGCTTTCCATCCACATCACCATCTACACTGGCCTGTTCCCATCCCTGGCTGTAACTGGGTTTCGCATCATACGCAGACATCTCACATGAGAACACATTTTTTTGGGTCGTTGAATTTTAACAGCTAAATTAAGTCGTTCTTAAATCTTGATGGTTGCACTTGCTCTCTTGGTGTCTATAGCAGGGACACTGGTAAATGTCATATCCTGACTACGTGTTGGCCCTGGACTTCCATTCTATGAACCCTACAGATTTCAGATACGGACTGCGAATAGGTCAGTTACTGATATATGCTTACACTTAACATACCAGGTCTCAGCTGAGCAGCCTGCTAGTTGCTTTCATCACTATAACACGTACACAGCGAGGGCATTCCAAGTAGCATTTAACAGGATCCATTCTCACAAGGAAGAAAATGATCAATAAATAAATAAGTAGTGGCAGCTGTACATTGTTGATTCATGCATGTGAGCATGAACGATGTCTCATTGTGATGAACAATGACGTTTAATGGAAAAGACAATGATTGATGAGCTCCCCACTACTAACAGAGACTGTATGCGGCACAAATGTGGTCGCCCGCTTACATTAAGTGTAAAGTTAGAGGGGTACAAGCAGCTGCGTGGGGAGCATGTGATGTATGAATGTTTAGTGTTGTGTCTATGCGTGCGATTTTTCTCAGACGTCGAAAGGAAACAGGCTCTCTCTGTGAAAAATGGAGAAATATAACAAACAGGATCTGGGCTCAGACAGAGCAGACTCTCCTTGGTTAAACAAACACTCAACATTAAGCCGGTAGCGTCAATGGACAAATGTCTAGCAAGTGAGTTTAAATGGACAAATCTGAGTCATGTCTACTGTAGGTTTTTGGGATTAACTCATTAGCCTTTCTTTCTGTTATTTGTATACTGCCTCCCTGTTATTTCAATTCATTCCTCTGAGTCTATTACACCGTCTTAGCATCAATCATGGAAATGACTATCATTTAAGGAGCGAACCTGCGTTGTGACACGCAGACACACACACTGCGATCTACTGCATTAATCATTTCTTCTCCTAGGTGGCGGCTCAAAGCTAACCCCAATTACCTGATTGCATGAGAGACGAAACGAGCGTGGGGGTTGTTAATGTTGTCAAATATGATGTGTTGATATCATAATAATGAAAGCAATAACAGTGTGCGAGACAACATGCAGATAAGTCCTTTGTCTGCTGAGGACTGGACGTCCATCACTCGTTTTCCAGCAGGTTTAGATGAAAACTTGTGATTTCATGCTTCAGGAAGAACGCACCAGAGGCTATCAGAAAAGAAAACAATAAAAAGGCTCAAACTGCTTCTTCAACTTGCTTGAGAAAGTCTGACGTGCTCGATAGAGACACGTTTGAAATTAGGGGACCTTTGCTGGCGCGGTTACGACAATAACCAACTGTGACGTTTTAAGCAGGAGATGGGGAATAAAATATTGGACGTTGGACAAAGGATTTTCAGATTTCATCAACAAGAAAAAAAAGAATAGTTTCCAGTCTTTAACTTTAAAGCTGACAAATCTGGATTTTTAAAGGGAGGTCACAGCCTGCTCTGCTTGTAGTCAGAACCCATCTTGAGCCTGGATGAGAGCAATTAGAAGATAAAGAAACGTATCTGTGACTGTGGAGTTAAAGCAAAAAGTGAGCTCCTTCTCTCAGCTTGAGGCTAGCAGCATTAGGCAGAGACGAGGATTCATTTGGATACCTCCATGGAAACGCTAAAATGTCCGGCACTATCTTCAGCTTCAGGGAGAAGCTTCATTAATCAAGAAGAAGAAGTCAGGAACGTTTGCATATAACTGTGTCGTCATTCTCAGGGCACTCAGCTGTAATTACCCAGAGAGAGAGTGTTTGATGAGGCACTTCTGCCGAAGCCGAAATGTCCCATGGAGCCGAGCCAGGATGGGAGGTGACTGAAAGCCCGCTCACAGCAGGCAGACCTGCAGGAAGCAGTCCTCAAGTTGAATCCTTAAGTCACAAGAAGTTCTGATGCACTTCTCACTCCATTTGCTTCTAACTCATTGGGGAGTGTCCTTCAGTTTGTCCATTTATCTCCATGGGGAACCGCACTAACAGCCTGCTTTCACCCTTTAAGAGTGGTAACAGGAAACTCTTAAGACAGCTTATGGATGGTATTTGGCTTTCTGAGAACATGAATCTCAGAAGCAGGTGAGAACGCTCTCTCTCTCTCTTCAGTCCCTTATTTTTGTCAGCGTGAGGACAAAAAGCAGGCTTTTATGTGCAGATGCCATTTACCTACATTTCCCGAATCACATCTTATGTGCATTGTTTGACATTGTCTGTTTAGAGGTGGTTCGTATTTCCATCCTGTTAAATCTAACGGCTATCTACCTTGCTTTTAAATACCTTATTTAAATTTCCTCAGTGGATGCTTTATTTTTGAAAATAATTTACACAAGACTACACTTTCCTGCAGAGAAGTGTAGTCACAGCTCCTCCAAAACCAGTCACTTCGTGTTTGCACACCGTGATTTAATTACGGTCTCTATTTTGTTTTAAACCTACGTGTTTTAAAGGTCAAAGCAGCATATTTGACAGGAGTGACAGGAGTTTACCGAGTGTTTTATTTCTGCTGTAATTTACAAATATGACACTGGGATATGGAAATGCTTCCATATAAAACACCCTGTGAGGAGAACCTTTGTGCTGCTGAACTGAATCTGATGGCTAGAAGAAGAAATAGATTTTTTTTTTTCAGCAATTCTCTAAAGAGCTACGGGGTTTAATACCTGGTCCTCTGACCTCACTACCTCTTTGTCTTTGTCGCCCTATTTACGCAGTACTAAGGACAACATCATATCATATGACTTTGGCATAACAATGAACCAACTGTTTGTTGTGCGAATCTTTATTTCAATGGAAAGCCTGGATTTTTGCCTAACTAACCCCAACCCTGAGGCTAATAGTTATGCCTCTAATTATGAACCGACTGTTTCTGTAACTTTTTTGACCAATTACTGCTCCAAAAGCCTTTTAATCTGCTTTCCTGTAGAGGGCTTATCTTTAGATGTCCTTGTTGTCGGTTTGTTATTGTGCAACTGGAACATTTGGTTACAGGCTCTGGTAGATAAATTGCAGTATTAAGTAGTATTAGAAGTAGAGGGTGGTTTTTGGGGGGGTTGGAGGTGTCCTGTACTGGAGCTGTCATTTCAACACCAATACAACCTCTGTAACCAAGCAGGGCGCTATTAAGTTAATCAGTTTTAATGAGGGGGAATAATTGCTCACAAAAAGGTCAAGGTCAGTGAAAAGAGATGCTGTAGGAACTTAGTGCACCACAAAGTTGAGTCAACAGTAACCGTGTTCGCAAACGTTGGCGTTGGTCGGAGGAGTAGGAGATGCAGAATAGATAATTTCCTCCAAAGCGTGTTTCAGCTGTGAATAGTCTCGATATATCTCTAATCAAGGACAGAGACAGATGGACACGGACAGACAGTTGGAGTTTACGGTAAATAGAGGAATAAGAAAGTGTCACAGTAAATAATGAGATCGGGGAGCGTTTCATATCCCCAATCCTTCCTGTGTTTAAAGAGGTCAGTTGCCAAATGGGCTGCAGGCTAATTGACTTTTAATTAGCATCTGATCAAACACACATGCAGCTATGCAGATGCTCACAGTAACCAAGAAATGTCCTTCACCACCGAAATACAGCCGTCGACAGCATTATGCATGTAAAGAATGGTATACTCACAACACGAAGCAGTCTTTGAAGCTTCAAGGAAAATGCATTACCTTGTAAAATGTTACTTTTCATGATCGTATACTGTGTTCCAGGAGCCTTGGACACCACTCATTTATGAACTTTTCTCCTTAGAAATCGGCAACTGCTATCAATTCTCCTTAGACTGTAAATGCAATAAAAACAGTATAATTGTGTGTAAGTGTGCATTGAAAAAATGTAAATCTGAGAGCAGAAATGTACATGACAGCAACTAGATCATAAAGGAAGTTGATGTTAAGGACTTGTTGACCTCTCTGATTATTAGTATTTTTCCGGTATTTCTGCGAAATAGGAACATTTCTGAAAGAAGTTGTTTTCTTTCCAGCTTTCAGTCCTTCAACATTCGAGTGTCTAGTTTTAAAAGTTTTTAGTATTTATCAAAAAATAAAGAAACAATCCTTTGAACCATCACTAAGTTGGTGAATAATAGATACTTTGTATCTTCACAGATACACGAAACACAAAGAAAATACAGTCCGGTCACATTAATCTTTCTGTTGTCTTTGTTGTTCCCCTTGTCCTCCCCTCAGCCTTGCGCTGTGGCCGCGAGAACAGCTGCAGGTCTGAATAATGCCTGATGTGAATAATGCTGTGGTCTCTGTTAACAGAAGAACTGCCTGTCACCTGTGGATCAACACCTCCGTCACACCCACTGGGGCCTGGCTGTGGCTCGGGACTGACGAGAAACGAAAACAAAAGGGAACGGACTGGAAATTGGCGGCGCAGGCTTTAAAGCAGGACTCGGTAACTTGTTAAACACACAAAACAAGACGTTCAAGAAAACAAGAAGAGCTTAAGAGCTCTTGTCTACGACTCCCGCAGAGCAAAATGAGGGCTATGTGGTTTACACAGGGAGATGATATCTTCTAGCTCCTGTTAGTGCCAGGAGTCTCTCCTGAATGTCAATAGGCATAGTGGTCTCCCAGGGTGAGTTGAGCACCTTGGGCAGCCGTGTCATTGACATTTAACTCTGACAGGGATAAAAACCCCTCTGTGCGGCAACTGATGATAGGGACCACCCACGATGACTCAGTCCATTGAGCTTTGATGATAAGTAGAGAGAAATCAGGCTGCCTTCTGTCTGATTGGACTCATTGTGCAGCAGACACATTCAGCGACAAGATAGTGGGGAGACACAGCAGCGAATCTGAGGCATCACGCTGCTAAGGATTAATATCTGCTATGCCGCTCAGTCGCTATGACCCTCCATTAATTAAAATGCTGTACACACAGTGCAGCTTCACAGGACTGTGGCGTCAGTGGATGGGATCTGTAATGTGAAAAAACACCTCTGCCAACTCAACAGCTCCCATATCATGAAAGGTCAAGACCGGATACATCGCCTTTCGCTGTGTCAAAAGGTCGGCCAGGGCATAATTTCCACTGGGAACATCTCTCATGTGGATCTGGGTACCATAAGATCACAGCAGCAGAATTCCAAAGTAGTGTCCATTTAATATCTGCATTGGCTCCCTGACTGACAGCTAGAGCGTGACGTACAAGCCTGTGTCTAAAAAAAGAAAGAGCTGAAGTTAGTTAATAGTGAAGCCTTTGGGCGGCTGCACTCCACTGAGCAAACGTCATGGAGATCCTTACTTAGTGCTGCTAAAAAGTAAAGTAATATCCACTAACGAGTGAGGATTTGTACCCATGATATAAACATATTCCACTATCTATAGTATCACATCCAAACAAAGAACTAAATGGGATCTTTTTAGTAGGATAAACATATCTGAATCTTGCTGAATCTTGAGATCCAGCGCTGCCCAGTATGACTTACACAGCTGGTTTGTCGCAGATTAGTTTCCAAAAGTTGTACAAGACACGAATATCATCCAAAGCATTTCTCTTACTTAGCAGAACTGAACAGGTACCCTGGAGAGATTGCAGCATTGGCAGATAATCACACACACACCTCTTCTTGGGCTCCACATTTATGTGCAAAAATAATCTTCTTGTATCACAAGGTGAGTTGAGAATTCAGATGGAGGACAAGACGAACTCTGGGAGGAAGTGAGACAGAAATGTGACAGCCTTTCCCCCCCTGAGGAATAGAACTGACTATGTGTGAGGTCTTTTTAAGAAGGAAGTCGTCAAAATGTGTATCAAAGTGTACACTGGAGGAAATGTGCGACTTCATCTTGCAGCACGTAGAACTGTTATGCGGACAACTGCAGGATAAACACAGGTCCCGCTGAACCCCAGCCAGCCGTTAAATGGCAGGCTCATAAGGTTCCGATAGCCACCGTAGTTCCCAGCGGTATGAATCCTTTAAATGGCCTATTAAATCATTAATACAACCTCCCATTCAGAGACCCCTACTGCACAAGATATTAAATACACACAGTCACACACACAGAACTGGAAAGTGCTCTCAAAGGAGCACTCAAACACCGAACAAAAAAAAAACAAGAAAAGTTAAAAGAGAAAATTTAACATGAGATTCCTGATTAAATTGCTCTTCGTCGTTGAACAGCCAGTAATGAAGCTTTGTTTGGATTTCATCGAAGGAAAAGTCAGACTACAGGCAGCTCCGAGAGAAACTCACAGAGACAGCGATGAGACGTCAGGATGGCAGCAGAAGAGACTGTTTTACCTCATCAACAGGCAAATATATGCAGTGGGCACACATAAACCCTAATCACATCGTCTACTGCCAGTACTTGTGGCATGTTTACTGCTCTGAGTTATCATGTATTCTTCCAACTCCAGTTTTTTCAAGGAGGAGTTAAGAAATCTATTATTTACATATATCAAGAAAGGGCACAAATATGTCTCTGTGCCCACAGCGCGTGAATCACGCGTGCTAAGTACTTATGTGGACGGCCTTTGTCTTCTATCAGCAGACGGATGGTGAGAGCAAATGAAGTCTGGTCTCGCCTCACATCTGTTCATTTTGTGACTTAGCTTACTGCATTTGTTGTGGACGTTTTACTGTGGTAGTTGCATTTACATTCCGTTACCACAACAGTAGCCTTAATGAAACTCCTTGCAACTGCAGCCCCAAGAAAACTGTAAGACTCCATTAAACACCCCATAACAGTTTTAGCAGGGCCTGTGGTTTTAGTTAGTTTGATCGCCAGCTATTCATAAAAAGCAGTTTGTATAGAATCCAGACAGACCGAATTTGATCTAATGCCTAATTGTTTTTCCCCAGTTGCTTTTCTTTGTCTGGCACACAGTCCTCCTACTCCCTCGCTGCTTTATGTCATCGGTGCCGTGTGCAGCCACTCAGAAATAAAATATAAATAAAAAATATCCTTTCCTCCTTTAAACCTCTCTGAATGTGTACCTCTATTTCTATAGTGTCTGGTCGTCTAAGCCCACTGTGTACCTACCTCAACGCACAGCCAAGCACTCACAAATTATTTTCAAACTGCGTCTGACAGCAGGCTGTTGTCTGCAGGTAAAGGGCCACAGTCTTAAAGGAGGCTTTACATGCTTCAAATATTTGCTTACATTCAGGGCAGAAACGTGCTGAACATTTCTATTAAAATAACCTCCAATTCCACATATAGAACGCAATCAAAACACCAAACGCTGCTGCTTTTTTCGTTGGGTAGCATTTATTTCTTGTTAACACAGTGTTGTAGTGCTGAACTCCGAGGCATCGATTGACAGTTAGAACCGCAGCACTGGGGACACAGTGTCAGGCAGCTCAGTCCTTCTTGTTACAACAAAACTGTTAGTTTGATACTCCTGCTGCTCGGGGCTACTGTCAATGCTGTCACAGACTCCTCCACTGTCCTCCTCACTACCTGCTGCATCTCTCCCCTGCTCTCATCGTTATTCCGAAGGATTTAAATGAGAAGGTTTGTGGGGTTTTGGAGCTGAGGCAGATGTGACATTCGAGGTAGCTGAAGAATCGTGAATCTGAACAACAGACGACGGGGAGCTGCAAAGGACCGGCTCAATATCAGAGTTTACCCAGCAAGCATGTATGCTTCACGGCGGTAAACAGACACAGCTGCATTCTTCATAGGAGGGAGGTTGTATGGCGGCACAGTTTGACAAAACAAACACACGAAGACAACGTAACCGCGACAACTCACTCATAACACATAACTGTACTGTGCACAACTTGCAACAAGTTATTTGTCTATCTAGATATCTACATATATGTACTTTACTTCTGGTATTTTAACTTATTTCGCTTATTTAACTGTCTAGATCTCTGAGGGAAACACCATTTAAAGATCTTTGAAGCTATTACTGGAGCAGAATCTGGAAGCTCGAAGATATTTTGTGCCCAAAACAAACAAAGATGAGAACAAGAAACAACCAGCTCATACATATTTGACACTTTTTTTTGTTTCATGAAACTAACTGCTCTAAGTAACATTTAAAGATGAGCTACTAAAAGTATTAAAACTGCCTCTATCGAGCCATATGCTCCAGAATGTCAAAAACCACACAGGGAGATTTAGGAAGAGTGAGCATGAATAATTGGGAGACTTTTTCCAATATGAAACGGCGTTTAAGGTATTCAATCCAGTCTTCATTAAGTACGTAATGGATTTTCTTTGAAGCACAAAGTCCCTGGCTGACCAGCTCATTTACTATATAGAACCACTCTCAGCTCAGCAGTCGACACGTGGCATCCATATTACAAGTGATGGCGAGTCAATTGCCTGTGATATGAAGTTGGGAAAGTGATGCCTTCTCCCTCTGCACTCGGCTATATCTGATTCCACCTATTTCGCTCTCATTTCATGGTGACAACAGAAACGCAGCAACAAAAATGTTGTGGGTCATTTTCTCTCCAACAGCCTCTCCTGTGTTTCTTATCCCAAGAACAATACTGTGAATAAGATATTCATTTTTTGTTGCGGTTCTCTCATTGCAGCGAGTTGAACAATGGAGATCAGTTGGACGTTCCCACTTCCACGCAGACACACGACCAAATATTCCACTGCAACAACTGTGTTTCCATGACAAATGAACAGGAGCCACCACCAGAAAAGGAAAAGGATTTTTTAAGGGAAAGGACTTATTTGAATATTTTCATTATCACCCTAGCGACTGGCCTTCAGCTCCTAGTAGACGGAGGCTAAGTAAGTTGGTTCATCTCCTCCTACAGCCTGAGACGTTTCACAGCCAGATGAGTGACATCATTTCTCTTAGCTCACAGACATAGGTGAGCTCATGTTCTCTTTAATTTACAAAATATGCCAAGATAATAACTCCTCTTCATCTGCATCAGCAACTTTCACCACACTTGGAAAGAGCACTCCACGGTTTTCTAACAAAGACACGGAGCTTTGAACAAACCCTCAAGTCCTTTCAGAATCAACAGAATCTCACGAAATGACTGATAAGGGCTAAACCCAGTGGAGGCTAGAAGCAACTGGGAACGAGAATTCCTATCTATCAGAGATAGAGAATCCTATCTGAGAATATACGCTCAGCTCTCTCTGGTTATATAAAGATCGAACGACTCCTCGCAAGAGTCCCTGAGGAATACAGTTATAAGCCTTATCTCCAAAACATGTGTCGGCAGCATGGGCAAGAGAGGGCGAAGAAAGATGTTTAAACTAACATAATTAACGGAGTTATCTTACTGGCTGACTAACTTAGATAACGTCACACTGTACTCAAAGATTGGGATTATAGCTGGAGCAACCAATGGATTTTAACTGCATATTTAAAGAGCGCCATTTTCTCAACGCAGCGGCTCTGAATCTGGACTCGAATGGAACGAGCGAAGAAACAGCCAGAGGCCACTTTGCAAACAACTGCGCACAAAGAAAAGCATGCCTGCTGTGATGAGGTTATTATCACACTGTATGCTAGATTGGCAATTAAGTGAAGGCGTCGGACATCATAAAATTTAACAGCATGACCTTTCCAGCCACCGCAGAATTTAAAACCTGCCCGTCGCACACTGAGCCTTATCCCTCTGCTCCTCTGTGAATGCAAAAGATCTATGAAAGGAACTGTTCTCAGAAAAAAACTACAGCAGTCCTGATGCTGTTGCATGCTGTTTCCCACTAACTGTCAACCCGACCACTCTATCCTCTCCATCATTCTGTCCCTAAAATAAGTTCATGTTTTCATTGCCAAATTTTAGCAGTGGCAGGTAAAAATCATTTACGATTCATTTAGAGGACTTCATTACTGACAGATAATGACATGCACATATTTTTATTTAATTTAATTAAAAATAAAATGTTTATAAGTAATATTTCAATTTAAACTTTGTAATGGCTTAGTATTTTGTTTGGCTCCAAATGGAAAAGTGTAATAATGACAGAAGACTTGATGCTGTGGCTTACCCCATACCACACTTAAACATTTGTCGCTCACATGCTCTTCTCTTACCGTCCTCGCAACTTCAACATGAAAGTACGGCTGCATTCATACAGTCAAACCTTATTTTACCACGTATTCTTTCGCAGCCTTTCATCTGTCCTTTATCTGTCCAATTTCATAAGAAGGCTGTCATCTCTCGTGCTGCTTTCTGCTTTGCCCCTTTCATCTTCTGTCCAACACCAGATCAATTCTTCATGGCGCACATCCCCGGTCCCTGTTGATTCTGTCAGACTCACTGCGAAGCTCAGAGGACCTGTGGGCCACTGCTAAGTTCACACAACTGAAAACACCATGAGACACTGTAAAAATCAATTGGGCAGCCAGCATTTTGTGTCTTTGCCTTTCTGTTTTGTTTTTATCTCTTCAGTTCTCTCGTGCCTTCTGAATTTAATTTTACGTCTGGTGCACATTTGCAATAGGAAACCTAAAGGGAGGCCTCTGCTGAAGTTAAGACGTTGCCTTTGGCATGTTGCTTCACAGAAAAGATAGGCCATTTCTAAATCATATGAGGTCGTTCTCCCTATTATCCTGTGGCACAGATGTGGAGGATTATCTGGTGGGAGCGATGCATTCGGGGTGACAGATACGTACAGTAAGTTAGGGGAAAAAATAATATGAGATACCAAAAGTGTGAGCAGGAAACAGAAAAAGAAGCACGAACCGGATTAATGGAAAGAGGAAAATCCTAATGATTAACGCGCCATAACATATTTCTCATCCCATTCTTCCTGCAAAGCTAATTTAATCCATTTGTTGGATTTGTGTTGTTAAATGTGATCAGAATCTGTGTGACTCGTGACCGTGGAATCCCACAGGTGATTAACCAGGCTTTGCAGGTCAGATTGAAAAGTGTTTGTTTAAACCATCAGTTGGGTTGTTATTCAGGACACATTCATTGCATCACAGCAGTGTGTATTATAGTACAGGGTCTTCGTTAGAGGGGAACAAAGTGTAATTGTAGTACCCCTTTGGTAGTTTCCATTATATTGTGAATATATTACTGCAAACCACTGTATACAAAACCACCATGCAGATGGATTCTCAAAGTAGTGAGCTTTGTTCATTCAGCCATGATTGTATAACTGGCTCACAATTAAATGCTTCCGTCCCTTGTGAGAGAACTTCGTAAACAACCTCTGTTGTATCCGGTACCCGGAGCAAAGCACAACTATGCATCCATCTATTGTCTCCATCTATTGTCTGCATCCATTGTCTCCATCTGTGTTGGAGCCAGCTACTGCTCAAGCTGGAGGAGATGTTGCTAAGTTTTAACAGTGGAAGCAGAAAGTACAGGCCACAGCCGCAACCCTAAACCCGGAGGGGGTGGAGCACCGTATGAGTGTGTTTGTGAACAAACACCAGGGAGGAGGATGTCTGCTATTGGTCCTGCTGGATTAGCATCGAACACTCAACATCTTCAGATCCTCTGTCAGGAAAAAAAAAAAAAAAAGTCCTCCACACAAGCATTAATGTTCATGACATGAGGTCCACCCAAGGACATCAACACGGACGTAAACACGTCAAGGGTTGTCAGGACAACCCAAGATCCTTGAAAGACGCTTGAAAGAGGAGAGGAGAGCTCAGCTGCCCAGAATGTATGAAACAGGATGAAAACCTAATGATGTCTCTGTCAGGCTAAGCCCTAATCCCCAATGACATTTCTGAGGGGAATTGTTTCTGTAGTCGAGGTTTAATGAAAATATTTTGAAGGAGAGGATTCTGTTCCTGTCGGGCTCCAATTACAACCACTAGGACACAACAAGCATGACTACAGGTCAGATCCTATTTAGGAGATTTATGGACATCTAATATGGATATGGAATAAGTCGCTGGTCGATAGCAAATTATATCATTAATTTTGATCATGACAAAATGAAAGATATGGACACTTCACTATAACTATAAATTTACAATAAGTCCATGTGTTCATGGCAGTCTCTATACAGAATTATAGGTTGCACATATGATTAGAATAACATTAATTACCAATATTTTCTTCTATGGATATGTTTCTTTGTTAAATGTAGTGCTGAAGGTTCACCTTTAAAGAGGGAAATTCAAGCCTCTGCCGAACCAGTGCACATGGAGCTCTTTGCAGAGCTGAAGAGGAGAGAAAACATAGAACACAGGTGAAGCAGCTGAAGAACGGGAAGTATGGTGGAGTTCACCGTTATGAATGGAACCTAGGTCATATGAATTAACAGTCTTTGCTCCTCAGAAATGCTTTGACGCTCCAGCTAAGAATAAAACTCTCAGGGACTTTAGACATACATCATATGCATGTGTCAAGATCTACTCATTCTACCAGAAAGGGAAGGAAAAAATTCTGCACTGCAGCTTCATGTAAAAAAAATCAAGAAGAAAAGTCTTAAGGTTACCAACCAACCAACCAACAGCATCAAATGATTACATATTGTACACAGTATACTGCATTATGGAATTTGATAGTGTCAACCCTACCCTCTATATTATTTACTGTGCTGTATTTTGTACACATCAGAATTTTCTGATGGAATATCTGACCCTGGACGTGGATATGATCAATAATGAATGAACACACCGCAGTTCTTTTTTGAGGAAGAACAGCAAACAACAGGAATCCTAAATTCCTTTCCCAGCATGAATCCTGGGCTCTGGCTTACATTCAAGGACATATTGATTGGTTGTGAGTCTTATGTAATATGGAGCAGAGAGAGGGAGCGAGTGGACATACAGATGAATGAGAGCGCTGTGTGGCAACGGAATGACACCGAGAGAAACGTTTATCTTTTTTCGTAATGCTGCGTCGTTAAATGAATGAGATGCCGCGTCCTTTGAGCAACATTCATATTACTGTTGTACATAACATCACCACATACAACGATCAGCCACAACATTATGACCAGGGAAGTGAATGACATTGATCATCTTGTGACAATTAAGCGTTCTGTTGAGAGACCAAACTGAAAACATTTAGCACCACAGAACACCTCCAGAAGGCCTATGTCCATTCTCTGTGCAAAGAACACGTGTAGGATAATTTCTTATCTTAGAAATACCGATGGTCCAATAAACCATTCCAGAAACATAATGTCTACTTTGCTTGAACAGAAACTGTTGGCACAAAAGCATAGTACACTTCATGTTGCTAATGAATTCTGTCTCTTCTCAAGACCTTTTCACAGAGTCGTGCCTTATTTGAGCACAAAGCCATCTGTGTTTTTCAATACTGATTGATGGTTTTCAACAAGCCCTCTTTCCCCCCACGGTTATGAGGAAATCTAGTCTGAAACTCCTCTTGTATTGAGTCATTTGCTCCCCACGGCTTCACACCAAAAGAGTCTTTTTAGAACCGTTTTGATTGACACACTGCTGATTTCCTTTCTGCCTTTGACGATTCCCCTCTTCATGTGTAACTGCCGGACTTTTAACAGACATTATGCATTTCCAGCAACCAACTACAGAACTCTGCGTTACACTGTTGAAAGCATGAGCACAGACATGCACAACGTCCAACTCAGTTTCTAAACCAATGACTGCCTGAAATACACAACACAAACCAATGTCATACGCCTTCATAGGCAGTCTACCTAACATGGGCGGTGAGGTCAAACATAAAAATGCATGATGTTAAACACAACTCATTCCTTAACAAGGAAAGTATGAACTAGACAGTGTCATTACTGAAAGTGTTGATCCACAAATGATGAAATACCTGTCAGAGCTAATTACTCCTAGTCAGAACTGGAGCAGAAGAAACAACTTTGATTGTTATTTAAGTGCTTGAACGAGGTAAAGAAAGGAGAAGTCATGAATAATATTCACTATATTAACTCTATTACTGTATAATACTGCATAAATATGTCTACTGCCAACATTAATTGTTTGCGTGACCCTGCGACCATTAGTTTTACTGCCGGTGTTGGCATTGTATTGTATTGTATTGCAAAAAGAACAGAGCTTGTTGAATCCACAGCCTAAAACATTTAGCATCAGCTAAACAGAAGAGACACTATAACTCTCCAGTAACAACTGTTGCTACTTGAACAAACTTAGGGATAGTTTTGTCTTTTGTGCCATGACCACAAAACACTGACTGTGTATTTTTCTAGATTTGGTCACAAGAGGATTTGGTTCATTCATGTTATTTAATTTAAGCATAACAGCTTGATAGGCCTGATTTAGTGCTGGCAGTGTACAGATTAAGTAACCTCTGAAAAATAAGGTGTGAAAAACTCAGAGTGCTACGGGTTCTGTGCAGAAGTCGAATATTTAATCAATTCTTATCTCCTGCAGCTTGTAGATATGAGCCGTGAACAGTCAACAGGCTGTCACTCAGAACCGTTTCTCACTCCTGCGCTCAGTCAAAATCTGTGTTTTAAAGACGAAAGTTGAATCCCAGAGTCAATAAGTTATTTGCAAAGATTCCTTGATTGAAATGTTGTAAACTTTAGACAGCAGCAAAACTGGATTAATATAACCTCAAGACTGAAACTTTCACACTAAAAAAATAACAATTTGAGTGTGTTGAATCTCCATCTTGGAATAATGTGTTTTAAAAACCCAGTTGACCATATTCACATATAATCTGCCCACGTGATTTTTTCTCAAATTGAAATGTTTAAACATAAGTGGCATGTATGAAGCTGAAACAAACAGAGAAAAATGAGCTGGTTTTCTAAAATGTTGACCTGTGTTCAATACAAGCTTTTATCTTGAAGCATAGCTGTAATACGGCCTCGGCCATTTTTGTAAAGCAGCAGAAGTTAGAAGGTAAACTGTATCAAAATCTCTGCGATACACTTCAGAAGAAAAAGAAAGAGACATGGATTTAGCTGGCAGGCAGCAGGAAAATGAAAAAGAATGGTAGCAGAAGAAAGCCGACTTCCTGCCTCATTCAGGGCACAGGAGGAGGTCTGAGAACAGGTTTCGCTTCTTTGCTGCAGCAAATCCTTTTTGAATAAAACACACTGAACTGGCATGTCTGCCGTTTGTGAGTAAATGCCTTCACTCAATAATTCCTAAATTCATCATTGATTTTAGATGTAGCAGCGGTGGTTTTATTAAAGGCTGCTGTGCATGAGTGCAACAATCCAGCGAGCGATAGAATCAATGACACATATTCAGTGCAGAGTCTTCTCTCATGATATAATGAGGGTCCTTAAAGACCAAAAATAGTGCAAAGAAACTAAACCAGAGGTTGTCAGTGTTTTCCTGGTATGACCTCCTACATGCTGAATTTTGACAGGGCAGCCTGCAGCGACTTGACTCAACATTACGCCGTCTCTGTCGTTGGCTTTTTTGCTGTGTTTTTCTCTTTTGCTCTTCCGTTGCTCTTTTATTTATTTATTTACTCCAAAGCTGTCAATAGTTCAGCTCGTCTTCTAAATCATTTGTCATATAGAGCTTTTACTGATGCACAAAGAAAGACCCAGGGACACACCATAGCTCAAGCTGATTCCACCCGACGCAACTGAAACAACTTGACTGTCTGGAAAACTTCTCGACCTACTTTTTTTGTGTTTCTTTCCCTCATTGCCGCGCTAACTCACTTCACATTAACTAACAGCTGAGAGGTACGACGGTTAGCACGGACATAACTGACGCTGTCTAAGCCCTTTAAATATTGAATGTATCGCTAGTGATACGTTAAAGCACGTGGTATTTGAATTACCGTAACTCACAGTGGATTGTTCAATACAATATTCAAAGTGTGGCTAAACACTGGGATGTTGTGCTAAGGTCTGGAAGACCTTCATGACATCTCAAGGGTATAACTAACTTTGTTTTCACCAACGCATTCCTCCAAACAACTTTCTTCCTGGGTCTCCCTGGTCTTGTGTCGCTACCCAACCTGCAGCTGACAGCAGCGGTATGTCATCATTACCGTAATGGCAGCTTTTTTTTTTTTCCCCAGAGACTGCAACCTCCCAGTGTTCAGACACACTTTGACTTTAGCTCACCAGTGAATTACAGTAATTCAAATACCGCAAGCATTTTTAAATTTTTTTTTTTCATGCACAGGCGGATGTTCAGGTCTTAAGGCGTTAAAGAAATTAATTGTTCAAGCATAAAAACATGCATCTGACAGTTTCCCCCGTGTGAAAACCTGCCTCTGCCTTCTGTTAAAGGGGATACCTTTACAAATTAAACCATTGTGATTGGTATTTTGAAGAGTGTTCTGTTGTTTTATAGACAAAACTATAAAAAAAAATAAAACAGCCACGACAAAAGACGACCAAAGAAGTGTGACATCGTCACCTGATGATTCAAGTTAGTTACATCGTATTGGTGTGTGTCTTGTCCAGCATGTGGCGACGTGAAACCTTTTTGTAATTATTTTTTAATGGGATATAATGCATGAAAAGATGCTCGGGGTGGAAGTGGAGCCATCAGATAGTTTGTCCGGCAAAGCACCGGTTACACTTCTCTCTGCAACACGTGTGGTCATGAACACGTCAAGGCTGAGTCGATGCAAGCGGCGTCTTCATGGTGGGTTTTATCGAGAAGTCAATACGCAATCATCACGCCATCAACAATGTAAGAAAAACAAGCGTACCATGTGTAGTTGTGAATCTGGCCCCGAGTCTGGTCTCACAGGCAGCATGTCTTTGTCTTCCTCTTATAAATCCCAGCTCATTTTAACCTTTGCTCTAAAACAGCAGCCTTTTGGGGGCGGTATTAAGACTAACCTTGGTGTAAGTGCTGCCTGAGAGGCTACGTTCGAACTCCAATAACTAGGGAGACCTGAGCTGTGAACCATCTTCTGAAGGCTGCATCTCAGGTAGTTGTGTATATTTAGAGCCTTTGTCTTGTAAAATTCATGGCCCAGCCTGAGGGGAGGCAGCAGGACCTCTCTCTTGATCTCCCATGAACATTTCTGGCTTGTTGTTTCTGAGAAGACATTTGGGAAATATGCAGCTTCTGTTTCCCTGCTGGAGCTTTTTTATGTCATGGGAAACATTCATTTAAAATGCCAGTTCAGTAGTTATGCTACAAACAAACCCCCACAGCTCTTTTGTTACACGGCACCTATTGTGGCAGTTAAACCCTCCCACATTTTATTTTATAAACAAAATCTATATTTTGTAATATCTGAGCTCGTTCCTGGATAATATCCTTCCAGGCTTAATTCACATTTTATTATTTCCTATATTGCTTTTGAAAAGCTGCCTAAAATCAATGTTTTCATTATAGAGTTCTTCTCACTATATCCCACAACTTGATTTTTCCCCTTTTAATATTTCTGAGGCGTGCAAAGATGATGACAGAAACAACCTCTTTAAATATAACTAGCCGGGAGCATGAAAGGTATCTTAGATGTAAAATTACGGAGGTGTGGAGAGGAAGAGCGGAGGAGAGTCTCCTGACACAGATGAGGCTGTGTGAAATGTGTGAAACTTTGATTAGGAGGAATTGTCTCTTGCTCCAAGTGCAGCTTAAAAGACATTTTCTAAAAATGCTACGTGAAGTATGGGAATCTGAGAGAAAGACGGCACTTTGTGAACAGAGGTAAACTTTGCTCACTTATAGATTTCTGCGGTTTCTACAGCATCGGTATGAGAGGAGAGGACATACAGCAGCAGCAGGGAATGGGGGCGGTGGTGGGACACGCAGGATTCAATCTTTACTTTTAAAAAATGGGGCACCAGTCTGCAACTAAATTTAATATGCTCGGGCCCAAGAGAGCTGACAACTCAACTTTCTGTCTATATATTAAGAATGGACAGGACCTGCTGTTTCTACTGAGAGACAATGCATCTTACTTGCAATTTATGCTTCTAGTGCAGGCGTCTTTTTCAGGCTAAGGACCCCAAACTGATGGAGAGATTAAGCAGGGACCCGCTGCCTACTATACAGTATGTGTTCTAAACTCGGCCTAGTGCTATTTATAAATATACATTATTATTATCATTTTCCTTTCAATATTAAGTTATCCCTTATCCCTTTACTAAAATATGTCGGAATCATGTTAATGTGTATTTAAAGAAATTTGTGGTATAATTTTTTTTTTTTTTTAAAAAAATATACAAAAATGTCTAATCAACCAAAGATTTTGCGACCCCCCCTGCAGTGCCTCCACAGACGCCCTGTTGAAGACCTATGTAGCATGTTTCCGCTACAGTATTTCCAGCTGCTTCCCCATCTCTTGACTGTTACAGATTCATTCTACGGGGAAATTCCTGGGGAAGTCTGACTCGGCATTGAAAGTGGAGTAGACAGCGGAAACAAATTATAACCAGACTGGTAAAAAAAACTGCGCCGACTAGCGTTCCAAATTATCAAGCAGAACACCATTTTCAAGCAATATGTGAAAGAGAAATTATCTCTCCGATGCAGATAAGTGTGAAATAGTTAAATGCCTAGGACAAGGTATGAAAACCTTAGATATTTCACAAAAACTTAAGCATGACCATTGTACTGTTATGAGATTTGTGGCTGATTCAGAGCAGCTGCTAATATGCCATTACAAAGCAGCAGCAGGTTTTTGAAGCGGCTGGTACCTTTGGAGTCCCATGAACATCATGGTGTAGGACCCTCCAGAGGCTGCAGTTACGCATAAACCTTCAGTTCGTCCACTTTTAACCAATGCTCACAGGGAGAAATGGCTGCAGTGTGTCCAGAAATACAACAAGACTCATTTCAATAAGTCTTGTTCACTGATGTGTGCCGTACAACCCTGGATGGTCCAGATGGATGGAGCTGTGTTTGGTTGGTGGATGGCCACCATGTTGGATCATGGGGAGAGGAGGAGTTTCTGACTGACCACAAAAAGAAGAACCGTGCTTTCTGTAAGAAGATCATCTTCATGCATTACAATGCACCACCTCATGCTCTGCATCATTGGCTGCTATGAGCAGAACAGGAGAGAAACTCATGGTCTTACCCTGACCTCAACCCTGCTGAGAGCCTTGAGTATCCTCAAGCAAAAGATCTATGAAGATGGGAGGCAGTTCACATCCAAACAGCAGCTCTGGGAGAATATTCTGACATTCTGCAAAGAAACCCAAGCAGAAACTCTCCAAAAACTCACAAGTCCCAGTTTTTTACAACCTATTAAATGTTTTGTAATGTTTTGTTAAATCTGTTGTGAGCAATAATTTGGAACAGAGCGTTTTAAATTTAATAAATAAATAAATATTAGGCTAACAAGGGACTATTATATATTGATCAAATGTTTCAGGGACAAATCATTCACACAGCTCCAAAAAGAATTTAACTTACCAGCTAATGACTTTTATATATTCTAAGAGCTAAGAAATTATCTACCAAAACACCAGGAATGGGAGAACATTTGTAAGACACCATCTAAAGTCAAAGTAAAAAATAAACTACAACACTAATCTAATGACAACAACTTTGACATCAAAGAAAAAGGGGAGCTGGAAGCCAACATCATAATATCAGAAGAAGAATGGGAGGAAACATTTAAAGAAGGACACAAACTAACTAATTGCCCAACATGGAGGGAATTCGATTGGAAAGTGAAAATGTGCTACTTCCCCATTTATTACATCAAAATATAACAATACAACTGATCAGTGCTGGAGGGAGTGTGGAGTGATGGTTGATACCACACATATATTCTGGGATTGCCCAAAAATAAAAGATCTCTGGGAGAATATTCAGAAGGAAATTAAACAGATTAATTTCCCCATGGAACCGGCACTGTACATTTTGGGTATAATTCCTGACAGTATGACAGACAAGAGCTCTAAATGTTTAGTAAGAATCCTGCTGCTGATCGCAAAAAAAAAAAAAAAGGACAATAACAGCTTCCTGGTTGAAACCACAGCCTCCAAGTAAAACACCATGGAGAGACAGGGTAAAAAATGTGTTTATCATGGACAAAATCACAGCAACACTACAGATGAAAACAGATTTATTTGATAAAAGATGGTCATTACTAAAACAAGCAATGCCAAAACTCTAATCTCCTCCACCTTTTTTTCTCTGGAGAGTTTTTTTTCTAACTTGTAAAGTATTTGTACTTTGTTGTTGTTTCTCTTGCTTGTAAAATGCACGTACTCTGTACAATTGTTCTTTTTTTCACGTGTAAAGTACATGTACTCTGTACTGTTGTTTTTTTTTTCAATTAAAAAGTACAAGTAGAAAATACAGACTGATCTTTAGAAAGATTTATATTCAACACGGAAAGGAGAAAAAAGAAAAGACTTTCAATTTCAAAAATTACAAGCAAGTGTAACTGTGTATAATAACATCTCCTCAGTGTTTATTCTTGTGTTTGTACGTGTGTATTTGTCAAATAAAAAATACGTTCAAATAAAATAAATAAAATACTGTTATCATTGGGAGGTTTGTTCAGAAACATTTGAATTCTACTCTAACAGTTGATGAAATGATGTTGACTGTCATTGTCTATTTAGGGAAATCACAGAAAAACAGCATTTGCATTATAATTTGGAACGTGGTGAGTGACTCACACCGGCGGAGAGTAGGGTTCATGTGTAGTTCAGCTCAGTACCTTAAATTAAACTTTAGAGTGTCTGCGTAAATTCAAACTTAAAAGCCGCTCACCTACGTCTACTAACCACCATAAAAGAAAATCAAATAAAATAAACGATTAAATCAGGAGATAAACAACCGCTCTGCACCAAACCGTGTTCCTGCGTGTTAAATTGAATTTAGTCAGAATCACCTTTCTCTGGAAAACAACAGATGAAGTTTCCTCTCTTTGTTATCTTCAAATTGTACAGCTAAGTGAAGAGACACAAGCAGGAAATCAAGAAAACTCTAAACCTAATCATGTTTGTATTTGTTTCGCCCCGTGTTTGATTGGAGACCCAACTGAAAACAGATGGCTTGACACATTTTTATGAAACATGTCATTGTGTCGGTATCAAATCTGCCACTGGAGAGACTATAGCAAGACACCACTGAGCGCTAGCTTGTAACTTTTTAATGAAGCCAGTGAAGACGGCGAGCTCAGAGATGAGCTCAGTGACCTGTGGCTGCGAGGAGAACCACATCGCTCTTTAATTGAATCATCTCATGCAGTTTTGAACATGGCGGATCTTTCAGAGTGATCGCTTAATTCTGGTGCTATCCTTGCTTGAGGTTGTTTGGTTTATTGCTTAGTTTATTCAGTTTACTGATCTTGTTAGATTTCTATGTATCCTCTGGTTCTCTGTTGTGCTGTGACTGGGTCTCAGTACTTTGTTCCCTCTCAAGGACTGCAGGACAATAAAACCATTGAGACCTTACTCCGAGGCTGAGAAAGGTGAAGTTCCATTTTTATCTTTGATTGTATGAAAAGGAGCAGCCCTGCAGTCCGACCGCGATGGTAGTCAGATTATTCCCTGTTTGGAATAAAGGAGTAGAAATATAGACATCACCATTCATCCTCTAGCACAACTCCTTCTGTCCAAATAAGAGAAGTAGAAATGGGAGAAACGGCCTTCATGTTGTTTTAACCACATTTATTTTTGCAATAAATCAGCCAAAATTGACACTACTAGCAGATCATATCATAATCAGACTTTAAGAAAACATTGTGGGGAATCTGTATATTACTGTATAATGTCAGCTCTATCTGCATTTGTGAAAATCTCTCCCACATTTCCAGGAAAAAAAAAAATAAAGATGTGACTGCGGTTCTTATTCCTCAGATCAGCTACTATTGCAAAGAGGCTAAAAGCTGAGCAGAAAGTGCCTATAGAAACGCTCAAAGCAGGATTCAGAAGAAGTGCTGGCTGGTAAAGTGAAGCTTGAATTTGTGTCAAAATCACATGAATTGTACCTGCCCTGCACACAACACACACACAGTACTGTCAAATGCTCTGAGTGAAACACAGTCGTCCCTTAAAACCCCCGGACTGTTTGATGCTTTACTGTACCTTGGTTTCTCATTTGCATAATCCCTGCCTGGAGAGTGAGGGCGATAAGCTTTTAAGGTGAGGTTGTGAGCTTGTGGCAGTCAGCAGTTTTGTCCCAGAGGTATGCCGGTCGTGTTATGCAGGCAAACATAAAAGCCCAGACAGGAACGATAATGGCTTAACAGGCCTGCTGGGGGACAGCCTTCGCACGCACTCATTGAAACAACAGACGAAGAAAAGCAACTATGACAATCTCAGCCAAAGTATATAAAAGCGCACGATTACACTGCCTGGTTTCAGAGTGCCGATTCGTCAGTCTGGGGGGATTCGACTTTATCGGCACTGCCGTTCACTCAGCATTTTGTCGACACAAACAACTCCCTCTGAGGGGAAACTGCAAACTTTTAAGGAGATGGGATCCTAACACTAATAGCATTGAGCTGGTGAAGTCAGGAGCCAGATTGTTACGATACATTTTCTATCTGTGTGTCTCTGAGTCTCCTCTGTGCCTCTCCGCCCGATAAAATGTGATGAGAGGCAGGGGACTGCAGTTTCTGTCCCTCTGGTTTCCAGCCAGCTTGTCCTCCCCTGGCTCGTCCAAGAGCAGCAGCCCCTGACCTCTGCTGTCAACCAAGTGCTGTGCTGCCAACTGAGGAGGCGGGTAATAAAGTCAACAGAGAACACAGGCTCTCATACATACTGAAACACAATATTCTCCAGTTAGGAGAAATATCAAACAGCCCCAACTAGCAAACATGCAGGCGTGTTTGTTTTGTGCCCTGTGTCACGATACAAAGATGCCAAGTAGCAGGAGTGAGGGAGAATGTCCCTTGCAAGTAGATAAATAAATTGTGTTTTTGTCGAACTTTGCGGGGCGATATTTGGACATGTTGTTTGGCAGCCACACCCATCACTAACAGCTCCATAAAAGCCAGCAGTCTCTAATGGCGAACCTATAACGACAATTTGCAATGGAGTGGATCAAACCGAGGAGCTTAGTGCAGTGACACGAGACACCGTCTTTCCAGTAAGTCCATTTGTTACATTTCTGCTAGATTTATAGATCAGCCCCTTCCAGCTCTAATGGGGCCGTTACGGAGATTTGCAAATACCTAGGAGCAACAACAGCTCAGCCGTGAAGCAGTACGCTACATAAGTAGAGTCTTTAAGCTCATAGCATGTAAAGATAATCTGTCCCTGGTTACTACACTCGCTACCAAGTTTCAAACAGCCTCAAGACTCAACATCAGCACAAAAACGGCTCCTTGGGACGTTCATGACACGGGTGTCCATGACCGTGCTGGAACAGGCTGCCTAAGGCCACCATTTGTTGGACTCTGGAGCAGTGGGAACATGCTCCTACATCGCTGCAGTGTATCTGTTTGGGTTTAGTGGATACCTGCAAAGATTGCCTGGGGTTGTTTTCCTAGACTGGACAGATTCTCTTTGTTCAACTTTAAGCAGCAGTGAAAAAGTTTGAACGCCCCCTTCCAGAAGTGAGAGTGGTTGAGACCTGAGTCGCTCTCAACTACACCAGTGGTACATGCTTCTCCATGGCGTTGATCAACGTCTTTTTTTTTTTTTTAGACTGTGATATCTGGAAAATCCAAAAACTATTTCTTGGACACTTGCTTGTTCTTATTCCTGATGCCAGCCAGGGAGAATTCACTGAGCCTTTGTCACACTGGTGACGCTAGTTTTTCCATGGACATCATGTCATTGGTTACTGTGGGCTACTTTTTCTCCACCACTGTGACAGCTTCACTCTTCAGCAAACCAATTGTTGCCCAGAGCAGAGATGTCAGCATTAAATAGAGTCATTTGTCAAGGTCTTAAATAATCACAAATGTTTTTTTTTGTTGATGTGTGTGTGTGTGTGTGTTGTGGATGGAAGAACTTGAGCAGTCTGTACACAGCCCTGACCTCAAATCCATCCAGCACCTTTGGGATAAACCAACGCACAGCGTGAGTCAGACCTTATCACCCAACACCACTTTTCAATCAGCTGGTCCACACTATCCCCGGAGTGTTTCGCTTCTGAGACACAGCAGTCACAGATGAAAGAGTGAAGAAAGGAAGGAAGACACTCCACCTAATATGTGCTGTATATCAGACATATCCAGTCACATTTAAAAACACACACATACAAACAGCAAAAATATCCATGGAGGTTAGTGCCAGGCTCCTTTGTTGATACATGCTGTTGCGTGCTGTTAGCACATCGCCCGTCACTGTATGAAGCCGGGAAGGACTTTGATGTTCCTTCTGCAGTGGTGCTCAATATGGCCTCGATCCACATCGTTCATTGTATCTGAGGAGCACACTGGAGCGTTCATTATCCGCCTGCCTTCCCCTGTCTGTCTAAGCACACAAACCAAGTGTAAAAGTGCAAGCGGCATCACAAAAGCATCATTACCTGCACATGCACAAACCACATACTGCCTTCACGCACACACGCACACGTACAGGCACAGAAAAAAAAGTTCACCCAAGAGTCTTCAAAGTAAGCCCATGGCTCAGCGCCTAGCCAGAAGTGATTTTTTTCTGCAATTCTGTTTTCTTCACATCAAAAGCTTTCCATTGTATGACAAGTAGTGTCAAGGCAGTTCCAACTCTGTTGCTTCTCAAATCTTTTAGTCAAAGGATCTCTTTCTCACTCATTCTCCTCCCCTTTTCTTAACTTTGCAATATAGATTCCTCTCTGAATGTGTGACAGTCGCAAAAGCAGATGTAAAAAATAAATGACTGCCTCTCACTGATTCCTAGCAGCAGCATTCATGATAAGGTGAACTGGACGATCATGTAGCTTGTATTTGCTGCTCTCCATCACTGTCATCAGCATTCACATTGCTCCCCCCAATCATTTGGTTTAACACACAGATGCACACGGCACTCGGCTCTGAATGTCTTCCCCCGATTGCTGATGGACCGACTGATCATTCAGCAACATCTGCTTCGATCCGCTTGAATTCGAAAAGGAACAGAACCGAAGACGTTGTACTCGACAGTATGAATAAATGAAACAGAAATGAAGAGGGGAAATGAAGTCAGAGTAAGTGAAGGGGGTGGCAGGAGGGGGACAGAGGGCGAGCGGGAGGCAGCTCAGAGACTCAGCGAGGGGAGAAATGATAATGATGAGCCCTGAGACTGATGACTATTTTAGGACTCCCTAAAAGTGAAACGACACTTTCGGCAGAGCGGAACATTATTGGCTTTACATGAGCACATACACCCCGTTCAATTGATTGCATTCAACGCCAGCATTCAGGAAATTTATAAACAGTGTACTGGCTGCAGATGACTTCATTTCAATATTGATTAATATGCAAGCTGCATTCCTAATTAAATATGAACTCATAGACCTGTAAAATGCCCTAAAGCCAAATGTGACATATTGAAATTGCTTTTTTTTCATCCCAACCATATGTCCAAACCCCCAAAGTTATTCAGTTTAATGTCACATCTGATAAGTGTGATGGCTCGAAGTGCGTACGGTCTGCATTTACTTATTCATTTAAAGAATTTACTTATTTGTTTCATAACACAACGGAGGACATGTAAGTAATACATAGATTTTGATAGTATACAGATAAATAGATGATAAATTAATCTGACAGTTGGTCTTCGTGTCTTTTAAAGAAGTTTTTTCATCCAAAATCTTTGGCCTGGTTTCTCCAGTGGACGTCACACTTTATATAACGTGTTCTGAGAAAACTGTCACACCCTGTGGATTCACATGCTACACGCCACCAAAACTTTCCAATACACACACATACACGTGTTTCCGGCAGCAGCAGATCTGGGAGAGCGTTTCGGCCCGTCGGGATGGCATGAGAGACAACAGGCTGAGAATGACAAACACTGTAAACAATATCATCAAACATGAAATGCACAGAGATCTGTTACAGATCCTTCAGCAGCAAAGTCAAGACAGGCTGATGAATTGTAAATCTGTGAACCCAGACTGAGGATTTCAGAGCATTTTCTGAAAGTGGGGTCAAGACGCCTGGGCCCGTGTCGGATAAACTCAGATACACATTGTGCCTCTGCTTACTCAAAGTCACACCTCTCTAAGCAGAGAAGCGTTCAGATGACAAAGCAGGCAACAACTGGGAGACACAGGGAGGAGAGAGGAATGAAAAGGCGAGGCAGAGATTTTATATGGAAATGTTCCTTTAAAGAAGCGTTATGAGGAGACAGCTGTTGTCACTTCAGTGATTACGTTGCAGAGCAGAGCAAAGAAATTGCATGACCCGCTTCTGGGCCACACAAAAGAAAATAACTGTGTGTACAGTAAATACAGAGTTAATGACAATACAGCTACGTCTAAGAGACTACAGTTATCTTTAGATGTGAATAAAATGAACACTAAAGCTGTGACTGATCTGTCTGCCACGTCCTCCACTGTATTATGGAACAAAGTGGCAATTTCTGCCACTGCACATGTCATCCTTGAAAGAGTCATTTAACTGTAACGATGCACCATCATGGCATGGATGTCTTTTTTAGGATACATATGTGGATATAGGGTTTCTGGGTGGGCCTTTCCACATCACAGAGCAAAGTCTCTTATCAAGCATGTCTATTTAAGCTCTTTGTCACTTCATGAGGTAGGGAAGGGTCTGGCATTCTGATAAGTTTCTACTGAACTTGGAAATTAGAAGCTAGCTGAGTATTAACTATGTTGTAACAGGACCTGCTTCTGTTTCTTGGAGATGTTCAGAAATCACCTCTCATCCAAACAGTTTCATCACTGTATGAACTGAAGTTCAGTGGAGTGAAGGAGTCTTTTGGTTGAGAGGTGAAAAGGGAAAGTGAAAGGTGATGGAAATGTAATGGACTGTGTATAAATTGAGCTCCTTGGAAAACAATGATATACTTTAAGGAATGCTTCAAATTTACAGTTATAACTTTTAGTATTTATACTGAAGATGTATGTTAGCGGTTCAGAAACTCTTTTAATGTTGAGAGCAGGAATGAGCGGAGAATGCAGGGAGTTCGTGAAGTGAACCTCAGCATGTAAATTTTAATGGGTTAACACGAGCCGTATCAATGAAAAAGCACCTACTTTAATGTCACATAAACAAAGCAGTTCTCTCCCTACTTAAACAGCCAGGTGCAGAACGAAACTCCAATAAAAACCTGCCTGGGCCTTTCTGAGCCTTCACGTAAAACTGATAAATCAACAATATGGCACCATGAGTAATATACTCATCTGCATCTCAACTGCTTCTTATTTACTGGCGGAGTTTGACTCCATCCCATAATTAAATTTTCATGCTGGATGTGTGAATGCAGCAGAGAGCTGAATGGTCTCTGTAAACATTTGCATCTCGCTGAATGCAAAGGTTTCCTCGTGGTGGTATGGCTTGACTCTCCACATCACAGCAGCCGACTTAACTCAAGAACATTCTGGAGGCCGATGCCGGTTCGTCTGTGCATCATCTCTCTGTTTTTACTTCATGATATCCAGCTAAGCTGCTTTCATGGTGTTGATGTAGTGCGGGTCAGGTTGAGTTAGGCTCCAAGTGTCCATGTGCGCTAGCGCCAAAAGCAACAGCAGGAGCTGTTACAGAAGATGAGCGGAGATATCTGAATCATGACGGCACAAGTCTTGGCCCGTGGCCTGAGAGGCAGCCAGTAATCCTGAACAGAAGCCTCTGATGAGGACTGCCTGTCCGGCCAGGCTGCCTCTCAGGCACATTGTGGACTGTTTGGCTGCCACACCGGAGCTCGGCCCCTTTGGAGGATGTTAATGACAGCTGAGGCTTATCTCTGACCGAAAAACAACCGATTAGCTTTTTATAAGCTAATTGGATTTCGGGGGTGTCTCTGCATCTCCGCAGCCATTGACCATTGACCACGACATATCCAGAGATATGTAAACACCCATCCATGTCACGTTTCGATTGAACCGACTGAAAAATTGATTCAAGGCTTTTGTGCAGGAATAGCAAAGCTATCCCACCACAGCGGAAATCAATTTGGAAACATTTGCAGCGGACATTGCTAAGAGACGAGGACTAATAATCAAGCAATTTTACTTCACACTTGACAAAATTCAGCAGCTGTGGATACCTGAACTACTGGCACTGTGACAAAATGTGCATTCATGAATCTTGTTCCACTCTAGTTCACTCTTTTTCTCATTTTTCACTCTTTATACTAACGATTGCACATCAACTATACTCTTATTTTTCAGTCTCCCGACCTTTTCTTGCACTTCTGTGATCACAGTCCTTGTTTCATCATTTAACATCTAAAATATTAATCTATTAAGACAAGGTCAACCACCTTGAGCATTATCTGAGATATATTTAAAAAAGAAAAAAAAAAAAGTTTCTTTGATGATTCAGAGGGTTGGAGAGTGTAATGGTGTGCCTCGATGGCTCTGCCTTCCTGCTTGGCTGAAACTGATCATTACAAGCACAGCTGGGATGGAGACAAAAGTCGCTGGTCTGCAGGTCAGGACCAGATGGCTGGTCGGGGCCACCCGGGGGTGCAGTGGGAGAAATGTTACAGCAGCACATCCTGCTGTTCATGCAGTGACGTGCAAAGGTTGCAGCTCCATCCCACACCAAACAGATCATCAGAACCGTGAAAAAATACGTAAAAAAACGTATTTGGGCTGAATGGGTTCATAATACGTATAATTCAAAATGACTGCAGCGTGAGGGTCTCCGGGGACTCCGACATAATCCTTGAAAATCCAGAAATAATAAAGTAGACTGACAGCCAGAACAAAAAAAAAATAAATAAATAAAAAAATTCCGGTGTGATTTAAAGAGGCAAAAATAACAGCAGCATGAAAGAGAGAAGAAAAACATTCTGAAGTTTTTAAAAAAGAGCTCAGATATATGTAAAGAAGTTCTCTGCTGCAGAGATAAAGCTGAAAACTTCTAAAGCCACTTAAACGTCTTACAGGCGGAGAAATACATTATTATAGTATTGCACCTTGCCCCTGAGGATCTGCACTAAAAGGACGGAGCCGATACGCCAGTATAATTTATTCATGTATCAATGTTCAATCTAAGGTTATTTCAACATTCATCATTTTACAGGCAGAATGTGTTAGAATGGCCTCACTACAGACACAGGCAAGACCAAGCCAGAGCAAATCTACCAAAAACAAGATGTTTACGAAACTATTTGAGGAGAGATCCATTAGAATCTTATATGGAATTACCTCGGTTGTTTTAATGTGTGATAAAAATTCACTACTGTTCACCTTATACACTATAGCTAAATGTTATTTAAGTTACATGATTTCAGAATGACTGAACAAATCTCATTTGGTTTTCCTAAATCCAATACAAGTCCATGATTGTTTCCTCATTGAATCAATGTAGCTTGTTTCATTTAATCAATGCAATATGTCAGCGAAGCCAAAGTCCAGTCATTGGATTCAGGTCACGGCTGTCACTGAGAATACAAGGGCAGGGAAATTATTACTGGTCTGTGGGGTGTGCTTACAAGAAAATAAAAACAGCGTGTGTGGTATGACGATGTGCCACGCGCCGGCCCAACATTTATACTGTTGTCCACGAACATGACAAGCAGAGCGAATTACACGCTGTCTGCTGACACAACTGTAAATAAGGATGTGAATGCGTGTCCACAACATTCTGAGCAGGTCCTGCTGATTGTTAAAACAAAAACTGGTCTGCATATTTATGGGGAGACCCTCAGGAGTTCTTCTTTATTTGTGTTCCTCGGTGAATTGCCAGTTGCGTTTGAGAGCGATATTACGATGCTTCAAATAGACAGTGATTATAAAAGCCTGCTTGAATTGCTTGTCAACAAATGCTTTGTTGCGTGGGGAAGGATCTATTTAATCTCTGGTGAGATTTATGCATTTTATTTACATGCTTTTAAACTAGATTTATAGTCTCGGCTGTTCTCAGGACATTCTTAATGCCTGGCTAATTGGACGTGGGGTTTTGGGAGGGGCAAGGCGGAATAAGAAGCCTGCTGCTGAGGGCTTCTCATCTCCCAGGACGACACACTGAGAAGAGATCATAAGGAGCAAACATAATGGCTGCCATTTTCCTGGCTGAGTAAAACAAGTCATCCGGGCCTTCAGATTAATCCTCCTTCCTTGTGAGGTAGCTGTGGCCGAACTCAGCGGATGAGTTAAGGCTCTGCATCTGGAAAAGTGGATGTGATCAACACAGAGGTGGAGGTTATTTGTGTGATGAATGTCGCAACACATGCCACAGAGTCATCATGGCTTCCACGTGTCTTATTAATGGAGAGACAGGAAGGCTGGCCTGCATCGAGAGATGTGGGGATAGATTCCCCAGCTTGTCCACATATATGCATATGAAGGAATAATAAAAATGATAACCTTCCCACCTGTCACCACCGAGAACCAAAGCAGCATCTACAGAACGCATGCAGTGCCTACTTCTGTCTCCAGCTCTTTTCCAATTTAAATCATTTAAATAGTTTTAAATATTTAATCATTTACATCACGGCTCTGCATGAGGCAGCGCCGAAGCCGGTGATGAGCCCACTCAGCCCCTCATAGTTAAGCTGTTGCTAGAAGTTGGTGTTGATGATGACATTAGATTAAATATTTAATTACTGATATCAGGGGATGAAGGTGCTGATGCCCCCACAGCTTCATCAACCTGCTGCCGTGTCACCGAGTACGAAGATGGCACAGAAACATGCATGCGTGCACAAATGTGGGAGTGTACATTAAGCCTCAGGGGGTGCGTTCAAATTATGTCTCATTTTTAAACTGATTTCATTTACAAATAAGATTGATTACTGTAGCTTGCCAAGTAAACATGAGCAGTCTAGACCCCAGTATTGAGTATTATTGCTAAATGCATGGAGAGGATAATGAAATATGTGCATCAGAGCCAACTGTTCAAATTGAAATAATAATGACATCTCTTTACTTACTATACAAGAGAAAAGGCACATGCTTATGACATGACATCTTTGGAAAATATATGCGTCTGTAGCTGTTACACAAATTGAGCAATCCATGTAGAAGACATCTTAAATACATGGACACAATTGGTTCCAAGTTTGTGTCTAATGCTCCGTGTGGATGGGATTAATCCGACTGACTGATGAAGAAGGGGAAGGCGTGTATAACAAAGCATCTGGGTTCTTTTTTTTTTTTCCTAAGGAAATTTGTCTAGTTCCAGGAGCAGGTTGGTCTTCAGTTCATCTTCCCCGTCCTGATTGTATAATAACCAAGATTCATTATGACAGTCCATTTACTGAGTTCACTTAGTCTTAAACTAGTCGGTGGTTGGGCCTGTAATTATTAGCCGTGGGAGTGAACGGTCCCACGCTTGTGGGTTTTGGACAGGGTTAAAATCACTAGGGAGCGCATTTACTATTAAAATGAAATTCATCCATGGAAATGAATCCTAGACAGGCTTTAAGAGTCATGAATAACAGTAATGATCTTAATACTAAATAAAGACCTTATGAGTATTGACACCCAGACCACTGTACTGTATGAGGAATACTGTATTATTTCACATATGCAGGAGTTTCATTCAAGGTGAATTATTCACCATAGCACTCTTCTTGCCACATCACAAAGCATGCTTAATAGATGGGTTAGGTCCTGAGGCATATATGCAGTACTCAACCAGGGTAAGTACTGAAGAGGAGAGCACCTTGTCAACTGCTGAGATCCCCCAAATCCATTAACAATCACTGAATGAATAAGGGGAAAATATTGAGCAATTCAGTTAATCATTCCCTTTGAATAGTGGTGTGAAAGGAATATGTGGAGCCTTTAAGTGCAGAACAGAAAACTAAGCAGTATCAAGTTTGGGAATTTCTACTGAAAATCAGGGAGGTAATATTATGCAGCTCGAGATGAGGGTCGTTGAGGATGCTGGGAGCAGATGAAGTTAAAATATTATTAAAAAATATTCTGCAGACTACTTCACATGTCCATAAGGAAGATATTAACCTCATGAGACAAACTAAGTTGAAACTTGTCGACTACACAAAAGGCAGAGTGTTTTTCTATCCAAAAGGCCGAACACGACGGTCAAGTTTTGTGTGAGGGTGAAGTCCAAAACCCCAAAAGCATGCTGTTAGCTGAATCCAGAAAGTAAACATTATTTATCCTGCGTAATTCAGCCACTTCCAGCCTTGACTTTTCGAAATCATTCGAGCTGGTTTAACTTTTAGCGGTTTAAACTTCTGCTTCACTTCCATTTGTCTGATACAAAGTGCGTCAGGTTGCATTAAAGTCTATTTGACAAGTTTGGAGGACCAACTAAACCAGACCACCATGAAGAGTTTTTCCTGTGACACAAAACTCCCTGATTCTATGCATGTCCCACCACCCGTGTTTTGTGCGATACACTACAAGACTACAAATTAGGGTGTCTCTGCTTGATATTTGTCAATGAAGCAAGTCAGCAGCAAAGTCACATAGCGCATCAACACATAGAGGATAAATAAGTCATAAGACTCGGCTCAATGTTTGACAAGTAAACATGATTGACATGCTTCCACATGTTTTTCTTTTGCATGATATTTTTTTCATATTAAGTGTTCAACAAAATCAACAGGCTAAAGAAAGCACATAAAGGTGCTTTCACCACCTTAGTTTGGTTTGTTTGGGAAGATGTGAACACAGCAATCACACTAAAACAACTGGGCCAGGGACTTTTGAGTGGGGCTGGTCTCAGGCTGGTCCCTAACTAACTATAGAACGGTTTGTTTGTGGTGGTAAAGTAATCAGACATCGATCTAACCGAACTACCAGGCGTGCCATCAAGTCTGACTCTGTAAACGGCTCTTTAGTTGCGTTGTTCTGCTCGGTCTTCAGAGAGCAGTAGGAACTGTTGTAAAGTGTGAAGCAGTATAGAATATCAAGCTGTTTCCTCAAAGTCCACTCAACATTCTGCTGGGATAGTTTTACCTGGTGTACGGCCCAGATAGTTTATGCCAACTCGTTGGCTTCATAATAATCCGCATAGGAATGTTTCTTTGGCACGTGCAAAGAAAACAGGACCTTCTGACCATATTTATTTCCTGCCTGTTTGCTACCAGCGGGCAGTAATGTATTATAGGCGGGAAGATTTTTCTCTGTATGCAAAGAAACACAATGAGGAAGAAAAAAATCAGTCATCAGCTGATTCCACAAGAGCAAATGTGAAAACAGACAAATATGTATTGGATGTAGTAGTCAGACTGACTGATGAAGACATGACAGATAAGCACTGCCACTCGAATTATTTAATGCCTAAAAGCATTATTATAATTCTGTTTTTTGACATGACAGTGTTTTAGGTGTGCAGCTGGATTTCTTTTACCTTTGGTTGGACAAAGCCAGGGTGCTAATACGCTGTTGGCTGTAGCCTCACAAGTCTATTCTGTCTCCTTTGCTACAGAATAGCTTCCATCCTTCCCCCCCCTTTCAATCCAGCATTCGGCATCAGGTGCGAATCATCCAGTGTGGCTGTTATACTCAGAGATAGTGGGTGTGTAAAGAGACGGGCCGCACATAAATGTGAAAACACATGAATGCATCTGGCCATCCACCCACACATCCATATCTTTCTGAATCTTCTCTCTTCCCACACATGTTGGATCAGCTCATCCTCAACGAGGGAGGGAGAGGGTTTTGAAGGCGAGCGTCTTTGATCGGCCTGATGTGGTCTTGAGAGGCTTCGGCGAGGACAGTGGCTCGCTGCCCCACATAACCGCTCCACGGGCCAGCTGGGTGGCTGAAAATACGGCCGGCCTCAGAGATCTCTGGGTAGATAGGAAGGCCGGGGTGTTTAGACAGGACTGACAAAATACAACCTGTCACACATTCAGCGCTCGGAAACATGCTGCCCATTTGTGATGCTAAGTCAAGCTGACAGGGAGAAGGAAACAGAGGTGAAAAATGAAAATGAAAAGCAGAACAGAGCGAAACCAAAGAGGACAAATATGTGAGAAGTCAGCCTTGCCAGGGAAGAAACACACGCTGCCGCCTGCTTATAAGAAACTGAGACGAAGGATTTGTTTTCCTGAAACCTGTCATTTTCTCAGAAATATGGCAGATGACACCTTGAATCAGAGCATCTGGTTTGATTGCGTCATTAAGGACAGGAGAGGAGGCGATTAATGTCTGCTACAGCTTTCCCCAGTCAAATGTTTTCTAATTTAAAGTAATGCTTCATTATGTACTGGAAGGAACTAGCATTTATTCTCAGCTAATTATCAAGCAGAAAACTACTTTTAATATAGGCTGTGTCACCGGTAGCACACTGAAGCAGAACTATACGCAGACAGACATCTATAAAAATCCATCCATCTGCACAAAAAGACCAAGTTTTTTCTCACTGCCGCGCCTCAACTGAGACAAAACACAAGGGTCTAACTAAGACTTCAAACGTCTTTTGTTAAATGATCTTTGGTTATGTAGTCCAACGGCTCCCGCTGCTCAACTGTAATCAGTGTAAAATGCAATCACGACCGCGGCAAATGATGGAATGTCAGTGCCGCTTTCAGGCTGTTAAAGGAGCTGGCAAATCAAGCCGATGCATCTTAGCCATTCCGATTTATGCAGAAGACCTTATAATTCCTCAACCGATTTAATTTTTTTGTTATGATGATGGGGGAGGAAAAACGTGACGAAAAGGCTATCTGGAATACATCCATGCATTATCATTATTTTTTAAACATGTCTGATTTATGAATAATGCCTCCTCCCACACAGATTCTAATTAAAATAACATCCACATAGAAACAGCCAAGGCCGATAACTGCTTGAAACTAGTTGAAATTGTAGCACGGTGTTCTGAGAGAGAAAGTATTCATACATGAACAACTATGGAAAACCACCATGGCCAGGTGCAAAACTCACCAGGACACGGCGTCTTCCCACTGGCACAGAACACGGCAAAGTGACGTAGGCAAAAAACAACCCAAAAAAAAACAACCAAAAAACAAATGAAGCCAGCGAGGTTTTCATTTTGCCGATCAGTAATGGTAACATGACAGAGACAGATTTTCATTCTGCATGCTTGACTTTGAAAATGTGAATTTGTCCTCTGGTCATGTGTGATTACAGAGAGACTTTTGACATGGCTGGGTTAAGCCAGCAGAGACTCTGGCCACTCCTGGGTGCTCCCTCCAGGACTCTGGCTCATCTCTGCACAGTCGCACAGCCAGCCCGATTCATGCTCCTGGGCTTCAGCTTTTTTCTGTCTCTTAGTGCATTTGGTTAAAGCGTTTATAAAACTGTCATCACCACGAGGGGTAACGAGTCCTCCCCCTTGTCCTCTGTCCAAGAAAGTCCCCTAAGGGCCAGGAGCACCTGCCCTTCAGAAGGACAGCTTGGCCTCTGCTTCACACTGCTGTCAGGACCACCGCACTTTCTGCAAATCACAATGCCTTTGGGGGAAGTGAAGAGGTGATGAGGACAACAGATTGAAATACAGAGTGAAGGGAGAGGGTACTGGTGCATGCTGTCCTTATGTGACCAGAACCAAGGCAAGCTAGTGATTAGTAATCAGCCCAGGTTTTATATTGGCCTCTGAAAATGGTCCAGAGTGTAGAATACAGCAGCTCTTTTAGTTCAATGAAGCTTTAGAACGAGCTGAAGTGCAATCATGAAACTGCATGTTACTGTACTTTTAATATATTTTGGTTTTTCTAATAATGTATATTTCTATAATAATAATCAGACTTTCTGTAATGTGGTATTCCAAAAACGGGACGCATACCTGGACACACAATGGCTTCCCGACCATATGCTATACACCGTGTGCCGATCCAGGGAGTAAATTTAATAAAATGTATAAGAGGCCTCCAACAGAAAACAAAAGACGGAGGTGTACTGACATGGCTGATAAACTGCTGCACTGCGTTTACATTTAATTTGGTGAGGGATGTTATTGAAGCCTGAACATATAGAGGTTTAAACAGTTGTACTCCTAATGGACACTGCCTGCCTCCGCTGACTGACTGGCACATCGTGCTTCCTGAGCTCAGCCACTTCACATGTATATTTTACAGACACTTTGAAGAAACGTTTTCTTCTGTGTAGCTTCCTGTCAGCGGGGTGAAAGCAAGGAGAACATTGGATTTAAATGTTTAATTTCAGGTTTGTTGGATGCTTTGGTTCTGCTGCTGATGGCTATACGCTACTTTCAAAAAAAAACCCAGGAATCTGTATTCACGTATGCGTCTTCAGTCTCGTACTAGAACATTCATATCAAGCCCGTGTAAATAACTCATGTGTTTGGGACTATGAGCGCAGTCAGCAATGAGGGAAGGGAACAAACATAATATTGATTTAACGTGATAAATGTTTCATCTTTTAATGCTAAACCTGTCAAATTTGTTGTGTGGTTCCACTATTTTCCTCACTACTACGGTCTTGTTCATTACTCTGGTTGTGTGTGAGGAGTAAATCTCAACAACATGTGGTACCTATACAACTCAAGGAAAAATGATTACAGTCTGACAACACCAGAGACTCTGATGGATGCCAACAACACGGCTGCTCTGACAGTGAAGCTGTTGCATGTTTGGACACATCAGATGCCAACGCGGGCTTCTCAGCGTTACCGTGCTGAGCGTTCTTTACTAATAGCGTCCCTGACGATGTCACGTGTACATGTCTGCAAAAGCATGACAGGGAGCGACAACAACAAAAAATGCTTTGATCTTGCCAGGTTTGAATCTAAGCAAATCTAACAAACTTTCCCTGCCTTATTTCTGCGCATACAGTGTCTACTTTTACCTGTGTGCTTGTTTGTTTTTCTCCCTCGCTGCACACTTCTATATTTACACATCCTGCATAAAACGCACTCAGAAACACAAGTAGATTGGTGGGTCACATAGTCAAGAGCCCCATTTACGTAGCCTGTATAGCTTTCACCGTAGATAATTAGAGGAAATGCAGATTTCTCCAATCTGAGGGGAAAATTTTCAACAAACTGTGAAGTCCGTTCAGTCTTTGAAATACAGTATGTGATATTTTCTCAATTTTCTGGCTGTTTCTTTGTTGCAGCCTCCCACACAAGTCCTGACCCACACAAATACAGCATGCCGCAGCAGGGGAGGTGCTAATAGGACTCTATATTTCCCGTTACCCACAAAAGATAGGCCATAGGGGTTTGAGTAATGAGCCAGTGCCACCTGTGCCCACAGTGCCAGGGGGTGTGGACTATAATGCTGATGAGTTTCTGAAGGCCAATGTGACACTGCGCCCCTCTGTCCCCCTTCTTTACAGCTCCATCTATCTTGGAAATGCTTCTCACTAGAACTTTGCGTCTCCCATTACACACACATTTTTTTTTTTTTTTTTGTCTTTTTGCGAAAAGCTTTGGCTGCACACTGTAAAGAAAACAGCATTTATGTGAAGGTGAGTCTTGGGTCTCGTTTATTGAGGCGAGCAGTGTGGGAGCACAGTTACAGTGCGGCAGAGTTAATGCGAGCTGTCTCAGAAACGCTCCGTCTGCATTTGGGAACACTCACATTCGAGAGAAAGAAACGCGGCTTCAGTTTTTACAACCATTATCCATGATGGAATTAACCTACACGGCTTTATGAGCACAATTAGCCATGTCATGATAACAAACCTATTATCATCATCTTAAGAGAACTGCCACTGATAAAATATTAATAGGGTAATAATGTAAGTGTAGAAGGAATATTCAGTTGCAATGCTATTTTTTTTAAAATATTAATTAATGTGCTCAATAAATAAAACATAAATAATATAAAACTGGGCTCTTGGGCACTGTAAACTAAAACTGCACTTAAATATTAAAATATTAACTAGAATTTTAGCAGAGGGGTATAAAGAGTCATTGCTTTCTTAAAAGGCAACGTACAACGATCAGGCATAACATTATGACCGCCTTCCTAATTGTGTAGGTCTTTGGTTGTGACTCTTCAGAGAATGGACATTGACCTTCTGAGGGTGTCCTGTGGCATCTGGCAACACAGTGTTGTTAGTGGGGGGTGACACGGTTTTCTGTTCAACTGGTTGAGACAGAGTGAAATAATGCTGAGGCGTTGTGCCTTTCTCCTCATGGTAACACTGTTCATAGAGCCTTCATTTGGTCTTGTAACAGAGGGGAAGTCACAGGTGTATTAACAGAGGCTCTGGTCCATTAAGTGTCCCAGTAAGGAATGACAGTGAACCAGCATGCACAAAAGCAAACCCTCCTCTGAGCGGCATATACCATTTAAAACATGCACTTTCCCTACTGCGACACATCAAAATGCCTGCAGCGAAAAAAAATGTCTATTTTGACATCACTTGCTAAAATGTCGGTGACATTTTTATGAAATACGTCTTGTAAACAACAATAAGAAGGCCAAAAAAAAAAAAAAAAAAAAAAAAAAAACAGAGGTCCACTTAATGTGAGATAATTTGATAACATAATTATCATCTCCACAGTGGAAATATCTTTAATGCCTCTACTATTCTCTGTGTCAGGAACGAAGGAATAAATGAGGAATAAATTATTCCAGCAAACACTTACCACTTGCAGTTTTGTGCTCTGTATGCAAATGGAACTCGGCATCATTTGTGGCATAGAAGGAACAAACTTCTGCAGTGTGTAAATTATTACTACCTACTAATGTTTCAGAAACACCAACGCTGACTGTTTGTTCCGTCTTTAGGTTATTTTAGAGACCCACACAAAGCTGGGATCATAACTATAACCATCAAAGTGTCCTGGCAGGGAACTGTCACTGCTGAGCTGTTTGCAGCCGCGAATAAATCCCCTGTAATAAAGATAAATAAAGACATAACGACGGTCATTAGTGTGAAAATACAGTAAACTAACGCCACTACTGAACGAATGTGGACACAAGCAGCCTCGACCACCTCCAAATGTGGTCTGAGTAACACGATCTGCCTTAACATCCTGAGACCCCGCGCCCTCATTGGAGACATGAAGTTTCAGGTTTTATTGCAGCTTATTCTGCTTCATTAAACCTGTTGTCCTCATTAGTGGACGCTTTAGTCCGTCCTCTAGTGGTAGGAAAGGGTTAATACACTAGTTGGTGTAAAAGCATGATAGTTATCATTTCTTCGGATCAATTCAACAGACGAGATACAAAACCTCACTATTTTTTATGGTTGAAACTTATTTATGCTTATTCATGTTTCTAGGTTGATATGATGCACAAATTTAACAAATTTATCAATAGCGGTGAGCTACAACATCGCTATTTAGCAAGTACTCGTTTGAGGACGCTGGGACTTCATTGCTTGTAACCCTTCTTTGTTCAGCCATGTTCATGCATTAAAATAAACAGTTTTGTATTTTGTCACACATTGGTGACTTTATTATAATATAAATAATGAAATAATCCCAGTGTCTACATATGAGGACATTTTTTTTAAAGCTACTATTTCCAGTTCAAACATGGTGCTTAGTTTTTATACGTATCAAGTCCTACTAATCCTAAATTAAAAATGTACACCAAACAAAAGCTTGGTAGGTTAATGCATCTTGGGTAAATTCAGAATCAGAATCACTATATTAATCATTCAAAGAAATTGCTCAAGGAATTAACCCTGTACTTAAAGCTCACCACTTGTGATTGGATCGCCCAGGACACATTTTAAATTAACACATTAGTCCCCTGTTTAAGTATTTAGGGTTACTGTCCTGCTGCATCAAGTATCTTCTACTGAAATGCAGCTGGCAGGCTGCCATTGTGGGATTAAAATACCTTGATAAACTTGGGAACGCATTTCTCTTTCCATTGTGGCAAGTTGCCCAGGCTCAGAGTCAGCAGCCACAAATCATTATGTTCTTTTCAGTGTACTTCACATTTGGCTGAATGTTTTCATGTTGGTACGGTCTCAATTAGTTGTTTGTGGTCATGCTAAACAGAGTGCTGTGATCTCCTTGTACCAGTGGTAGTGGTGCGAGTCAAGTTTCATCTCACCACAAACCATTTTCCCAGAAGCATTGTGGATCATCAAAGTGCTGTGTAAACTAATATCTAACCTCTTTGGGGTTATTTTGCAAAACTTCAACCTCAGGATTGATCATAGATCTCCCAAGATCACCTTTTAGTGTATTATGTGATGCATCAGCAGAAAATAGCAAATTCAACGTGTGTTTTTAATTAGTTGAAGCAGACCCACACATTCAGTCTTGTCACATTGACTGGACAAACCTAGGTAGCTTTTGAACAAGGGCTTCAAACACGAATGAATATTGTTATAGAATCGTTTTAGATACATTTGAGTGGCAGAAGATGCATAGATGCATTAGCAGACCTGAAAGTAGCACTGACATTCATGGCACCATTTGCCACCTCAAAGACTCTTACTTACAACATCCTCAGGACTCCCTCAGAAGGTCCACGTCCACTGACTACACAGCCATTTCTCCGTTTGAAAACTTGGGTAAATCTACTGAATATTTAATGTGCCAGCCACAGAAAAGATAAACAATAGATATTACTCACATGTTTATATATTTATACATACTACAGCATATGGATGAGAAGGTACAGCTAAATTAAGGTGGCTGTCAAGTATGTAAGATGAATTGCTCCTTGTCTTTCCATTATTCATATCCACGTCTGGAGGAGAGGCACAAACAACGTGTTCAGTGCATTAAATTATTTAACCAAACTTCAAGATTTCAGACAGGTTTCTTTCTTTGATATTGTTGAAGCTAAATCTGGAAACTAGCTGCATTCTTTGCCTCTTGACACCCACTCCTTTTCCTAGTTGTTTGCCCTTTTTTTCTGCCTGGCTTACAAAACCACCTCTACCTTACCTGAGCTTCCCCCAGAACAAGACACACTTGAGGGGCCCAGTATCAAAGGTTTACTGAAATGATGACTAAGCAGAAAGAGAATGACATCTAGGTTCATTTAGCCACTAATCTAATAGTGTAGAAGGTAAACAAAGACACGCTTATAGGAACAGTAACACATACTGTATCACATTTCATTTCTCAAGCTAACAGAACGATGAAATATCTGTGGTAAAGTTATAAAATATGGATCAAGTTACTGGCGGGTCAGGGAGGGTCACAATGAAAGAAGGTTCTATGGGTCTTTGAGACAGAAGAGGAAGGTAGTGTTTACATGTAGTAGGTAAGAACTGGGAGTACAGCGTGGCTAAAACCAAATCATTTGAACCAGGCATCTACAAAGATGGACAAATGAAAAATGTATAGGCGTCAGGTGAATAGGCCTGAATCCTTCAGTCAATTCCTCCTTTAAAGTGAAGTTTTTAGAGAATTAAGACAGACCGGATCTTCTCATCAGCTTTTAATGTCTGTTTACATTTTCCTCTTATGTTGCCCCTCACTCTCAATCTAGATTCAAACAAGATGAAAAGGAGTTTTTCTCTCCTGGAGGTGCATTCCTTACATTTTGGAACTGGAAAAGCTAGTGGTGTGCATAGGAACTGCTATCGGTTTGACAGATTGCACCGGGGGCCATAAAAATCCAACCAGCAGGCACATTTCCTGGGTGAAACAGTGGCAGGATCTGATAAAAAAATAAAAGAACAAGAAGAAAGGCCTGCTTCGTTTTCCTGCACACTGATGAGGTTGACACCAGCACCATTCTGATCCATGTGTCTCGGATTAAATCTGGTTTTGGTGTAATACTTGTCAGTGTGATAAGGCAGCTGTAGAAAGGTGAAACTGCATTTTTTTTTTTTTTTTTTTTTTTTTTTTACATCTAACACGGCCATTATGGCTCTTTTCTTCCCAACAGAGCTGAGGAATTTGCGTTGTTTAATACAGAGGTGCAGTTTCACCCTAACATCTCTTATAGTGTCTGTTATTAGCTCATTTCAACCTCCTAATATCTGATGAACTGCACACTAATATAGTCAATAATAATAGATGACAATCTCACATTCAGAGTGTAAAAACAGGACATGTGTGGATGACTTGGAAATATGTCCTTGGTCAGTTTCTATTGTGGTAGAAAATGCCAAATACTTGGCTCCTTACTCCTGTATATATACTCCTTATATAATATTTTCATGGTTGAGCTTGTATATAAAACTGCAGCGACAGTGATAGAAACTCTGACATAAAGAGAAAGAAAAACAACTGAAGACTGCTCCTGTGAGGGAGACATCACAGGCATCGGAAGATAACTACACCCATTTCTTCACACTCTAATAGCATCCTGTGTATTTGTGTGTGAGCCAGTATCACATGCTGGGAAGCCCATATGGTGACTGATCCACTAAACAAGTTCTGCAAACACTGGCAGTACTGTCCGCCGTCTATGAGCATTTCTCGACGCGCTAACAGGTTGTTTGTATTAATGGTGCTGTTCTTGTTACACATGCGCTTGCTCTGAGCAATCACACGATTACACATGTTAACAAAAGCTCACAAAGAGTTTGATTCACATCTCCAGTAAAGGAAGAACGCGTCACTATATTGTTTTTATCACTTAAATACTAGCACCGTGGATCAACTAAATGGGGATACAACAATCATTGAATCATTACACACCTACACAAATGTTAAGTGGTTCCAGTACAGATGTGATTGACTTAATTATGTGAGTGGCTGCGTTACAATGAGTGTTGTCAGTAATTATCTTTAAAAAGGGAAGAAAAAAAAAAGTTGTCATGTCGAAACACATGACAGTAATTGTGTCTTCTGACTTCTGACATCTACTTATGATTTGTATTAAGAGCTATTGCTGCAGCACCTGATGTTTATCCACAAACCTACAGACTGACAATTAAATTGGAATCGACAACGTCATCTAGTCCCATTGAGCTAAATAGTCAATTTAATTATGGTGATTACGGACCACTACAATAATAAAATCTCACCTTTGTGAATCTACAGATTTTCAGTTTGGATAACTTTATGTCAGAGAGTTGCTGATGCAACTCTAGGGTAATCTTTACTGTGCTAAAGGTTGCTTACATCATCTCCATTAGCTTTAGCCCATACACACAATACCGAGATGATAGCACCATCGCCCAAATGACCTAAGACTGAACATGTATTTGAACTGTGGGCGTAGTAGTTGGCATATGTTTAATGCATAATGTTTGTGTGTGTGGGTGTGTGAGGGAGATGAGCCATGAGGGAAAACAGTGACTTGTAAGACTTAAGGTCAAACAAGCCCTACGTATACACTCAAACAGTGCCTTGCACGTCTTGCATAAACACTCGCCAACACACGGATGATTTTCTGAACAATATTATGAGAGAGGGAGCATGTGAATGTCTTCTGCGCTAACTTCCCCCATAAGAAGGAGCGCAGATTGGATGCAGCTCCGGATAATGGCATTCATGGATGAGAACAGCCTCCATTAGCTTTCTATTTCAGACCATAACCTTTTACAAGTCTTGTGGTTTATGCATAAACGTGACCTTATGAATACTAACAATGTATCATCTTTTCATCTGCATTCAAGGTTTGCAATTCACTGGGAGATTATGGCGACTGCTCCTTGTGGCCTTAAGCTTGGTGTCAAACAGCGAGCGTGTCCAGTGGCCGTGGCATTTCAATAGTCAGCGCTATGGTCATTCATATTAAGACACAGTACTGCTAAGGTTTTTAATATGGGGGCTGGAAGTTGGAGCTTATGAAACCACTTCAGAAACCACCATCTGTTCTGAAGAGGGAAAATTGAACTGGGGTTTAGGAGCATGTGAACACAGGGCCACCTGCGTTAACGAGATTGCTTTGGTTGGAACTGCAGCTCCCACCTGACTCCCGCTCTTATTTATTATAGACCAGATCAATAGCTTATGGTGTTACCTTACACAATTCTGCAGAAAAGGTCAGAAACAAATGAGAGGAGAGACCTGCATTATTATCCGAATGTGCTTAAAACTCACTCAGCAGCCCCCCCAGGCTCTGTGGTGATTGACCAGGCATTTTAGTTAGCCTTAATGCTTCCTTCTGCTAATAAGCCTCCGTCAGTCTCTTCATTGTGTTTGTAGTTTGGTGTGGAAAGTAAAATGCGTCTGTCAATGGGTGGTGCACTTATTAGTCTTCACAGTGCGGAGTGCAAATAATAAGAGCTGCAGAACGAGCACCAGGTGAAGCTAAAGTGACTGACTGAACACAGAAAGTAAGAAAACAACCACTGTTAATATATATAACTCATTTTAATAAAGCACCAATGCATTTAATTAGTACATCTTTCATAAAGCAGGCCTCTCTATCAGAGGTCACACAAGACAGAGGCTGGACAGAAGAGAGCAGTTAGAGGCAACAACCACTTCTGCACACAGCACCAACAGAAGAGAAGGAAAATCAAAAATTGGAAAATAAGCTGAGGTGCAACAATTGCTTAAAGGATTACAGGGAAACATCACAAGAGATTCTGGGAGATTTTTGTGCGCAGTTCAGTATTAGTTTCTTAATCGCCTTTCCTGTAAGCAACCTAGGGGTTCATTTTAAGCACAGCTCAATGCCACAATAATAAGAATCTGACACCTACGTCCACAAGCTGGTACAATTAAACCTGCATGAAGGGAATGGCTGCCAATTTATAGACAGCAGAAACAAGCTATGAACACAACAGGAACCTATCACTATGATGAAAAACACAAAATTGACTCTCCAGTTTAACTATGCAGTATAACCATAGGAGTCGTAAAAAACAAAATAAATGCTGCATAATTCACACTGCAAATATAAGTCAGAACACAAGTGCCAGGGAAAGAGGTTCACCTGTTTCATTCTCAGCTTAGGACGTGATTAGGTGCTTCTCTCCAACATTGAGCACTGTTTAATTCATCAGTGCAGGTGCAGTCATCTAGTCTTCCATGGAGCTTGGGAAAGTAGGGTGGAGATGTGTATCTGCTCCCCACAGACAGAGGCTCAGCTAGCTGTGGTTTGATGAGGTATCACTTACTTTTATTGCAGATGGAGGGAGCAGTTTGCCTGCTCTCTCCTGGCACGTTTCTCCGGCTCTGCCGTTTCTCCCTACTGGGACTCGCTGTGGGGTGGCTGAGAGTACATCAGTATTGGAGATGGGGGAGCAAAATAGACCACCAGAAACTACAGCACGGAGCTAATAGATTTATTGATTAGCCAGCCCACTTCTACTTCACTGGGATACAGTAGGTTCAGCCCATGAAATCCTGCTGCTGCAAGGTGCTGGCCAGAATTATGGGAACCATTTGTATTCCAACCGCATGCTTCTTTTCTCTACGCCTTTTCTCACGACCAACCTCCAGTCATACCCCTTTTCTTGCTCACCCCTGAAAGCACCCTCTTCTTGGCTGTTCAAAGCATCTTCTGTACTCTTCAGCCTGTAATAACCCACCCCTATTAAAAGTGGATTTCTCACTTATGCTCCATTACAATAACACATCCAGGCATACAAACGTGTACACGCACAAAACAAGGACTCACCTATTTGTATTCTCACACGTCCATGCGCGCGTGTTCCCTACATCCCGTTTCATCTGGTTGTTGCATCCTTTTCGGTCCTGGACTGACAGTGCTCTAAACGCAGTGATAATGAGTGGGCCTCAGGGAGTCTTTGCTGACTTGCTGCAGCAGGGTAATGAGATTAGCCGAATCACTAAGGCCCCGTTAATGGCATGAGGCCGCCTTTAAGTTAAAACAAGATGAGAAAGAAGACAGGACTGGGACTTCAGTGTGGCTCTGATCTGCAGAGTAAACATGATAGTGTCCAACAGATTGTCCATGTACCAAGCAAAATATTCAGAAAGTACAAGCAGGGAAACGTCTCTTCTGATAAATATGTGTAACTGGCCTCAGTTCCTTTGGAATCAAACTATGCCGAAGACTAGTAGTAGTGCTGCTACCTTCATGGCTTCACCGTCTCTGTATTTATTGATATTTCTGAGAGAATGTTTAAGTTTCATTTGCACTTTTTGGACAATTTCAACAGTTTGATCCATTGTTAGGGTATTCAGATATTAAATGTGATAAATCCTGGAAGAACTGCTGCACTCTGATCCTCGTGCACAGTTTACACGGTCAAATGCTGACATTAATATAGTGATTCCAGACGAGCTGATGCTAAGCCTTGATACAGAATGCCATCTGTGAATACTAACTTGAGAAAGCATCAACAAACAAAGAATACTTTTCCAGCCCTGTAGAACTCTTAAAAAGAGGTCATGCATCTCTCTCTTTATTGAAATGACTGTTTTCTTCTAAAAATTTTAATGGATATTAGCATGAGGGCTTCATCCTAATTATGCACACTGTCTGCATGGCAGAGTGGGCTGGTGTACTTCACACTCTTTTTGACCGAGGGCAAAGACAAAGCGGACTAAAAAGAGCAGTGCCACTTAACCGAGCTGAAAAAATAATGAGACTCTTTCTTTTTTATTAAATTATGTCAACAACAATCAAGTCTGACATTTAAGCGATTAAATTAAACAAAATAAGAAATTGCACCTTTGCTCACTCACACCACATCACAGAAAGAGTTAGAGACCTGGAAAAAAGAGAAAAGTATAGATTGTTGGTACCACAGGCTTTAGATCTGCAGCTATCATTTCCCCTGTTGAACATAGCAACCGTGGGTCACTGGGACTTTTCTTTTGATCATGGTACAAACACTTCCACATGAAGGCCCTGCCAGTGCTACATTACTGATATGGATGGAAAAAAAAGGGTACTAACCCATAATGTTCACAGGAGGTGGCTGGCAAGAACAATCTATTACTATTCTACTCAGCTTGTGAGAGAGACACTATCCCCACGCTCCACTATCTTTGCGCACAGGATCTCTGAAGCCTAAAATGAACTTACAAATGCATATAAATGACTGGATGAAGCAAGCAGGAATACCTTTTGAATGCTTAATGTTTGTTTGGTTATAATGTATATCACAGAGAGAGAAACAGAAGATGAGAGAAAATGAATAGAAAGCCATAAAGAAAGCCATAAAAAACACGACTTCCATACGCTCCATAAGACTCTCAAAAAGAAATGATCACTTTCTTTCAATGCTCTCTTCTTTCTTGTCGAAAACCTGGAGCCTGCACTCCCGACAATGCCATTTAACCGACGACAGTTTAGCCAGCACTTTCAGTGTGTCATGCTGGTAGGGGCTTATTCAAAATTACTCAGCTACGGACTCCTGATAAGGCCAACTACTTCGGAGCTCCTTTTCATGTTGTCTTCAGTCCCTGCTGAAGTCATATCACTGGAGGCAATTTGTCTGATCAGCTTCCTCTAAAAGAACAATGTGTGTCAACAAGTGGGCAGCTTTTTCCCCATCATGTGCTATAGCTGCTCTCAAGACCTGTCAGCAGACTTTGATGTGTTGTATACAATCTGTGGTGTTCCCCTTTAACTGGTGTATAGATGTCCACTTTCTCAAGCATTAAACCCATCCTGTATATTACCTGGAATTCAATTAAAATGTGTGTGTGACACACTGCTAAGAAGTTGACGGCTAGCTATGCAAATACAATGGTTATTGGCGAAAACTCAGCTGCAAATAATACTTTGCATAGCCTACTATTCATTTGTTTGGGTTGGTGAAACATACAGAGCAACAAACTCCAATAACCACCATCAATACCTTTACGTAGGTATTTCTTCATTACCCACATCGGAGAGAAAGGAGAATAAACTGAAAGGACCAAAGGAGTTTCAAGCAGAGTTTGAGCCTCCCTATTACAGTGGAGAAAACATCTGCAACTGTTCAAGCATGCCACGGCAGCCCTTAAACGTGGGCACATGATACAAACATCCAGAAAAAGAAGTCTGATTTGACAGCAGTCAGACACAGAGTCTGAAAACTCCCCTGGGAGAGGGCTGCACTGTGCCGTAAAACAATCTGTTTGATATTTAGGGGTTGTAGCTATGCACAGCTGCTGTTTAGGCAACTTTCCAATGAGTTATTTGAGCCTGAAAAGAATGTATGCCTGGGATATCCGTCTTTACAGCCTCATAGCCTGAGGCTAACAGTAATGTAAGAGAATGTCCTAAAGATAACTTAATGAACCTCTATGGGGACTCAGCATGACGCATATATCCTTGTAACTTTCTACACTTCAGTTGATGTTTGGGCTTAGATGACTGTAAAGGAAAGGCACAAGAGGAGCTACTGGACTGTAGTATGCTGGCAGAGTATAAAAATTCCAAAGAAAGAAATTGAACTTACAGAAGAGAAGTTGTGAGCGCCGCAGGGCTCTCCTCTGTATTTGCACGAGAGGAGCATGTCGTCCAGTTGGTGGCTGAGTCTGTCCATAAACTCCAGGTTGGTTCCCTCAAAGTTTCTAGGCGGCAGAAAGAGCCTGAAGTCTGACAGCTTCCTGAACCAGGTCAGATGATCCTCCTGAAGCAAGTCTAAAACCATGGGCCTCACTGTCCGGTTGGCCAGAAGCAGGCCCAGCCAGTGGCCGGCGAAATACAAGTCACTCTTAGTAAGTTTGTAGAGGCGGATGGGGTTGTTGTTGCAGATAGTGACTGCGGGGAATGGCAGCTCTCTGGCCCATTCGGTGTGGACGCGTGTGTACGTGGGGAAGGAAAGCCAGTGGAGTAGGCGGTTTGAGGACCAGGATACGAGCAACCCCAGGGAGGTGCAGAGGGCCAGCAGCCAGAAGGCCCTGCGGCCTACAGAACCGCCGGGGACGCAAACATGCCGCAGGCCGTGTAGGCGTGTCCTTGACAGCAAAGTGGAAGTGACCTGAGCAAGAGTTGTTTTTGTACGACGCCGCTGACGACCCTTTCTGATCATGGCCGGCGATCCCCTCCGGAGACAGTGCCCCTCCAAGGCCATAGTTGCCCACAGCACGCCTAAAGCTGCGGGAAAGGCTTCATTTCCCAGCCAGGCCTCAGGGTCTGCGGCCCACATGTAGCTCCAGGATAATTCCACTACTGTAATCCACACATGGATACGTGTTTGGTCATACAAAACTACTGACCCATAGAACTATAACAGTATGACACGCACACCTCACAGTACTCTCATGGAAATCTGTGTGTATTGAAGTAGTCGTCTCCTGGTTCTTTTAGAAGCTCGGATGAATTCAACAGCAGCTACTTGTTGGTCATCTGTCCTGTTCTCTCAGTCTGACAGTGCTCCAATCATCCAGCTCAGCAGGGGAAGAGAAAAGAATCAGCTAGGCAAATGTGCTCCAAGCAAGGTGTCTTCTACATGAGTGACTCGAGCATCCACCGCAGTTAGTGTGACAGTGAACACGAGAGGATGAGACAGAGAAAGCAAAGGCATGAGGAAGAGGGAGGGGAAGAGAGAGGGAGTGAGAAGAGGATAGAATACAAAATACCGAGGGCTAAGCACAGAGGACGAAAACAAATGAAAGAAGGGTAGGTAATTAAAATAATGAGACAACAGTCAAGGGAATTGGTTGGTGCGGTGCAGTCTGTCGGAGTAGAGCTCGCCTCCTTCCAACGCCGTGCTTTCTTTTCTTGAGTTATGTATGTGTTTTTGAGATTCGCTGGCTTGCGAAAGTGTTCGTCAGCCAGAGCCAGCGATCAGCTCCTTCCACTATTAAGCATGAGCTTTAATTGAATTCGCAAAAGTCTCCCGTGCTCATTTGTTTTCTGTCCCACTTTCGATGCCTTGACTTCTCCGTGATGTCAGCGATCTGCTCGTCTCCTCTCCCGGCACTCGACTTCAGTCTGTTATTAGGTCCAGCAGGTAAACACGGGGCAGCTTCATCTCGTCAAGGACCAGCTTCTCAGCACCACAGCCACAGTAGGAAACATACTACAACACACTTTCACGTAGAGAGCGAGGCACTCTTGCACATACACGGACACACACTCACAGCAGCTTCCTGTGGGAAACCAGACCAGAGGTAATCTGTTCTGTCACACTCTGATCTCAACATCTCCCCCTTTATCTGGCTCCTGTTATTCTCTTCTTCTTCTTCTTCTCCTCACTCCCCATTTTTTTCTTCCCCTCTCAGACACAGCATCCCCAATCTCAATATTCCTCTCATGTCTCCTCTCCTCCTTCTAAAAATACTCTCTCCAAATCAAATCCATCAACTTGCACTCACGCTCCTCCTCCTCCTCCTCTCCTCTCTTGTGTCAGTCAAGCCCCGTAAGCTCGACCTCCTGTCGGTCTCCCTCTCCTCCTCCTCTTCTTCTTCTCCACTTTGTGCACGCACTCCCTGGCTTCTCTACCCGTCAGCAAAGGCTCCTCTGTGCGCTTTCCTCCCTCTGTGTCCTTGTCAGCTCCATCCAGCGTGCTCCCTCTGCCCGCTTTGAATGACTTCTCTCCCCTCTGTGATCCCTCTAGATCGCTCTGCTTTCCCCCTCCTCCCTCTTTTGAGGTCTCCGGCGTTTTGCTCCTCTGTTTGTTCCAGTTTTCAAGCAGCTTGTCCCCTTATTGCACCTCTTCTCCTCCTCCTGCGCCACAGCTCCGTCCATGCAGCCGGTGAGCCCGTCACTGAGGAGAGCGCCTGTCTCTCTCTGTGTGCTAACTCGCTCTGTCCTTCGCCCCCCTCTGTCTGTTTGCTGCTGCTGCCGAGCAGTACAGCCACGGCGTGATGAGGAACCGCTGTGCACATGCAGTACATGGACTGCTCCGTGCTTTCAGCTGTAGTGAAACGTTTTTTTAATTATTTTTTTCATTCATTTATTTCTTTGGGAAAGGAAAAATAATAAAAAAGTGAATTAGGATTCCAAATTACATATATTTAAGGGTTTAATACGTCCTCTATCTCCTTCTTTATCTTAAGTATGCAGTGTTAATGCATTATTAATCCTTCAGTACTTTGGGCAGAAGAACTAAATATCATTCAAATCTGAGTCATTTGTAATTGATAGACTAAAAATAGTTGTGCACACCGACTACAGTTGCAGGTGATGTTTTTGTTATAGTCTTGTGTTCATTTTAGATTTTATTGACTATATTAAAGCAGCATGCATTTTTGATATATAACATTTTGTACTGGGACCTGCACATTGTATTGACCGTCATTATATCCCCCCTAAAACCTTTGCATAGAAATTATCCATTTTAGAGCACATTTGATTTGCTCCTCCATTTCCTGGGGGCTACATGTCCCAGCAGAACACTGTATTGTCACGATGTGGTTAATGTCACTTACTTCTCCTGGCAGTGGTTTTAATGTTGTGGCATACGAACAGTGCGGTCAAAGTGAGAGATGACATGAAGGAGATCGATCAAAGAAAAATAACTGCCACAACAACACATCATATTTATTTTCCATAAAACTTGGATTAGAGCAGCGTTTCAATCTTGCAGCGTGGCCTTATTGGCTCCGTGTAAAGCAACCACCCACTCAGCAGAATGATATCATTTACCAGAACATTTTTATTTCATCATGTAAAGCCACTTTTTATACCATTTTCCACTACATTAATTGTGAAGGATTAGTTTTTACTGGTCTCCAAATACCGCATCAGCCAACCGGCAATCTCTGTCCAACCCTCTAGAGTAAAAGAGGCTTCATCAGTACAAGTAAACAGGAAGCTTCTGAGCCAACTTAGTGTAAGTGCTCTTCTTCAGTCCTTACAGTAATGCACGGCTTTATAAAATTTGAGGCATCATTTGTTAGCATCCATCAGCGTTCCTCTTCCAATTACAGGAGAGCATTTTCTCCCCGTGTGGCATACTGTATTTTTTTTTCTTAATCACAGATTCTCTCTGTTCCCACAGTAAGAGACAGGTTAAATCCAGAATATAGCCCTGTCCTTAAATTGTGTCGCAACCTGCGGAGTGTGGCAGCTCTGAGTCATTATCACAACATCAGATAATATTTGCAGTAGTGTGTATGTACGTGTTGAGTCACCAACGCTAACCAAATTAAAATATAACCATTTTGTAATAAAACACGACGGGACGAAATGTCACATTTGGTGCAAGATCGACCTCAGGTTGGGGCTGACATTATTTTGACGGAAACACATTGCTTTTCATTAACTGGCTGAACGCTCTGAAACACTGCTTGACAACTCCCTGTGATCTCATCTTCAAATAGGTAATGAAAGACATTTTTAACTAGGGAAACATAAAGCTTGAAACAACTTCAAAGCATCCTTTCACACCGTCAAAAGACATTAATGCCGGAACCCAAAACGCCAGGTCCTCGTAGGCAAACGCACACAAGACAATAGGGTACGTCATTCCCAAACAGCACAATCTGGACTGCGAAAATGTGAAGAGTAAAACACATCTACAGCACGCAGAAATGCAGAACTGGCCAAACGGTGTTGAGATGTCAAATGCAATCACATACACTTATCTCTTCCAACGCGAGCTTTATGCTACAATGGGACGCACATACACACGCACACACAGCCTGCAGCCAGAGTTTGAGGCAGCCTTCCAGAGCCTGGATCCACAGGCTGAATAATTAGCTTGGAGCCATAAAGAGGGTTTCTCAGTCCAGCAGTCAGTGTAAAGAGCAGCTCAAAGGCCCAACATATCCAATTTGCATTTCTAAAACATAAGGGAAATCACAGATTAATTAGAGACATAGGCAACTCAAGCATCCGATGCAGTAACACAGCATTCTATAGTTACAGTGTCAAGGCATTTCCTATAACACACTCCTGTGTGTTTTCAACCTCACCAGCTCAGATCAAAGGACACACAGTTGTAAAGTGGTCATGAGAGAGCTGCCTGTATATGTAAACCACAATTAAACATTCATAGATTCATGTTAATGAGGCCTAGAATTTTTAAGGAGAATGCTGGATTAAATATGTATAGTAGGACAACAGCGCTTGTGTGAACCTCCAGCGCGAGGAAGGCATCAGTAGTAGATGATTCATGAGAACACAAACTTCATGCTGACCTTGTCAGTGAATGCACAGATGAGGCCATGTACCCGGAAAGTAGATGAAAGATGAGGGAGGTGAATAAAAACTATGTAGCTAGAGGTGGGCTGCTGCTAATTACAACCTCCGGCTTAATATAAAAAGACAAGGATGTTTTCTGAACACTTGTCATGACGAGGGGAAAAAACTGGGTAGCTCCACCTACCATCTCCTCCTTGGAGCGGAATTGATTTCTAAATGAATACAAAGAAAAAAATCTGTCAGTAGCTGCACATTAAGTCAAGAAATGGATCTTCTCGTGGTGACCACTCATTTTATTGCCATTACCTCTAATAGCTGTTGGAGTTCATAGAGCCAGTTAGAAACAGCTTCCTTTGTAATGTGATAGTGGAGGTTTTTCCTCAGGGTTGTCCATCATTGTGGAGCGGCTGTCACTGATAACAACATGTGCCTCAGCGCTCTTCTGTGACCAGCTCAACTGCAATCATCACTATCTTTACCTATCAAAGTATAGTGAGACACAGGCAGTAATCAGCATCTTTTCATTTTCTGTTCCAGACATAACCTTAAACTAATGGCTGAATCTGCATGAACATAATGCAGATGACGTAGGTGATGGAGGCAGATCTAAAAATCACTATCTATACTGGATCTCTCCAGATCTCTCTCTAAACCAGCGTTTCTCAACCAGTGTTACTCCATTCCGGTGCTCGGGATCAGCTCGTCATCAAGCTCTGCAGTGGCCTGATAAGGAGCCATTCATTTCAGTCAGGTGTGGTGTTGGAGGAGGGAAACATGAAAACATGCAGGGCAGTGGGTCCCGAGGACCGGAATTGAGAAACACTCATCTATTGTAAACCTGACAGCTTTCCTGTAAATAACCATGTGCTTGTATTCCCACCACAGCATGCTGCATTAGTTACGCCATTGTTTTGGATCCTCATTAATACTATTCTATAATATACTATGGACAGTTCAATTTGAAGCAGCAATAAATATTTTGTGTGCAGAAGAACAAGCTAAAAAAAATCTGATATACTATAACCACATCAAGAATATTAGTAAATGTTTGTGTTTCATTTTCCTATTTTATGAGCTGTGTAATTGTGACTCTGCTGTATGAATAATAACAAGGTGAGCTTACTATTTCATTTTAACCGAATTGTCACTATTTCATTTTGCATATGATACATATGTTCTATTATGTTAGAACTTATTACAGCAGGTGCCCCTTGAACTCGACCACGGGTATTTTGATTATACGTTTTACTCTGACTCACACGGAGAACAAGAAAAAGCACGGCGGAGTTCATTCCACCAGTAGACAAGTACAGATGTCTGTTCTGTTGGGAGGAGGTGACATAACTCAAAGGAAATTAAAAAAAAAAAAGAAAAAAGGAAAACGCCTCTGCAGGCAAAGTGGAATATTTAACCGTGATGGAGAAACTTGACTGAGCTTGCTTGAGGCAGAAAAGGAAAAAATCCTTCTCAGAGTTAAACAGAAAGGGCTGAGAAGTCACTTTTATTTAATGAGTTAGAGCAGGTGAATAGAGATTACTTCAGTCTGTGCTGTGACTGACTTCAGCAGCATTTTAAACTCAGCTTCACTTGCCAGAGTTAAATTCAGATTAAATAATATCGAATTACAAGAGCCATAATGACCTCTGTTGAGATCACTACGAATGGAAGGAAGCATGTGAAAAGCATTGAGTACAAAACAACAAGAATACTATTAAAAATAACCAAACGTCAACTATTAAGTCGGATTTTCACTATGTAAATCTAAAATGATCTTTTGTTTAGAAGTTTAACTATCTTTTCAACACCAAATAAAATTGAGGATGAGCACCTAATCGGCACCAAATGAGGAGCAGATTCCTTTCATTTTCAGCTTAATCAATGGAAGAGAAAGGGAACTGACTCCAGGCCTGATGGCCCGAGGAGGCCCGGAGGCTGCAGCACATCCTGCATTATTACTACAACACACTGTTCCAAAGGTGATCCCGACACGTTTTTAATGAATCTCTGTGGTCACAAAAAACATTACAATTGCATAGTTTAATGAAAAAAAATGCCAATTGATGGTAAGAAAATTAAATAATGTATTCATTTTGTTCCATTATTAAAGAGCAGCGACTCAATGATGTTACAAAAATCCGTGTTGTCCATCTTTAAAATGCCTCAAGCTCCTTGAAGCGGGACAGAGTTATCGTCTTTATGAATTAACTGAGGCTTTACTTTTAAGGACAAAGACAGAAGGACAAGCCAACTGTATATATATATAGTATATATAAGACATGCTGTGTGATCAGGTAAAAGGAATCCTGTATTCATGCAGTTTTTCTCCGTCTCTGCTCTTGATAGTGCTATTTTATGACTGATCAGGTATAATTCCATGCTGTTAGTAAACTGTCACCACAGCCACCGTCATTCAAACTCCACCAGTTAAACCTTCTAGAACGTTTGTGAACATGTCGTATGAATGGAGGTCTGGTAGGAATGAATGAATCACCGACTCAATAAGGGCGTCTTCTTTACCATGAACAAAAAAAAACGGTGTGTTGTTTGCTCCAGTCTCATCTCTATGATTATAACATCAGCTCCGGTTATACTAATAACCTTCCCTACCTGACAATACCTAAACACTGTCTGACAGTTTTGGCAGCGTCCCAGCTGCACTCTGCACACACACTCCTGCCCTTTGCAGCTCCCCTCGGCCATCTTTTCACTTCACAGACCACGGTCACAATGCCATCAGCAGACCCGCGGTACTTATTAAAATCAGTCTGCGCTTTAAACTAGAACCACACCTCAGCATATTTAACACTGAACGTAAAACCTGCATTGTGTTGTCCAGCCGTAGTTTAATCTTGTCAGTGTAGAAGTAGTAAAGCGGGAACAAGCAGCCATAAGATTAACTACATGAAAATGCGCATTGCTTGAATTATTTAAAGGAACGTGAGAACAGTTATTAAAGAGGAAATTCTGCAGGATGACTTGTAATTAACCCGCCCTGATTGCTGCATTTGTGAAGACTCAGCATGATTTAAGATTTTCTTTCCACTTGAAAATGCGACTAAAACGCTTTTTTTTTTTCTTTTTCTGATGTTCAAATTATTCACCCAAAAGCAATTTTAGCTATGATTTATTGTTGCAAATCTTATGAACTAATGAAACCCACAAAGCTGTATAAAGCCCCGTCCTACGGTGGCTGAGTGAGCTTAACAAACTGCATCTTAAGAAAACACACAAACACACAAAAAAAATCTAAATCAATGTCACGACATCCTCACAGCCAAATACGGAAACATAATGGATGTGCTCACAACACCAGCAGATACAGAAACATTGTGCAGGTAGCACAAAAGGATACTACTATACTAAAGTGATGTCATCAGTGGGACGACATCTTGTTTGGGAATATTTGTTAATTGTTACTTTGTTGGTTTAGATAATCTGATGAATTACACAATGAATCTGTAGGCAGATGATAGTAATAATATTTTTAAAATGTATTCATCATTGTTAGTGCTATTTGCGTTGCGTTTCCAAATGTGGCTGTGGTGTGAATATTTGCAGCGCATGCTGTCAGAGTGATGAAGGCTATTTGTGAATTTGCGTGTCTTGTCTATTTACACACGTTTTCTTAAGTTGCAGTGGACTGAGCTCTCAGCCACCGTTACACATAGACAGAAAGGAATTCACTCACCATCCATCAACTTAGTGGATGTTCCAAAACAATTGAACTCATATATTAACAATAATGAGCAGAGACAGATACACTTGTCGACCCTGATCATCAGAGTTATGGTTTGGACCATTACAGGTTCAGTTGGGCCGATGTCTTTTTCTGCGCCTTTTATAACAAAAATGATTTCCATTAAAACACAACAAGCGTTTCTTCTTCGTGCGCCTAACAACATGCTCACAGCTTTGTGTTTGTGTGTGTTAGACTGTGACTCAGTACTTATCAGCCAAATTCGAGTTGCACAAGAAGAACAGTTGGTAAGGCAGCATGTTGATCCTGTGAGCTCAGACAGCTGACTGTTCATGTGAGACATCACTCCACTGCTGTCAGCACCGTGAAGATTCAGCTCCTGCTGCATCTGAATAGAGTTGTGGAGGCCATCTTGAGCTATATTAACACGAGGACGTTTTGCAGAAAGTACGGCAGCTTTGTGGTAACGTGCAATTAGCGTCTAGGTACTAATGTAGCACTGCTTTTACAAGGTATTGCTGCAGTTATGCTTGGCTTCTTTGTGTTGTCACGTCTACAGGATTTGTCCCAAGGTCTCCATGGTAACAGCAGCTCCAGCTGAACCCACAGAAATGGGTGTGGCAACAGTGAGGCTAATGAAAAGCCTTTTCCAAGATTTTACTCCGTCGGTACTTAGAATTGAAGCCCATTAGACTCAAAATGAACCTGTCCATAAAAAATGTTCTAAATAATAAAAGGAAAGCTAAAGCAAATCTCAACAAGGGAACTGAAATCTCAGAGCTGAGAATGCCACAACGGTTCCAGCTAATGACGCCATTAGTTCTTCGGAGCGGGACAATCAGTCAGAGAAGTGATTAGCATGAGCATGTACAGAGAGGCGGACCATTAGTCAGACGTGCTGTGCGTAACCTTCAAGACTCTAAGTCCTCTAACGTTCTCACGCCTGCGCATTAAGAAGCAGTGTATAGTTAGCAAAAAGCTCAAATGGCTTTTATTAATTCAGCATGTAAAACAGCATCATTCATTTTGTGTCTGTGTTAGTGTTCTTTAGTTACAGACTGGACATAACACTGTACGCTATACTGCAAAGACGTCTGAATGGAGGACTATTCACTTTTTCTTCTACCGTGTATAGCACATGACAGAAGTCTTAACAGTCTAGATGTGTATGCATCTTGCTGCATAATAAGAGAAAATTACAAATGATTCAGTCTGAACATATCATGGAGAAACACTGAGCTGACGCTGAGCCAGGCCAGATGAGGGTGCTGAGGTGAAGCAAGACAGGAAAAACAGGGACGAGTCAGGAGCTGTTTCAATGTGACCATGGAAAACCCTCTGACATGTATTCCTCTAACGTATTTATAGTTACACGGCAGGTTGTGGAATATGCAATCATTTGTGATGCAGATTTTTTAAAATAGTACATTTTGGGATGACTTCAAAGCAAGCAGTGTCCAGAGGACGTACCGCAGCATAAGAGTCTGACATTTCCAAGTCTGAGGGTAAAATGTCAGTGAACAAACTTAGTTCATTTTGATCAAATGGGAAATGAATGCATTTTATCAAATGCAAACAGATCATAAAATATGCATTGCTTCATCATTAACACAACTTTATTATGCAAAAAAAATATCTGAACTCAGAAAGTTCAAACGTGCCATAATCATTTAGCCCATCAATGAATTCAATGAGAATCCAAAATGAATAATTTAGCCTTTCATATTAGTCTACTTATACAGCCTCAGGTGTATCAACTTGAAGGACAAAACACGCACAGAAAATATGAACAGCTTGGACATTTTACTCTCGCACAAGCAAATGCCTGCGTCTGAATCCAAAAACCAAGACAAAGCCTTGTTGAAGTCCCTGACTGAGAAAAATATTTGATGAAAAACTGAAGGATAACATGATAAAAAAATAACGCTGCTCTGTTTTTGACTCATCTGACACTTGGAAATTGAACCTCGGTCAGTGATCAATAGTGTCAGGAGATTAAAGACTTTAAAAAAATAATTCTAGATCCAGTCAGGTTTTCATGACTTAAGGATAAGAGCCAATGCTGAAGGAGGAAAAAAAAAAAATGATATGCAAAAATAAATTTCTTTTCAAGTTCCAGTCTGATCAGAAATAGGATTAGCACAGAACTGTAACAGAATACACTTTCATTTCTGTAATCTCCTGAGGATAATTTATGTGAGATGAAATCAGTAACAATTCCTTAAGTTAATATAAAGCACTAAATATGATCAATCCCACGTGATTATGGCTTTTAGCTACAAATAAAAATTAGGCCTGTGTTCCTTAGACACACATGTTGTGAATATGCCACATCAGTGTGAACCTCAGCAGAAAAGAAATACTTCTTTCCTTCATGCTTCGTATCATAGCTTATAACTAGTGGGATGTTGCTACACAGCGTTCTGAATCAAAGTGCACATCAGAATCAGAAGCAGCAGCAGTGTAGCTGAGAGCTGGAAATCCTGTCTCTGTACAGTCAACACCATCCACCGAAATACCCTCAGCAGGCCTCCTCCCTTTGATCTACACTGAAATGTAATTTAGAAACATATAAATAAATGATGTCGCTATAGCTTGATGATAAAAGCAAGCAATGAAGTCAACTTTTCCTCCTAGACCAGACTTAATGTACAAAATTGAGTTTTTCTACCGATTCACATTAGATTTCGTCCTTAAAACTGAATTGTAGCACCAGTATTTTCTATGTTGGACCATGATTCTGCATTTATCTCTGGAGAACAGTCTGATGATCCTGCAGAGGAATCTCGTAGCTTTCTAATCTGTAGGCTGGGCTGCAGTGATAGCATACATCAATAAATCTCCTCACACTCACGAGGAGTGGGTGCTTTTTGGGGAGAAGGGGGTACAAGAGAAGTACGAGAGCAGGATGAAAACTGTGGAACACATTCGATGTGAGCTTTCTGTCCAGCTGTTTCCCCAAGGTATGTTGACCCTTCTGGGAATCTGCTTTTAGCAGGGTGCAGGAAGGAGATTGCCCCACAACGACAACTGTAAGTGCTCCCATGAATTAAAGATGAGCTCAACTTATTCTTCTGGCTTGAACTGACTGGAACAGATTTACAATTTGCATTTTATTTGGAAGCCCATAACCATCACATTTACAGGATCATATATGACACATGTGGTGAAGTTTAAACGACGCCTTTGGTCTCAACAGAGTGCTTTTGCAAAAGAGGCAATGCTCGCAAAAGAAAGTGAGGACCATTTATTTAAGTGCAGGATGACAGCATGCATGAAAACAGTTCTCAATCAACACATCAACAACTGTTAAATGGTCACCACCATATTCATTAAAACCACAGATGCTTTGCAAATGTTATCTCCTATAATTTGCAACCTCAGGCAACTGAGTTTCACCTCAATACCTTTCATTACCAACTTTTAAATTCCTCAGAGCGGGCAGCACAGCGGTTCGGTGGTTATCGCTGATGGCTCCCAGCGAGAAGGTTCGGGTTCGGGGGGCGAGAAGGTCTGGATGAAGTTTGCATGTTCTCTCTGTGTCCGGGAGGGTTCCCTCTGGTTACTACGGCTTCCTCCCACCTCCAAAGACATGCTCCTCAGGCTGTTTGGTGACTCTAGGTGTGCGTGTGGTGTGAATGGTTGTCTATGTGTTAGCCCTGCGACAGGCTGGCGACCTGTCCAGCGTGTACCCCGATGCCAGCTGGGATAGGCTCCAGCAACCCCCCACGACCCTAGTGAGGATTAAGCGGTATGGAAGATGAGATGATATGAGATGAGATGAGAAGAAATTCCTCAGAGCTCCTTGTTGCTGAAAGATGGGCAGGACTGTAGAAGAATAACCTGGTCATTCAATATATTCAGGTAGTCAGCTGACCTCATTCTTTGTGCATAATGTTGCTGAACCAAGACCTGAGCAACCCCAGATCATAACACTGCTCCCACAGTAGACACTGGTACAGTAGACACTAGGAATGATGGGTACATCACTTCAATTGAAGCCTTTTTTTCCAGGTAGCCTCACTGATTAGTGGTTTTTGTAAGGCGACATAACTGTTCAGTCCCAATCCATTGATTTCACTTTGCACTGTACATGTGGAAATGCTCTTTCTTTCACTATTAAACAGAGCCCTGAGGTCTATTGTTGTTTTTCTTCCATTTGATTTCACCAAACGTTTAAGCGATCGCTGATCACCATCAATCAGGACTTTTTCCGACCACATTTCTTCCTGGAAGACAATGGTTTCCTGCTATCCTTTCAGTTTTTAATAATGATGATAATTCTTAACTTAATTTTAGTAGTTTTTGCTCCAATCTCCTAAGATGTTTTCTCTGCTTGATGCATGCCAATGATTTGACCCTTCCCAAACAGACTAACATCTCTTCCACGACCATGGGATGAGTCTTTCCACATGGTTGTTGAAGAAATGAGAAGCCACTCATTACATCAGTTAGGGTTAAATAACTTGTTGTCAACTGAAAGATTATTACCCACGCAATAATTATCCAATTTGCTTAGTTAAATCCACGTGGTGACTTTTTTTTTTTTTTTTTTTTTTTGGCCAGGCAGTGTATTCGGACACTGAACTGGACTGGACACCATTATCCTCAAGTCAATTACATGTAGAGCGCTATTGTGGCACAGCAGTGCTTATGGTCAGAGTGATCAGACCAGGGGGAGATACCTGATGTGCTTTCTCTACTTTTGCACTCCCCTTGCTGCCCATTCACAGAACTAAATGAGTTACATGAGGTCATGAAAGTCTGAACCGAATATGAATGGCAATCCATCCAATAAATGTTGGGATGTTATTGAGACACTAAAACAAAACCCAATGGATTATCACCTGGGAATCATTAGTGTACCAAAGTCTGTAGCAATCCACTCAATTACTTTAAATTGACACATTTATACACCATAGAAAATAATTAACTCTGTGGGTTCCATGAATTTAAATGCCTCCAAGAGAGATTTAAATATAAACAGGAAGTCAGACGGCCACCAAAGTCAACAAGATTAAAAAAGTAAAAGCCACACACAATTGCTCACCATTTTACCTTTAGGTGAGCAGTCTACACTACACTACCTGGAAGCATTTCTTACGTGCATTAACCTAGAGCCTGTCCTTTAAACCATCAAGAACATCAAGAGTCCTTTCAGTTCTAGCACGGCTCAGATAAATGTTCTTTATGTTCAGGCAATTGTGAAAAAGTAAAGAAAATGTGTCTGTGTACTCCACATAATGCCCAGCCAGGTTATATGTTATATTTTAAAGGTTATTTTAAAGTGAATTTTTGGGTCACTTAATGCTAGGAAAAAGGGATGGTGCGGTGGCGATGCTCCAAGACACTGGAACTCACTGTTAAGCCTTCTTTAGGTGTCATGGGCCTAACTTAATGAAACATCGGTGAAGGGAGGTGCCTACTTTAAAACCTCAAAGATGTGCTGCATACTGCCTACTGTTGTTGACTAGGCTAGGTATCTGGTGCCTTCTTGTTGGCTGCTAGCTGGTCTGCTAACTGCTAGTCTGCTGGTCGTTCTTCAGTTGGACTGGGCTTCTAAATGTGTTTTGCACAAGAGATTGTAACATCTCATGCTCTGTAATAATGTGACAATAGCACCTCACAGACAACACACCCCATGGCTGCACACTGCAGTAGCCTGCTATTTAGCTGCTTGGGCCAAATAGCAGCCTAGTCCACTGTGACCAGTTAAAACTCAGAGACCCCATTTAGGTCACCATGTCAGTACAAATGTCCCATTTACTCGTCATTTGTGGTAAAGAATCCCTCAGCCGGTACAGCTTCACTATATTGGGGTGAACGGGTCACAAAATGTATTGTTTAGGATACGTCTGGCATATGGTCTGATGAAAATCTGTTACAACTCAAAGAATACCGACTTCTAAATGTATCTTCCACAGTTCGATTGCTATCATCCTGTCGACAAATACAATTAGGGACACAATTAAAATCAACTGCGCACCACGGGATACAGACAGAAGAATGTATTCAATACCCCCTTTACCAAAAACGGTGATGTTTGATGAATGGTTTTTGGATGAGTGGCAGTGTGTAAATGCTGGTCATTATCTCCTCAGAGCAAGCAGAGAAAGAACAGGCAGCTGATGAAAACAGCACACAGCTCTCAGGAAAACACTCAAGTATCACATCCTTCAAACTCCAGCCAAAGGTGCTCTAACAGACATGTGCAAAATACTATATGTGTTATGTAGTTTCTCAGTGATTTCCTTTTGTTGTATTTGCCCCTGTAGAGTTTTTTTTTTTTTTTCCCTGTGCTCTTACACAAACAGAGGATGGAGTTTAAATTGTAAAGGTCAGACATATTGATGCAGGGCAGAGAAGTAATGAGATTTGTTGAAGGTTACCTGCATTAGATCTACACCAACATGTGGCCTTTTAAGCTGAAATAGAAACAGTAAATCTGTTTCTGTGGAAGAAAAAAGTGAACTGTCTATTGTTTGCCCTTCACTTTTTCCGTGACATTTAATCTAAACTGCTTGCGATCTTCAGTATATCACTGCAACACGGCCTGGACACCATCAAAAACATGTCATACAGCTGTACAAAAGTAATACCTTTTTTTTTTTTTTTTGGAAAAATGTGCCTGAAAGAGCGGCATATATGTCGCCAGTAGCTCTGTGATGTTTACCTTTTCAGGTTTTCCTAATGTGTTATTGGTTGTTTTTGTCTGACTTGTTCTCGTTTTTCTGCACCTTTAACTAATTAAAATGGTTTTTGGACATTTTTGTCTTTTTGTGCTGTCTTTATTGAGTTAGTCTTTGTCGCCGTCTGTGGAGTTCGGCGGCATGACCATTGTGTCCAGTGGTGTGTTCCTGAGATGAGCTGCTAGCGCTGTCCGTGTCCCCTGAGCTGCATGAAGTGAGGCCTGAGATTCCCGCTGAACTTCAGGTGAAGTAGTGCTGGGGATGCCAGGGATGGAGTTGGTGGTGGAGGAGCAGAGAAATAGGTTCAGGTCGGTGGTGTTGTGTTCACTTTTATGTGCAACGGAGATACTGTGACAAAGTAATATTCCACGTGGATCATGAAAGTCTGTCTGAGTCTACTGAGTGTACAAAATGATTCTTATTAAGGAAAAAGTAAACCAGTACCATTGTTGACTGTATATCAAGATAGACGAACCATTCATTGACATATTGGTAGTGCCAGATTCCACCTAACAGTGGCGTGCGATATTGCTAGATTTGGTACTGATCCAAAACCAAGTAAATACAGGGCCAGTGTCGCCGATATCAATATCAATCAATACTTCAGTTCAGATCATCAATCTGAACGGATCTAAATCTGATTGAAGTTTCAAAACCTTTGAGAGGCCTTAAGTGTCCTTTTGAGGAAATATAGTTTATTCGCACTTCAAATTTCTGCCTTTGAGGTTTCTGCTTGGTTAATACAGGCGGCTCTGACCAAGCAATGCAATTAGTATTTAAAGTCAGATTAAACCAAGAGGATGGTGGCTGCAGCAAATGTGGCCCATTCCTATAATGGCAAACCAAATTGATTTACTATATAATTATGGTGTTTTGCTAAGATCTGTACTGTAATATTATTTAATATTATTCAACTTAAAGTTTGGAGTACTGAACACTACTGGAGTACACTGAAATAGTGTTTAACTTAAATACTGTAATCCCGGCAGCTTTAGCTAAAATTATGCTATTAAATCCCCATAAAATGCATGCACCGTTGAGATATGTTAAGAGTACATAGCCTTCTTATAAGTGTCCATAATGACAGTGAGCTCTTTTCAGTCAGTCTTTTTTAGAACCTCATTATCTGTGACACTGGCAATTTTTTTCTGCTTGACAGATGATTCGGACCCTGGTGTGTTTCTGTAGTCAATGCAGGGAGATGGTTATCGACTTATTGTCATTCATCAGAAATTTATTTCCTCTGAGACAGTTAAACGTGTTGCATGTGCTGTCAGAAACTCCCATAGGTTACTACAGTATGCAGAAGAGATTGCTTTCATTTCTCCTTCCATTCCTTGCTACTGGCCATATCTCCATTTTTAAAAAGCTTAAAAGGATTGCAACACTTTAGAACAAGAGTATTAAGGTCAGACCGAAAGCAGAGTTGTAACTGATCCTCGCAATGAATAAGAAGCATTTATGTTGTGGTGCCATTAGAAGTAAATGATAAAATAATGATCACTGAAGTGGGCTGAGCCACAGGCTTTTCAGTAGAACTGACTGGTACTAAAGATCACTGCAGGTCCTTTAGCACACTAGCACTTATTTCACCTCTCTTTGGAGTAATCTTAAACATGAGATGACATGCTATGATCTGAAACACATCACGCCCTCAAACAGCAAAGACATCTCATCGGCATCGAAACAACAGGCATGGGGTTGAGAGCAAGCTGTTTACGCTGCTGTTCGTTTAATAGCAGGGTGCAAATGAAAAACTGCTCTGCAGGCTGGCAGACTGATTCTCTCTCAAATGCTCTGGTGATGATGTTGTCTTTGCAGGAGAATGCTGATGAAAAGTTTAAGCCATGGTGGATGTGCTTGTTTTCATGATTGTCTGTAGAATTGCTGTGTTCGGAGGCACGCTTGAAAAACAAATGAGCCGGACAGTCTGTCAAAGCCCAGAATGGGCGGCAGATCTGCTGCAAGAGCTCCAAATCACCGCCTGTGCCTATCAGTGTCAACAATACTGCATGCATTACCTTCATCCTCAACGGTCCATGATCAGATTCACATGCATACATCAACAGGAAAATGATGTTGATGCTGGAAATTTAAACTGCGACAATTATTTTTATCAGTGTTATTGAAAGTAAAGATGAAGAGATAAAATAAAGATGGGAGCTGCAGAGATCTGCAAGTCGCCCTCGGAAGGCAGATAGTGATGTAAAAATCACAAACAATTTGAAAGTCTCCAATATCTGTCACTGTTATTAGTGTGTTCATATTTCACTGCAGCGTTTCCCACAGATTGAGGCGGTGCACGCTGCTCCTCCTTCCCTGTCTGCGCCTTAGTTTATTTTGATCCATAGTACCTATTGATTGGGATTTTTCCCGTGCTTTCAGTGAATGACGTTACTGTGCAGACGTGCCCAGTAAACCAGCGTTTAGATGAAGAACTCCTGCACAAACATAATAAATAACTCTAGACTTGATTGATGCAATCATTTAAACCATCGCTTATTGTTTACAGAGGAGACTCTGCCAGGCTTGGCCACGGTTGATGCTGACTTATCAGTAAGCAACCTCATCAATAAATGACCAAGTGCTGTATTAAAAATGTACTCAATGGCACAGGAAAAAAAATGGAGGCTGCGGTCACGGCCCCAAGTTAGTGGATGCCCTTCAGACACGTAAGCAGTTAATGCGTTGAACCAGGTGTTGTAGAGCTGCTAGCAGTGCTCCTTTTCTTGCACTACTTTGATTCATCAGCCACTCAAGCCACGCAACTGATTCATCTGAAGCGGACCTACACTTTCCATTATTCACTTTCTGATATCGCAGCTATTATCAAAACTGATATTACAGATACTGAAACAACATAAGGGTTTTCATAAATAGCTATTTTTGGCATTTCAACCTGATGGTTAATTCGGGTGCACTTGATGGGCAGGATAAAAACAAAAACAAAACTGCAATGTGTGTGTGTGCTCAACACAAACATTAAATAGAAGTGAAAAGCAAAGCACAAGCCCGCGAGTGATACAGTGAATTTGAAGCCACACAGGAAGCTGAAATGAATGCAGGCTATTGGCCCGTCCCACTCATGCACCCTTTGCCAGCTTGCAGGGGCCTTACCAAGCTCAAGTGTGGGTGTGTTTGTTTATGCCCTTAGGGGTCCTCAAGAAACTCATCAACACAAAAACATCCCCTGAAATCTACAGTGATGGTGATCAAAGCCAAGAACACAAACACAATTAGCAACACCAGTAGCACTTCATTCTTTTTACTACTTCATAAACTCTTTGTTATGGTCTTTACTTTTTTTCATAGATTAAAGCTGGTTCTGCAACACTCTGCTAAATTATGGGCCAACAACAAAACCCAAGTGCATATTAAGTAAGTTGCTAGCAAGTACTAGAAATGCCAAAATATTCATTGTACGAAAACAAAAAAATTGCAGAAAGATATGCTAACGACAAATCCCGAAATCCAGGAGCAGGTAACAGGTTCATATTAGTGATTAGGATCAGTGTCAGCTCTGAACTGATACAAATAGGTAGTAGCATATAATTTGCGTGCAGACTGATTGAGTTTGCCAGTTTCCACCCACGGAGACTTCCTCGACACAAAAACACAATCTTTTCTCACCTTTCCAGACAGCAGTGATGTACTGCCATGTCGGTTTCAGTAAATGTCATGGTGCTCAGAGAAGATAGCAGCTAATAACCACATTGTATCACTGTGCTAAAGATTCTTCGCTGTTAGTTTTATTTTCTTCTCTGACTTTGTTCTCTGAATAAACACAATCTTCAATTACAATAAGGTTTATTTATGTACACCACCAAAGAAATGTCTGCTTCTTCTTTCACGGAGCAATGTATTCTTGTTTATTTTTATTTAAAACCATTATCGTGCAGTTATAGTATGGTTGGAGGAAATAAGGTTTAACAGCAAATGAGCTCGGCAAGCAAACACTTAAAAAGTTATAAATGTAAGCTTTTTAAACTTCAAAAGACTGTTTCTAATACACCCACCAAGCTCGACTTGATCTAATTTATTTGTAAATTCTCAGATTAGCTCTGTTCTCCAAAACTTTCAGGCTGACTATCCCCTTATAAAACAGCTGGCACACAACCGTGCAAGTCCATGCCAGGAAAAACCCAAAGCTGCTGTCATGTCAGGAAAATGGAAATCCTGACCACTCTCACTGACTAGATTTGAATTGTTCACTCTGAAGTAAGCTGTCAGTAATCCCATGACCACTTGCAGGGTCACATACGTATTTTTAATGGTCTTTCAAGGCCACACATTTAAACCAATTTGATGACCTGGCTCTATGGCCTTTTCTAATGCAGTAAAAGCTTTCAAAATGGCTACACAACATTTTCCCTCCATTGTAAGTTCCATACGACTGCAGACGTCTCCATCCTGTGAGGAAGGAGGCACTCATCTTCTCTCTTTTCTCCCAAAAAGCCGGTTTCTTAAATGGTGTCTTCATTGTCAGACCGGGCTCTTCGGTCCCCTTAGAGGAAACACATCCATCTTACACCACATTTCTCCTTTCAGATGAGATGTCACCTTTCATCTCCTGTGACAGAGCCTGTGCTGTGCTGAGTCATCCTTAGTGGGCTTCTGGGAGAAGGGATCACCTGCTAATGTGGGCCAGCTAGGAGCTAAAAGGGAGTCCTAATGAGTGAGCATGAAAGCCGCTCAGACGCACACTGGTCCTCATTAACTGTTTTTGTAAGCCTCCACTCCTCATTAAGTCCCCTCATTACCATAGAATAAGTCTGCAAGATTTGATACATGACCTTACATGCAAACAGACGTGGATCATGTTCAAAGAGCAAATGACTGAAGTTCAAACTGAACTACACTGAATGTGACTAATGGAAACACGTTTAGATAACCCAGCACACCGTCAGCCCTGTTTTTATGCAATTATTCAACAATCTATTATAAAAGCTGAAGAACAACAGAGTGCAGAGACCAATCATTGGTTAAGTCTAGGACAGCAACTATTTGAATATGAATGGCAATAACAAGAACAACGACAACAACAAAAGGCGATCCACCTGTTGCCCTGGTATTCATGTCAGTGTGTTTGAAATGGAAATGTGAGCTCATGCCCATTTCAAAAGGATGTGTCCACTCTGATAATATTGGCACCTGCTCGATGGAACTGCTTGATGTACTTGTCAGAGCTGAAGCTTTGCAAACTGTTACTGAATTTCTGACGTCAGTACTGCTGTTAATATGAGGCACCCTGCAGGAAATATATATGCATCGAACAAACTTGCTGAATGCATTTCTTAATGATGAAAGCAATTTTGAAGAATATTGAATCCTGTATTCATGTTTATTAACTTCTTCACTGACGTTGTTGGCACATTATTACCAGTGTTACTGGGATACTGTAGAAATCATCGAAAAAATGTGTGTATTCTTGCACAAGAGTAACAAATAAGACAAGATCATGGAAAAATAGCTCCATGGTGCCAGTGGAGATGAAAAGCACAAAGCTAAACAGCTTATGTTCACTTTTTTTAGTTTTTTTTTTTGTTTTGCAGATTTCTGATGAGGATCCTTTAAATTTGGTAATTAAGAAATGCGAATTTTTGTACAAAGCAGGAATGGATGATAACCAAAAACAATCCCACAATGACAATTTGCCATTTTGTGATAAACACAAATTGATGACATAGGTGCACAACGTACTAAATGAGGCTCCACATCGATAATATGGAATTGCTTCGGATATCATAAGGTGGATGAGGAACAAACTTGCCCCATGTGCATCATTTGCAAAAAAAAAAATAATGGCTAAGGATAGCAACGTAACAAATGTGTTCCACCATTAGGGTGACCAGACGTCCCAGATTTCTGGGGACAGTCCCCAGAATGTCCTCAATTTTAGCATTTTCAATTCAGTTCAATTCGATTATATCTGTATGTCATCAATATCAATACAAACTGTCTCAAGACCAACCTCCAGAGCAGCCTGAGGGCGACAGTGGCAAGAAAAACTCCCTTTTCACAGGAAGAAACCTTGAACAGAACCCAGCTTATATGGAGGGACCCATCTGCCGAAGACCAACCGGGTAGAAGCAGAGAAAAGAGTTTGAGAATAAAGAGGTAATTTTATGAATGAGATATAAATGTTACATGAAGACTACTAAAAACAGATATTACGATAGCCGGATAGGAAGAGCTAGTGAGCATGTTGCCCGCAGTCTACAACTATTACGGTAGCTGGTTGCGCTGCTATTCATATCACAGTCATAGCAGTTTAAACTTGTTTAAATATAAATAAATGTGTCAAAATAAATAAAAACCGTAATTGTCCTTTGTTTCTTCCTCTTGATAGAATTTGATTCTGTTTTTATCTCCAAGCTGTAAATGTCCCAGGATTTCATTTCACAAATCTGGTCACATTACAGTAAATTAAAAAAGAACTCAGCCGGAAATTGGTGAGGCATTCAGTGAGTCCACTCCGTATGATAAGCACAGCAAGAGATGTAGAGATAGAACCGGAGGGATTGCATTTTGCCTGGTTGAACATATGTTGCTGTTTTCACATATCAGACATGTCTGATTAGTCACTACAGTTTTCTCCACAACTTCCTACTTAAAACTGTAGTTAAGCAGCTTATTTGTTGTTAAGGATCATTCTAGAACTCTCAAGACACAACGAGAGACAGACCGAGTCAAAAACATGGATTGGAATTATTGGAATGGAATTGTTTTTTATGATTTGGGAGGTTACAGAGATGTCTGATGGAGACACTATGTTATTATGAGAATCATCTCAGACATATCTACAGAACTGCTCTGCAGGGATTTATCGTCTCTCATCAGCCAGCATACACACCGAGAGCAATACATTTGTTCTGAACACTGAGGGTCAACCAGGTTGATGAAATTGTCAAACTCCAGTCTGAACAAAGAGGAAGACGTAGGTTATATCAGTAGTATGATATAATCCATTTTTTTCTTTGCCAATTTAGATACAAGCATACTTTAGAAGATTATTTTTCCTGGACAAAAGAAACTAATGTGACTCTGTTTCCATTCAGTCGGTGTTTCTAACCAAAACACACAATGTGTGCCCTTGGGTGTAACAAATATGTTGAGAAATATGTCTGAAAAAATCAGTTCTAAAGCCTACTGATATGATTACATACAGTGCTGATTAAAAGTATTTCAACACTCAGGATTTTCAATTTTCAGGTTTCTGTGAAATGGTTCAAAACTCTATTTTTACACAAGCTCTGACAGCCGACATCATTATGTCCTTCTCTTATTCTTCTTTAACCATTTTCTTTGTAGAACACCTTGTGTGCTTGAGGTTGTTTTCTTGCTGCATGACCCAGTTTCTTTTAAATTTCAGGTTACGTACCGATGTCCTGACATTTTCTGTTAGAAATGGTTGACAGAATTCAGAATTCATTGGTTCAGATTTAGATGCAGCAAACCAGACCTAAAGAATCACATTACCACCACTATATTTCATGGACAGGATAAGGTTGTTGCTGGAATGCAGCATTTGTTTGTCTACAGACATGGACCCCTCATTTAAGTCAAATAATTCTGCTATGGTCCACAAAAGCTTTGTCTAATAGTCTTCAGACTTGTCCACATGATGAGCATTGGCATTGTCCTTGCCCCTCTGCCATGTTTGTTCAGTGTTCTCCTGATGATAACATTATAATGATACAAAACATTAAAATAAAACATTTGCCTTTATTTGTTTAGAACTTATCCTGGGTTCCTTTGGGACCTCTCTGCGTCTTTGTTGGTTGACCACTCCTGTGTAGGGTGAAATATAACCAAATAAAACCAGGCCTGAAACTTCCAAAAGAAAACGACTGTGGCAAAGAAAAAACTCACTTTTAACAAGAAGAAACCTTGAGTAGAACCCAGCTCATATGGAGGGACACATCTGCCAAAGACCAGCCAGACACGACAGAACAGAGAGAGAAGACAAGAAGGATGAAAAACAAACAGAGAAAACAACCTGAGTCTGACTGCACTGATTGGAAACACGTGACTCTTGTTTGGCCTTGGAAATTAATTTTGTATCACATGGATATGCAATATTGGGTCCTTCTCCTAAATAACCAGACACAAAAGACCATTTTTTGATTGGGTTCAGGAGATTCTTCATTGCTTAAAGTTTTTGGGTGTGCAAATAAATAAATCAAAAATTGCAAGAAATAACCAGACATTTACTTTTCCCAGAAATGGTGCATGTTGGAAATATATAGTATGTATTTCATTTGAACAATGTGTACTCCTATTCCTGTTTGGATATTTATTAGCTTATGTTTCCACTTTCACTTTTTAGCCAAGGGAAACAATGAAAGTACTTGTAATAATCACTGCCTGCATGGAAATTTCATATTCATGTAATTGTCTACATGTCTACATGAGGTTGCTTTCACAATATTACAACTTACTTCTGTTCCTACAAGTGATCTTCATCATTTGAAATCATTTTTAACAAAGAAATGTGTTAGTTCTTCTTCTTAATATTATTATTATTATTATCATCATCAGCATATCAGAACTTATGGAACATACTTCCATTCAATAGAGCAGTCAAAGAAGCCAATCATAGCCTGTATTATACTGAAAGTAGCCATAGCAACAACACTGATCCATATGCTATGTAGTGTACACTGGTTAAGGACCAAACACGTGGTTCTTGCACATTACATAGGGCTCCTTGTTGGTTTCACTTGTGTGTTTTGGAAGACATTTAAATGTTGCAGGATGGAGTCAATATTACATGTGAACATCCCGCAAGCAGACAATTAGATTAACTGCTGTCCCATGCTTTCCCTCCCTCCATTATATTCTTTCCACTCTATCAGATTAGAAATGTTAATCATTTTCACACAAAAGCGAATCAAGTCATGTGGCTTGATTGATTTAAATTACTCAAAGACCAACAAGGTAACTGAAAATCAGTGGGTAACTTGGCCGTAATTAGCAAAAGACGCAGAGCAAAATTACCCAGCTACTCACACTGGACATGATTTAAATCACTGACCAACGCAGCAGTTCTCTTCCACAGAGATAAATCCAATTCCAAATGGGGTTTTATGGGTTTTAAGAGTCCATTATAAGAACTGATGTACTCTCATTTCTCATTGCATAACATCCAGCTGTGTGTTAGTGCATTAGTGTGTTTGTCTTTGTGTGTCTACGCATAAAGAAACTCGACACATAAAGAAATGTTGTACTTTACCAGTATACTGACACAATAAGGACTGTACATACTCTATCCCTAGTTATGGCAATAGCCTTATGTATATAACCTAATATACCATGTTTAGTGTGATTTATCTTATCTGAGCAATGTAATATGCTTTGTGAAATTGGCCTCAACTGATATTCATTCATTCAGTCATTCATTCATTCATTCTGTTATGACCATATTAAAAGGATTGAATTTCCAGTTCTAATTATGAGCAGTAATTATTGTGCTAATATGAAAAAGCCATGTGGAAGTTCGAATAGAGTAGTGTCAAAGCTCATCATTGCTCTTCTTATATAGCTTAGAGCATATTAATCCCTAGTCTCGAAGGATTTGTGTGTACGCACCAAAGCTTCACTAGTAATAGAGAAGCAGTGGAGGAGAAGAGGACAAAGAGGATTTTTCAGTCTGGGGCCAATGTAATGACTTAATTAAAAGAGAGTAAAAGTGAAGTCAACGTGGGAAGGATGTGTCCGGAGGTGCCACCTTGAAGGGCTTCAGGCTTTGACCTGACAAGGTACAAATTCCTCCCAAAAGATCAGTCTGGAAGACCGGGAGTTTGTCCAGAGTTTAAAGTTGAAACTGATGTAAGGTGAAGAAACACAGATTCTTGTTAAATGCCCAGAGAGACTTAATCACCCAGCTACCCCGGGGTGGAAACAAGGTCTTCAGAGGCAGCAGCTCCATCAGTAGAAAAATGACAAGAGTGCGAAGTTAATGGTGCAAAGGCATCAGAGTCTTTGTATCAGCCGTCACTGACACACACATTCACACACAGCTGCTGACGGAGCTTGTAGCCATACCGTACTTGCATTTCAAGTCAATACTCTGAGATTAATAGTGGGGCAGAAATGGTTTAGTCATCAAAGTAAGGTGGCCTCGTTTTCTAACAGTGCACTCCGCAGATTGCTGAATTACTTTAACAAGCAGCGGCCAAGTGGCTTTGATCTCGTCATAACAGGCAGAAGAGCTGAGAATATATTTATTTATTTTAAAAAGGGAGAAATTTGATATGATGTGCCAGTCTCCCCCAAAGGGGGATTCCAGTGATTGAGAGCATAATCTGCAGTTGCAGGTTTAGGTTCAGAGTTCATAATGTCAAATGTCTTCACCGGCTTTACACAGATTATTTCATGTCTCCACTTCAATCCTCAACATGGGAGTGAAGATTGTGAAGAAGATTTAAAAGCCTGATGATTTATTTAAAAGCCTTAATGTAGGCAAAACTTCAGTGGTTTCAGTGGTTAAACAGGAAATTTGTAGAGAGGAACTCAAAGTGTAGAGTTAAGAGATGTCTTAGTGAAGTGACTGTTGGAAGCTGAACAAACAGCGCCTAGGTAGCATTTATGTAGACAGTTATAACTGATTCTCTATTTTAAGACAACTTACATTTTCAAGCTGGCAGATCTAATTGTCCTTAATTATCAAGTCAACTTTTTAGATGTCTTGATACAATTTTGGATGCTTTTAATATTAGAAACATTTGTTAAATGATGTTGCTGTGATTTTTTAAATAAAAAAAGTGCAAATGTACTCAAACTGGACCATGGGGCCTTTCAACTACTATATATAGATGTATATAATCATGGGAAGCAGCGAGCAGAGTTTAACATATATATATGTGTGTGTGTGTGTGTATATGTTTAACAACATATACACACACACACACACACATATATACACACACATACACAAGTTTCTTTGCTTCTGACAATGATGCAAATAACAAAGAAGGGGTATCAGTAAAATGTACAGTATTACAGTTCTTAAATACTTTTGAATTTTACTGTCAAATATAGAGAGAAAATGTGCGGTTTATTTCTATGTTCTCAGAGGAGTATTTAAAGACTGCTTTCAACTCAGAAAACTGAGCAAACCAGACATTTCAGTGGGAGATTCACATCACATTTCTGTCATTGTGCAGCCAACGTAGACTTTACTTAACTGTGCTCCTGCAATCTGTTATTAAAAATTATCCCTGCTACAAACACAAAATAATATGAAAGTCTATTCAGAGAGCTGCTGCTGTTGTTCACTGTCTGTCACAATTCTATCCTGTTTCCCGCACAAGGGTCATTTTTATGTCGAGCAATTAGAAGCTTCGCAGATTCCATGTTATAATTGAAATGAACAAAGGCGCACTGCAATGAATCTACTGAAAATATGGATGGCAAACATTACGTTTCTCTGGGCACCTCAATACATGAGGTAATAGCCACACTCTTGATTTTGAAGCTTACACTCAAAATCAGGACAGTCTGTGTTTATATGTCTGCCAAAGACTAAGAAAAAGCCCACTGCATATTATTAATTCACTCTTTCCATCAAAGGGTTAGGCTTGTTTCTATGTGGGGAACTATTCCAAACAAACATACAGACTGCAATGCAGCTCGTTGGGTAAGTTTAATCTTATCAAAATGCTGTAATTAAGGTAAAAAGACGTTTGTATACACATCTCCCACAGCAGTGGCTGACAAGAACTCTGAAGCTGGTAACAAGAGAAATTTGACTGGCGCAAAGTCGATTATTGTGAAATTATTTGGAAACAATCTGAGGTGTTTTAAGAGGGGAATTTACAACTCTGACATGCATGTTCTGTCACAACATGACATGAAAGAACCAAAAGTTATGCACTAAGCCAGAGAAAATTCTGCATCCAGTTTATCACACAGCCCCATTTCCTTCAAAATGCAATAATAATAACAACAACAAAAAAAAATCAATAAAATTACATCAGTGCACTTGGTGCAGTTTGTTTCATTATACAAATGTGGGTACTGTGGTTTATTGTAATTCAGCTTCACATTCACTGATCACTGCCATGAATGAAGTCAAACACAGAATGTGGGTTAAATCCCAGCTGAAAGTGTTCCCCAACAAATGCACTATATGTTTTGTGGCCAGTGGGCTTTTTCTGTTGACAGTATAAAAATATCAAATACTTTCAGTCTGATCACCAGCCCAAAGGGATAAGGGGCCGTCTTACAGTATCTACTAAGGTCTGCATCAGAATACTGAGGAAACGAGGAAGAGGAAGAGAAGTGCAACAAAGGGAAGTCGAACTGTGTCTCTGAAGTCGTTAGCTGGATCATTATCCAGTTTGATTTACTCATGAAGAAGGCAGCAGTTCATATGGGAATAGGTCTCTAACTGCCTATCTCATCACACACAGGAACCTTATCCCCCTCTAACTGAGATCTTTAAGGCTGTTTCTCCATTAAACCTCTGGGGGTGTAAGATTAGGCCACTGAAGGAAGACAAGGTTCATGCTACGTTCATGGCCAAGCACGGCGGCATAACGGCACGGTGGGAGCCAGACTGGGACACTCTGGAATTGCGCTCTGCAAGACAAATAACACCGAGACGCCTCGATGCCTCTGCTCTCATATGGCCGTCTCTCCGTGTGTGTGGGCAGACATGTGCATCTGAAGCAGACAGCAAGGTCAGAGCTGAAAGACTCTGTTTGGAAGCCTGAGCACATCCTCCTGCTCACTTAGACAACATAAGTAAAGGCTAAAAAACAAAAACAAACAAAACATTATTTGTGGTGTATTCATCAGATCATTTAAAAATCAATCATTTTTTTACAGAAAGCATGGAGTGTAAGAGTGCTTTTTACTTTGCTTCTTGAAAAACCGAAAAGGAAGCATAATAACCCACAAATGGACCATCTAATTCAATGATGAACCTTTTTTCTTCAGCGCATTTTCTTCTACTAAGTCGTCTCACTGTATCACATGCATGATGAAAAATCTTTTTTTTTTGTCTTGACCCTCAAAGTGAACCTTCTTCTGCTGAAAGTTTAATCAGAGGGGAATGATACTATTTTTCTTTTCTTTTTAAATGTTGGTAAGATTTTCTTTGTTTTTGTTAGATATAGAAAGAAGGCATTTTTTCACCATGCATCGCCTCCACATGAGAGATTCAGAGGCCTGGGAGGAAAGCCATATAAGCTGAGAACGCATTGTGTTGTGCAGGAAAAGAGCGAAAGAGCCATTTACTGCAACAACAGCTGGGACTGCCAGTCAAAGAGGCCCTTTTCTGCTCAGTTGGATCCATTTTCATGTGAAAAGCTTGTTGTGCACAACTTGAAAAAGCACCCTCTGGCTATGCTTGAAGATGATATTGGAGCAACACGTGCACATGTTAAATGTTGTTAGAGCAATAATCACCATTACGCTGTAACAGTCCTAGTGATCATTTTCAAAAAGAGCTTTGAACAAAGCTACAAACCCCAGCAACAACAAATGATATCTTAGAGAAAATGATGCTAAGAAAACAGTCGAATTAAACAGTAATATGACATAAATGAAAGTCCACAAGATCGATTTAAACATGCTTTGCTTCTCTGTAGCATCAGGTGATTCTGCTGAATCTCATTTTAAGAGTCCCTGTCTTTCAATACCACTCACAGATGGGTCCCCTACCACTCAGAATAAAAACGTTAACACAAAGTATTACGAATTCAAATGTTCTTGAGATAATAAGAATAATAAGAAACACTGGGTAGGTACCATGAGCAGCTGAGGGAGGAAGAGAAGGGCAGAGACGTCACTGGATTAATGAGCTGTTGAAGGCTTGTGCAGTACAAAAACAAGCTTTACACCAATAACAAATGTTACCACAGTACCAGACGGTAGGTAGCAATGGTAGGGATCAAACATTCTATGTCAGTGGGGCTGTTAATGGCTTTTTGTATAAGGGTTACTGTCATCGTACGTCTTCCAGAGTGTATGCTCCAATGTATTCATGGATTAGTGTCCACTAAAATAAGGTCGGTAGAAGACAATGACATGAGGGACTAAACTACGAGGCTCACACGTTATTATCTTTCCCCTCTCGTTCTATCTCAGGTAATATTCAGGTGGCGGCGTGTTGTTTATAGACAGCACTGACTGTCCTTATCACAAACAATGTCACATTAGCTGTCACTTCATGACAAGTCAACATTAACCTTTACTGTTGTCTAGTCAAGGTGCTGTCTTCATGCCAGTATTCGTGCTCTGCCAAAAATGATTTGTGAGGGAAGATGCTCCAGGACCTTCATGGTAAGGTACAGTTAATAGTTATTTCTATGGCAGTCACATATTTGTAGATTATTCTGATCAATCAGAAGGACTCAGACCGACACTGCAGGACAAATAACCTCGGAGTGAAACACCTCTAGTTCATAATACATCATTAGTGTGAGCACAGTTGATATGCAGGACATACAATGGTAGAATCATAGTTCTATAAAATATTCTACATGTATTCGGTTGCCATTAGCCAAGTGGAACATTAATGGTCCAGATTATCTTACTGATAATGACTGATCATTTCAGCCAGAGTTACAAATATTTCTGTTACCTTGGATTACTTTTGGTTCTTTGGAAGAATAAGGAATGGAAAAAATGATTGGGAGCTCTATTACGAAACATACACATTCATAGACATACATGAACCAAATGACTAAGCAGTGAGCACTGATAGTTCCTCCGAAAGGTGAAAAGCTTGCAGGAGAATCCAGGTTTTCCTCCTCCAAGCACTCTACTCCCTCTCTGCAGAGATGTCTGTCTGAAGCTGATGGATGAGTCTCTCTGTTGTCCTTATTAGCGGGCTCAGCTATTCCAAAGGCTATGTAAATCACTGGGGTTAGCTCACCTTGGAATTTCCCTGCTAATTGCAGGACCAAAGGGCGTTATTCTGATGTGTCTGGCGAAGCAATTTACAGTCAATCTCGTGTTTTACCAGTGTTTTACCAGAGCCAGTATGCCTTCAGGCAAGTTGTACACTTCAGCTTATTATTGTTGGGTACTGTTTTAATTATTCCAGTCTGGGAGATGAAACATGGATGTGAAAAACTGTGTGAAAAGTCTCATTTGTTTTGCTTTCAGGCAATATGGCACTGGTACGTAGACACACACACAGGTACAACAAAGCGCCTACAAAAGTTCCCAGTACAACTGGACAAGCGGTAAAAAGCAAAGCGTCATTCCAGTGATGCTCTATTCTAGTCCTTCAACCCTCTGGAGCTCTGAGGGCTCCTCTCTTAAAGACCTAAAGTTGCGCTGTCAGAAAAAACCCCTCTGTGGACTGGCTCAAAGACAACTGAAAATGCTGACTCATGCACAGCCTTAAACAAAAGTACAACACATGCAACTTTTGGAGGGTGCAGTGTTCACCAGTATCTAACTGGACATTGACATGCTGTTAAATGTAGTGCAGCTCAGTGGCTTATTTGCTCGGATTTTAGCTCCAGTGAATGTTGCTTTGGCTGTTTATTCAATCAACAGATGGGCAGAAAAGAAATGCGTTCCCGTTCATTAGTTTGAAAAATGGACATCAGTAGGAAAGCTTGAATTGGTGGTCCAATTGTGATGTGTTGTGTCGTGTAGAACACTGCTGTCCATAAAATGATGGTTATTGCTTCCAACACAGCAATTCTAATATTTGAACTTCTGTCACTTCTGGGGTGTGTTTCTCAGAAGAGAAGAGCATGATCGGCTGGGAACGTTGGGATTTTAATACAGCACAAGATGCATCACACAACTGACATGACAGTGCTGCCCTCACAGTCCTTGAGCCAAAGATAATAATTCCTGGCCCGCTGCTACGTACAGTGCTTCGGTCGTACTGCCTGGAGGTCATGAGCCAAATATTCTACTATTAGATCTTTGTCCTCAGCCTCCCCCTGAGTCTAGACATCTTGTTCTTGAGTGACCTTTACGATTTTCAAATCAAGGAACACTTAGAGTATTTATTTTAAAAGCATTAACAGTGGCTACACTCATGCAGCTCTGACTGGCTGAAACTGTTCTGATTCTCAACAACTCTGAATGCCATTTTATCCTCCAACAATAACACTGCATTTATCATCACAGTATAATGTATTATGTATTGCCGAGTTGTGTAACTCTGCCTCCCAACAATTTTCTCTACTGTTTGATAAATCTTAAATGTGGCTAAACATACCTGTGCAGGTTTAAATCCCCTGCGTCACAGATCTGTGGACCCAACTATATTCTGCAGTTCAATAATTACCTGAAACCAATATTTCCTGTATTTAGTAGTAATGTTGATGTACTGACATTGCAGAAAAAATGTTTTAAAGACACTGATAAAACCTAAATGCACTGTGTGTTTTTGAGGGGCGGCGTGATGAGTTCTGGGAAGCAGGTCTCTGCAGAGATGGGCTCATTGGCTGTCACTGTGGCTGATCTGGAGGGCTGATAACACTCACTGAGGCCCCGAGGCCGCCGCTGCCACTGGAAAGGTGGCGTAAGTGGTCTGCCTCTTTGGCCATCATTCTGCCCAGCTTTATCCCACTCCTGTGTCACTGGTGTGTCAGAGAGATCACACACCTGACTTCCTATCGATGGCACAAAAGGCCCTCTGAGACTAGAAGAGTGTCAGAAATTAATGGTCTGGCTCCCCAGCCGGAGGCTAGCATGCTGAAATGAAAATGTCTGTCATGAAAGAATAAAATTCAGGAGCAAATGCTAAGCAATGTTCTTTATGGAAAACCATTTTACTAATGGGGAGTCCAAAGGTATTTTATTTAACCGATAACTTCCAACAACAAAGATCAATTCACTGACTCTGAACTGAAGTTGAGCTTGAAAAGGTAATAACATTGAAGTTGAGCTTATGTTTACCTTTACCTGATATATATATATGTGTGTTACGTGCTCTGCGATGGTATGTACACTGAGGTTATTAAATTCTCTCTCACACAGTTCACTCAAAACTGTCCCGAACTCTGCATAAAATTTGGAAGGACGAGCTATCAATATGGTTGTCCAGAACATCTTTCCAAGTATCAGTGTCTGCTTTCTCGTGCTTCAGGCCTGTTTTGTTAGTGTGTGTATCTCTCCTGCTGGCTCAACAAGTTCCTAATTACTTGCAGCTCTAAATCATCTCTATCCCCACACAGAAGGGGATGAACATTTTCCTCCGTTGGACAACACAGCCTGATATTTGATTAACTTTTTATGAATAAAAATATGCTGGTAGCAAATTTTACCACCACTTTAAGAATGCTACCCAGAGTACCAGGCAGCAAATGCTACTTCTGACTGTGACGAAACTGTCACAGAAGCTACTTTGATGTGCAAACTGTCACTGAAATGACTAAACTTAAGAGGATGACGCTGACCTGCAGTAAGCCAAACCAAAACAGAAGCAGTTCATGACAAATTCCTTTCCCCAAGGGACCCACTAAAACATGTGCTCATACATAAATAACAGACTAGGTTGGTTGTCTCGACTCCCCAGAGAGAAACCACATGCAGCCATGCATGACCACCAAGGTTGTACAAGTATATATCGGTTGTTGTTCATTTGGTATAGACTCAAAATTTACCTAAATTTAGAATAAGATCATGGTTTGTGCTTCCCAACATTAAGCGCAAGAATCATTGTGTTTAACCAACCATTTTCTTCTATCTCAGAGATTTTACCTGCACTGAATAGCACAAGTGCACAAAGCTACGTAAATACAGTTCCTTCCAATAAAAATACGACCACCACTGTCATTTTCAGATGAGGCGTCACCTTAGGGAGAGATGGAGTACTATCTTTACAGTCTGCAGAGTTTCCAATTTCCACAATAACCACATCAGACATGCGGCCATGCAAAACCTAGTAAACACGTATGCTGTGAATACTGAGGCCATCCATCACAGAAAAGACAGGTAAAATATGATAGTATTACTAGAAGCATTTCCAGTTATTTGAATCAAGTTTAAATAATTTCGTGACAACAATCAGTCTTTGCTAAAAAAAATATCAACATCACTTAAAATTCCGCATAAAGTTAAACCGTTAGACCTGAACAAGAAAAAAAAAGCTTGCAGTATTTGAATTACTGTAACTAAACGATGGAAACGAAAAGAAAGTTAGTTATACCCTTGAGATGTCACAAAGGTATTCTAGACAAAGAATTATTTATATTTTGTCAATAGAGCAGCCCACTGTGAGTTACGGTAATTCAATGCATGCTTTAATGTATCACCAGCGATAAGTTCAGGCTTTGAAGGGTCAATGCCCATTTAGTTTGCTGGGCTGGACTTTAATCACTTTTTTCCATTGAACCCCGTGTTCCCCGTGTGTTTTCAGCCTCAGAGAAGGCTTGCTTGGTGAGTACTCGAGTTTCTCTGTTACATACACACGCACACTTTAGATAATATCTGGGTTTTTAATCACAGTCCAAAGTGAGACGATAGGCAGGCAGTGAAGGGAGATTGGTGATAAAACTACACATTCATCACACAGAAAACTGTCACAGTCAAACTCAATTAATTTCCAGAATGTGCTGCATAGTTCGCATTAGTGCTCATTTACTGGGTGGGAAGTTGCTGAGACAAGTCAGTCAGACAGGCGTGATATACTCTGCCCATGTCACTGTGTAAAATGAGGGTGGTCGTATATTTGTGTCACAGTGAACTCGAGCTGACAGCAGTGACAACACAAGAGAGCTAACAACTGTGGAGATATGGCACAATTAATTATCAACTATTATAACACTGCAGTCATATGGCATTCAAAAGAAGGTTTTGGGGGTACTGACTTAGTTTGTTGACAAAAACACATCAACAAACAAGTCAAATAACACATGAAATAATTCCGATGACTTGCAAACAGTTGCTCAATATTAGAATCAGAATCAATCCAAGGAACATGAATGAATGACGGATGAAGCAACGTACCATATGTGTACCATATGTGTACTGGTAAAAATCTTAGACTAGATAGACACCTTCTAAATATTTGGTTTCCAGGCTTTTCCCAATTTGGTCGACAATCAAAGAATAGAAGTGTCCAGGATTCTTACTCCGAGAAAACTAGTAGACCAGCTCCATCTACAGATCTATAGTCTGATTATAAAGTCAAGTTATCAGAGGCATTTTAAAACCCAGGTTATACTTGCTGCAAATCAACCATTTAAAACATGTCTCGTACTTCACTGAAACACTTTATCTATATCTGTCACGTCACCTTAACAGACCCTTGGAGTATCATCAGCTATAATGTTATCAAATCCATCTTGGAAACAAAGAATTGCACAATTGCTCAAACGTACGACAAGTGTAAAATACATGTCTGACCCCATTAATTCTTACCTGCTTATAACAATGACCTATTTATATTTCCTACTTTGTTTATTTAGTAAAGTGAGACATACAATATTAGTAATAATTGCATTTACAAATTCATCAAAACAAAAACAAGAAGTCATCTTTTAATAAGTTTCTCTCCATTCAAAACATGTATGTTTCATATAAAAACTGAAGTAATTTCTCACAGGAAGTGTGTTGTTTTTGTAAATGTCAAAGACATAATAAATCTTCTGTCTAGTCTTTCTATTGTTTACCATCTTTCAAACATCTCCGCCGTGAAAATGTTCCAACCAAACACGGTGGTTGAATAGCGCTGTCCAGGGTGCTGATTCTGAAATAACTAGAGTCCCAGAGTCTGCTGCCCATGGTTCTTTTACCTAGTAGGAAGTTGGCCAGGGAACTGTCCAAAGGTCTGACTCTGACACGGCTAAACAGACCACAATACTGTCCAGAGGAACTGTGGACAGCACGGAGGATGCTGGTACTGAGCTATCCAGGGCAGTGGAGGGTTTCACAAACATGTCAGACTGTTCTGTTGAGCTGGGCCAGATTTTGTTCTAAATTTGATGTAGTAGTCCTGACATGCTGATAACTTCCAGCCAGCATATGCTGCCCCAGAGACCCTTTAAAGGATAAGGAGCTACAGGAAATAGATAGACTTGGCAGTATAATAGAACAAACTAAATTCAACCTTTTTGACATCCTCTTCCATGATTAGCACAGGTTTCTGTTCATTATATATTACAATTTAAAACATTTTAACACTTTAAAGTGTTAACCAAACTGATGTTTTAAAGTGGATGATCTAAATGTATTTATCATGAAATCACATTTTTAGTCCTGAATGATATATCACTTGCTTATTTGGATGTTACTGCAACACAGTCCTGTATAAAGGTCAGACAGTGAATGGATAAAAGACATTCTAATTGTCTGTATAAGCAACCAGATTTGGTTCTTTTAAGATTTTATCCTAACAGTCAATACCAATGCTTACAACTGAAGAAAACACAGCACATTTTGTTGTACAGCAACTGTTTTGTTGAGTGAGAATTAACGTGTTAAAATGAGTTTTAGGAGAACGCATCCTGGTAAGTTTAACTTCTTCTGCCTAAAACAAAGGGGAACTACAAATTACTTTGACCCAGCGCAGACTGAAATCAGACAGCTTTGGGACTGGGTGAAGTAAGACCTATTTGTTAGCATCTAAGCTGTGGTTAAAGTCAATTTATGTGAAACAAGCCCCTGGTGCGTTGCAGGCGGGCCTGACAGTCAATAGTTCAATCGAGGCTTTTTGTGCTACCTTTAAAAATATGTGTAGAGAGAATGTAAACTTGTTTCACTAAGAGTTTAGACTCTGATGTGTCTTGTTTCACCGGTGCAGAGTGCAGTCGATGCTGCTTATTCTTGGTCTTCCCTTTCAGCAGTAGCAGTTGGTGTTTTCTAGTTGGATCCTATAATAATAAACGACAACAAACTTTAGAGTTGTCTCTCTGTTTGGTCCAGCATTGCACACAAACACTGCACGCAAACATGCCAGTAAACACCAAAGCAGAGGTAGTGGGAATGTGTTACTATAAAGGCTCATTGTCTCTCTAAACAATAGATACCAACATACTGACCACATCAATTGGCTGAAAATACAGACACATGTGAACTCCAATGTGGCCTCAAAGGTGAAGTCCCACAGACACATTTTACATCAGGCAGCAGAAACACATCTCAGGACTGACCATATCACAGTGTGGAGTAAAGAGTCTGTATTTAAATGTTGTGGCAAGACCCAAAGTCTGCACTAAATGCTAAATAGCTTTCAAACTGAAGACAAGCTGTTCTGCTGGGAACATGAGAGATAATTACTTCAAAGTACTACGAGAGCCAGATTAATTATCGTGGAACATGTATAATTGCGCTTACCGATAAAGGTGATGCAGCTCTGCGTTTTGCGCAATCAAATTATAAACCAGGTCAGTGTTTATTGTAATCAACTGGGTGGATAAAAGTTTCTGGTCACGGGGAGTGTATCATTTCATTACTGAGATGAATTGATTTCTGTTCATTTATAACAGATAAGTTGAAAGGCTGCTCGTACATCGACAGTGAGTGCTATGAAATCTGGAGGAAGCATGAGCTTCTTCAGACCATCTACAGTTGTAAATTTGGACATTCATGGTAATATATGTAAACTACATTTTAGCGAGGCTGTTTAACATTTAAGCCCGGGGCTGGGTCATATGATTAATAATCGTCTCTTATAATTATATCAGAGAAATATTTCCTGGAAGGCACAATTAAAAAAAAAAGATTCATATGTCTCCGGCACGAACCAGTGCAAAACTATGCTACCTACTGAATCTGGCTTCATGTGAATTTCATGTTGCAAAGACTGATCCAACTCAACACTGCTCAGGCTTATTTGGACTGCATTAAAGAGTTTTTAGAAAACTGAATTAAGGATGCTTGGAACTAGAGTACTGACCTTTAATATACACAAATACACATCTTTATTTTTAGTGGCAGACTCTCAAAAGCAATTCAACCATTGCATCCTATTTGATCTCTTTAAAACACACACAACAAACAGACAATACAGCTGTGTGGTCCAGGGTGCAAAGAGAGAACACTTACTAATGTACTCTAGATACCGGTTGTTGTAATAAACCTCTTTAAATCTGTCTCTGTTTGTCCGTCTGCAAACTGCTGTCACGACCAAACACTACAACCAGCAAAAACTACAGAGCACAAATAAATAAATACACATGCCATTAAAAGTACTACAAAAAGCAGTGAATTTGCTTCTCTGTACATTGACAATTCCTGAAGATCAACACATTTAAAATATATTCCTAACCTGAGTAATCTAAAATGGCTGAATCTATATGCACATTAACATTATTGATAGTGTGCTCCAAAATTGTAGGTCTGTATTTCCAGTTAAAAAGCCATTGTGTTAAAAAGGTTTTGTATTTCATATGTGTATCTATCTACTACTTGTATAAACGTCCAGGACACAGATTTCCATATTGTCTGCAGACAACAGGTTAAACCATTTCTGTGTTATTACACTTTAAGGAGACAAAATAAGTCCAGTTACCTTAAACAGGTCTGACATCGTCAAGTATTTGGTGGTTGGTAAGATTATTTATCTTGGGGAAAGAAGATTGAAGCATCCTCAGATAAAAGGTTATGACATTCTGGAATTTCCTTGTTTATGCCGTGGGTGCTTGACTTTTACATTTAGTTGTTGGTGATAGTGATGGCCTCTTCACAGACAATGTCCCTGCATTATTTATTTGGGACAAGTGGTTTGAAGAGCGTGGCGGTGATGGAGGTGACATGCCAAAGCCTGCTCAATGGTTTTTATGATGGCGATAGAATTTATGAGTGGCTCTGAAGTAGTAATTTTTTGAACTACAGCCATAATGACTGTGGTGGAAATAATGACTGAGTGGCCGAATGATCACTGTGCCAGTGGCGATTAACAGCGAGTTGAAAATCAAGGGAATAAAACAGAAGTGCTTTGGCGCTATAGTGTTTTTTATTTTCACTATGCGTCATGAATATTCACAACAATGTGGAAAAGTTGAAAAAGCTCTGTTGCTGCTCCTCAAGCAGACAAGGCGATGCATCTTCCAGCTTCAGCACTACTCTGGTGTCTTTGATTTGTTTTGAGTGAGTTGTCTGTGATCTGTGATTTGTTGCTCTAAAACATTGCAGCTGTCATTGTACTTGTCAGGATCAATGTTTTTCCATCCGGCTTGGGAGGTGTTGAGGAGACAGCAAAATGCACACCGATTCACTGCTGTACGTCAGAAACCTCGGCTAATTCAAGTACAGAGACTGTGGATGTGACTTTCATAGCTTCCTTCCTTTCGTATGCACAACATTTGATCTCTCACAACTAAACTCTCAACGAAAGCCTTTGTTGTAATCTAGCACCACTGTTGCAGTCCCTTTTTTTTTTTTTTTTAAATCCCTGGAATGCTCTCAAACTCATTCTCTTGTTTCTGCTTCCCAGGTCAGGTTGCTTATGTGTCTGCATATAGTATTGATAACGTGACATCTGACACAATTTAATTCAATTTGATCCATGCTACCCAAGTACTGCAGCAGTAGTTGCAGTAATAGTAGTTATTGTGTGTGTATTGTCAGTAAATGTTTATCAATGTGAATCAATTACTTCTTATTCTTGCAATCAAGACGGGTGTTAAAGGTTCTGTATTTGTAAAGTCAGCAAACTTCATTAAGTCATTAGGCTTTAAATACTCATTAGAACTAGGTTAAGAAATGTCACTAAATACTTGTTGATACAAGCAACTTAGGAAGAAAAAGTGAAGTTGAATGATGAATATAAAATAGAGGTAACTATAAAAGACCTCATGGTGTGTTTGGTTGTCAAGGTCCACTTTCTGAAGCGTCTCTATCAAGTAAAAGAGAACAGTGAACAAGATTAGACTATTTTCAGATAACTGCTAGGGTTGTGTGGCAGAGGAACCATGGCATGGATCGAGGCAAAGAATGGAAAAAATATCAGTTTGTTCTGAATGTAAATTTCATCCAGTCAGGAAAACTTTAACCACAGTCAAGAGAACCCCTGATCTGAATGCCATGACAGCCTAAAAATATCTAGTAATTGGAAGTGGTCTAAGAAAGAGTTGGTGTATATAACTAAATCAAGATGACATGGATCTCAATAAAAAAGAGGGGAGTATTAATATCTACAAACTATATATAACATAAAGATACGCAGGGGAAGAGGAAGGGGTGTTTCTTCTAACTTCAATGACCCCACCTGACATGGTATGGTAACCTGTATGAAAACTGAAGAAAAATCTAGGGAAAATGTACCGCTGTGGTGCTCATTAAACTCATCGCTCCGAGACACTGTAAACATTTGCAGAGTCAGGGGGAAATTTCAACATTTTCATAGCTGCTCTCTTCTTTAATTTGGACTATAGTGACAGTAAGGACAGCGAGGAGACAACTATAACAGACTCCATCTGAACAATGAAAGAGACACAGACAAAAATAGGATTTTGGACAGTGAATTGGGTGACATCTCGAGAGGTATTTAAAACTACGTTTTCTCACCTGTGTGGTGCCAGGAGGCGCCCATTGACTTGCAATTATACCTTTTCCTTTTCCTATTACTTTTATTTTCACAGATGTGATTATGATGCAGCAGGCAGCAGATCTGCATCGACAACAAGCTGTCTGCACGGCTCCAGCTTCCACTGTCAACATTCGGCTTATAACAGACAAGGGCGAGACAGGGCAAGGCAGCAGCAGAACCAGGCCAGGTTTCATTTCACACATCACTGACCAATTCACAGTGACACTAAACAAAAGATAACCAGGACAAATGTGACAGTGTTTGACGAGGCTTCAAATTCAGGGCTTTAAATATAGACCTCCCTCTGGAAACATGGTCAGTGGAAGATTAAGCATCAGAAGGACGAATATAAAGGAAGTGATGGATGTCTATATATCTGATTTAGGAAGAGTGAGAAGTAGAAAGGTGTGTATCACAGTGTACAGAAGCAAATGATTTAGGCTAGTAATGGCTATTAATGTTAAGTAATTGTATGGTAATATAGTCCATGTCCTGACTGCAGTTCAAGTTTAAGCACCTAAAAGGTTCCAGTAAGAAGTCAAACGGATGAGGAGAGACTGAACTCTCTGAAGCAAATATAGAAAGCTTGTCTATTCACTTCAGTAGTCAAATCAAAACTCCAAAGGGTTCCTGAGTGGCTTACTCTGTCAAGACCATGCTGCACCAGTACAGTGAAGTGGTGATTAAATGGTTGTGTGAGGTCCAGTGTTAGTGTGATTGAAATATGCGTAATGGCCTTATAATTGAACTCTGATATACTGAGCGTGGGTAGACCTATTATCTTGTTAGTTATATGCATGACAATTTGTGACGCAGAGCTTGTCCGGGAAGCAGGTGGAGCAGTGCGGCAAGATGGGATGATGAGATGGGGAAATAAAATCGTTTAAGCCTATAAAGCTGACAGTCATCGATTACTTGGCTTTAGAATGTCCTTCAACCAACGAACAAGCTGAATTTATTGTCCAGCGTATCTGAATCTGTGAAGTGTTGTGTTTCTGATGAAGATGGGATTCTGGGACAAGCATGGAAACCATTTCTATTTGGTATTTAAGATAAGAAAATCTGTCTGGTGATAAATAATACACCAGTGAAATTATTGTAGCTCGATGTGCAGCACTGCGGGTGTGATGTAGTGTAATCAGACCCAGTGCCTCGGAGATAGGGAACAGACAGTGAATGTGAAATTCTGAGGCCTGTAAACCTGAATGAGAGCGACGCGTATCTATTATGTTCGCTTAATTGCCAAAGATATTGTAAGCGCCTTCTGCCTGATATCCTGATGATTTAAATCTTCTCTTTTTATTGTCGAGAGGAACCCCATTCACGCCGGGCACTTCACAAACCGATGCGTGGGAGATCAGGAGAATGTAAAGGAAGAAGTGACAGAGCTGCACGTCTGTGGAGCAGAAACAACCACAGGAGGAGAGGGATATCAGGAAAGGTTGTTGTTATCGCGCTGCACTCACAGAGCCCTTGGCACAACTTTTTATCTCCCATTTCAGATGAAAAATCACATTCCTGTTGTGTTAGTAATGCACTCCTACATACATGTTAATGTAGTATCCATAGGGAATGCTTACAAGGCACAGAGAGAACTTTAAAAGCTAAGGAGTGCTCACGTATGGCTGCAAGCAATTGAAAAAGATAATAAAAGCACTAGAGGTTGGGTTATTAACTGGAGCTCTCTTTTCAAAGCATTTGCTGACAGTCTTCAGACGAACATCTAGTCAAAACTGACAACCTACCACGCTAAAATCTTAGTCTAATCCCCAAAGCACTTCAAAGCTATGTAGAAATGTGTGGTCTCAACTTCTCTTTGTCGTACACTGAAAAAGTGCTACAGATCTCATTTACATTGGGTTTGAAGCCCCAAAACACCATCTTAACACTCCAGATCTTATCATTCACAACCACTTTTTTGATCAGTCGACTCGCTTTTTTTGACGTCCGATATTTCTTTTTTACACCACCATAAAGTGGAATGTAAAAATGTCTTGTAAAAGGGTACTGAGTTTAGGATAGTAGGGATTGTAGGGACGGGCTTAAAAAATTATCCCAATAAAATTTGGCCATTGTGGCAATTACGATAAAAATCCTGATAAAAAATATTAGAATTCAAATCCATGTTATTGACTCAATCTGTCTCTACACATTGTGGCTTGAGAGCTCTAAGATGATACTTACCAGTTATAGTCTAACAAGCTGCTTAACTACAGGTTTAAGTAAGAGTTGTAGAGAAAACTGTAGTGTCTAATCAAACAATACTTGGTTCTATCTTTCCATCTCTTGCTTTGTTCAGTGGACTCACTGAATGAGTCAACAATTCTCAGCTTTTAATTTATTTTATTTTATTATTTACCATAAGGTGACCAGATTACTGAAATTAAATCTGGGGAGACTTACACATTTATTCATATTTAAACATATTTGATCTGATATGTCTGTAATGTCAATAGCAGCACGACCAGCTACCGTAAGAGTTGTTGTTCTAGTCTCAGTCTAGTCCCAATGCAAAAATGCAAAAATCTGGGGCAGGAGCAGGGACAGCTTTAGCCGTGGGACGGGTTATCCAAAATGGGACCTGTCTCCGAAAATCGGGACATCAGATCACCCTAATTTAGTGGAGGATGTGACTGCTTTCTCCAGACTGGTTGTACTTCAGCTGGTGTAATTTGCTGTGTTGCTATCCTAGCCATCTTCTTTTCCTTTTTTGTTCACACTTTGCATATGGGACAAGTTTGTTCCACATCCACCTCATGATATTCGAAGCAGTTCCATATTAGTGATGAGGAGCCTCGTTTAGCCACAAGTAAGCCACAGTGAGTAAAGCGAGTACATCGCATGCACCTCCATCATCAACTTGGGTTTATCACATTTATTGAGAGATGGCAAAAAAATCACTGGACAAGTCACCAGATGAAGACAAAGATGTGCTTCCACTCATTTGAATTATTAAATATGTTTTTGCAGTCCTTTAACAAGCGGTTTTGAAGTTAAGAGATTTTTGAGAACATTTTGTCCACTGTCAGACTTATTTCTGAATTCTTATTTAGAAGTGTGTTAATCGGTATTTCCAGTTATTACAATCAATAGTCCCCCTGCGAGAAGGTCCTTGTTCGAATCTGACTCGGGCCTTTCTGGGTGGAGTTTGCATGTTCCTCCTGTGTCTGTGTGGGTTTTTCTCTGGGTACTCGGGCTTGAAATGATGGCCCCTTATAAGGTGAGAAAGGCTGGGTCACTCTGACAGTATCTACCAGCAAAACTCACCATTGGGGTATCAAGATCTTTGTTCGAGTTGGTGTTTCTGGTATTGTGTATCATTTCCTGGCATACAGTGGCAAGGACACATTTGGCACAGACCACGGTCCTGTCAAAGAACTTGGACTCGGGGCCAATGTGGTTGTTCAACTCTGCAAGACCATCAGGGACCCATCAGAGTTGGTTGTCTACTTTGACAACTTTTTCACCTCTCTGCCACTCATAGTGTATCTGAGAGTCATTTGGTTTGCAAAGTCTGGGAACCATCCGCAAGAACAGACTAAAAGGGTGTTCTCTTAAGGATGACCGTACACTGCTGAAGCAACGAAGGGGCAGCTTTGACTACAAGGTGGATAATGAGGCAGAAGTGGCTGTTGTGAAATGGGTTGACAATAAAGCTGTCACTTTAGCTAGCTCCTGTGCGGCCCTGTCAAAGAGGTCAGGCGTTTCTGCAGGAAGGCGGGGAGAAGAGTTGCTGTTCCTTCAACAATCAACGATGGATGGCCGCTGTATTGCGGAGATTCCAAAGGCATTGTGAAAAAGCACAAAAAGCTTAAGGCTTTCAAGCTGAAGGTTGCGGATGCACTCATCCATGGTGCAAAGATGAAGGGAAGGCACTCCAGGGGAAGACAAGAGGATGTGCCGAGTCCCACCAGATGCATCCAAAAACCAACAACCCCGAGACCAGTGGCTGATGTCCGCTAGGACCAAGTGGATCACTTCCCAGTCTTTACTGACAAGGGAAGGTGGAGATTCTATCTACACAGACAGACAGACAACAATCTTCTGCAGTAAATGTGGTGTTCGTCGGTGCATCATCACTGGAAAAAGTCCAAGAAACTGCTTTCAACTATTCCACAGCAAGTGAATATAGACAGAAATGGGAAAGAGACAGAAAAGGCATTGTAGTTGTTGATCAATTGTAAAAATGAAATGTTCTTTGTATACTCAAAAAGTCCAAGTTCGGGCAGGGGTACTTATTGTACGGGAGGAGGGAGAAGGAAATAACATTCCCTCCATTTATTGAATGTGGATGTTGGGCCCAGACAGTAATCAACTACAAAAATGTCTCATTTGTCTTCCTCAAATTAAATGTTAATAAGTTTGCAATGTCGGCTGTTTATTACCTTAAAAAAGCAACGTATCCTGGGAGATGCAACACCTGCCGCATGTTTGTTGTACCATTATGTGACTCAGGCACTACTAGCCAGGCCCGGCCAGCAGCAGCACATTAGACATAACATAGAGATGAAGGAAGAGGAGTGCTGTTTCATTATATTTTTTAGGCCAAAAATTAAATGACAGTTTCCTGCCCCCTGGCCCTGACAGGCACCCGGCCCAGAGGCATAGGTCATTGGCAGAGGCCTTTCAGTTTGGCAGAGAATATCCAGATTGATAACAGTGATGAAAGAATTATATTAGTCATCTTCAGTATTAATTAATAATAGTTTGCAATTCAGCAGTAGCTCAGGAGGTAGAGCAGTTGTCCAATAACCCCAAGGGTGGCGGTTTGAGCCAATCCTACCCCTAGTCCCCCCGATGTGTCCTTGGGCAAAACACTTAACTCACCTCGCTCTCAGTATATGACTGCAAGTGAGTGATGTTTGGTGGTGGTGGTCAGAGAGGTCCTTCATTCTCGGATGAATAATGCATTCAATTGTTAGGGACAACAAATGTTTCATAGAATTTTACTCAGAAATTTACACTTGTAATTCAACAGCGACACAGGAAGATATCAATCAGTTTTTTTGATTCACTTCACTTTCAGGGAGAGTCTGGTCTCGTATTTCTCACTTTCTGAGTTACAGGGTGCCTTAAGTGCATTCTCCACTGGCAAAGCGCCGGGTCTGGATGAGTTTGGGACAGAGTTTTATAAAGCCTTTCATGGGGTCCTCGCCTCTCCCCTCACCCTCTCTGTTGAGAATGATCTGAGACACATTTAAAAACAAATAGCTTCCATCCCCTCTCAGGGAAGCAAATATCTGTGTTTTATTAAAAAAGGATGTGGATGAAACAGACCTGGGTAGCTACAGGCCCATTTCCCTACTAAATTACAATCTGAAAATAATTATGAAAGTTCTAGCAAACCAGCTCGGTAAAAATGTAGCAAATATCATTCACCCAGACCAAAGAGGATTCCAGGCAGGTACTCCTTCAGTAATATCTAAAAAATCCTTAATATCATGTAGGCAGATTATGGCAAAGAAGCATATGACAAAGGCATATTGTTCTTAGATGCTCAAGAGGCATTTGATATGATCAAATGATCTTAAATATTTGCGCCACTTGAAACATTTACAACACTTTTGGGTTAAAATATTATATAGTAACCCAAAGTCTTCCATTCTAATGAACGGGGACAGATCTTGTCATCCGCCAGGACCCACTATTCTCCTGCTGTTCAATATAGCGCTACTGGTATTAGAGGACATCCATATATTAAAGATGTTAAGTCAAGCAGAACCAGGACCCGTGTGACTGTCTGGGATTGACCCCCTTGTCTGTTTAGCTGACCTGTGGTCTCCATTCCCGTCTTACTAGAATATATAAATTCCTTGAAGTGCATCTCTGGCTGTACCATTCACTGGAGAAAGAGTGAGTTCATGCCCTTAACGGACAAACTCACTGATGATTTCCTGACAAAATGATCTTTTAGAGTGATGAAGGTGTTCCACATATTAAGATCCTAAACTGAAAAATAAATAAATATAAACCTTAGATAAACCTTAGCATCTCTTCAACTTCAAATTTACAGAATCTATAGAAAAACTCAACACTGCCCTTATCTATGATAGGTCGGGTAAATGCTCTGAAAATGGTGAGCCTACCCGGGGTTTCTATACCTTTTCAAGAACTTGCCTATAAACTTAAATGCAAGAAACTTGACTGTCGTATTGCCCTTTGTGTGGGGTTATAAATCACGCAGGATATCTAAGGCTCACCTTCAAAAACCTTCCAAAAGCTGCTGGAAGCTGCTGCAGTTGAAAAGTCCTCACCTCTTGCTCTTTCGTTTTCTGACTCCCCCAGTAGCCAAATTAATTCAACAAAACCTCACCTTGCGAATCTTAAATCCGGTTTGATGGAGCTTTTGCAGTTTGGAGAGAGAGTGGGATATTAGAACATTTACAGATCTGGACATTAACAGTTAATTACACTCATGCGTTTACATGCACAAGCGACTTTCTTTTTAATATGGCCCCCTTGTGTGTGGACTTGTACTAATGCACGCCTGTAGGTTGGTTCTTCTACCGGCTCTGCTTACTTGTTCTTCTTATGCAACTGGCTTTCTTGGATGCTTGTGTTCTGGGGTCATACGCCAGCGCAGCGGTTGTGGAGGATGCGCACACGTGTTGTCTGGTTTAACTGATTAAAGTGTAGACATACGGAGAAAATCAATTTCCAAACGCATTATCGAGGTATATAAGTCGGAAAAAGAGAACTCTGATATTAGTAGGAGTAGCACGTTTACATGTGCAAGTTGTCCAGTTAGAAATAATTTGATTTTCACATTTCGAGTCTACCCCACCCCCCATCCTTTCCTTGATACCCTCCTGCTCCCTCCAGACCTCCTGGGTGCAAGAGTGAGCATTACTTTAGAAACCTTATTGTCTCAGTCAGCTTCTCACTGTGAAAGATGTAGTTAAAGTAGTGTGAGGAGGGCTGAGCTGAAAAGTGAGATACTCCCATGCATGCTTTCCACTTGATTCAAATTAGAAGTTGTTTGCTTGTGCTACGAAGCCACAGTGAATCAAATTAAAATCTTAACCAATCACATTAAACCACACAAACAGAGTCTTGAAGGTGGTCAGATGATGCCTTCATTTAAATAATAACTAGCTCATGTTCTTCTGTGGGCTTTGTGTCCTTGCTAGCTTAAATCTAATTTGTGGGTTGTTTGTGTTAATTATCTCCATTTTGTGTATTCTGCTGTCGGGAGACCTGAGCCTCACACACATCTGATGCTTTCTGTGCCTTGTCAGCCTTGGAATGGAGGTGTTTTCACTTTAACTGTTAACCCTTAATGAGCCACACACACACGCACGCATGCACGCACACGCACACACAGACATATAAGGGCTGATTAGACAAAGTTTTCATCCATTCAAGTGAGTTATTTAGATGGAGTGTGCTATAAGCCTCAGGATAAAATGTAACTCACACTGGGGTTTACCGTTTCTCACATTACATGTTTCCCAACAAATGTCTCTTGACATCAGAAATCAATCAAATCTAATGTGTCAGCAAGGACTTACTGCAAGTCATCGGAGAGGAATCCAAAAAGACAGCAAAGGAGATCTTTCTTGAATAAAACTATATTCATAAACTTTGACATGAAACGGAGTGAGTGAATGACAACAAAAGCACACTGGAGGCCTTTCACTGGAGTTATTATTTATGTGAAGGCTTTGAAAACAGTCAAAACATAAAGCTCTATAAAAAAACGGCAGCATTGAGTTTAAAACAATAGCAGCGTGTAGGTCATAACGTTATATCTATTTCATTTGCAGATAAATTGCTGCAGTTGATATATGTGCCAACCTTCACAAAACATCGCTGACCTTCAAACAGTCTATTGAAATGCAGGTGCTACAGATTATATTTTAATCAAGGCCAGCGTTTATTCAGGTCTGTGTTTTTAGCTGTGCACACGCCTACTATATAAGGTGGAGTATATAGAAATGGATGACATGTGTCATACAAACCTGACATCTATTTGCTTCCTGTAATAGAATATATGCACATCATTGTAATGGAAAAGCTTTTGGTTTTTATATGCATGATTGAAAAGTGGCACATACGCCCCTGTTAAAGTGTTTCATTCTAATGGAATATTTTAAACAGGTCCTTGGTGGAAACCTTCTCTCAGTAGTAGTCTTTGTTTAACAAGTAATCATTTCACTACATTACACACTGCCATCTGCTGCCTGCATCATCACATACTTTAGTGTAATTGTCCATTCAGGACACACAGGCCAGGCCTATGAGGACACACATAGGTCTAGAACAAAGAGCTTCTTTCTATGTAAGGAAATGGCAGCAGACCACTTTAGTTTGCCATTTCAGGTCATTTCATGGCATGTTTTTCTCTGAAGACTGGCCATGATTGGCTGTCTCACTGATTGTAAGGATATCAACTTGGCCCACTCTCAAAGAAATGAAGGGGAGTGAACTGGGAGGGAAATAAACACATAAAGAAGCACAAAGGGATGGGCTCTGCGTTTCGGTTGTGCCTCATTTAATAAACAGGCCACCTCTATATTATGACATGAAAATAGACTGGGAGTCATATTTAACTGAGCATCTTTTTAGAAGTAATTCTCTGTCCATTGAGAAACTATGATTGATACCTGGCCCTGCAGCAGTGAATGAACCCATATAAAGTAACAGCCACGTCCAAGCTTTGCAGTAACACAACACTATAGTCTGGGTATTCACGCTGGCTAACATGATGATCACTGACCTGACAGTGGATGAAAGCCTTGGGGCCTGGGGAGTCAAGTAAGCACCCACGCCTGCCCTCATTATGTAGAGCTGTCGGTGTTGACTTCAGCTTGCTAATACACCAATGCAAAGGACCATCTTCTGACCTGGCCTCAGAAAGATACACGAGAAGCACTGCTCAATCTCCCAGCCTCCTCACTCTTTCCTCATTTCTCCTTGGATGGTCTAGGACGGTCTAATTAATTAAGAGTTAAGACTCAATTAATAATGTTCACCCATGTGTGTAGAGAACTGTTACTTACTACCTTGGCGCTTTTCAAATGAAAGCTTTCAGCAACCTGTCAAACTTAGTTCCTCAAGGTTGACATCATTCTGCTAAAAGATTTAAAACATAGGTCTGCGACTCCTAGCGGGTCCTCTAGGTACTGCAGGGAGGTCATAAAATCATTGGTTGATTAGACATTTTTTTTATACATATTATTTTTTTGTAACTGAATAGGCGACCCGGCAAAGTTTATCTCCATTCGGCTCAGACTGCAAGATTGGTTCACGGTTAGACAACACGAGTTTAATTTATTTTTCTCTATCTGTTTGGAAGAGATAGCTCGATAAAGTTTTTTATTTATAATTTTTCATTTTCCTAGAAACACAAAAAAATACGGTGACAGCACATTATTCATGAAAAAAAAAGTAATAAAATAACAAAATAATTTGAGTTCAATCCATTCATTGGTATAGTAGACACAAAAAGTTTTAAGAGGTTAAATCCTGAAAAAGATTTAAATAAAAATACAGATTTTATCAATTTATCCAAAGACAAAGAAGGACAAAACAAAACCGCTAAGTTGCTCTAATTCAATAACAACCGTTAACCGCCTAAACTGCTCATCTCTCTTCCACTTCTTCCTGTTTTCCAACCAATTATTAAACGTGATGTCAACATCCCATACATTGTGTCATCTGGAAGCGCCAGATAATCACTCGAGCAGATCTGGTACCTATACCAGTGTCATCCTGCTTAGCGCTTGATTAGTGTCTCTCAATGGCGTTACCATGTCTCAAATGAAGCAGGGCACAGCAGCAGTATACCATTGTGGCAAGCACTCAACAAATACAACTGAGTATTTAGCTTTCACGCATGCCGAAACTATAATATATTATTACTATCCCTCGAGATACTTCAGTAAGTACCCACACGCGTTTATGGATAGTCTGCATTTTAAAAAAAAGATGTTACCACCGATACCGTCCCTCCTGACCATGTTTATGTTTCATGTCCGGGTACCGCCGTTGTTGATTTAACGCTTAAGGAAAATACCACTCTCAGATAGGAGACTGTGCAGCTAAGGAAGGAGGTAGAGGAGCTAACTTTGAAGCAGCGGTTGGGATTTATCGTTTTGCAGCTTCTGACAAAGATGTCGCCACAAACTGACAATAATTTTTACATACATTTACTTAATGCGTAAATGTGTATGTATATACCACGACCTGAATGACTGAGAACCTTTACAGACACTGGTAAAGCTGAACATTAAATGATAATGTGTCTGATCTGCATCATGTAGAATTGCATCCTATGACAACCTCATGTGCTTCTGGACTAATGGGGCCAACACCGCCATGTATGATCAACACTGCCATGTATGGTCAACACCGCCATGTATGGTCAACACCGCCATGTATGACCAACACCGCCGTGTATAATCAACACCGCCGTGTATGATCAACACCGCCATGTATGATCAACACCGCCATGTATGATCAACACCGCCATGTATGATCAACACCGCCATGTATGGTCAACACCGCCATGTATGGTCAACACCACCATGTATGGTCAACGTCAAAGGCTGTGAGGCTCAAGCACCTTCACAGAGACAAGTGTGGTAAGTACTGAGTGGTTTATTATTTACATGTAATTTGACTTTGGGTCTCTATATAGAACATTCTACGAATATTATCATTTTATTACACTTCAGTTATTTAAATAATGTAATAAAATCTATAAAAAAAAGTATATATTTGAATTGAATTAATTCAAGTTATCATACTGAAAGCAGCTTCATGACAACATAATGACATAATTGGCAACATTAACCAACTATATGCTGTGGCACATCTCCTTACAAACAATGAAAATGAACCTCTTGTAAAATTACGGACAAAGAAACATGTGTAGGACTTGAAACTGTACAAATTTATTTATGACCTAATATGAGTCATAAAGTATGTAATGCATTCATTGTGCGAATTGCACATGTGTAATTCTGTTTAAATACTGTTCTTTTGAGAAAAATTGTAAATAACTGCAGTTCTGTTTTTCTGTTTTGCTTCCTGTTGGATCTGTATACGTGTTGTGCCTTCTCTATGGAATACATTATCAAGCTCAACACAATTTGATCCTGTCTTGCTTATTTCACTTACATTAAAAGTGATTCAACACAAACTCTTAACCACTCTATTATAGTTCAACACAATTGATAGGCTGCTGCCATAAAACTGCATTTACAACTCTTACTCATACTTAATCATGGCCCTATTTGCAAAGAAAAGCGTTGGCATGAAAAATATTGAACTCTGGTTCTGGTTTAGACGTTTAAACGAAATATTTAAAGAGATTGTTTTAATTTAGCTCTCAGACTGAGCTGAGCACACTGTGAAGACATTTCTAACCCTAACCCTAAAGGTATATCTAGGTTTTAGGAATGAGTGAGAAATCAAAATCACTTTTGTGACTTTTAAACCTACTTTATTTTCCTCCTGACAATGGGAAGATGAATTTCTCATTGCTGATGCTAGCTCGAAATCAGCGTAATCAAACAGTCCATATGGACTATTGGTTACACCTGTTAAAATTCAGAAAGCAGATGATGTGACACTTAATGTGATGCATTTATTGCTCATTACTGCTTTTAATAGGCCATTCTACAACAGTCTCCAGCTGCTGGTTGTGAGGACGTCTGTACTATTAATGCAGTGTTTCTACATGACTAACACACCACAAGATGAATACGGTAGCCTCAGTAGAAATCTCCAGCTAGCACAACCATCACTCCATTTTGTTTGCATGTATAACCATTACAAGGTAATACATCCCAGACACAATTTCAACAACTAAAGGTCTACAACGACAGTCACATTCAAAGCTAAATTCATTAATTCTATATTAGCAGTGGTCAGAGAGAGAGGGAGAGATGGTGAACCTGCTCTAGTTTACTTCTTTATTGCCGTCAATGCTTGAACTGAGTTATAAGTTTGTCAAACCCACTTGCAAAAAGAAGCGCAAGCATCCAACCCATGACAAGCCGCCTCCAAAATCTCTAAAGTGCAAATTAAGGTTCTCCAAATTTTGTTTACTGAGGAAGAATTGAACAGTCAGCACACACTTAACAAACTCAATGGCCCTTGTGTTATACGTCAATCAAGTTTATAAAACACACTTGCTATTTTTTAGTTTCCAGTCACATGCTTGCAAGACTCTTTAGAATAAAGAGCCACCTGAACCAAAGCAGCTTTAAATGCCTTACACTGTCTCATCAATATAGAGAAGCTGTAACTTTGTAACTACATTTACTTGCCATGGATTAATATGCTTCAAATGTTACTCTTTTTTTTGTACGTACAAGCAGAACTCCTGCAAGTGTAGATATTGCTCACACAGCAGTCTTCTGCAGCACTTCCATTTAGGCAAAGCTCAATTTTATATCTGCAATCAGCTGCCTTCTCATTACATCTATGGATCTCTATTCTGATTGGTAGATAAAACATAAACCATGCTACCCATGGATCATCTCCTAGCTTCGAATTTAATAGATCTTGGAGGCAGGACAGATATATGATATGGACCTGGTTTGCTCCATGTCTGGCAGTAAATTACCGCCAGACACAAACAGACCGTAGGGGTGTGACTAAAATGTGAAAGTGTGTGCACGTCTGTCACAGCACAAAAAGTGCAAAGTAATCAATGGTACAATCTTGGCCTTTAACCACAGCTCTGTGCCTGCTTGTCCTTTTTCTGGGCTTATTAACCGAGTAACCCTGTACGTCAGTGGTCTCAGAGTCCTTTGTTGTCTCACCTTTACCTTCTGCGCTTGGAGTTCTTTTCCGCTTTTCTTGGCACAGTTATATTTGCCAAATATGATTTTCATCTTAGCCTTTCTGCTACATTTTTGACAGATACATAGATTATTGTGATGACATGAATGTTAAAACTAAATTTGACATTTGTGTTAGCTTAGTGGATTCTTTAGAATTATGGCATAACTGTTAAGTCTAGTATTAGGGCTTTGTTCAAAACATCATCTGAGTCATATTAAGGTAGGCATGTAAAAAATATATATATAACAAAGACTTTTCAGTCAATGAAAACAGTCAATAATCCTTCACTATTATCAGGCCTCACTGAAACATGGTAACAGCAGAAGATTTACTAGTAATCAGTGTTCTGGGTCAATGGGATTTTATATAACATGCTATTGTATTTCGTTCCTGATTCATTCTGGACAGCTTTCTTCTTCTCCCGGTTAATGTGTTATTGCAATATCAAACAGTATTTTCTATGGTGTTTTTTTGATCTACTAAACAGTCAGGGCATATCACTTTTATTAGTAGATGAATAAATAAATGATAAGATACAAAAAAATAGCATGGACACGTCCTCAGTGTTTCTAAGCTCCATCACTTTTACAGTTTACACTTTTTACCCAGTATATAGTGGAAAAGCCCAAGTCCGCTGTCAGCTCTGCTTTTAAATAAATGTGTACTGGACTCAACATTTTCACAGACTGCTGAAATCCATGCAAAGCATTCATGTATGTCTTTGTGAAAGATTTACTCCTACCATATCAACCCACAGGTACTTAGTGCTCACAGGATTACAAGTTGTAAACACAACATCAGCTTGAGAGCTGTTTACAGAGCTGCGTATCTAGACTTGAGATAAATGAGAGCAGTGGGATTTATCAACACAGCTGTTGTGGGATGACATTCAGACTTGGGCTGTAGCTAAGCACAGAAAGTCCATAGTAAGTACTGAACTGAACAGCTTCACTAAAACAACACACACACACATATATATATATATATATATACAACACATCAAAATTTCTCATAGGGTGCTACTGACATGGAATTTCCACTAGAAATTAAGTTATGTGTAATAATGTTAAATAACAGAGGGAAAAAGCATTGGACACATGCAGAAAGTTAGGTGGAAAAAGGTACGGAAAGCCAAGACATCAGCTGAAACCTGTCAGTGATCAGAAGCCATCCTGCCCCTTTCAGTGCAAATACATATCAGCTGGTTCAGTCCAAACTGATGGCCTATAAAAAGGTGTGTCATTACCAAAAGAACAGAACATAGTCTGGTCAGATGAGAGCAAAATTGAACCATAACACGCACCATGTTTGGAGGACAAAATGCACTGCACACCCCAAAAACACCAAACCAACAGTGGACTTTGGAGGTGGGAACATCATGGCGTGGGGCTGTTTTTCTGCATATAGTACTGGAAAACCTTATATAACTGAAGGGAGGATGAATGGAAAAATGTACAGAGACATTCTTGAGAAAAATCTGCTGCCATCTACCAGAATGATGAAGATGAAACGAGGGTGAACATTTCAGAAAGACAATGATCCCAAACACAGAGCCAAGGAAACTCTCACAGAAAAAGAATAAAGCTGCTAGAATGGACCAGCCAATCACCTGACTGGAATCCAACTGAAAATCTATGGAAAGAACTAAACATCAGAGTTCATAGAAGAGGCCCACAGAACCTAAAAGATTTAAAGACTGTTTGTGTGGAAGAATGGGCCAAAATCACACTTGAGCAATGCATGCGACTAGTTTCTCCACACAGGAGGCCTCTTGAAGCCTCATTACCAACAAAGGCTTTAGTACAAAGTATTAAATAAATATCATTGAGCATGTTCAATACTCTTTCCCTCTGTTATTTTACATTATTACACATAACTTAATTTCTGAACTTACTTGTTTTGGCTTCTTTTTATGTATGGAAAACTTGGGTGGTTACCAACACCTGGTGAAAATGTCATGTCAATAGCACCTTTACAAATATGTTTATTGTGAAAAATCTTGATGTGTTCAGTACTTATTTTACCCGCTGTATGTTGTGTTTATACCCACCATGACTTTTGCACTGGAGTTTTAACCATAGCTAATGTTGCAAGAGTAAATGTCGCATTTCAGAAAAGTATTCAACTGCAAACTGATCAATATTTAATGGTCTTGGGATCATTTCACTGCGGTAGGACAACACACATGGGTTACAGACAAAATAAACATTATAGTTGCCACGCTCATGGTTATGCAAGTAAAGCCAGCAAATGTACTTGCATACACTTGCTGACATGTGTAATGGCTTAGTGGTGTGTTGGTAATAACAGGCGCTCCTAGTGGAAAAAGTGCAAAACTTTTCTGAGCTCATGAAAAAGGTTTCTGTGAATAATTTATCCAAAAATGTTAAAGAAAGGTCACTGGTCTTGCAGAGTTTCTTTAGGCAAAACTGAATCATGCAACCTTACACCAACTGAAAAATAAAGCAGTCTAACTGTAAAGTTTTATATTAAAAGAAACACATTATTTTTTCATTAAGGTCTGTGTGATACATGTGAACTACAAGACTGAGGACCACAGAAAAAGAACCTGATCCAAATGGGGTTAAAAAACAACAACAAAATGAAATGGTACGTCCAAACTGATCAACACATGTGCGGTACATCCTCAGGGCTTCATAAACTGGATTGATTAGATCTGAGTGTGACAGATGTGTGTTGCACACTGCATGTAGTGTAACCATGCTTCAAATGGAAGGGTAATGGAAAGCCCTTTCACGTCACTGTCATCACTTCTACCCAACGCTTCATGGGCTCTGGAGCACAAAGTGTTCCGGACATTTTGAGGCGAAAACAAACAAGAGGGAAAATAAACCCTCCAAAATAGCACACTAACGCACAATGAGTAACAATGTTTTCAAAGAGCCATCAGACTCGATCAACGTCAACAAGATGCATGACTGGCCTCCTCCTACTGGTGTTGTACGGTTTCTAGTGTATAAGGCTAACAGTGACAGACAGCAGCCCCTGATTATTTCATCACTGAGCAAGGTGTTCTGAATATAGTGTGGACTTCAAAAGCAGAAACCTCTCAGCAACTCAGCATAAACTAGTTTCCTTCTTGTAGTTAAAATGCATCTGTCCATGCCACTCACAGCACCGAGAGATAAAATGGACAAGTTTAGTGACAAAGACAACCTCCAGAGATGTATCCACAGTGTGTGTCTTTATTAATCTGCTTAAGATATGCATTGTCTCACTATGTAAAAATAGGTCATAACAACAATACAAATATAATAATAAAAACAAAAACGAAAAAAAAAAATGAATCAATCATTTACTTCACTGCTAGATAAACAAACTGAAATTACCATACCTAAACTGTGGAGCAGTGCCGGTGTCTGCAGAGCTGAACATTCATCCTAATAAATTAAGCATCCAAGACAGAAGATGCTCCATTCAGACAGCACACAAGTGACTCATGTATAATAGATGAGTGACTCAGTGAGTTTTGCGTTGGGGCTGGTGGGTGTTATCAGCTGGAGCATTAATGCAAATGTGCAGCAGGCGGTGACACTTTGCTCCCACTCTACCCCCTAGTCCTGGAGCAAAACCCCCTTTTGGGTCCATGTCTGTTCTGATGCAGGGTTTCCTAATAATATCACTCTCTGCCATGAAGTGTTTCTGTGACAGTCTTTCCGTCGTCACATGTGTCTAACAAGCCGTCACACCTGGCCAAACATACTTTTACACCTACTTTTTGGTGTAAAATACCAGATACAACTTCAGGGTAAACAGCCTCGGTTCATTCAGCAGCTTTCTGTGCACTATTTTACTAAACCGTTTTGACCTTTTGCTCACAGACTTGAGGGTGTGGTGCTGAATGCAAATGCCAGTACAACCCTTAAGACAGAAGATCTCTGTAACCATGACTGAAGGTGGACTTTGTAATGATTGAATTTTAAATGGAGATATCCAACGCTGTAACTCAAACTACTGTTACTGCAAGAACATGCAAAAAAAAAAAAAGGGTTTGCTTTTTAAAAAGCACTTTCCATTAGTCATTTGAGAAACCACTGAAACCACATATCGCTGCAGAGAAACATGAAATGGCCACTAGATTTTATATTATCAGGTATTGCAATGGTCTGCATCTAAGCGGTCACATTGACCCATGATGCAACAAGCAACAATAACTGCTGGTGTCTGTATAAACTAAAATATACCTGTATTTGGTCCCCGGTTTAGACATTTACCTCATATGCACAGGCCCATAAAGAGAAGATTAGATATATTTTACACATACACAGGAGGCTGCAATTACCATATAGATTACAGTAAGACTGTCAAACTGTGGAACAATAACAATCAGGGAGCTATTACCATGAAGAGAAAGCATTTTTTATCTGAGTCACTAAGAGAACACTTGAACAGTGGAAACATGTACTGCCTGGACTATAACCACCGGGTACCGACTGAGAGACAACATCGGGACATTGTCCTAAAGAGACGAAGGACGATGTCCCTGGAGGTCATTTAACATCGTAATATGTGCAATATTATTACTGCTCAATGTTCGACACTTTTACCATTCACTGTTTGCCCCTTGGAATACAGAACATTGTTGCTCTTTCATTGCTGATGCTTTGAGCACTTATGGAACTCTCTTGCACCGCCTTTATGTTTGTTACCTCACATTTAGCTTAAATACGGGGAGTCTTGCGTGGAGCATTTCTTTGCCCCGAGAATTCTGAACCCACTCTACCATGTCAGCCCCCTGGAATATGGGCTGCTCACTGCAACTGGATTGAAATGATGCAACACGCATGCACTGCCTTAATGTATGTTTTTGTCAGTTTTCGTTTATAATGTGTGCTTTCAAATTGCAAGTCAGAAGTGTTACTCTGACATTTCACTACTGTTTTAACCATCCACACACTCTTTGATAATAAGTGTTGTCCTAAAGGGAAGAGATACTTTGTTCTGATTATTGCCATGTGTTTTGTACACACTTATTCCATTGTTGTAGATTGTTTATTGACGTTTTGCTTTGTTTTGCAGTAGTTTGTTCTGATTCTTATTTTTGTATTGTCATGTAAACTCAACAGACTTTTCAGTGTAATATCCAACAATCAAGTGCAATTCAATAGTTTTGGATATGCCAATATTGTTTATTTTTTTATTCTACTTTATTTTATTATTAATCTTTTACAGTCCACTATTTACTCGTGTTATTTTTCGGCCCCTTTGTATGCTGTTGCAATTCCCCATCGCAGGACAAACAAGGTTTTGTAATTCAAATCTAATTCTCCTCTCACTTTTAATTTTTTTGTATACTTGTTTATACCTGTTTAACGTCATTAAGACCAAACCATGCTGTATAACAAACCCGTCTACTACTTAGACGGGACTTACTGTTTGATTATTACTCAGAGAAGCAGTCAGTTGTTCAAAAACAATTTAGAAAAGAAACCCACAAAAACACAATCTGGCCTCAGAAAAGAACTGTCTGCCAACTCCCTGACTTGCTGGAGGCTGTTTCAAGTTCTCCAGGTCCAGCCAAAACCTCGGTTAATATAGTTCAATTCACTACTGCTGCATTATTCCACCAACAGAATTTTATACAGGTGTATTTAGCTGCACTTTGTTACTTTCTTTTGAAGGCAGGCAACATGGTATTACGGTGACAGAAGAACTAATTGTTCTGCCACAATAAAATCTGACTAGACGTCTGATGACCTCTCTCTGGTTTGTCAGGGCTTTTACACTGAACACTCCACTGATGCAGGCGACAGAGCAGTAGAAGCTAACAAACATTGCTTTACCAGTCCAGACTGTCTAGATTAAATAATACAACAGGGACATTTGGCTGGATGTTATGCTTGCAGTATGCATTAGTGTTCTCTGCTGTTTAATGTGTCTAGTTGGTACAGATGGTTGCACTAAGTTGCTCTAATTCCTCTAATGTATGTTATGCTTATTTCACTTTGATTACACATTCTGTATCCAGTGCCCACATTTTAGTACATGTGAAAAAGGACTGTAATGTGATTAAGGTGGCCGTTTGGGGCTACCAAAAACTGATTTTCTTGATGCAATCTACCACATTAAGGCAAATGGACATATACAGCATCTATTCTGAAAAATGATCTGCTCATTTCATTTTAAAACTACCAGGTGCTCATACATCAGATTATGTCCTAAATGGGCAGAAGGAGACCGTGACAGTTTAAAATGAACTGAGTGCTTTTTGTGCATCTAAAGGGACGCTTGAGTTTGTCATATTTCAGGCAAGTGTTTGGGGTTTCGGGTCCGACGTCATGCATTGTTTCATTCTTCCAAAACTAGAGTCTGAAACTGTAACATTTGAATCCTACAATTAAAAAATATCCTGTAACAAAACAATGACAGCTTCCTTGGATTTTTGTTATTATGATTATTTCATTCAGAATTGTATTGCGCAAATAGAGACTGCAAACTCTGAGAGGGTGTTAAAAATCTGATAGACTTATGTCAGACAAATTCTAAATCGATTTGTTTCAGATCAGTTATTTTTGTTGTTCTGTTGGCCCATTTTGCATTTGTTATGACGATTATGGCCCAGGACTACAAGTAGTTGAGGTTAGAACAGTTGGGTTTATCTAGTCATTTCACCACTGTCAAAGTCTTATTCATGATACATTCTAATTAGGGCTGTGAAAATTAACGCGTTAACTCGGATTAATCCATCGTCACGATTAATTTGATTAAAAACTTTAACACAATTAATCCATCTGCAGTACAGAATGATTCGTAGAGTTACCATCATGTGCAAATGTGCAGCATGTTCGTCCTCTACGTGGGACATTTGAGTATGAAAAACAAAACAAAAAACAAGATGGAACAGTGGACCAACATAAAGTATTACGCACACTCTACAGGAAGGAGTTTTCTTTTGACCGAAGCACTTCCAGCCTAAAATAGCACATTAACACCGAGCATATGTTAGTCGGGGATTCTGCTAGCACTTTGGCTAATGCATCACCCAGCTTCACAGAGACCAACCAAAACAAACCGAGACAAAGACAAGCTTACAGTTTCTTTTCATATGAGGCTAGAGACCAGACATGCTAATGTTACAATTAGTGCAAAAAATGAATCCGTGCAAAATACAATCTGAACAGTGTTAAGTGTAACGAGGTTGTTTCTCCTCATTTTCTTGGACTTGTTTTAATTGTTAAACCGTGCTGCTGGTAGTCCCTGAGGGCCTAATGAAGAAATCAATTTGTTGACTCTACTATAAGTCTGAGAGGGACCTTGAATTAAATAGAACACTGAGCAGCTATCATAGCATAAACAGTTGTATTTTGTACACATCAGGCAAAGAAGATCACACGTTTTCTTGTTAAAAACTTCATTTGAAGTTTGACTGAAATTGTTTGTAGTTGTAAAGATACACGTGATTGATTCAACTTTGCTTTTCACCTTTGGACAAAACAAAATGGAACAAAGTGACAGACACCAACATGAAACTAGCTCTTGTGTGAAGCTCATTACGCTCAAAATGGAGAGACAAAATTTCTTCCTATTAGTTCCTACTATTATTGGGCCAAAATGAGGAGTTAATGGCATGTTGGATACACAGGAAATGCTTTGTTAATATCCCATGCTATAATGGCTTAATAGATATAGTGAAGACAAAGTGGAAATTGGATTGTACTTGGGAAGGAGCTATTTAAATCCATTGCATTTTGGATGAAACGCATGAACTAGAAGTCAATTCATTGTTCATTTGGTTGGTTTGTTTCGATTAAACAAGACAGTGTTATGATGGTTAAAGCACAGGACCAACACACAGCAGGTGAAACATGTGATCAGCTAGATAACAACAGGTTGCTGTAAGTTATTTATTCTACACAAGGCTTCGTGCGATCTTTGAAAAATGTGTTCAAACCATTATTTCTGTTTGACCACTGGTCAAGATGAAACCATGGGCTTTATTCAATCATTTTAAAAATATTGATGAAAAGCAAATCTTTATGCCGTGTTGTGCAGCCATGTGTGCAACTGATAAAAAACTATTTGTGAATTACAGAAACAACAACTGATCACTTGGTACGTTCTCTGTGGGGGGAATCACTCATCACTTGAACAGGTTGCAGCCAGGATAAGTGAAAGAAAGTCTTCCTGTGGAATATAAACTAAGCTTGTTTGACAGCTCTTACCAATTTGAATCGCAAAGTAGTAAGATAAAATAAGATAAATAGAAATATGTGATGTCTTTTTATGGAAACTAGGAATGAATTCCATATGCAAAAATGAAAACAGACTTAATTCCACTCATTCAAGTGAATAAAATATTCATAATTGATAGTACCATTTTGATATTCGCAGTGTATTTTAAAGCACTGCTTTTGTTATATTGTATGTTACTCTACATGATATGTATGTCCTTGTTACGTGCGATGCATAAAGGTGACATTAGGTTACTGAGCATCCAGTAATGACGTCAGACACTCTCTTTCCTTTCATTTAGTTAAATTGAGAAAATTCACCACATGCTTTCAAGACCAGAAACCTCTTACCAACAGGGTGTGCTCAGTCTGTAGTCTGACTGAAAGCACTCTGTGACAGATGTGGCTTTCATCCATCAGGATCAAACAACAAGGATGAAATGCTTCTAGAATGTATTTATTTATTTATTTATTTGATTTGACCGACAACAATCACAAGACATGGTATTTGTTAAATTTAAATTTGTGAAAAGCTTTGACTAATGAGTTTATGTTGATGAGCTTCTTTTCTATTCTTTGATTCTCATCTTTGTCTTCATTGGTGGATAACTATGCTTCAAGGGTAAAAACATCTGATGTTCATGGTGCTTTGAGGTTGTTCAATAAAAACATAATGTTGCCATGGAGTCTGTGAGGTAACGAGTGCAGCCTGACCCTTTTTAAAAGCATGTGTGTGTTTATTTTGGCGAGGTATGTCAGATAATCGATGAGCAGTTCATGTTGGCTGTGTTCTCTCAAATGCACAGGATGCTGTAGGAATACACACAATCATATATGCTGCATGTGGCTGCTCTGTACGTCAGCCAGTGGAAATGTACACAATGTTAAATGCAAAATGTCAAATGAATGCTGATATGCATCCCTGTGGCTAAAGCATTTATCACTGACCTTTAGTCTCAGTTTTTGCACACAGTCACGAACAGTCACAAACATCTGAAAGCCATAGGCGCAAAGTTTCTACTCAGGAAGAATGTGAACATGCTGGGTCCTTCTTTCACAGCCACTGAAACGATCTCATCATTTAACAGAAACAAAGGACTACTGTGTGATATTATAAAATAACCATTTTGGTATCAAACTGTACCTCATGCTTCTCAAAATCAGGATTGCAAGCAAACAGAATACCATAAATGGTGGTACTCTTTCTGCTACTCATTCTTTGCTAGCATCTTATTACTTTCAACAGGCCCAGTGCATGGTGATTTTTATTGGCTAATCCTGGAATTGGAATTTTTGTTGTCAATCTATGCCACTTGCAGAGGATTTTCCACTTAATGGAATGATCTTTAGATCTTGGCGTGATGACATTACACACTGATAATATGTCAGAGGTCTAAATAAGACAAGTTTAATGTGTCATTCAATATTGAAGTCCTAATTGTTGGCAAATGATTTCAATATGAGGGATTTGATAGTGTAATAAATGTTGAGCTGCACTAAATCAATTTTATTTATTTATTTATTTATTTTTACCCATTTCAGTTCTGACAATTATTGTAACATTCACAATTTTAGGAGTTACTTGTTTGAGTAGATCATATTTATATGGTGACTTCAGCGGCAATTTCTTTCCATTGGTAAAACTACTTCAGTAAAGAAGGAGCATATTTGCTTTAACATGTTCCTGACAGTATATATATATACCAGAAATATAACATCAAACCAAATGGGAACACAGTGCAGTACATTACAGAACAATACCGGCTGAGACTGTGTACACTGCAGACATGAAAACACCTCCTGATAAAGACTCACATAAGCCTTGTTCCCAGGCACCAGAAAACCTATGTTCTCTACTACTGACACGAGTCATTCAATGCCATAAACTCCGTAACCTTCTCTGGAATATTTTTTAATCTTGATGCTACCTCATGGAAACTTTTCTGTTCTTTGAAATGCAGTATTCAGTGTTTGTTTTGCACCTTATTCCTGTGTGTACTCCGTGTGTGTTATGATGTGGCTGGTTTGCAGGAGGCGAATCAAGGTGATGGTACTGAACGATCTCCTGCTCACAGATTGTGCATCGTGCAATTTACACTACAGGGATGTGGTTGTGCTTTACAGCAGACCTAAAACCAAAAACTACAACCAGGACATCCCAACTGGAAACATATATTCCATATCCATTTATTTATTTATTTTGCAATAAGAATTTAAACTGTGACAGCTAGTCTCTAACAACATGTGCTGTCAATTATGGGACATTCAATAATAATAACAGTACAAAAAGTAATAAATAGTAATGTTAACCTCTGTGTTTACTTTATCTTTTGCACTATAAAATATTTAAAGCTGACATTTCTTTTATTGATTGTCAATAGATATTTTTGAGATGTTTAAATGTGAACACATGACCTTTACTAAATGCCCAGAAGACTGTTTATTTACCATCAAATCAACGTATTCAGAAACAGTCACTAATGCATGCATTGAATTAAAGATAGGTTCTAGGTTCATCTGATGAAAGCTGCACAATAGATTTTCCATTTGTAAATGTAAAATGATTATCTGTCTCTGGGTAGTCAAAATGAAACCTTAAGAATACAGCTAGGTACCTGACCAAGTCATAAATCATAATGACAAACTGTTAACCTGCAGCTAAAACTCTGGTCTGAGCTGTGATGATATGAACTAATGTGCCACACACAACTACAAAAAGGATGAAGTCAAGTCAGTAGCTCGGATAGTTTAATCTAAAATGATGCTGAATTTTTGTGACATCAAATTCTGAGTCATCTCAACTTGTACTTTTCATCAGTGTGTTGAACATGGTAATGGTGGGAGGGCTCCCTCTTATTACCAACTCAAGAAGACAAATGCCGGGGCTGATGAACAATCACTGACAAGTGAACGAGCCACACATCATAATTGCTGTGTCACACAATAAATATCAGTCATTAGCAGCTGGGAAAGAATAGCTGCAAGATGTGTTGGACATAGTCGTTTAGTTAATTCATCAGCTGCCCCGCTTTGCCTCAGGGGACACAAAATAACAATTTGCTATTGTTGTAATTCTGTTTATGGGGATTAGCATTTTTCTTTCCATGTACTGATACACATTTCCAACATGGTCAAAAATATTCAGTCAAAGTCAAGTTGTGCAATCGTTTCATAAAATGTTTCTGGTTTGAGTAGGAGTAAGAATTTAACAGGATATGTTTTTTTCCTTATTGTAAATATATTTGGCAGTTAATAAAAACACATCTAAGATTTAAGAGTTAACTTTTTGATTTTCACATAGAAGAACTCCTCTTTCCATAAAATTTCAAAGATGTTTAGATCTATGCTTGGAGGAAGTCGTAGATTCTTTTTGGCCTAATCTTGCTGTTCATAAACAACCCCCAAATTTGTTTACCAGTGTGTCAGGGGGTATCATCATCCTGGAATGTGGGAACATCAAAGAGGAAATGTGTTTTTACCTCAGGTGCAATTCTTTCTGTCTCCAAAATGGATGTTACATCACTATGCAGAGCAGTCAGACAGAATTACTAGACTTTGTGTGCCATGACCGATCCAATGCCACATTTCACTGTTATATATACTGTATTCTTTTAATGTAGACCAAAGTTAAACTTTAAGATGAGTAAGTGTATGACCTCTCTCCAAGTTTTCCATTTAGCTGCGATTATGCCCAAGAACCAGGAAGTTTCTGCCAAACTCCTTCCATTAAAAAGCTAATAGCTTAATGTTCTGTTGTAATTGTGAACCACAGTATACTTTTGCAGTTGTTAGGAATGATATATGTTGCTGTTTAGAATCTATGCTCCACTGAAAGTGTTTCACAGCTGCTTCTTGGGTCACATTTCATTATTAAGGTGTTGTTACAACCACTGAAACCACAATTTGGCCCCTTTGCAGCTCTATTAGCTACATACAATGATCGGTCATAAATTTTTGACCACCTTACAAACACCAGTGACTGTATATGTTTGATGTGTCTCTTCTGTCAGACTTTGGCTGATCTGTGTATGTTGCCATGTCAATACAATATTTGCTATTTTGAACCAAACACAAAGCACTTCTGAGATTAACCAGATGGAAATGGGCAAAGAAGTGAACCACCTCAAAGATAGAAAGCCACGTACCATTCACATGAATCAGTGTATTCTGACCACAGCACCAGTTCCATACTATAGTCCAGTAGGTGGTCAAAGTTTATCTTCGCCTGAGCTTTAGTAAACAGTATTTTACCCCACGTATGATGGCAGCCATGACATCATTCCTCTCTGGATCCAGGTGATTCTCTTAGGAAACCAACTGATCTGACATTTGAGCTGAAAAGAACTAATATAAGTCAACGTTGCCATGGTTGAGTCAAGCCTCTAATGCAGCTAAAAGGTCATCAGAATCAGACTTCCTTCAGGACATGTGATCTTCAGGTAATCTGGAATGAATCATTTTTATGTAGCTGCTTCTGAAAGCGATTTAATCATTCAAAAAATTAAGTGTTTAGTCACAAACAAAGTAATCAGCTTTTTAAGCCTGCCTGCGTCAATGCTGAGGTGTACCTCTAGACATTAATATTAATACCTTTTTTGAGTACAGTCATCACAAATTCATCAAGGGGCATAACAAACTGAGCTCTTGTTCCCTCCAGCCTTTTGGAGCTGACATTTCCTCTGTGAGGGAGAACTAAACCAGGTCAGCTCACAGCAATTGCCTGAAAATACAGGACACCACTGGGATCCAGAAAGACATTCTCCCTAATGGGTAGAGAGAGGGGGCAACATTTCTCCACATCTAAACTGTACGCCCCAGCGGACAGACCAGGAGACATTTTTGATGAACAGTTATCTATTTGTGGATGTGTTTTTCAGCCACAGAGCCAGTTAACACTGCAGCACAGATAATGACTTGACACACGTCTCAACAGAAGTGGTAAGAGCTCGGTAAAGGGTGTTACTTTGAACATTTAGCACTTTTAAAAGGTGAAAAAAATATGACTGGGTATATGCACATACCGTTAAAAAACAAAATAATAATAGTCCTGCAGTATATATCTAGAAAAGCATAAAAATAAAACAATTCAAAACTTCCAACTCTGCCTTTTGCTTGGAACTTTGTAAAGTGGGAAACTAAATCTAAGGGATCATCCTGTGCTCCCTGATGAGAAACATGTTGATGTTGTCACCCTTAAGACAAGAATGGTTGCAATTAACATTTCAGGGGCTCAGCAGAGAGTAATTGATGTTGAGTGGTGCACAAACTACAACAGTTATTTAAAAACTAAAGGTCAGTAGCAACACCAGAATACATCAATCAGGCATAACATTATGACCGGCCTCCTAATACTGTGTATGTCTTCCTTGTGCCTCCAAACCCACTGTGACTCATCATGGACATTGTCACAAGACGATCAATGTTAATTACTTCTTCTGTCAGTGGTTTTTATGTTGTGGCTGATCGGTACATATTATGATGATATGATTAGTGAATCATTTTTCACTTCAACAAGCAATATTGGTTATTAGTAATAATAATAATATTCAAACCCGGTTATCACCTTACTCTGCACAATGTGATCAGTGCCAAACTTCCCTGGCTGACTACTCACTGCAAATTAACTGAGGTGAGCAATATGATTCAATATGATTGAAAATTCAAAGTTAAAATTAATACTTTCTCACTCAGTTCATTTAATTAACAACATGATCTCGAATTAATAAACATGTTAATTCTGTTAAAAAAAAGAGCAGCAGAGTGGTGACATTAATGATGGAATACTACTTATACTTGTGATTTATTCCATTTATCCTGTCCATGTTTGCCTTGGGAGACTTTTTTTTTCCATCACCATCACACCTAATCCAATAGCTGCATGATACATAGCTCAATTTGTCAATGAAACTAAATATTTGCTTAGGGAAGACAAAAGACTGGATGTCCTTTGACTTATTAAAGTTAAATTCAGAAGAGACACATCCAACAAATCCAGCCAGAGATGTAAGGTTTGTTATCTTGATCTGCAGCATCAGGAATCCAGTCTGTAGATATGTTCAAATCAGTACTCTAAAATTAAAAGAAATTATTTACCGATATACCAAAGTCATATCCTTAAAACCACTGACAGGAGAAGTAAATAACATTGACCATCTTGTAACAATTGAATGTTCTGCTGGCAAACTATTGGACCTGGCATTCATGTAGATGTTACCTAGACATGTAGCACCCACCTAGACCAGGCCAGACCAGACAGTCCCACCCCATAGCGATGACACTATGTTGTGTTCTATTCCTTCCATCATCCTTCATAAAGAACAAACCTGTATGGCCAGAAAAGGACCAGACAGCAGGTAAAAACCAAATATAAGAACATTCTGCAGTCTGGTGAGTTACTTTAGTGTAGCATAAATAGCAATTATTAATTGAAGATAGATTTGTTGTTTACTGACAATGCATTTCTGTACAATTTTAGCAGTTTTAAAAAAAAATTTTAAAAAATGGCACAGGGCTGGTCCACCCTGCCAGCTGACCCCAGCAGAGGAGCTGGCAGTGGATCTTAATAGAGGGAGGCCAGTGATGGAGGGGATCCAGGGAGGGAGCATGATGCACTTAGTAACTTAGTAGTAGCTTCTTAAGAGGTATATATTGCAGTTCCACTGCAGATTAAACTCATTTGACAACATTATACTATCTGACTTAGGATTTGCTTGCAGTATCTGGGGACACGGTTGCGCTCTTGGACCTGCCAGAAGATGATCCAGTTAGTACTGTACGTTTTATTGAATTACAGGCTTGGCATGTCCTTTCAAATGTCGATACAAGTTCTGTTGATTCATGTAAGCATGTATATGGCAGGAGGATGGCACATCTGATAGATCCCCTGCCTATTTAGTCCAAAATGAATATGAAGTCAGTGATGTGTTACATAGGGACTGCACAGCCTCAAAAACAGGCTGGTAACATTGTATATATGCTGTAAATCTATGTGTTGCACAAATACTGTTAATTGACATTTCTTCTTCAAAATCAGTAAACCTTAAAAGTTCTGAACACCTGAAAAAACTGACAGAGCTGGCAGAACTCAATTTTCAAAGAGAAAAAACTGTAACTGGTGGAGCTGAACATGGAAACTAAAAGGAGAACACTGGGGAAACTGGACCTAGAGATGCAGATATTGGAACATGAGGTGAGTATTCCAGTGAACACTGTTACTGTGTTTGTCATGGAGTGTATTATTCCTTGTGACTTTTGCTCTCTCTCCTCCAGATGACTCAAAGCAGAGAAATGGTGTTTGTAAATTAAAATTACAAACACAGAAACAGAAAATAATTGTGTCCTTTTTTCTTTCACCATGAAAGTGGGTTATGGAATTGATTTTAAGAGGTAGGATTTTGAAATATGAAAAGAATTATCAGAAGAGTTGTCCAAGAGCCAAGGACCACGTGTGGAGTGCTTCATGAAAGACTTGGAATTAGCAGGTACAATTGTTTCACAGAAAACAATAAGCAATGCACTCAACGGCCAAGGCCTGTTTGCACCCTCACCACGCAAGACTCCATTTCTGAAGAAAAAGCATGTTGAAGCTCGTTTAAAGTTTGCTGCACAACATTTGGACAAGCTGTAAAATACTGGGAGAACATAGTCTGGTCAGATGAGAGCAAAAATGAACTCTCTGGATGCCATAACACACACCATGTTTGGAGGACAAAATGCACACCCCACATTCTTGTGTGGAGGAATGGACTAAAATCACATCTGAGCAATGCATGTGACTAGTTTCTCCACACAGGAGGCGTCTTGAAGCTTCGTTACCAACAAAAGCTTTAGTACAAAGTATTAAATAAATATCAGTGAGCATGTTCAATACTCTTTCCCTCTGTTATTTTACATTATTACACATAACTTAATTTCTGAATTTCTTAATTCTATAATGTGTGGCTGGAAGTAGTAGCCTGAATGTTTAAGTATCACGCTTATTCTCACTAGGGTGGCGGGGGGGTCGCTGGATCTTTTTCCCCTCTTTCTCTTATCGGCCCCTTTTTTACATCTCTATTGTATTGTAGCCACTTGAGTAAGGTCCGATTTTGTTGCATCTTTTTGAAGCTTCCAATGTTGGTGTTGTATTAATAAGGAAAAGACTCCAAATAAACCTTCTTGCTTTTTTGAATGGGTTTTTTGTTAAAGGAATATACAAACAAAGAACAGAAATGTCAACAGTGACAAAATGTGAAAAATATGGGAACAAAGAAAACAAAGGCAGTTACAGAAAGAAAGCGAAAGAAAGAAAAAATAATTAAACTAAATGATAATGTGTTTGAGGGAGTAAGGAGCTCATCTTATGATGTAGTCTATGCTGTTCAGTTTATGTGAGAGGCAGGCCAACTTCAGCACTATCACAGTAATAATGAGTTGGGGTTTTCTTCATTGCACGTACAGACATGAACCAGTAGTTTCATCCTGACAACCACTAGAAGATGATAAATACCCATGAATGGCGAGTTTCTCCAATAAGTGGATGTCAGAGTCTTAAAGATCCTATTGGGAGTGTGAGACAGCTCAGGAGTTACCAGTCTTTGATTTTGATTGAACAGGTATGTTGGCTTTAAAATATGGAATTAGAGCATATTTCTATGTCTGGAAAATGACTTTCTGCAGCTGAGAAATACTGAAGGCAGAAATCAGTTTGAGATGTGAGAGGCATTCTCAAGTGTAGCTGTAGCGCTGCTGATGTCCAGTTAGATGAAGTCTGATTTCCATCATTTGGACTTTTGTTCAGTCTGTTTGACAGCTACCGTGAACAGATGGTTTATTTATTTTACTGGTGTCTGTAGGCACAATGGCAGCAACTGGCAATAAAACTTACTGTATCAATGTTGGCAATGTTTTTATTAGATCCTGACATGTTGTACTTCCATGGATGCTACAGGGCCCACAGAATGACTTTAAAATCTTTACTTTTTAAGGCCTGGCACTTTAGTTGTAATCCACTTTTGTTAAACTTTAAATTTTTCAACCACTAATGTCTTCTATCATACTCAAAAACCTTGACACAAACAATAGTGACTCTTGGCTCTCTCTTTAATGCTGCTACACAATATTTAAAGTCAGCTCCAAGATCTTGCATCTTGTTACTTACCGCAAACCATCACCTCAAATAAATCATCTTATGTAAATATACATGTACTTAGTCCAATGGATAGGAGAAATATTGAAGTGCTACTTACAGCTATTTCCCCCAGCATTACAAACATTAAATCAGATGAGTATTGATTTGGAATAGAGTGGTTTATCTGTGTAGTCAACACAACTGTTCCCACCAAGAGTTGAATTTGCTTTTTTTTTTTGCTTTTCTTGGCTCCATGAGTGGCCACTTTAAACTGGTTCCAAATGAGAGTCAGGGCGTATAGATAACAACGTAAAAATAGCCAACTAAAATTAGCCTTTTATATTTTTATTAAGGCTGGGTGAAGGGTGAGTACCATCACAGACCATTAGCTGTCCACCTGAGTGTCTTAGCTCAAATTAAACTAAACCCTTTGGCCATTTTTGAATGAGCTTGATAAGTATCCAAACAAATATAAAACGACAGCTGACAGGACACACAAATCCTCCTGGCGGTCGAGCTTTTGTCATAAGCCACCATCCAACACTTGCACCTTTTCCAAAAGTGCTCTTTTTACAGCCCTGCTTGGTTGAGCTAGGGGTTCAGAACAGTCATGCATGTTATGTCTGAAACCAAGCCTATATGTTTTCACTGGCAATCAGCCTTTTCTGCCTTTTATAAATGAGGACGTCCAGTGAACATCCAATGAAAAAAAAATAAATAGGGGTGTATTCATTTTTTTAAGTGGGTGGAAGTGTCAGAACATTTTAGCTCAAATCACCTATTGACTATGATGAATAATAAAAAATATAGGAGTAATTAACTTCTCACATATTTCCAAAATCAAAGGGTAACTCTGCACCGGCATATAGCAAATTTACATCTTGGCAACCACCCAGTCTGAAAATGACTGACTGATACACATGAAAGAACGGTGTGATATTTGAAAAAGCATGTGGATGTTATGCAAAGGCACACAGAATAATGTGGGCACTAAAGTCATTTTCAACTCTGTCACAGATGCCAGCGGATGGCTCATCACTCATGGAAATCGCCTCCTGCTCCCAATGTGCAACCACCTCATCAAACACTCCAACCACTGATGAGTTCTCCCTTTAGAAACACACATCTTACTTTCTCTCCTGCTCAGTCTTTCCTCTCTCATCCTTTACACACACAGATGAGTACAAAATGCCTCAAATGAATCCTACCTAGAGAGAAAGGAGCTGGAAAGTTGACAACCAAAACACTAATGAAAAACAAATCCCTTCTGAAAGGAAGTGCAGCCAAACATTCATCATTCATTTCTGACTGCAAATCCTCTTTTGGCATTTCACCATCCCATTGTCTCCAGTCATACCTGTGCATGTTTCCCCTCATATGCACTAACAAATCCTGCTGTAATGCCAAAACTATGAGCAGTTACCAACGGATTCATGAAATATGAAACAGAGCAAAGACCAAAGAGTTGCTGAATAGCTTTTTAGAAAGTAATAATAAAAAAAAGATATTGATAGAATCTGTCTTTGATGTTCCATTTCACCTCATGTCAAAGTTCAGCATAATATTTTTTAGAGTCAGCTCTAACTGTAGTTCATAAGCAGACCTTTAGGTAGCTGCTTTAATATTTTTCTTCCAGTCCTGCAGTCACTGGGGGCGAGGGCTGAAACAGACTTGGGATGTGACAGTCATACTAAGCAGCAGGTAAAAGCCGTAGGGTCGAGCAGGTGCAGGTATTGGAAACATGCATCATTATAACAGAATTACTGTGTTCCTTCTGCTCTGTAACAATCAGGAGAGACAAAGTGAGATATGACGAGATGACGCGTGAATCACAGATACCACCCATGCACTGGAGGAAGCATTTCAGTCATTCCTACCTCCAGAGACGGAGAGAAAGTCCAGGGTCTTTGGGTGTATTTTGGGAGAACGGGTCGTGTAAGCGAGCTGTTAATTAATTACTATACCATGTTAAGTCTGCTGTACTTGAGCTGAATAATGAAACGCCCCTGGGCTAACATTTTTTTCCGTGCCAAGGCCTAGATTCATACTAGTACATTAAGAAATGAAAGGTACTCTAAATTCTCAAACTGTGGCTATTTATATTATTATTAATTATACACAGGTGCCTGTATTTAACAGATAAGGCTGTTTCCCGTCTTCTTTAACTGTGCTTCATCATACTATAGGAGGACAGATTCCTTACTCTGCTGCAGATTCTCTCTCTATTTTAATGTCTTCATGCAGTCATCAGTTCCATTTGCTCCTCCTTTGAAATGTCCTTATTTTTTTGTTTAGCTCAATGACACTGCACATCAGTTTGAAATGTTGTAATAAAAGCATTTTAAAAGATCAATAAAATGTGTCTCATGCAACGTGACTTGTGAGGCTAAAGAAGGGGAAAATGTCAAAAAGGTAAAAGTCGACTTTACTGATCCTCACCAGGTCTCACTGATCTAGAATGAGCCAGCATCATCACAGTACAACATTCCAGAGAACCCCTCTGTGTCCACTGTGACTAGAGTTCTAAAATCTGATGAAGTTCCTTCCCAGTGGTCAGCTGTTCATTTTCCCGTGGACACTTCACTGTGAACATTCACAAGAAAGCCTCTTTCGATAAGAGAAAACACCAAACACTGTTAGCTTACTGAGCCGTCAGTAAACGCTGTAAGCACTGGACTTCTTTACTTAACTACAACTACATTCACTTAATCAGCTGATTGGATGCTTCGTAAATGTTGCACTGATGGATGGATGTTGTTAGCTTGTTCTACCTTTAAAAACGTGCCTTATATGTGAAATGAGCTCAAATTTGTCATGACTGATTTGTCATGTTGGCAAATCAGTTAAATAAGTGCAGTGAAATAAACATATTTCCCTTGTAAACATAGTCAAGATGACAAATATGTAAATATCACAACCTTTCCTCCTTGGTTTTAACATCACCGTCTCAGAAATCTAATATAAAGAAATGTGTTTGTTTAGTCTACCTGATTTTTCTAATTTATTTGTGATTAATTGTGTCATATTCCCTCAAGTCACTTCCTGATTTAAACACCTCACTCGGTAACAGCAGGTGTATGTGTGTGTTTAGTTTTCCTGAAGTTTCTAATCCAGTCATTGTTATTAACTGTAGATAACTGCCAAAGAGATGAACATTTCCTTTGAGCAAGCTATGGACATGGGAAGAGGTGGTTGCCACGATCCATTCGATGGCTGAGAATTTGTTGGAGGACCTACCCAGAAACCCTCCACCTGCATCCCTGCGTCCTGAACAAGATGTCTACACCCAACCTGGAATAGCTCTGTGCAGCCCTCTTCAACTGCTGGCTGCTCCTGCACTGGACGTTGGGTCTGGGCCACCCAGTCCCATGCAGGCTGGTTTCACCTCTGCAGACTCTACTGCACCTTCAGTGGTGTCAAAGTGAGTTAGCTTTGCCAGTTTTGGTAAAAAATATCCAGCTGTCGTTTCTTTCTGTTATTTGTCTACCAGTTTAAATATCATGATAATGAATACCTTTAATCACAGCATTCGGAGCAAACAATGGAAATGGAAAAGGTGGCAGACACTTTCTTGATGTATATTGATGAAGACACACAGTACTGCTGTACACCTGCACCTCCACCTTCAATGGCATCAGCGTAAGTCAGCTTTGGCCATTTTCATAAAAATGTCCGCTTCTCTATCAGCACAATTGTTTTTTTTTTTTTTTGCAGTGCAGTTTCTGAGGTGGAAGTAAAAAAACACGATGGCCACTCTCTGGTCTTTTACTGAAGACTCACTCCCACACTCACCGCCACCATATCCACTGCCTCCTGTGGACTCTGCTCCACCTCCACCCAGTCCAGATGTCTGTTAATTGTCTACCAACATCAATACGATTCCAACAAGTCTCTTTAATCACAGTGCAGTTCCTCAGCACACTGGAAGGGAGATAACTTTACTTTTACCGTTTCTGTTTAATAGTTAGTCATTTTCAATTTCACATGTTGTGTCCAAGCTTTAAGGCTTTGAATGTCGTTGTTTGAACAGTAAATGCACGCAACTGACCTTATAGTGCAGGTTTTACAGAACATACGGAGAAATCATGGAAATGCAAACCAAATTTCACAGTAAACCCTTTCAAAGCTGTTGAGATGTTTCAGTAAAGAACTCAATGGTTAACCTTGTGGAGGAAACAAAGACACAGTCAAATGATATATACATCATCTGACACTCAGGATATTTGTAGATGTTTGGGCTAAATCATGAAGTAAACATGAAGATATCGGATAATGAAAAAAAAATGAAGTAAACATGGAGATATCTGATAATGATAAGTGAAGAGGTTCTGCTAAAGTGACTCTCTGTGACCCCTAAGGATCTCGAGTATATGTTGAACATTGAACTTCTGTATCTGTCAACATCCACATCATGGTTGTGCTAGAGGAAAAGTCAGAGGATCACAAAAGTCAAAAGGATGCATCCAATTGGGACTATGAATGTGTGAATAAAAATTCATTGTAATCCAGTTAACAGAGAATCTCAATCTGGACCAAAGTGTTGGAATTACATAGTTGTTTTGGTTGATACTCTGGCTCCAATGGTGAGATACCAACAGGTTACCAAAAGGTTTCATGAAAAATATCACATAATTGATTTATCCTCACAAAAATAAGAGTCCTGGGGATTTTTTTGTTTACATAGCAATATCCACTTTTATGACTGAAGAAGGAAATGCCTTAGCCCTTTAACATTCAGCTGGGCCGTATATGGAACAACAGTAGCTTTTTGAAGCTTGTGTGGTTAAAGCTGGGTTTATTTATGAGCGTGGAGGTCATGTGTCTCAAGAGACGTCTTTGACTCTCTTTATTTTACTTCAGTATTGTAGCAGAAATGGAATACGAGGAGGTAGTTTTGATTTAATTGGGTATAAAAACTGTTTTCATATCAGAATCTTTTGAACAGTGATCCATTGAATTTAATTCTTATTTTTCTTGAGACAGAACACAAATATTTATCTAACATATCAACTAAAAATGAACAGCAGTAAAAATGTATCATTAGTATAAATTACCATCAAGCTGATTTTATGCTATAATAATAGCTGGAAACTTAAGCTTGCAGCTAGATGTGTGAATATATACCTATATTTATACACATAATAACATACTCATTTTCCATATCCTGTTAATGTACAATATTCCTCCTAACTACATATATGCTTTATACCTGCTGTTTTGCACTGTTCATATCCTCGCTAATGCTAGATGTGTGAATGTATGAATATTAGGAATAAATGATAACTTTTTTTTTGAACTGGTAACAATAAATAATAATAATAATGAACAAATGGTTTTGACTCTTAAAATGAAGACATTCATTTATGTATTTATTTCAGATGAAAAACTATTAGCAAGCAAACATTTGCTAAAAGATCCAGGTCAAACAAAACTATTTGATATTTCAAATGAACATCACCAAATAAAGGCCTCTACACCGGAAATACTTTGCTTCCGGTTTAAAAGTAAACAAAGTGAAAAAGTGCATGCCACAAGTGTAAAAAAAATAAATAGTGCACTGACACAGGTTAGAATCAAACATTTATATGCTAGTTCTATGCTATTTCTCCCTCCCTGTGGTATTTTCTTCAAACATGTCAGCGAACTGTCTTCCTCGCAGACTTTAAAAAACTCTCATATATTTACAAACGTATGCGCATTGTGATGCATTCATGTGGTGACGGAAATTCCCCTTTCCCCGTCTGCGAGTCGTTTCCCCGACCTTTTTATGTTCATGTTTCTATGATTTATGTGTAACATCCGGGGAAATGGGTAAATTACTGTGGATAAGACGCTGAGATCAGTCAGTTACTACTAAAATTATGACAGAGTTGACGAGTTGTTTTCCGACATGAGGGAGTGAAGCATTTTTTCAGTCAGAAGGATTATACTGACGGCACTTGAACGCAGCATTCACTGCAGGCCGTGTAGGTCTCATGTCGGAAAGCGAGCGCCTGATTAAAACGACAACTCATACCGCAGTGCTGACAAAAATATATATTATATGTTATCGGGCCGATAAGTCATGATATTGGACTATTGGATATTGGGCCGATAATTATTGTATATATATATATACACATATATATATATATACTCATATACTAATTTACCATATTTTCTTACTTTAACACGGCCTTGTTTGTTTGAAATATATCTTGTTTATATTCTTAAATTTTATTCTTTAGTCCACCCATATTTACACAATGCTCATATGTACGCTGCTGAATGTCTCTACTGCTGTCAACAATCAGAATTTCCCCACTGTGGGATGAATAAAGGCGTATCTTATCTTATATCCCTCTGGCTGAGATTCGTCTTCCTGTTTGTTTGTCAAGGCTTGCATTTGTTCTCTCCTCAATTTGTGTTCTTGCGCTCTCCCTGCCTCGTGTCTTGTCCTGAGTGTGAGTGTGACTGAATCCCTGGGTGTGGCAATCCAATCGCCTCCTGCTCTGCAATCAGCCTGCACACCTGAAGTCTATCCATCAAGTCCTGCAATGTATCTAAACTGGTCTCTTACTCACTCAGTTTGCTGCGTCTGCTTGTACGGTAAATGACTGCTATCTAAGAATACAACTGCATCCCACTTTTTGTAACCCGTGCCTCTCCATGTTCCAGAACCATCATGTAACCAAGGTGATCACAGCGCCAGATCTCCAGCAGCTCAGCACCGCGTCACCAAGTCACAGACAGCCAACTCAGTCTGCTTTCTACCCACCACAACCAATCATCGCTAACAGTCACCCTCAGCCTCATCTTTACCTGCCAAACTCTAAATAAATACCACATCTGCATCTGTGCTCAGCTTCTGGGTCTGTTTTGCATTTCCATGTAACAACGTACGGCATAAAAAAAGATCTGGTAACTACTGACTGAAACTAAACATATATATTTTTTATTTTAAAGACAACTGTGCCTTTTTTGTCTTATGTGATAATAAACGAATAATTTGGTTGTATATAGGTGGCCGAATATAAATATATAATAAATATAGTTGTGCAGCTGTTTGATTTTTGGTCGCCCATTAGGGAAGGGAAAGTGATGTGAATCCTCTCATTATCCCATTGCCTACCCCTCTGCTCCCCAACAGCATTGTTCAAAAGCTTCCTCTCTTTTTAAAATGGGTGTCTTTTTTTGAATAGAGGAAAAACACCATCTCAGAGTTTCCTTTTGAAGAGGTCTGATTCATACAACTCTTGCCACAAATGATGTCTTTTCTTTTATACTTGTTGGACTGATGCAAAAAGATTTCTTATTTTTCAGCTTGGTGATTGCAGACAGTTTTTGTTTACTGGATTCCACCTCCTATGGGATGTTGATTTCTAACATATACACAAAAATAAATATTTTCTGTCATACTTGCACCTCTTTCATTAGTGAAACTACTTGGATTCTCATGATCTTTGCATACGGACTCATACACTGACTCCTACATTTGTCTTGACAGCATGTAAACACAAACCCGTCTGTCTCTGAATAATACATGAAGACAAGGACTGTTCACAACATCTTTTTTGTAAGTGAGTGGAACATTACACATTATCAAGCGTAATGAGAAGGTACTGTGTTGTCTGTGACACTGCCTTCCAGTAGAACCTGAGGTCATTAACATAAGGCTTTCATGGAGAGGAAATGTTTCACTCCTAGAGAGGCCAACAGACACAAGTTAGGAAATGATTCACTTTCTAATGCCATGCACTTTTAAGCGAGGAAGAAAACATTAGCAACTATAACATTAACTTACTGCCTATTGCCTCCCTAATTATCTCTGTTTAATAATGTTTGTTCTTACAGCAGTATAGCGTATAAGATGGGACAATACAACAGGGAACTAAAGACTGGATGTTATACAAACAATAGATAATAACCTGTTCAAACCCTATCTTAATCCATGCACCAGCTGTCTGTTGGCATAGAAACAACTACACTTACCAGTTAACAGACAACAGAGCTTTCTCCAGCATATCAAGACATAGTCACATACTCCAGTTGATATGTAAGTAAGTTGGCTTGAAGTGAAGTTCGGTTGAAGATCGATAGCTTTCCTATAAGCTTAGTGTAATTGTGGTAACATAATTACATTAATTTAACTTGGGCACAGGTTTAATAGCAATTATGAGTTCACATTAATTGGAGAATGGCAAAGATCTAATTACACAGCTATTATCTTGAGCCTCCGTGATTGCAGAGCTGAGAGTCGAGCACAAATAACATTCGAGCACACGTGGCTCTCCTTTTCTCTCGCTCTCTGAAACCGTTCACATGCACACGGCGACTAACGGTCAAACAAGGACAAGTGATTGTGAAATGCTACCAAATGAGAGCATAAAGCAATCAGAGACAAAGCCAATCACAAAGTCATCATCTTGTCTATATTTTCTGTCATCAATCAAAAAAAACATCAAAACACTGAGGATCCGGCCTTCGCTGAGTGGCTGAGGAAACAGTGCAGAGCAGTTGAGGACTCCTTGGTGGAAGTGCTAATTTTCCACAGCCATGAAAAGGTCAACCATTTCCACCCTCATTTCTACCACGGCGACTGAAGGAAATAACTTCCTTCATGACATGGCATGTAGGGCTGTGTGCAGGAATATGTGAAGAATATAAAGTAGTCTTCTAAGGCAGTAATATCCACAGGAAGAACTACATTTACCACAGCAACTAATAACTCTACATTCAAGGAAGTGTTCAAAATATTAGCAGAGATATGTACTTGAAAACATATTAGTATGTGGCAGCAGTGTTTATTTGTCATTTAAAAAGTCAAACCTGGACTACTGGGGTTGTATAAGGTACTTTAGATGGGAGTCAGTTTGAAGAAGACAAGAGCACCGTACGTTATATTCACAACATTATCACCATGTTACACTGCTGTCATAGAGCATTTCCATCGGGGAACTGTAGCCATTTTATCTAGGTATGCGTTCTTCAAAGCCACCGTTAAACTAAAACAGTATTTTCTCCTGCTGCTGATCCCTTCCACTCTGAACTGGGGGCGTGTCACCACTATCTACATAGGTACCAGACTTGTTCTTCACGCAACCTCACTTCAAAGAAACTGAACCATCCCTTTAATCATATTTTGCCTGTGTAATGTTTCCTCTTTCACAATTATCCAATGCAGCAATAGTACATGTAGACATCCCTCTGTGAGTCACAGTTGGCCTGAAGGAAGATAAAGCATTTGCGCGCCTTCGACACAGCAGTACATTTTCATTGCATCTCTTCTTTATGCGTGAATCATTAAGCTAAATTTACACTCTGAATACATTTGTGTGTAATTTGACAACAAACCCGACACTGGAATCTAAAGAAAAACATAGAAGAGTGGCTATTGTTTTTCACGATGCACATTTTTGGAGACTAACAGACTGTTTAGAAGGAATTTAATTTTGTATTTCTATGCACAGTGCAGCTAAAAAGCGAACAAAGAACAAAGACATCATGCTGTGAATACACGAGGCATCGAGTGCCATCACACAGGAATTATTCATTTGGTCTCATTGCACAGACAGAATTTTCTAATTTGATGGTGTTCAGATCACTGTCATTTGCTCATCAGAACAAGTGGCGGTGGATTAAGACAGCAGCCAAAACTCATCTGGCAGAGCCTAAACACCACTGGTGCACAACTGTGGAGAAAAAAAACATGTTGTTGTCTTTCTGAGCACAAAACCGAGTCCCATACAAATAACAATGTGCACATGATTCAACACATAATTAAAAGAATCACCCCTGCCACAGACATCCTTAGTGTGCCACTAACAGCTTGGTTAACGTTGCACTTCTCTGTCTGAACTTTTGATTTTGATGCTTTCTCTTCTGCTTTTCCCCATGAAATGTGCCTGACAGCGGGAATAAGAGAGATAAGAGTGCCACTAACAGCGGGATTTCTCTCCAAAGTGTTAGACAGATTATCGGTGATGTATCGTCTTTCACTTGGTACTTGTAAAATGACCTTGTTTACGGGGGTGATTCAAAGGCTTCAAAGCGAGGAGACATCCCATCCTTTTGATGGATTCTGCATGCAGTAACACGATGGCAAATTCTACCTCCGACATGAAAATGAACTCGATGAAAAGGCTTTGTTTTCATTCTCTCTCAATTTTACACCGACCTCCACCGGCAGGCTCATGAAAACTCTATTCTTGTTTCCTATGGTAATAGTCAGGAGGAAACAGACCAACAAACTCCAAATCCATCTAAGAAATTCAGTTTGAACATTCTGTAAACAATTTCTAATTAGACTGGTTTATTCTATAGCTATCCACCTACCCATCTACCCATCCATCCATCCATAAAAGTAACTATGTTTATGATTTGCAAATTGCAGTGCTGTATGAATAGGTAACAGTAGCTGGAGATCAGTAGACAGTTCAGTCTGAACCTCCATGAACTACTGCACTGTTCTTGTCAGAAAACTATTTGCTACAACTAGGTTAATGACCATGTTTGTAAAGAGGAGCTCTATGCCTGACTTTTCAGGAATGTATGTGCCATTAGTGAAGGTCATCCTTCACACCAGTTCAAAGAAGGTATTAGATAAACTCAGGCTCCCAAACCATAGAAGAAGTGTATCTGCAGCTGAACAATGGCTCTCATGTATGAATGCTGTTCTGCTTTTCTCCTACACTGGTTCTTTCTCAAAGCAGAAAGATTCATGAAACATCCACTGGCAGCTAATTCTGTTCTAACCACCTACGTACGTTGATGAATCACATTTCTTAAATTGAATGCATGTGCCAGGACCTTTCACAATGCCTCGTGCACAATGCCAAAGCTGCTGCAATTAAATTTTTTACTCAGCCAGAAACAGCAGATTAAGTTAACAACAGATTAAGTTAAAAATGAAAGAAGAAAATGGCACCTAGGAGCAGCAAAAAGAAAAAAGTATTTCTTATACAGAGGCAGAAACTTTACTTAAGTTAAAAGGTGCTGTACCTCTTCTATACGTTTCATTTGTTCATTATTTTTGTACACAGTGGTGTCACCCATCCAAACAGGCACAAGGCGTGGAATACCAATTAATGGACAATGTGTAGATGACTAATAGAATGTGAAAATGTATATACTGCCATACAAACTGTTACAGCCACTGGCGGCCAGGAACCTCTCAACCCACAATCTTTATAAGCACATCATTCTAACCTGGTCAGGAAAAGCATCAGAAATTTACTGAATCCAAACCCTACCACATGAACATTTTAGTTTTAAGCTGCCCTCCATTTTAAATCATAAATAGGTCTATATGAATTAATGAAATAAAACCCTATGTTTTATTCTATTCTGAGACACATATGGCTCCAGTGCTTCCTCCAGCAGAGCAAACCTCAGCCATGAAAAGGGTTCACCTGAGATGTCAGACTCAAGGTCAAAGCAAAATATTAGTCTTTTCAGAAGATATCATTATTTTTTCTTTCTTTCTTTTTTTTTTTTTTAACCATGAATGACTGTCTGCATGGATATAATATTTATTATGTGTGAGAAATTCAAATGATTAAATTAATTGTTGTATAGAACTGTTCTTGTGTGTGTAAAAACATAAATTGCCCTTTTTTTTTTGCATCATTATGAATAATTCACAACTCAAAATACAGGTAAAATATAGCTGTTACCCCATAATGAATGAGAGAACTGTGCCACTAAAGTTCTGAAGTTGTTTGTATAGACAATTCATGCAGTTTTCAATTAATATAAAACATCTTTAATGCTGTCCATGATGCAATCCCATCATTTCCTGGCCATGTAAGGGCTTCAAAATTAATCTCACAGCAGCCCATTATTAAATTTGAGCAACATGATGCATTTTTTAGCTAATGTCTGTCATAATTGAACTTCATTAGCAGCAATTGTGAACTAAATTTTATGAAACACCAAAAAAACTAACTTTAGTATCAATACAAGCAGGAAAAAAGTAGAAAGGGTAAACAGCTTGAATAGCTCTGTCCAGAGTGGAAAAGTACACCCAGCTAACACCTGGAATGATGAATCATGAATCACACAGTTTTTGTTTTTTTGTGTGTGTTTTTAATCACAGGAAGCTAGTAAACTGTAAATTCTATGGCCTTTCTCACCTCAATCTCGGCTCGGCACAGTCTGAAAGTTTGTGCTGTTCTGTGTAAATGGCAAGAATCTCTGTTAATGAATAGCCTCTATTCACAGAATTTAATCCCACTCAAGTTAAAACAAACTAGTGGAATCAGTTCTAAAAAAGATGAAAAGGCAAACATGGCTATGTCTGAAACATAAATGGCACCGCAGCGAGTGTGAAACAACAAATCAGAATGAGTCCTTATTATATCAGATTTACAACACAGGCGGTTGACCAAGACAAAGTAAAACAATAAAAGAGTAAAATGGTCCTATCACAGAGGTACTCTTGACTATAACCTGAGGTGCTGTAAAACATTATTGCACATATTCCCTCACCTTCACGGGGGCAGGACAAATAATCAGATATTACACTCGTATAACTGGGGCACTTGCCCTGGGATGTGGAACACGCTGCACTCATATCATGCTTTAAACACCCATGCAGAAGGCAAATTTACCTTGGGTGCAATGTACCAACAAACTGAAAACAACAATAACAAGTCATATGACAGCTCTGGTATTACACCCTGTGGATAAATATATGTTATGTTTGTTTCTCATGACTGAAATCTCCCTTGTGTTTTCTCCTGCCCACCCAGCCAACACCCAGGAGGCACAAGGAGGGTACGGATGAATGAATATATTCATATATTAGGTTTTCAACAGACCGTATATCATCACACAAACACACTTGTACAAAAAGTTCTTGGCAGAAACTGCAGAACAGGTGCTTTGCCGAAGGGAAACACTTCCTTCTAAGCCCCTTGGTGGGATTGTTGTGTTTCTGCTGCCAAAGAATCAACCTGGTATAACCAGAAAACTAAAGTTACTTCTTTACTCACAGCTACGTGGCCACGGGAGTCACACAGCCCACACTCACAGACTGTACATTGTAGTTCGATCAAATTAGATCAGATCAGATTCCAATGACATGTTCAGGAACTGCTTTGAAACCAGTTTAGGACCATTTCCTCTAAAGGTCACTTTGACCCTCACTCAAATACTATTTGATTATACCTGCACAAATTAATTTATTAAGCTTCACAGTCTTTAACGATGTTAATCAGATAATGCTTGCTAGCTTCTACAAATGTGTATCTCTCAACTCCGATCCCAGACACATGTGGGAAGGCATCCAGGCCCTCACCTACTACAAACCTAGCAACCCCACCTCTGCAGCCACAGACGACACGGGCTTAACAACTTTTTTTGTTGCTTTGAGAGGGACAACAGAGACACAACCACCAAGGCAACACTCCCTGCAGAGCACCAGCCCCTAAACACTCTCCTCCACTGATGTCCACATCGCACTGAGCTGGATCAACGCACACAAGGCTGCAAGAACAGACGGCATCCCTGGACATGTGCTCAGGACATGTGCGGAGCAGCTCACTGGGATCTTCACGGACCTTCAACATTTTACTAGCACTTGTGTCAACCTGTGAACTCTATCATCAAGTTTGCAGACGACACCCCAGTGATTGGTCTCATCAGCAACAACGACGAGACAGCCTACAAGGAAGAGGTACAGCACATGGCCACATGGTGCACTGGTGATAACCTGCTCCTTAACACCAACAAAACCAAGGAGCTCATTGTGGACTTCAGGAAGGAGAGAAGAAGCATGCACGCAACGGGATGGCCATCGAATGTGTCTCCTGCTTCGAGTTGCTGGGGACCTGCATCTCAGAGGCCCTGTCCTGGACCACCAACACCTCCAGTCTGGTAAAGAAGGCTCACCAGCAACTCTTCTATCTGAGGACACTGAAGAAAACCACCCATCTTCAGTCATCCGAGTGAATGTTTACCAATGTGTGATTGAGAGCATCCTAAACAGCTGTGTCACAGTCTGCGCGGGGTGCAGAGGACTGCAGCGGGAAGTGACAAATGAAGGTAGGCGCTTCAGAAGCCTCCTGACAAGGACCAGCAGACTGAGGAATAGCTCCTTCCACAGAGTTGTGACCTTACTAAACTCTGCCTTTCACTGACCTCCACGCACCAATCCACTCACACCCCTAAACTCTTCATTCCCTTTCTGACTAAAGACTGTTACACCATCGCCACTGCACTACTGGCCTGTTCTGCATACGCACACTTTAAATCTGTTTGCACAGTACTATGTACCAAAATAATCATCTGCCCACTTCCTCAAGTGTAAATCATGTTATAGTTCCTGTTTATAGTCTACTTACATTTAATGCACAAATCCATCTGTATAATATGTTCATAGAACCTCACTCAGTCATTGTGTATATCTTGCTCACTCACCTGTATGTGGTCTCACCTGTACATCAGTTTTCATCTGTAAATATTGTCCATATGCTATAAAAACAACCTGTACCGAACCGCTTATATAACACACTATTCATGCTACATGCACTTACTGCTTATTGCACTTCTGGTTAGATGCCTAACTGCATTTCGTGGCTCTGTACCTGTACATGTGTAATGACAATAAAGTTGAATCTAATCTAATCTATAAAGCAAGCATCAGCAAACATGGACACATTTCTATTCCTGAGGCCGATGATACTGTCGGTGTAAGCCAAGTCAATATGCAGCGCTGCAGGGCCAAATCATTCACTGCTATTCCTCTGCTTCCCATCAGCCTCCATCATCACCTTCTCTGCGGGGATCCACTATAAACCACACTTTACCAAACATCTTGTCTCAAACGACAAATTGGCACCCAAAGGCAGAACTGTGATGCTTTTAGTGGAAGTGGAACACACATAAATCCTCGGGGCATGAGTGGGTAGGGCTTGTGTTGAAACAAAGGACCAATCTAATCACACTACTTAGTTCAAACGCCAACTCACACACCCTCTTGAGAGACAGGATGGCAATGGCTGGAGTATTAGACACATTTGTTCTCCCTTTCGTCCTCGTCTTCCCTCATTCAGAGTCTTCCCCTGTGGTTCTCTTAATCCTCTAAAGAGAAAACAAGCAATTGGCAGAGAATATAAACCTCAGTACAGATGGAAAAAGATGGAGAAAAGGATACAGAATCAGGTGCGGAAACTAAAAGGTGGGGAGATAGGAAAGAGAGGACGTATCATAGTGGGTCATGGTGAGAGTGTATATTGAATGGCTGTAATTCCGTGTGCCTCAGTTCATTAGAGAGCTGATGGCTTTTGGAAGCAGCTAAGCTGGAACTGAACCACTGAGGGTCCACAAGGAGCAGGGTTTTTACACTCTCTACAATCCTTTGAACTATTTTTGACTCCTTCCCAAGCACACAAAGAATAAATAATGTGCACAACTACCCCCTCCATGTGGTCTGACTTTAATCCACACATATATTCCAAATGTGTAAACAAGAACAAGAGCAGCTCCGACTGAAACAATAAATTAATTCAGAAATAATTGTTTTCCCGGTTCTAAACACCACTTTGCAATACGTGAGGACGTACTGAACACTCTGTGGGCCAAAATATTGGATACTTCACTTTTACTCTGCCAAGTCTCAGGATCTCCAAACTTGCCAGCCTTTATTTGCTTTCACACTGCGGGGATCAGGCAGCAGCGGTCTGGAGCTTGATTTGAGAGAAAGAATTCATTGATTTCTGTTTTGCACAGAGGCTGAGTTGAAGAACAGTTTGATACCAGTTTGTATTTTTGGATGCGGGGCAGCAACAAAGACGTGTGTTCATGTGTTTATGTGTCTGTTGCGAGAGTTATTTCGGATCAAGCAACCATCATGACTGCCGACATTAATAGTGCCAGCCAGAGACTGGACAGAAGGATCTATTTGATGCAAATTGCATTGGTTGCAGCTGATGAAAGCGTGTTAGAGGGGGCAGGAAGATATTTCATCAGTCTGAGGAAGAACACAGACACAGTGGGAATTATTGGAATGATTAATCTTATTAAGGTGATTTGATTGTACCAGCAGACCAAATGAATTTCTTATGAATATGAAATCTAAATCTGAAACCACTTCATCACACAGTGTTGGATCTTATCGGAAGAAGAGAAGGAAAACAATTATTGAGACACAGACAGGCCTAAAATTGTTCATTACTATCTCATTAGCCTCTGGCACAAAGCTGAGGAAACCAAAATCCCATCTGATGAAAGTAAAATACACTGACACTCTGAATTAAACCATTTGAAAAGGTTTACTTTGAAATATATAAAAGACTGATGGAAACAGTGAGATGTCAGTCAATCAGATATGAAGACACTTGAAATATTGTCATTTCCTCAACACAGTCTGGTCACTGCCAGAAAAACTGAGAACGAAAACATGCTGCAGGACTTTGGGTACACTATTCATTGTTAGGAAGACATTGTTTGACTTAAATTTAACAACAACCATGGTTCTGTGGAGTTCTGATTACGAATGTATGCAAATTTGATCAAAATTTTCAGGAACATCAAAGACAAAAAAAAAAGAAAAAAAACAGAAGGAGAGCATGCAAGGTCATTTTGAAACTACTCATTGATCAGCAAAATATAGGGATTTATTAAGTGTGACACCAAGGAATTTCATACAGGCCTTTGACTTTCTATCAACTTAAAGATCCTTTTAGAAAATCTTCGTAACATGAGGCCTTTGAGGCATTTGACATTGCTTCTGTCATCTAAAATGACAAGACACAGACAGCAGATTATATCAACTCTAGTTAATTAACACGGCTCCACTGAATGGTTTAGTGGTTTCCTTCTCAATCAATATGCAAATCAATATTCATCCTTAAGTTAATCATAACTTAACTCACAATTAATTAAAGCTAAACATAATTAGGTTCAAAAGGAGATTTAAAACTCAGTATATTCGGTGATGTAGTGATGAGGTATGGTTCTCAATTGTCAAAGCTGCTCCAGGCGATGGGAGGAATTATTTATACCTACTGTATGCTGCACATACATCAAACGTTCACCTACTTCAACATTGTCATTTATTGTGCTATAGATTTTTTTTTTTACTAGCACTTGTGTCATTTTAATGGGTTTGACAAACAGCAGCATTCTGCAAATCCTCAAAAGACGGCAAAAGAGAAAATAAGCCAATGAGTGCCTAAAAGCCCTCCATTATGACTGGTTATCTTAAGACCAGAGAAAACAATACAAATGAGTTTTATGAAACCACAAATTGCTACTCAACATCTTACAGATAGCGTGCAACACATGAGAAGACACCAAGACAAAGAGAATATTTCTTTCAAAGCAGTGGAGAGTAACATTCTATTTTGTCATCAAACCTGGATCCTGCCAACATGACAACAGCTCTTCCTGGGCTTAACACACATGAAACATAAACAGCTCATACAACAGGAGATTATACATGTACAGAGCCATGAATCAAAGGCAAGAAAACTACTATGATCAAAATAGACCAACACAAAAGTGACCACCTACTGGATAATTACTGCATGGGTGATTACCTTTCAGCAGGCAACACGTTATTTAACCCCAACTGATGAAATGAGTAACTTTTCATTTCTTCAACAACCATGTAACCATGTAAGACACATGGTGTCGTGGAAAAGATGTTAGTCTGTTTGAGAAGGGTCAAATTATTGGCATGCATCAAGCAAAGAAAACATCGAAGGCGGTCCAAAGAAACATTAGAATTTGTGAGATTGTTTTTGGTGGCAACTTTCTGCTGAATGATCATCTAACTTCTTTTAGACATCATAACAGGACACGTTGCTCAACTTTGAGACAGATTTGCAATAAACAGCATTTCAGAGTCCCCTTTTCTTAATTTATAACTACAGAAGCAGTGGAAGAATGGAGGGCGAGGAGAACTGGGGCAGCAGGATAACAGAAACAACCTATGTTTGCACGGGAAAATGGCTCAACTGAGGCCAAAGCAATGCTGCCCTCATCTCTCCCCCCACATGGCATAGGCCAAACTAAATGTTCTCGCAGCGTTTATTAACTGCTCCCCAGTGCACCATAAATATCACAATATTGCCTTATAGGCTGCATTGTTATGCGTGTCAGTGTGGCGACATTGTTCTGGTTTACATTCTATGCTGATAGAACATTGTTTTCTCTACTGCGTTTTACAGGAATAGATTCATCTCAGTTTGACCTAATGGAGACCTCCTCCTCCTCCCTCCTAAACAAACTAGTACAATGCAGTTAGGACATATGGATGTGTTTGCACACCAGATCTATTCCTAACACAGACACGGTATTTGTTTGAGGCAAAGGGTCTACAGTTTTTACATCAGTCTAATAAGATACTTATGTTTCTCTGTAATACCAAAGAACTATTTGTGACACCTTCATTTTTTGTCTGAGGTATATTTAGTTTGTTCTATTGTCTAACACCACAAATAATTCAAGCAGATACAGTTCAGGGCAAATGTCCAAAGGAATATTTTGAATGTTATTTTCTTTCAGTAAACCTATAATCAAATTTCCTACTCCATTGTTTACCTCCAGTGTACAGTAGATTATTTTCTATTATGAATACCTATTTTACAAAATAGCACATTTATGCTCTACACACGTCAGTTTGGCCAGTGAAGGCTTCAAGTTGTTTTTTTAGAAAGAGGCATGAGACTGAAGTGGTTTCGCCATTAATTAACAGCATCATCAAACACTGACAACTGGCTGCCTTTTATACCCTCCATGCTAACAGGAAGAGTCTATGGAACATCTTATGAAATGCTATATATTTACACTAAACCAACATCATATTAAAGAAAGCACAAAGAATAAGTATTTACATAACTACATATACCCAACAAAATCAATAGTATGAAAAAACAAACCTGGCTTCAAGGCTAGTTAATAGAACATTCAAGACTGGGAATTTAAGTTTTCTACAAACAAACAAACTCCTCCAGATGATTAATGTAAAAAAAAAAAAAAAAAAAAAAAAAAAAAAAAAAAAAAGACACAATTGAAGCTCTCAGATTTGAGTATCTGCAAATCACTCACAGCAATGACCACAACTTCCCCAACTCAGCCTACAGGAAGCTTGAAGTACAGGAATATTAACATTCTGCTGGAAGGTCTTGAACGTACTCACGAACATTTCCAAAATATTGTTTAAAAAAAAAAAAGGATTGTGGTGCGGCTTCAAAACTACATCAATCACTTTATCGACAGTGTCTTCTCTCATCGTATACGCAGACAGATCCACTCTGAACGCCAACCCTACAGTGGTTGAATCCATTGGAGTAAATGACCTTTAGCAGGCAGGCGCACTGGTACTCACTGTTACCATAACTAGCTCCGACTCAGACTGTGAACATGAACACTGATTAGACTAAACAACACTGCCTCAAACTTGGTTTAGGGTATTGTGAAAATTAGCAACCTTGAAAATCTCTCAGCCTGGAATGAAGCAGCATCACAAAGAGAGAGATTACGGATTACACCGGAGTGGTTGGCTCATCAAAAAACTATTCCTGAAGGCAATTTAAAAAGAGAAGTCAACAGCAAGTCAGCTCAGAAAGTGTTTCAATTTGCAAACTGGGAGAGAATTACGACATGTTTGTATTAGCTCCTCCTATCCTGATGATGTGCGTTTGTTATGGTCAGACAGAGGTCCTGTACGTGATGCTGTCACACCTGTGGGCTGCTAGAATACACCTGACCAGACACGTGAATAAACAAAAAGACAATTGATGCGTTGCAACTGCAATGCTGCTTGATAAATCCCAGACCTGCACAGTTTCTGGGTATTTTAATGGAGTCAACCATCAAAGCCTTGTCAGGTCCCGTTATCCTGCTGCTTTGCTTTGAACCACATGATCATTGTACACAACAATCACTGACAGGGAGCTGGTTTCAGGGACGTGGCCTCAACAAGGCCAATGTCAGCAAACACAGAGACACAACTGACAGGTGTAAATAGCTGGATAGATACGCTGACAGGTCCATACACACAGTGACATGCGCAAAACTGCTGACACTCTTCCCATGACACGTGCACCAGAGCTGACTTTGAACCAAATTCACCCTTAAGCCGTTACAATGAGAGAGGTCCCAGGGGAGGGCTGACTAAAGCAAACGTTTACTCCCCATCTCTAAATAAAGAGCTGCTTAATCTGATGAAACCCAAAGACATACGTTTCACTCATTTCTAGAGCATCTCCTGTCTTCCCCTGTAGTATTTCACTCTTGACTATGCTATACCATCTAGTGGAGCAGTCCGGTAGAGCAGGTGGAGCAGAGCTACAGCTAAGAGGAAATGTCAGTTATTCAGAAACACCATCCAGACGTCAGGCAGCACACGTGCGTCTGGGTGAAAAGCTTCTCCACACTGTGTTATTACTTTAGAAAAGGAGTTAAAAAGGCTACCGAGGACCGGCCGTGACCCCACCGCCGTGGGTATGACAGACTCTAAATTTCAGCATTGTTTTGGCTGAGATAAATTGTTTGCACCCTGAAAACACCTCTCACCGTCTAGCCAGGGAGAAAACACATTAATATGACTGAACACTGCAGCAACATCAGCGCAGGCACGGAACATATTAAAGCCACTGTGAGGCGGTGAGATTTCTGTCAGCAACGATTCACACACCACCAGGTGGAGCAGTGATCAGATTTGCAACTATGTTACCAAAATAATATGTCCTGCAGAACATGAGGTGTAACCTCTCTCACAAGAGAAGTGTGACAGTTCAGAAATGCTTGGTCACGTCACAAGAAAACTAAGGTGGCATTAATGGAGAAAAACACTGGTGGTATTTTTTCTCTCATTCACTGTAAAGCAAATTCAACCATCCTACTGTCACAAATGTGTTTTATATGTCCTGGATAACAATGAATGAATGAATCTCATTTCTGGCTGTGACCCCACCACTAAAAGTCAGATGTAAAAAAGAAATTGGATGCAAAGCTTAAAATTGCAGAAACGCTCAATTCTCTCTAGTGACTGTGTCACTGCCAATCTTTGAATAATCATCTTGACCTTTCTCTGTCATGTTTTTCACAGTTAGGGTTTCACGGTTTACATTTCTCTGAAACTGTTTGCTGCTTTTGTAACTGCTACCTGCATTCAGGCTCACGAGTCATTTCTTTGTTAATGTAGCGAGGAGATGAGTGGGTTTTGACATATTTTAACAGTGAATTTAACGACCTGTGAAAATAAGTAAGATGTAATCTGCTGCGACAACACGACATAATCATCCCACTGTCCAGGAGACAGAAAACGAGAGAATGAAAAGCAGAATAATCCCACTATGACCTCACTCCTGCTGACGTTTCACTGAAGTGTACACGTAGTAATGGTAAGATAGAGAGCATTGTATCTCTATAATGGAGCCTGTATAAGCTTGTTTCAGAGAATGAGTGGTGAGATCTTCAATTGCTCTGGGCTAACTGGAAAGTCCAGTCCAGTCCTATCCCGTCTGGTCTGGTCTGGTCTGGTCCAGAGCCAAATCCCTGCCAGACCTCTGCTGTGGGGGGATGTCTCTGCTGCTGAAAGAGCATCCCACACAGATCCACAGCCAGAGGAGGCAGACTGTGAGTAATACTTTAAAAGAGAGCACTTACCTAAGACAGGCAGCCAAAAGAGTCAGAGGGGAGGAAGAGGTGTCCAGGGGCATGCCAGGATCAGGGGAGGTGGCCCGAGAGATGAGCCAGCAGGACAAGGTCATGGAGGACAGTTGACACAATAAGGAGGAAAGGCAGAAAGAGAGAGACATATTTACTATGTATAACACCCAAAACCATCAATATTGAGATCTGTGTTCTATAAAATTGGGCAAAAGGCACATTGCCTACAATTAACAGTCAATCGATGAACATCAACGTCACCAAGAGTACCACATCCTGTATTTACTGAAACAGTCAGGATTTAATATATCCACCTAAAGTTAAGCCTATTAAAGTTAAGGATGTCTCCTTCTGTTCATTGACAGATGAAAATTAGAATGATTTATTTGTTTTATCACACAATACTGCAGTTTCCAAATGAACAATGGGCTACAATTAGGTTGTTGACAAATGTGATTGTTACCCTTCTGATTCTATATCTTTACCAAATAAAATACGGAAGAAATTAAAGTAACATAAGAAGACAAAGCAAATATTTACATTTTAAAGACAGCTTCATTGAAATGGACACATATATCACTGAGTAAAATTACAAAGGACAAAGAAAACATGTGTGAAGCGTGTGAAACACTTCTCCGCATGCAAGAAAGAACAGTAGCTGCAACAAGACAAACATCAGCATCAGCTTGTAACAGACTTGTATAGTTGCAGTTAAAGTAAAGTTCTGTCTCTCATCAACAGTCTGTACATCGTGTTCCTTAATTATTTTACAATCCCTTTAGGGCAAAACAGTAGTTTTTGTTAAGCTACACACACACACACACACACACACACACTCCTGAGCCCTTTCACAGCATTGCCAATAATTCAGCAGCAAGCACAACGGATTCCCAAATGTTTATCTTTGCAGAAAACAACCAAAACCATGTTATATTTAAAAACAGAAAGAAAAAAAAAAGACTGACAGTTGATCACTCATTGCTATCCATTTTTAACTAAAAAAAAATATATATATTCTCCAAATGAAGCTCAAAGGATGAAGATGTAAGAGAGCAGGTAACAGAGGCTGAATTACTCGGAATTCTCCACAGTATCTTTTCAAAATCAATTGTCTTTCACCTTCACGAAGTGCAAAGAAAATGATCTAATAAATCGATTCGGTAGTTACCGAGATATTTCACAGAGCCCCAAGCGCAGATATAAGTTCCTTAAATACCGCAGCCTTTGCTGTGAGCTTTAGCTTTAGCACCGGAGGTTAATGTTTAACTTTAGAAAAGTATAATAGCTTCAGCTGTAGTATTTATTCCAGGTAAAGGTGCCTGCTGTGCTGTAATACTCTGCAGAAACACTGCCTTTCAGCACAAAGAGGTTCAGCAGGTTCCCCGTCGCACATACGGCATCACATCAACAACATCCTCTAACAATGTTGAGGGAAGGTAACACGATCTGTGGAATGGTGACAGTGCGCTGAAGATGCATCAGCACCCTATAGTTGCTGTGATACAATGAGCCACTTCAGGGAGAACTTCTGAAAATTGGTCTGCTTTCACATCTCTGTCCTGAGCCTGCGGCGTATGATTTAAGGACAAGATTATTAGGTAGTGTTGTTCCCAAGGTAACAACGTTCTCTTCCTGCATGCGAGTCTGGCAGAGCAGCCTTGTGTGGGAAATAGGAGATGAGGAAATGGCCTAACAGGAATACTTGTTCTACCAAGGCAGAGTTGTAGCAATCTTTTAATGGGAGCGATGCGTTGCAGGGCCTCTGAGTAATACTCCTCATGAAAATAAAAAAACAAACAACAAACTGACCTGTTTTGTTTGAAAGTGGTTTCAAACGTTCGTGCATGGGGAGCGCTGCAGAGAATTTTGGAAACTTCAGGCCTGTACAAGAAGCGAAGCACACGGAGACGACACAAAGAGTTTGTTTCGCACGCTTGCAGCCATGCTCAGCAGCATCGCTGGAGAGGGAGTGATTACAGACAAGAGGGATCGGCTCTCCTTGTCTCTTTTTAATTGCCTCCACCACTTTAATAGGAGCCATCTATCATTCTCTGAGGCCAGACTGGAAATTCTCACACCTCTGAGCAAGACACTATTTAATACTTTCCACAGCACAACTACTACTAAATCCACCTGTCCCTCAACCACACACAAACACACACACACACACACACACACACACACCTGATAGGGCTGCCGCGCCGTCACACACTGATGATCATCTCCTGCCTTTAGACATGAGCCGAGGGATGTTAAGGAGGAGTGTGAAACGGATGACTCTTATGAGTCATCGTCTATACTTTACAGCCGCCTGCTACCTATCTATCACACGCTGCCAACGATATCTCCAGCAGAACAGTGCTTTATCACGTGTACTAAAAACTGCTACAACGTTTCTCTGTGTAGCCAAACACCGAGTGTTAGATGGGTTTAAAAGACGAATGTTAACTATGTTTGAAAAATCATTCTTAATGATACATTACAATAAACCAGGGACTAAATAAATGCCAGGCTCAAACACAATGATATGAATCTGTATTGTATATATAAGTCATACATAAACACGCCTAATTCATAAATTGGTCTCGGAGGAAAAAAGGAAAAATATAGCTCACAGCTGACACTAGAATAGAGGCTCCACACACTGATGACCGTGGAAACACACACATATAAATATATATTATTTTTAATATATTATTGCCTTTAAACACCTGACCTCAAGATGTTACTAGAGACTGCTAACAAACAAACTTTCGTTGCAACTTGTGTGCAATGACAACTGAAGTTTGTTTTCTTCAAAGTTCAAATCGATTGTCGTTATACTTGACCCTCCGGGCGAGTCCTTGTCTCTGATTGCTCTTTACACTTATCCTGAGGGGAAAAGGATTTAAGTCATGCAGCATTGTCTCCAGAGAGTGTTAATACCTATTTATCTCCACTTGTGTGGAACAAATCCCTCTGTACATTCTCAGAGCATTAAGGTGAATCCCAGACTCCAGCAGAACAACAGCGGCTTGTCGCAACAGACGTGAGCGTCGAGGCTGGAACAGGCTTCCAAAGCCGGGACAAAGAACGGGCAGCTGGGCGAAAACTCCCTCCAGAGTAGACGACTGAAACACACGTTTATGACAGCAGACTGAAGGATGGCAGCATTGTACGCATTGTCACACAGACAGTCACACCTCTCTTCAGCCTGAGATTTCAGTTTAGAGGGTCCCTTCACCTGCAGCTCAGATGTGAGGCGAGAATCAAGTTCTACCACCAACAAGTCCACAGCAAACTGTTGAAAACTGGTAACAAATCATCTTAATGAACCAAAGTGCCTGTCAACCTTTAACATTACAAACAAAAATACAAAATTGTGAGTGCGCACAGAGAAACATGCTCATGGGAAGGGAAGAGTGTGTATTTCCTTTAAAATGAATGTAGTTCATTTTCTATGCGTGTGAGAGACCCTTAAATCCAGGGGAGGTCGAAGATGTTGAGTTGCGTGCAAGGATGAAGGCGTGAAGGAGAAGCCTGGAGAGTTTAGAGAGAAAAAAGACTTCTTTGCAGGTCAATGAGATTGTTGGCCAAGCTTCACTTTAACCAGTTGTAAGGATTATTTCCAACAGTGTCTCTCTCCCTGGAAGGTTCAGTAGGTTCAGTATATCCCCCCGGCTCTTATAACCTCGGCCTCTTTTACTTTTATGAGTAACTGTATTTGAAAGCATGTCTGACTGTAGCCTTTTACTTGAATGAGACCAAATAAATATTAAGTGCGGGTTTTGCTGTGAGTTGCTAAAAATGATAAGTCGCACCAACAGCGTGAACAAAGAAATCTTTGTTACAGATTTTGACACAAACAACATGATGATAAAAATTCCGGTGTGGACGTTGTGTTTTACGGCCGGCATCGATCTGACTCACATCAACGTCAAGTAGCCCTTCATCAAGCACAGCTGCCGCCCACCTCCTACTCCTACTGGCCCAAATTCATGGAGTGACGGATCCTTTATACTTTACTGATTGCACAGTTCCCATTTTGGGGAAGAAAAAAAGAATGAATGATGCAACACAGAGATTTACTGTAGTCTTAAAGACACGTAAAAGGCTCTCTCACACTGCATCACAACAATATCATTCACTGATCTATATTCAGAGTGCACCTTATAGGTGACAGAGGCATTTATAAAGAGAGGACTGACACAGTAAAAGCACTGTAACCACACAGTCATCAGTATCAAATGAATGAGATGGGAAACTATTACAATAAGATCTGCTATTCCTTTGAAAATATTCATTTTAGTTACACAATAGAAGGAGTACTTTTTCCCCTTTCACAAAAACGACGGAAACCTCCACTGAGCCCACATATGCAGATGAAACGGTTTAAGTAAAAATAATTGTACTTTTTCTCGACTGCTTATTATTCAAGAGTTCTTCCTTTAAACACATTCACTGGGAATTACACAGCCTAATCCATTATGAGAAAAGCTTCTCATCTGCTGGAGTGAAAGGGAAAGCTCACATCATTTCAACTGACTGATAGGCGACAGCTGAGTGAAACTGATTTTAAAAAGAAAGAGAAAGCGCCAGCAAGGACATGTTCAGTCCTTTTGAAGTCACTTCAACACACTTCTTTCTCCTCCACAGGAACGTTTCCCCCCTTCGTCTCAACCACAGCGGAAAACAGTTCATGGTTAGATATTAGACTATGGGTTACACACTGAACTGAAAAACAAAAACAGCTTTTTAAGTCTAATGTCACCTTCCAATCCAAACTCCCTCCTAGAACACGGACACACAGCGCATGAGGGTTTTCATCAGTTTGAGAACAGCGTTTAAGGACACTGCATGTGGACGAGAAGCTTTTCTTATTTTAGGGTTTCTGAAATGCCAGAAATAATTAGAATTAGGCTCACTTAAGGTTTCAGACACGATAACCACTTGGATCGGGTCAGCAAAAGATTGTATTCAAACCAGCTTTAATGGGGAGCGTATCAAATGAGTGTGAGAAATTGCAGAGGCATTGCTTTCAATGACGGATCAGGAGATTTATCACTCATCCCCTGCAGCTCCACTCCGCTTTGTGGAGAACATCTTTAACTTCATTGTTTTTATTCACTCTAACCACCACGCAGCAGGCGGCCGCAAATATTCTAAAAACTCCTTGTTATGATATCTACTCAGCAGCAAACAACAGGCTGACAGAGTTTGATACCACTGTAGCTGGAGAACAAAAGACAAGATGTACAGAGTGCAAGTGAACGAAAAGTTCTCGCTGAAAGGAAGCCAACTAAACCCGTTTGTTCAAGTGATCAATGATTGTCATTTCTCCAGAGATGGCATGCTCTGTTCTTTACTGCTCCGACTTGATGACCAAGCAAATCACCAAAAGAAACAGGAAAAAGGAAAATACAGTTTCTACAGTTCTGTATTGAGCTGACAGTACAAATCATCCCCCCCCCCCCGAGACCCTACAGTAGTAAACCCTGATGGTGTTGTTGCTGACTCTCACCCGGAGCAGTAGATCAGAGTGAGTCGGTGGAAAGATGTTAAGAGGATCGTCTCACCTCTGTACACACACACACACACACACACACACAGCTGCAGAGTGTAGCAAGTTGTGAGCCTCTTTAATCTGCTACTCCATCCTCTGTGGAGCCCTCTGTCAGCACAGGAGGGGGGGAAAGAGCAGGATTACGACTCTGAGCCTCTCAATTTATTAGAGCCCACTGACTCCACAGATTTTACTTCAGTGTTGAGCTCCACCCTCATGCAGATAGGCTTCCATCGAGACAGGACAGAGTTCCTCCTGCTTGTGATGCACGGCTCTCAGAATGGAACAGTGATGACACGAGGAGACTGTGATGCAAAGAGCATAGATGATTACTCAAAGGGGAGGGATAATGTGGTGGCAAATGGGAGCGCGATGAGGGTGAGTTAAGAGAGGAAACTGACCGATAACTGACAACTTTCTGCTCCCAAAGGCCGATACCGATAACATACCTGGAGATAAGAAACACTAATGAAAAAAACTGTTTTGACTCTTAAAATGAAGATATTTAATTTTTTCAGATGAAAAACTATTTTTTCAAACATTTGCTAAAACATCGGGGTCAAACTAAACTATATTGATATTTTGATATGAACATTACAAAATAAAAGCCTCTAGACCTGAAATACTTTGCATCAGCTTTAAAAGTAAATAAAGTGAAAAAGTGGATTCCATAAGTTCTAAAAAATAAATAATGCACTGAAACACATTAGAATCAAACATTTCTATGCTAGTTCTATGCTCTTTCTCCCTTCCTGTGGTATTTTCTTTAAACATTTATTGCACTCAGCCAGCGAACTGACGCTCTGATGCTGATGTATCAGCCTGTTAGATTCTGACTTGACAGCCTCAAAAACAAGTTTTCTTCTACTCCCATGAAGTCTGATCTCTTTTTTTTTTTTCAATCACACAAATCAAATGTGTTGTTACACAATCGTTAATGGAAGTGCATAGGTGAACAGTGACTGTGTTTATATACAACTTATATAGCGATCCCCCACACTTTTTTTTTTTTTTTTTTTAATGATGATCATGGCAGAGCTCTGCATCCAAGGAAAACAGGGGATTTGGCGGCAGATATCAGGCTCTGTGCAGGACAGAGAGAGAGAGAGAGAGAGAGAGATGTGTTTTTTAAAGATGCTTCAAATGTGTCAGTAAAGAAATGGATTATTAATAGTATTTTTTCCCCCAATCAATACTTCACATGTACTTTGTTCTATATACACCACAGAAAGCCTGTGCCATGAACCAGGCATCCAAGCAAAGAATGAGAATCCCTTTCTCCATCAAACAGAGAGCCATAGGATTTAAGTACTTCATTCCTAGAAGCTTTGATTTTACTGCTCATCATGAAATCCCTTTTCCCCACTGATTACACATTCCATTGCCTTAATTGAGGTAAACATTAGGGTGGTATTGTATACAAGCACTATAAATATTTCATAACACAGACATTGTTAAATGCACTGCGTCGCCGCACGGCTGTTGACATCAGCAGATTGAAGAAGCTCCAGATCTGGCTTTGTGGCTGGTACAAAGCAGCAACCTTGAAAGATACAAAGGGAAGAGAAACACAGTAGCTTGACTTCTGTCAAGTGGCATGCCTTGATGACTTCTTCTGCAGTCAGAGCTGTCAGTCTACTCTTATCTATCTGTCAGTGCAAAGATGGGTGTTTGGACTCTCAGAGCCATGCTATCTCATCTGTGATTCTTATTCATATTCATATCCTACCATGAAACAGAAACCAGCAGAATTCCAGAGTCCGGAGCAGGAGGTGTTGAAAACAGCATGGGGACAGATGGGGTTAATGTTTTAGCCTAATCATGTCAGCTACAAAGCATCAGCAAGCTGTGCTGTTGCACTTTAATGTCTGAGGAGAATTTAATAGGCAACTATCACGGGGAAAAAAAACACTTTAAGAGTGCATTTAATAGAATATAACCAACACAACGTTAAGTGATGACAGAAAAGCGCATTTGCAATTTGGTAATCTAAATACGGCTTTAATGCTAGGGGAGGCTATACTGAATGGAAAATAGTTTAAAGTCTGACAATTTAAACACCAAAACTACTTTCTCATCATCCAAACCCACTGTACACAAATAACAATTAATCACACTCTCAAGAGATGTCCAAAAAGCACTTGTGTATCAAAATACTAAAGAGACAGGTTTAGGTTTACGAGGTCTCCTGCCCCCCTAGTTTTATTATGTACAGCGGAGTTGAATAGGACTTGATGAGATACATCTCAACAGCCCAGAGCTGTTTGCAAATCCATTCTCTGGGGAAACCAATGGGTCACATCACTGGCAGTCTTTCATTGTCTGAGGATGAAGTCTGACTTTTGACCTAGCATCAAAATATTTACATATTCAGTGAATTAGCTCTATGGATTGCTATCAATTTTGATCCACATATTCAGGTCCAACCTTTTCCCATGAGGTGATAGGAACAGGAAAGAGCACAAGAAACTGTTTATAATTACGCTATAATATCACTGCTCCGGTTCTGTCTTGTTTTGGGTTTTTTTCTTCCTTTCTTTATAAATGCCATTTTTTTGTGTTTTCTTTCAAGTTGAAAAACTGTTTGGGTTCAGAAGTGTCAAAAAAAACAATGGTCCTCTCTTACACTGCTGAAACCTGTAAGAACAAAGCAGTGGTGTCAGCACAAAGTTTTTTTTTTTTCTTTTTGAGGGCTGAAGCCGAAACCATAAATCACATCTCTCTGGCTTGTTGGCCATGTTGTGTAGTTTTTGAGGTGCAAAGCGGTCCTGCGCCAACTCAATCAAACTCAAAGGTGCGCTGTTCTTTTCACCAACGCTCTGTTTCTCTGTGCCAGGACTAAATACAAGTCTGAAATAAGAGACAGTGCAGATGCAGGATGGCCTTTATAGAAGACACCCAAAAAAAAAAAAAAGAGACGGAAAGCAAACGAAGGCAGCCGCAGCAGCAGTGAGTCATTTATCTCGTCTGAGCTGGTGTTGCTATGTCTAATAGCGAGATGAGCAATGTCCCTGAAAGTGAACTACAGTAAGACCGTTCTCTGGCTCTAACGAGGTGTGTCGAGGTTACATTAACTTTAGCTTTGTACACCACTAATCTTAATCTTTATTCATGAGAAAACATGTCGCCACTCAGAAAATTGTGATTTATCCAGGTCAGAGTGCCAAGACTGCAGGAAAGTGGAAATCAGAAAAGCCAGCATAAGGCCTCTGACTGTAAAACAGCCAGTGCTTGAACGCTTCTTCTTACACTACACTCCAACCTAGTTTCAAAAAGATGATAGAAAACAAAAGGATCCATCATTTAACACACCTGCGCTTGATAGTTGCAGCTTTCCAGGAGATGGCAACAGGCACCTCCAAATTAAATGTCTTAATGGAGCTTCTAATTAAATCACGTCCCCAGGAAAATATCTGAATAATTTATATTGCCTTCCCAACATACTTACACGATAAATCCAAGAAGAATCTGAGAATACAAGTGCACAGACTCAGGCCAAAACCACAGGAACATAACAGCAGCAAATTACCTGAGAGTGTATTCTGACCACAGATTTTCATGGGCTATCTTCACCTCCAAAAAGGTCCAGCATCCAAACTGTGGGATGTGAAATCCTCTAAACACGTTTGGATTTCAGCCTGTGACAAAGTGACAAATACGCTTCACATTTCCAAACATATTAAAGGGCAAACGATTAACTGACTTATCAAGGAACATATCGTAGTTTCTCATTTAAGCTCCCGGCGTCATCAACTTCAGAACGCGATGAGTAGCTGTAGCCGCAACCAGGCACCGAGATGCTGACGGAGAGCAACGGGACAAGGAAGGATTAAAGGTGTGTGCTCCAGATCTTGGCAGCACAGCTTTATTTTATGATGATGCAAGTACCCTGTGGAGGCTGCTGTGCTAGTTCAGCTGTGGGAGGTTGAGTTTTTTGAATGCTAAATTAACTGCAAAGATTTAGAAAGAAAGGAGATAGTAGGGGTTCACTTGTCTTTGAAGTTGGTGTGAAGCCGACAAACACTGCAGTTTTTAGAAATACCGATTCAATAAAAACTACTAACTACTAACTATAATACTGCACATAGTAAAGGACTCTATCGACGCAATCCTTCACCACAGCTGCCATCGTGAGGCACGTCTGTTAGAGGAGCCTTACAGGTAGGCCTAAGTTTGATAAAACTCACATAGTTTGTCACCAGGTGACATAAGAACCCCTGCTAGCGTGCTGTAGATGATGAACAACACCTGAAATGTTTCAGATGGAACTCACACCCGACAATTTGGATTCGGGGAGACCTGTGGTTAAGAAATAAGGACTTCTGACAGTTGCTTGGATAGAAAAGCCCACAGGAACATGTCTCATTCCAAACAAGTCAAATCTAATATATATTATTAATACTGGTTTTGAAATGTTAAGACATCACATGAAGACAGGTACTCTCTACTGGCCTCTGCATTTTTCACACTTTCACACAACAAATCTGCTCCATAGTATATGTATATACACAGAACAAAGGAATACAATATATATATACATATATGTATATACATATACACTGTATTGTATTCCTTTCTTCTGTGACAGTCTAAAGGAGGAAGTGAAATGCCCAAAGAATCTGGACAAAATCTGTTTCCACGCCTTCCTTTTATACAAGAAGAAAAGAAGCCTGGCCAAAAATCTCTTTGTGATAAGAAAGATACCTCATGAAAAATTCAATTATTCTTTTCTTCGAAATGAATTTCTATGAAGAAATTCCACGCTGACAATACGAATATACAGCACATTTAAATATAGAGTAAGTCATTACTCTCTTAAACAGGAATCACCTAAAATATTGTGCTTCCTCAAAATGAATTTCTTTCCAGCAGTCACCCTGACCACCTCCAGCTGCTCGACCTCGACTCTGATCTACGCTACACCAAGAGTAAAGGTAGATGACGGGGGAAGATAGAGCACAATGAAAGATGGCAGCGGTCATCTTGGCCAGCACCACCCAGTCTGGAAATGACTGCGCGTGGTGCCAGACACAAAGACAAATAGACGGAGCTCAGATTCTGCACTGCGTGCTCCCAGACAGGAACGCTCGGCTAATGCACGACACACTGAGGAGCCACGAGCATAAAGCAGCGGCAGCCGAATTACCGCGCTGGAGCTCAGCTGTCAGATCATCATGTATTTCTGTCAGGGTGTTTTCATCAGAAATTCGCACTCGGAAACATCTGGAAGGCGACGGATGACAGTGAGGAAAGCTGCACACCTAGACGTGTCCAGTTCGACAACTGATCTGAAAAGTGAGACATGGACTTTTATCAGTCAGTTCAATAGACAGACAGCTGAGGGAGTCAGCAGGAGGAGCTTTTAATAACGACAACAATAATAATAATTGCATTATCTGTGAGGAGTGTCACATTTAAAATCTATTTATAATTTACTACTGTCCTCGATGAAGAACTCATAAAATGAAATTAAGGCCTAGCTATGCCTAATGAGAGCAGTACCGTGTGCATCCTCAGTCTTTGGAGGTACTGAGAGAGTGTACGTCTTTTAGGTATTGATGTTTTTATTCTTTTTAATTTATTTTCTTTTCTTGCTGTTTGCCTCCTGTAGTATATTTTATATGGACCGATCCAAGTCTGGAATAAAGACTGATGATGATATGTCAGTAATGTTTCTGTATGCTACGGTCAGCTAGCATTGAACTTTAATATCCCTCGCTCTCATTTCTCTGAGTTTCTGTAACTTCAGAACTTGGTAACGGCCTTCTTTACTTTCTTTCAATTACAACCACAGAGCTCTCTCTTAGACTCCATTTTAAAACTAAATCCATGCTCCAAAGGGTGTATCGAAATCAATATGTCTGTGACCCACGGTTACTCAGTTCAAGGTTGTGCATCGCCTTCACTGGCCTAAAGTAAAACCTAATTTATCCCTATTGTGGACCCTTTGTGTGATAGATGTAGGAAGCACCAGTCACACATTCACACGTTTTATTTTTGTTTTTTTCCAAAGCTAGGTCCCTTCCGGCAGTGAATATTTAAAACCTTATCAGGTGTCTAGAAAATACCCAGCCATATTTGAAGTAGCTCCATGAGACACACACTGAGCCGTCAGGTAAAAGGTATGATAACCTTTGCAGCTCTTCAGTAAGATGACTTGTATTGTTTAAGCGAGAAGAAAAAACCCTCCAACCTTTAAGCTGTGGATTAAAGACCTTACACATTATTTGATACTGAGGATGAATAGAGAAGTTTTATGCTTCTGGAGCCATGTTCACCCTTCAAAGAGAAAACCACGTACATTACAGCTTTGTGACAGTGATGTACATATGCTATGTATAGTTTTACTTTATCATTATGTGTTGTTTATTTAGCATTACATTATTTCTACTTTTAAGCACAATTGTGAACACTGCAGTGTGTTTTAGTTCATTATGAAAAAATAATTAAAAATATGTTTAACAAAAAATAAACAATATGAATAAACTAAGTTACCATGTGAAAAATAATAGCATGTATGCGGCACATCACATCCACGCACAGATTATTTCTCAATAAATCAATAAAAACCTCGGTCTATATTTAATGTCACAAAAATGAAGGGGTTCATTACAATATAGCAGAGCACAAAAAATGTATTTAACTGTCTTTTATTAAAATAAAGAGATAAATGAACGCGTGGCTCAGGCTAATATAAAGTCGCTCTGATGTCCAGGCACAGTGGTTAACACTGTCGCACCACAACAAGATGGTTCTAAGTTTGAACCCGCTGGAATTTGCATGTTCTGATCTGAGAAGGTGGACATAGGTTAAAACCCCGTGGGCGCTTCAGATGGGTAGAATTGGAATTAAGTATGCATGTGAAGGGTCCCTTTGTATTAGCATTTGATAGACTGGAGACCTGTACAAGGGTGCACAGTCCAATGTCACAGGGACAGAGTCCCCTCTGAGTTAATGGACGGAGTTTAATGTAAATGGTTTGGTTTTTAAAAAGGAGTCAGAGTGAGTGAGCGTTAAGGCACATTCAGCACTCTGTCTTCATGACACGGCCAAAACATCATATTCTTTGCTCTTAGTTCTTGGTTTAAGTATGTATGTGATTTTTGTGTGCGAAAGATTTATTGTTTTAACAAATTGGCCTTTATCTTATCCACCATTATAATTGTGAAACTCATTGCAAAACAAATCAATATACTGTGAAGTAAAGGTTGGACTGAGTCCAGAGTACAGAGCCTCTGTGGATACTGTGTGGTATTAAATGATCTTACATAAGTGGCAAGTGCTAGATACAGTTTTGTATTTGTGTTGCCATTCAGCGACAACTGATAGCACAGTAATCTCTAAAGACCACTTAACCGTCATTTAGTTACTTCTGTTTTATAAAATATGGAAAATTTATTTGACATGGTCAAACTCCCACTGTTCGTGTTGGCACATGCCTTGAACTGCATATTACACTTTAAAAATCAGTCCCAGCCAGTGATGGATGACATACTCATCAAGTTACCCCAACCAGAAACACAATTTCCCCAAACACACTCGCCACAGTTACGTATGAGGACAACTGGAGTGTTTTTGCTGTTTGTTTTTCTCTTTTTTTGTGTTTTCATTCATTCTTTGTTTCTGTGCACGTCTGTGTGTGTTTCTTTGTTGTCATTATTATTGGTTGTAAATAAAAAATAACAAAAAACGCCAGACTAATCACCGCCTCATCATGCGTTTCGAGCTCGTTACTGCACATCATGACCCTGGTTTAAACTCCATTTGTATACACAAATTGTGAGTTGCCATCATGCCGACTACACAAAGTGCCCGCTGGGTCCAATTTCCATTGCTAAATTATGTGACTCCTTCAGCTAAACCAATCAACAACTGCTGTCTGGACTGTCTGGCACATCCTCATTGTCCATTCATAAGTCTACAGATGAAGTGAAAATGTGATGTTTACTAAACTGTATTTGGACTGCAGCCCAGTGAATTACATTTCTAATAACAGATTTGTTGTTTGACAACATGTGAATGTCCTTATTGTCTGTAAGACTTTTTTTTTCCTGAGCAGATCAAAGCATTAAAAAAATATAGACATTATGTGCTTGGCACCGACTATAAGTCTTTATACTGAGCACAATTGGCAGCAGTGGCAGCCGCGAGTCTGGTTCTCTATCGAATGGGATCAGATCCGAAGTGAAGTTTACAAAGAAGGTGGGAATAATATAGACCAATCTCCTTCAGACTGCTGAATCAGCTGATGGAGGTCTACCTCTCCAGCTCTGTCATCACGGGTCAGTCGGTCGGTAATCATTACTTGAAGTCTTGGAACCTGCCCAGGGACACTGGCTGTGCTGCAGAATCTGTCAGGGCTTTATATTCTCCTCCAACCCACGAGGTTTCTTCCAGGCGGAGGCACAACACGCAGAGACCTGCCTCCAATCTGTTGACCGGTTGGCAAGGACCAGTGGAAAAGCCAATAGCTCTGTACGCTCCTACCATGCATCAGTACTGGACAACGGGGAGTTTGGGGACATACCAAATACCAATAGCTGGCCATTTTCCCCAATAAACAGGCCAAAAGGTTTTACAATTAACAGGACATCAGCAACAAAAGAGGATTAAGAAAAAGCAAGCAGTTGAAGACAATAACAATATTATAAAATACTAACATTGTCTACAAATGGAAACATTATATAAACACACAGTTTTAAAATAACCAGATTTTGAGAGCTATCAGTAAATGTTTGGCATTTTTGCTTGGTAAAATTAAAAGTAGAATAAATTTGGCAGTACATCACAAGTACGGGCCACATGCATCAATTTGATGCACCCAGTCGGGTGCTTCATTTGTCTTTGTTGCGATGCTGTATTCTGTCACCAGACAGGTCCATTCCAGATTCATACCACACTAAAATGATGTGTTGTGTGATATTTATATTAGAGGGGCAATATCTGGTTAAATTGCAGTGCATACTGTGAACATCAGCATCTCATTTTCTCCACGCATCATGTATGAATACATCCTAGACACAATAAGAAGTCATGCAAAAGTTGCTTTCACTTCAATTACCATTTAGATTGCATTGGCAAAACTGTGGCGTTTGCTATTGTTTTAGTGTCACATGCTGTCACCGCAGTTAAAAAGGTTAATGAAACAGCTGTGCATGCACTTTGGAGTAAAATAAATTATCCAGATTAGTAAAGTAAGCATTCTGCCTTCAGACCATGGTGGTTCCATGACAGAATATGCTAAGTCAGACAGAGCAGCACTACAGCAGCATGCTATCTCAGCACTTAAAATCTGGTGTGAGGGGACGTTTTCTCTTTTCTTTCCTTGTTACTGAAACGCAAATACAGAAAGTTCCTAAGGAAGACAGGCTCTCCAGACAGAATGCTTCATCCATTTAAGCCATTTAGACACTCTTGCCGTACCATGTAAGACTTATTTCAACACACACAAATTTGCATAAAAATACAGTGACACGTTCCACATGATTTATGCATCTCTGCAAATTCAAATTTCCCGTCTCAGTGCAGGCTGCAACATATGTGCCAACAAGCACCGAAGAACAGATAAACACACTCACACAGAGCTGATGGCCAAAGCTGCACAGCTCCATCTGCTTCAGATTCTGTCAATGTTTTCCCTCTTTGTCTACAGAGACCAGTGTTCCTTAACAATCTCCAGCTTTTCTCGGTTCATTACAGGAGTAAAAAAACACGGGGATTCAGCACAGGGCTGAATGTGCATTGCTTTGAGTAAATGAGCGCCACCGGCGTGTCTGAATCTCACACACTCACCGGCGACTCTGCCTGTGATGCCCTGTTAGTACAATTACCTGCTCTAAAAGACACTTACTGGAAAAGGCCATCACTTAGAAATCAATGAAATCTTAAACAGAATTTATTTTTTTTTAGCAGAAAGCCAAAAATGTGTATGATCCATAACAATAACGATCAAACTGAATTCATATTGCGGTCATAACCTCACCACAATATGTTCACAATGTCCTGGTTTATCACACTACAAACCCAATAAACTATACAGACGCCATGAAAAATGTTAACAGATTTAACACTTGTGCACTGATCCTTGTAGGTGGGTTTGAGAGGTGTTTTCTATTGAAATAGGAATATGTCATTTATTATAGGCGGAAAGTGCGAAAACAGTCCTTGAATGAATCATGTGGGTTTAAATGGATGATATTTTGCCAATTTGAACTTGATGCTTAAATGTCTTGTTTACAATAATTCGTGCAAGCGAAGTGTTTGCAGTAATCATTAAAAAAAAAAAGATTCTGCACTTCAGAGCACAACTGAGATCCATTAGTGACTCACCTACAATCAACAGCCGTGTAAAATTCATCAATTTCATTTTGAAAACTAAATAATCGATTTTCGTATATGGGTGTCATGTTCGGCATTATCTTTAGTTCCAGCCATGATTGTGCACAAATTATGATGGAAAAGGGAACAAAACAAGGAACAAAACGCCAAGAAAGTGTTTGGCTGCAGAGGGATTTGATGCCAGTCACAGATTTGTAAACAGAGGGGTTTAGGAGGCGTACATGGACAACACAATGGAAGACAATCAGGCCTCTGGAGGGAGGAAACTGAAACTCAAGTGCAAATAGATCAGTTATAGTTAAACACAGAATTACATGCAGGATGAAGTCTGAGCTATCAATAAAGAAGATTAGAGGAAGCGAAATGAATGTGAGGAAGCAAATAATAGGAGAGAGTGTGTTTTCCTTATTGGAAAAGAGGATAGGTTTGCACATTCGTCTTTAAATTTCAAACTTCTCTGGAGTATATTAGTGTTTTGGGGCTTCTTCTCTGCTTCTAACCACTTTTTAAAAAAGTGGAGGAAAACCTGGTCATAAGGGACGACATCTTCTCATTAAGCCCCGCACATTAAAATAACCGATGCCTGGAAACAGATCTAGGCAAATGAACAACAACTGAAAATTAGCACAGAACGTACATGGCTCAATGTCCAAACGCCCAAAATCGACAGACTGAGCAATTGTTAATGTCACACCTTCGTTGGGAGGATGAAAAAAGCAGTATGTGGTGATCATGATTGTGTGAACAGCAATCAGGTGTCACTTTGTGCGCTCCTCCAGGACTGCTGTCAGCAAATAAGGGTCCGGTTACGTTGATGTGCCGGTTCATTTCTCTCGTCTGTCCTGCTAACCTACAGTAACTGGGCCACACACCTGTAGCTGTGTGTGTGTTGTGTGCTTGCCACTAATTCCAGGGCTGTGTAATGCTAGTCTGTGTCCGACAGAAGTCAAAGAGAAGAGAAGTGGAAATATTTATTATGCCAACAGGCAGCGGTTTTTAAGGATCGCTTGGAAAACGTGATTATGTCACGGGTGCACAAAATGAAACTTGTACAGCTCAGCAACCATCACACCGAGGAAAAAAGACAGCTCATCAAGTCTTTTAGTCAAGGTTTAGTCACAACCATTTGTTTTGCATTTTAGTGCAACGCAAGACGGAGAGCATTGAAATGTTTGAAAGATCATAATGAACAACATGGATGTACATCTCTTAGTAAAAAACTAAAAGACTGTTAGTTAATGTATCAGTTACAGGTTTGCTAGAGTACACACTGCAGTACAGATTTGATTCTTTTCTACGTTTTATATTCCCAACAATTGGTTATTCTTTTCAATAAATACTGTTGGGTTATACCTCACTCTGTTCCGTACAGGTGAACAGACAGAGCAAAGTGATCTAAAGGAGGGAGGATTGTTGTGTTGTTGGCTTCTCTTCTCACCAGAGAGGTCAGAGCTTCCTCTAACGGACTCAGTAACAACAGCACCAGTGAGAAACCACTCAGTCGTCCTCACAGCTCTATGGTATTCTCAGCTGTGATGAAACATTTTCAGTATTATTTGCTTACAGCAAATACGGGCATTACTTTAGTAGCACAAGGGCAAAAAAGATCTTCCATAACAAAGGCCATTCATGCATTCTCCATTATACCGAGGTACTCAAATAACAGCCTTTCTGACAGCGTGCAGAGCTGGTGGACGTGTGTACAGTGGTTATCTAAAACAGCTTTATCCTGATCACAGAGAAGGCGACTGTAGTCACAATACCACAGAAAAACATCATCATTTTTCATCACCAAATATGTGTGGAGAAGATGTTTTTCACACACTGAATGTCACACGGAGTAATGAAAATGCAGGGAACTCTGGACTCTGGAGGTCAACTGATCCTGAGTGATGAAGGAGAGCGAAGCTTTTCTGTTTCTAAACAAGAACATGGAGCTCAGGGAGCAGCTTGTCCTCACTTCCTCATTGTGAGTGTGAAGTTTGATTTTTAAGGGAAAATGGAAGTGCTAATGTAAGAGTGAAACAAATTACGTGACCCTCCATGTCACAAAACTGTAGCCATGAGCCCATGTTTCCAACTCTTAATTTGGACAATCATTTTTGATTTAGTCTTAGTTTCAGCCCAGACAAAAATGCTCATTAGGGTTTTAGTCATTTTTATCTTTATCGATTTAGTTGATAAGTCATTGCATTTTTGTTTTAAACTTTTAATTATAACATTTATTCAAACTGTATTCAATCAAACAACATTCAATACGGCAGCAACAATTTAATTAAGCTTATACATTTACTCAATGTCAGTAGTTAACACATTAGCAAAAGAAACATCACCTACAAAACACAGTTTCATCAATTGTGGGTACACTATACTTTTTTAGCTTTACATCAGTGGTTCTTCTCATCTCCACCATCACTCCTTAATGTCAAGCTGGGACCCAAATCATTGAATGAAAAGACTGTGCATTTTGAAGCTGAGACAGTAGAATAGAATATCATAGTATGAAAATACACAGAAAACAAATTTAATGATAAACTAAAGCAACCAGAAAGTGACGATGCTAGAGAGGGATCTATTCACTTTCACGCTCAATTAGCCGGATTTTAACTCAAACCAGAACTCTTCCTTCCTCCAGTAACTTCAGCCTTTGTTAACAGACTCAGAGCTTTCACGCACAAACACCAAATAAAAATCCAACTACTGAGAGGTAGTTTCAAAGACTTGAAATATGCAACTTTGCTGTTGTTGTTCTATTAAAAGTCACTTACTCAAGCATTAATCATAAAGTTGACATAATCATCACATTTCAGTAACAGCTATTTTAACTCCCAGTTGGTGTTTTCATGTAAAATACGTGAAATAAAAAGTGCAACTACTGAGAAATATTAATAAACCCGATCTCCCATTCAATAACCAATCTCACTGAACACTATACTATCTAAAAACATTTCACAGTGTTGGACAGCATGTCTGAAGCATGCCATATCTCCTACAAAAAGCAGGCACGGAAAACAGAAAAGTGAATTCTTGGCTACACTTGCCGTTAGCCAGTCCTTTCTTCCAAACCAGGAAATACGTAGCACTTCTGACCAATGGCCAGCGGCCTGATGGCTGATTGGATTTAGGCCAAATGATCAGTGAGTGACAGGGGTGTGACATGACATTTGTCAATCACTTACAGCAATTAAAGGCATGAAAGCAGGCAGGCGCGCTGGGGCTGGAAAAAATCAGCACATTTAGAGATATTTTATGTGTTTCCTTTGATTATTTGGTGCTGTTGCTACCATTGGTTTCACCAAAGCTTAAAGTTAAAGTTAAACTTTAAGTTATTTCAAAAATAATTGTCTAATTTTTGTTTTTGTGCTTGGGAGGTCTTGTTAGCCCATTTATACCAGCCTGCATGTAATAGAAATTGAAATCCAGGTAAAGGCTGTATCGATACTGCACTCTCAGTACTGCAATTCTACAAAACCTTTTCCAGATATCAGCCTGCTGTGCTGCCTGTGCTCATTTATAAGGTTGGATTAATCATTGATAGATGATTAATCCGAAAAAAAAGGCAATATAGTACAAATAAAAATACAAACTTTTGTATTTAGCTGTTACAAATGTAAATAGAAACTATTTTCTGAAACATCACATTGAAGTAAAATAAATGCAGATGTCCAAAAGCAGTACAGTGGCTGAACACATATTGCTGAGAGAACTTTCTGCCAGTGGAGAGTACTCATAACTACTGTTACGGTAATGTAAGTACAAACACAATGAGGCAATGACATTAAGTGTACACAGTTTGAAGGAAAACAAATATATATATATCGATATGTAATACATGTGAACCTAATGCTTAGTCCTGTCCTTGTAATATTTGAGTTATTTTTTGTACTTAAAGAAAGCAGCCATCTATCACTTGGAACTTTAACAAAGGACAAAAATGTGTGCATCCACGCATGATGTCATTCACATACACAAAACCTGATTAGAAATGGGAAGCAGGTGCTTTGAAAAAGTAGAATGACACCTTCAGGATAAAACTAATATCACTGTTTTCATTTCATTAAATAATCTAATGATGAAAGAAGCAGCTCTACATTATCTGGCAATTACGATGCCTTTATTGTTCCTGCTTTCTTCCACACTGGGGCTGCTCTGTATTCATTGAATGCAGATAAATACATTAATCCAGGAGGGTAACAGGGTTTTATTTGTTTGCTATTTATCTCTGTAAACTGCTTGATTATATTAGACTTGATGTGTGCTTGAATTATGCCTCTCCCCTACTTACTCATGCTACATATACATCAGGTTTGCTTTTGAATAAAAGTATTAAGAATATTTTGTCGGACAAAACAGGTCAGGTTTCTATGTAAATTTACTACGGAAAATGTCAAAAATGTGAAGCAAATGTTTCAAATTCAATCTACTTTAATTCAGTCAAGTCTGGAAGAGAAGCGTTTCTCATAGTTGGTAAACTAGAACACCAGCCAACTAGTGAGTCCCACCAGGTCCACAGGCTTGCTGGAGGAGTGGGCAAACTAATCTCCAGTGTCATCGTACCTTAGCTGATTTCAACATGAACTAGGCCAAGTTTCTTTATTTTAGGTGCAAGCTGCCAGCTAACGGGACAATTAGTTCACACATTGTATTCAAAGTAGGTAAAGTTTTTGGATAAACAGACCCAGACTCAAAAGATATGCACCTACAATCGTGAAATCATAAATTATCAGTTCAGAGACGAGACCTCTTTGATCTCTGCCTATTTTCACAAGTTTATATCAGGACCATCTTTTGATATGGAGTTGTTTCCTCTACTCTGGGTGCAGAACATGTGTGCCAGCTCACTGTTGGCTGTAGTCTGTGATTTTTTTTAAAGTGCAACTTTTTGTTTGAGAGACAGAAGATGGGAGGCAACGTCACAGTTAGCCTTTGTCGTTGGCCCTTCAACGTCAGTTTGGTTCAAAGGGCACATAAAATGCTGTCAGACTATTCTTGTTTTACATCCTTATCTTTTTTAAACATTTAAATACTCAAAATAAATGTGATTATCTAGAATGAAGAGCACAGCTCTGTATGACAATCTTTGTTACCAGTAGTTCTTGGATGACAGTTTGTGTCCCCCTACTAGAGATCAACCGATATATTGGGCCGATATTACCGTTTTTTTACTGGTATCGGCTGATATGTGGGGTCGCCATACATATATATACATATACACACACACATACATGTATTATTTTTTTTACCCTGGCAAGGTTTAAGATTTACGGACAGACACATCCACAGGCAACCCTCTGCAGGTGGAGGCTCTGTGGACCCGTGCAGCCCATACACTGCCCTTCCCCCATTAGAAGAGTGCATGAAGCTGGAAAATGCTTGTGCTCTACCTCTTTTTACCTTTTACCATTATCATTATGTCATTTTTATCATATAAATGGAGGGAGAAAGTGCAGTAGCGGCTTCAAATATGGGCTCAGAAAAACTGGCAGCACACAGATTACTACAGATTACTCATTCCACATAATGGCATCTGTGTGCCCTTTCAACTTTGTTTACTTGTTTACCGCTTACACCGTCATGGGGGGCTGGAGCATATCTGGGCTGTGATTGGGTGAGAGGCAGGGTACGCCCTGGACAGGTCCCCAGTCTAGCACAGGGCTAACACAGAGAGACAGACAATCATTCACACTCACACCTATGGTCAATGTAGAATCACCAATTAACCTAACGAGCACGTCTTTGGAGGGTGGGAGGAAGCAAGAGTAGCCGGAGAGAACCCACACAGACTCAGGTAACACACTTTACTGGAAAGAGGGATGTCCCAATCAGTGTCCAGTCCAGGCATAAAAATGATTCAATAGCTATTGAACTTCGGTAAAGCCAAGTCTTTTGTAGTCATTTTAGGTCGGCCATGAACCAAATAATGTCCTGACAGCATCAAAACGTGTCATTATTCTTTGTTGCCTTGTGTCAAAGCTGCCAAAATCAAGGAAGATGAGCCAAAATCATGTGACCATGTGGAAGTACTGTACTTAGGAAAATGAAGTCAGTCAGACACCAATTTTTAAATAATGGAATGTGGATGGCGAGGTGCTAGCAAAAGGTCATTATTATCAAATTTATTTACCACTGAAAAAAAAAGACAAGAAAAGCCCTTCTAATCTCCATGGAAGGGCATTTGCTGATTTATGGTAGGATCACAACTTGAGATTCACCAACTGAATATTAAAAAATTGTTATAGGACTGGGGGACAAAAAACTTGATCGTGACATCCCTGCTTGGTATATAACTGTAATCAATTAGAAAATTTAATTTCCAAAGAAATAAGTTACTTATGACTCATACTCAAAAGCATCATATTCCAAAGCCTTGATATTTATTCATGTAATAAGCACTGGATACGATTACCACAAATGCTACAATTGCTCATTGTTGTTCTTGAACTGTTTATGTCAGTGTCACTGCTGAGTCTGCCTGAAAAATCACATACAAGGTGGCATTTCCACCAGTTGAATGTCTGGGTCTACCTTCTTAGAATGTACCACCAGAACATCCCACTGATCCCATCATCCTATGAGGGCCCTGCATGTCTGTGGCCCTGCTGGATCACATTTAGCTCACACTCATTGAAGATGACAGACCAGCAGAGCCTGGAGAAACCCAGCAGAGAGCAGAGAGATTGTTAAAGAGTGAGGACACGGACAGACCTTCAGTCCTGTAGTGGACACACAAATAATGCTGACATTTCTACCTGTGATCTTTTCCTTAGTTAAGGTCATATTTTTATACACCACCTACAATGTCCGATGTCTATGAAGGTTCTCGGTCAATCGGGTCATGCTATATCCAAATATGCTACAGAAAGGCAACTGGACATGTGATGTCTGTTTAAGACATTTCACCACTCGTCCAAGTAGTTTGTTCAGTTCTAAGCATCACTGGTGGGAGCTGGGCTTTAAATAGGCACATCTGTGGGAGTTACCCATTAAAAAGTCACACAAGACTTGAAAGAAGAGTTGGTAAACTTCTTCAAGTCCAGCTGCCTTTCGTTAGCGCTTTTGGATCAACAATGTCAGATTTTATCTTGCAATTGTTGTTGATGTGAATGTTGAAGTGAATATATATCTAACTTATATTTTATTTTAGTTCACAGCTGTCGAAACCTTCCTCCCTCAGTTTTTGCAGCAGCAGAATTTATTTGCAAATGTCGGGCACAACAGACTTGACGTTACACTGAAAATCAGAGCTAATGCATGTGTTTCCTGAACCGCTCTTATTTTTATCCAGTTCATGGTGTCATTTTGAGAGGCTTGGGGCAACACAGGCAAGATTTTTACAAACCGTGTTCGGATTCTTTCCCCCTTTTTAATGTCAGTTTGTTCCTCAACACAGAGCCAATAACTTCCACTCTCTCTCATCTTCTTTGGGTCTGTATGGTAATGAAGTGCAGTGCAACACACCCAGTGACTGTGGGAGACTGTCACGGCCCATGCTGTTTCTAAGCTCATTTTAATACCGCCTTATTTTTCCCCATATCTGCTAAATTCTTATTTAGTGCAGCACATTAAATGTGGTTGTCAGTGGGCTGGCATTGCCTTTTATATGTGTCACCTTATCAACAGCAGTATTTGATAATATGTTTCATGCCATAAAGAGCGGTGCCACTTCTAAATTATACAATAGATACCACCGCACAATTTCCTCTAAAAGCAGCCTTTAGCTGAGCATCTGACCAACCAACTATTATCAATTCAGTCAAACAAGAAACACTTTGTGTTCGTTAAATGTGTATTGACCGCTGCAAAACAGAAGAAGACACCTCCGCAATCTCTGCAAAGATTTAGAGCAAGCACATTCCCATAATAAGACACTTGGTCAAGATCACATAAATTCTTTTAAATGTTTCACATAAACTGCATTCCTTCTCATCTGTGCAAGAGATATGCGTTTTGTAAGAAAGTAGAATAGTCTTGTTTAAATATGCACAGCCATTATAGGTTTGGATAGAGTTAAAAATGCATGAAAAGTGAAACAGAAATTTAGAATTCCTTGCTGGTTAGATGTGTAACACCTTATTACACCTGTCTGAGATTAAATTGGTTTGCAAGAAATTTGTTTTGAGTAAAGTAGATTGACACCCTCTGATAACACTGGAGAAGCAATGAAACACTGACAGCAAAATCCCGGAGCTAAAAGCAGCTTGTGAAAATGAGCATGAGTTTTTTTCTGAAGGTAATGAATTCTGCCAGAAGACACAGAATCTCAAGACACTTCCTATCAAAAAGACTTTTTTGTCATTTCTACTGTCGCCCAGAGAGAAAAATAGAGGAGAAAAAAGTGACGGGAGGAACAAGGGAGAGAGATGCAGCCGGATGCATGCAGCGACAGTAATGACCGCTGTTAACCGTGTGCCACACTGACTGCCAAGAGGGATTTCATTGGCCTTCATCATTCCTAGAAAATAGGCTTCAGCAATGGGAACACACCTCTAGCAGCTATCCATCATATTTTGATTTGCACAAATGTTACATTTAGGGGTGTATAATCTGTGATTAGAAAAATTGAACATGAAAGATTATCTGCATGAAAATCTGCTTGGAGGGAGCTGTGGCTAAAAAAGCAGCTGAGGTTTGATTCCCATTACAGTAATGGCTGAGGTGCCTTGAGCGAAGACCTCAAAAAAAAAAAAAATGGACACTGCATGGACACTACTGCAAGTACGTGATCTTAGATCATTTAAGTGCAGGAAACAAATGAATTGTATGTGTGTAAATTTACATGACAAATAAAGCTGATTTGATTTGTTTTATACTTGATTCTACTGAATTGACACCAATTAAACAGCCAACCCAAATACTAGGGCTGCTGTAGTAGAATCTGTGTGGTACAGTCCGAGAGTGGAGCTACGCGGAACAGTGATATTGATGACTTCACCACACTTCCAACAGACTAACTCAAGTTTTCGTTTAGACTGCGCTCTGCTCTGCCACCAGTTACACAATAAAAAAGTTGGATTATACACTGTACTGTACTTTGTTTTTACAACTCTCAAGGGACCACTTTACAGGGCCAGTGGCAATTTTGATTTTGAAATTCTGGTAGGGCCTTGCCACACAGCAATCCAGAAATACCATAATTAATAATTATCATAGCAACAGCACCACCAAACGGTAGTGTTCAAGATCTCATCAAATGCTCAACATCGAAATAATAACATGACAACAATAAAAAAAAAACACAATGTACGGCTTATGGTGAGAACAGCACACACCCAATACTAGGGGTGGGCGAAAATATGGCAAAAATATCATATCACAATTTTTTAAGAATAAAATCACGATTTCGATTTTATCACAATCTTAAATTGAAAAATGAAAAACAGACAATTTAGTCCAAAGAACCTTTCTTAACCAATTTTATTTTAAATAGTCGCAGTTTTGCCTGCATGTGCAAACAATCAAGTTTAAGAGACGTGGCATGTCAGTGTTGTAGAAGTATTTTCGGCTGGGCAGCTCTTACCGTGGGTCAACTACTTTAAGCAGGCGTTTGAACCCCTCGTTTTCTACCGTCTTGAACGGTACCATATCTTTTGCAAGATAAAAGGCAACTGTTTCTGTTACCTCTTTCCATCACTTGCTTGACTTGTCATACAGAGTGCCTTTGTTAAAAGCCTGTGTTAATGTTGACTGTTTTGATCTTACGCTAGCTGCTGCCTCCGCCTGCGGTGCCGGTGCCGCCGGGCCCCTCGCTGTTTGGCTCTCAGCATATTGTTTGGGATGCTTCCTCTTCCACTGAGCAGGTTCGTCATGTTGCTACCTAACGTGCGAACCTGTTGTGTGCAAACTTTGCACTGAACATTTGCCTGCACTCTATCAGTTGAGTAAAATCCAAACCTATTCCATATAATGGAAGTGGATTTTTTTTTAGTGACTAACTCCATTTGGCTTTCAGCCATTGCTCTCCATGCAGCTACCGCTACACACATAAACAAGGAGGCGGGTAAGAAAGCACGTCACTGCCCGTAATTCACTATGATTGGTCAGTAAGGTTGCCAATGTAATACGCATAGAACTGCAATTTATGGAATGTGCCCTAGACAATCCCACGATCTCTGCAGGTTGACAGATCGTCTTCACGTTGTAATCCTTCACTATTTAATATCATCATATCGCCCATCCCTACCCAATACACAGCAATCAATATACAAAGTCACCATGCACAATATACCACAGCCAAACAGTCATTTCAGCTCCACAGACATGTAGACAGCTCCATGAGGTTGTGTCCCCCACTCAACACATGTATCACCAATTACGCATTAGACAAATTCCACTATAAATCAAACAATACTACATTAGAAAATGTAACAAGTTTTCCATTTAAACCACTCCTGGTTAAATGACCTAGTTTTGTCTTTTCCCTCTTGAGAAATGATTAAACCCTCTGGTTGATCTCATCTCATCTTCCATACCCCTTAATCCTAACTAGGGTCGCGGGGGGGTGCTGGAGCCTATCCCAGCTGGCATCGGGCGAGAGGTTGCCAGCCTATCGCAGGGCTAACACAGAGAAACACATGCACTCACATGCACGCCTAGGGTCACCAATTAGCCTAACGAGCATGTCTTTGGAGGTGGGAAACCACAGTAACAGGAGAAAAACCCATGCAGACACAGGGAGAACATGCAAACTCCACCCAGATCTTCTCGCTGGGAGGTATCAGTGCTAACCACCGAGCCGCTGTGCCGCCAACTCTGGCTGATGTGCTCCTAAATGTTTTCCAACTTGTGCTCAAGTGGTATGTTCTAAATCTCTAGCCAGAGTGTCAACTTGGTTCATCCTGCAATGAATGAATGAAATGTGAATTAGCTATGTCACGTTATGTATATTAGCCAAGCTAGCAGGACCTGTGCAGTCCCCGCCCTTGTTTCAAATCAAGCAATGAGAAGTGCTCTTCAGCACTGAACTTCAGGACCCACTGCCCAAACTGAAGTGTTCACTGTATACTCGCATACATGTGCATCAGTTCACCAGTCCCCAACATTGCAGACCAGAGCCATCTCAGGTGTGCCCCACTGAGTGGAAACAGAGGCGCAGAATCAGGCACAGCGAACTATTAACACACAACTACACTACAAGAAGTGTCTACAGAAGGAATTGTGTTCATCAAATGAAAACTGTGGACATTTCATTATGCAAAGATGCCACTGGTCATAGCCCATCTCTATGGTGTAAAATAATAAAACGAAACTTGAACATGCATCAGCATTATATTAACTACATGAAATGACAGAAACCAAATTTAAAAACATGTATTAACCATGTGTTTAAGTGTTTTCGTTTGGGTCAAGTCCCATCTACTAACATAAAGGAGGTGGAAATTATGACCAGTCAACAGGGGGAGCTCTACTTGCTTTGGCTTCACTTCTGTTAGATCCATATTTATACAGCCTGTGGTGGTAAAACAGTGCTTCTGTATAAATAGAACGTAGTTGAAGTAAATATTTTAGTTGTAAAAATAATATGCAGTGCTTCGTCATAAAATAGATGACAACTAGAAGCTTGCTCGCAGTCAACAGACATGCGACTCAGTTTGGCTAATAAAGCTAATGCACACATTGCTAATGTGATAATGGTGGTCTGTTTCAATTTTAGTAAGAATTCAACTTACTGAGTCTTGGTTTAATGAACTCCCACGCTTTGGTATTCCTAGGACCGCAAGGCACCAAAATTGGGGATGAATGTAAACATTGTAAGAGGTGTAAGTGTTTCACACAAAAAACTTGGGCTGGACAGTGAACACCACCTAAATTATTAAGAAGGCCCCGAAGCATCTCTTTTTTCTGAGAACGCTAAGGAAGAACAAACTCCCTCCACCTCTCCTGAAGAACCTTTACTGTTGCATCATAGAGAGTGCGCTAACTTACAGATAGCACACAGTGTGGTACGCAAACCAACGAGCCAAAAAAGGTCCACAGCGACCATTCACCCGGGACAATCCCTGTTCAGCAGCCTCCCCTCTAGTAGACCAAGAGTGAAGCCAGTATCAACAGACCCAAGCACTGCTTTGTCCCCATGCCTGTGTAAAGGCTGCTGAAGTGACATTAACCCACACATAAACATTGTGTGCAATGACATTAAAGTTCTTGTTCTCCTTCTTAAAAGATTTTTATGGTGTAGTTCCCAGAGTCCCATCTTTCAATTGCACTGGTGCCAACTTATCGATACAATGTTGTCGATTACTGCACAAACAAGCGAAAGCAGCTGATTTTAAATCAGCCCTCTCTGTAAACTGTCTTGTTGACAGCTCAACAGCTGAATCTCGTTCTGCTCAGACTGCACGTTGCACAAACAATTTGCATATTAAAAGCCATTCCAAACCACTTAATGAGGAACTAAGGTCTATTTCAGTGCTGCCTGGTCACTCTTCACTACCCATAACCTGCAACCAGATGATTAGAGGACATTATGGAAATTAAAGTTCTGCTGAGTTGCCTACTTCTTTTGTGGCAATTTGGAAGTTTTTTTTTTTTCCCTTTTTGGTTTAAACGTAGTTTAAAATACGTAATCCTTACTTTGACTTCAGATTCATCTTACACCAACATACTGACACACAACAACCATCTGAAAGTACAAGCAAACTATTTTTGGACTGAGCTGATAAAATAACTCAAAAACTCAAAGGGTAAATCGTCCTTAATGTCTGTGATGTTTGTCGATTATGAGTGACAAGTGAATGAGTTTACCAATCATTGCAAAGTGTGGACTGCAACTCTGTATTGAATAGAAATATCACCTTTAGTGCATCTCTTGATCATATCACTATATTTACTCATAGATCGAGCAACTCAGAAAACCTTGCTTTAAAACAGAAGAAGAACAGAAGAATAGGTGTCCCCGCTTTTCACTGGCTGAGCTACTTCACATTCATACTTGTTCTTACCTTCATTTATCAGCAAACAGTATTGACAATCTGTGACTGAGGAGCCAATCTTACATGTTATGGTGGCAGAATGCATTAAACTGTTTAATTTATCTCTGTAAAATAAAATATGTGGAGAATAAATATATCTTTTCCTAATAAAAGACCTTAAAAAAGGCCATACTAGGACCTTTTGCATTATGAGTGTGGAGCAGTTGGTACCAGACAGGAGCTCTTATTTATAACATCAGTATAAAACACTGGTTTTGCAGACAAGCACTGGCATTTAAATAGATTCATCTAGAAAGGACAGGACCTTGACTGCTAAAGTGTGGGTTAAGGAAAAATGAATAATGGAAAAACACAAATGTTTAATCCTTGACAAAGTAGCGTTTTTACAGCAGGATCACCATGAGAGGACTTAAGCTACCACATAGCACCAAGTGTACCATCCACAGGCTTTAAAAACTGCAACAGATTAGGGTGATAGCACAGTGATGAGCAGCTGTTAAATGCAAATAACCTTACAAAATAAAAATGTGCTTTAGCGTCAACCTTCCTGTTTTCTTGAAAGGAAAATCATTAGAGTAGAGAAGACTGTATGAAATCTTGTTCAGTGAGCCGTCAAAGGATACTTCAACCATCTTTTACACATTTGCTATATAAGATAAAGCTGCTACACAGCGGGGTCAGATAGCAAAGCGAGATGCTCAAAAGGGATAAATTAAATAAATCTGTACAGTGAGCCTTTTATATTTTTACTGAACACTAGAAGCAGCACCACTGTTTTTTTCTCATCAGAAAACAAACAAGTAAATCCTCCCACACAGCAGCAGTCTGAGAGAAAACGAGGAGAGGAGAGTTGTTCCCTGGTACATTCAGGCCCCTGAGAGCTGGATTTGCAATCAGGCATTAGGTAGAACAGACACCTTGACAAACTGCAGGGACCAGATAGGGACTGTGCTGCCGATTCCACCAAGTGACTGATGACCTACAGCCGCTGAGATATGGCATGATGCGCCCAGATCCCTCCGCCTGTCGAGAGCAAGCATTGCACAGGGACTTATTTTGTTTTTTTTTTCTGCTGCTCTTGTGTACAATAACTCGATCAAATAAAAATAAATTAAATGCTCACAATTTTGCTTGAACTTTGCTTAACTAACTATTTAACACAAAGTGAAACTTATGTAAATATTTTAAACACATCACTGTCTTTACAATAGTATATGGACAAAAAGATTGCAGGTGATGCACGATTTATGCTTGAATATTTGTCATATTTTGGGGAATTTCATCACGTCTAAAAAAATACTGATGCTTCATGGTGTAGCTCAAAGTGTCAAAGTATCTACAGCACCTGCTCGGCAGATGAATTATAAGCCATGTTTAGACCTGCAGGTGGCTAAAAGTGGGACGAGTAGCGGTTAGACTTTTAAGAATCCCATCCTGAAGTAATGACTGTCAGGATGCAGAATGTCTGATCACCAAAATCCTAAGCTGATTGGTGAACTGTGGCTTGTACCTGCTCAACAAGGTTCGTCGTGGCTGTCCACTTAAATCTGGGATAGTAAAAAATACCACAATGTACACAGAGACAGTATAGAAGACAATATATTGAGATCAGGTGATGGCAATTCAGACCTAAGGAAATACATTAATTTGTACCTCAGCTTATCACAACAACTAGACAAAACAAGGTTCTGTTTCTTATTTGTCCTCTCTGGATGACACAACTAACTTCCCTTGAAGTCATCATAGTATACAGAGTACAAGGTGAATAGCAGGCCTGTAACTCAGGGTTTAACATTAGGTTGACATCAGGTTCTTAAAAATGCAAGACAGCAATGAAAAAATATGCTTTAAAATTAATCCTGAACAAAAACTAGCAACAGCAGTTCAAGCATCCACCTCTCTTAATCAAAAGAGCAAAAGTAGCTTAAACTGTCTACGTATAGGTGGATGCAGCAAATATCCATTTAATTAAATACTAAGTTGAAGTCAGCCCACGCTGAGAAGGGCAGAGGTTTAAAAAAAGAAAGGGAGAAATTATCATAATACAGACATCATTTCTATGAACAATTAGAGCCAGGCTGGAGAAATACTGTTGAACCTGACAACCACAGCAATTATCCAGAGATTAATTTGCTATTAAAATTTCCACTGCTGTTTGCATGGACATGCTCGCATACATGCACAAATGAGCGAGAGCACAGCTCCTCTTACTACTGTATTATTAATCATCCTGCGACAAAGATGGGTAGTAGTGTCAAGCTGAGCAGGATAGCTGTGCTTTATGATGATCAGTCAAATGTGTCACAGGGGTTCTCAGTAATAGCTGCTGCCCCAAGCTGGGGTTCACAAAAAATCTGGCAGCAGCCGGCAAAACGACACACACTCTCTCAGCCTGCTGCTAGTGCTTTTTTTTTTTTTTTTCTTAACATCACATTTACTGGAGCCGTATAACCATTTGATGCAATAATCTTTTCTGTTCTGTTCTGAGTCATACACTCTGTCAAAACTTCAAACAGCCATCAAAGAAGCTGTCAACATTCAGTTTCCTGCCACAACTCCTGACCTGAGATTGCCTGAAACAGTCTGAGCTGTCTGGTTGTTCATCACAAGATGGAGGCTCGTTAGAGACCATTTCTAAGATGAAAACAACTTTACTACAGTACATCAAGATTAAAATCTCTTCAGTGTACTTCTTTCAATATTATAAACAACTAACTACAAAAAAAGTACGCTCTTTATCACAGATTTTAAATGTACTTAGTTTAATGCTAGAGCTTTACACGGATTTGAATTGACCGCAAGCAAGGGATGCAAGAGTGGCAGCAATTATACAGAATCAGTTAGTAAGTCAACAAATTATTGCGATGCTTGAGTCAAGTCTTATCATACAGTATGCACACCTTGTTAGCCACAGTCAGGGGTGAACATAAACAATACAGACAGAACCAAGTAGCCAAATTGAACCAAATTTATTTCAGCAGAGTAAAACTGGCAGGCAGAAGAAATGTTGCAAAATGTGAAAGGAAATATGTTCTAAACACTAAATTTAATGGGTGAAAAGAATCAAAATGAAAATGTGAGAGAGGAATATCATCTACTACATCAGTTTTCAAAGCGTGGGGCACGCCTAACCCTTGGGGGGCGCCAGAGGACTTCAGGGAAGGCGCGGTGTGAGAAAAAATAAACTGGAAGAAAAAAAAAGAGAGTAAACACCTGGTAAGTTTAGTAAACTGGTTGTTCCAGGTTCATACACCATTCGATTTGAGAGTCAAACTCTGTCCATATCCCACCTTTTCCTCCATGTGGGTATGGAGAACCTCCTGCCATGCACGGACTTGGAGCGCAGTTGTGAGGATTCATTTACAGAGGACGTATAGAAGAGAAATTGTAACAAAGTATCTATCTCATCACGCTAGTATCGATCCGATAGCGATATTTAGACCGATATGCCCAGCACTAGCGTACACATGCCGAGGAAATCGATTTCCAATGCATTATCTGTTTTAGTCGGATAAGGAGAACTCTGATATTAGTCGGAGTAACGCATTTGTGCGCACTTAAGTTGTCCAGTTAGAGTCGGATTAAGCAATAATTTGTTCAGTTTTTTCACATGCTTGTAAACATACTGAGTGTTATTTGCAAAGAGGTGCTAGTTAACGACTGTATGTGACCATGTATTGAAACTACTTCATTTCTGAATGGTTGGTTCGATGATAGATAAAATGTTTTCAGTCATATCATAGATTTTTTTTTGATGACCCTGTGACATTTTCAGTTGTTCAGCTGTTGTCAACTACTATTCTACTATTCTACTCTACTAACTTGAAAGTCTGTAACATAGTTGCATACAAACCTGCTGTGCAACTAACTAAATCAAAGTTAAAACAACACCAATCTGACTAGTTTGAATTACCTGAAGTCATTTTTAATTTGGAACATCTGTGGGTGAGGCACACAGGGACATCAATGAGTAGGGTCTGTTACAAACCCACTAGTCGCCTGCAATTACAGGATGTTGTTGAGATGAACCTGGGTGGGATCTTCTTTCTCTTCACTGGTGGTTTTTAACAACTCATTAACAGCTACTAAACTCCCTTACTTAACGGCCCTGTCCAAACCTGACATTGATGTGTCCTGAGTGATCTAATCATCACTGGCCAGCTTAAAGTACAGGTGTTAACACCCCCAGACACAGTGGTCTTATGTGTAAACTGTTTCTTTTGTTTGTCATACTATGACCTGAAGACTGAGAATCTTCATTCATAACCCATTTGATTTCCAAGAAATTTAGACCACCTATCAACATAAACCACAAAGGCAGACTTCAGCTTTAAGCCACCTCTGAATAGTTTGACAGAGCTGCTAGTATCACTGTAGAGGCTTATTTTTGCTTTGTGTTTGACTTGGTCCAAAAGAGATAATGGGCTTAAATAAAAAAATAAATAAAAAATAGAAAAGTTGCAAGCAAATGCAAGTCAAAAAATGTCAACATGCTGTTGGTAACATCTGACCTTAGGAAGGTATGTGATGCCAGCATTGCTTTTGAACATTAGTTCCAGCAAACACTAATATGCACATGGAGAAGCTCATTCTGTTCACTAATGCAGATTTAACAACTCGTACTCCCTGGGTGACATCAAACCACCACATTCTGCCAAAGGGAAGCTTTCATCATAGTAGTGACCTTTCAAGACCCCACCGTCCCGTATACTCACTGACACACACACACAATGATGCTGTGTGCTGGTGAACGGAAACAAAAGTATTGAGGTAATTAACTATTTGACATGACTGTAGAAAAGGGCAGGGCAAAGAAATCCAAAGTGAGAAACCCTGAAAGGAACCTCTAATTGGCCTCAATAAGTTCCACATTTGGCCTTCCTGTTTAGGAAACAAACACTTCTGCAAACACACAAGGTATGTTTCGGTTCACTTCGCTCTTGAATGCTCTCCTTCATTCAATGCACACCATGAAGGACTGCGTGGCATTCAAAGCATTTTTCACAAAAGTTCCCTTCATTTACTTACTTTTATGCTGTATTTTGTCAACCATAATTTCCCACCTCAGCTTTGTGTGTTCTCCCTTTGATGCTGAAACATCTACAAAATCTTGCCTTTAAAATGTTGTCTCCTTCACCAGAGAGATCTTTAAATCCCACAGTCCCATTTAACGACACGTCTCCAAGAGAGCCGTATGGCAAAAATACAAGTCAGAATAGCAGGAAGAACAGGCAAAACACAAAGCAGAGACAGATCCAACAGAGGAGAGGAAACAGAGAAGAATGAATAAGAGACCCCATATGCAGTTGCAGCCTCCAGTCATGTCTTTTTTGCTTTTGTTGTGCATACATGACAACCACAAAGTGACACTGATGAGACACTGGAACATCTTAGTTGCAGATCATTGCTACACATTCATTTTCTTATGATATTTCTGCCCTTGTAGTAAATAAAGATTTTATCTGACATTTCCTGATATTCTTTCCCATGTCACCCTGTATTAGTCTTTACACTCACTTTCTGTCATCATTTTTGAAAATGAATATCTGTGGCCTTGAATTCTTAATATATTAGACTCCAGAGAACCAAATGCTTGGGGCCCAGATTTTAATTGGGAAGTGAAATAGTATATTTTGGCAATATTCAGGTGAAAACTAAAAATCTAAGTATCATCTGCAATTTTGAAGATGGCCTAAGCACTCCAGGTCTTAAGGCCAAAATAAATGAGTTTCTTCACATCTTCTTAGTTTCTTTCAGGATACTCTGTCAGTAAGAGTATGCGCTTATCTGTGCAGATAGAGTGGTGCTTAAAAGAGTTTACCTCCCTCCCAAATTCTTATTTTTTTGCATGTTTGACACATTTAAACATTTCAGATCAAACTAATTTAAATAAATTAACAGTGAACAAGAACAAGAACAGTGGTGAACCTTCCCAGGAGTGGCCGGCCGACCAAAATTACCCGAAGAGAACAGCAATGAATCATCCATGGGGTCACAAAAGACCCCAAAACAACATCCAAAAGAACTGCAGGCCTCACTAGCCTCAGTTAAGGTCAGTGTTCATGATTCCACCATAAGAAAGAGACTGCGCTTAAATGGCCTCATGGCAGAGTCCCAAGACCAAAACCACTGCTGAGCAAAAAGAACACAAAGGCTCGTCTCAATTTGGCCTGAAAACATCTTTATGATCCCCAAGACTTTTGGGAAAATATTCGGTAGACTGACGATGAACTTTTTGGAAGGTGTGTGTCCTGTTACATCTGGTGTAGAAGTAACACCACATTTCAGAAAAAGAACATCATACCAACAGTAAAATCTGGTGGTGATAGTGTGATGGTGTGGGGCTGTTTTGCTGCTTCAAGACCTGGAAGACTTTCTGTGATAAATGGATTAAAATAAATGGACAAAAAATAAGAAATCAGAGGCAGCAGTTAACCCCTGTTAACACCACTGTTATTACACACCACAGAGCCCCCCCCCCCCCCCCCCCCCCCAACTGTCTGACTTCATGACCTTGAGTTGGATCAGTAGCACCAATAATCATCAATAATCCCTTGAATTTTTAAGCCTGGTGGCCCTTTAACAGCAGAATCACATTTACATGGACATATTAAATATTTCATTTCTTTGATCAAGTCAAGTGTAACCTGTACTCACAGTGTCTTGGCAACCGAGCTGAGAAAAAAAAAGACGACTAAAATAGTCTAAAGTGATGTAAATGAAAAAGCACTCTGAGAATGATTTAGAAAAATTACTTGACAATTTGATTTATATCTGCTAGAGCAAATCAAAGGTCACCTTAATTAAAGTAGACCATATATATATATATATATAATCTCTCTGCACTCCAGCAATCTACACAATCTGTGCAGTGCTAAGCTTAATAATTTACTTTGGTTATCATGGAACAGTTACGGCCTTTTATTACTGACAATTATTATACTTCAATTACATTTTCATTTTTGTTTGGATTTCTTGTCAAGACAAATGGCTCATTTTGAGAAAACTTATAAAAGGGCTCTGAGGATGTGTTCACACCTGGCATTAACGTGTACATTCACATGCTTCTTGAGTGCCCGTTTGAAGTTGCATCTCAGTTCTATACTATACTTGTTATGCAAATAAACCCGCGATTCATTTGGGAGGCATCAATGTGTGCATGAATGTCACTGCTCCAAACAGCCTGCTGTGGGACCATGAAATTGAAAAAACTCTCATCAAAAAGCAAAAAGATCAGACTTTTACTAAAAGCAGCCTAAAATTAAAACCTCTGACAGCTGTGGTCAAGAAAGATTGTGCCTCCAGATTGCAGATAATTTATAGTTAAATGAAGGTCAGTGACCCACAGAAAGAATTAAGTCAAGATTTATTTTTACACATTTCACATTGTGCTACAGTATCAAACTAATTTATTCCTGAAAAGAAACACAAGCTGCCAAACAATCATCAGAATACAATTTCTCCAGCTATCGATTAAAGAAAGAAGTGGATGCATTTCACAACAACTGTGAATACAATCTTGTTTGGACTATTGAGTAAAGATATTTCGATGAATTGGTAGGCAGGAAAACTAGGACACGGTGACTTTCAAAAACAGAATGACTTTCATTGAGGTTCAAATCAAAATGACTGGCTGTGAAATACGAATGGTATTATATGGTTTCGAAAGTACTAAAAGCATTCACTAATGGAGCTTCACAATTAGTCAGGAATTACTGACAAATTCATTTTCAGTGGCAAAGTTTAAGTTATGACTCATAGAAGTGGAACAGATTTTTGTTTACAGCTTTACCTGGAATCGCTCTAACTGAGCCATTCAGCGCTACACAATATGTTATTAGCTCAAACGAGCTGGAATTAGCATTTGAATTAACCAAGAAGTAATGATTGATGGAAGAGAAAGAAACAGATGGAGAGGATTTAGATAAACCAGATAGGATCTTAGAAAAAAACTGAAAGACATGAAAGATTAAGCAAAAAATGTAGCAGAGACTGGAAAGTTTAAAAAGAACCAAAGAATGCCATTGCTGCACAACCCTATATATAACTATAAACCTATATATATATATATATATATATGTGTGTGTGTATTTTTTCTTATTTTAAAGGTGCAGTTTTCAGATTTTGCATGAACACTGTACATAAGATTTCTTTGTTCTTCAGTGAGATCGTTAGTCAGCATCCATCAATAGTCTCTGCTGTTCTACTATCCATGTTCATCTTCAGCTGTCCTGTGAAGGTTTGTAGAATAATCTTCACAGTCTGCTCTGTAAAGCTGTTCTCAGGTAGACTCTCAGTACCTGAAGTGTGTCGATATGAAAAGATGTTAAAAATAATAATCACTCCTAGTTAGCCGTTGCCAGTGAGTTGTAAGTCCCAATGAGGAGGAACTTAAGAGCTTTCAGTTGGCCATATACATTTCACTTACTTTTTCATCTTTCAGTTATATAGCTGTTTAATTGACATGAGCTTGTCTTGTCACTTCAGAACAGGACAGAAACCAGTAGAGAATATACAAAAAAAAAAAAAAAAAACACCTACATTTCCCATTTAGTTATTCAGTCAAGAAAAAAGTAAGGATTAGCCTCTACGGATGGCCTTCTTTTTGAAACGATTTAATCTACAATCACAAGCTCCTTTACCTTTATTTCCAGCTGATTGCTCAGAACTGTAATGATTCATGCTGGGATAAAGAAATCTAACATAAAGTAATTACTTCTACCAGACAGAACAATCCATCATGCATGATGAGCTATGCATTTGATCTTTAAAGACGTTTCTCTATGCATTTGATCTTTAAAGACGTTTCTCTAGTTATTTTACTCTATACAACTCAGGGACATCTGGGAATACACTCAAAGTATCCCCATATCTGTTAGAATTCTTAAGATCCTTGAAGGATGAATACACTTAGTCTTGGCAAACATCATTTAAGCTGCTACAGACTAATCAATAACGGTTTATTTCTAGTTCTGCTCATATGGAATACTAACCATATAAATGAGTATAGATTACACCTGGCACTTAGATCAATATTTGATCATTTTTGTTTGTACTGTATGGGAAATAAGCATAATTTTCTGACCAACCATAGCAAATAGTGGCAAGACTGTACACTCTACAGGGTTACTAATCAATACAGTGACTTAACAATTACATTGTAGAGTAGCTTTCAAGGTCTAATTTCTGGCCTGCATTCTATTCCTTCCCTCTCCTGCAGCAATTTTAACAGCTCAGTGGTAGAGAACAGCACCACAAGCAACTGGCCTCACAAGACATTTTGTTCTAAAGCCAACAAACAAAGTTATGGGCAAAGCGGCACCTCTAAGGACTGCAGCCTTAATTTTCCCTGTTTCAGTCTCTCAGCTTTATCTGGTAAAAACACAGATTAGAGGTCTCCAGGCCAAAGACTTTGCTCTCTCTTCTCTGTTTGTTGCTAGTGTGGGGAATTACGAGGCACAGATAAAGTCCTCTTGTGAGATAAAGAGATTATTAGCAAGTTCAACACTCAGTGCGTTTACATACACAGCTCGTCTAAATTCGACTTTCTGAATGTGGTTCGTGTCCCAGTTTACATGGCGATACGTGTCTTTTCAGCAGGTTAATACGGCCCCCTTTACTGTAGTCGTTCATGTGCCAGACTGGCATTTCAAACAACAACAAGATGGATACTAGTACAGCTTATACACGCTAATTATGGTGCAGATTATTAGTGTGCTATCCCTGAGGTGGTTCTTCTACCATCTTTGTTGACCTTCTTCGTCTTCAGGGACCATCAGAAAAACACATACCAACAGTAAAATCTGGCGGTGATAGTGTGATGGTCTGGGGATGTTTTGCTGCTTCAGGACCTGGAAGACTTGTTGTCATAAATGGAACCATGAATTGAGTTGTCTACCAAAAAATCCTAAAGGAGAATGTGCCAACTGTCGGTGACCTCAAGCTGAAGAGAAAAAAAGGCAAGACCTTAAAAAGGAGGTTCATGCTGGAAAAATCTACAGTTTGGCTGAACTACAACAATTCTGCAAAAATGAGTTGGCCAAAATTCTTCGATGCTGGAAAAGACTCATTCCAATTTATCAATGTTTCATTGCAGATGTTGCTGCTGACGCATGATTTAAGCTTCTGTGCTAAAGTAACACAGGCCTCTTTACAGACCCTGCGCAGACTTCAGTGGATAGCTGACGTGCACCTTCCCAGAAATGTAAATACATGCTGTGGCATCACGGAGTTGTGTGTTGTTGTGTGTTTTAAATGTTACAAACATACAAAAAGATAAGAAATCAGGAAGGGGGCCAACTCTTTTTCACACCACTGTTTAATCAAAACCATGAATGCATTTGTTAAAGAGATGCAACAGAAAACGGAAAAACAAATAACTAAATAAATCCACGCTTTTACTGGAGATTTTTTTATTTAATGATATTTTGGTCCATTGAGATATTTTGCCTAAAATGCTATTTCTCTTCAAAAAAAAAAAAAAAAAAAAAAAGACACATTGAAATGGAGATTTTAGAAAATCATAACACATAAACAAGGAAGACTATTCGTTATTTACCATTAGTGCAACATTCATAGCAACACATCACTATCCACAGGTCAGTATTCCATAAAATAGATGAGGTCATGGACCTATATGGTGTGACACGCATTTCAGTTGTCAAGCCAATTAAGGATATGATTTTGGTAATGCGACTGTTGAATGGGTTTGTTCCAGCTGATTTTAACAATTTGGAACGAGACTGAAGGTTGATCATTAAGCAAACAGAGGATCCTTCCCTTAAACTTATAATCTAGAAACGTCTTAATAGTGTACCAGTCTCACTGTCAATGCTTTAATAAGCTGCATATGGCAGCAACCTCTAGTGAAATGGGAATTACTGTTTGACATGGCTGGCGGCAACCTTATGTTGAGTGAAAATAGCATATGGCAAAAAAAGCGGATATGGAGATAGAACGGATGAGTGCAGAAGATCAAGTAAAGCTCCAATATATACTCTTTACACACAAATACAAAGAGTCATCTTTACTGCGTCCAAGTGGCAGGTTCTTTGCCAGGCAGTAAACAGCCATCTGCCATGGCCTCTGATCAGCCAACAACCACTATCACAATGACATGTGTATCATGAAGTCATAACAGATTTTTTTGTATTTTCCAAGGCAAACATTTAGGCGTTTTGAGAGAAGGGAAAGCTAATCATGACTCAGTTTCATGAAGTATAATTTAACTTGGTTTAAATAACATTTAAACTTAAACTGCTCAAATGTGTTTTATGAGAGAACACAAAAATATAACAGAAATAGTAAAAGCAGTGCCCTCCAGGCTAAAAATCCCTACAAAATGCTTCCCAGAGAGCTCAGTTTTAGTGTGTCTGATCTAAAGTGCTCTTTGGTGACTACAAAGGAATCAGTAATCAGAGGCAGCCAAAGGCCTCAGAGACTAAACACGGAGATAAACCTCTTGGGATTAAAACTGAACAATCACATCACAATGAAGAGACACGAGCGCAACATTCTTAGAACTACCATTTCTTATCCCTCTGACAAATACTGCACTGTTATTCTCATCCCAGAGAAGACATCAAGATATCACGGTAAAAAGCATACACTGCTGCAGAGGAAAGTAAACCTCCTGCCACTCAAGCCTGTACCCACATCACAATCAACACAGAGCCTTAGTTCGGTCCTATTTAATTCACACAGAGACTACAAGGCATGCATAACCATGCATAACCATCACAATGATCAAAACTTGAAAATTCAGTTTGAATAGAATAGTTCTTATTTCAGCAATTTCTGAGGAAATGAAGACTGCACACACATCATCAAATAGTGTTTATCCATTGATACATGTGCAAAAGGACGAACTAAATGTTCAGCAACTCACTTTTCTGTAACAAATCCAGCTTCACGTATTTGTTTCAATACTTTCTATCCATATTATTGCATTGAGCTACTGTGATTCCCCTTGCAGATCAATACTAAACTCTAAATGTAATGTGGAAATTCAATGGAATCACAAAGTGATGAAATAGAAATACAGAGACATAAACATCAAGCACAATATGATTTTTAAACACAATGGAACTGCTGACAGGTAATAAATATAACAGTAAGATAAAAGGAGCATGTGCAAATAATGGTCAATTAAATTGTTAAATTGTTATGTCTAAACATCTTTGTGTTCACGAAATTAATCCAGATTCAAAGGGACAGAAAAGTGAACAACAAATATTCTGCTACTGGGGTACAACAATAAGTAATACCCTCATCAGCACAAAAACTGTGCAAAGCAATTGTTTAGTTGCTACAAAGGTTATTTCCATGGAGGGTTGTGGTACTGCACAAAACAACTGTCAGTCAACAGTCAAAGTGGTAAATGCTGAAAATAACAATAAATCAAGCATCACTAGCTGCACCGACGTAGCATGCAACCACACAAGACACAGGATTACAAAAGGAAACCTCCAACAGTCTACACATTCAGTTCTCTTATAGATAAGACCCAACATCCTCCACAGCTGACTTTACCAGCCGTAAATAAAATATCTTCACTGGCTTGTGTGCCACTTTGTGTCAAACTCACATGTGCACACTCAGCATATGAGCAACCAGGTTGTGTGTAGGAGTGTGAGTGCATGTGTATTTCCATCTTAGTGGGGCCGTGAACCTGTCCTATCCTTCAGTGCTGTTAATGAGCTCCAGATAACATCTCTCCCCATCTCCACAGTCCCTTTGGACACAAGCTTCATAAAGCTAACATACAGACGACTAATGGAGAGGTTTCAGAGTTTGAGGGAGGGAATGATGGGATTATTCAGAAATTAGCCTGAGTTATGACAACTAAGCTATTAATAGAGATGGAATGCATGCACACAATGCAGAAATCACACGATACAAACTACTTTCTGTTCATGAGCATGGCAGATGACTTATAAAAATACACAGATTTTCTATTATTACCAATCATGAATAGAAAAGCATTCGTATCATATAACTTTATATATTTCTTTGATTGTTTTTATCGTGTCAGGGTGGTTTGAACCTGTTTTTATTTAGATACTTAACTGTATTTTCTGTTTGGGTTCACATGACAAAAAGGTTGAGAGATGAATGATGTTCATAAAAAACTATTCTTCCTTATGAATTTAACAATCTTCAATAAAGGACAGTAAAAAAAGACAGTCACGCAAGCCTTTGTAGTGGCCAGTGAAAAATGTCGTGCACTAATTGTTTCTTCAATGAATTTATAATGTGAAATCTGTGAAATTATCAGCCAACGCTGGGGTTTCTAAAGCGTGATTTTATCATTTTGACGGACTAACTGTACGTCAAACATGTACACCGCATTCCAGTTTTTTTTTTTTTTTTCACATTTTGCTGTTTTGTTATCTTGAAATTATTTGAAAATGTGTTTCCTTTTCCACCAACCTATATGCAATATGAGTAATTACAAAAACTGGAATATCACATTGACTCCTATGATGCTTTCCTTGGTACTTGGTTGACACACACCATTGTCAGCAATTACAGCCTTGAGTCTTCTTGTGTTTGACGCTAAACCTGGATTCGGCTATCCCCTGTCATGTTCAGGTCAAATAAAGCTGGACTGAGTACAAGTCAGGGCTAAGTCTGGACCAGTCAAGGACATGCACTGAGTTGTCCTTAATCCACTCCAGCATTGTCTTGTATGTTAGTTATTCATCCAGGAAACCCTTCTAAGTGCTGTTAGCACTTTGTAATCATGAATGTATCTTAAATCTTTCACAGATAGCTGAGAATAATACACAAACAAAATAAATGGAAATAAACAAAATGAATAAAAACAAAGATACTAAAATCTCTGCATAGCGTTCTCGGCGTTCGGCAATCTATTTTTGATTACAGAACATCGATACAAAACAGTTTGGCAAGAAACAGCCCACTGCTCTTTGATTTTCCAGCAGTGACATCATAACTTGGCATTTACTGTTGTGGTTTCAGATCAATAAATACTGCTGGAAATATCCCAAAGTGAAACTATCTATATTAGGTCCTTTATACACAGCAGTAAGAACAATAAAAATACACCAGCAATAACAGCATGGGCCAAGATATGTCAGCCACGTCAGTATTAACTGCTTCAAAACTCTATTTACAGGTTGATTATTTTCCTCTCTGTATCATAAATCCCATTGGTCAGTTATAAAAGTAATGGAGATGATGACGCTGAAAGGAAATCTATTCAAAAGCCTGAAAAGATGCTGTCCTTTCTTTTAATTCTAAAGACATCTCATATGTGGCCTTTGAAAAAATGTAGCTCCATGCCTGATCTCTTTGAACATCTCCCAGACAAACCAACATCATGGCGGAATCACAAAGGAGGGGACTTGTCCAGAACGCTTCCCTAAAATCCTGTTACTGAAGCCCTGATCTCTAACACGCAGACATGGCGGCGTACACAACCGCCAACCTCTGATCCACTCGTTGTCGGTTCCCACACCCTGGATCAACAACTGGTCATGGGATAAAACAAGAGCTGCTGAAAAGTGAGAAAAATGAAAACCTGTCACACAAAAAGGAGCAGACAAATCCGTGACACGGCTACAGAGTAGCTAGGGGAACAGGAAGAGACGATAAGAGTCCACCATACGGTCCTTTGTCCAAAGGAAAAATATTTTTTGATAGAAAGAAAGATTAAACTCAGTTGATTTTTGTTCAAATATTTTTTTGTTTCATGGTTAAAGATGTGGCCAGAGAATATACTGGATGACTTCTACACCATCTTTGTGTGGTTCGACACTCCAGGATCAAACTCATGAGGAAGCAGGAAGTTCAAATGTTTAGAATTCCATGTCTGTCTTTAGATTCATACTTAAACATGTGTTAAAGCAGGAGTGCAGCACTTAAGATGGAGACAAATTAGAAAAAATCATTTAACTTCCAGTAAAGAGGTAATTGTTCTCAATGAAGATTCACCACTGAATGCATTTTAACGGCACATGACAGACAGAATGACAAATACACGCGCAGCGTCTGCTTTGCTGCCCTGAACATAAGGCCCGTTAATGTAGCAGACACGATCATATCATCGCTTGTTCTTTTCTCCCCCTCAGCACAGCAAGTCGGACGCCCCTTCCCCAACTGTCACTCTCTCAGCCCCTACAAGCTCCCATCTGCTCACCAGTTCGCACGGGGACAAACAGACAGAGGAGCGACCGGGGAGGAGAGCGAAACGCTCCACAAATACGCTCGGCATACATTACCTCAACCAACAGACTGATTTATTTACCAGATCACACAGACGAGACAAAAATGTGTGTGGTTATAGAGCTGTAACTGTCAGGTGTTTAAAGCAGGACTAATGCTGCAAATGATACAGAACATCATTTAAAATACATATTAATTAGCCTTGAGACTCATTTCAGCTAATAGGTTTGTGTAGCTGTGTCAGTGCGCGCTGCTGTTTACTTATTTTTGGACCAACTTTTATGCCGTCACTTCCTTCGTCTTTCACAGTTGTCACGCTTAAGTCAAACTCAGTCGTCAGTGCTCACTGGAGCCCAGGTCTCCTCAGACTACACACTTGAAGGAAGTGGACAACTCACTCTTCACAACTGCACTCACTGCCGGATGTTTTGGATCATGATGTTGAGAGATATGTGTTGTATGCAAAATCCGTGCAGCCCTGGGCAAATGTCATAATTTGAAGTTTGCAACCTTTGAAGTGAAGGAAGTAAACACACTGCCTGCAGCAAACAGACTTCAAAAATGAGCCATTCTTCAAATGCAAATACATTTTCACCTTTTCATTTCAGGAACTTAAAATAAGGATAATAAGAGATAAACAACAGTAATTGTGATGTTATTATTTCAGCACGCTATCACTTTGTAAATCTCCTTTGGCAGAAATTAGGGTGTCTCTCACACAGCATAATGTATCCACAGATTTTCTTTAATGTTCAAGTCAACAAACTAAGGTCCACACTAAGTCTCCTGCAGAACACTTCCTCTTAAGAGATCACAGACTCTGGCTTAACCAGGCAGCGTTTGTCACAATTTTGTGACAAGATTATGCCTCAGGTTTTCTTCTCATGAATAGCACATTTCAAATTACAGTCAGATAAAAGTGTAATTTTATCTCAGTGTTTTTGGGATCTCCCACAGTCTCCCTTCCTTCTCTAAAAGAGTGGGAACTGCAAGCTGTTGGCATTTCCGTAGCTTCATTTTTTAAGAGAAGCCCAAGCTTTTCCACATGCCACCATAGTACGTTATTCACAATCTTAAAAATAATTTGTGCTGCAGGGGTGCGTATTGATGTTTTTGCAAAAAATAAATAAATAAATAAATAATCTTTAACAAAACAGGTACTCGTGGGCAGCCTATAGTTACAGCTAGTTATTATGTTCATCCGTGAACTTTCAAAATCCTATAAATCCATAAAGCAGTCATGCAGAGCCTAGTGAAGACAAAGATATAAATGGAATATGAACCAACATATAAACTATTTGACAGGATTTAAAAGCTCCCACATCCTCTGATCATCCCTCTCTGGTTATATAGTTAAAATAATGAAAGCAGATACAGTGTTACAGCATTTAAATTACAGGCATGATATACATAATAACAAAAATGTATTAGGCATAAATATAAGAGATTTCCCTGCAGCTGAATTTTATTATAGTTTAACAAGGCTTTAAAGTTCCACTGACACAGCAACAAGATCAGAACGGATCAAAAACGGCCCAATAAAAGTCTACCACATTTTAAATGTAGTGTTTCAGATGTTTTATACTAGTTTCACTAGTGATCAGCAGTCAATGCTTTGTTGGATATGTCATGTATTCTATTTTAACATAATATATGAATAAAATCAATGACCAGGGGAGTATTAAGCGAAACATTCAGCCTTGGTCTGAAATTGAATAACTATCATTCAAAGTTCCCACACATGGAAGACAGCTTTCAAATTCCTTACAACAGGTTAGTGACGTGCCCTCAACTTCAGCTATATGAATCGATGTTATGCGCAAAATAGAGCAGAGAAGAAAAGAAAAACCGAGGTTAACCAGGTGAAGCAATATGATAAAAAGGAAAAAAAAAGGTTGAGTTTCCTAAAGATGTGGAGAAAATGAGATGGGGGTAAAGAAAGGGGACAGACAGAGATTAGAAGAGAGGGGTTGTGGGTATTGAAGTGCCAGCTGATGATGGATTTGTACACGCTCTAGTCATTTGGTAATGGGAGCGTGTGAGCTGTTAAAGCATGACTCAGTGCTGCCGGGTCACAGTGGGGCCACACACGAACAACAGCACCTGGAGCCAAAGGACGACTGCAGTTAGATTCTCACCACACCGATATCTGACATCGTATACGACAGACAGAAACTGATGTTATGCTTTCTGAAAGCAAAAGGCTGCAACAAATATTATTTAAAGGATTTGTGTTAAATGAAATATTTATTCTACAACATATAAGAATGCCTCCAGCAGAATCAATTGAGAGATATAACATTCACGTGTGTATTAAACTCCTCTGATGATCAAACCGTGTCTCAGACGAGCAAAACGAGGAAAAGAGAGGCAGGCTGGTGAGGTGAGTGATGCCACAGAAAAGAAGCGTGAGTCAACCAATCGGGCAGCTGTATTGTTTCACGGAGAAAGACCTGACTCCTCTCTTTGTTAGCCACTGTGCTTGGTAGGTCAGTTAAAAATAGTACAAGTCTGTACAATTGAGGCTAATCTTTGCAGATGGGATGTGTGCAGAGCAGCAGCGGTAGCAGGGATGAATGTGGTCTGAGGCAACAGAGCATGTAACCCTCTCCTACAGTCCTCAGTCTTTCCCACAAATGTCAACTTCAAACTGTTTACCTTTGCAGTGACATCTCCATGTCTAAGTCAGTCATTCGGTAGTTCCACTCGCATCTCACCACGTTTATAGAGAGGTAAATGGAGTTGCTTAGCAACTTCACTCCACATAGTCACTTTCCTCCCCATTTCTACTCCTGTCCAAAAATATCCCTATGTCCCCTTCACCCTCTATTCTATTCTATTCTATGTCCATACATCTTATTTATTTCTGTAGTGGCAGGGTGGGATAATGTGAGATATCCATTATAATTATCCACTTAGCAGCACAACACTTCTCTACTACCTCTATCGAGTTCCCTCTCATCTCTCCAGAATCCATGTTGCCTCATTTCTTGCATTTCCTTTTCGGTTGTATTATTTTCTCCTTTGTTTTGCACAAAAAATGCAAAAATAAAAGTGATTTTATTCAGTTTTGTGGTGCTGCTAACCACGTCTTGCAGAACACCACCTTTTATTTTCAATTTTATGTTTGAATATTCTGAATCTGTGCCACAGGAATTCTTAGCAATCAAACCCTGTTCTTTTCTCAGAGTCTCTGTCTCAAAGCAAAAACTCCTCCAGTTTTCAGTCTGGTGCCTGAGCCTGAAATCCCTTGCACCCTGAGATGGTGAAAAAATCAATCTTTTATGTCGTTCTATAGAGGGATTTGCGCACACATGGTCGGCATTAATCAGCCCTCTGTTGTTGAGGAGTCTGTTTTACATGTACACTTAGAGTATTGAAACAACGTGGGCAGCATACGATGGCGAATCGCCACTCAGAATTGAGATAATGATAATGGAGTGCTTATCTGCAAAGCGGGGGCAGTAATTACAAGGTATTGGTAGGTATGTCAGAGATTTAGACTTTGACGACACTCCCGGAGGGCTGCGTACCAGAATGTTTGAGCTAATTTCTAATTACCTACCTCTACTGACTGCGAAACAGTAGCTGATTTGGCCTGGTGTCTTCATAATGAATTCAATTACCAAAGAATGCAGAGTGGAATTAAAACCACCGACAGCCACACCTCTGTGCTGGAGTCATGTCCCTGGGCCAGGCACAGAAATGAGTGGAACGTATTAAGCTTTATTCACATATTCATATCCACTAACGTTTCAAGAATTTCATAGTTATCCACTAGTGTTTGGCATTGCTGTCTTTCTTTTGTTATTGTGTCAACCAAACCACAATAGCGTTCACGCGGCCATGTTTATGTGCAGAGCTTTCACATCAATAAATATCACCATGTTGATTTTGACACGGTGGTATAATTACTGCGTGCCAAAAAGAGCATCGCCGAGTCGTCATGCAGCCTTAACACTGCATGTTAGAAGATGTGACACTGGTTCAGGCTTGGCAGGAAGTGTACTGAAGTGGCACCAAAAAAGGCTGAAACCTCACAGTGTAAGATGGTGGAGCAGGGAAGAAAATCAACTTCCAAACTGTTTATTCTCTTTGGCAAAAACAAAGAGAAAACTGATAAAACTAAAATTAAGAGGCACAAAGCAACAGTGGTTCCCCTTTTTTGATAGTAGTCACCAAGACGCTGTTTTTGTTTTCCTCTGTATCAAAGGAAAAAAATCATTTTTGGACAGTGGTTATTATAGCTGTTGAGAACTGTAGATTTTTATGTCAATAAAGTTTTGATTTAGTAACTTTATTATTTTACTTGCTGTACCTACAGCATCAGAGCATACACAGACCCTAACGCGTAGTCTGACGTGCACCTTGCCAGAAATGTAACTATTCACTGCGGCAATGCAGACCACAAGAGCTGTAATTAATCCACTTGGTAGTACCGTGTTTCCACATTAGTATTTCCAGCTGCTTCCAATTCTCATCTTAACCCTCAATCTTAACCCTAAACTTAACTGGCCCTCAAAACCAAGTGCTGAGGGTCATTTTGACACTTAGAAATGGGACACCTCTTAAATGCAGATATGTCTTCAGACTGTGGGGGGCAGAATAACGTCAAAGCTGTGTCCAGTGTGTCAACTCCAAAAAAGAAGAAGAAGAAGACAAATAAAGACATATTCAGCTGACAGTTACCGCACACCAAGGCTTATTGATAAGTAAACAATAGCAAACGACTGCTTGACAAAAGATCGTAAAATAAAAAATAAATGTTACGCAACAATGACATAAGTAATAAATAAAATAATAACAAAATTAAGATAATACAATGGTTTTCATATTTTTTACATCTCTGTTAACAAAGAAAATACTTACATTTGTGGCTTATTCGCATTGCTGCAAAAAACACAATGTATTCTGGGAAGCCCTTACTCCCAGGAGTGGTCTTGGAAAACCTCAATATTGAGGGCAATACAGCCCTTAAACTTGCCCCTCAACTTAATTTTTCTGAGAGTTCGGACGGCACTTGCACTAGCGGGAACGCGCATTTTTGAGATTGAGGGTTAAGATTGAGGGTTAAGCAAGGAATTGGTATTCACCCCAACTCTGCAATTCTCAAATTGATTGTTTAGGATCAATAAAGAAGGAACACATTGAGGAAAGGTTCAGTCGCAACTGCTGAATGTGAAGAAGTAAAAACAAAAATGAACCTGACTGGCAAAAAAAAGGCAGTGCCACCTAGTGTTCGGGTGGTGCTTTTACAGAGTGAGCCAGACTGATGAGAAAGTATAAATGGCCTATAAAGGAGCCTTAACGCTATGTGAGACACACACATCACATTATTAGATTTATGAAATAAATACTGTGTTTGTTAGCAGGATTCAGTTCTTTACAATCACACGCTGCTGCAGTAAAAGCATTGCTTCTAGACAGCAGAACACACAAATCTATTGTACGTATTTCACATATATTTTGTATCATGTCACATTGATGTCTTTGTGCATATATTCTGTTTCTTTAGAAACCTTCAGATTTTCTCAAGTGGATCAAATAAGTAGGTGATGAGACAGGTTTACAGACATCAGTTTGATTCATGGCAGATTTTTAAAAAAGTCAATACATCTGTAACTCAACTTAATAACATGTCAACCTCAACAAGGAGGTCAGGACAAGAAATATAAGTTTCATCTGGTAGAAAAGATGACCACATGATGACCATTTGCCAGTTGATATAAATTTGAATAATTGTGTTTCTTTATGGAATGTGACTTAAGTGTAGCTGAGTGTAGTAAGAGGCATAAAGACCATAACACATTCTTTAAAACTGCATAAAACAACACAGCCGATGACAAAAAATCATGTAAAAGCTACACACTTCTTTCAGTTTCCACAATTGTATGGAAATCTTTCACTTTCCAGCGCTTGTCTGCTTGCTTGGCTGCAAAAACAGCAATCATCACTTCATGCCCATGGGCAAAAGTGTGTAATGAGAACAGATCTACAGCGTAACGCAAAATCTGTGACTGAGCACAAACCGAGGTCTAAATGCAGGTTTTCAGCTGCATCAAGGTTTGTATTCATTTTCCATTTCTCTGTTTGCCAAATGAGGCCACGCAACATGTGTGGGGACGGGGGTGGTGGAGGGAGAGAGAGGAGGGTGACAGGAGGATACTGGAAGAAGACATGGCTTGTTCTCAAAAGGCACAGCAACCTGAATTTGAGAATGACTGTAAAGAGACGCTTGGTTTAATGGGTTGTCGTCATTTGACATTTTGCAGAACCCACGTCACAGACCAAGGTCAAAAGAGCTTGACTCATGCTACACCTGGTTAACATTCTTCACCGTGCTCCAGTTTACTCAGTGCCTTTCAGCGCAACAAACAGAGGGTGGCATCATGGAAGCCGTAGTATTTATAGTATTTCAGAATTGCAGGTGAATTGAGATGCTGAAACGGGGATAAAGGAGAGGAAGAAAAGAAAATGGAGGTGGAGAAATTTCAACTCAACACTAGAATCAAAATCCCAGAGGAGAGCAGCCCAGGAGACGAGCGTAAGTTTGGGAAAACACCCCTGTTCCACCAACTACAGCTTCAGCCTAAGATAAATGAAGGAGGGTGGAGCAGGAGGAGGGGGACAAAGATGAAGGATGAAGCGAGAGGGAAGATGAAAGTCGAGGCGCACACCTCACAGGAAGCTCTGTTTTCAGATCAGAATATAAGTTCATTTACAACCCAGTGCGTTTACAGATGGAAGATGACGAATTACCGAGCTCCATGTTGACAGCGCAAACCTGCGAGTGCCCCGAGTTGGTTTGCTGGAACACGGTCATTATATGCATCTAATGTTAGTAGTAGAGCATGTCCTGTGTCAGAGCAGCTTAAATTGAAGCCTGAGGCACTGCAGCTCCACTGGTTCTCTGCCCGACCAGCTAACAGACTGAGCTCTGAGTCTGAGGCAGACCCGCAGACCTCGGGGCTCAGACTGAGGCTAAAAGACGCTTATATGTGATGAGTTTCCAGTCTCCAGAGCACCCTCATCAAGCAGTTTTGTTAGGGACTCAGCAGGCCACCGACCGACACTCCAAACAAACACAACAAAGACCGGCTGAATCGAGGGCTGCAACCTGAAAACAGCTCGGCAACAGCCAGATACAGCACATGTCAGTCGACATCCTGCCGACAAAGAAAAGCAGTGTTTATGTACCGTGCAGGACTTTGGAGAAAAAATAGCCCAGAGTGTTGATGCCTTTAGAGGCTCCTTCAGGTGATGATAAGCTCCTGAAAGCCTGAGATAAACAAGGTTACATCACAAATGCACTCAACGAGCGCTGGCAGAGATTTCAAGAGGAAACTGCTGTTGAATGATTGAACATTTCACGCAGCTACTTGAGGCTCATAAATGATACTTCTAATTGATACATTTAAACAGTTTCTCACTTCAAAGCCCAGTAGGTAAGATAGAGGTGTGATGTTTAATTGGGCACCATTGACAGCACCAAGAGAGGAGCTACGTAAACATTCAAACCACCTAGAATGCTTCAGAACTCTTAGTCATGAACCAAAAAATGGCAAAATGTTACCCAAAAAAAAAAAAAAAAACACACACGCCCACACCCACAAGAGAGGCAGTTTATCATCACTTTCCAAAAATCCAGAGTGAAAGGTTTGCTTGTTGCCTTTCTTAAACACATCAGGTCATAGGGTAATTTCATAAAATTAGTTTAATGATTCCAAAAGTCAAATAATTTTTCAGAATATGAAGTGGAATTTGAAGTGGAATAAAATACATATTAGGTATGTTTTCATAAATCAGTGATGAGCTATTTAACTTGGGACTGTAGTGCCATCAGAAGGTTATGAGCTACAGCCAAAGTAGAAGTGGAATTTTCCAAGCAGCCTACACATGATTTGAGATTTAATTAAGTTATGAGGTTGTGCCCTTTTTTCTTTGATGTAATGACAACTGTTGGTTCCGTCTACTAATATTCACATAACAACAGTGAAGGAAAACACATTAATATGCATGCTCCTTCGCTGGTAGTCTGCAAATATTGAAAACATCTACTGATCTTGACACCACATTCATCCCCTCTGCTCTGCTGCCTGCTGTGCAGTATTTTTTAAAAGCACTTGGTACGGTCACATGAAACAGTGCCAGCTCAAAATTGCAGTGTTAAGTTACATGTCTGTTATGGTGACATTTCAATCTATATGTCAAATCTTAATTGCACGAATGACATCACAGTCACACTTTAAGGAATGTGATTTGTGACATTCTGGTTTCAGGCCAAACACTCCAATTACTGTATGTTCCTCTGGCAACTTTATGTCCCACTTCATCTTACAGCTCAGACTGTGCATATTTCTCCATGGTGGATGACAAGAGAGTCATTTATGATTATCTCTGAATTTCCTGTCCAAAATAAATCTGCCAACTCTTATTTTTTATTTATTTATTTATTTATTTGCGATTGCATTATAACCACTCAATGGCAATTTGCAAGCTATAATGGTGAGAAGACTAAAACCAAAACAAATAAATGTGAAAACGAATCAAAACTTAAAAGTACCACTTCATTTAATAATATAAAGTGGGTAGTTTCTCTTGAGATCCCTCTTGTGCTGTTCAGTAACTGATTCATTTATAGGACTACTGTCGAAATCAAAATCACGAAGAAACACTTTGTCACTAGGCAACCCTGCAGCTGCTCACTGAAACGAACCCCACGGAGAAACTATTTGAGCAATATTCCCTGTCAACATAAAAATAATTAGCAAATATAAAATTTAACCGCATCTCTTTCATAAAATATGGAAAATGATATTCGCATAAATTAAGACCCAAATCAGCCTTACAATCCAATTAAATTAATTAGCTCGTTGAGTCTCTTTTATCAGTAGCAGGGCACACGTTTGGAAAGGTGAAAGAAAACTGATGTTAACTGTGAACAAGAAGATTTATACCGTAGCTGTCCAACACATAGTGGCAGGAAGGATGAAAGAGATACAAATGAGAGTAGATATGACAATTTGAAGCCGGAGCAAGTAAGAAGGTGAGAGAGCGAGAGAGAGATTTGACAGGATTGTTGGAGCTCATCACTCAAGTAGTCCAGTACCCATTATTTACAGCCCAATTCAAAAGTTACATTACGACTTTTCCTAAAACCTCCTTGGAGCAGTTGTTAAACAAACCCCTTGGCAAATTGCTCACACTAAACAAAAAAAAGAAATACACATGTTCTCCTGTGTCTCTTCTCTAATATGAATGATAAGTGTTCTTTCTTCACTATGATAAAAATAAAAACATGCACCTAGGAAAAAAAATTAATCTGCCATCGTATTTTTTCTTTTTTTTTTTTTGATGGACCAAAAATGAAAACAAATAAATAAACCAAGCATTGACTTGTGATTCAGGGATTGCCAATGATTTTCCTTCATCTGGAAGGTACTTTCAGCTTTGTCAAACACAATCTTGGATTTTCAAATCAGCTGACCTTTGGGTGTGTTCACATAAATCTGCACGAGGCGACTTTAAACTCTTCCACAACATAAGACAAGGGAAGCTGGAGCTGACCTTATGTAGAGCCTGACATACGTACAGACGAATGGATGTTTTTCCTGATCTGTTTCATCACATTTTTAGCTTGATGCTCTGTGTTGATGATTTTGATTTAAAAATACAACTGAGAATTTAGTATATGGTAAAAACACTACTTGTTCATCTATGTAACAGCCAGCAAAGCAAACAAGAGCAAGAAACATTAGAATTTAATTGCATTCTCATGTTTTTAGAAGGCTACGAATTACGAATTACACTCAAGGCTGTCACAAAATAACCTTTCTGAGCCATTTAACAATTGCGTAACTGAAACTAAGAGAGAAATTTGTTCCATTACGTTACATTTCTCCTCCCTTCATGCTCTGACTTAATTACCACCTCTTTGTGTTCTAATGCAATTAGGATTTCATCTGTACTTCTGTGCATTTGATAACACAGACAGGAAATGAGTGTGTTGCAACTCGTTCACAGTCGCCTGTAGGCTTTAAAACATAATAGCAGCAGAGTGGAACCCCGGGGTGACGAACACAGGCAATCAGCAGCAAACAACACTTATTAAGGCTCCAACAAATCAACTCCTCTATTATCAAGGTAGGGCACTTATTACCTATTGATATGTCATACCTGCAGAGAGAACTTCATCGTCTTTATTAATGGATGCCGACATCAATCCGCTCCATAGCCTCAAAGCTAAAAGCCAAAAGATGATGACACATCTTTGTGTGAAATCATGTTGACAAAATGTGCATGTGTAAACAAAATGAAGACCTTTACAACAGCATGGGAGACAAGGCCATGACCGTGCTATTTAGAGAAGCTAACAGGATTTAGTTTCAAACGCTGTATCAGAAAGGTGTAAATTCCACTATATGGTTCCTTTTAAAGCCGCAGTGTGAAGATGTTGTTACCCTGTTTCTTAAAAATAACTGACAGTGTTTTATCCTGTGTTTCTTTAAAACCTACACAGGCACATAAGCTGCTAGATTGATATCTGTGTATAAAAGCAGAAAGAAGAAAAGAAGAAAACCTGATATTTACCGTGCTACAACCACCATCTCAAATAGCTCAAGTCAAACAGCTCTTACCTCTCATGTAACCTGACTAAATGTGACTCATCCACTCTGAAGGAGGCACTTCTAAGTATTTTAAGTAAGTCCCTGCCACCAGGTAATTAATTAAGCTACATTTACAAAATAGTCGTCTTATTCATAAAGCACTCATTTCAATAACCACAATATTTTCAACCAACAATGTGAAAAACCATTTCAGATTAAAAAAAAAAAAGATTACTGTAATTTAGTGATCACTCACTAACTAATGTTGATATTATAATTATGCAATACCTTTTTTTGCAGCTGCAAATAATATCACCAAAGTAAAACATGTTTAACAAGATCGCATCCATGTGACTGTCAAGCAGACTGATATGTGCAGTTCATATAATAAAAGATCAGTAATGGGTGTTCATACATTACACCAAATATCACCCAACCCTAGTAAGTACTGTATAGTTCATACAAAAAAATACTAACTAAAAATGAAAGCAATAGTTTTTGTACAGTTCTAATATGGGTCACCTGCATTTAAATGTCCGGTGTTCATGGCGTTGTGTCCGCCTGTCTGTCTTTAAAAAGCATACGAACATTCTCACCGTTCTGATATGGGTCACACTACAGTTGAAATATAAGCACAACACACAGCTATAATCACTTCTACATCAAACAGCGGATGGTGCAACAGGGATGCATAAAGCAAACATGGTGATGGAATAAATAAAAGATGAGTAGGCGATGGATAAGAAGGAGACATGTAGAAACAAAAAGGTATAAAAGCCTAATGAAGAAGTGGTGGGTGTAGAGGTACAGGAAGAATTAAAAATAAAAAAATCACTGATGCTGGGGGCGCTACGGTGAATGTTGTGTGGTGGATATTATGTGTATTGACCCGATAGATGCCAATTAGGAGCAGTACTGACTAAGAGTCCGAGATGCCATGAGTGATTACACCCTTCAGACTTGGCTTATACATGAATATCCACACTGCTTAATCTTAATGATCCGATCTAATAGAGAAAAACAGGAAAACACTGTTAAGCCACAGGTGTAAATCACATAAGCTGTATGAATCCACCTATTAATTGCAGCTTGCCCGCCTCCTGGCTCCTATATCTATGCACTATTGTGTTATTAAGTTTCTCGTGTCAGCTCATTTCCTCCTTGGCTGCCCCTTCTCCAGGAAATACTCTGTGCCACCTTTAATCTACACTTTCTGCCACTCACAGAAAGTTCATTTACCTGGAGGCGGGAGAGGAAGACACCGTGCTTGATGAAGCTCTGTCAGAAGGGCAAATGCAGCAGTGTTTAAGAGGAGAAAAGAGGCAGGAAAGAAAGCCTCTTAAAAACTGTTGTCATGGAGACAAAACGTCTTTGACACAGTAAGATGCAGCCGTCCCTCCCAAAGAGGCAGTAAAAACTAAAGGTTTCTTAATGCTTGGGCGCTACCCATCAACACTTGGTATGGAACAAGACACGGTGGAGTGGAGGTGGCATCCAGCATTACACTGACCCACGCTAAGGTGACAGCGGCGAAATAAAAACGTCAACTCTTCTGCATCTTGAAAAAATAATGCCGTAAACAGTCACTGGCCCAGAGAGGCAACTAAGCTCAACACAGCAAACTGCAACGCAACTCACACCTGAGCAGGACCCATGTCCTCTCCTCCACTCTGCAGAGCTCTCCGCTCATCTCCGCATCACTTCAGTATTCATCATGGGTAAGTAAATGTGCAGCCAGGCAGGCCAAGCATGTATTAACAGAGCAGGAGCCCAAGGGGGTGAATAAGTATATTCATGTCCTAGACCGGTGGTGAATAAAATACACCTCAGCATATACAGAGACCTCACTGCACGAGAGGATCATGGGTGGCTAGAATGACCAAGCAGTTTCCCATCATCATTAAAGTCTAACTATTCCGTGCTTGGATATTATTATTATCTATTTTTTGTTAATAAGTGCAGTGAAGTAGTTTAGTTTTTATGTAAAAATAATCAACATATTCAAGCTGTCATTCTAAATTCTAAATGATGCTTACATTTAAGAAGGTAAGAACAGAAATGTTCTTCACTGACAACATTCACTTTTGTCCTCAACACTTTTCTGTCACTCAGCTTTTAAGGAAAGGGGACAACATGACCTGTCAGCCTAAATTCTCTAAAGCCTACTATCGATCCGTTTCATAAGAAGTGCATGTTTGTACGAAGGCTAACTTTCGTCGCTAACGCAGCAGCTCAACAACACATTACAGCAAATGTTGTTGTAAACTGGCAGCGGAGTCGCAGTAAGTTCGAGAAGCGTCTTAAGTGATCCTTAATATTTCAGAGTAATTCCTTGGTTACCTCTCATCTGCCAGTAAAAGCCATTTTGTATCACACTTTTCTTGTGCTTCCTTTCCCTTTGTCCGTCTTTTCTAACCACAAACCGCTCACAATACCCAACAGCCTTTCGGTGTTTTCATGCCCAGCGCTGTGAATGATTTAACATATGCCCAGTCATGTCCTGGAGCAGGGAAGAGGAAGAGAGGGGAATTCAGGTTTCATTACATTTGTGCTGAGCTGTAGGCAAGTAATTACAACAGCAGATTTTACTTCCTCCTTTGGACAGCCAGCTTCACTGACCGCAGCACCGCACTTTGTCAGCAAAAGCCTTTTTTGTGAAGGGCCTAAGGTATCACAAAAGGTAAGTCTTTTGGCTGAAAATATATATTAAAGACCTTTATTGTAAAGGAAGTCAAGTTACTTGGTAGAAGTGGAAGAACCAGACATAGTCAAATAGTCCTTTCTGTGCGAGGAAAGATGGAGAGTTCTCTGCTTGCTATTGAGTGAGGCAAACTTAAGCACAAACGTTTTGAGAAGGTACATCAGTTCAGACTTTTCCCACAGGATGTGATGCTAACAGTCAGACTGCCGCTGATATACTGTGCTGAACACAGCACAAAGGCTAAAAGATCATGTGGATCAGAACAGCAGCAGCATGTCCAGAAATCCTGAGTATACGAAATGGAAAAGCAATGACGAAATGTCATCTGAATTCACTGCCAAGAAATTATAACCCGTCCCCAGAAGCCCTCTTGTGACATTTGAGGAAGGAAGTGTCTTTAATTCTGATTTAGTAGCACTCCCACTCCTTTGTTCTGGCTTCTCAATTTTTGTGATAGTAAAACGATTGTCTCGGGTGATTGACGGCTTGTCACACAAGACTTAAAAACATCATGTATATCTTCCATGAGTCGTTTTTATAAATCCAAAGATAGGCCTTAACACTTAAAATAGTCTCTGTGAATCTGTTGTTCATTTAAAAAATACACATTAATCCTTAAATTAGTCAAAGCTTCAGTGTTAATTGCCAATTATTTAATCTTTGCAACAAAGATTACAGACTGGAGAACTACTATTTTCAAGTTCATCAAAAGAGCAAACTGTTTATAACACAATAAAATGGATCACATGCCCAGTAGTATTGAGTAAGAGACATTATATTCCTCCAAGAGGCTCAGTGCGTACCCCTGAGGGCTAATCTGCATTACTTTTCTCCACTGATAAATTTGGTCAGAAAATTTGAGTTAAACACAGACTTTAGCCCCATTCCTAGGGGATTAGTGTTCCAGGGAAAGCAGGCTAATGGATTTAATATTTGACACGCTCTACAGTAACTAAACGTGTCATTCCCAACAGCATTTCAGCCAGTGACAAATCACAGGATGTAGGTTGTAATTGACCAGGGTCTTTTAAGAAGAAATGATTTAACCCGTATCACCAGCAGCTTCAGATGTTTATCCAGTTTGAATGTGGAGGACCAGATGTGATAAGAAACATTTGAGAGTGTAATTTTGGGAGTGGAAATAAAAGAGGCCTGCATATGTGCACTGAATCGCTTATCAGGGAATATAATATTAAAATCATGTCTTTTCCTGGAAAATTTCTCTCAGAGGAGGAATCTGTTTATCCTGTGGCAAACGGACCACACAGCTGAAGCCAAGGGAGTTGTTTCTATGTCTTACTTTAAGTTAGTGAAATGGCAACGTCCACACCTTTGGGTCACCAACTGTTCAGGCTGTTTTACAGTCTGAAATAAAAATTAAAAAAAACCTAACCAATGTTTTGGCACCTTTGCAGTTGATAATGATCAGTTGGTTGAAGTCGGTATGCAGTGCTGGATGGCAGTATTTCCAAGAAGTGTTTAACTGTACTTTTTCTTAACAGTATCATTTCATTACTTAACTGTTGTTTCATTACGTTTCTATGACTAGGATGGACACTGATGTGTGAAGAAAAAACACTGTTGGAGTCACTACTTGATCAGGCTAAACTACATGTCTCTTTATTTATTGCAATAGAAGGTGCAAAGAAAGGGGTCTTTAAAAAAATGCATGTAAATTACACAGGTTTTTGATAGTAAGAGAGAATTTGCAAGATGTGACTATAAGAAGATCAACTGCTTTTAGGGAAAACATACTAAAATAAAAGTAAAAGTAAAGAATAATATGTTAATTTTGATGAGAAAGCCAAACTCTGACAGAGTAGGAAAATGTTTTCATGTCTGAAGTGAGACAGACTACACGAGTTCAGGCCAACATATTGGAGTTATGTAGATGTGGTGAGCAGAGGTCAGATGGCTGGTGAGAGACTAATTAAGGCAGAGTGATTTGGACTAATAAGATCTGAGCCTCTGCACTGAGGTCAACTTCTCTGAGGACAGAATGATGATCAGTTCAGAGACCAGACGATACGTCTCCCTCCAGGCAAACCCCCGCCGCCACTAATACCATTACGCAAATGCTTCTCATTTTGTATCCCTCAGTCATCTTTCACTTTTATCACTTTTCTTGTTCCGCTTTTTCAAGCCTCTCTTTTTCATCCTTTTTCCTCATTCTCCTCTTTGTGTTGCCTCTCACGCCAGTGGCTGCTGAATTATTGATGGGATGTTGAGCTGGTGAGATTTCTCCTGCTGCGGACTTGTTTGTTGGTCTGGGTTTCTCTTTCTGTTGTCACGCTGAGTCTGTGTGTGTGTGCATGCAAGTATGCATTTGCGTTTGCCTAATCAAATCTGCTGTGCATCATGATAAGACTTTTTAATCAGTTCTAAACCATCACTGCATTTGAAGAAGCAGAACTGTATAAAGAACATGCACATGGACATGCACAATCACAATGTGTGCACACAATCAGTCTTTGCTAATCACAAAAGAGGAAGGGAATAAAACCATCGTTGACACAAAAAAACGCCATTTATTTTTCTTGGGCACTTTTACTTGAATATGACCAAAATTTTAAATTGTTCAGTCTCGTGGACAAATGGTGATGTGGAAAAGAGTTTTGAGTATTCATTACCATACAGCTTTCCCCAATAACTAGACACCATTGTGAGAAAAACACTCAGATTAGTTGTGCAACAACAACAAAATAGCAGCACAGAATGCCAGGAAGGGAGCCCTTCTTCCCTGACATATCAGCAACTCTTTCATTTCCTTCTAGGGTGTCCAGTCCTGTCAGACAAATCACACTTGGTCGTCTCCAAGGAAACATTTTACTGTGATGTTCTGACTCCACAGAGCAAACATATGTTGATTTTACCATTACAGAATGAAATTAATAAAGCCCAGCTGTAGTCTGGCTAACGATGTGTTTGCCATAGTTTGAGGCAGAGCACCCTGCTGCAATAATAACCCCGTGGAAATAGGAAACATCCCATAGTGAAGGCCAGAAAATGTTCTTAGCTGCATCAGTATTGTTTACAATGAGTTAAACTGCAAACTGTAAATGTTAATGTCAGTTAACGATTGTTAATACCTAAAGAAAAGCTGGCCAGTGCTACCCAGTCAGAATGCATAGGCAGCTAAATACTATTAAACAGAGCTCCATAAAACTCACTATACAGTTCCCAGTCACCACACAAAGTCAAAAGGAAACACTATAATTAACTAGGCTGAGAATACCAGCGCTGATGTTGTTCCCATCACCGAGTAAAAACAAGTTACAGTTGCTTCACTTAGAACAACTCTAAACTCCCTCTGTGAATAAATAATGCTTTTCCCTGGATAATTACAACACCACACAGTGCAAAATATAGCCACATCCCACCATCAAAGCACTTCAAGGATTTAATGAAGAGTTTATACTCAAAGCTCTCATTTGCACTCAAGAACACCCCACACAAAGCACCGTTAATGTATTCGGTTACCTGAGCAGCCCTCGAACACTGGAGATTTCCTTCCAGCATCTTGTTTCACAACCAGTGAGCAGACCACCGTCATTGTCAGACACATAGCTCGTGCAGAACGAGGATGAGACTGTTGCTCTCTCAGCTCCCGCACTTGACATGAATATGCAAAAAAGTTTTGTTCTAATTTTTTAAAATAGATTCATTTCCAAAGAGGGGATTTTCAACTTGAAAAAGACCTTGAGACATGACAAAAATCCTTTTCCACTTCGGCAACCACCAACAAATTAATTACTCATGGTCTCAATGAAGTGGACAAAAATACAGACTGTAAAAGCTAAGACAAGATGGGCCTTATCTTTAGTTAGGAGATACAAGAGAAGCCATAGTCAGCAGCTTGAAGCCATTTACGCCTGGATTCTTCTAACAGAGAAGCTAAAACTTGGCAATCTGTGGCTGCTTCCAAACACGCTGCCATGATCTTAACTAACGCATCAATACCTTGGCTCTGCCAGCATCTTTATCTTCTTTAGTGCCCTGGAACGTATCAATTAGATAGATTAAATATAATTTTACAAATAAGTTCATTTATAGCAGGAGTCAAAGTGTGCACCAGGATAATAAAATATTTGAAATATATACAAGAAAATACAGTGGTTTTCGCACACTGATGTTAGTTTGACATTTTGAGGTGTCACTGTGTCACTGTCACTTGTAAGAGAGGAAGATTTAGACAGAATCCAGGTCACAATTTCTCTGATCCATCAGTTGATGCTGGCTTAACGCAGACACAGTATATACCAGTGCATATGTTTAACAATATGTCAGTTTATGTGTCTTATACAAATACCTGAAATTACACAAGACTAACATTATAGTTAAGAAATGACTGAAATACACCAATGCACTGATAAGTCCTATGCTGGACACTGACATCATTCAGAAAAGAGTCGAGTGCTTTGCAGTTTCACTCAGCACTGTGCACAGAGCACAATACTGTGTGATAAGTCACCACTGTGCTTCAAGCACTGGTCATTGTGTATGTGAACTATGACATCAACACAGCTCCATAACCTTGACTCTGCAGATGTGATGAGCAATGGTCACGATTTTACTCTCGACTCGTTGCAGCTAGAATAGCTGTAGAGAACGTAATGTACAGATTTACACCATTCAAATACAAAAACCACTGCGCTCTTTCACAGGTTTCTGTCGACACAGACCAGTCACATTTACTTACTGATGCAGCTGGCTCCCCACGAGTTCTGTGGCATCTGGGATTCCCTATGCTCCAGCACTCTAGAGATGACTTGCTTGTTTATTTTGAATATACACAAGCTGGGATCCTTTGCTTACAAAAAAAGTACATATTAATAAAATATAATATTCATAATATATATGCATTATAAGGGGGCTTATTAATCAGTTACAGTTAATTTAGAAGACAGGAGTTTGGACTAGTCGTTAGAAAAGCAAGTCCTTTTACATCCACAACTGAGTTACCTTGAATCTGAACTCCCCTAACTGAATATCACTGAGAGAAGAATCCTTTTTTTATACTGATACAGTGTCTGGCTTTTATGGTATGTTTAGCGTGAAACAATGCAAATCTGACATTTGCACACTGAACGGAAAGCCAATAGACCACTTGCCCGTCTTTATTTTTCAGGAAACACATATTTGTCCTCCGTCAACGATCAACATGCAAACACACTTCCTCAAGGTTGAGTGAAAAACATCAGGTTGCTGAGCTTGGATGCAGCAGAAACCCTCACTTTTAACAAATAACAGTGGATCATCTGATGACTGCCCGACACTACCAGCAATTATACAAGCCGTCTTCAAGCATGAGATAAATGCCCTGCTCTCCAGTGTTTGAAAGGTAAATCCTCTGTCTTTGCTTTGCACCGTTTGTGTGTGACAATAGAGAAAAGTCAACAGTGGGACGGGGGTAAGACAGATTCCCATCAGCTCATTTTAGGGTTTGGCACTAAACTGCATTAAGCTGACTGTATACAAGGCTTTGTGGAACCCCGTTTATTAATGTCAATAATACTGTTTGGATTAAGAAGGAATCCAAATCATCTGCACCATTCTGTTCTGTTTACTGTTCTAGGATCTAGAGACTGGAAACCGACAGAGAAATATTTCTCCCCCTCCCTGAATGAGTTTCATGTGGAAGACTGAGGTATCCCACACACAGCTGCTTCTAACAATCATGCTCCCTTTTAGTCAATAGAAAACCACATCATGCTACGACATTCAAGAAAAAAGGGGTTTAATCTCAAAGATCCATCTAGATTTTGTAAAACAGTAATCAAATTCTAATAATTTGACCTTGTGAGTTAACTGTATTTTCGTTTTGCCTTCTGCCATAAAGATGTCCAGGTCAGGCCAACTATGACATTTAAGGAGCTGGTTTAAAAATACTTGACGACATATTTCAAGTTCGAGTTTTTCAGTTTCCCCTCAAAATTTCATTTTGTTTAGAAATTTGTTTAATACACCATTTCAAAAGTAAACTATTTAACAAGGGTTGGAAACCCAATGCAATCTTCATCACCCACGTGCATGCAGTCCTCCAACAAGGTGATGAGGGATGATGCAGTTTAACTGCTTAACTGTCAACAGGGCTCTAAGACCTTGTATTTAAATTCCCCAACAAATCACCAATTTTATAGTGGAATATTGCTTTTATTAAGTGTTGTGTATGCTGCTATATCTATTTGTTTGTTTTTTTGTTTTTTTGCTTAAAGTTTGAGGACCTTGGATGGAAATAAGCTTCTAGCATAAACCGGCATATTTACACAACGTCATGTATTTGCATGTAACAGCTTAAGCAAATGTAGCCTGCATTACCAGCTGTGCCACACACTGTATATTAGGGCCTGACCAATATGGATTTCGTTTGGGGCTGATGTCAATTAGTGTATTAAAAAATTTTGAATTTCTTGAAGATGTTTTTCCAGTCATCCGAGTAGCTTCTTCAGTTCTGAGTGGGAAGTTAAGGTTTGAATCGGAAGCGTGTGGGTAAAACCCATCAGAAATCTGCTGATTTGTTCCTGCAACAGAGAACATGGAGGAGGTAGAGACAGAGCCCTGAACACCTTTGCAGGCTCCACCCATGGTTCAGGTATGTGGGCGACACCAGGGTTTAGACCAAGACAAAGGAAGTGGAATCTTTCACACAACACATCAGTGCAATGGTCAGCAACATCAGGTTCACCCAGGAGGACATCAGCGGGGACAGTTTGGCCTTTTTGGACTGTCTGGAGCACAGTGAAGAAAACCAAAGCCATAACACTGGAGGAAACCCACTCACACCGACCGGCATTTATTATTTGAAAGATAAATATTAACTTCAACTTCCTCCTCAATGCTGTAAGTTAAAAAACACAGTCTGTGCGCTTCTGAAAATAAACATAGCCTACAACGGTTTTGGCACGGTGGCAACATGTTATGCTAATTTGCTCTGGTATCATCTCATCTGATAGCATGCAGCAAAGTCTTTAGCAAGGTAATAGCTAGTTATCCTAACATTTTATTTATTTTAAACATTGCATTGCATTGTATTTGTGCAATGTGTGCATTGTTGTGTTGAGATTGAAATTACTGTAGTTGCATATTATTGACATAAACTTGCATATTTCTAGTCTATATTGGAGCAGAACTGATACTGTGTACAATTAAAGACTTGACTGTCATCAGACAATACTTGATAACACACTATCAGCAGAACACTCAACTATCAACAATAATGCATTGCACTCTGGGTATACATGTTGAAATTTACACTGTCTGGGCAATCTAACCTAGGAACATACACCAGAGGAACTTGAATATGTGTGTTCATTTACAAACTGTGAAAATGGAAGAAAAATAGAAGGGGTGAAAAGAGAGTGATGAATCAGCACCAGCCCTTGAGAAAACAAAAGGCCTGTTTTTCAATTTCCTGTAAATACACTATATTGCCAAAAGTATTAGCTCCCCCATCCGAATAACTGAAATCAGGTGTTTCAATCACTTCCATGGCCACAGGTGTATAAAATCAAGCACCTAGGCTGCAGACTGCTTCCACAAACATTTGTAAAAGAATGGGTCGCTCTCAGGAGCATCCATCGTGGTGCTATGATAGGATGCCACCTGTGCAACAATTTCAGTAGTGAAATTTCCTTACCGCTAAATACTCCGCAGGCAACTGTCAGTGGTATTATATATCAGTAAAAGTGATTGGGAACAATGGCAACTCATCCACAAAGTGGCAGGCCATGTAAAATGACAGAGCAGGGTCAGCGGATGCTGAGGCACATAGTTCGCAGAGGTTCTGCAGAGTAAATGGCTACAAACCTCCAAACTTCATGTGGCCTTCAGATTCGCTCAAGAACAGTGAGTGGAGAGGAATGGGTTCTCATGGCCCAGCAGCTGCATCCAAGCCATACATCACCAAGTGCAACGCAAAGCATCAGAGGCAGTGGTATAAAGCACACCCCCACTGGACTCTGGAGCAATGGAGACGTTCTCTGGAGTGATGAATCATGGTTCTCCATCTGGTAATCTCAAAGACAAATCTGGGTTTGGAGGTTGCCGGGAGAACGGTACTTGTCTGACTGCATTGTGTGAAGTTTAGTGGAGGGGAGATTATAGTGTGGGGTTGTTTTTAGGATCTGGCCTTGGCCCCCTTAGTTCCAGTGAAAGGAACTCTGAAACTAAACTTTGTGGGAACAGTTTGGGGATGGGTCCTTCCTACTCCAACATGAAGCAAGAAAAACGGTAAAAACGGTTTGGTGTTTAAGAACTTGACTGAGTCCTGACCTCAACTTGATAGAATACCTTTGGGCTGAATTACAGCGTAGACTGTGAGTCAGGCCTTCGAAATCCAATATTAGTGTCAGACCTCACAAATGCACTTCAGAAAGAATGATCAAAAATGCCCATAAATACACTCCTAAACCTTGTGGAAAGCCTTCTTAGAAGAGTTGAAGGTGTTATAACTGCAAACGTTTGGCCGTAGTCATATTAAACCCTATGGATTAAGAATGGAATGTCACTTCAGTTCATGTGCGTGTAAAGGCAGGTAAGCGAGTACTTGAATATACGTCAATATAGTTTTCAGTCACTTACATTGGATATCGCTTTTCTGTCATTCTACAGAAATAAACTCCTCCTTTCCTAGGTTTAGCTTTTATTTCTTGCTATGAATCATGCATTTGCAGACACTCACTTACGCACACAATATAAAATCTGTCTCATCTTTTGCTCACACACAAGCTACCATGGTCACCTTTAAGACTAATGATCAAGTGGCCCTGCTAACCCACCACATTCTAATATGCCACCTCAATTTGGGAGATTGAACCATATTTACTTACTCTTTTGTTGAAGAGACTCGCTGAGTGGATTTAGAGGCATTGTCATGAATTCAAGACTTACAAGAACATTTTGGCTTGTACACGGGGCAAGACAAAGAAAATCAAAAAATCACCAAAATAGAGCTCCAAATAATTATTTATATTCCAGGGTAGCTTCAAAACCAAGGCCAAGTTCATTAATAAAAGCAACACTTCAGAATTCAGAATACAATATTACAGTCTCAATATTTATCGAAAAAGAAAAAAGAAATTTGTTTTCAACCAGTAAGGAGATGCTATGTGTTGTTTTGTGACTGAAAACACCAGAAAAGCTTGTTTAACCCAGTTAAAGTAGTTAAATAAATGCCCACAGAGAATACCTGAGCAAAAGGTGACACTTATCAAGCTGCTTTTAAACTGCTTTTGTTCAACCAACAGTGAACAAATTCCAATTTTTTCTGATCTTTCCAGCAAAATCAAATTGAAAAAGCTGGAACCTGAAAATATTTGACCAATCACTTGATCAACAAGAGTTTTTAAACTAAATATTAATCTGGAATCAAATTAAATAAACATCGACTTAACACTTTTTGGATACACAGAGTTTTGGACATGGTTCCCTGTCAACCAAATTGTTTGACTGAACAACTTTTAGGCCCTCTGGAGCCACTGCTATAATGAACAGTATGAATGTAAAGTATTGAAGTATTATAAGTAATAAGTATAAGTAATACCAGATAGGCCAAAGCTAGAAAAAAAAAACTCAAATGAAAAAGGTTGAAATGAGAGCAACAGTACATGGTAAGAAATGATTTTCTGATATCTTGTTTTATATAGTGCTACTTTTTCTATCAGACTGCTGGTCACAGTGGAAATTGTGATAGGTAATTTCATTAATTTCTTACTTTTCACGAACCCACAGGGAACAACTGATCAGAAATCATAAAGACTAACACCATTGATGTGACTGACATGATACCACAAATTTACCATTAGTCCATATTGCGAGTATGGGTAGTTATTCTTTTAAGCATAAAATGTTGCTACCAAAAGAAAGATACAAGAAATACTGTGTAAAGCATATTTATACTGAACACCACACTGGTGGTCGGTGGAAATTCAGATTCAGTGACATGAGTACATATGCTTTACACAACTGCATTTGTTGTCTACATCTAGACTGTTTCCTCAGGTAAATGGCAATGTAATGGCTATATTTATATTGCACTCTTCTAATTATTGGTACTCAAAGCACTTCAATCACACATGTACCCATGCACACATATGGCTTTAAAATCAATGCTTGCTTGATTTAAGGCTATGCACAAAAAAATAAAATAAATAAAATGTCATGCATCATGAATCAAGACCAACACTTAAACAGGTTAGTTGTTTGATTTTTCACACTCTGTCACTTTGTCATACACTCTTAATCTCTCTCTCTCTCTCTCTCTCTCAACCACACACCTACACAAACACACGATATAGGAGTAGTCTGCGAGTCTCCCCTTGTGCTCATTAGTAGGCAAGGCCCCCAATCTTGTTTGCACACTCCACTGTTCTGACTAAATGAGAAAATTAATGAGCTGGGGTGAGCTATGAAACACCACAACCTTCAGCGTCGCCTCCGCGCCTCACCCTCCAACTCCTCATTCCACCTCTGTTTTAATCCATCACCTTACCGCTGCACGTCTGTTCCTGTTTCCAACATCCTTGTTCAGTTTCATGCCGTAGCTGTTGCTGATACCGTCTCCTCTCTGATGGGCCTGGAGTAAACTAAGAAGATGCAGTAAAACTTGACCCTCATCTCCTCAATCATTCTCATCACTCTCACCGTTTGCAGGGAGGAACATTACACCAGATAGACAAAGAAAGGAGAATACCAATGACCAAAAAAAAAAAGAAAATGTGCACCTACAAAGCAAAAGTGGTCTTAATAAAACTAAAAGAATCAAGAGTTAACACATTTAGGAATAAAAGAAATAGTGATATAAAGAATATACATAAATAGAAGGATATAAAGAAGGTGCCACCTGCCTGGAAGAGAAGAGTAATAACTCAAGACTAACGCTCTGAAAATATACCACAAGCGCACGGACCTAGACGATGTCAAACATTTGTAAGCAAGCTCAAGGTATGTGGGTGACTGATAGCAAAGCCGTGTTTGTACAGTCCGCCGCCTCAGTTCAACTAGATACATGATTCATTACCTGCCCAGAGTGTGACAGAGAAAAAAAAAACACTTTGTCTTTCAAGCAAGAAGTTATCATTCTTTTCGCCGGTCCATCCCCTATCTTTCTCTTACAAAGTGATACAGTAACAACATCCTGCAGCAGCAGCAGGGGGGAGTCATTTCAGATTTTCAGCTGACTGATATTAAACCTACCACTCTTAGATACTACTACTGCTATGTTTAACAAACCATTCAAATGTGGTGCTGCATGCTTGCAGATTTCCCTGGCAGGCCTCTTGACATTTTTTCCAAACGTGTCCCTTTTTCAGACAGAACAACAGAAATGTCCCTTTAGTCAGATGTAATGTCTCTGGCAGATCTGCAGCCAACTGCCCTACATGATACCAGCGTATGTGAAAACAAGACCTGCATCAATAAGAAGTGAATGTAAGAGGCCAGATGCAAATGCATTCTTTAGACATGTTCTACCGTATATTTTATATTAGACAGGCAATTAAACAATTCAGTTTGGTCTTATCGGGAGACACAAAGCATCTGAGATTTGTCCCACTAGCACGTCCCTCCTTCAATTTCTGATCACCAACCCTGTACCAATATGAAAATCATTCAAAGAAAATAGACTTGCACTATTGTAACGCCATCTCAATGGCCATATCCAGTCTCTTTGAGCAAGACTTAGCTAGTCAAAGGGTAGAAGAGCATTAAGTCACATGTGTAGTGAGACACAGCTTGGATGAAGAAAAGGAAGTGATTTTTTTTTTTTTTTTCCCTCAAGGAAAGCAATTTTCATTCAAAATGAATGGGACCAAGCAGTCCAATATTCAGTCCTTATAGAGCATCCAAGTGAGACTCCACAGCTTGTCAGGGCCGCTATGCCCATGCACAGTTTGCACGCTATGATAACACTATTGCCATGCAATCACATGCTAAATTTTGCTCATGAAAATAACCAAAGAAACATCTCATAGTCTAGATGAAGCTTCAAATCCCCTGCACCTCACTCAATTAAAATCTCCAGTCCAGTTTCTTTTCTTATTTGGACTTGGATGGTTTGGAACTCTGCTGCTCTGTGCTTAGCCTACATGAGAGAAAACAGAAACGTGAAAAGCAGCTCAGCTAGAAAGCGCCTACTGTATTTTTTATGTTGGTTCTAATAACTGAATGGGTCCAGGGGGGGAAGTATTGCAGCGACTACAGCGCGCACACCCCAGGTTTTAATCAGTCTTTAAAATAAATAAACCATGATTGCACCCTTTGTGCGATCATTCCGTACAATGCAAATGGCCTGCAGGATCAATTGAAATATTACACGAGATTAGATCCTTGTACATTCTGAATACAGGGAGATGATAACAGAGGTGGGAGGGAGATATTTATCAGTGAAAAGATGGAAGAAGAAAACAATCTAACAGTTACAGGGGGGCAGTGGGGCAGAACACATCGCCAAAACAATCACAAATAAAGAACAGGAAATCAACCCTTTGGCTTGCGCATGATGATTCCTTTGCTCTGTAGCAGTAACTCATTAACTGCAAAAGCTGAATCCATATTCTAGCTCGGTGTTAAGACATGGCCTCGGGGAGGGAACTTGAGGATGCTCAGAGTCTGTAAATAATAAATGCAGTTAGAGTTGCAGACTGACACACATAGACTGGATGTGTCAGAGAATGAAAGATGAAAAACCGAAAAGGTAGTTTGATCAATGACAAGGCCTGAAAGAAGCATCCTTTCTTTTGTGGTGGTTCATATCATCCTTGATTCACTTTTATTTTCAAAACACAACAGAAAAACTCTTGTGTATTTTTAATCCAAACTCTTCATGAGGGCAGGTCATTAACTAGGTAATTAACTATAGAAGGTTGAAATAACTCTAAAACTCTACCCTGGACTGATACACAGATTCCAAATTAATTCCAACAACCACGATTGGAAGAGAAAGACAGTAACTTGAGTCTGTAAATGGAAATCATGACTACTGTTGTCACTTCTACATAATGGGTAATAATCCTACTTTTTGTTCTTACACGTTTTCCAGCACGTTTATAAATACATTTTATGATACACAGTCAAAACTCCCAACGAAGCACCATCTCAAACAATACTGCAGACTGGCATTTGTTTATTTTTGAGTTTATTAGTCCACTTTCCTCTACAGCTTGTGTTTGACAAGGTTCAGCACTGGCAACTTTGAAACATTGGAACCAAATGGTGAAGAAGGCTGGCTCTGTTCTGAGCTGCTCTCTTGAGCCTGTGGAGGTGATGGGTGATGAGGGGATGATAGCAAAGCTGTCCCTCCTGTTGGAAAATCAGTCCCACCCCCTCCATGGGATTATAACAGCACTGGGCAATGCCTTCAGCAGCTAACGGCTTCACTCGCACTGTGTGAAGGAGCATTACCGCAAGCCTTTATGTCCTGCTGCTGTGAGGCTGTACAACCAAACCTGTTCCCAGAAGACCACACAACTCTATATGCATATAACTGCTATTGTGTTGTTATTATTTTTTAAAAAGTATTTATTTGGTGTTTTAGTTTTCTTTATCTCTTGAGTGCAGTCATTTGGTCTCTGTGCTGCTGCAACACTGCAAAATTCATCCACTGCAGGATAAATAAAAGATCATCTTATCTTATCTCATTTTATCTCATAGGGTAATAACAAGGATCCTCATAGTGGTTATCCAGCAGATCTGGATTAATTCTCAAAGTGAAGCAAAGAGGAGAGGAGAACGAGATGGGGAAGCTGTCCAGTCAGCTCCTATATCCCTCAGTCTATCGATACTATTTGTCACCTGTCACGGCCTTGCCCCGGCCAACCTCGCTGCTGTCCTGAACCCGTTACTCACTTGGATGTTTCCATACTGGCAGATTAACCAGGCTGCAGCATCTGCCTCACATTTCTGAGACAAATCACCTGAGAGTGTCTCACTGATGGATGGTTTCCTGAGAGCGGGAGAGTGGGATCTCCCAAACGTCAACGACCCAACGTCAATTAATCATAATCATCATTAATATTAAGAGGTGTTTTATATTATGTAAAAGACTATTTCAAGTATTCAGCCTGAAGCTTCAGAATTTCTTTTATCCACTATTCCGCAGGCAGACACCGCGTTACCTGAGGTCTGATTGAAACTTATTACGTCAATCAAAGCTTTTTGGTAAAGACAAAATAGTCAGTTACAGGTCAATATGGCATTATTCACTAACACTATTTGATTCAGCTATATTGGCACATAGGCAGTCGGATCAAATTCAGCCTTTTCTATATGTATTCATAGGTTGTACGCGATATATCAAAGCACAGCAAAACATAGAATTGTTGAAATGGGCAGGGAGAGGTAAGAGTCATGGAAGCTATGATGAGAAATTGGTCGAGTAATGAAAAGGATAAGAAAGGAGGTCTTTTAAAAGTGATGAAAGAGAAGAGAAATAAATGAAGCAATCCAGCAGGACAAATGCTTTGGCTACTCCTACCAGCCATGACTGTTTTTGCTGCGAGTTCTTTGTGAGAGACAAAATCTCTGGGTGCTTTACGTCACTGTCATATATATACACGCATCGTACTGAAGGGAATGTATGAAAGCTTTGTTGGAAACAGTGAATAATCACAAGCCACCAAAGTGAGAATTATCACACACCTCGTTTACACAAGGTATGTTAATGAATTAAACAAAAGGGATTTGTCACAGGAGACATTTTTAGATGTCAGTTAGAGAAGAACAGGTGTAGAATATAAAATGACTGCTGAATAAGTGCACTGACTGTAACTGTAAAACTATGACTGGGACACTTCAATAGTAATATTATTAGCACCTGCTCTTTCCCTGCTATGCCAAGTCAAAACGTCTATTCTAGCAATGCAATGTAGCAAAAGGTGTGTCAGCACATTCATCATCTGACTGAAGGTTGAACATATTTTAAAAACCCAATGGCCTCCACAGCTGAGAAAGGATGGGTTCTTTTTGTTGATGATGAACTCTCCAAGATAGTTACTTTTAATTGACTTGTGTGTTGTTGATTCCTCTCCATGCATTATTGCCAGCTTCATGAATTATGAATATATTGTACATAGACGGCAGCACAGTGTCGATTTGTTAGTCTTTCTGGGTGGAGTTGCATGTTCTCCCTGTGACTGCGTAGGTTTTCTCCGGGTACTCCGGTTTCCTCCCAACTCCAAAGACGTGCTCGTTAGGTTGACTGGTGATTCTAAATTGCCCATAGGTGTGAGTGTGAAAGGTTGTTTGTCTCTGTGTTGGCCCTGCAATAGTCTGGCAACCTGCCCAGGGTGTACCCCGTCTCTCGTCTAGTGACAACTGGGATAGGCTCCAGCAACACCCACAATCTTAGTGAGGATAAGGGTAGTAGTAGTTAATTTTGATATCTTATAGTTGCTTGTAATTTTATGTGTTTTAAATGTAATTCTGCATCCTTGTATATTTTCTTTGCAAACCTTATACATTCATGAGTAATTCATATAGGTTTTCCTCATAAAGCTAATGGAATTAAATTATTTAATTGTAATCCTTACATTGTAATGTCTTTCTGAACTCAAGTAAGTGTTTGTCCTGAAGTCTTCCTTCAAGTTCTTCTCTTACAGAGCTCAGCTTGAAGACATCATCAAGTGATGACTGCATGACGAGCTGCTGCCTAACCATATAATTGGGGTGTAGGTGGAATTACTACAGTGTTTGTATCTATCAGTTATACTCAGTAACAGCAAATGCGAAGACATGGAGGGAAGAGCATGGCGGTGTAACATGAGAATAGTGGGGGTGCCTGAGACCACTGCATCAAGCTCCACGACATTGGTCTAAAAGCTGCTGCGAGAAGTGTCGCAGCTAGATAAGGAGGTGCTCATTGACCGGTCACACAGAAGTCTGACCCAAGAAAACCCAGCGGGAAACCACAAGTGATAGTGGCCAAACTACTTCGAAGACTGTGTTGAGGTGCTGAGTCAAGTGTGCAGCCGTGCTCCACTTCGGTATAACGAGGAGACAGTTGCTGTCTTTCCAGATGATACTGCAAGAGTTGCCAAAGCCAGAGCCGAGAGACCTCTGTTCTCTCCATCTTTTCAACGGCAATGCTGATCACCTTTACTCATAACTTAAACACTGTTAAGTTACATTTTAAAGATTGTCTTACAGTGAAAAGTTCTATCTGATAGAACAGATTTCTGTTCAGAACTTTCCTGTTTTAGCCTATTGCAAAACATCATTTTATGTGATGGGGCTAACCCATTGTGTTTAAGTCCTAACACCTTTAAACATTTTATGTAATTACATAAGTGTTAAATGACCATTCCAGTGTTATTTTATCTTCTTTCTTTTATTTATGTTTTCTTTCTTTTCTCTTCCTCTTAGTTTAACAAATAGCAGATACTATGAACTGGTGCATTCGTTCTTGAGAGGTACCACACTAGCCTTATTGATATTGGGTGGTCGGGTTGGGCTAGGGACGAGTGGGGACTATACCAGACTGGTTCATTTCCTGAATTGTTTTTTTTTTATTTATTTATTTCTTCCTTGTTTTTTTTAATTAATTTATTTAATCAGATTTGTAAACTAAGATAAGATCAATTTCAAGTGCATTGCATCTCTCACTCAATGGGTTATGGCTGGTCCTTATTCTGCCGGATGGATACTGTGTCAATTTTGTGAGTTGGAACGTGAAGTCACTTCACCATCCAATTAAGTGTAAAAAGGTGCACACTTAAAACAATGTAAAACTGATATTGCATTTCTTCAAGAAGAAACACCTCTTCCACATAAAGAGAGGATGGTCAGGACAAGTTTATCGCTCTAATTTCCTCTCAAAGACTGTACAGTCATCTTATTTAGTAGAAATATACCATTTACCATGACTAATGTTGATTCTGATTCTGCAGGGCATTACATTATTGTGACAGGGCAACTTTTTTCAATTCCTGTCATTCTTGCCAATACCTATGCACCAAATTGGGACAATCCAAGATTCTTTTCAAGCTTTTTCTCTCACTTACCAAACATGACATCACACCAGCTCATCCTTGGTGGTGAGATAAATTGAATAATTTCCTCTACCTTAGATCACAGTTTCTACAAAAAGGTGTCTTTGTCTAAATCAGCATGCTATCTTTTTCTTAAAACATACATCGTAGCAGATGTGTGGCTGTTTCTCAATCCCAAATTGAGAGCATGCTCCTTTTTCTCCCAGTTCACAAGAACTATTCTCATAGTTTTTTTTTCTGTAAGTGTGATTATGAAGTAATAGTTCCCTAATCACATGAATCCATATTCCTAAAACACAGTATGGCTACCACCTAATCCTCTCCTCCTTTTAAAAGAGTCTTTTACGACTTTTATTTAATTTGAAATAAAATTATTTCTGGATATTAAACATCAGTAATGTCCTGTTCAACTATACAGGAATCTCAAAAGCATATCTATGGGGCCAAATCATTTTTTTTACTGTGAATGAATGAAAAGAAAACCGCATGCCTTAAGAGCTAATAGATCAGATACTGGAACTAGATACGTTATACAGTCATCAACCACCTGCTGACATAATGAAAAAGCTTTGTTCTTGCGCACCGAATTTGATATCCTATCAACACAACAGGCTGAATATCGCCTCTCCAAATCTCAACATGGATGCCATGAACATGGGGAAAAATCTGATGGAAATCTGATGAAAAACATTCTGAGACCAACTTCCCCTTTGCTACTGTCAGTTTTTGAAGAATCACTTTCACTGAAGACCTTACCTCTGACCTCTTACCTCTGACCTCTTATCTCTGACCATGTGCCAAACATTTCGCCCAGTTTCTCTCCTTAACACTGATGCAAAAATCCTTGCCAAAGGGCTGGCATGCCAACTGGAAGGTGTTCTTCCTTCCATTATATTGCTTGACCAATATTTTATCAAGAATCATTACTCTTTTTTCAATGTCAGACGCCTTTTTAACATCCTTTATAGCCCCTCTTCATCAGGCATGCCAGCGGTGGTCCTCTCACTTGATGCCGAAAAAGTTTTTTACCGAGAGGAGTGGGATAATGTTTTCAGCAAACTGGAGAGGTTTGGATTCGGCCATAAATTCATATCGTGGATTACACACACACACGGTCAAAAGTTTTAGAACACCACACTTTTTTTTTACTGAATATTATTCAGTTTACCGTGTCATTCTGTGTCACTCTGAACTGAAAGCATAGAACAAATAAGCAATTTGAGTTGAAAAAGAAATCATGGAATCAATTTATATACCAAAATGTATTCTAAACTTTTGATTCATCAAAGTAGCCACCTTTGGCAGATATAACAGCTGCATTTCTTTCTACAGTAGAAATCAAATATTCTTCAGAAAGTTCTTCCCAAGTCTGTTGAAGAAGTTCCCATAAATGTGTGGCTGCTTGGCTCTCACTCTTCTGTCCAGTTCTTCCCAAACCAGCTCAATGGGATTTAAGTCTGGAGACTGTGCTGGCCACTCCATGTTTTCAAGCTTACCATCTTTTTCTTTTTTCCTGAGGTAGTTTTGGCATAGCTTGGACTTGTGTTTTGGGTCATTATCTTGCTGTAGGATGAGCCTCTGACCAACTAGGCGCATACCAGAGGGTATTGCATGGCACTGCAGAATGCTGTGGTGGTCGATTTGGTTCATTGCACCACTCACTCTGTACAAGTCACCGACCCTGGATCCAGCAAAACAGCCCCAGACCATCACACTTCCTCCTCCATGTTTGACAGTTGATGTCACACACTGTGGAACCATCTTCTCGCCGACTCAACGGCGTACAAAGATCCTGCGTGATGAACCGAAGATTTGAAATTTTGATTCATCAGTCCATAATGCCTTCTTCCAGTCTTCAGTCGTCCAATGGCGGTGTTTCGTGGCCCAGGAGAGCCTCTTTGTCTTATTCTGACATCTTAGCAATGGCTTTCTCGCTGCAACTCGTCCTGTCAAATCTGCAGCTCGAAGTCTTCTCTTCACAGTTGAAACTGAGACTTGCTTGCCACGACTACTATTGAGCCGTGCTTGAAGCTGTTGTCCTGTGAGCCGCCATCACGCAAGCTATTAACTCTCAGAAACTTGTCCTCTGATTCAGTTGTGGCTTTGGGTCTGCCAGATCACTTCCTGTCAGAGTTTCCCCCAGTTTCTGAGTGCCTTTTGATGGTGAAGAAAAGTGTACTCACTGTCACCTTGACTTTCTTTGCAATTTCCCTGTAGGAAAGACCTACATTTTGAAGTGTTATGATGGTCTGTCTCTCTTCTATTGTTAATTGCCTTTTTCTCACCATTTCTGTAGCAACACAATACTTTCTGCAGTACAATACTGTTCATGAAGGTCTGGTACCACAGTGTGTTCTTACACTGCTTTTATGCAGACAGAGGGGGTTGTAAGTAATCAAGAGAAGTTGGAACATCTGTAGGAATTAGTAGCACCAGCTTTCAAGGCTGATTCAACCTTAATTGCTGCAGAACAGCTTTAAATTGTTAACCCACTTCATGTTCCCTGAAAAAGGCCTTTTTCTAAATTCAATTGCAGTAAATAACTGGAAAAATTAGGGTGTTCTAAAACTTTTGACTGGTAGTGTATATATCTCACAACCCATTTTAAGACCTCCTAAACTAATGATCGTGCAAACAGAATTTGGTAAATTATCTGGATACAAGGTCAATATTCAGAAAAGCAAGCTGAGGACTGTTTGCAGAGGTAATGGTGCAACAACCTTAAATCCGCTTCCCTTTAAAATTAACCCCCACAGAAAAAATGAATATACCACTTAAGTTTTTATGCATATTTCAGCGCCTCACTGACTATTAATGATGATGTGATGGTGATGTGATTTTTTTTTTTTTACTCTGATACCGACAATGTTAAGAACTAATACTATATTTCATGATACTTGTCTGTTGGATTCAGATTTAAACGAAAAAATCACAGACAATACTTTGCAAAAAGTAATACAAGGAATCTCCTCCACTTCAATTTTTCTTAGACATGCTATTATCCAATTCAAAATTGTACACCATCATAACTGTTCTAAAGAAATACTTTCTAAGATCAAAGCTGACACAGACACCATTTGTGATCAATGCAGACGGGATCCAGCCTCTTTCTTATACATGTTCTGGACATGTCCGAAGCTTTGCTGTCCTGTTTCTTTTTGTTTGTTTGTTGGACGTGTGTTAAATGTAAATTGTGAAACTAAATAAAAAGACCTTGATCAAAAGACTTTGACTCACACAAACAGAAGATATGGAGAGCAGTACATGTTACACAACTGGAATAGTCAATTTTATTATTTTATTACTCCAGTATAAGCATGTACTCATTTATCTGTAATGCAGTGCTGCTGAAGCAGCCCTGACCACAGTGCCGTAAAATACCCCAAACCAAGTCCAATATTATAGATGCACAGCCCACACAGTCTACATTCCTCCCTGTTTCCTGTTGTTTTCTCTCACAGTTTCAGGCCTCCAGCCCACCAGAGCTGAGAGTGATTGGATCAGACATCAGCACGCCTGCTCCTCACAGTACAGACGCAGACGAATATAGAGGCAGGGGGCGTGGATATTCATGGATAATACACAGAAAACATGCAATAGGTAGACACATACAATGACAGTGGCATAATGAAAAAGGATTAAAATAATTGAATTTAGAGGATTTTTAGGCTCATGGAATGACCACTGGGTGAATCAGCGTTTCACATTTAAAGGGGAGAAATGCCCAAATTAAACCTTCAACATTTTAACCTTATTTGCAAAGATAGTCCAGCCAGTGCAGTTGAGCATCAACGTGCCAAACAGAAACTGCCGCAGTGTGAAAACCCCACAGGTGAATATCTAACAATATTAGAAACAGACTGTTCACAAACATATCGATGAAATTAGAAACAGGGCAGAACAGAAGGACCAAATTTCTCGTTACTACTACTACTACTACTACTACTACTGCTTCTTAATGAAGACTGAAAGGACACTTGAGGAATCATCATCATTTTACTTGCATTGTTGCATAATAGTAATTATATGAGGCAAAATATGGCATTGCATTAGAAGATTTCAACAAGTGAAATGTGCACATTTGGGATGTGATGTTCAGTGCATGATGCTCACAGCTTTGTCAGAGCAGTGCTCCCCCACCCTTCTACATTTTTAATTTTCCACATCAATGTGTTTCGGCCATTTTAAATCATGTGTAGGCAAAAAAAATAAATAAAAACTGCCTATTGCATACATGTAGTTAAACATTCAAAAAAGTGGATGAAGTATATAACAACCTTCAACAACAGATTCCACATTCATTTTTATTTATTTATTTTTTATCTGTCCTCTGCTCTATAAAACTCAGCATGAACCAGTCCACAGCATTCTGCAGGAGAAATGGCAAGTTCAAAACTATACTCGCATTCTCTTTTATATATGTGAAATTCCACTCCAAATCAGAGTGAGCTGTGCATCCCTGGTAGTAAGGGGAAACATGGTGACAGGTTTCGTCAGTGCTCCCCTCCGGCACTGTAGCTATCAAACAAGTTGTCCATTCTGGACAGAAGGAGGATTTTCCTCCATTCATCACCTGGAGTCACCGATGTCGTCAGGACACCAGGGGGCCGCTGCTGCCGACGAGCCTCCTCCCTATAACTCAGCCTGGAGCAGTTTACACCTTACCCTGCACTGAGCCTCTCTGCTGGAGTCTCTATGTTCAGGAAGGCTAGTCTTGAGCGGTACACCACCGCCCCATGGCCCGCCTGCAAGCAGTCAACCCTCTTTTATTTTGATCACTGCAACATGAAGTCAGTTAGCTAGCGAGCCTGACTGCCTACCCAAAACCCCATTGCGTCAGTGAAGGTCAGTTTCCCGGGGCTGCTTTCCGACTACCAATCTGGACCTGAATGCCTATTTTATTTGGCTTCTTATTTATTTATTTATTTAGGTATTTATTCATTTATGTACTTACCAATATCAGGTTTGTACAGTCAGGAGGAATCCTTCCTCCCTGACAGCCAAGTTGCATCGAACCCTGTCACCCTTTGGCAAATTCAAGGCCAATTGTATTGTCTATCAGAATTGGCCCGCAGATATTCTGCGTGCACACCATTGATACTACAAATCCCAAACTGCATTGCTACAGATGAACTGGTATATTTCAGGTACATCAATAAACTTTATTGACAAACTCATCAGACTCGTGGTTGCCTTGGCAGCCGTTCGTCGTATCAGTAGAGTAGTCGAGCAGCTTTTGAAGCTCCATCAATCTATATGGTTCACTGATAAAAGCTCAAACTACAAGCATTAGACCACTAAATACTACAACATGTTAACAGGGATTCTTACATAGAGACGTAGTAACGTTGTACCAGTTAGAAGGTAACAGGCTAATCGATTAGCCAACTGTTCCACGGCAGCACACAGGACTAAAGGAAAACTAAACTAAAATATAAATGTGAACACGACTGCAGCCAAACACCAGTCAGTTAACACATCAACACTAACATACAGACACACTGAAAGAGTCCGTCCACCAAATAACAGCAGCATGTTTAACACTGCCTCAGCATTAGCCCCATGGTCAGCTCACTGACTACCGTATAGCCACCACCACGTCAGCCCCGTTAGTGTCGTTTTATTCTGACATTCTGGCTGTAGGTGTGTGTTCACCTGTTTATTTGTGTGAACGTCAGCAAAGAACTCCGTCCATTGTAAAACAGAGCGGAGGAGAAACAGAGATACAGGATGAGGCAGGGCGGCCGCCATTAAGAAACTCTCTCCAGGACATTAAAAATTGGATAAGTGACAACTTCCTGCAGTTGAACTCAGACAAACCCAAAATAATTTTAATTGGAAAATTGCCAAAGCAAGTTCTACCCTTGGATGGTTCCCTGTGTAACAACATCAGTCTTCTTATGAAAAACATTTCCAAAATTCAACCCCATTTTATCTTTTAAAGACACAGGGACCATTTTACATTATTTCATCGTGTCTGGATTAATATAATAGCTGTCTGAACAATAAAACAATATCATGACTGCAGACGGTCTAAAATTCAGCTGACAGATTTTTATCTAGAAACGGAAAAGGAATCATATCACTCTGATATTAACTGGTCTCCACTGGACCCCAGTATGTTTTACAGTGGATTTTAAGATCATACTAGCCAGGTTCACATGGAAATATTTTAACCGGTCTTCAAGGTTTTCCAGCGGTTACGAATTTGTTCCCCAATTTCGTCCATCTTAGCTTCAATTAATTTTGATGGACCTTTTTAAACAGTTCAATATTTCTATTTTTGCCATCTAAGCAAGCAATAATGTCTCATTCTTTCAGAATTATTAAAAACAAGCTTTCTGCAGCCGCTGACCAGTTGAGGAAACACCACTGGAACATTACTGCGCATTTACGTCAAGACAGAGCATGCACAGACAGAACGGAGCCTTCATTCCAATTCACCATTTACATGACTGTTGATCAGTTTGGGAAAAGGAATATTCTACCCATGTGACACCAAATTAAATTTCTTTCTGGTTTAGGCCTGTTCATTCTGAATGGTGCTCTTATAAGGAGCATTTTCATTTGGTTTGGGATTCTAAACCTGTATGTAATCAGAATATTTGGCTCCATGTAAAACCAGCTGGTAGCTCTTCATGGCTGTACCTCGGGCTATATCACTGACCTTTTAGCACCAAAGGGCAAAGGTTTACTCTCTGTTGGGCCCAACTGAAATAAAAGTTGACAGTGTCTTTGCAGGCCCACGGCTGTGAAATAATCTCTGTGACCTCTTTTAAAGCACTACTGTAACTGTAAACATCTAGAACAGTCTTTCCTGGTTTTTACTTCACCCGTTTGTTTTTTTATTGTTTTGTTTTTATTAACTTGCCTGCTTTTAAAACTGCAGATTTTTATGCTGCTGAGAAGCACTTTGTAATGTTAATTTGAAAAGGGCTATACAAATAAAAAATGTTATTAAGATTATTCTTCTACTTCTAGTAATGTGTAGTAGGCAATTTTCTACAGAAGTTGCAGTATGGTTTTGCGGCTTCTCTAAATACACAGACAATACGTCAAACATCTACAGTTTGCTACACTCAGACCAGACTACATCAAAAGCCCCTGTATCATACAAATTCCTTTAGCCTCAACAGTCCCAACACAGTCACAATGCACCACTGCCAAACCACTGTAAAAACATCACTTCCCACAAGATGTCACACATTGATATTTTATATCAACATCTAGTATATCTACTCTCTCAGCATTGTTGTCATGTTAAAATGGGATTCTGCCATTGTACTGAACCTTGCACTAAAAACTGTTTCCTTTATGTGTGGTGCAGAACTATAACTACTAGAAAGGCACCACTGCTCAAAGCCATGGTTGGATGCGTTCCCACACCTTTAAGGGACCACTTAGGAGTGTGATTAATTCAAATTAAGATGAGCCAATTTTCAATTCTTTGATCCGACACAAACACACACAGAGAATAAACAAAAGGGCACCATTGCAGAGAGGGAGTGGATAGAAAATAAGTCATAAAAAAAGAAATAAAAGCAAATGGGATGTGGATGCGGCTTATTACTCAGTATAACATCCAGCTGGGGCCTGAGAGAACGGCTAGTGGTGAATCTCTTCAGTCTGCTCATTATTATCTTGCTGCTGCGTGTGTCTGTATTATTCAGTGGTCTGCCCCAACCCTCCACTGTGTCAGGCCCTGGGTGGGTGCTGCGACGCCAGCGCTAATTGGCAAATGAGCTGATTGTAATCTAGCCTCTGATCCGACTTTTCTGTCAGCGAGTCAGTGCCGCCGCCCGAAGCTGATGAGATAACCACGGGGATGACTCAAGGATCCTTCCGAGATCCCGTTGCAGTATGTCTTAACAGGTCAGTTAACGTTCACATTTTCATGGATGAGGTGTTGTTGGGATGAGACAGCACCAGTGAGCTGAGCTGCCTGCTGTGCGCTGGATGGGTTGTATGGTGAGAGGGAGTATCAACCTACTGGACCACACAGTCACTAGAAACATCAGCCAGGAAGGATTGAGTGTGAAGGACGACACTGGCACTGGTCTACTCTTCTCTCCACAATTGCCATTGCAGCTTCACACACGGTTTTCTATATTGTCAAAATCAGCTTTAGTACCAATTTCCTCACATGTACCAGGCATATAAAAGCTTAGTATGATTTGTTGCTGAATAGTGTGTGTAATCTCTTGTAGTGAGATGCAGTTCCCTCCAGATATCTATTAAACCAAACTCTTTAAAAGTTGTCTTGATCATTTTATACCACTACTATTGGTATTTATTTATTTTTTAAGTTACTGCTCGTCACATCGTCAAATGATGTTATCAAGCAGGGTTTTAAAGAAATGCTCTTCAGTGTTCGGTGGTGCATTAACTATTTTGTTTTCCAGTTTCCCTTTCACAATAGCAAACATCCCCACTGTTATTGCTGATCTGTTTCATACATTCATACATTGCTGTAGTGTTGCAGACTAGTGAACTGCTGCGGGTGCAGGCACGTGTACAGCGCACACTTCAGTTTGAGCAGTGGGGCCTGAAGTTCAGGGTCCCTGAACGCTTCTCATTGGCGGATTTGACGCAGGGGGCGGAGACTGCACAGGTCTCAGTAGCTCGGCTAATGTAGTATCATAACATACCGGTGGCTAATTCACGTTTCATCCATGCATTGCACAATGAATCGAGTTGACTACCTGGATAGTGTGACATTCACGACCACTTGAGCAGAAGTCAGAGAAGTTGAAGGTTTGGGGGATTCAACTGGAGGATTTAATTATTTCTCAAGACGAAAAAGACAAAACTAGGTCATTCACGCCATGAGCCTACTTTTTTTTTTATTGTCATGTAACGGTTTCAATCTTGAGCATTTGATATAGTGACATCTTGAACACTGCTGTTAATACAATTATATGTCATCAGATTGCCATTGTTTGTATGATGGAATTATTAAGCTGCAATTTTGTCGTCACCTGACTGTTGTCAGGTGCTGTGGTCCCCTCTCTCACTTGCTACTGTGGTTTGTTGTGAGAGTATTGATTATGATATTTCTAGACTGCATTTTAAAAATTTCCCGCATTGCCCCACCTGAATTTTTAAACCAAATCACCACTGGATACAAGCACCATTTGCATTTATTTGGGATCGTGAACTCCCCAGGGATTGTAGGTCTAATATTTTCTGCAGCTATCTGCTGTACTACTTGCTCCACTGTGTTCACCAGCTAGTCTCTGTGTCTGTGGGATATTTGTTGAGTGGGAGCTCCGGTTGTGTGTTATCATTCGTAGGAGTTTCATCAAAACAAGCTTTCTCTCTCAGATTGACACGGTTTTCATCAAGCCAAGATACACATGCGTTTTGCATATTAATGTAAAATATCACATATTCAAAGCTTCTTTAAAGCAAGATGAGCAAAATGATTGAGCAATATACTATGAATGATACCAAAAGAGAAAATAAATAAGAGGCAAGTTCATATATAACAACCAGTTTACACCTTTTACACCACATGCTGCTGACTGGGGCTGCAATCAAACAAGGGGATAATTCCAAACTGTGAAATTTTACATCTTAAGTAATAGGCTGAAGTCAACAGGAAGCTGGTGTTAGTTGTGAAGCTTCTTCTGGTTTCGCCTGCCATTCTGCTATATTGAAATACTCAAAGGGTGTTTGATTTTATTACAGAAATAATAACAGTAAAATAGAAAACTTTTACTGCTGCATTGTCTAATTTGAATTGTATTCCCACATTGTCTGAAGTGAAGCAGCTCCCGATGAGTTCTGGCACTCTGCCACTCTCAATCCATTGTCCCCAATGAGTTTTATTCCCATTCTCACCTATGGGACTGGAACTTCAAAGAGGTACACAACTAAGACTAAACTGAACTGCTTAACTGCATCATTACTGCAGCTTCAGTATGTGGGCCTCCAGAGTCCTTAGTGCCAAACTCTCATTAAATTAACACTTAATAAGGCAGCCATGAATAACAATCTATTTCATTTAATTATCTTTAATTATTAACAATCTATCTATTGTATGGTTGCAATCGAATGTGGAGCACTGTAGGAATTCTGTACTCCAAGATAAGTATAAATGATGTTTTCAGCTCAACATATCTAAAATATCAATCTAACATATGATACATTTATCTGCACAAAAGAGCTCTTTCATACACGTCACAACTGGATAAACCCTAGAGGGTGAAATAAAGACTACAAACTATTTACTACAAACTGCAAACCTAGAAACTAGAACCTAGCAACTGACTCTGTGACTAAACAAATGCTACCAATATGCTATGTATGACACAGAAAATTCATTTGATGTATTTTGGATGGGTTAGTATCAGATGGATATAACTATAATGAAAGATAATGTATGTAAAATGTATAAGCTCTATGAATTCCCTAAGGCTAAAACTGTTGGGCAGCACTAGTTCCAGTTTTTTAACTGGTGATGAACATACAGTATGTTAAGCTTAGATAAGTAATTCCAAATTGATGTGAAAAAGGTTAAATCTTTAAGTTAGGTTTCATGTAATTTGTTACTTTGCTTGCAACAGACGGTGTTTACTTCATTGTAAATATTCTACAATAATTCACAAATATGAGTTGGAAGCCTTTTCCTTCTGTAGTTGTGAATTAGTCAGCACAAACTTCCATACAGTATGTACACATGTCAATCTAAGTTTGGTATTTAGTTTATATAGCATATAGTTTATAGTTAGTCTTTATCTGATATATTCTCTCATACTGATATTATATCTCCGTGAAGGAGGCAAGCTTTTCCCTTTTTGAACAGCATTTAAAATCTATAAATGTATTACTTTATAAGTAAAGAATAAACTATGCCATTTATCTTCTGTACTCGCTGTGCAGTACTCACGGTGCAGGTGCGCAGCTACGCAGCAAATTAATTACACATCTAATAAAAGCAGAAGGCAGCAGCAAGGTATTTTTGCGAGGAGACACTGTGAAACTAGCAAATAATGAACAGATAAAAGTGAGATGCCATCAATAACAATTTGACCAAACGGTGTAGTAGGTACCAGCTTAAATCATCAGCAGTCACATATAGCAAAGTTCAATTCAAATGTTACCTGATCACATTGCAAGGACCTAAAGCAAGTACTTTGGAATTAATACAAATTTCCCTTTCCTTATTATACTGGTTAGTCTGCTGGTCTATTACAACTACACCATCATTGATATTTTGATCAGAAACAGCAACTAATAAAAACACATTACATTCTTTATAGCAAGGGATGGGTGCCTGTAGATGGAAGAAAAAAAAAACAAACTACGTCTCATCCTGCCAGCAACTTAATTTGATTTAATAAAATTTCAGTTTTTCCCCCATAGGGACTAGCAGTTAAAAGCATTCCCGTGTACTTGTCCTTGAGACTAACCAATAGCGTCACAGCTTTTAACTCTAGCTGCCCTCTTCACATTTCTTTAACTGTTTTACCACAGCCGTGCCCTCAGTGAGGCGACCTTCTACCACTGCTTTTATCTTGGATAAACCAGCGACACGTACCCTTTGGTCTCTGTCCTGCTCAGACAAACTAAGTCAGCTTCCTGCAACTTCCCAGAATCCTCACACTCATCACTGGAGATGGCAAAAGCAAAGTCATCAGTAGAGCCATGGAAGCTGCAGAGAAGACTTCAAGATGACTGTGGATCAGATGGTACAAGGACCTAAAGTCTCTTGGATACAGGCCAGGAACAAGCACTCCTGGTCAGGTCACATGGAGGACGGGGTCTGAAGTTAAAACACCCGAAACCCCCTATGATCCCTCATACTTCACTGAAGATGTGCCCAGGTGCACCGAGAGGTGTATGTAACAACCATGACGAGGTCAGTGCACATTAATGATGAGGCAAATACATGACGTCATGTTAATATACCAGATTTAGCTCATTTCTATTTCCATCCGAAATCATTTTGTCTGTAGATTTATCGGTATTGGCTCGCAAAAATATGTCCCACTTCTTCTATTCAGCAGCATCTATTCATTTTAACACAAACTTTCTATAAGATATCCTCACTCCTACCCCATTTACTCAATTTTCCTCTCTGAGTTCATACGTTTTAAGCCACACAGCTTGCTGTACTTTAACATTCATTTAAATGGTGGTACCGGGGCTTTACTTACCTATGTGCAAACAAAAGGACACACGTTTACAAGATTTTCAAGGAAACAATTTACCAGTGTTCACAAACACATGGACTCACAATAAGTAATTCATTTCTTTTCTATTACTAACCACTGTGTCTCCCTCTTCCCCCTCCATCTTCTTGTGAGGGTCTCTGGCCTGGAGAGCTGAATATCTGACCTGTGGAGTTTCATAAACTACATCTGCTGTGGCCTAGAGTTATTCACTCGTACATGGATGAACAGTTCTCCAACATGCCCATGATTCCTCTTACACTCTCAAACTCTCACATGAGATCATCAACTATATATTGTATCATTAGATCCTACGTGTTTCCTTCAGCTCGATATATGTATATATGACAGAGGTTTGTTTATTTGGTTTCTCCTGCTGTTCTCTTCTCTCTCTTCTCTGTTTCTACCCGGCTGGCCTTAGAGAGATGTGTCCCTCCACATGAGCTGGGTTCTGCTCAAGGTTTCTTCCTGTTAAAAGGGATTTTTTCCTTGTTGCCTTTATCTTTGCTCTGGAGGTTTAAGGTCGGTTTTTGTAAAGCATCTTGAGACAATTTGTATCGTTATTGACGCCATATAAATAAAACTGAATTGAATTGAATCAAGTTCTGTTTTTATAAAGAGTTGTGTTGAATTGGGTATTCTCACTTAATCTTAAAAGACTAAATCAAGCATATCTTTGTGGCCGGATGCAATACGTGTAAATTAGTCCACATTGAGGTGGATGGGTGGATTTACTAAGAAGTAAGGCTGACGGGTTTATCACCACATCCTACGTCACTCGAAATAGCTTCCTCAGCCACAGCAGGGCTCTCAGTTTTTTCTTTTAGCCCAAAGCCCCGTTTCAATCAGACTGCATTTGGTCACTTGTATATCATGAAATCTGATGCTCTCTTCCCCATGAACTCATTACGCCCGTTTTCTTCCATGTATGTGCTGCATCTGTTCCCACCATGTTGATGGCCTCTACTACTCTGATCCCCACTGTAATGATGTCTCTCTATCTCTCTTTCCATCTCTCCTTCACACATGCTCCCTCTCTCACACACAGTCAGGGTGTCAGAGTCACACTGTCGTCCTTGCAGTCTCTCATCTCATTTTTTTTGCAAGTTCTGACACACTAGACACATAAAGAGCAAACGTGGATTTGGCCAACAATGTGCAGATGAATATTTTTAATTTCCGGGCTCTCTAATTGTCTCTGAATATACATGTCTTTCATTTTATCTCTGTTGCCTCAAGCTGGTTGATTCTTTGACTGAACAGAATCTATTTGGGGTGAGCAAGGAAGGCACTTAGGGAATAATTATTATCACTATTTGCATGAGAATGCCAGAGGCTTCAGCATTCCCTTCTCATAGTGCAGCCTAAAATGAGATTAATTCTGGGTTTGTGTTCTATTGATTGTCTCTGATAATGACAAACCTTGCTAAGAAAGGGTATCAATCAGCCACACTCCCCTGCTGGCTGCTGGTGTGTCTGATTCCCAACAAAACAGGCACAAACAAAAACAAAACTCAAAAGGTTTCATCTGTGCTATTCAGATGTTTTCGCCACCCTCATGCATGTGAAAATAAACCTGCTCTTTAAGGACAAACTGAGAGTTATATATGATGCTTCACAATATTTATCTCAAGAGGAGAATTTTTTTAATTGCCATTTCTATCAAGACAACAACCCTTTTAATATATTAAGCAGTGTTAGGGTATCGGAGGTAATGATGCATATCAGAAACAAAGATTAGTATAAAGAAAGGATTTATTTATTTTTGCATTATGTTTTTACCTTCCATTCGCAAATGCTCATTCACTTATTGGAGAATAATATTAGTCATGTTGTTTATTTTATTTTGTTTATTTTAATTGCAAAGGTTAGCCTTAGTTGCTTAATAGTGAAATCACGCAAGCCTATCTGCAAATAAATGGGTGAAAAAAAAAATGCATTCCTTACATCCCTACAAGAAAACAGGTTATGCAATAACCTTAGTTTTAAGGACAAACTATTTAATAATAATTTAACAATTTAAACTACCTAATTTATCCTTAGCTTGAATAAATTAATTTTCCTTTTGATTTTTCAAGGACATACATCACTATAATATACACAATTACATCACTTATAATATAAGCTTCTACTCTAATTTTCGTGAAAATGTCATTAGATGTATGTGATGTAGTTCTAATCAAACCTAACAATAAACATTCCTCTACGTTGACACAGACGGGGCTAATTTCTTCTCAGCTGGCAAACAGCTCTGTATCTATGGTGGAAGCTTTAGGACCAGCAGGAGAAAAATATATTAAAAATAAAAATATTTTTTATTGAATGGGATTGAAGGTCTATGCTATGAGGGTGAAAAGAATCAAGCAAATTGTGAGGGATCAGGATGAAAAGAAGCATGAGAAGAAGCAACGCTTGTTCAATTTAAGAGGTGCATACAACAGGGAAAAGTCGTCATGGACCAGAAGTACTTATTCAGTTACACAACATATTAAGTGAATCTAAAAATCTTGTAACACTATGTGCTGTTTTATCTGTTTTATTTTCGGTGCCCGTACTGGTGCCATTTCTCTTAAGGCATTTTGTTACGTGGAATGTGAACAGAATAATAGAACTAAAACTAAGAATGAAATTAACCAAAATAAAATAAACCGCCACAATTACCAGAATAAAGACAGTGGCGTGGGGTCTGGCAGGCTATCAAAGACAATACATTTCTAAGCTTCTAAAAAAAAATTGCTAAAATGCAAATTCGAGGTGTTCCATCTCTTTCAAGCACTTGTTGCAGGTTGTGTGTACTCCAGTAGAGTCCATGCAGGTGCATAAACTGACATGACGTCACCTGTAGTGTCGGCACAGCAATCGAGCTAAGGGAGCGCTAATTAAAAATTCAGTGGCAGCGAAATCTGTGTTGATTTTTCGGTCTGGTTACTACTGTTTGCATCAGCACTGGTGCCATTATGGTACCGAGTATTGGTTCCCATACCTAATTACAAATGAATGCCAGTTAAAAATTTACAGTACAAAGAGCAACTCTTTACTTTGTCTATTTAAAGTTTAACCTGCATATGCCTGCAATCCGTAGATGTTTTTTTTTATTTATTCAGTGTGAAGATGTTCCAGTCAAGAAAACACTGTCCTATATTCCTCTCTTTGTCAGCAGTGTTAAAACAGTTGAACCAAATATGTAAGCATGTGTGCCACTGAAGCAGTACGTTCCATTGCTACTACACTTGAAAACATGTTTTTTCACAAAGATTTTTTTACGCATATTCTAGCAAAGGATCTGACAATGAATGATGCTGGTAAGTCAGTTTGTCAAATCACATGTGAGACACACACAGCCAAACAACAACAACAAAACACCACTGCGCTGAACTGGGTGTGTTCCAGCACTGCCAATATGTCACCAAGTCACACTGTAGGATGCAAATCACTGCATCCTACAAGTAGGGCATAAGTACAGCTGTTGAGATGTCTATTATGTCAGTGATTATGTCATTTTGGATGATGTGTTATTTAGTAATGATGAAGTGAGGGGAAAAGCAAAATGAGTCTTTCACCACTGCCCTTGCACTTTGACAATAAGAGATATGAGCCAGCGTCTCCAGCATTTATCACCTGCAGCGTTAAGGGCCTGGTATTAATTCAGGGCACAAACGCGTAGTTAACATGAAGGCAATTTAAATGGTGAGCATTTTACACCAGGCCAATGAAAAAAAGCAGTAAACTGCAGCTTCTGTCACTATTTTAATTGAGTGAGAATATAAAGAGTGTGCACAAGAAAATCAATATGCACATACAGCAGCTGAGAACAAAGCAAATACACACAAGAATAACACAAAATGTAGGACTGCCTGAGGGGACACAACAACACAAGTTTCATTATTTACTTTTTAATTAAAATGAAATGCTGATTGCATTATTTCCCCGTAATTAAGTTGCAATCATAGATCATATTTCACATCCACTTGTTTTGTTTATCAAAGTAAAGAGTAATCGTTCGACTGATTATTGCATCGGTGTAAATTCTGTTTTGCAGCACAAAAAAAAAGAAATAAAAAAAATATGAAATGCTAAACAAAGGAAGGCATCCAAAAAAAATTGTTGACATTAGAATTTGTCAGCAAATGATAACTTAACCCACACCTTCATACATTTTGCATGTTTTTTGTTGTTACAGACGTTTTATGTGCCTTCAATAATTTGATAAAAATAAAGATGTTTAATGTAGTGGCTAATCTTTTGTGCAGATGATTTAAATCACCATCTACAAGCAAGTTCAACAATGCTGTCTATGTAAAAAGTAGACGTTCTCACAGTATGCATTCTTGCCGACCTAAAAAGGAGTCAGCGACAATGCTGAAATCATCCATAATCTTATTTGAATAGACACCAGAGAGATTTGTCAAACACAAACGTATTACAAACATTTGCTGCCATTGATCAAGATATCAGTCATGATGAAATGTCCTTCAGGAATTTTGTTTGTTTTTCATCATACTTAGACAATACCACATTCACTGTGCCTTTAACGCTCTGCTGAGACAAATTCATGATTACTCAATAAAACTTGATCATTCTCAGTCACTTCATCATGTGCCTCCATTAGATTTTGGCATGTTTTCAGTTTATGAGTAAAGAAAATGTCTTATTAAAAATGCTTGAATATGCACCAAGATTCTCAGATGGTAAAAATCACCAGGTATTCACAAAAATACAGACCACTCAAAGTCTATGCTGCTGATGTATGCAACTGGTGTGAAACACTGAAAATATAAGGACAGAACGTTTCATGCAGTCCTATGTGACAAATCACTGCATGGACTCGGATTTCACTGGATATTCTTCTTAATTATTCCAAATGACAGTCCTTAACACGCCCAAAGCTGCAGTCTCACACCAGAAAAGGGGATGTGGTTTAATTAGACTCTTATGACACTTATCATGATGAAAATACATTATACATATATTGCAACAGCCGTATGATTCTGTATGATTTTATTTATCTTATTTACACGGTGGCTTGTCATTTCTGTACGTTTACAATGTTCTGCTCTCTGTATGGAGAGAGTTCTGCACCTATTCATGAGCACACAGAAACGTATGTCACATACAAGTGATCTGATGTTCAGTCCAGTGTATAACAGTTCAAATAATTGTTCTGTTGTTACATCGACTGCTGCTACTGCAGGTATATGATAACCTGCAGATGATGTATAACCATATAATAGCACTAAAAAAGTAGGTGTGACAAAACTTCATGTGGTGCAAAACTATTTAGCAACAGCTTTCAAAATAACCATGTGTTGAATTAACACCTTCTTACATTAACGCACAGCCTTCATGGATGTAACACTGATTGCAACCTGCTGATTTATACTTAGTATATTAGGACCATTTTACTAAAACTAAATGACAGCTGAGTGTACTTTTACATCTATTGTTGTATTTATTACTGTGGCTACTATGATTTAGATTTTTTTTTCATGTATACACACATACATTTATGTTCAGATATAACTCGGATATATTCCCAGGTCTGTCCTTCTGCATTGACAAACCCAATCTGCCAATGCAGTGACTTCACTGAAATGAATGAGGAACGTGACCTTTTTGACATAGTGCTAATGTTGACCTAAAAAGACCAAAGCGTAAGGTAAAGTGTAACTTGAAGACATTACTTTAAGCTATAAACATGATTAAGGTAGTATTTCATTTTATTCTGACATTTTGTAAACCAAACCATTAAAAGCTACACTGGCTGATTAATTCATTAGTTCAAGGGCTCTTCCATGTTTCTCAGGCCAAGGAGCCTGAAACTGATGGAGAGATTAGGTAGGGACCTCCTACCTACTATACGTGTTCTATATTAAACTCTGCCTAGTGCTATCTATAAATATACATTATCATCATTTTGCATTCAATATTAAAATGGGACCTATTATGCTTATCCTGCTTTTCAGCCTTATAAATATGTTTAAAATGTTGGAGACTTGTTCTGGAGGATGTGGAAGTGTCATATCATGAGGTAGGTGTGTGATGAAGTAAGCCCTGGGGGCAGCTCTGCACCGCTGAAAATGCTCCAATTTGCGTCGAGTTTTTCCAGGAACCTGCAGTTGTGGCATCACAACGCCAAGGCCACCCACTCCACTCTGCCACGGAAGTATACGGTGCAGACAGAGCTTGGTACAGTGTTATCATCAAGACAACAGAAGGTGATATATGCTGAGATATGCTGACCTTCCTTAAAAACATGTAAATCCCAAACAAGGAACACATGCAAGGCTTGGTTTTCTTAGAGATTTGTTTATTTGTATTATTCATTTAGTTATTTTGATGTTGGATTTCTTTTAAAGAAGCAATTTGTAATTTTTTTTGTTATTAGGATAAAATATAATTTCAGTGGCACTTTTAAGAGGATCTATGCGTTGTATTGCAGTTCACGCTACCCTCAGAGAAATAAAAAAGGATAATCTTTAATTTTAATGTTTTAAAAATACATCCTACATCAGAAATTAGTTTTTTGTCTGAGGAATAATTAAAAGCTGTTGAGACAGCTCCTGTATCGCTGAATGAGTGAAGTGCTGGCTGAAAGATAACTTCTTCTGCCTCCATTTATCCCTTCACTAAAATATGTTGGATTAATACTAATGTGTACTTTAAGAAATTAAAAATTGTGGGAGAAAATCTAAAATATATATATATAAAAAAACTGTAACCAACCAAAGATTTTCAACCCCCTGCAGTACCTAGAGGAGCCCCTATTGAAAACCTATGCATTAATTGATTAACCAAAATATTATAATTCTGCCATCATCTTATTTATAGGCTATATAATTACTCGAGTAAATACGTAATTGTGAGTAATAAAAATAATGCTTGAACAAAACCCTATGTACAACGAATCCCTCTTTTCCTCTGTCCGTCATACAACCAGCCAGACAAACTTTCACTAACTCTCTACCTTCTGCACTCACCCTGCCCTTTTCTTGCTGTAAGCCAGGCATGAGACAGCACCACTTTGGGTGTCAGCGGCCTTCTTCCAGCGTTCTGAACATGAATGCACACATCCAAACAGAGCTCACCCTGCTCCGCTACTTCATTCCGACCCACCCGCCTGCCTACCTGCTCTGCTAGTTGTCCTCTCGCTGAGTAAATGTCCATGTACATCCCAGATCATGCACTGCCTCTACTGCTCGTCCGCTGTCGGTGCACATTCGTAACAAGTCAAGCACCACCAACGACAACCTCACCACATCACACCGAGCTGGTGCATCACAGGGATACGCTCATCTTGTCAGAAACACCAGTCCGCATCACGAGCAGCAGTATGGGAAGTGTTGTTAGAGGATGTCATGATAGAGACAGTTACTAATGGTACGAGTTGCCCAATGGTGCCACATATAGTATCTCAGGAAAGAGTTTGGATCCAGATCCATGGCCATCTAAGCAACTGCTACTTGAATAATGAATGGGGAGGGAAAGCAAGGCAGCAACTGCCAAACCAGAACTGAGGGTGAATACTGAAGAGACAAAGTAGAGAAGGCAGAACTGACAAACTTTGCAAGATATTATTAGAGCTAGGACAACGGAAAATGTGGCAGACATAAAAAAAAAAAAGAGAAAACAGGCAGCGAGTACAGAAAGAAGCGAGATAAAACACTTCTTTGTATTTCTGTTCATGTATGTGTAATTTGCAGAAAAATAACCAGTTTTTAATACGTTCTTTAAAATGATTACACCAAAGGGAACTGTATTGTTGGTAAAATACAGGGTTGTGAGAGTGGATTATCCTTGGTAAAATATTCATCCAAATGAGCTCTCAAAAGAGACAGTGAGTGCTGGAGAATACACCTAATACACCATATAACACTGCCGTATTATATGGAAAGTCAGAAGTTCAGATTTAAGCGAGAGACAGTGTATCAAACAACACATGAGATCTGTCTGTTGTTGAAGGTTTTTGTGTTTTCACGAGGGCGGTCAGTAAACACCTGGCACATTTCATCAGGCTTCAAGTTCAGTGTCATCACCACCCAAACTATATTCCTCTAAGTGAGGAAATGGGACATTGTGTGCTACCTGTGCTATCAACTCGTGTTTTCATGCTATTCATCTCTGGTGTCCCTATGGTAACAGGGTTTACGTAGCTGGTCTACAGACAGTTCACTTGGATGATAAGGTCTAGGAAGAGAGAAAAGGGCAGAGGACTGAGTAGACACAACAGAAAGAAGTAGAGTCCATTCATTCAACTATACTTAATTACCAGGAATGGAGTCCATCACTATTTTAAGACCAAGTAAAGTTGTCAAAGGCCATATACAAGTGTTTCTTATATAAAAACAAAACAAGTGATTAGAGCACCTTAACACACTGAGCTTAACTCTTTGTAAACAAGAACAGATCAAGTATGTCCCTTCAGTAGGTTCTTACATCTTGAAACAAACTAACAAAAGTCAAGTATTCTCAATGCAGGCTGGCAGCAAAGCAAAAGGCAGGCACAGACCGGGAGCACGCACTGCGTCTTCTTAGAAATCAAAGCCTTCTTCTGACAGCTTGATCACTTGATTCGCTCAGTGATGAGCCAGCTTCATCACACCTGGTGATAGACCTACCAACTGCCGCTCTGGCACTGACAATAACGTGGGTATGGAATGATTTGTAACATTTTTATCATTGACCTTTCACAAAAGCCCTGTCCCCCTTAGTTACTGTTGCTAGCCCCACACACCTGAGTTACTGTGGTTAGCCCCACCCTCCTAATTACAGCACTTGCACAGATATGTGACATGCGCAGATTGATGAAAACATCATGCGACTGATCTTGTGGCGGTCTCTCATCTAATCAGCAGTAGTCGTTATTGTTTTTACACTTTTATTATTAAAGCAACCGCTGATTTCAGGCCATCATAGTTTACTGCATTTTAAACGGATACAAAATGACCAGTAAAAGGCAAAACTCGACAGATTACATATCATGGACTCTTACCATGCCCCAGGTGCTTTTTCTGAGCAATAAAACAGCCAGCGGGGACGAGGTTCATTCTATTCCGGAGGCACTGAAAGCATACAAGAGCCTGGAGGGGTCCAAATGGATGCAGCCAGGCTTCCTGATGCACATCCAGTTTTGGAGTTTGCCGGCTAAAAACAGCGTCTCTTCATCACTGTTGCACTGTCATTAGAGGAGCATAATGTAACGAGCTAATCACTGTGCTAAATGGTCTCATCTTTTATGACGTTAAATGAATGTCTAAATGTAACATACACAAAATTATTCTCTCATTTTTATTTATTATACTAGTGCACTGTACTGTGTAGAGTAACATAATCACAATAAGAAGTAAATGTTTAATCCTGAATTTCTTTTTCATTGTGAGTAGTTTTAGTGCTGAACGAGCAACATCCCTTTGTAATCTGGATTATAAATATTAGTCTAACTGGCCTTTACGAACAGAAATCTGTTGGACATCATGTTGCTAAAACCATGCTAAATAAGCAAGCCACTGTGCCTGGAAAACACTGGATTCTGTCCCTGATAGAAAGTGATCGCTATACAGGAGAAAAATCGGTTTCTTGAGGGATCTCACTGCTCTGGTTTCTGCCTCCTGTGCATTTTATTGCAGTTATCTGCCATCTTGGGGTGATCTTTGAGAATCCTTTAAAACGATTTCCGCTTTGCTTGTCCCTGACTATTCTGGCATCCTGGGGCACAACAGCCCCAGGTTAATGAGTTAGTTGCTCGCAGTTACCCACCGAATAATAAGAGAATAATCATTAGAGAAGCATGCTTTCCTGCCAACATGGTTGTGTTGTAATTAACGGTACAGGGTGACGACACCTCGCAAATTTCTACTGTAACGGGTAGCGATGCAGCACATAAAAGATATATCGGAGTAAAAGTATTCAACTTATTGAAAATATGTAGTGAAGTAAGAAAAACAGAATACTCCAGTACAGTACAGATACAGCATTTTAGTACTTATGTATAGTAGTGAAGTACTTTGTTACTATACATCTACATACAACCGTTAACAAAAGGTAACTGATAAAGACAACGACATTCATGCAGTGTTTGCTACAGTTCCTCCACAGTGACAAAGCCAAACACGGAAGGGAGGCAGTGAAGGCAGCCAGAAGAGAGACATTACTAAGTCCTGCAGAACTAAATTTTCATTTTTAAAACAGCAGGAAACCACTTTTGGGGCCAAACTATCACAACAAGCTAGAGGCAAGGGGGAATATACCAAATTTCCCAAAACTAATTTTGTATATTACTGACCAAAATAAAAGAGTCAGAATATGTTGGGGTTTTTTTTTTACATTTGTCACACTAAATTTGCATGACCATATACACAACTTTCAACTGAATCCAAGAAATTCAGGCTCCCTTTATGTGACTTAATGAAATGAGCACTGTGCATAATGTAATATGAATAACCGTGGTATAAGTACAGGTAGGTAGGTTAAAATCCAGTTAGTATGTCCAACACTTGTCCACAAGACAAGTAAGCAAGTCAGGTTACTAAACACTGCTACTTCCCTCTAAACCACAGCACTACTGAGGCAAAGTAGTTATACAAAACATGAAGGATGGTTGTTAGCTGGTGTCAAGCAAGTCACATGATCCTACTTGTGGCAGCTTACCCTACATTATTGCCACAAGACGGACTGGAGGTTGCACTTGCTAGTTTGCCACTTGCCAGTGCAACTTTTTGGTCCAGACACAGACAACGTGAGGAGATATTGTAGTCACACTGACACAGTGATACCAATTAAGTGTATCAGGGAAAATATGAAGTAACCAGCTTAAAATATCCACATCCAGTAGTTAAATAGTCAAAGTAACACTGATTTGGTGTTTCTACAACTATAGTTTAAGGTAAATATTTCACTGGACCACACAGTTCAGAAAACGAAGGTATGTATGCTATAGTGAAGAATATAGCAAAATATGTAGTGAAAGAAAGGTATCTAGTTGAACGAAGAAACAGGCAAGACAAAAAAAATAAAAATCAATCCAACTGTGGCCTCATGGGGCCAATGTCTGTGATATTCCCGTCATGCTGTCTTGCACATACGCGTCATTTTGACAAAAAGAGCGCACATTGCCCTGACACTGATGTGAGACTGTTTCCAGCAGGACTGCAGCCGTACCTGGAGACCAGGAGAACCGTCAATGGCAGATGGGGCTGTTGAAGGGATATCTTGACATTTAAAGTTTTTGTCTGGTATTTCAGATGAGAAGTCACTGTCATTGTGTGTTTTTTTTGTTTGTTTTTTTTTGTTGTTGTTTGTGCAAATATTTGATGAAATCACAGCATAAATACACTGTCAAAAGTCTGGATACACCTTCTCATTTAACATTTTTTTAGGTGTAAAATAACTCTAAACATGTTTTATAATTCAGATTCTTCAAAATAGTCACCCTTCATTTTGATTACTGCTTTGCACACTCTTGGCATTCCCTTGATGGTATTCATGAGGGAGTCAACTGAAATAGTTTTCCAGCAGTCTTGACAGAGTTCCCAGAGATGCTTAGTTTCCCCTTTACTCTGTGGTCCATCTCATCCCAAAGCATCTGGATTGGGTTTAGGTCAGGTGACTGTGGAGACAAGGTCATCTGACACTGGCACTGCATCACACTCCTTGGTCAAATAGCCATTATACAACCTGGAGGTGTGTGGGGTCATGGTCCTGTTGAAAAATACATGATGGTCCAACTAAACACAAACCGGATGGGAGAGCATATCACTGCAGGATGCTGTGGTAGCCATGCTGGTTCAGGGTGCCTTCAATTCTGAACAAATCCCCAATAGTGGCGCTAGCAAAGCACCTCCACACCATCATACCTCCTCCTCCGTGCTTCATGGTGGGAACAATGCATGCAGAGACCATCCATTCAACTTTTCTGTGTTGCACAGTGACACAGGGGTTGGAACCAAGGATCTCAAATTTGAATTCCTCAGACCAAAGCACAAATTTCCACTGACATAATGTTCATGTTCAATCTCTTCTGCTTGTTGTTTTTCCTTAGTAGTAGTTTCTTAGCAGCTATTCAACCGTAAACACCTGATTTGCACAGACCTAAACAATTGATGTAGAGATGTGTCTGTTACTAGAACTCTGTGGCATTTATCTGGGCTAACTTAACTTTTGAGTTAACTGTTAACTTTCTGAGGCTGGTGACTCAGGTGAACTTATCCTCATCGGCAGAGGTGACTCTTGGTCTTCCTTTTCTGGGGCGGTCTTCAAATGAGCCACTTTCATCGTAGTGCTTGATGGTTTTTGCGACTCGACTGGGGTACATGTTTGCAGTTTTTGCAATTTTTCCAAAAGTAATGATGGACTCTAATGATTGTTCCTCTCTCTTTACTTATTTTTACTTATTGATTGGTTCTTGCCATAATATGAGTTGTAACAGTTGTCAAATAGGGCGGTCAGCTGTGTACTAATTTGACTTCTACATAACACAACTGATGGCCATAACCCGATTAAGAAGGCAAAAAATTCCATGAATAAACCCTGACAACGCACACCTGCGAAGTGAAAACCATTTCTTTGGCTACATCATGAAGCTCAATGAGAGAAGACAGAGGGTTTGCAGCACTGTCAACAAAGCAACATTGGGGAATCTAAAATATAAAACATATTTAGTTATTTAACACCTTTTTCTTTGCTACATAATTCCATACATCTTGCTTCATATATTTGACATCTTCAGTGTGTATCTATAGTGTAGAAAGTAGTAAAAATAAAGAAAAAAACACTGAATGAGAGGGTATGTACTGGTAGTGATTGACAGTGCATGTGTGAGTCCATGGTTGACTACAGAGGTATATATAAGATGCAACCCCCTACATTCCAAAAATGTGAGCAATGTTTGCAAAGATAACAAAAGCCACTATGAGTCCACATATTAAGGTATTCATTCAAGCACTGGTCACCTTCCATTAAAGCAGCGTAAATCACTTTACCCCAACGAGCAGACACATTCTGAGGCCCTGAACACACAGCTCTCTAGTGAGTATGAACACGGAGATCAAAAGAGCTCCTGTTTAGCTTGCAGAGATTAAAGAGAAAAAGACAGGTGGACAAAAAGGGAGTCTAAAAGAGTCTGTCAGTCTATTTAAGGGGGGCATGGGATTTTTCAACTCCAACCAGTCACGTTTAAGCATCTAATTCCCAGATCAGAGACCATGTAGAAAATTATGAAGAAGGAAAGGAGACTGAGACATGGGAGGTAACAGAAAAACAAAGACAACGAAATGCGCACAAGAAACCATGTCATCACAGACAGCATGAAATCACGTGTTTGGTCATTGTGTCGATAAAAATCATACTGATTGTGGTGTGTGGATGTCATTTTTATTGTCAGCATTCACACAGTAGAAAAACTGTGTACTGACCACATTCATGTTACCAGTGTTTTAAATAAAACAATTCAACTAATTTATAGGACAGGAGAATTATGTTTAGCATGAAGTGAAATAGTGTAATGTTTGTGCTCCATTTGTGTAGTTGTGCTATGTCTTCTGATGTGCTGTGTCTTCTGTCAATTGAGTGGTCCTCAGAACTTTTAAAGTACTAGTGACAGCTTGTTTTTGTTAACATTTCACCAAAGTGGAATATTGTAATATTGAAAACAACCACTAAAAATAACATACTGCAAACACTTTTTAATCAAAGTGAGCCACTTGTATGAAGCTACAAAATGAGGGAGCTTGAATAGCACAATTAACACTTAGCCCTTTTGTAACACTGTCACTTGTAGTGGGAACGTTGCGTTAGGGAAAGCAAACTAAGATAAGACCTTATGAATGCCTTAACTGTTAAGAAAGAACTGCAGCCAATTAGATTGCGCACATTAAAAAAATGCTAGAAATGTATGCATTTTTTCGTTTTCTGTAATGAAAACATACTGAATCAGAATTCCAAAGCCAACATACATATAGAAACAAAACTGTACCACTGCCCCAAGGAACTATAAGAAGACAGCAAACAACAATTCATCAACAGTTCCTGTTATAAATTGTGACTTAGTACTTGTGTTTGTGAAAAATTCCCTGATCTTAACCGTCTCTCTATGATTGTTTGGTTGAACTTAATAGGTTCAGCCTGAATTTTGGCACACACACTGCAGAGTATAGAGAAGCCGTTAGCTGTCAAACATACAAACCATTTTAACTTTACGCAGAGAGGTTGCAAGATGTCGAGACAGATAAAAATATATTTAGGGGATTGATGAGAAGTGATTCAGAGAAGGACTTGCTTCTGGTGATGCAGGACTTATTGAGAAACATGACTGTGCCATGAACCTCAAACAATGAAGTTGCAAGGAGCATAAACGCATAATGAAACTCTCAGGCAGCAACACAGGTACCCACCCAACTTTTTCTGGATTGTTCAACAAATCATAAACTCACTAAAACAGAAATAATAGTTTTAACAAATATACAGTTTTAAGCGACTGGTCAAATAGACCATTTCAAATGAATGCATTGTTTAAATCAACATGTGCGCCTCAAAGCAAATATCTGAGTTTTCATCATGTCCCAGAGTGCTGCTCCACAGCTGACCTTACTGTCTGCTCACGTAACTGAACAAAACGAGGATTTCCTAAAGTGATCAATAAAGCATGCAAGACATTTAGAGAGAGTTGGCTGTTATTTTGAGATTAACTACTGATGCAGAAAGCATGTAATCTTCACTCAATAACATCCAGACAGATCCCTTGATCTTGAATTAAAGCTAACTATCCATTTGTTCTTTGACTTCATAAGCATTAATCAATACCTGCTGGAGTGATGTGAGTGAACAACAGACACAGAACAAACCAGGACTGACTGGTTGTGACAGCACACACCCACATTAAAGTATAAACATACCCTGCAGCAAATTAAAACACACGCTCACAAACCAATGCACAGGCACACACTCCATCTCGTCGTCCTCCTCCAGCCATGATGAAGTAGGTCCCCAGACAGACTGCTTAGGTAACGGGCCGTACTGCTCTCGTCTCTCTCAGCTTCCTCTTCTTTGCTCGTGTGAACGCCAGCCAACATCTCCAAACATGACTTCATGTCCTGAGCTGACACAGCTGTCTGGCTCATGCCACAAACCCCTCGTTTACTGCCTTGATAACAATACCACAAGATGATTACATCAGTAAAGAAAAGAAAACTGTTTATTAATGATATCCTGAGCTACACTTCAGGATCAGCATAGGGCCTGTTCCAGGCATGTTTTTCATAGACTAGTATTGACTATAATGCTCTATTCACTTCCCAGCCTCTGTTGGAAAGTCAAACTGAGCTGCATTAAAATGCTGGAACTGCACATGAAAGTAATCAGCAATCATGCTGCTCCCTTTTGAGTTAATTAATCAATTCAATCGACTGATGGACAAATGTTTTGTAGCGACATAGATAATATTTTTATTTTTACCATAATATGCAATTTTAATGCAACATTCCAAACATTTGTTTGCACTATCTGTTTTGCTGCATTTCTCTGTTGGCTGGACAAAACAAGTACTTACCAGATTAAGCATGTTGAAGTGAAAATTATATAGTCATATCTCATCTTGCACTACCGCTTATCCTCACCAGGGTCGCGGGGGTTGCGGAGCCTATCCCAGCTGTCCCCAATTTAGCTCTCTCTAACACTTAAAGAGGACTATGTTAACTCAAATGCGGTATTTGGAATGTGATAGTTATAGTTTCTTTTTAGGAGCTCAACAAAAATGTGTTCAATGACAATGTGTTGACTTCCAGTTGAGTGAACACATTCATTAGTTGCCCGTCCTCCCTAGAAGCAGGCCTCTCTTCTTAACCCATTTGAATTGTTTTAACTATACTTGTTCCCGATTTAACAGGCGTTCACCCATGTGATCTAGGTGAAATCTGTCTTGGTTGTACAAAGTGTAAATCAGTTCTTCTGTGCATGTGCCTGGATTACCTGTACCTCTCATTTGTTACCAGGAAGCCTCTGTTGGATTATCCTTGGCAACTATGTGGATCAATAAACCATTTGTGCAGTCTGTGCTGGCATGGATTGTCTTGTCTTTTATACTCCACCCATCGACAGCAATAATCCAATCCTCCACGGCTGAGCTCCTGCAGCTACGTATCCACCTTTCTGAGCCTCTGCCGGTACTACAACTCCACCTGGACATCGCTCGCCACTCCTATCAGAAATATATCCACTGTGGGTCCTGCCAGACCAGTAAAAACTTTCTGGCCCTCAACTCGCCTCTCCTCAAAAAAGGCTGGTTGTGAAGTTGATCACGGTATATTGGCCAGCCTAGCCAGGTCAGCTAATGAAAATGTCAAACGCGACAGTAGAAGACAGTAACACTATGTCACCAAAAAGGTCATGCCCCCTCATTGGTGAAAACAAAGGTATAATGCTTGCCAAAATGCAGAAAAGTTGCTGTGTTGGCTATTGTTCTTCGGACAATTTCTCTGTTCCCCTCAAGAGAGAGGGACAAAAACAGAAGAAATGTGTGGCTTCAGGCCATAAAACAGGTGGACAAAGATGGAAAGCCGTAGGACTCCGATGGTCGATATGTTTACATGTGCGGCAAACACTTTATCATTTTAAATTATGATGTTAACATTAGCTAATGTCAGTCGTCAGACAGTCATTAGAATTGTAAGTAATAGCATTAAATATTTAAAATTCATGTTAAAAAGTCAATGTAGTGAATGTTGATGTTAACGGTTGCTGTATTTATGTCATGATTAATTAAATTAACATTATGGAATGATTATGATGATTATATGGACCTACTATCTTTTCAAGGTTTTACATGTAACATCGTCGATCATCGCTTACTGTTTTCTATAGCTTTGGGCTGCAGCAATACATGGACTTCCCCACTCACTCCAAGATTTGCTCTGGCCTCACCCTGCACATACCCCAGTTGATAGTCCCATTTCTGATCATGTGCTAGCACTCTGAATATCAAGCTAACCCTATCCCATAGTAATTTTAGTATCTAGATGAGATGAAGAAACACAGACATATTTATTCATATTTAAACTGCTATGTCTGTAATGTCAATAGCAGCATGACGGACTACCACAATAATAATAACAATAATAATAATAATAATAATAATAATAATAATAGTAGCCTGCATGCAATTTATTTATTTTTTTCCATCATTCATAAAAAGCTAAAAATTGGGGACATTTTAGGGGACAGCTTTGGCCAGGGGACAGGTCATCAAAAACGGGGACTGTCCTCAGAAATCGGGGACTTGTGGTCACCCTAAAAAAGAACCGACACAACACCTTTCTTTGGCACAAGTGCTCTCGCATTCTGTTCATTTTTCGGACCTTTCCATCTTCACCACGCCTCGCAGTGACGCAGTCCCACCATGCGTGTTTAGAAGCGCTACATTAAAAATGATCTGGTCTGAAACAGTGTCTCACGCTATATTAAAAATTCATATCATAACAGAAAAAACAATACCCATATTCGGTATGAACCGGTACACTGCCTAGCCCTATCTCATACACGTGTGAACTTAGCCAATTATGGTTCTGTGTGATACAATGACAGGAGGTAATTGTGTATCCTTGCATCAACACATAAATATTGGTTTTTAACTGTTTGATGATGAGGAAACTCTACAGGAAAACTACTGCATTTTTATGCCAAATCCATCCCAATCAAAAACTGCAGACAGCTGTAGTGTCTAGCACATAAGCATCATCACACTGAGCTGTCTGACTTCCAAGCTAGTTAAATAGCACAGGTTACTGCTGCCTCTCTGGGGTGTTTCAGAGAAGCAGGTTTGTAGGTGGCAGTGGTGATTTTCATGCCCTTTAAGAGACTGAGACATCATGCCTGCTGGGAATTTAAAATGCCATGGTAATGTCACATTAGTGATTAATACAATACATCCACTAAAACCTAATGTGTTGCACTGCGCTTTCAAACGTTGAGAAATTAATGTGAATGTGATAAAACGCTGTTAGTGAGATGGAGTTGCCGGAGGAGGAGGGGGGTGGACAGAAGCACATAAACCCTTCACCAACAGGTGACTGACAGAACTGTCTGCTGGTGAGAACGAGGCAAATCTCGCCACACGATAACCAGACAGCGTAGTGCTGAGGCCACAGGTTACATGTAACGGCTAATCGCTGCTGCTGTAAACAGCCAACACCATTATATTGGCAGTGCCGCTCCAACAAGGCTCTGGTCAGAGGAATAGACCAGTGGCTAATTAGTGTCTGTGTGATACAGAGCTCAAGGTCTGGCTGCTATCAGGATTCACATTAAGGCTGAGAGTGTGATAGGATCCTCCCTTCCCTGCTTTGCTCCAGGGATTGATTTATTTTTCTCTGTGTGCATGTGTATGTATGTATATAGACACACACATACATACACACATACACATACACACACACACACACATATATAAATATTACTCAAGCACCCAGGGAGTTCAGGAGATTCACACTGAGCTGATTCACTCTGGCAGACACTGATGTATCTTGTCAGTGTGATCAATCAGGATTTAATCATGGTTGTAATCATATGCAGCAAAACAAACACAAGGGGAACTCCATTAAAACACATACTCAAGATACATGAACAACTGGCGTCAACATCATCAACATGACAATATGGTGTACCATAGTGATAAGGCTACCAGTTTGTTTTTTCCTCAACTTATGACCAAGACCGTTCACAGATGAAAGCCTAAACAATACTCATGGTAATTAAATACGTCTAATTTATGAATCATCAATAATGAAAATGAAATCCAGATTACCTGTGATATAATTTTTCATTGTCACAGTTGTCTGTGCTTTCAAATAACAAATCATAAAATAGTGTCACTGTTCCAAACTACCTCAAACACTTCCATTTCTCGGCAGCAGTTTCTTCTTAGTACTCAGCTTGAAACAAATCAATAACTCATTCTGTTAATCTTTATCTGCCTGGAATCAACAATTTGAACAAGGGACCATTTTTAATGATAAGGCAATATGATTGTATCCCTATGACACAATGCAAGTGAAAGGAGATGAGCAATAAAACATCTCACATTTTATTTGACACTCAAATAGCTGTTGTCTCTGTTGGATTCTTTGTGTTTGAATCAGCACCACAACTTCCACTGGCACATTAATGACCAGAAAGCAGTACGGTGACCACTCAGCATCCTTGAGACGCTTTTGTATTGTTCAATAGCTTACTTTGCTGAATTTGGCTTGAGATGTGCCCTCCTTTTGATATCCTTGACAAGTGTATCAAAGGGCTAATTTAGAAAGAATCATGTCAAGTAGGTTGCGTAAGTGTTCATGCATAAGCATAAATGAACAAGATGAGCAGTCTGCACATTCAAAAAATGGTCAAGACGATCTGAGGCGACATGTAATACGTGCATATCAGCAGAAATGTGCACATTGTTGCTGTTTCACGTTTGTGAAGTGCTCTGCTCCAGTTCCATCAGTCACATAGCAGCGACTCCCGCTCTCCACAATCCTCCCCACGGTCATCCATCACAGTGTCACTCAAATGCTGACTCGGGTCCCTGGAGTGTCATGGTAATGGTTGTGTTGGTGTGTGTGTGCCCGCGCGAGTGTGTGCTCATTCATGTATGCATATATTTTGGTCAGTCTGTGTATTTGTCTCTCTGAATTCATTCATGCACCTGTTTTTTGGGGGGTCTGTGGTATTTTTTTTTCATTCCTCTCAAAAGGCGACTGAGGTATGAAGGTGTGTCACTGCAGTGACAGAGAGAGGAGAGACAGTGTAGGTCGATAGAGTCAGGAGGAGCTCAGCGGCAACAGGCAGAGGGCAAAGAGGATGACAGTGCCTTCTAGTAGCCTCTCTGTCAACATGATTATCTTTGAACTCAGCTCGAGGTCAAAGACATGTCACACAACATGCAAGGCAACTACTAAAGAGGAGTTAAACCAAGCTCACTGGGCCGGGCACGAAGGAAAAACAGAGCTAGGCCAGCTTTGCATCTACTCCCTGAAGATTCAACAGAATGAAATTATGAAAATCTCAGATCTCTTGGCAGACATGAGAAGAGAACTGCTCGCTAGTAGTTTTGATGCAGCTCACTACAAAATGGATCAGAGCTCGTAGGGAAGCATCCATTTGACGGCGTGAATTGAAACTCACTAAAGCCAATGTGTGACAATTCAACAGTAACAAACACAGACCTAGAAGCATAATATATTGTCTTGAATAAGTTCTGACAATGATAGCAGTATCCGCTCTACAAAACAAAGCACTCATCAAACCACATGAAATCACAGAGTTTGCACTGTGCATGCATCAGTGGTCAGTTTTGAGGCCCACCAAAAAAAATATGCTGTAATCTCTAAAAATAGATACTCAAACTGTTAGTTAAGCATCTGCCCAATGCATGACCCTGTGTCCTCATGTTAAAACTGTTCTGTGAAGAGAAGGAAGGAATATGGACCGTATGTGTTTGCATGATGAAGCCCTTTTAATTTGAAACATTTGCTTTCACATATAGAGGGAACCAATCTGCGAGCAAAGTAACCAACATTCCCTATATTTGTGTTAAGTATTATAAGCTTGCTCCCATGCGGTCCATTACAGTGAGCATCAAGGGTGTTAAACTTCACTTCACACAATCAGCAAAATAGCTTTTCTTTAAAACTGACAACGACCTTAATTCACATTTTATCACTCATCTGACTTTTTGTTATCACAAACCATTGTAAAAACATTCAGATAATACTGATTTTCCAATTTTTGATTATTGATAACATTTTCCTTCAATAAATAAAAATCACATTACCCTCAGCAAAGTTGTGGAGAAATGTTTAGCTGTAGTCAGAATGCACTCTTCACAGTGGAGCCTGCACTCAGCCTGTAGGACTGTACCATCAATACCATTCTTTATTTAAAGGTGGCTTCCAATCCAACGTCAATGCCTTGTTCATTTTTAACATTTCAATGCAAGGCAACATAAGGCTACATTAAATTAAAGATTAACAGACAAACTGTTTACTGGATCTGTAAAAGGAACATCAGTCTGTAGAGCTAGACTACAACCACAATTTAACTGCTTTTATAGTTGTTATATGAAAACATTTAGCTTGTAAGATTTTTTTTTTTTAATATTAGTTCTCATTCTCATCTTCTATAACCACTTGTTCTCTGGAGGGTTTCAGGGGGGCTGGAGCCTATACCAGCTGTCATTGGACGAGAGGCCAGCCTATCGCAGGGCTAACACAAAGACGGACGACCATTCACACTCACACCTACAGCCAATTAAGAATCACCAATGAACCTAACGAGCGTGCCTTTAGACTGAGGGGGGAACCCAGAGTACCCAGAGAGAACCAATATGTATTGGGTCAGAGACTCAAAATTCCAATTTGAATAAAAACCAGTCAACCACTATCCTTGTCATAATTATATTAATAGTATGGGGTAATAATGAAAGAGAGCATTTGTTTATGAAAAGTCAAACCCCGAAAACTGGGAAACCTGGGATACTTGTGAAAAATTCCAGGGCTTTAATAAGATTTTTTTAAAGCCTTTAAACATTTACATTAAAGAAATATTCAAAGTCAATAGGAAAAACCGGGTTGGGTCATTAAAACCTCAACTTTCTCTTTTCAAGCATTCATGCAGTGTGCTGTTGATCAACTCACTGATGGACTTAATTAACAATAAGCTTGAGGGAGTCCAAGTATGCAACAAGTGGATGTTCCAAATATCACACTTTAATGTCAGAACCAACTATGAGCGTGCTTACTTAAATCTACCAAAAAGTAAATGGAACACATTCCGATCATGATTTTAGATGTATCAATCCAATAAAATGCACTGCAATGGAACATATCCTTGCTCTCAGTGCCCTCGGGTTTTACAAGGATACTATTGACACAGAACAAACAAAGCAAAAGAGGCTACGCTCAACAGCATGCCAAACCAGAGGCAGAAATTAACACTTGCAACCACTCAAATAATGGCATTCTGGGGCTGTGATTTTTCAATGCATTCATCAATTAATCCAGCAGTGAGACAAATATGGTTGAAATGTTCTGACATTTCAGTGACTAAAATATGTAAGGCCTGTCCCAGCACTGCAATTGCAAGACCAAGGTACCTAGGCAACAGCATAAATATATTTGCAGAACAAAGCTTAAGAGCCAAACTGTGCAGCAATACAGAAGAGTCCAAAGGACTGCAAAGAGTGTCTGACCATACCTGCGTCAAGACCACAGTTGACATTTAAAAGTAGATATGAGTGGACTCACGGTTTTGAAGTCACTGTGGCTGCAGTCTTGTCCTTGGTATCTGCAGTAGAGCATCATCTCTTTCAAATCATGGCCGACCCTCTCGATGAACTCCTTCATGCTGAACGCTTTGGGCTTGTAGGCCGTGAAGTTGGCTTTTTCCTGCAGAAAAGCGAGGACATCAGGTTCAGCCAGGTGTGGCTGGGGGATTGTCAGGTGCACATCCAGCAGGGCTAGCAGCTCTCCAGCATGGTACAGGTCGTTGCGTGTGAGACGGCTGAAGCGGTAAGAATTGAGGTTACAAATAGTCACAGCAGGGAAAACCAGACTGCTAGACACCACGGCGTCCACGCTGGTCACGTGAGGGTAGGAGAGGAAATAGGCCAGTCGCTCTGCACTCTCCAAAGCTAACAGTCCCAGGCAGGCCAGCAGAGCTGCAGCCCAAAGCAAGCGACGTGCACCGGGCTGACCATAAGGGAAGACGAAGCGCAGGCCATGCAGTGTGCTGGTGTGGGCAAAGGCCTGCCAAGAAGTGGGGTGCAGACTGGAGCTCTCCTGGCTCCCCTGACTACCACAGCTTTCCTTCAGATCCATCATCAGCCCTCCACCTCCTCAGCGAGGGAACCCCCCTGTACACCTCGCACCTGCACAGACAGAGAGGGAACATTATTAAGAGACTCCATAATCAAATTGACCATACAGATTAGAGGCAGACATAAAAAGGGAGGGGACAAAAGAATAAAAAGGTTAACAAAAAAGTACTTGCACCAAGTACTGATTAAAAACCTGAAAAATAAAGGAGAGGAGGCACATGCAGGAGGACTAAGACCCCCACAATCCAAATACTTACTACAGAGAGTCAGAGACAGAGGAGAAGGATGCTCCCTTAGGGCATCCCTCTCCACCTCCACTCTCAATCACTTCCTTGAACTGAGAGTTACTGTGGCTGCTAGCCTGCCTGTGGCTCCTACTACACCCTGAACACACACACACACACACTATCCAAATCCCAAAATGCCCTCCTCCCTTTCATCCTCTGTTGCCCTCTGTGACTGCTCGATTTCATTGACAAAAAGCACCAGAGGTAAGTCCTCTGTGACACCCGGAGCAAGAGGTGAGAGTCACTTAAGCCACAAGCCAATGAAAGCTGCCTCTGTGTATTTAGCGTCTCGACTCATCTCCATTCAAAAACACAAACACCCGCGCGGTAACTCTTATGCATGTGCATGCAGACACACACGTCAAGTCCTCTCATGGTCTCCCGTACCCTCAACTAATGACAAGCCTAAGCACCTCTCTCGTTCAGCCTAGCGAGAAGACATCCAGCTGGCGTGAGTGTGTGCGGGTCTGAGAGCGCACGTGTGTATTTGTGCGTGTGTGAAAGAGAGAGGGACACAGAGGAGGCTAGAGAGAGAGAGCCGTTGATAATCAGAGCCGCTGGGTAGTCTCGCATGCCGATCGAAACTCCTCCTGTTTTCCTCTGGCCAGATACATCCGCTTTCCCTCCTCTTCCTAGCTCATCTGTGGCGGCTGTGAACAACAGCGGAGCCGGGAGAAACGAGAGGCACACACACAAACACACATGGTTGCACGACGAGAGAGTAGAGAGAGGGAGGGAGGGGGAGAGAGGAGGGAAGACAACGCTCTCTTCCGTGGCTCTCTCCAAAGCCAAGTCTTTTATTGAACATGTTTCCTCCTCCCTCCTCCAGCAGCTAACTTTGCTCACATTTGTGTCTCAGCCTATCGTGTTTCACATCAGCACAAACAGAGAGATGGATGGATGCAAAACGAGAGGCAGTCAGAGAGACAGATAGTAGAGGGGAAAACAGTGGTGGCTGCATGGTCGGGGAGGGAGGGGTGGTGTATGTCATGGCAAGTGAAGCAGAAGTGGAGACGGAGGAGTAAAGGCAGGGAGATGTAGGTTGAGGGGAGGGATGAGGACAAAAATAAGATGGGAAACCTAAAAAAAGAGCAAACGGAGAAGTGTGGTCACAAAGGGCTGTGCAGCAATGTCACACAGAGTAATTCAGCCACATAACGTCGCATGGAGATGGATGCAGATGCGAAGGGATTAATAAGTACACAGACTGCGTTGGCGATGTGTAACATAACATTGAAACTAAACACTTCGATGTCTTACTGGAAGAATTTGATTCATTTAGCAGTACAAGTAGCTTTGTGTCAAGAAAGAAAGAAAAAAAGCCGGCATGTGAAGCAATACAAGGAGACAGGATGGGGAAAGGGGTGAGAAGAAAATAACAGAAGGCTGTGAGAGTGTTTAAAGGTGGTAAAGAGAAAGCGAAACACCCCAGCGTGTCTTTGGACTAAATAGAAATAGACAGGTTGTCAGCATGCTGACAACAAGTGGGCTTTTCAACTCATCAGTATCAGCTAGAATGAAACGTAAAGCTCATTAAAGATGGAAGCTAAACTATTGCCCCTGACCAATATTTAGACAAATAATAATAATAACGGTAATACATTTTTAAACCATTTCCCACCTTCTATGACATGATAGACCCAACAGATACAAGTCGATACTGACAATGATTCAATGAATCCGAACAGCAAACCACCCACTTAAAAGATTCAAGGTCCCTTTTGGTAACATCCCAAGATGCTGTCAGCTGCAAACCTCATTTTCTCCGATTACGGGCAATTACTGAACACCCCTAATTAAGTGATTAAAAATTAATGTGCAAGCCAAATGAAACAGCCACGCACATGAAATGATGCCTTAATAGCGCTAGAATACTATTTTCTAAAGTTTTGTGCAGCTTAAAATGAAAGCAGGGTATGTGAAGCGCCATTTACATACCATGCCTTTAATTAAATTCCCGTTTGTACCGTGCAAACAGGTGAATGATAATACAATTAACAACTGAATAATGCAATCATTTTACCAATAGTAAATAATTATTGTGGGGCATTTAAATGGTTATTCGCACAAAGATTTCGTCCATACTAGCAACATTTTGTTCAACATGTTGTTTTATCACTACGTCCCCTTTCCTCCGCGCAAACCTTCAGACAGCACGTTAGCTATGTGCTCTTGTTTTGTCAAGTTATTTTAATCGTTTTAATGCATTTTACGAAGACCTTTTCTACTTCCCAGTCACCAAAAGGTTAGAATTAGTTTGTTACGTTAGCTTACCTGCTGTGTCAAACGTCATACATACAGCAGGCTGGTTCCGCCGCCAGTCCTTGTTTTAATCCTCTTCTTTCTTCGTTTTCGGGTAAAATAATCCTTCACGTGTTTAGATTTTTGCTTTGCTAGTTTAGTTTGCTAGTTTAACAAAAAAAAAAAAAAAAAAAAACCTGAAAATTAACGAGGTCCTGACATGTTGTTTGCGCACCTGCAAACTAATTAGGTAAAAGATGGCGACCGGAAATGATCCAGCTTTCCGTTGTCGCATGTCAAAATAAGATATGTCCAGACTGGGTCGTTCTGTTGTTAAATCACTTGTGTTTTGCTGGTTTTTGTTGTATAAGAAAAATATAGCATTGTGACTCAGCATTGTGACTCTCTTTACTTAGCAGAGTCTAACATACAAAATAATGGGATCAACAGTATGTGAGACTAGAGCTGGCCCTGGACCTTTTACACCAAGAATATATAAGTCTCAGTCTAAGAGCTATCAATAGTCAAATATCATTATTTTGTGACTAAACTATTCATATTAAGAGACTTTGTCAGTGTGGGCTGTCCCTCCATCACGTTGCCCTTACGCACAAATTCAGCAATTTGCAAGACACAGAAACCTTCAATAAAAGTTTCAAATGACTGAAGCTCAAAGATGCAACGTGTTAGTGTTATCTTTCTGTCAAGCACACACTCATTTTCACCCCGAGCCATCACACAGTCGACTACACAGCCTTTCTCCCAAATGAAATTTGCTGTGGTCTCACACAGCTGCAGGGTTTGCTGGTTTCTTAACAACTTAATTAAGCAAATCTCCCCATTTTTTTCCACGAGGTAATGAGTGTAGTTTTACAGGGATTAAACAGTCTCCCGGGTTGAAAATAAGGCTTTTTGCTTTAGCAATCTTATCTGCCTTAATCCATCCAACCAACCGCAGGATTAGTAAAGGCGGGAGGATTGTTAGCCTTTCCTTATACTTTTCTTTTTAATTTGCATGGTATTAAGGCTAAAAACCTTTGTGAAATATGAGTCGGAGTTTGTTTGTCCGTCAGAATAAATGTGCTTTTTGACTTTGATTAACACTGACAGCAGAGAATCGGTACTCTTAGAGACATCAAGTGCATGCACATATATACATGTGGACACAATATTATATGCACTAAATTGAAACCAATCTAACAACACATTTTATTCCATTATTATTTGAGGTTTAAAGTTCAGTGTTGACTAGAATGCTAATTCAAGAGACATCTAGTAGCCGTTCTTTAGCTTTCAATCATATCACATGCTCTTTATCAGCAGAGGGAGTTGAAAAGATGTTCAATTTTCCAATTATTTTGACATCTTTCTTGTACTTGACTATATTTAAGATAATAAGATGATCAAAATGAAAGAACCCCTCAATACAGCTGCTTCAACCATCAACCAAGACAGATGAGAATTCATTTTGTGTGTGCTCAAAAACATGGATATTTTCAGAATGATCATTTTTACCTCCATCACTTGTGAAGAACATGTAACATAATCAAATGATCCCACACAGCTTCTGAACTGACTTTGGTGTAAGACTGTGTCTAAAGTTTGTGACTCTCGCCTTACGCGCATCAACCGGTTTCTGTTTTTAGTCCACATTGTTCAGAAGGCAGCGTGGTCATTATTTGAACAGAGAAAGGTCTGTCAGGATGTCAATTTCTCCAGCCCTTTTCAGGCATATTTCTGCATTACCAGTGCTTTAAATCAGTGATGAGAAAGTTTTCTTTCCTCCAGGGACGCTACATCAAGGATAACCCAAGGATAAGAATCCTTTTTGAACATATTTTTAAAATTATTTTGGGTCATTCGGTGCTTCTTGTACTGTATGCATGACTAGACTGGAAGAGCAATTACACTTTCTGACTATCTTAATGGCGTATGAAAAATAATAAGCTCTTACCAGGAGATAATTAGGATGTGTAAGTACCGGAGTTGCTGTGACTGGGATCAGTTGATTATTACCTCTGGCGAGAGGCGATTGAAGTAGAAGGGCAAATTATTCCAGAGTCTGTTAGCAAGAGCCACAGAGTGCTGGAACCAAACTCCCCTTTTGTGAAGGTCTTAATTGGTAGATGTGCAGATTAGGGAAGTATCAACCCCTCCCTCATACACACATGAAGACAGTTTCAAAGACTCCTGTTCTGGTCAAATTAAGTTCCCTCCAATTAACCAGGCGTTGGATGTCTGCTCGCTCTTATAAGCTCATCAACTGGGTTAATGACGTCCACTAAGACCCGGAGGGGTTCAATGCTACCACCTGCTGGTATTAACACAGAAACAATAGGTTATTTGTTGCATGGCTGTAAAAGGCAGTGATTTATTCATTGTTTGGCTCTGTGACCTCTTTAAAATTAATCATTGTCTAATTGTGACCCTTGATAGCTGTTTATATAAGAAACTTCACATCTGTCATATTTTACATGCTGGTCTGCTCCAATGTATTTGAAGAGTTTTCAAGAAAAGGGCAAAGGTTTGGGATTTTTTTAAATTCATTTTTTAATCACAGATTTTAGATTTAATTATATTTGTCTCCTACTTTATGAGGCCTATGCAAAAGTTGTGTTCACACATTCTGTCTCTAGGTTCAATTTGGGCAAATTCTGCTGCTCCATTCTCTTCCTCATTTCATTCACTTCCTTTTTCTACATTGTTCAGATCACTTCATTCTCTATTTCAGCATCCCCTTTTTCATCCAATTATCTATTTCCCTGCATTCTCTGAGCCCATACCAAGTCCCTGGTCTTTAAACTCATTGCAACTCTATCACTTTGCATTTCAGGCTATCTCTGCAACCCTCCTCCTCCACATCTCTACCTCATACTGGTTGTCTATCAGTCTATCTGCTTCACCACCACCACCAGTGTCTAGACTCCAGAGGGTCCTGTCCTTTCCTACTACCTTCATTTGAGATGGTACTTGTCCTTGTCTCACTGTTGTGAAGTTGCTTAAATTGTAAGACCCTGCCCCATAGAGGCATGGACTCTATCACACCTCTTATGGTGTGCTGTGGTATCTGGCATAAATATGTTAGTAGCAGATTGGATTCATTTGTCGAGCACATCCCACAGATGCTTGATCAGAACCAGCATTACCCTCAGCAATCTGAGCTACAGAAGGTCCTCTATTGTGTTTCATAGTCTTATGCCTGCTTAGGGTATTCGATAGAGGAGCAAAGCGAGTAAGGTTAAAAATCATTATAAAGTGACATCCACAGAATTATCCTGGGACCTCTTGTGGAGTCCTGACCCACAGTTTGAGTAACTACTGTAAAGACAATGTCGCCCAAATTAAATACGATTACTTTTGTCTTTGCCCGAATCACTGACCATAATGTTCAAGTGCTGGTGTTCACGATTTAAGGGACTAAAATAATTTATATTGTATAAGGATATCAATACAGTGTAAAAACATAGCCCACTGCTTTACAACTTAAATAATTTACCTTGTTTATCTGCACAGGTCTCCAGGCATTGAGCGCATATTTGCAATGAATTTGAAATTTGTGATATTTGTGCTACCAAACCTACATCAAAGAAGTTTGTGCTGCTTTTAAACTTTAAAGACTAATTATTAGGCACAGCTTCCTGTGCCACTCAGCATGCTGTCAAAGTGACTTTTCATTTTTCTGCAATATAAAGTAAAGCAAACCAGATTGTTTCTGCATTTCGACTGAAAATCACCCTTCATTCGCTGTTTTGTTTCAGATCCAGTTATCCACTTATTTTGTAGGGATTGTAATACAGCCCATTTCATCTTCCCCATTCTCTCCCTTTTAAATTGCACCATGCTCAAAATGATAAAGAGGCTGAGGATTAACCTGAATCTGCTATGTGAGGAAGGGCTAGAGGAGATGCTTGGATCTAGGGGTGAGGTGCTGTTGGGAAAGCCTCAATAAGAGCCTGTTAGAGGATACAAACAGAGCCAGGTAAATGCTTCTCGGTGAGGGAGCCCACATGGGACTCTGAGAATACCTCTACAATCCTTGGCCAAAAATCTCTCCTCTTAAAGCAATGTAAACAGGCGGGGTCAGTCTATCCACCTCGAGGCTCGCAGACGTGACTGAAAGTGGAGGTCGAGGACAAACGGAGAAACACGACAAACAGGCAAAGCTTTTTTCATAATTAACAAATCAATGTTGTGTAGTTTACTTTTCCATTTCAAGGTCACTAAAGCAAGTACAGCAGTGGATACGAATGTAAGGAAAGTGAAGGCAACATCCTGTAACACACATACACACAATCCCACAGTCATTAAAGTCTACAAGGAGACAGTGTAAGACATGGAGCTGATATCAAACAGGGCTGGTTTCTGAAATAATGAGCATGTGCTGGCTTCAAGTGACACATCAGTCATCAGTGATGCATAGCCTTCACACTTTAACAACTAATTAATTCACCCTCTTCTCTGTGAGTATTTATGAAGAGGATCTAATCTTCACAACATGTACTGTACACATTTACACTTGGCCTACACTTCAAAGAGGTGATAGCAGGAAACAGTCTTTAACAGAAGTCAGTCATAAAGTCTATAAAGAAGATCTGATGTGAAGGTGTCATCAAAAGCTGTAGGTGTCTTCAGGTAACTCTCCCAGCAGTTCATCCAGGTCATCATCTGCACAACACAGACGGAATTTTAATATTTCAGAGTATTGGTTCAACACAAAAGGACATTGAATAACTTCATCTTGATCACTGAAGAATCAATAGTGAACATAACTTATTTGACAGTCTAACTAATTTTTTATTTTTTTTTTAAACACATGAAGTGTGCAGTGATAGGTGAAAAACAAAGTGTTACATTTTCTGCATGTAGCGCATTTATTCTGCTTCACCTCTCACTCACGTACCTGAACGGCAGTGAGCTACTTACTGTGCAAACTGCTGGTCTAATCTCAACATACAGTTATCTGATGTGAATATGCAAAATATGTAGAAGAATTCTAAGGTTTTGGATTTGTGTTTGGTTAATACTACTCAAACTACAAACATCTGAGAAGGCTTTGGTTGCATGCAGGTAGGCCGTCTGTGTGGAGAGCAAAAGGGTTGAGAGCCCCGTCATATCCTGCCAGCAAGCAATCATGCTGTGTTGGTCAAGTAAATGTAAAGCTGTTGCAGTGGTTGGAAGCTACTGACTCAGTGTTACCCATAGACTGTATAAATATGGACTGCAGAACTGCTCTTCTAAAGCAGTTAGTTCTAAAGTGAAGCCAAAGCGAGTAGAGCTCCCCCCGGTAAGTGGCTGCAGTATAGTTCATAAGCTCCGCCTCCTCCTTGTTACTGGACAGGACTTGGGCTGAATTAAAACACTAAAATACACGTCAATTTTTTTCCAAGGATAGTTTCAGTCATATTAGGTAGTTAGTATAATGATGCAATTTTTGCATACGTTTTAAGGCAATTGCTACATTGTAAACAAAGACCAGCAAACAGGATGTCCAAAAATGGACTTAGCCAAAGAGTCTGTGGGCAGAGAAGCTAAAACTAAACGTCTTAACAATCTCAGAAATAATAGTGACTGGAATATTAATCTTGACCCTTAAGTCTGGTGCAACAACATTAAGCACTCAGTAGCCAGAAACACAAAAACCCAAAAATTACTAAACTTGGCTTTTTGTTTCATGTCATCATCAGATAAATATTTATGAGATGACGGCTGATCAGGCAAATCATGCGATCTTAAAATGATCTTGTGGTCACCGTTCATTTTAATGGGAACACAGCTCTAGTGCAGAACAATGCAATCAGAAGCCATTGTTTTCCTACACTGCCAAACATCACCAGACAGCACTTCTGTTTTATTCAGCACCACCAACATTTTACTGCAGTCGGACACATGGCAGCAGAGTGTGACTGGAATGAATCTCTTATCAGTCTCCTTACAGGTTTCTATTACATGTGGGCCCACCTGCATCCCAGCCTGAGTCCTGAGGTACTGGGTTCCCAGCCTGCTCTCGGGGGGCTCTGCTGGAGCTGAACCTTGTGTCCGCGGGAACCCGAGAGTCTCCGAGTCCTACTGAGTGTCTTTCCCCATCTTTTCCCTCGTCGTCCTCTTCGTCAAACAGCAGCTGCATCTGAGACACGGGCTCCTGGTGGACTCTGGGATTCCTGGCAGGTGATGGCACTGTTGGCTCCTGGAAATCAAAAGTACACCAGCCAGTTGATAAGATGAGATTTAATATGTGTTGTTATGTACATGTGTTCAATTGTCAGTGCTCACCAGGACCAGTGGGGCGAGTGGAGTGGTGGACAGAGGGACTCCATCAGGGGCGTAGATCCTCAGCAGGTTATTGGGAGTCACGTTCAGGTAATGGTTATGGTGGGAGGGGGAAAACACGCCCACCTGTTCACACAAGACAGACGAACACATTTGTAACCACCGCACTACTGTTGCCTCTGTAGGTAATATTTATGATTGTGAGTCTTACTTGTTTGAGCAGCAGTACGGCTCCAACCTTCAGCTCATCCACTCTGTCCTCTAAGAGACGCCGATGCACAGTCCCCTGAATCTCCCCTGAGCAGAAATGTGAGTACAGAACATGGTCAGCTGAAAACGTCGACTGCTTAAAAAGCAACATGCTCGGTAGACACCATGTTAAAATTTAATTAATCATCTATCAGAATGTAATGTAGGTCAGTGGGTGAGAAACTTAAAATACCATTGAAATAAAAACGTAATATGCTTTGAGACCACACTTTCCTCTTCACTTCTGATTTTCGCCCTTTAATTACTCTCTTGAAGGTGCTCATTAATGCAGTAAAGTATCATTAATGCCTCACAAGTAAATTCTCTTACCTAGCCTATAAAAACATTTGTTGGCCAAGCAGAACTCCTCTATTACTGTGCGGGGGCACCCCTGTGCTCTGCTTGCAGTGAAATAGGATGAAAGCTTCAATGAGAATTTACGTCCTTGACTGCATGAAAAGAAATCCGAACAAAAACACGACTCATGACTAGACACCAGAAGCCCCGCAAGCTTCTTTCAGTGTAGTAAAACCTGCGACATTTATCTTGACATATGATGAGTGTCTTTTTAGGTCAAAAATGGGTTTATACCATAGACTGTGTATATATATGCTGTTACCATCACCAGTTACATCATCAATAAATATTAATGAGCCTGTTCTAGAAGCAGCCATGCAGGCCCAAGCCATGACATTACGTCGTATGCTTTGGATCATAAGCAGATCCTTTCTTTCTCCACACTTTTGCCTTTCCATCACTTTGGTAGAGATTAATCTTGGTCTCATCAGTCCATAAGACTGTGTTCCAGAACTCTTGTGGCTCATCTCTGTACTTCTTTGCACATTTCAATCTGGCCTCCGATTCTTACTACTGATGAGTGGTTTGCATCTTTTGGTATGGCCTCTATATTTCTGCTCTCGGAGTCTTCTTCAAAGAGTGGATTGTGATACCTCCTCCCCTGCACTGTGGAGGTTGTTAGTGATGTCACTTACTGATGTTTTGGGCTTTCTCAGCTCTCACAACATTTCTGTCAACTACTGTTATCTTCCTTGGCCGACCTGTTCGACGTCTGTTGCTGAGTACACCAGTAGTTTCTTTCTTATTCCAAATTGTTGTGCTTGCTATGCCCAATGTTTGTCCAATGGCTCTGATTGATTTTCCTTCTTTTCTCAGCTTGAAAATGACTTGCTTTTCTCCATAGACAGCTCTCTGGTCTTCATGTTGGTTTATCCTCTTTAACAAGAAATGCAAACTTTATAGGTTTCAACCCAGGCCAAAAAGTAGACTAGTCATGCAGAGCTATTTAATGTTTGAACAATCAACCTTAAAGGCAACACCTGGTCAACAAGAAACACCTGTCAGTCACATGTTTCAATAGTTTTGCTTACTTGAAAAATGGGTGGGTTCAAACAAAGGGTGGTATGTCCCAAGTTGTTTAAATACCACGAAATAAAAGCTGACATTCTGACCTCTTGTCTCATACTAGGGGTGGACGATATGACGATATTAAATCGTGAACGATTACAACGTGAAGACGATCTGTCAAACTGTAGAGATCGTGGGATTGTCTAGGGCACATTCTATAAATTGCAGTTCTATGCTGATGCACCGACGCACCAGAAGTGACGCGCTTTCTTAACAGCCTCCTTGTCCACTTCCATTATATGGAATTGGTTTGGATTTTCCTTAACTGCTGAAGCACAGGCAAATATTATGTGCACAGAACAGGTTTGCACGTCGAACCTCCACCGTAGGCGGAGGCAGCAGCTAGACCAAAACAGTCAACATTAACACAGGTATTTGTGGCACTCCGTATGACAAGTCAAGCAAGCGATGGAAAGTGGTAATAAAGCAGTTAACTTTTATGGTACCGTTCAAGACGGTACAAAACTTTCTGTTACTACTTTTGCAAGAGTGCATTTTGTTAGAATGGTTTGCACATGCAGGCAAAACTGCGACTCCTTAAAATAAAATCTATTGAGAAAGGTTCTTTGGACTAATTTGTCTGTTTTTCATTTTTCAATATAAGATCGGGATAAAATTTGAAATTGTTATCGATATGATATTTTTGCCATATCGCCCACCCCTAGCTCATACTCATCTTTTGATCTTAAACCCAAATGTCTTGAGTGAACGACAAAAACAAGGGAATTTGCCTTGCTGTAAGTATTCACATGCATTTTAGTTTGGCTCTACTAACATTGAGTGTTGGAGCTTATGTCCTATACTGTATCTTATTCTGATTCTGCTGCCAGTCACCAGGGGGAACTCTACTTGTTTTGGCTTCACTTTAGAGAAGCTGTCCTGTCCATCTTTAACAATTATAGTTCATACTGTGCCACAATGTAAATAAGTCCGTATAAGGAGACATCTGTATATAACAAGGCTGCAAATTAACTTGTCAGTTAAGCTTTTTAAAACGTATATAGGAAATTATGAAAAAAAAAAAAAAAAAAAAAAAACTTGGGTTAAACTTTCTAAAACTCAAAATTCATTCAAAGTTTTTAGCTTGTAAAATCCAAAAAAGTAGTAAAATACAACATCTCATAAGTTTGTTTTCATGATTTATTTTTTAGATTTTGTTGTTATTCAGGAGCAGGTAATTCCCTTTTCTTAATATCAATTAATTGAATTGTTCTTTCAGACCAGCAGCCTCCAAGACAAAGGTCTGCTGGGAAAAAAAGCTGCAAACCTTCCAGCAGGTGGGAGGAACATTACAGAGCTAACGGTCCCTTAATACCCACTCGCTACCGTTGGCAATCCACTGCAACTGAATCCCTAATAAGCACTTAAGTCTGGCATCGAGAATAACATTCACTCCAGAGTGTTGATAATCAGTACACCTCGTGGTGCGGCTATTTGGTGACCATGGCAACCGCCTCAGCTTAGAGGTGGATCAGTGGAAAGGGTGAAGGCTTAAGATGGAGCAGGAGAGGAAACGAGTGGGTGAGAGAAAAAAAAAAGATTCCTGCTCCAGAGGAAGGCTGGATGTGAACTTAACAGGATGTGCTCTGAACCAAGATGTCTAATCAGAAATGTTACAGTAGCTGAAGGGCCTGATCAGACCGAGCATTCAGATCCGATCTGTGCAATCCGATCGCAAGTGGCTAGCGTAAAAGATGGCTGTGAACACCCCTAGGATGCATTGCAATCACATTTGCTTGAGTTTTGCTTCATTCATTCAGAAAAAAATACCACTATTATGAATGATCACTAAAAAGGGAAAAAGCATTGTAAGTGATGTTTGGTCATTATTAATGAGAAGCCTTTTAAAATATTCTGTCCTCGTAGCTGTTAACTAACTAAAAGGTGGGTCTCAGAGAGCAAACGTTAAAAGGGAAAACCAACAACTTACTTGTCGCCTGGAGTGTTTCGACATATCACATATAATTTCTACAACGAGCCACTGTATTTACTATTTCTATGTGTGTTTGTGTGATCACTACCTGTCGGGTCCTTGAACACAACCTTGGCGTCGGAATGTGTGTGGATGATGCTCTTCAGAACCACAGCCATGTTGGGAACTTTGTTTTTTGTCAGCTGTTTCAGTGCAGCCTGATTGGAGGAGAGAAAAACCACCATATCAATCACATCAGCTTCCTGGATTTGACTGGTTCATTGACAGATTAAAACGGGCGTCAAAATGAATGGATTTGATAAGATCTATTATTATTCTATTTTTTAAGCAAATAGAACATTTCTGGTCATATATCGTTTCCTAAACATCATGTGAGACCAGATTAGAATTGTTTAGCTTGTGTCTGGAGATGAAAGAACATCATCCTGTCAGTGAAACAGTGGGGTAGCAATGTCCTTGTTTGGGCCAATTTTGTATGTGGACTGAACTGTTTTAATATTTAAATACTTTACTGGTTATCAAAGCTTTACACCAGCACTCTCAATCTGAATATACTTCCTTCTAATTGGGTCAGTCTGTTCTGGTTACATGAGGCGTTATTATTCTCATAAGTATTAAAATAGTGTCCATGTAAACGGCTCGCTCCTGTTAAACCAGCAAAGGTTTAAATCCAACTCCATTTTCACCATCTACACTCAGTTATGAAGACGTGAAGATGATGTAGAAGTAGATGCGCTGCTGATGTCAATAAATCAAACAGCCGTGAGCAGGATTTACTATTGGGATCATCCTTTCGTTCTACTGCATCAGATAAAACATCCTAGAGCTCTGCGCTCATTTGTTTTATTCATGCAAACAAGGGTTTTGGGAAGGCCACGTTCATGTAAACAGCTTAACCTGAGCGAGCCTAGCCAGCGTTAGCCACTGACTCTGTGGCTGGAGACGTAGTCGAGCACACGCAGCAGAAACCAACATGTGTAAGCACTCAAAATGACTGCCACTCAAAGCTGTTCCACGGAGGCCACCTCCAGTAGTTACGGACGGAGAGAGAGACGAGAACAACAGCACAGTCTCCATTAGGGTGATTGATGAGTGATCATACTGTTTATAATCACAAAACACCTCCGGTGCAGCGCAGTCATTTGTCCTGATTATGCTAATAGACCTCCAGCAGTGACACGCGGCCTGTTATGAGGGAGGATAAAGAACTGTTTGACCTGAATATCCCAGCTCATATGACAGCACTTCAGTAAACAGCTCGAGTCTTTTTCCTGTGGGATGTTTGGAAGTGAACGACTACAGATGTGTAGCGATAGCTTGCCTTGCGAAGCACCATAACCACGCTGAAGGAGTGCAGGAAGCATGATGGATTTCTCTCATCCAGTCCCATCTCTGCCTTCATCGCTGCCCAGGCACCACTGCTGAACTCCTCTTCCTCAGGCTGTGAGCTGGAAGCCTTTAACACAAAGACACACCGTGTCATGGAGTGAAAACAATGCACCAAACTACAAACAGGTCCCGGTTATCAGTATCTACACTGTAGTAGCTGAAGAGACAGTAGAATCTTAACCCATAGCTTAAAGAGAGTGGATGTCAGGAAGTACAGTGGATACTTAAATAGTGTCTGTTTGCCATATAAACTTCAAATACGAAGTCAATAGTTCTCAGACTGCTGTTACTGGACTCCTGCAGCCAAAACATTTTATTTACCTCAGTGTTTTCATTTAGACGGACACAATCATACCACTGATAACCTGGATTAAAAAGGCTCATGTGACCATCTCAGTCAGAAAAAATGGCATCATCAATCAGATTAACATGGGCAGTGGAAACCTTTGACAATCTGTTCAGTAACAAAAAAAAAGGAGCACAGCTAGCAGATGATCGAACAAGTGTTCGAAAAGACGATTAAAGCTGAAATCAATGTGGACAGCAGCGTTGAAAGCGTAGCTCCATCTGGGTTATTTTCATTTATTGAATGGATTCACTGTTGTCAATAAAGTTGGACAGAGCCACTTTGCTAATGTCAGTTCTATAATTCATAGATTGGTTGTGGACACCCTGTTCAGAATCTGACGTTGCTTCTATAGTAATCAAAGCGATGGTGGACGAATACGCTTTGTATTAAACGGTAAATGTCAAAGCTAAAATTACCTTTCTGATTTATGTAAAAAAACTATCACTGCATATATAATTTACTATGGCAGCACTGAGCTAATCAAGCTTCTGCATTTATGCACTTTTAATGAGATTCAATGAATTAAATCCGTGAATAAGATTTTGAGATTTTTTGACGCAAATATAATGCAAATGCAATATTGCTAACATTTTCCTTTTTTAACTTCTGACTCAAAGTCACTCCAGGTCTAAACTAACATAATTCAACTAGCTGTTCAATTGGGTGAAGAAATATCGTCTACAGGAATGTGACCGCTGCAGGTTTTATTTTAAAGCCATTTATATCCTCTCATCATCTATTGAAAGAATATAAAGAAACAATGCAATATCTCAGCATGATGCAATTAATGAGTAGCGCAACCAGTCGGTGTAAAATCAGTCATTTTGTTGGATGCAGATAGAATATTAGCAGTTATAGCTTTCAACAGTGTGTCTTGTATGGTCTTGTCTTGTTTTCTATTATGCCAACCTAAAACAGCATAAAGCAATTAAAAAAACTTCGCCCATGGTTTCCACTGTTTCCTGACATTTGGTAAACCAAAGAACTTATAATTAATAGAGAAATGGGTTCAGAGAATCCATAACTTATTCACCAGTTGAAGACCTTGAATATATTAAAATTTTATGTGCACTGAGAAGAACTCCATCTCGGTTCATGTTTTTATTTACCTGGTTAGGCAGTCGGGCCACAACCCCGTGAGCAGGAGTCTGAGGAACAGATACCACTATCTGGTCCATGTTCTGACCCTGAGGCTGAAAAACAAGATTTAAATCATAATACGGCACCGCGGTGGATAAACCTAGACACACAACAACAACTCGGCAGGTACAAACAGATGCGAGGCGTTTCGGATGAGTGACAGAGGGACAGCACCGGCGCTGCATGAGAACAACCTGCTGCGGCAGAAGTCCTGCAGGGCCGGGGAAGCGCCGTGTCCGGGGCCGCTGGGGCTCCGAGCGAGGCCTCTTCTTGGGGTGGTTACTGGAGGCAGATACCAGCTGGACCAGGCGGTTGGTGAGGACAGGTGTGCGGAGGGGATGCGGGCTCAGAGCGGAGGAGCTCGCAGAGTGGGAGGGGGCCGGGGAGACCGTCTCGAAGAGGTTGCGGCCCCGAGGGGAGGGTTTGGGAGTCGCCCACGGTTTGTGCGGCTGCTGAGCTTTGTTGAGTGTCCTGGAAGCGGGACTGGGCGTGGGAGTCACCGCGAGGCCGGGAAAAACACCAGGGCTCTGGGGAGGGGCTGGTGCGAAAGCGGGTTGGGGATTTGCTGATTGTGGATGTGGAGCGGAAAGGCCCCGGGGAGGTAGTGTCTCAATCCGTGCACACGTGGAAGGTCGCAGTGTTTTGGCTGAAGTGGGGACCGTGGGCGCAGGAGGAGGGGGCTGCCCCATGTGGCTGTCACACTCCTCCAGGTCAGCCAGGTCAACGTCCCAGTCATCAAAGTCATCCTGAGCCTCCTTTGTGTTAACATTTGATGCCAAATTTGGCTGACAGTTATTCAGTGTAGGAGGAGGAGGGAGAGAGTAAGGCTGAAGGGAGGAGGAGGGGGAGGAGGAGGAGGAGGAGGAGAGTTGTCGTAAACCCAAAGCAACAGTTTGTCCAGTAGCTGTGTGCGTGCCGCTCCTTGACGCTGTGCCATTACACGTGGCAGCTGATCCCTCTCCAGTTTGCTGGGGCAAAATTTTCTCCGGGGCTCTGTGAGCAACAGAGGAGGCACGCAGAGCGCAGGATGACACAGCAGCTGTCACATCGGCTGGTCCAGAAGATGAACAGGCAGCCCAGTCTGTCCCGAGCAGGTCCTGGGAAACACACACACATATACACATACACATACACACATACACACACACACACACACACACACACACACACACATACACACATATACACACACACACATACACACACACAGAGAGAGAGAGAGAGAGTGGGGGGTGGGAGAGAGGATGAGCAGAAGGGGATCATTATGCTGCAGAGTACGAGCTGTAGGCGCTGTCAGTTAAGTAACAGGTGGAATCAGGTGTGTTCAAGTCACCTCATCATCAAAGTCCTCGCCAATGCTGAACAGGCCACCTAACTTGCAGCTCTGCAACAAGAAGCAGCGACCGGTTAAAATCAAATGTCTCCACGACACGAGCGGCAACAAATGCCGAGGTGCTGTTAAACTGAATTTGAATATGTTGTAAAACGGACTCGAGAAAACTTGGATCTGGCAGCCTTGCTAGCATACGTTAGCTCAGGCTGCTTTTAGTTTTCAGGACACTTACCGTCGCAGTCATGGGATATGGCGATGGAAGCCGTGGTCAACCTGGACAGAGACGTCAAGCTCACGTAGACATGGAGGGCCATTCAATAGCGGATCATAAAGAGATGTTCTCTTTTGCGATACATTTACCCTGTTAAGCAAACGCGACTAGCCACATAGCTATAAATGAAAACTTTGCTTCTTGGTACCGCGACGCTGGTTCAAACCAAACCCGACGTAATGACGTAAGGAATGTTTCTGTAAAGAGTGTTGAAGCAGAGCGAGAGCATTCACTCCGCGTGACTTCCGTACTCAGGCTAACTTTGTGTTTTGTTTACTAGCTTAGATAGAGAGTTTTTATCTCTATTCTCCAGAGCATTAAACATACACTTGCTATTATTGTTAAGATAAATTACACGATGATCAAATGCATAGAACATAAAATGTATTTTTTTAACATTAAAGACTGGAAATAATACTTTTGAGCAGCAACGGTGCAACTCGTCTTGCCGACGATCGGAAACAACAAACCACACAAGATTTTATGGTAAGACTGTTGCGTCTAATAACTCATTACAGTATTTACGTTGAAAAACAGAGCATGCTTAAACAACATGTTCTTGCTGTCCTCTTTGAACTAGACTCATTTTGACACATCTTGGTTGTTTGCTGTACTTGGCTGTTAGGGGAACAACGGCTGGGCCCTTGCTGCCACCTAGTGGCCACTGTGGATAAGACGCGTGTCAGCTTGCATTCAGGTCTATTAATAACTAATGCTGAAGTTGTACTTGAGCCACAATCTTATGACTGTGTCCACAAAGGACACGAACTCAAATGTAAGTTTCTTTATAACAGTTTAATTAAAAAGGTAAATGAGACTGAGTTTCTACTTGACCTCTGCTTGGACCTTTGTGTGTCAGTTCCACTAAAAGGTGAGTAAGAGTGTGTTGACATAACCGTAAACAGTGCTGCACTACGCTTTAGAGGCAAAGCGCTGCTGCTTTAGAGATGAACTAACAGGAACAGGAAAATGGCTTTAAAAAATATCGACTATTTCACCTGTAACGGGCTTCATTTCTGTCAGACTGACTTTAAGGTGCCATGTCGAAGGACACGTTTCCGTTCTCCTCCAACTCACTGCGCTCTCTGAGATTGGAGCAGGAGTTTCAGGAGTGGGAGAATGCACGGCAAGCGCTGGCTCACAGGAGAGCCATGACCAGGGCTCCACTGCCTCGGGCCCCCAGGCCTCCTCCCAGGCAGCAGCGCCTCCAGGAGGTACGAGCCCCCCCGCCCCAGGCCCGGTGCAGAGACACAGCCATCCACAACACCTTCATGTGCGGGGACATGAAAGGAGTGTACGCAGTGCTGAAGGACCCAGCAATGGTCAACGCCCTGATGGAGACAGTGCACGAGGAGATGGTGTGGACTCCAGAGATGGGTATGACCTAAAAGTCCTCTCACGATCTTTCAAAAAATCCCATTAATGCCTGACCTCCTGTCTGCTCCTCCGTCAGGGATGTGGACGCTGAGCTCCAAGGTGAAACAAACCTCAGCCTTGCGTCTGGCTGCCAGCAGAGGACACTCGGGTTGTGTGGAGGAGCTGCTGTTTCGCGGAGCTGAGGTTAACGCGGACCCCGGTGGCTACACCGCCCTCCATGATGCCTGCATGGGCGGCCATTCTGTGTGTGTCCAGCTGCTGCTTTCTCATGGAGCAGATCCTGAACTGTTGGCTGCTGACGGCAGTGCTCCTCTTCACCTCTGCACGTCTCCCCTGTCATTCCAGTGAGTGGTTTAACAGATGAAAAGTAACGATAACAGTGACAGTACTGATATCTCTTTTCTCTCTTAGGCCCATTTTTACCAAGGGGCAGTTTAATTTGAGTTAAATTCTCTTACAGTGAAATAATTTCCTATACTTCAGTAAAAATCTTAATAAAGAATTATTCAAGGCTTTTAACGAATAGATATGCAGCTTTTCTTCCATGTTAGAAAGAATAGTTGAAGAACGTGACGTTTGTGCCTTTTTTCGAAGCTGCGCTGAGCTGCTTTTAGAAGGAGGGGCAGAGGTCAACGTCAGGACGAGGGAGTCGAGGCTCACGCCTCTGCACGTGGCCGCTCGCCGAGGCCTGGAGGAGCACGTGGAGCTCTTCCTCAGCCACGGGGCAGATGTTTTAGCCACAAACCGAGAAGGGGAGACTCCCCTGAACGCTGCCTGCTCCGGAGCCGAGAGGCATTCCGAGGCCGGGCGCTACCTCCGCGTGGTTCAGAGGCTGCTGGACGCAGGAGCTGACCCCCGGACTGCAGGCAGGAAGCAGCACACCCCACTGCACAACGCCTGTGCAAACTGCTGCCCCAGGATCGTAGACGTCCTCCTGCAGCACGGAGCGAAGGCTGATGTTGCCAACTGTGCAGGATACACACCAATGGACTGCTTGCTGCAGGTAGCATATGAGTGGCTGGTGGATTTCAAGCCATACAAACAGTCACTATGTAGAGAGATACATTCAGGCATTAAGATAAATACCATTCTGATTGGTCCTTAAGGTGGTGGAGGATTTCCCAGACCAGCGACCTGAAGCTATAGCACGATCCCTTCTCAACCACGGAGCTCAGCCCGTTTCACCAAAGGTTCGGCCAAATTCAGATTCAGGGGGAAATTTGCTTTGCAGTTCGCACGAATGGCACATATAGGGATACCTAACATTTAAGCAGATAAAAACGCATATGACACATAACACCCAACACCAAATGATAAATTTTGTGTGTGAAATAGAGTGTAACAGTGCTCAGCTGGTGGACAGGTGTGCCAGAAAACAATGGTGAAATGCTGCACTTTATACAGAACTGTGGTGATGGAACCATCACAAGTTTGAGACTAATACCACATCAGTGATCAGTGATAAAAACCACCCTGAAATGAAATAAATCATTTGTCACAAGAATCCAAACAAAAATAGAGAGACATGGAATGTGATTCCATCTAAAATCAGTTATATCAGTAGTCTTCTTTCCTCTACAGATGCTGAAGCAGTGCATCCTCTCTCCTGCCACTCTGGAGGTGATGCTGAACTCGTACGCATCCATCCCTCCCTGCGACTGGATGGACTCTCTGCCTGCTGATGTCTCCGAGGTGAGCTCTGCGCAGCGTGACGCCTCCTCTTCTTATTTACCTCCCGGGCCGTAATAACTCTTGTTTGTGCCTCAGGAGCAGCGCTCTCTCCTCCTCTCGGTGCGTCAGCGGAGCGGCCAGCCCCGCTCTCTGCAGCACCTCTGTCGACGCGCCGTCCGGCTGCACTTAGGAGCCCGGTGCCACTCGGCCATCAGTTCACTGGACATTCCCTGCTCTGTGAGAGGTTATCTGCTGTTGTGTAATGACGGCACACTTCTTTGACTTTGTACTGTCCTTACATAATTCAACAGTATGGGGCCTCTTTGGAAACGATTCATTTTAGACTTCAATAATCTGTTTTCTCCCATGTTGTTGCAGTTTATATTGGTTTGGTTATTCCTACTAACATCAGTGTGTTTGCTGGAACCTGTATGCCATACTAATAATATTGGGATTTTCATGTATTTATTAAAACCGTTATTCTTTGTGTTTGTGTCATATTCATCTAAGTTGAACTCATGGTTGAACTACACTCCAAATTAGAAGGAAAGATTGGTGTGCAATTTACACACTGAAAATAAGCCAGTGCAATAAGTCATTATATATGTCACCATAGCTCTCCACACTGCTCTCAGCCACACTGAAAGCCCCCAAACATACGTCAGGATGCTGTTTGTTGACTTCAGCTCGGCATTCAACAACTCCATCAGCCCCAGCCGGCTGGTCAACAAACTGCACGAACTACAGCTCGGAACCCCCCCGCCCCCCGTCGCTGGATCGTGGACTTCCTGACAGTATTACAAAAGTATTAAAAATCAAGTGTCTGCAACAGGATTTGCAAAATATTTACCCATTTCCTGTCAACTAACTAGATGCAAAGCAAAACGGATGCTCTTATTTTTTGATTCCTGTGTTCCAGTAGTAGTAAAATCAACTGTACTATATCGCATCTTATTATATTATATTATATTGTGTTCTATTATATTGTGTTGTATTATATTACATTATTATCAATGGGAGGAGCAACAGGGTGACCCATATCCAACACAAGCGCCCCCAGTGGTCGACGGTGACGTCACTCCGCCTGTGTGTTTGTTATGTGGTCTTCAATCAGCGGCTGCTAGCTAGCACCGAGCCTCGCCTTCAAACATGCTCTGAATTTACAACCAGCAGGTAAGAACCGTCCCCAAGTAGTATCCGCACACAGCGAGGACTGTTGGGTGTTAACACGACGCCCGCGTCCGGTCGAAAGAGTGCTGCGACAAAACAAAGCGTGAGCCGCGAGAGTCGTAAACAACCGAAGGTCGTTCTTCGGCCAGCTAGGTGGATCGGCTAGCCGGAGAGCTAAGTCAGCTCTCTGACAGCCAGCAGAAACCACGACACAACAAGCCAGCAGCACGGCGGCCTAGCTCTGATAACTTTAATAATGACTGACGGCAGCGAGCGGGACGCGAGAAAACACCGCCGACACAGCTTTGATGGTTAGATGTAGCTCGAAGGATACAGGAAACAGCTGTTAGCCAGCCCTGATAGCTGCGGCTCATCAAAAGAATGAGGAACTTTTGTCTTAAATTACCTCACCGCCTTCTGTGGATGTAAATATCTCTTACGATGTGCCGCTTTTTTTTTCTGCCAGAAAGCCCTGCAATTAAACGTCAACTACATGTATCCACCCTGACTCTTTGGGATCCTGTTGTTATGGTTACTTTTTTTTTTTTTTTTTTACTGTTGTGCAAAATATAAGATCAGAATCACCGACCGCACTGTCTCCAAAAGAATAAACTCACATCCCGTCTCCAAAGATTACACCCTGACAACATGTTCTCTACAACATGTTCAGGATTGTATCTGAAGTCTGAAACTCTTAGATTAATCAGCTGGTAGAAACGACGTTTGATTGCTCATCCAGTAAAAGGTTTGTTTGAGGAAGTGTGTAAACCTTGAAATAAATGTCTGTATTTGTTGAGTAAATTACAAATGGAGTTTGTTTACATTGTTTACATACACGTGTTATATCCCCCTTTCATCAGTTCTTATTCTGCTCTCCGTGTGCCCGTGTGCTTCAGGTTTGGAGGACAGAGATGGCAGTGTGTGCACTGACCATGTTGGATGGGATGGAGGATGAGGTAGCGGCAGCAGGCGGCGTGTTTCTCCTGGTCCTGGCCCTCATCCTGGCTTGGCTCTCGACCCACGTGGCAGATCGGGGAGACCACATACTGGGCACCATCCTCACGGTGGGCGCTCACGCCTCCCTGATAGGACTGGGAGGCCACGACAGCTACAGCGGGGGGCCAGCGAGCGCCGACGCCCCCGAGCCGCAGACGCCTCCGCCTTCGCAGGAGAACAAGCCGGATGAGGCTGAGCCGACGGCCGATAGAGGGGAAGGTGAGGGGGCGGGGGAGGGGGCCGAGGGGGTTTGGACAGACCTGCTGCTGGACATACAAAGGAGTAAACAACCTCAGACGGGAAGACTGAATTCTTCGGAAGGAGAGGAGGAGGAGGAGGAGGAGGAGGAGGAAGAGGAGGATGATGATGATGATGAGCTGGAGGAGGAAGAAAAAAAGGCTGTAAAGAATATTCCAGTGTTGACCAACACCATCTCCCCTACCACCACTTCCATCTGTGTCCGTCTTAAGTTCTTAAATGAAACAGAGGAGGTGGCTGTTGTAGAACCAGATGATACAGTGGGAGTACTGAAGAGGTTGGTGACATAACTCAGAACGTCCATTGACACAGCTCAAGCAGCGTTAAATCATTCGACATATACAGCAAGCAGACAGTTAGCTTGGCATTAAGTCTGGAAAAAGCTTTAGCAGAATCTATCCAAAGGTAACACATACTACCTCGCACTCTTTTAAGTTTTTGTTAAATCTCATTAAACCAAAGTGGGAAATTGTTTCTCGTAGATTTCACGAGAGGTTATTCGTGGAACTACCTCTCCATCAGGTGTTGCGAGTTCCCGCAGCCTCTGCTGGTTCATGGTGACGTCACGACGTCAGGCACAAATGGCCGCGTGTTGCTTTTGTCACGTGGGCTTTTGTTCAAATTAAACAAAGCAGACGTGACGTGTCATTCATTGTGCTTCAGAGGCGCTGGATTGCAAATTTTGTTACCTTGAGATGGAGCCATATGAAAGGCTTCCCCGCTTCTGGCGTTAAGCTAAGCTGAGTGTCTGATGCTGTAACTTTGGATTTATTATAAAAAACACAAGGATGGCGTTGAGTTTTTCAACAAATCTTTCAAAAGAAATGTCTAACTGTTCCTTTAAATGACTTATCATTCTTGTTTTTCTTCCCCAGTAAATGTTTCTCAGGTCGGGAGCATCAAATAAAATTAATCTACCAAGGCCAGTTGCTGCAGGACCCCAAGAAGACTCTGTTATCCCTAAACATCACAGACAACAGTGTGATCCACTGCCATATCTCCCAGGCCCTGCACGAAGCCAGTCCGGAGGAAGGCGCTCAGTCTGGGGCGGCGTCGGGAGCCGGGTCCGGGGTCTCCGGAGGATTCAGGGCTGCGGGCGTGGCCATTAGCACCAGCAGCCTGGTGGTGCCCGTGTTTGTGGTGATACTGGCTGTAGTCTGGTACTTCCGCATCAACTACAGGCAGTTCTTCACCGCGCCTGCGACCATCTCCCTCGTGGGAGTCACTGTGTTCTTTAGCTTTCTGATATTCGGAATGCACAGCCGCTGAAAAAAAAGGCAAAGGGAGAGCTCGCACGTCGAGCTGAATGCTGCGAGGCGAAAGTAAAAATAACTGCGGTAGTGGGCAAGCGTCTGGAGAGATGGACTAATCAGAAAGGAGCCTCGGTGCAGATGCTACAGCTGATTAGAGTGTGTGGGTGGGCAGTCGGGTGAGCCTGTTTGTGCATGCACCAAGCAAAGGAGATGAGAGATTGTACAGTAGAGGTGCAGTGGCTAATACTCTGCAGGGAGGGAAGATCTGATTTAACTGCAACATAATTTAGCTTCTCGTCAAACATGACTTAGTGGTTCGCACCATGTTATAACACTCTGGCTTTTATCCTGTCTGCTCTTTTATTGTTGTTAAAGATTTATTGTTTTCTCGTACGTTTTTATTTTTCAGAGAACTCTTTCTGTGCGTTAAGAAAAAAACAATTACATAGATGCAAGAATCTAAAATCATCTGGAACCACCCACTGTTGTGCTTCGTGTGCCAGTTTGACTCTTAAACCTTTTATTTGAATGGCTCTCTGTAAACAACTATAAACTGTACAACTGCCTCAGTGAAAACGTTTTTTTTTTTTTTTTTTTTGTTGCTATGTAGAACTTTAGGCTAATGTAAGCAACCACTAGACATGAATATAGACACATTCTGAGAAGACACTGTAAATAGATTGTGTATTTTCTGTAAATAAAATAATAGATGAATCAGGTGAGCTTGCATCTGGCACTTAAAGATTTGGAAGGGGAACCCTCCTGGTAATGCTGGACTGCTTTGGTTTCAGTGGAATCATATTAAAGCATTTCAAAGCAAACTTGCTTCTGTTTGTGGTCTATAGAAGTCAGGTCTCTGGGTATGGTATGCGTTTATTTATATACAAACATCAGTAAGCGTGGCAGTGAAGAAAATATAACCTATGCGTCACATTATGTTTAGATGGAAGCCGTTCATACGTGCACTCGTTGGTGCTTTGCATGAGGAAGAAATACAACACTGCATTTTTTTTTGTTGCTACAGACAGATACACAATAAGCCACGAGAGAACACCCGCCGATAGCTTCAAATCATTGTTAAATTACCAGTTCATTTTTCATCTTTAGTAAACATCGCAACACTTTACTGGACAGGAATCACAAGGGCATGGTCAGAGCTGCTGCAGTCTGCCAGAAACACCTCCCGCGCTGGAATTTAAGTCGGGCTTTAGCAGACAGTCGCCTTCGTTGCAGGTGGACAAATAACTGAACGCACCGAAATTTAGGGACTGTATCAAAATTACTGGAGTGTAGAAGAGTGTGAATCTTAAACCTTGTTCCAAATTTGGACCCTTTCCAGGATACCTGGTAGTGAAATCTGAGAAGCCTTATCTAATCTCTTCCTGAAAACGGACGCGTTGGTCCAACTGTGAGAAGAAAGCATGATCGTTATCCCCTAAAAGCCGCCGCACGTACCTTTGTGTCAACATTATCTTACTGATAAAAGCAAGTTTTCACAGAAACGGGGGAAAGGGGAGGGGGGGGGGAGTGGACATCTTTAGACACGGGGACGTCTGTGCACAGGAAGACATTAATCAGATGTATACAGGAAAACGCCACAGAAAAAGAACAAACAAGCGTTAGAGACTGAAGATAAAACGTAGCTCACGTTCATGCAGCTGATCGCCCCCCAGTGTGAAGCGGGCGTCAGCGTCAGCTCACTGGTTTTGGAAAGTTACAGTAACTTTTAAATGCGACCATAAGGGTGTGAGAAGGGTTTCCTGCAGCTATCAAACGTTTCTGGCGCCTCCCCGTTTTCTTAAGCCCTTTACACCTCCACAAATAACTTATGCACAATCCCTAAGTTTTAAAGTTCTGACTCGTACAAATAAAATACCTCCTTGTGTTTTCCTACGCACTCCGACTCGAAATTAATAACTAAATCATCAAATTTATAAGAAAACTGTTAAAAATGCCAAGACTTCAACTAAAAATGACAGTAATTTGACCGCTGGAGCGAGTAATATATCTTACAACTAACATCAGACATAGTTATAGGTTATAGGCGTACGAGAAGCAGAGCTGCAGCACTGATCTATTTTTCTGTATTATGTAATCTATTAGAAGAAAGAGTGAAAACACACAAGCTTTCTACAGAGGAATAAACGTTAAGCTGGATTCATGATTCAGTTTCCATCTCACAAGTGTCATACATACACGTCCTGTACATGTGCCCCGAAAGCCCACTGGCTCATCAAATATCAAAATCTGCATTTACACACAAATTATATACACATCACTACGAAAGCAGTGACAAATACAAACTTAAATATATAGTCCATGTAAACAAAGAAAGATCAAGGTTTAAAATGGCACACATACTTTCACAAAGACCCCACCGTCTAGGATGCGGACTTTTGTGAAACTATAAATGATTACACACACGCCCTCTGACCGCACACACTTTACAGGGAAACGTTCACGCTGGATGCAAGTCGGCATACAGAGGCACACACACACATCTGTGCAATACGATGCTAGAATTAAAAAGCCACTGATGAGGACTCCATTATAAGTGTGTCAAGTGTTGAACTGAAAGCAGTTTGAGCTTCTCCACATAACTGAGTGAACACAGCGTCTAAAAAGAGGGAGAGGTTACAAGACCAACGACTGTTTCAAACTGAATGTAGCAAATGAAATCACCATGAATTTGGATATCTAGGGGCATGATGATGTTACACATGAATCCAGGTGTTCTCCTGACCAAGAGTTTAACAGCTTGTCATGTCACTTACAGCCTATGGTGCAAATTTATTCCTACTATTTAGTAAAACTTATTTTGGACCGATCCTCGTGATCAACCTTCCTGAGTCTGAAACAAAAAGCTGCATGTGAAGACAGCTTGACGACTACAGCCAGCGGTGTTGAGTCTGCATGAGAGGACATGACTGTCCATGCCAGCAGGAGGCAGTAGTCTGTGTTAGCCAATGATGGGTGAAACCAGGACTAGGACTAGCCAAGAAGCTAGAAAAAAAAATGCAAAAGGTTATACAGAGCTAGCCTCTTCTGAATTATGCTGATCAGCTGGCCTGCAGTTGTTTCATTCTAGATGATCATTTGTAGTAGATGACTACTTAATATATAATATCTTTCTATATATTCTTCCATGTGGCCAAAGGTCCTTTTTTGTTGTTTCTTAGTTTGATGTGGAAGAACTTCAGTGGACCAGCTAAACGAAGAATCACCTGAATGCACCAGCAAGTCATCCTGATTTTAAGCCCATGTTAACACACTGAACGAAAATACGTGTACTCTGCCTCGTTGACTGGCCTCAGTTCTTGGGACACTGTGTTCATAATACAGGCGGAGAAACTTTCCAAATACACATGCCTCGCTCGTCAAGGCCAGATGATTAGAGAACTACGAAGTCAAGTTTCATCCCACCCTGATCAGAGTTTTGGTATGAGAGGAAGGACTTAAAAGATGAGGAAAGAGCTGGGCTATGAAATGGGTGTACGCTAGTCTAAGTTATCATAGATGCTCGAAATAGAAGGTGCTGAGAGTTTGGGCCTCTTTTTTTTGGTTGGCAAACTGATATTACTCTGAGAGCTGCTGCTGCTGCCGCCCCCAGTCAGACTTGTGCTGCCGCCTCCGCTGTTCAAACCAAGAGACGGCCTCTTCTTCTTCTTGGGCCTCCTAGAATCTGAGTGGTTGGTACCTATGACAGAGGAATGGGAAATAATTCATCAGCTGTCTGTAAGTTGTACCAAAAAAAAAAACAAAAAAACAACAGAGTACCGAGTGTTCCTTCCTTACTGGCTTTAGATGAGGCTGAGTCAGTGGGGGAAATATCAGGGGAGTCCTCCCAATCCAGGCGGCTCATTAAGGTCTGTCCGTCTGGAATGTCAAAGCTGTCGCTTTCCAACACAGCGTCTGCATCAGGCAGCGTCGGCCTATTGCATGAAACCCAGACACAGGGTCGTTAATGCACACAAAGATACCAGTGCTCGGAGACTACCAGTGCCACTCCATTTGATCAAATTCATCTCTTTTGTGTGTTTGCTGCTGTGGGACACTACGGTTTGTGGTTGGACACTGCATCAGTGGCAAGGTGTTGAAGTGTTTGGCTTTTTAAACTCGACATGTTCACACTGTTGGAGTTACAGTAAAATTACTGGGGAAAAAAAGTACTGTGAAAACGCATAAAAGGATTTTCCTTGGGTGGTTTTCAGAGGAACATTTCATATTCCATGATTGATTGTCATTTTTGTGATAGTCTAATGTAAAAGTATAATTAAATACTGGTCCAAAGGTTTCACATGTGATGTGGGGAGTTAGATGTGACAAATTGGCAAAACACACTGTGCTGTTATAAGCACAGATTTGAAACATTTCCCTGCCTGACGCAGCAGTGTTCGTTCCAAACCAGAAACACCTCCCTCCGTACTATACTGACCTTTTTTTTTTTTTTTTTTTTTTTTTTAACAAGACAAGGTCACAGAACCCTAGGGAACCATCAACCAGAGCCTACGCATCACTTAACACCTGTTTTACGTCACGACGCTGTCTTTGTCCAGTTGGTGGAACATTTGTCCCTATACCAGTGTGTTCACACTGACTCTGACCAGCAGTGCTGCTCTGTGTGTGGCTGAGGCCGCCTGATCAGGAGGCAGCAAACCGAAACCAACAACACCTGCACCATGAGGGTCACAACGTGATTTTCGTTAAGTGCACTTTTTGAGAGGGGAGACGGGGCACACTCACACGGACTGCCCCAGGAGGATCACCCTGACGGCCCTCCTCTGTTCGTCCGTGTGCTGGGGACACCGCTGAGACCTGGTGGGACACAAGGTGGCATTACACATCCCTGACTGACGGCCCACCCACACCCACCACACAGCGTCACGCATCACCCTGCCCGCAAGGGGAGGTGGGCCGGACTGCTGCTAGAGGCTGTTATGTATTAGAGGTTGGTCACTGACGGAGTCACCGTGGTCTAACTCAAGAAAACGTGTTAATAGTTGGTGTGTTTTTGAGAACTTTGCAAAATTTGGTATTTCATTTTTTGTGTGAAGTCAATCTGATCCAGAAGAAGAAAATAAAGTTGCCACTTGTGTACCCCTGAGTTAGTTAGTCCCAACACACATGATCGTTTTCAGCAACAAGGGAACTGATCATGAGTTCACTTTAAGTTTTGGACAACATGTCTATGTGATTTAGTTACACACAGTGATGAAGACACTGAGCTCAGACAACAACAACACAGGTGTTACAGTAATTGAAACTATGCAGCAGCATCCCAAATGTGAGCAACACAGAGGCAGTAAATGGTTTTTTCCCACAGTGGAAAGGTTAAGAACTACTTCATGTTCATGTCAGATAATCTTTCAGTAATTACCTGGTACACATCTTCTTGGTGTGCTCAGAGATCACCCCACATTGCTGTAGAAACAAACACAACATGGATATCAATAAATGTAAAAGTAAAAATGATCATAAAGCATAAAGACCTTCTTTATTGGGCTCATTCCAGAAAGTTGCTCACCGTTGTTAAAAGTGTCCTGACTTCATCAGGGCCTAAACTTTCATAACTGATGCCAGTGTTATAGTTGTACTAAAAGAAAAGGGAGTACATCGATATCAGTATAGTGCACTGCACAATTCTTGACAAAGTGTATAATATGTTATAATTTTCGAGTAAACAGAAACAAAGATTTGTCACCTTGTACGGCTCTGAACTGACGCTGCTCCCAAGCTCGCCTGGAGAAAAAAAAATACAAACAAACACCCCTTTATCAGTAACATTAAAAGCTCATCTGAATTTGACAGAGTTTCCAAGTTCTCCAAACAAAGGACTTGGAAACTAAAGAGCAGTCACACAGACCAGCGGAAATCTTAACACAAATGTCACTTGCCATATTTCTATGGACACTATTGCACTAATAACTCAACTGGAAGTGATTTTTAGTCAGAGAATTCCCCTTCCCACGAAGCTTGGAACTGGTTTTGCACTAGCAAAGATCTGCCAGGCCAATGAAATCAGGCAAGCGCAGCGGAGTTAAATTTGCTCACAATAAAATAGCTCTGATTGAAAAACAGACTCATATCTAGATAACATATCTAGATATGAGTCTGTAGCTACAGCAAGCTAAAGTGGTGATGTAAACCTTAGATGAAAACTTCTTCCTCTACTGTCACATTTCCAGCAGATTCACTGCTCCACAGTAGTTAGAACTATGTTACGTGTGTAAATGTTTTACTGACTCTGATTGATGTTTTGGGCATGTAAACACATTCAGTATATCTTCTTAGATCCTCTTATACAGTGTTGCATGTCATTCAGGTGGACGCAATACTGTGCATGTAAACACAGCACACAATGACAGGTGTTCAGTAGAAAACTGTATGCAAGGACATCCTGAGTTGCAACACAATGACTGAAAAATGCTGTTGTCATTTACCCATTTTCAGATGGGTAGGGTACAAGAGTTCTTCACTAAAGTAAAAACTAAGTACCACACGGACTCACCATTTTTGTGTTTCAGAGATTTGGATCTTCTCGGTGAATTTTGATTCTGCACAAACAAATGCACTGTTAAAATGGTCTTACTATACACTAGAAAACATGTGAATTTGAAATGCTCGGATTAAAAATACCTTATCTGACTTCCTCTTCTTGGCTGCAAAAGAAAACACCAAGCGTGCTCATTATGTGAAATCAACGATCAAGGAAAGGTTTTCCCTCAATCATCTCTACCTTTAAATACAATGACTTTCAATTGCTCACCTTTTTTTTCTGCACCATACGACCAGTCATTGTCATTGAGGTCATCGTTGTCTTCCTGGTCGCTCTCTGATTTACTCATGTTATTATTGCTGGCTAACCTGTTAAAAGCAGAGAATCAAAATAATCTGATCAGACACTCATGTAAAACGCTCTCACTACTTCGTGTGAGCTGCCTCACATCATGGCTGAGCTGCCCAATTTTTTCATCCACAACATTTGTGTGCACCGTCAACGCTGCGTTAACCCCGCACGTGACGCGTGGCTCTTTGTAGTCGACTGACCTGCGGTTGGCGATGCGGCTGCTGTTGCGTCCCATACCGAGACATTTCTCCAAATGTGGAGCGAAGCGAGAAGCAGCTATCAACCTTTTGCAGTTAGGACACTCACACTCCTTGTTCTTCCACTGATTGTACACCTGCCCAAATATGTCCACTCCAGGCTGATCCACAATTTCTGTTAAAAAAGAAAAAAAAAGGCACTGTAAGCAAACACTGGCAAAAAAAAAAAACATAACCCAGAACTATTTAGAAGCAATGGCACCAACCAAACTCCTTCATGCTCTCTTGGTCCGTTTCATCCAAGAAGAAGTAGCCCTGTTTGACAGCACGATGTACCTCAAAACACAGGCCCAAACAGGCATCTTCCACCAGCTCAGAGTAGATGTCGTGGACCAAGGCCTGCAAAGTTAAAGGTATTAGCTCGACAAAACACCAATCGAATGAGGCGGCGTGTCTGCGCCGGCCACCAACAAGTGCCTCACCTCCAGCTTGGTGTTGTCTGGGCCTGAGAGGGGCATATCCTCCATTTTCATTTGAAAATCTGTGTTGGAAATCTTGGTATCGAGGTAATAAAATGCAGACCTGAGGGGTTCAAAACAGAGCGGGATGGTCACAGGGTTTAAGAAGGGCAAATCTGTCTGAAAGTGTGCAGATTATGAAACTGATGGAAAAATTACATACGTTTGAATGTTGTTAGCAAATCTATCTTCATCCTGTTGACAAGAAGAAAACACAGGCATCAGATGCTGGTCCAGATAGGTGTCGAGCTATGATTTTAATGAACAGCTTAATAATACAATTGTACACTACGTATTTGTACATGAAGTTATTTTTATGTTAATGCTGTCCAACTGCGCTCTAACCGGTGTCGCCACTACTGAGACTCTCTCCTTTACACATGAACATACCACAAAAATACCTTCACCAACGACTAGCTACCGTTCATAGAACATAAGCGCAGGTAATGGATGTTCGCAACAGTATTAACACTTTAACCGGACTAACGCTGCTTTTTAGACGTTAAGTCCTGCTACTCGGCTATTTTGACATGAAGGAACAACGTCTGGACCAATTAGATACTCAGAAACAATGTAGCGACGCTAGCTATGTTTTTATTTCATCAAAAACCCGTTTCCTCTTACCCTGTCATACCGAAAAGTCAGCCTGAACCGGGCACTTTGTCTGAGGGAGGCAGCATTACCGAGTCCGTCTACATAAAACACGCTACAAGGAAGAACGGGGTTCGGCTCCAGACATCGTTAATGTCGCAAGTAAAGCGAAAAAAAAAGCCCTCGTTAAAGGTGTTTGTTGTCGCAGGTGTCGGTTAGCTGCATTGACAAACCCGCTAGACACCGAGGAGGCCGACGGGGCGCGAGCAGAAAAATAAAACTACCGGCTTCCGGTTTAAACTCTTCAAAATAAAAGCCTCTCTCAGAGGCTGGCCTGTCGAAGTGGTGAATCGGAAATCAGGGTCGTCGACTCCTTTTTAGTTCAGGGGCCACATACAGCCCAATTTGGATTCAAGCGGACAGGACCAGTAGCCTAAAACCATAGTAACGTACAAATAACGAGTAAATTAGGAGAAATGTTTACATTCAATAAACTATGCTGTAAAATTGAGATTTAAAAAATAAAATTAAAAAGTTTGTTACTAAACAGTGGACAAATTAAAAAATAGAAGTAATTTTAATTGAAAGACCGCAGTCTATGTAACTTTGGTAATTTACTCTAGACTTGCTGTGGGCCAGATTAGACCTGGTGGCCCGGCTGGTTTTGACCTGTGGGCCATGTGTTTGATACCTGTGTCATAAATATTCAGCTGCAAAAGTACAAGTCACACAATATACATAAGGTCAGCTAAATAAATCTATAAAATTAATAATGAAAATTCTTACGCAGAACAATTTCTGTCTGTCTTATAAATTGTTGAGTCATTTACATTATTGACATAAGTGATACATATATTTGTTTTAAACAATGCATCCTGTTTCACAAGCTTGTAATGCTGTGCTTAAAATCGGAATCTGTGAATTAGCTGATAACCCTAACTGATAAATGTAGTATTTTTTAAATACACTGCTGAATGTACTTACAACAGTGCACTTACTGTACATATAAGTAAGTACATAAAAAATATACTCAAGTAAATGCCTACAAATACATATAGTTTTGGACACTGACTTGAATATTTTCATTTGATGCTTTATACTAGTGATAAAGTCATAGAAATAAATATTTCTTTGACGGCCATACTAGATACTTGATTTTAGATGCAAAGCACACGATCAATTTACTATATAGCCTACTGTAATAGATAGAAATGCTAAAACATAACTGAAGCAGTTAAAGTGACCACCTCCTGGACCAGTAACAATTAACCCCCTCAAATGCACCTGAAATAGTAACCCTGATCATAATACTTTATATAGTATTTTATTTTCTCTTGGATGGCTCTCTGTATCTGTTTTTTGGTTCTCCTACACCACTGTATTCCTGCATCAAAAATGTCTCCACTCCTTATTAAACTTGATGTAATGGCTCGATTTAAGGGTGGATCTTGTTATTTTGTCACAGCCTGTAACCTGCATGAAATCTTCTCTCTTGTATTCTTGTTACATCTACAGCTGGCGACAAAAATTCGTGGTTGCTGGGAGACCGAATCCAAGGCCCTTTTCGGGATTTCACTCTGAAGGTACAGCCCCCCTGCTTCCGCTATTACCGTCAGAATTGACGTAGGCTTTCCAGACATCAATAAATGAACACCGGATCTTCGCTCTTAATCTAGGATCAGTTTGTTGAGCCTGAGCAGACGAATGAGGTCATCGGTAACAACCATGCGCTATATGACCAAAAGTATGTGGACACTAGAACATAACATTACGTGGTTTCTGAGCATTACATTTCAACTAATTAATCCGTTGCTACAACGCCATCCTCAATTCTGGTTTCAGGCTTTCTAACCATGATGGCTGATATGCCCTGCCGTTTATCTTTGAGATATTAGATAGACTACAAGTTTGTCCCACTCTGAGTTGGGAAGGGCATTCATTTATGGACCAAAACTATGAAGGGGTAAGTACGACAAGCATTGTGAGCTGAACACCATCTGATTTGATGGAATCTGAGTATACACCTTTAAAGGCCACGATAATGTCTTATTGTATGCTTGGTCATGCTGCATTAACTGAGCTTGAGGCCATAGCACCTACCTAGACCAGACCAGGCTCTGTTGCTGTTTTCTCATATGAAGTACCTGTTCATGTTTGCTTAAAAAAAAAAAAAAAACTCCATTAAAGATTATTTTTTATTTGCCCAAATACTTGAACTACAAGGACATACTGTAAGAACACCCTCAGCTATATAAAACATCAAATTCTGTCAAATGATCAGCAGTACAAACTTGTAAAGCTTCGCTGTCTTAGATATCTCTATAAACCAACAAAAGGGAGAGAAGAAACAACTAAAACAGGTGAATTAACCAAACAATTCTCCCCCGTGAGTGAAAGACTCACTGGCCTCGGAAATCACAGATGAGGGTTTGCCAAATTAAAAGTACTAACAAAACAATAAGCACTCAATACAAAAACAGTATTTACAGAAAAGATTACAGTTCTTTTTTTTTTTTTCTTTTACCCCCTAAGTCCACTGGCAACTGAGGTCTTCAAATCCCTTTTACAGACTTTCACCAATCAGTGTCATCAATGACTTTCCTTTTCTCTCTTTTAGTTATTTATATAGTTCACGCTGGTTTTGTGATGAAATTTGTAAAGGTCAAAATCAGTCCATTACTAATAGGTTATTAATAGTTGCCATGTACTCAAATCTTTTTTGAGATCCAAAATGACATGAGTCTCGTCACCAATCCCATTTCCGGTAATTGATGACCAAAAAAAAAAAAAAAAAAAACCTTTGGGAGAAATGAAAAGGTTTAACAATATCTACATTCATGGTGTTGGTATGATGTCCCCACACAGGCACATACATGCACTCTGCAGTCACCACATGGTATGCAACATAACAGCAAGAACAGCACACAGTAAAGCAAATAAAACACACACGCGCACACACACACACACACACCCTCGTATATACACAGTTCTGTGCATGCATGCACGCAAACTCACACAGAGGGACAGATTTACAATAAGTGCACACTTTTTTTGGGATAAGCATCAGACTAAAACCCATACGGATTACAGTCAACACCATTAAAACTTCCAAGATAAACTTGAAATTGCAAACAGATGAAACCACTCAGACATCCTCAGTGATCCTTAATGAACTGGAACAAATCATTCAGCAAATAAACAACGGCTCCGCAAAGAAACGTCGATGATGTAATCACGGGGAGTAAGTGTTATCCCCTTAACAACTTGGACACTGCGAGGCCAGAACAAATTGTTGAATTAACCGAGTCGGGCAGGAACGTGTCAGATTGATGAACTGAAACTACGTGTATTGTCAGTTTTGTTAAATGTGCAGTGCCAGGAAAATATTCAACCCCTTAACCCGAGGACAGTGGATGGAATCAGGCTGCTGACTCTTGTTGACTCTGAGGGAAACCAGACTGTAGAGATGGATCTAAATGGAGAACAAATATAAAACTAGTACATTTTCTAATAAAAAACAAAGGTAACATAAGAAATTTGGCACTCTTAAAACGGTCAACATAAAAGTCTGTTTGTGCAAGAAGCACGTTAGTGAAGTACAACTTCAATCAAACTGAGGATTTATTTCTTGAAAGTTGCCATTTAGTCACCTCAGTATCTTCAGTAATTGTTTTATATATTTGCGCTCACTTTACATTAAATTGTTGAAGAGGAATTAAACTGAGACTCAGATTAATATTCCAGGCTTTTAAAACGTAGAAATCTACAATTTACCACAACTGTGACAATATTTTTTATGAGCACTGTCAAAAGGCCTAATCACATCCACTTTGATTAAATGTTGTAAAACAATAAAACGTGAAAAGTCGAAAGGGGAGGGATTGAATACTTTATAGGCACTGTCATCTTTTAAACGCCAACACGGGAAACAATTTTGTACTGAAATTTTCCAGCAACCAAAACAAAGAAAGAAAAAAAAAAGAAAAAAACAAATAAAACATTCATCATGGCTTGATTTTTTTCCTGAAAAAATACCACCTCTTTAAGAACCAAATCATAAAATCTACATCAAAAGCTGAAAACAGAACAACATGAGAACAATCTGGAAAATAAAAATTCAAGGAAACATTCTGAAGAGTGCAATTTTTCAGTACCCCGCACCCCCCTCCCCTCCCTAAAATGGCCCACCATGCTGTGTTCTTTGGCTCAACAAAGCCTGTTCACAACTCATGCCGCTCGTCTTCAACTAAATGTCAGAACGATAAAATAAACACGGGAGGGTAATTAAATACCCTCACATTAAAACTCTAACCGTAAACCAGTTAACCTGTTATTTGAGATTGGAACCGGTGGCAGAAATGTTCACAACATCACCAAACCAGTGGGATGCTGTTTTTGGTATCATATCAGTGGCCGTGAGACCGCCATCACACCGGGATAGGAGGGAATATTTTGGAGACAGAGGCAGGGTCCCTCCTTGAGTACAGATCACCAGCGCAGCAACAAAAAGTGTGAGTGTGTGAAATGGATGAGGCAATGTAAGGGCTCCCTCTGGTGGTGGGAGGAGAGCAGGGTTGGCACAGTGGCAGAGCTCCCTGGACTCTTGGCTCAGCTCAGCGCTGCTCAGTTTGTCTCGAGAGGACGTTGGCCTGTTTCAGTCTGAGTCAGAATCTGATGTCCCTTGTGAGTTGGACTCACTGCTGCTGTCCTCTGACTTGTTCTCTTTGTCCTCCGCCTCATCGTCATCTTCATCGTCTTCGTCGTCGTCGTCATCATCGTCGTCGTCGTCCTCCTTCTGTACACGAGAAAAGAAAATATCCTCAGTACAGTGTTCATCCTGTCGTTATGTTTGTATCCTAGCAAAGAAAGATGTCACTCACGTCTTCATCATCGTCGTCGTCGTCGTCCTCCTCCTCGCTGGATGAGTCCGCCTCGGAGGAAGCCTTCTCCCGCTCCTCCTCCTCATCATCCTCCTCCTCTGTGTCCTGTGAGGACAGATTGCCAGGTATTTAAAGTTTGCACAGCTGATGTATGACTTGTATGACAGTAAACAAATAAATGAGAATGAGCACTTACTGATTTCTTGGCCTTTGCTTTGGGGCCTCCTGGTTTTGCTGGATTTCTTCTTTTCTGAAATATTGAAATTGAGAAATACGCGTTATTTAAACACACAAAAGAAAGAAATGCTGATAAATGAAATGATTAACATTCCTGCACAGTTTGTTTTCAAAGTAATCTATAAAAGGTGACTTACTTGTGCATTATATTCTTTGTAAGTGTTTCTCTCTTGTGAAGACAAGCTCTGTGAAAAGAAGAAAGTATTTGTTAAATTACAGTTCTTCAAATCAAAAATATTTTGGCTATTCCTCCTTAAGACAACCGAAAACCACTTCTTACAGCGAGCCACTGTTCCAGCTGGACTTTGTACTGTCTCTGCTTCTCTTCTGCAATCTTCTTGTAGCGGTCCTTATCCTTCAGAGGCAACCTCTGCCAGCGGCTGCCAATCTCAGTCATTCGCTCTTTCATTGGGAGATGATTCAGCTCTCCATTTGAGAGCATTTCCTGAGAGAACTTCTGATATCCGTTTCTAGAAAATCAAAAGCCGAAAGGTTATATATAAATATATATCGTTTGCTTTTTTTCCATTTTCGGAAAAACAAGAAAAAACACATCTGTAACATTGCTATTCTCAAAGTTCGACTTTCTGAATGTGGTCCTTGTCCCAGTTTACACACAATGGAGAAAATTGAATAATTGTCCTCCTCCTCCTCCACACTAGGTGGTGATATGTGTCTTTGCAGCAGGTTAATAAGACCCCCTTTCTGATCTACCCTTTATGTCATAATGCGGCACACCAGCATTTCAAACAACAAGATTGTAAAATTCAGGTGAGATTATTTAATACTGCTGTAATTTTTTAAAATTACAGTTTTTTTTAATCTCCTCTGTTGCAAATAAAGTGCTCGCTAACCCTCGGGTGGTTCTTCTACTGGCAATTATGCTATAAGTCTGACAATATCAGAGTTGCACTAGTTTAAACAGGCAACAGGGGGAGCTGCGTTTTACAAACGTACGATGGTGGTTTCTTGGGTTCTCCCTCAAACTTCATCTTCTTCCCTGCAGGAATGACAGGAGCTGGTGAGCGCATCTCACACAGGTCTCTCTGTTTAGGAAAGATAAGTGAACGATTAGCTCTCACTGAAATTGTACACAGATGTTGAGGATTTCAAGGAAAATGCCTCTTACCTCATATCTTTTCTGGTCTTCTGCTGCCTTTTTGATCCACATAATCTTCTCTTTTTTCTCCATGGTGCTCCAGGTGTCTTCCATTGCTTTCTGTGCCTTTGGCCGGTCACTCTGCAAAGCAGAGGCTCACATTAAATGCTTTTGTTCATGGATTCACTGTTCATTTTATTGCTCAACATTTCTATTTTACTTTCATTCTAATGTTGTGATCCTTGTCAGAAGCTGTACAGTGTGGCTAAAACACGACTGCCAGATATTTATCCTTCTTACCTTAAATCTGGCCAGGTAATCTCCAATAACACTCTGCTGCCAGATGTCCTGTGCAGTCTTGGGAGGATCCGGCAGGCGACTACGATCCTCCTTCTCCTTCTTCTCTGACTCTGCTTTCAGGACCATTTCCAAACGCTTATACTTCTCCTAAATGATAGACAAGACAACCAGTACAGTCAGAAAACTAATTGTAAAGTTGCACATATCAGAACAGGTTGCCAGGCATGACATGCTTTGTTACCTTCTTCTTGTCTGGCAACTCATTCCACATGCGTGCAAGAAGTCTTGAGACGTCGCTGTCAGAGAGGTCTGGCCTTTCCTGGTGCAGTTTGGGGCGCTTCTCCTCAGAGAATATGAACATAGCTGAGATGGGCCTTTTGGGTTTCTCTGGGTTGACCTACAAGTTACAGGTAAAATGAGATATGGACTCAAAACTGTTTTTGGACTTGTTTGGCTAAACTGGGGACTTTGCAATGGACAAATGTACCTGGTATATTCTTAATCTTACCTTTGCTTTAGAGTTTTTCTTTTTGGAGGCAGGACTGCTGGCTCCACTGCTCTTCTTAAAACCAGGCTTCTCCTCACCCAAAACCCGCCGCTGCTCCTCTTCTGATAAACTCTGCGATGTCCAAACAATATAGACAATATACATAAAACATTTTCAACACAGGGACGTTAAAAATGCAGTATGAACCAAATAAAAACAAAGTTTGTTGGTGTGCACTAAGGTGGAGACAAAAATGAACACTTACACTGAGAAATCTGTTCATCTCAATTTCATACTCCTTCTTTCTCTGGAAAAATACACAAAAATGAAATTTTAGACCAAGTTTATGAACCTGACTTTTCAACTATGTGACCTGATGACTGAGAACTCACCTGTTCACAACGTTTTTGGTATGCGTCCTTCTCGTTCTGTTTGAGTAGCTTCCACCGCTGGCTGCACATCATCATGCGCTCTGTGCTGGGAACGTCCTTCATGCTCGACATGAGCTCGGCACAGAACATCGAATAACCATTTCTGGAAGCATTTACGCACTGTGCGTTAGTACTAACTCAAATTGGACAGTTCAAATGTGTATGTTGAATATTATTTGTAGGCGAGACTCACGGCGGTGGTTTGTCAGGTCTGCCGTCAGATTTGTCCTTCAGGTGCCTCTCTGCCTTTGTCAGGGTGGACTTCACAATATCCTCCTGTGTCATGTTTAACTCTGGGTGCTGCTGGATATACTCCCGCATTGTTCCCTAGAATGTTTAAAACGCACACACAGTTAACATGGATAAAAATGTTTGTACAGCCTTTGCATAATCTGTCACCATCCCTGTTTTCTTACCTCATACAGTTTCTGCTGTTCTAGGGACTTGGAGATCCATTTGAGCCTCTTTTTGTCAGACAGCTGCGTCCACTGTTTGCCAAGACTGTCCTTGATGTCTTTGGTGGTCGCCTGGTGTCAAAAAGGAAAGTTAACATCTCTGGGAAAGCATGCTTACAGTTAAGAGGCTGTATTCTACATTTTCACTCCTTAAGCTTACATCTGGGTGTGTCTTGAGGAAGGCCTTCTTTTCATGATTGTACCACAACTGTTGGGGCGTCTTGGGCTTCTCTGGTACATTTGAACCTTTCTTGGCCATGCTCTCCACAAGGTCTGGGTGTTCTTGCCTGTTTATATGTCACAGAACAATAATTAGCATAATTTCTGTGCTGCAGGCACAAACATATGTTATCACTAGATTTCATAATTGAGCAGTATTAAATAATCTCACCTGAATTTCATCATGCTTTGAACAAATGATTCCTTGTCACGTAAGAAGTCCTCAACATACTTTTTCTGTATTCACAAAAAAAGAAACAGTGTTTTGAAACTATATCAGAAAGCATAACCACTAAATGCAATAATCACGTCCTTTGTCTTTGACTGACCTTTTTTTTGTCGGGTAGCTCTCTGTATTTCTTGGAGAGGATTTTAGTGAGGTCCAAGTTGCTCATCTCAGGGTGCAACTTTGCATACTTGGCCCTCTTTTCCATAAAGAAACGGAAGTACGGAGTCAAAGGCTTCTTGGGGAAATCTGGATGTTTCTGTATATTGTATGGGAAGAAAGACATGAACATTGAGTTCCATTCACACAACTAATAGTCCATTAGTTCAACGAAATGTTGATTTTAACTTACCTTTATTTTCTTGCCCTTGTAAGGGTTCTTTATGTAGTCTTGAGCATCAATTATCAGTTCTGTTAAAGTCCTGAATTTACGAATCTGAGACAGAAAAAACAAAAACGTACGTCAACTCTGTGGAGAACTAAATTTGAACTTATTTGACTTAACAGGCTTGATGTCACTAAAATATTAGTTAAATTGTGTTACCTCTTTAGAGACCTCCTGCCACTTCTGCTTACACATCTCTGCGGAGAAGGAATTGAAAGCCACCTTCTGCCAGTCGAGGTGGGACTCTGACGTTTTGTATTTAGTCAGGTCTTTCTGAGGCAGGGCCACTTTCATGGCCTCCAGCAGTTTTAAAAGGTCCTCCTGTGCCCACACTGTTATCATTCAAAAACAGTAGGAGACACAAAATTATTCCAACTATCTCCCAAGATACACTTTGTGTCTGAAATGATTTACACCAGATAAACCTACCATTATATTTATGTGGTTAGAATATTGAGTTTTTGTTCATTTTAGTTTATTTTATACATCACAGTCATTCATAAGTTAATAATATGTTGTCGAAGGATTAATAGGCTTTTGTCTAGAAAACCTTGCTACAGTAGATAATAAAATATTACGCTATTAGATTTCCATGTAAAAAATGTGGGGCACAACAAAGCACCTTGGTCGTGGGTCGTTGCCTCCATTTCTCCATTCATTTGTGAGTGCACTCTGTCGGATCTACAAAAGAAACAAAAATAATGTTATTAAATGTATTCAGCGAGCTATAATGTGTACTTTCATACTTATCAACTACAATGAGAAAATAGTTATAAATATAGCAATTAATTTTATTTTTTTAATGTTTAACTTTCATATGATTTCTCAAATAAGTGTTTTCTGTGCGAAATAAAAGTGATGATTTGAAGTCACGGAATTTAAATTTGCCTCGACATAATGGTTTATGTTCATTACACCGCCCCTTAAACGTTTACGCTACATGGTGAGACATAGGCTATTGCTTGTGACGGCTTCAAATCTCAAATAACACTGCGGAGGGCTTCAACTAGCACAACTAGCTACGACAACAGGCGTCTCCGTCGAGCAAATTTCGCCCAGTCGGAATTTGGCGTATTAGCACTGTCCTTTTTCCACAACTAAAGTATCGTGGACACACAGGAGCGACCATTTTCTCGCTTTGCTCGCTCGGTAATGGAGGATTTTCAGTCGGGAGCGGAGGTTGGGGAGGATCCACGGAAGGAGGAAGCGAATGGACGTGGACGGACAGGCAGCTGTAGGCGACCAGCTGACCACGGACGGGGGGATCTGCTTTCGGTCTCCGAGAAGGAGGAATGGTAGCTTGGAAGCACTGCAGCCAAATGCGCCACTCGGCAGAAGGCGCCTCATCACCGACGGTCGCGGATCTAGCTCCGCCATGCGACCCTATAAGCGTCTCCTCGAATGTTAACTTAAAAACCTGAGTGAGGAACCCAAAATAATATTAGTCTGCCGTTAATAAACGTGTTTTAATTAAGATTGACGCGCCACATTATTCGTGGTTTTGGCGTTAGAAGGGGGAAACTGCGAGCACAACCTAGAGCATTCTTCAGCGAGGCGTAGCCGAGCTGTGATCCAATGATGGCGGCTGCTCGTTGTTCATGTTGTCCTTGATGGCCCCAGCTCAATGTGGAGTCCACCGTGTGACCTAGCTGCACTAAAACGATCGACTTTATGTAACTAAACGAACCACCATAGCCTACAAACGGGGCAGCTAAACAACAAATATGTTACATTTCATTAAAATAACTACATATGACAAAAAAAATAAATCGTTGCTGAGGCATTACAAGGACAACTGAACCAGCAAAGTGATGCTTAAATTCGACATTTTCCGATATATTTATAATCATACCGTTTGACAAAAATGTTTAAATACAAATCTTTTAATGTACTGATTGAAAAGAAAATTTGGGGTCCTACATGTCGAATTGGACCACATTTACACGTAATTGTGTTTACAACGAATAATTTGGAACACTTAAGGCTACAATATTACTATCGTGAAGCTACTTTTAATAGACGCCGCATAACGATGGAAAGCACACTTTTTACACACTAACAAATTGTAATAACGTCCGAGGCTGGAAGGACTTGCGGAGGCGCAGGAAGAAAGAAGAAAATGGAAAACATTTTTTTTTTTAAACGGACAAAACAGCATCGACCCTATTTCACTGAAGACTCCGTTGTTACAGTAATGTCTGTGACACTGTAGCGTTTAAGGCGTCTTAATTATTTTTAACTAAAGCCCAAATAAAACATGTTAACAACCGAGGTTGAGTAGCTACTGTGGCGCGAGAAACAGCTCCAGGTCCGCCATGCTTCAGCTCAGCTCTACAGGAAACCTACCGTGACAAGGTCCAATGGCGCACTGCAAACACAGAAAAACCGAGCTTAAAACTAGAGCCAGGGCGTTGCGGACTCCCTTCCCTCGGTCCGAAAACGCATAAGCGAGGACAAGAAGGCGGGTTCTCCGAGCTTGGTCGTCGGTGGTTCTGGGCTAGTCAGTGAGAGAGAGAGGGGGAGAGAGAGGGCGAGTCTCTGCACGGTGAGATATTAAACCGAGATCCCTGATGGCTAACCGAGAGAGGCGGCTGGCTGTTCCGCCAACAGCCGCATGGAGGTTTCGGCGCGGAAACAACCGTTTATTCCCCCACGCACATACCCTAGTCATAGCAAAAACAACCGAGTTTCGATTAAAGAAATTGTCTCGAAAGAGCCGTTGGGTGAAACTTGAAGAAAACCTCGTGTTTCACCGGGTCTTGCGTCCTGTTTCTACCCCGCTGTTTGGGACAAGAAATTCGGGTATGGCCGACCTCGTCTGTACCCTGCCACAGCGGTCGGTTTATTTTCGCTACCACAAAGACGCTACCGAGCGAGGTTCTTTTATGAGAAATAAAATCAAACTATAATCATGAATTTCGACTTTTATCGCTTTCTTCTGGTTTATTTATCGCGTACTCTGGTCGTGTTATGAAACCGAGCGGCTGTTGTGTTGGCTTACCTGCTTCACGGCGTGAGCTTCGGCGTCGCTGTGGAGGAAGAAGGGGAGGGTTGAACGATAGCCAGCACTGCGCCGTCGATCCCGGGCTCCAGTCCCCGCAGAGATGGTCCTTCCCCCCCGCCTCCATCTCACTCGCCGTCTCCCTCCACTCAACGCGTAGCAGCTCTCCCCTCGCCATCCAACCATTTCGCATCCACATTTTTTTGCACCGTTCTCGCACCGTTGAGTCTGAACACAACCGAGGGCGATTATTTCCACTCTCGGAGGCCGACCATGTCACATCTGCAGCCGAAGTTTGCACGGCGAATATTTTGATTCACAAAAGGCAAACTTGTATCAGTGTTTGTCGAATTTAATGCACATTTATAATCTTCCGCACTCCCTTAAATTGCTCATGAAATTATATATTTTTTTCAAAGTTTGTAATTTTCACTTATCAAGTGTCAATACTCTCATACTGTAAAAGGTAACTAGCTACGATGTCTACACGGCAGCGTCCGTGTCTGTTCACATTGCTCAATATAGTAAATAGTAAGCTGCCGTTTGACAGCTTCATTTTGGTCCAGCATGTTTTTTTTTCTTTTCAACTCCACCTTGTGTGTTTGTGGGCGGAACCCCGGGCCATCCAATCCAGTCAGTCTGATTCAACGAAAACAAATGACTTTCAGACGCTGGGCCTTGTTAAATAGTGCTGCGTTCAAACGCCGTAGGGGAAATTTGGGCCTCGTTCTACACGAAGAGGCACAGGCATCCAAACTGTTCACACGATTAACTGAGACTCGAGTATGGAGGTGAAATGAGCTAAAAAAAAAAATAGTGAAATAAGTCAATGCATGAACAAATGTGTAATATTTCACATTGTAGCTAACATGTTACTGAAAATATGTACAGGCCTTTCGCGCAGGTTTTTAATTTATAAATGTTGGCCTTCAAACGTCTGTAATTGTAATTGCATTATTTATTGACTTGATTTGAGTGTTAAAGACCTAGAATTGGCTTTAGGAAATAAAATAATACCTTTTTTAATATGGAAAGTGCTGAAATGAAATAGGACCAGAAATAGGGAGAAAAGTACATGTTTTTGACATTTTTCTTTTATTAATGTGTCACTGATAGATGTGGAATGTAGATGTATTATTAAACCAAAGTGAATCAGAAATGAATGAACAAAATAAGACCAGAAATAGGAGAAAGAAAGGTAGTCATTAGCTCACATTTTCCTATGTTGTTGTTAATGTGTCACCAAGTTATGTGAAATGTCGATGTAATATATAACCAGAGTGTATCAGAGTAAATCCTTTTTTATGCTTGGTTGCTATGTAATCATCTGATATTTACATTGATGTATACACATGATGCACCTCAGAACAAATTTTGAACAAGAGAACTGTATATCTATTGTTGTCATCTTTTTATTTTTAAAATGCACATTTATCCCAAATCAAGCAAAGTTCAGAGTATGTCAAGGTTGTTTTCAGTTAGTAAGTTTAAGTTTATTTAATTTATTGCATAGTAGCAACGACAAGTTGTAATTTACATGATCTCCGCGAAGGCAGCATGCAGCTGAGTGGCAGACATCATGGTCCAATCAAACACCCTGTATTTTTTAGTTTGAGGAGCCTAAAATGAGTGAAACCAACCCTGAGGGTGAGTGAGATGTTGTGTTTCTTCGTGAATTTATAAAAACAAGTACTTTGTAGGCTGTTTTTTATTTTTAATAAAGAGAAATCCAAAGCATGTACAGTGTTTCAAGCACACAACATCAACATCACACGTAACATAAGATGTATTACGCAGGATACATTTACAAAGTAGTATTTTTCCTGGTCAAATGACCAGAATAACAATCGCTTCAAACAATCATGTCTCATCATCAACTAACTATCATTACTACTCATTTTATGATCACGAAAACAATTGGAAGTCTAATATAAGTGCATGTTTCTATACATAGCCCAACTGAACGGAACACACTAATTTGTTCCATAAACGATACACAACAACAAGTTAAATAGGCAAAAAGTAAGAACTGAAAACATTTCAAAAAACACACGTAATGGTCCCACATAATTCATGATTTGTGCAGGTGTAGAGAGCTGATAACTTTAAATTTGCTTAAGGTGAAGTGAGATTACGTTATAACGTAGGCAGATCTTTAAAGCCATACTGTAGTAAGATAGTAAAAGAAAAAATCTTGCATAAGTGAGAAAATTACTTCTCATTATTTAAAAAATAAATAAAATAAAATAACATAATAATAATAATAATATTTTCCCTGAATCAAAATACCACCCTGTATTTAAGAACATAAATAGCCAATGACAATACCTTCATTTAAAAATAAGGAAGCATTTTAGTAATGTCAACACTAATGCCACATTAAAAGATGAAATAATAAAATATGTGAAAAGGGCAGGTCCCTAAAATAAACTAAATTCTAAACTCAAATTCAGCTGCAGATCTATGAATCTGAGAAATGACAGGTAATTTCTGAAAAGGAACAGTTTGAAACTGCAAGGAAGTGAATTTCACCTGATTGTTTATGAAATGAATACTAATGCCATGGCAATGATCCTGGCAGTGGTTACACACAATCATCCTCATCCTCGTCAAATGTCACTTTGGCGTCATCTGCATCCAGCTGCAACAAGAGCACCTCCAGTTACAACACAGAAACTCCTCATATAACATGATGGTGTGTGAATAATCTTTGAATGGAACAGAGTACTTACACATTTCATCTCCTTTACAGAGAAGAGCCTGCCTGTCATGAACATGCGAAGTGGGACGGTGAGAATGAGAACAAAAGGCAGAGCAAGAGAGAAGGGACTGATCTTCACCATCCAAAGGATAGCCAGGCATATAAGCTGGATCAAAGTGAAGAAATGCATCTTCATGGTCTGCACCTGAAAAAATAACAATGCAGGAAGGAGTCAGTGCAGGGACTTTAAGCCAAAAACTAACATGAAAATGCGCAAAATATTGGTGTATAGTGTGCTCAATTACATGGAGCTAAAGAGGACTTATTTTTCACACAGTTTCACACAAGTATTGAAAGCTTCTTTTGGAAGAAACAGCATCAAAAACAGATTAATACAACATTCAACACAAAGTAGGAACAAAAGTGATGACAATAAGTATATTTTCTTGTTTTACATGGTGTATAAATTTATGATGCATTTCTTAAACAACATAAGCCTGTAGCACATGAACATGAATAATGATTAGTAACATAAACTGGAGGATAAATACCCTGGTGGCATAAGCATCAGAGGGATGGTACTTCTTGGGAGTGATCAGCAGAAGCATCCTGTCCCACATCTGGATACCACTCAGAGAGGTGATACCCATGTACAGGAAGATACCAAACAAAGCCGTCATAGGAATCATCTTCAGTATAGGCTCCATGAAAATAGAAACACCTGATTGAAAGACAGTGGGTTATTAGAGGGAAAATGGTTATTTATTCTTACTCTGCTGTGACTCTTAAAGCTCTATAGATGGCAGCACCTACCGACCATGATGGCCACAAAGATACCACTGATCCTCTGCTCAATCACTTTCTCTATCTCTGGTTTGGGGCCCTTGGACATGACAGTGAGAGCGTTGGCGTGGGTAACAGATCGCACAGTGGCAGCACTCAACCAGGGCACCCCGAAGAGAGAGGAGATCCCTCCCATGGTGACCAAGAGGAGCAGGTCAAAATGAAAACCAGATCCTTTCACCATTTTCCTCTCTGGTTTGCTCACGATCAGCCTAAGATCCACAGAGAGCATTGAAAAAAAAAACTTGCATATTAGCGAAAAAACAAAAAGTAAGTTGGTGATGTTATAAATGACTTTATAAAATCACTCACGTAGTAATCTGGGACTCAAGGAAGATGAGGATGAAGACAAGCAGGGCAGGCACACAGCAGCCGGCCATCATCCAGATGGGGAAAGGCTTCTTTTCTCCCATGGGGTTGATGAACCAGCCTCTGATTTTAGGGTCGGTCACTTGAATGCCTTTTGGCACAACCAGTTTCTACAAGGAGACAGAGAGCTCATTCAGAACACAAATGGAGGTAGTACTTCAACCTTCTTGTAGGAAATTACTGCAAGTAATGCATGTATTAATGCATCATTATCATTTGTTGTCTGTTGGTCGTTGCTTTCAAAGGTGTGGTTATAATAGTGTTAACCCCACGAGGGTGTGCAAATTCAAAAGTTTATTGGTGAAAATGCGGTTTCTTCAGTGTGTGTATGGATGTATTTGTTCTGAACCATAGTTTGCACCAACAGACTGACACATTTTTCCATACACTCTATTTAATAGACATAGATGATTTTAATGCACACAGTATAAGCTTCAAAATGTACTTCTTCCACAATACTTACCTGAGTGTAAGCATCTTCAATGCAGATATCCACAGCGATCATGATGAAAATAGAAATAGGGACTCCGAAATCTCCAATCAAACGACGGAGCTTGTGAGACAGAGAGCAAATAATATACCTAGGTCAAAATCACAGGACCTACTTAAAGGGTTTTTCATTCAAAATACTTGAGAGCCTGTTCAAAACTTGATCTTACCGGGCCAGGGAAATAATGACCACTTTTAAACTGACGGAGGAAGTATGCAATGAAGAAGCAGCCAAACATCAGGCACATAGACAGCAGGGCAGTGTTGGGGTACGCCCTCTCAACCTCCAGCTCTTTAATGGTGTGATTGCCATAATCGTCGACCACGATGTGCTCCTTTATGATGGGGTGGAAGGGGTTATCCAGTGAGTCATTCAGATGTTCGTAGTTCAGGATCAGAGGGTGGGTTTTGAAGATCTGAAGAAGAAGAGGAAGAAAGAGTAAGACTCAGCAAATGAGACAGGTGTGGTAGTGGCCACGGGAAAAAAAGATCTCTGTCGTGTGAAATGGATGGAGGGGTGAGGGAACCTTGATGAGCTTATTGAAGGTCTCATAGATGAAGATGAGAGAGATGAGGATGGAGAAGATTTCTTGGGTGAAGCGGCTAATGAATCGGACCAGGAAGCTACCTTCCACCGCCACAATAATGATCACGATCACTATCAGCCACATCCCCACCCAGATGCGGCCCACAATGTATTCAATGCCTTGGGACTTGCAGAACTACCGTAGAAAGGAAGAAAAATGTTAATGAGGGACAGTAGCTTCTGAAGGTGCATTTCAGTAGTCTTGAAAACCTGTACATACAGAGTAAAAAGCTTCCTCAAACACAAGCAAGGGTCCAGAGAAACCAATGACAAGGACGGGCTGGGCGGCAATCAGACAGAAGATGACACCCTGGATGCTGGTGGAGATCATCAGCTCCGATACGCCCATATATTTTTCTGTTTTGTCAGCTAGGGGACAGACATCAGAGAGAATTAATAAAAATGTTTGGTTAGTGAAGTCCTGCAAACAAATCAGCAAAATCAGACATGACTCGTTTACCCAGAAGCCCTCCAAAAGTGATGGCTGGAGACAAGGCGGCAAAGTAGATGAAGATGATGGCAGCAAGGACCTGGGGGTTCAGAGCGTCTGTGTAGTCACTGATGTAGTGGCGGTAACGGCGCTTTATGTCTTTCACCATCCCGCCAAAAGGATACCCTGTCCGGGCTAGAGGGTCCTCCCTCGGCTCCTCTGGACCTTTGTCAACTAAATTGGAAAAACAATAATATCAACTTTAACACTAATCACTCTAAAACAAGTTTCATTCTTGTCTCTTCTCTCCTGTCTTGTACAAAGGACTTAGGTGTTTATTCCCACATGTAAGTAAAGGTGGCCACTTAGGAATTAAAACATTAGTTTACACTGCTGGGTGCTACAAAATGCTGACCTATGACCCTGTCTCCAAATGCAAGGCGTGTATCACAGGGACGGAGTCTATCACGCAGCATCTTCTTCTGGAAATCAATTACTGGCTCCAGCATTGCCATATCCTGGATCTCAGTAGGAGGAATCACAATGCTGCACTCCATGAAGTCAGCGATGGCATTGGTCAGATCTTTGTCAGTCTCGGCCAAGTAGGCTTCCAGACAGAACACCTGTCAGAGCAGGGATACAGAAAGCTTTCATTCGCCCGCACCAAACAAATTAGGATACCTTTTCACAACGTTCCCTACTTTTTCCCATCTCTCTCACCCAGTCAGCCATCAGAGCACCCATGGCACGGCCACTTTCAGTGTAGTCTATACCACTCTGGCTGGGGCCCACCAGCATGAAGACAAAGCGGACGGGAACAGAAGACTCCAGAGTAGACTCCATCACCACAGAATCTCTGAGTCTGACAAAGGCCACCACTGGTTTCTGCAGGAAGTCCAGGACACCTGTAGAAAACGCATAGTGTTAGCTAGATATCTTACAAACATACAAAAATATGTCAAATAATTTGCACATACCTGAGAGGACAATTGAGGCCTCCATGTTGTCAGAGCAGTCTCTCTGCAAAAAGAAGTGCAAGCAGTACAATTAATGTCAGCCGAGTTATGTTAATACAAAACTACAAAATTGACGAGTGGGTAAAAATGAATACCTTCTTTGTTACAGAAAAGGTCTGCATCTCAATCTCTCCAGAAGGAGTTATCACAGGCCCCCCAGACTGACTGGAAGAGCAAATAAAATAAGAATAAACTGCGTGCTGAAAACATTTTTAAGGCATTGTCATATTTCAGAAGAAATGGGGACGGTGCCGTGGCTTACCTGCGTTTCATCAGTAGAGCTCTCAGCAGAGCATCTCGATCACCAGAGCGGATCTCGTCCTTGTTCAGCAGCTCATCAACAACTTTCTCAGCAATAGACGACAGACTGCCGGCACTCAGGTCAAAGAGGACAGCGCCTGAGGATACATTAAAGGCTTGATCGATGGTCTTAAGCATTTATATCCGACAAATTACAAAACAATTCCATTTTAATCACAAATATACACTGGTAGCTGTCCCTTCACTGTTCCATATTCACCTCTACTCATGGTCTTGCGGAGCTGAATCAGACTTTTAAAGGTGAGGTAGGAGACGTGAGACTGGTCCCACTTTCCAGTACTGGGGTTGTAGTTCTCCTCATAGCCCACCCAGCGACTAGTCTCCTGCCAGGTGCTGCCCTGGAGCTCATTCAGCTCCACATATGCCTGAGGTAACACAGTGTATTTTAGTGTTAGTTACAAACCCACCAACAAATTATGGTTTATTTGAATGAATATTTAAAAAGAATGTGGACTAACTTGGGCGTCCCCTCTTGTGGTGGCGTTGGTGTTCACGTTCAGAAAAGCTGAAATAAAGAAACAGAGGGGTGATTGTTTTTTGCACACATGTACTGCAATTGGCTCAAATCCCTGCATAGACTGAATTTACCTTCTGAATTGCTGGGAAGGACGATGGCCTGCTGGGGTGGCTCATTGTCCTCCTCATCATCATCCTCCCTCCTCTCAAGGTCAAAGAAGCTGCTCTGACCCGGTGAAGTCCTAGCGGTGAGGAGAAACAGAAACATGAACTAACACCAAGGACAGAAACAGGAACGTCCACCAGTTCCTTCAGTCAACCTGACAGAAATGATGCAGCTCTTTCGATTATTTTGGTCATTACTGTGTCTCTGAGCAAACTGAATTTTAAGCTTTAAATAAAATTGGCAAATTCCCTAAAATTCATCCAGTACATGTGAAGTTGTCGCTCTTTGTTGAGTTCTGTCATAAATCATTTTGTGTGCATGGCCACAAGATGGCAGGATTGCTCAATCTGTTGCTCTGCTGGTTTCTTATCAGTGTCTGACCTGGGCTTCTTTCAGTCCTGAGTTTAGGTTTTCATAGTAGCGTTCTTTCTTTCAAGTTTCCACTCACTTAACTTTAATCTGAGCATGGTCATGACTCTCATATCACATTTGCATTAGATGGGGAGTTATGGATTTAGGGCAGATAATTAATAGGATTTCATTTGGAACCGAGACATTTATAAGTGCTTAACTGTGTGAGTTCTTGTAATATGTATCGAGGCATTTTTCCAGTTTCCATATTAGAAACATAATCCCAACATTTGCCACTAGGGGGCAGCAACAGCCATAAAAACAGCTGTTATGTTTCTGGTCACCTGATGAATATGAGACCGATTTTTACTCTGCTTTTAGCTCAGGTTTGTCCACCATGAGCCACGCTTTGCTCAGAAGCGCGTCTGTTGTTGTCAGTGGTGGGCATGCAGTGTATGCTGGTGTTTTCACTTTACACGTCTGCCCGCTGTAGATTTGGATTTTGATATGGTAAAACCAAAACAATGTGCCGAAAGCAGCTAAATGTTAACGGTAAGACAAACCCACTTTGCTAAAACACAGATTCCTTGATATGGAAATGAACTCACAGTCTCAGTGGAGAGGGGAAGGCTGAGTCATTGTCTTCATATGACATGTCACTGCCCTAGATAAGAGACACATTGAAGAAGAAATGGCATCAAGTCAATGGATACATTTATATCGCAGCAAGATTGATTGGAAATGTAAAAATCCTCCTTATAAACAAAAAAACTGTGCCACATCATTAACATCCCTGGCAGCAGCAGTAGAGCTCCACATTTTAAACTCTTAGTCTCAGAATTAAAACAGAAAAAAGAAAGAAAGACCAACCTCCTCAAAACAAAGATGGTTTTCCATGGATGTTGATTGTCTGTCCTTGAACGTTCAGTTACTTTTATGCATTCCCTAAGAAAGAGAATAAACTAATTAACATAATGAAATAACAAATAATCAAAGTAATGAATGGTATTTAGGGACAGCAAATGAGCATTACATTTTAATTCACGGTTCACTAGGCGTTTTGACATATCTTTAATGCAGACAGGTACGGCACCCAAAGCACAGAATTTTGTTTACTTGGAAGTAACATCTTTGTCAGCCACAGACTTGTTCACAATATTTTTTAGGGCACCTTTGATGAAGATGCCGCCATCTACCATTACACAGCCACTCTCAGTTTGTCTGCAGAGCCGCGGCTCAGTGCAGATAATCAACCAGCCGTTGAGAACGCCAACTACGTTATAGTTCAAATGGGAGACGCACAGGGCCTTATCTCTGAGTTACACCCATCTTCAAGGGACCTCTATTCTTCTTGGTAGTAGCGCATTAGAAATGACATTCTATGCAGACTGTGAAGCTATTGTAACATGAAATAATAGAGAGTAAACACTTTATCAGAAAGAAATGCATAGTTGCATAGTAATAGTCATGGTAATAAATGCATAGTTCTTATTACTGGACACTCTTTGGATTTGATTTCTATTTCTAATAAAAAACAAGCAAACAAAATGGACAGCCTTGACTTTTTTTTTGCAAACTGAGGTTTGAAAATGTTTGTTGAATTCATGTTTTGCTTTACAACTGCTTAGAATGAGGATACAGAGTGATTACCAGTCATTCTTGAAACATACAACTCTACAGATAATGGCCACACCCTGCCAACAAATTATGTTGGGGAGAAACTGATATTTAGTTTAATTTTCCCATAGCCATGAGAACATGCATATATTTTAAGACAGAGCTAGAATAAGCAAATGATATATCATTACCTAATATACTACTATACTACTTTTTACTATATAATATAGTAATAACTGCAACAAACTATAAAAATATTCTTGAAAAGGGTTATTGATGTATCACTTGTTCAAATCAATTTGTAAAAGTTGTTTTAAATGTTTAAGACCAGAATTACATTGAATTAAATGAATGAAAACACTCTTAACTCTGGCCCTTATCTTGCTAACATGATAGAGACCTGAAAGGTTAGACTGTCCGTCCTATTAGGGTACATCATATAGCCATCCTGTTTGCCCTTGACCCTTTAGTCCCGCAGTGAGAAAAACGTGTCCGGCCTCTGGCCTGAGGAGGCCACACCCTTACCTGTATGCAGGTACTCCCACCTGGTCTCCAGCACAGGAAACAGGACAGTCACTGTTCTGTCAGCCTCAACGAACCCCGTGACGAAGTGAGCCAGGACCAAAGAAATGATGAGTACAGAGAGAAGTAAAGAAGCGGGAACACCCATACGAATCTACGTCGACCCGCAGAAGTGTTGGACCCCACGATCACGCTGGTTGCTGAGCAACCCGGCGAGGGGGTGGGGTCTGTGACAGACAAACATCCCTATCAGACACGGACACCTTGACACAGGGGTATCCCAGCCCTTATTTGCTTGCTCCTCCCTCTTAGCGTGACCCAAGTCTGAGCCCCAGCAGGGACTTTGAGAAGAACCTGCAGGCTAAAGTTGCCCTCTCTGAGGGGCACCCATGGGCCAAAGAGGGTAGAGAAGGGGGCAACATGCAGTATCAGGAGAGCATCTTCCTACGTCATCGTGTTTACGTACTGGGGATTCCCTCATGATGGGAGTGGGGGGTGGTAGATGCAAGTGATATATGTGAACACATTAAACTTTTGTCATTAGAACCCTTAAGCTTATTTGGCCTGTCTCTAGTATATGTAACGCGGCAGAAAGAGGGCGAGGCATCCTCCGAGGTGGACGCTGGCAGCTGATGTGAGATACTGGCACAGACTGGTGTAAGGGCGAAGCAATGAAGGCTGATACAAACTGTAAAACAACCAAAAAATCAGCATAAAAGATGAAAACATTAAAGCTCATAACATCTGAAAGGCTCATAAAGTGCAACATGTGTGAGTGCATTACGGCAACTGTTTGCTTCTGGCCTCTGGATTCAAATCAAACAGGCAGTCTTAAAGGCATTTGAAAAGAAAAAGGTAGTCACAAAGTGGATCATGACTGGGATCATTGATGAACCTGCATGTCTTTTTGAGGACTTCAATATCAGTTCAGAATTAAGATGTGTCACTGTATTTGTCCAGTAATTTTAGAGCTGAGGTCAACAGCAACTTGTTGCTTATTTTGCTCCATTACTCCGCCTCTTGTCTAAGCAGCACTTCAAAGGCCTTTTTTTTTGTCTCAAAGTCTTACAGAAATAAAGAGCTTACATGCTAAAGAGACCTTTTCACAAAAAAACAATTTGTCTTCTGAGTAGGCATTGCAATCATAAATTTAAACACATCCTACATTCATTTCAATTCAATTCAATTCAGTTGATTTTTATTTATATAGCATCAACTTCAATACAAATTGTGCAGGAACTCAGCAGACTAAAGTCTTAAATTCCACATGTCTGATCAATTCTTTTACTTCCAGAGTAATCCCAATAATCTTCTCCTTCTCATTATTTTCCGTCACTAGCATTTGCTTTGCAGCCCTTTGAACGGTCTCCAATCAGAATCAGAACTGTCTTTATTGCCACATGTGTTTGCACATAAGAGGAATTTGATGCCGTGCATGGTACAATAAGAACAAGAATCCAACAGGTTCTGGAGAGAAGGCAGATTGCAGCCAATCAACCTCTCTGCAGAATGAATAAACATCTACAGTGGTGGAAAAAAGGTTTGGACACCTTCAAATTTTACACAATCTCAAATATTATTGTAAAATATTTGCAGAAACAGCTATTTTGTGTGTTTCAGAAGGTGTGGCTGCATTAGACAGACACAAATGCAAATTACATTTATCTTGTTTATTGTTTAGAAACAAAAACTAACAAAACTGAATTCTTGACAGTTTCAATATCTCAGTCCTCAACATTGTCTCAACAGAGAATGTGTTCAAAACTGAGCCATCAAATCATCAAATTAATATTTAGTTCTCCTGCCATTAGCAGCAGTAGAGCTCTAATCCTGGCTGACATGTTCTCGACGGAACAGTCCATGTGCAGAAGGGAGCATGTGAGTTTGAAGAATGAGTTCAACGTGCCATCACAGACAGTGAGATGACCAACACCAGCAGCACTCATGTATCCCCAAACCATGATATTGCCTCCTCCATGTTTGACAGTAGGTACTGTACATGCTGGAGATAATGCTTGGCCTGGCCTTCTGTGTACCCTCACATTAGCAGGAGGAAGATGAAGCTGGAAACTGGATTCATCTGACCACAGAATCTTCTTCCAGCTCCTGACTGTCCAGTTCTTGAATGCTTGGGCCCAATGATGCCGGGCTAACCTCTGTCTCTCATTGATCAGGGGCTTCCTGACAGCCTTGTAGGACCTTAAGCCATGATCTAAAAGTTGACCACGTACAGTGTGGGTGGAACACTGGACACCAGGGTTTGACCGCTGCTGTTGGAGCTCCTGTGATGTCATTCAGTGGTTTTCATGCACATGTGGATTAGGATGAGGTCATTTCTTGCTGTAGAAACCCTTGGACGTCCAGATCTTGGTTTGTCTTCCAAGCTTCCAAGGTTCGTCTGTGTTTCTGCAGAGGATCCAACTGCTGAAGGACTGCATCTGCACTTTCTGGTGATTTGGAGGCAGCTGAACCCTTCCTGGCTGAGAATCTGTATCTATCATGTGAATTCTGACAACAGTTCCTATGTGAGAAGTTACTTAAGTCACAACAGGGATACGTTCCTTGCTGGTAGATGAACTGAAGGACTCCAGGGCCCCAAAATCACCTCAATGAACACTGGTCCCATTTTATTACATACACACATTATTATTCAATGTATGTGATGTGAGCGTCTGTCCTCCTCATGCCTAAAGATCAAGCTTGAGCCATGACTTTGATGTTAAGGAGTTCATTATTAAAAATGGAACGGAACCCTAATTAACATTGTCATTTAACATTTCCTATGTTTCTTGAAGGCATTAGGTCATTTAGCAGTAATATTGCTAGAAACATAACATAATTTTCTTTTCAGGTGCTGTTATATATTGATATCTTTGGTAACAGGTGTTTTTTTGTCAGATTTATTAAGGTTAAGTTCATCAAAGAATCATTGTTATGTATTTAACACTCAAGAAAGGATTAAGAGTGTGGTCCTGGAATTAAGAAGCTAAAAATTCAACCTTGTGGTTGATTTGGAGATGTTAATATTTTCCACACAGAGACACAGTATATACACTGCACAGTGGAGCAGCGGGCCCCAGTTAAAGACACTGTGGTACAGGACTGTTATCACCAATTGTAGACGCTATCTGCTGCGTCCATGTGTCTTAACATACAGTATAGAGACACTCCCAGTCTTCATATAGACATTTCATCCAAACACACTTCTCAAGAAACAAGTCTTTACGAATCATTTCGAAATATTATGGAAAAATGCCAAGTGCAACGTAGCAATTATCCAAAATTTCAAACTTCACCTTGGTTAAAAAGCACAAATCTTTACGATTAAGCAAGATTGTAATTAGATTGAAGAATATTGTAGTTTTAGTCTACTTAATAATAAACTATAAGAAAAAAATAATCTCTAGTTGGCTAAAACAACAGAGGCTTTGTACTTTATTATATGTGACTTGAATGTTAAATATAAATTGTCACACCAAATCCATATGCCTACAGTATATTAATCCCTATCAATATGAACCACCTACAGCATCACTGGTCAACTAGTCATCTCTAGGCAATGAAGTATACATATACCTGAATCCGGAAAGGTCAGTCTACTTTGGACAGTCTGTGAATATACTCTTAACTTTTTATTGGAGGACTAACTGAGGCAGCACACATGCAGCTCTATCAGCATTACAACAAGCAGGCTGCTGAGAGTTATCATGGACGGCCAGAGGCAGCACCAAAGACCCACCTAGTCACAGTGTGGCACGCACGGCCACACAACATATTCTCTCCTAAAACAACTTACTGCATGGTAGTCTGATAACCATCTTATTGCGTCCATAATCAAATTCAAAACAATAAAATTACAATTTCAACCTTGCAAATCAGATTTTGCATGGTGGTCAGATCCATAAATAGTACACATAACCTTTTGTCTGCTTAATGGTTATGGTTCAGAGCTGCATTAGTATTTGAATAAAACACACACACACAAAGGAAGAGTAACCTTTTATGTGTGTAACTTCAGAAATACAGCGTAGTTTCTCTTAAGTAGATATCAGTGTGCCAGTATGGTTGACAGCTGAGATACCACAGGCAAAAGACCCCAGCTAGCAGCATTCGTTGAGTTATTGCGCCCCTTAGTGTAATACACAAGAAATTACTTGTCTTGTTTTACACCTACAGACTTCATTATGATAAATATCTGCAGAGTAATGCAGATATTTATGCAGGTCAAGTTATGAAAGCCATGATTTTGCACAAATTCTTTACCATCCTGACTTCCTGTTTGTTATTGACAGAACAAATTACTTAACATTTTATGTGACGGGGGAAAAATGTTTTCTTGATATTTGCAGTTCATTTCCTGATATTTGCAGTTCATTTCCTGGAACATCACCATCCATGGAAATGTTGTGAAACCAGTTTATATAACAATTGTTACGCAGGCAGTTGACATAAACAGAAAATCCTGTTCAAGGTGTGCTGTGTTATAATTGGCCGACCTTCCTCAAGGGCTCAAGGCACCAAAGGAGAAGCTCTGCGTTGCATGCGAACACACCCACTCGGGAATTGTTATAGGCGTGGTCATTTAATGATCATTAACTCATTCTTTTGAGTGCGCTCAAAACAAGAGACTGTGACGAAAGCTTAAATAATCACGACCTTTATTTAAACAAAGAAGATTTTTGGAAAAAGTAGTCTGCATCTCATCACGTGAGCCTGACAGACCAGTGGGTGATGGCCTTCAGGGGCACAGCTGATGACTATGTGATCAATTTAAATTACAGTGAAGCGTAACAAACAAAGCAGAACAACCGTTTTAACCCAGGTTTTTGACAGAGCTCAGGGACCGCCCACCACAGCAGCATTAAAACAGCTCACGGTAGTGGTTATTCCAATCTGATATGCATAAAGAAAGAAAACTATTTCAACATTTAATTTTGCATTTGGCCATGGCAAAGGACACCATGGTGCTATTCACAACCCGTAAACCCAGAAAGTTAATTAGTAACCGAGGATGCAGCATAGAGTGGAATAGAGACACCAAGAGTCTTCCTTTACTATTTTAAAGTTATGTGCAACTACTTCCTACTGCTTCCAGTGAACTTGGTTGAGAGCATATGATGCGTAAGACAAGAATACAAATTAAGAGATTAAGAAAATAAAAGTGAGCACCCTCCAACTCATCTGCAGCATCTTCTCACCGTCTCTGCTCCTATAAAAAGGAAACTCCAGAAACGCATTCATCATACTACAGCCTTTTCATTTTAAGCTATGGTAATCATTAATAGTCTGGAGCACCGCAATGGGAACAGAGAGAGGAGCCAGAAGTCTGCTAGGGGTAGTAGTGCTTCCCTGATGGTTAAAGTAATGTTACATCCCAAACTGGTTTAGCAGGGTGTGGATGAACCAGAGGCAGCACTGGTATGTCATGGCGCTGCTGATGTTGAGGCAGGACGGAGACTCGTTCACATGATGACGCATGGCGGCCGGCTTTTGGTGATCTTCTGCGGGGGTTTTCCATCATGGGCTTGCTGAACTGCATCCATGATCTGCACCGAATTAAAACAAACAGCACTGCCAACACCGCTGCGATTTAAATTGTAAGGACAGTTTGTGTGTTACTTACGTCGTCCTCGTATGGGAAACCACCCGTCTCGAGCTTTGAGAAGATCAGCTGCCCGTTGATTTGAATCTCAAAGCTGCCTACAACACACACAAACGCCAACACAAAACAAACTTTTAGGATCCATGCTTTACAGTGTACAACTGAAATCACTTTTACAACGGGTTCAGGGTACGATCCTTATGGATGAAATTACACCCATTTACCTTTTCTTCCCACGAAGCCATGCACGTCCGCATCGGTGAACTCGCCCTTAACCGTCCTGGCGAGCTCCCGAAAGCGGGGTTCGTAGCCTCATGCGCCACTGGATGGAAGAAGAAGAAAAAAAAAACACATATTTTATAGTAAGCAGTGTTTTCGTAAGTGTCGCTCAGGCTGCCAACAGCGCTGCACAGGCTAGGTTGGCTCACTGTTAGTTGTACGTTAGCCATGCTAAAGCGTCTTTGAACTGACATTTATGGGCAGAAATCACACATAACTAGGCAAAAGACAAACAGGGAATGTAAAGAAGTATAACAAAAGATAAATACCAGTATTCCACTTCGATTTTGAGCCCCATTGTTGCTGTTCGTCCTGCGTGCGTGCGTATGCGTGTCACCGGTGCAGAGCTTTGTTTGCCGTACCAGCTAGCTGCTTGTGTAATACTTGTTTTGGTAGGGGGCGGAGTTTACAGCTCCTACACTTCCTACAGCCAGGGACGAAGCCCCGCCCCTCACCTCCACAAGTATTTTATTTATCCGTTGGTATTTACGGCATGTACTATCAATAGTAGACATCTCTCTCTTTTTAAATAAGGGTATGAGTGTCCTGGTGAGTTGAGTCCCTACAGCTCGAGTAGGTCTTGTTCTCAATCTGAGAGCAAATGAAACCAAATCTTTATCTATGGGTGACAATACACTAAAGCAAATACACTTAAGCAAATTAATAGGTTATAAAACACTAAAACGTTATATTAAATATATGGCAGCTGATGGCTCCCTTTCGGAAACCCCCGAACACCACATCCTTTCAAAGTCTGCTCTTCCTTTGATGCAAATGTTAATTTGCATCATCTCCACTGGCAGATGTTTCCACAAATGGCTTTGTCACCACCGCCTGTGTATTTCCGGTTATGTATCAAATTTGTTTGAGATAGGAAGTGAACTTTATTTTATTCACTCAGAAGGGAATAAAAACAACATTCTCTTGAGCAGAAACCTTTTATTAGGCAGCAGAATGGCATCTAACTGCTGTTAGTAAATTAATACTGATGCATTATTTTTATAGGCTAAATAGTGTATGCATGCACACAGACAGGTCATATGTTTACTTACTGCCTTGTGACTGTACACCTCCTCCCATTAGTGATATTGTTTCTGGTATCCAGCCATAACAGCTGAGATTCATTCAGAGCTGACGCACATGGTATGCTAACAATCACCTCAAGCTCAGTATCAGCAAAAGCATTAGTTGTGTCATGCACATGACCAGTCAGTAGTGACGTGACGTGTCACCACCTATTTGGTTTGATTTTAAGTCCAAGAGGGGAGTGTGTCCTTTTAATTAAAATCTATAAGGTGTTCCTCTGATGTCACGGTCAAGAGAATGGAACAGAGGCATGATAATGCACTAGTCAGGGGTAAGAACTGAAGCATGGAACTACACTTACTGTTTCTTCAACACTATTAAAGGTCAACACAGAGTTCTGAAGGTATAGCTTCCTCATTTATACACATTATATATTTTACTGAAATGTCTGTAATAGCAAAAAATGATTGCAGTTCTGCATCAAAAATTTCACCTAAGAGTATGGAAGTTTTGAAAGTGTGTAAGTATGATTGGTAAGATGCACATAAAGTAGTCACCCTGTAGAAAATTAGACCCTAATACTGGACATTCATTACACCAATTACCTTTGGTTCTTCTGCTCATTCTGTTGTTGATTGTTAATTTGATGTTATGTGTACACCGTTGGTTTGAGGTACACTAGTACAATCATATTTTATGAGTTTATTGGTTGTTGGCTGTAAAATCTCAAAGTATATAACTGTTAAATTGATATAGCAGAGTGAAAAGTGCGGTATTTCTATATGAACAATGGTGTGAACAATGGTGTGTCAAAACTGAGTTAACAAATATGTTAAACACACAAGTTTATAAATACATTTAGTTCCATGGCATTAGTGGATCTAAAAAACCCAGTGATGATCATTATTCCACCAAAGCTGCAACATTTTGCATGTTTTCGTTTCCATATTAAGGCCCCAGATTGATAAGCTGCTATGGCCACCTTGATTCGTAAAAAAGTGAACAATGATCAACATGAACTCTCCCCCCTTTTGCTTCTGTTTAGAAAATGATAAATGTTTCTCTTGATAGTGGACTATGAACCTACCTGCTGCTCAGAGGTGTGGCTCTCACTATCCCCTGCATGTGAGTCTGATTACTCATTACAGACGACCTTCAGACTCATTAAGCACAAACTTCTTTTTCTGTCTCTGCTATCTTGGTTGTATTGTTTCAGAGAGGGCTCAGAAACACGGACCTAACATGTGAATACATTTTTCCAATACACTGGTTTATAGATGTTTCCAAGTTTGAAATGGCCACCAGCGAGCTGTCAGCGCGTAAGTTTTAATATCTGATCTGTCCTATTAATCAAAGTCATGATAATGTTATCTTGTATTCTAAAGAAAAGTCCTGATTGTAAAAGTTACCTAGTCATTATTCAGTATCTGTTATATTTGAAACAAGTTTTGTGTAATTAACCCTTGTGTCCTGTTCAAAAAAACTTCCTCTCTTACTGTTTCCTGTTTCCAACCACTTTTTATATTGAAAATACGTCATTATGTGTATTTTCTTTTCGAAATTGGCATTTAAAGGGTTATTATTATTATTTTTTAATGTTTAGTAGTTTTGATTAACAGATTTATGCAAAAAAAAGTTGAAAAAATAACGATCTGATGTATTTTTACAGCAGTCAAACTTAGCGTCTGAAAGCAGCCACTAACAGTAAGAGAGGGTAGTAAATGTTCCCACAGTGTATTATTGACCTATTGAAAATTTTTAAAATCGTATTCAAAATTAAAATTTATCACCAAAACTAATTCAATTTTCTGCTATACAGTGAAAGTTATGGTCAAATTAAGAGGAAAAAGTGACCCTTTGTGGCTCTTTTTGGCGGCAACAGGACACAAGGGACTTTTTTTTTTTTTTTTTAGTTTTTTAGCTAAAGTTAGTTATAATGATTGTATTTGTTAAATACGATGTTTGACGCTGTGCCCGGTAGGTAGAGCGGGTAAGCAGTTAGACCCCCGGAACATGCCCCACGCTGCAGTGTCTTTGAGCAAGACACTGAAACTGAAAGTGCAGTGTTTTGGTTTTTCACATTGTGCTTTTTCATTATTGTTTTATGGGATTCATAAGTTAGTGATTAATCTTTTAATCTATAAAAGGCGAAAATACAGTGAATGACGTGTATAAAATAGTTACATTTAGGACCATGTATTTGAGAACTATCGTAACTATGAATAAGAAGTTTAATTTGAATATGTAAATAAGGAAAATAAACGTTCATCAAAAAATAATAGAAATGCATATATATCAAAATTGATATAAGACCATTATAAAAGGATGCACAGTTGCAGCAACTAATAAGGAAAATAAGCAAAATAAATATTCTAACAATAATAATAATCTAACAGTAATTTAATTTACATACTCGAAAAGGAATGGGTGGAAGTGAAAAACTAAACATACTTAATCCCACCCCTTCCTTAAATCATTAATTAATGATAGTTATATAATTGCTTCCTTTTTTCCTATGTAAATACAAACATGTACTGTACATATAGACATACATGCACATGTTAACACACATACATAACTACATAAAGATACATGAAAATATAGTCAGTCTCACAGATCAACAGACACATTTAAATGTATATTTGTAATATGAATGAGGAATGGGAAACTATGCAGAGTGGTTTGTATTATATTTTTCACTTCTCACCTTTGTGTCGGTTTTATATTGCTAGGGGACAGCTGGTGCACTTCACAGTTAAGGATTGTACTTCTTGGCGGCAGAAACTCTGGAAAGAATTCCGTGGGGAACTTAATCCTGGGCAAAGAGGAGTTTGCCACCAAAGAGATTACGTCCTGCTCTCTCAGGCTTGCCCTGGTGGCGGGACGGTGGCTCACAGTGGTGGACACTCCCGGCTGGTGGTGTGACTTCAGCGCTCAGGACACGTCTGAAGTGGTGAAGAGGGAGATCATAACAAGCGTCTCCCTGTGCTCGCCGGGCCCGCACGTGTTTCTGATCACGGTCAAGGCCAGCTCGGCCTTCTCAGAGAAGCGCCGGAGGGCCGTGGAGGAGCACGTGGCCCTGCTGGGTGAGAAGGTGTGGAGTCACTGCATTCTCGTCTTCACCTCCGCCGACAGGCTTCAGCACGCGGAAGCGGGGGAGTGCGTGGCGAGAGGGGGAAAGGGCCTCCAGTGGCTCAGTAAGAAGTGCGGCGGGAGGTGTCACAGTGTTATCTCGAGCGACGACGCTGAAGTCACACAGCTGCTTGTGAAGATCCAGGAACTTGTCACAGAAAATGGAAACAACGTGTTCGAGATGCCAGAAAACATTTTACAGAAGGCTGCAGAGGAGAAGAGAGGGCTGGAGCTGAGGGCTCAGCAGAGGTTCATGAGAATGAAACAACATAGATCTCTCATGCAAGGTGAGTCAGTGCCAAGTGTTCTGCTTAGTTGGCCTATGCCTATGCTGAATGCTAGATTTGATTTGCAAATAATGCACAGTGCTTTATCAACACTCTCACCGCAGATCAGCATGTCCTCTTTATGTGGCAAACCACATGTGATAAACCGGCTTGTTTGTGTGTTTGTGTACATACTGTGTATGTCTGTAAATTGGAATCATAGAAAATAATCATTATAGATATAGCGTTAACATAGTGTGGCTCAGTTCATTTTTAATACACCGAAGACACGTTGAAAAGATTCGGATCAGTTGCAAGCATAAAACGTACGGCGCGACGCTGACATCTTGGGTAAACACGTTTCCCATTTTCACCCTGTCAGAGAAGTCGAGGACAGTTACTGACATCCGGATGGTGCTGCTTGGAGCAAAGGGCTCCGGGAAGACCTGTGCCCTGAACACAATACTGGGCCGAGACAACATCGCGGAGTGTCCCAGGAGAACAGCTCGGTGTGTGGTCGGAAGAGGACGGGTGTTTGGGAGGCACGTGACCGTGGTGGACACGCCGGGCTGGTGGATGAACTACTTCTGCAACGAGAGCCCCATCTTCGATCAGAGGGAGCTGGTGCTGAGTTTGTCCCTCTGTCCTCCGGGGCCTCACGTCTTCCTGCTGTTGGTCCGCGTGGACAGAGCGTTCCCTGAGACCTACAGGAGGGCAGCGCAGGAGCACCTGGAGCTGATCAGTGAACGCATCTGGAGCCGCGTCATCCTGCTGTTCAGTTTCGGGGACTGTCTGGGCGGCACCACGCCCGAGCAGTACATCGAGAGCGAGGGGGCGCCGCTGCAGTGGCTCGTTGAAAGATGCGGCAACAGGTATCACGTTCTGAACAGCAGAGCTAAAGGGGATGGGTTTCAGGTCAGAGAGCTGATTGGGAAGATCGAGGAGATGATGACCGGCCGCAACTTGCATTATGAAATAGAGAGGACGGTCCTGGAACGGCTGGAGCAGGGTGTGACAAACGAAAAGGAGAGGGCCACCAAGAGGCTGAAAAAGAAGGAGGAACAAAGGCAGATGGCCAGGTCTCAGCTCGGTGAGTTATACGATCTAATTAACCAGCTCAACAGACAATATTTTTGAGTAACGTATAAGATTTCTGACACGTGTATAAAAACTTCTTCCTGACAGAGAAGGTTAACCCTCTGACTGAACTCAGACTGGTACTTGTTGGTGGCAGGAAAACGGGAAAAAGCTCCTGTGGAAACACCATCCTCGGCAGGGAGAGCTTTGATACGGACACCCAAACCACTTCCTGTTCTGAACAGCAAGGCAACACCTGTGGCAGGGCAGTGGCGGTGCGAGACACGCCGGGTGGCTACTCCGTGTCTTCTGACCTTGTCGCGGATCCGTGCGCGATCCTCGTGGTCGTCAACGTAAGCTGTTCGTTCGGAGGTGCGCAGAGGGCAGCTTTGGAGGAACAGCTGGAGGCCGGTGGAGGCCGGCTGTGGGGCAGGGCGCTGGTCCTGTTCACCCACGGCGACTGGCTGGGGGACACGAGCATCGAGCAGCGGATCGAGAGCGAAGGAGAACCGCTGCGGAGGCTTGTTGAGAAGTGTGGGAACAGGTATCACGTTTTAGACAACAAGCACCGCGGGGATGGCGCTCAGGTCAGGGACCTCATCGAACTGACTGAGGAGATGCTGGTCGGAGGAAGGCTGGCCGCGCTCCACAGAGGTCACAACATGTGGAAAAGCGTTTCGCAGCGAACAGATGCAATGGCACCATGTCATAAGGAGTTAAACGCGCTCATTAGGACTGGACATCAGCCCGTGTCCCGTGATTGTAAGTCAACCCAATGTTCATGATTTGATCACTTCAAGTTCATCCTATTGATTCTGCATTCTGGTGGTAATCATGTGAAAATTTCAAAGTAGCCCAGGGGTCAGGACCCTGTGGGCTAGAGTTGCAAACCAATTAACAGGATAGAAAGGATTTGTTTTTGCAGTTTACCCTTTTGCTTTGTTTTGCTTGTAAATTCCTCAGTAATCTAATAAGCGTCTTCACGCTTTCCACACTGACAAGCAACAAGTTAGACACAAATACTAAAATCAGTCAGGAGGGAACCAAAAAATTACGTTTCCAATTTCATTTGCTAAATTTCCTAAACTCAGATATTTTCACAAGAGTAGACTGGATTTCTTAATTAGTGATGATCAGTTTTGAAGAAACAGCTATGATAAAATACTCAGTTAAAAATAAATAAATGATTCAGGTCAGCAGGCGGTACAGTGGATCAGTGGTTAGCGCTGTTGCCTCCCGGTGAGAAGGCCCGGGTTTGAGTAAGACTCGGGCCTCCCTGGGTGGAATTTGCATGTTCTCCCTGTGTCTGTGTCGTTTTTCTCCGGGTACTCCGGCTTCCTCCCGCCTCCAAAGACATGCTCGTTAGGCTGATTGGTGAGTCTAAATTGACCCTAGGTGTGAGTGACAGCTGGGATAGGATCCAGTATAGTATAGTCTCCTACCAGTGTAGTAGGAGATGAGATGAGATTGAGGTTAGTACCATAGCATCGTACAAAGATATAAGATTATATTTAGTTACCCCCGTCATGAATCACATTTGTTCCACTTTGTTCCACTTAATATTTTCCCTCTAGTAATTCATAACCCCTGCAGTGGCTCCGTGTTCTCCCAGAGGGAGCCCAGCCCACAATCTGACATATTTCTTTACAGTAAAACTATAACTGATGTCATTTTATAAAGAATGCCATTACAACCAGATTTAAAACTACATTTAATAAATACAACTGAAACACACACTTTTTAGCATTTAATCTATCACATAAAATAGGAACCAGACATTTAAATAATATACTGTACAGCATACAAAGCACTACTATGCTATGCCATTATGTAAAACAGTAACGCGGCAAAAGATTAAATGAATGATGTAGTAGCCGCCTCTGTGAAAAGGAGATAAACAGATGTACACCTTAAGTTGTGTGGCGGTAGTTGTTAAAGGATAGGCTAGAGTTTTATAGCTCACACCGAGTGTTGTTATTTCCTTTACAGTGTCTGACGCAACACCACATCCATCACTGAGCTGCTCGGCAGGTTCAGATGCTGCTCAGATTGTGGCGGTACCAGCAGGAGGAGCCAGAGGACAGGCTGGATTCACCATCGTAGACAAAGAACTCTTCATGTCATACGTAGCCTCCGTTCTCTCAGGTAAACACGGGCCAAGATGGCAGACGATAAACGTGCCCGTCCAGTTCCCTGCTCCTCACGACCACCTGGCCCTGAACGACCGTGTGCATCCATTCCCCCCCGGACATCAAGCAGTGCTTGTGGTTTCGCCTGAGACACAGCACAGGGCCCTGGCAGAGCAAGACGTCATCAGCGTGCGTTCCCTCTGCCATCCTGCTCTCAGAGAACAGACTCTCAGGATGCTCTCCGAGTCTGGAGGCCTGCAGGCGCTGATCGACCAGTGGGGCAACAGCGACCTGGAGGAGCTGGAGGCGTTCATTGACTCGTACTTTGAGACGGTGTGGGAACAGACGATGGGGTCGTTTCAGCTCACTGAAACCGACTGCCACGCAGCAGACCAGGACTCCCTCTCTGTAAGGGAAGTCAATCAGGAGGAGGTGCTCTCATCCATTGATAAGAAGCTTTCGAAGTTGGAGCTCCTTGAGGAGATCAAGAGCGATCTGGCAGAGCTGAGGCAGAGTCTGGAGCACAGCTGGAGGGCCATACAAGATCTCAAAGACAAAAGCAAACACTCGTAGCGCCTGTTAATGTAAAGGAGCCAGTTGTCAGGAGGAAGGAACGAACTGTCATCTGTAAACTTTCATCAAAAGAAGAAAGGTTGACAGGTTTGTTATGATATCTCTCCACAAGAGGGAGCTGTTGTATAGGAGACAGTTGTGTGTGATACATTTGTGCTGATCCACCCTATTTTCTTTTTAAAAAAAATCAAAGGAAAATATCAAATGAGTTGGATTTTACTTGGAGTAAGGAAACTGATTTTGAAATTAAAAGTATGCGTGTTGCCACCTTACACATAATGTTTTAGTTGACACTTTCTTGTCAAGTTCTGAGGCGGACATTTACCATTGATATTTTGCTGGTCTAGTTCACATGTACAAAAACAGACACACTTTCAATTATAAATAAAATCGTGATGATAGATGTGCAATTGCTGAGCATCTCATCTCCAAACAGCCTCCTATCTCATGTGAAGATTTTTTCTTGACTCTTGGCTTCAGCGCAAGCAAAAGGTTTGGAGCAAACATATAAACCGGCATACATACTCATACACACAAAGAAACATAAAGAATATGGTCCAAGCACTGAAACAGTATTATAGTCTAATACCCACATCCTTAGAGGGAATCTGTGCTGAAAGGAATGTTTCTGGATTTAAATAAATAAATGTAACAAGTTTTTTTTCATGAGCATTTAAACTCTGAAAGCTGAAATCAACCATTTCCATTTACACAGAAGAGTCCACGTGTCTACTTCCCCCAGTTTGTAGCCAAACCCTGAGAATCTGACAGTGGTTAGAAACAGGAAGTTGAATCAGCTTAACTGTTTCTTTGAAGAGAGAAGAAAACAGAGAATCTGAGCAGCCTCCATTAAAAGTCATCTTCCACATTTTATCAAGGGCCTCCAAGTGAGTCACGCACAGACACACACAACAGGACTTCACAAGGACTCAACAGTCACTCAACTGTACAGCAACACCAGGATGTGGGTGGCAATTCTTTTCAGACAAAGATAAATTTGCTTGATGTAGACAACTTCTCCAAATGCAAATGTGAAAGAGGCTGAAATCTGAAATCTGAAGGCATCAAAGGACTGATGCTCTCGCTCCTCCCGAGCGGCATCACTGTGCTCACAGTCCTTTTTCATAAAAGCTGCATCAAGCCGGTGGCTCCACATGGTGGTGAGAGATAAGTGCTTGAAAAATGTAAACGTCAGTGACCAGAACTCATTTACAGGTGCCATCGGTGAACTGAACACAATCTGTCTGAGACTTCATACTTCTGACTCATTAGAGTTGAGGCTTGGGCTGATTTGTTTAGCTCCTCTCTGTGGGCAGAGAGGTACATGTAAGCCTATTTTACCCAGTACAGTAATAAAACGACAAAAAAATAGGAATGGGAAAAGTACTGTATTGATATATGTATTGTCACAATTAAGACACTGGCAAGTCAACTATATGATAAGACTTCAGCCACCAGTGAGTCTGTGAGACTACTACTATTTATGAACAGCTGTGGATTTAGCTCAACGCTACTTTGCTCTCAGTCACAATGATTGATGATTTTTTTTTGCCTCGTTCACAATCTTAACTTAGCATGCTAAAATTAGCACAATAATTTGACTTAAGAGAAGAAGGCAGCTTTGAAAGTAAAAAGACTTCATGCATTTTTATAATGCAAGTTATAATCGTGATTTTTTTTTTTTACCTGGATATGATCTTCTTACTACACACTGGAGTACACAAGGTCATTCCTCAGAAATTTCTTATGAAGTGTGGCATTTTCAGACATATTTTTATTTCTTGTGTCATTTTATAGCGTTAAAGAAAATGATGAATTTGTCTAAGACGAAGGACAGGGTTCCTATTCATTGAGATTATATGACATGAAATGAAATGCCAACACCATTAAAAGGCATACTGGAAGCACGGAGCTTGACTGTGTGTGTGTCGTGTGTTTCTATGTCGTTGGATGACGCCTTCCTAAATTAGGCCATTATTACAGGGGCTTGGCTGAGAGACATGACAGACAACAGGCCGGGCCTCAAACAATATGGGCTCGACGTGCGCCATGGTTCAACCTCCGCAAACAAGAATATACATACAAATAGTTCGTGCCTCTGAAGTAATGTACAGTCTGCTGGGTGTCTTGCGTTTGTGAAGGCAGCGTCAGCTTTTGGTCGGGCTGTTGCTGAGACAGTCTTGTGCTGTCTGAACACGGCGGTACTCGCTCCTTATCAGCCACAGTGTGATTCTACTCTGACAGGCGACCTCACTTCAGCTCAACGACTCTAAAATGTTGTCAAAACTATCAAGAAAGAAATCTCCACTGTGGTGATGTGAGTAAACGGTGGGGACATTTTGAGGAACTGGAAGCATAATCGCAAAGGAGTGATTTGTCTGAAAATCACTGTCTATTTATCTCAGTCAGTCTTCATTTTGGCATTTTTTTCTCGTTGCATTCTACCTCTTTGAATATCATTGTTTCTTCAATCCTCTCCCCTTGCTGCTCATCATCTATCTCCCTCTGTTGTCAGCGTGTCATTCCTCCACTGTATTCTCCGGCTGCTAGTTTTTTTTTTCTTTTTTTTTTCTCTCTCGGCCCTTTCTCTCTTTTCTGTCTCCATCTCTGGTCTCTCCTCCCTCCTCTCGAATCAAGTCGTGAGTGCTCAGCCCTCCCCTCTCATTAAAGGAGGTTGTGTAGCCCGGGAGGAAGCGCAGGAGAAATGGATCTCCCCTCTCGCTCCGTGGTGGAGGCTGTTCAGCAGACAATTCTTAGCCCACATCCATCTCCATTAGTGGGACCGGCGGCGACCAGCACGACCCCCCACCCACCGCCCTGTATCACGTTTCACTGCCTGCTATTTTTCCAGGTGGAAAAGGAGAGCCGGTCGGACAGACGGGGCAATGTCTGGGAACTGGGATGGAGCATGAGGAAGAGAAGGATGATTTAGATCTGGTGTAAAGAAATCATCCATCCACTTTCCTCCATGCTCTGATACGCTGACGTCCCCCAGGGGTGATGTGTGGGACGCGGCGCGGCGTCGACCTCAGAGGGAACTTTTCGCCCTCTTCCAGCCCATAAAGAAAGTCTGCATCATGACCTCCCCCTGTGGCTGCACCAGTACTTTAGGATGACATAGATGGTATAGAAGCAGCTGCTGTCAAATGTTAAGGATGACAGCAGTGATTGGCAGGTTTAGTCCCAATCATAGAGGAAGGAACGTGAATAAGAACAGCAGAGAGAGGCGTTGCTGATGCCACGGGAGAGCAGACATGAAGGGTTTTTAACAGTTTAGCTTTACATTAACATATTCTTCCTTTTTTTTTTTAGAGCCAAGGAGTCTATAATTCACAAGAAAACTGCACCTTCCTTATATCTCAGATTTATAAATAATCAAAGTTGAATTCTAACCTCTACCTCTACTGATCCCATACAAATAATCTGCACAGATCTTTATGTACATGTGCAACCTTAGTAAGTGGTGCCATTGTATTAAATCATGAAAATATGCTGATTATTAAAAGGGAAATACCTGTTAAATAAATGTTTAGGATTTGACCAGCAGCAAAAGAAACTTTAGGGACTGATAGCTTTAGGAGGAGGATGGTATATGGATGGAGAGAGGAAGACTTCTGGGTTACATTGATGGAGAATAGATTGAAGGAAAAAAAAAAGTCTTGGTTTTAGTGACAGTTGAATAAATGGTCTCAGAAGTCTCAGATCTTCAGGTCTGATTCCAAACTATTATCAATCAAGGTAATAAATGACATTAATGTGGGAAATTCTGGCCTGACCCCATTACAACATCCCATTTAACCTGTGGGAACAATTTCACGGGAACGGCTCAGGAGCGGTCTGAATAAATCCAGACTTCACGTGTGAAGGTGATGGAGGAGTGTGTGTCAGAAGTAAATGAGGCACATTTGGCTTCGCTTCCACCTGGCCCGCACCAGAGCAACCCGCGCAAACACACATACCTAAGCCTCCCCTACTCCATCTTCCCAAATCATGTGTCATTCAGCGCCATCAGGATATACCGGGTCAGGAAAAACCTCAAGGGCAAAGTTCAGGAAACAATTAAGTGAAATAACTGCACACCAGTGGACCAAATTGGAATACGTGTCTGTTTCTCAGAAGGTCTCACTCGTTAAATCATTAACCCCACCACTGGAGTCCACAAAGGAGCAAAAATAAGTTGTACGTTAAATAAAAAAAGTAGATGCCATCTGCTTGGCAAGTGACTTTTACAAGAGCTGTTACAGGGAGAGATGGGTGAGAGTGGGAGCCCCTGTAAATCAGTGGAAGCTTACTGGGTTTATGGTGTGACCCTGAAGTGTGGCCAGCGAGGCAGAATGCTTTCACTGCAATATGTCAGTAGCACTTAAATGAGAAATATATCATAGAGAATCTAAACATCAACTTAACACCTGTCTGTGTGCAGGTTTTTGTTCACAGCGTCGTATCTCAACCTAAGCAGACCATGTTGTAACGTTGGTCTTTCAGTTAGTCCACACTACCTACAGTTTAACAACTATCAATTGAATTACAGTGATTTTGTACAGACACTCCATTAATCAAATGCTAACATGCTAAGAGGATAACCATGTGGGAATCATTATTTTGCAGTGTTTCCAAGATATGATATGTGTCACAAAATGGCACAACTCCATATCTGAGTAAACTTTGATCCACACTTAGAGTGCTTCAAAATCTAATAAAGTGAAACCTTAAAGAGTAGTCCTAATAAAAAAAGAGAATTTCATGGAATATTTATTTTAACTTTAATTAGACCAAATTTGATCCAAGAGTAAAACCTTTAACTGGGAACATGGCTGTGTTCTCAGATACACCTGTTCAATGGACCCTGCAGCTCACCAGAGAGGAAGAGACATAAAATGAACCAGACGGCAAATGGTTCTTAAAAAGGTTGATGTTTTGCTCGATGGGACCAGAATAAGCCAATGGAAAACATACAAACACGTAAAGAAAAGGAGTGTCGAGCGACGGATGCGTCTCAAAATAAATATAAACAAAAGGGGGGTCTCCAACAAAGTTTAAGTGGGCTTATCTGCTCTTTGGGCTTAGTGTATGAAAAAAACAAACATCAAACAAACACTGTTGCCCTGGCTCCAATCACAACAAACGGCTCAGCCACAGACACTGGCTTTAAAACATGCTCAGCGGCTCTAGTCAAAACACAGCTATCAAACGCTGTCGGCAATCTGGCTCTCATAGACAAAGCCACGCCAAAGCGAGGCACAGCTGCCCTGAATGGCAGTGGAGTGGGCATTTAAGCAGGCGCCCTGATGACAGCAGCGGCCCGACTGGTGCCTGACACTGGTGCACTGGACGAATGGGTCAAGGTGAGAGGCTAAACAGGGGGGGGGGGGGGAGGTTGGGAGGCAAGTCCGGAGCTGAAGAGGAAGTCGGGAACTCAAGTCCAGACCTGGCAAAATAGCCTCACATGGCTGCTATGAAGGAAACAAAGTGAAACTACTTCATGCAAAGATGTGTTTTTATGACTTGCTGTGCACCTCTCACAGTCCTAAGTAGAAACTCACTCATTTTAAGGCATCACAAGCTTCAATTTTGCAACCATTTCTCAAGAGGTTATCGCTTTCCTAAGCAGTTTGTTTATTGCGATGCATTAACATACTAATAGAGGTTAGTTTAGACATGGGAGGATCCGTGGGTTTAGTCTGGCCCTGATACAATCTTCAGCGTTAATATCTGGATCACTGGCTTTAATCATCTGCGGCTACATGACACTGGCATTTTTCCTGGGGAAGAAAATGAAATGACCGAGCGGAGAAGCCCGGCTTGAGCGCGGCTTGAATGACAACAACATAAAGGGATGCAAACAGGTTATTGGGATGCATATTGTGTGACCGGAGATATGTGACGGTGCCTGCTGGAAAATGAGATAATGGAAAACACAAGGACGGGGTGGGGGGAGAAAAACAGGCAAATGAACCCAGATCTGATGTTTATAGCCAAGAATTATGATAAATGGACACGAATATTTCATAGACTCTCGTATAAGCATGCACACCAGATAGAATGCTAACACACATTCACGGCTGTTTATTTTGTCTCAGTGTGGAGGATTTCCAGGACATTAGAAGCCAGCCGTACATGCTGGTTGAGTGAACGCGACTGGCGCACACAAGGTCACGGCTTTGATCACTGCCAATGAGACAGAAAGCATGATAGGACGGCGACTACACACCTAACAAACACACATGCACAGACACGCAGATGGTCGACCATGCATGTTTTCGCATGCCGCGTTACAATCAAATCAAGATCAGGAAATACCTAAACATGCCCACAAATCTGCACACACCGATTAAGAAATTAAAGCTTTCATTACTCAGTGTTATTTAATTGTACTGAGCTCTTCGTGGAAGTCTGGAGCTCAGGAAGATCACATTCTGGAGGTAAAGGATGCTCGGAGGAAGGTAGAGGAGGAGGATCAGGTTATGTATGATTGCTATTCAATATCTTCCATCCAGATAATCATATTACTGCCCTTTGATTGCTCGGCTGTCAATACTCATCCTCGGATTGCTCTCAGTCAACAACTCCGTTTTTACTAGCACATCTATTTTCCACTTCTTTGCTCTTGGTGCTGCTTTTCATTTGTTTCCCTTTCTATCTCGGCCACTGTTGCGAACCTCTCTTGTCTCCTTCTGCGTGACGTTGGCTTCCTTCCACTTGCGTAAGAAATCAAACTGTGGTGGCTTTTGTAAGACCCTAAAAGAAACCAAATAAACCCTAAAATAGTAGCGCCCTGCCGTATTCACAGACACGCCGCTCCTTTTATCCGAGCGCAGAATGTGTGCACGGCAGACAAAATGTAAATGTGTCCATCTGCAACTGTATTATGCTTATGGGGTGCTGCATCTTCATTCACAAACTATATTACACAATATTCCATCTGTGCTTTATGCCGCCCATCCATTTGGGTGATTATAGTGGTTGGCTAAAGCACCGCCATAAAGAGGATGGAAAAAAAGAATGTAAGAAAGCCAAAAACACTAGCCCTCCCTTTATGGAATGATCGGATCTGAGTCACGGCTTCGTTTCCCTCCAGGGAGAGAAAACAGCGAGGAATAAAGATTCTCTGGAAAGTGATTTCTAAACTTGTCATTTTCAAGAAGAACAGAATAATCTAGGCAACAACTCAAACCATAAAAGATGACAATTAAATTTAAGGTGTTCCCATGGAGTAATAAAAGAAAGGGGAGAAAAGATAATCAAAAAGTTAATAATATGCAGCAGAAGAAAAGAAGGAAAAGCAATGCTCAATCTTTTTACCTGATTTAGTACATAGTCGTTAAAGCATTTTGATTTGTAGTTCTAAACACTGCAATATCAGGCTTAGTGTTAAACTGAATTAGCGACAGAGGGCAGAAGATGATCAGATTGGATTTTTCTGTGGTCACATTATTGGTATAATTCACTTAGTTTGAGCACGGACTTTAAAATCAGCCGTTCACTTATGTTGCAGACGGAGGGTGGATGAGGAGGAGGTCATGGCCTTACTCTCCTTATTGCTTTAGCTGAGAAGATCTAAATCCTTTATTCTGCTTCATCATTACAAGTACTGAGAGGCCATTATCTTTCCGGCTGCCATTAGCAAGCAAACAAGCAAGTTTTGCTTGTTGTTTCCAAAGCAAATTTAGGCACATTATTGTTGTAGCATGTTGCATATTATTTATCTCTGTTAATACAGACTTGACAACTTGAAATTACAGAAGTTAAGGTTTCTAAATGAACCCACTGACAGAGCCTATCTTCAGTAGGAGCTCCTTTATTATCTCAGCTTGTTGCCAGAGATTTTCCATAATTTAAAAACGAAACATAAGATGAAATGACTTGTAAAGATGCACGCATCCTTTGCAGTGAGCCAGTTCTCCGAGCATCATCTGTGTAAATACAGGCTGCGGCCTGCACCTCTCAGCTTCTGGTTCCCAGGTACGTCAGGGTCATGTGCTCTGAGGGGGTCACGAGTTTTACAACCCGCTGTCTCCTGACACAGTGACAGCAGGGGATCTCAGTCTGAATGTGGATGTGAACACGCTCTGACCACCAGCCATGTGAAGACAGAGACATGAAGAGCACTGGACTATTTTTTTTTTATTATTATTTTTACAACTGTACAGGAATGTAACGGTGCACCTGCTCAATGATACTACTCTCTGTATGTCCCTGTCTGGTTTTATCAGGAATGAAAGGATTGGGGTTTGGTAGCTGTGTGTGTTGGGTCACTGTAAACACAGTGAACCATCTCAGGAGCAATACGACACTGGCTCAGATGTTTTACTGTGCCTCTGCGGCATCCTGCATGAGAAATCCCAGACTCTGTCAGGAAAAATGGACCTTCTGTTCTCCTGCACATGTCTACCGTGATCAGATGTACCGCTCTGATTGGACGCTCACGCTAGAACTACAAATCAAATGTTCTACCAAGACGTCTCCTGCTCAGCGGCCTAAATCAGCTTGTGTATGGAGGTATACATTTATTGGAGCAACCTCACATTTTATATTCAGAAAGCTGCACAGTCCAAAACACAGCCGTAAAAAATAACCTCTGGATATCTGCTGCAGTCGTGCTGGAGCGAATAAACTTGTAGCTCTGATCTAAGTTATTGCTCTGATTGAAAAAATAAACTTCCAATGAAAAACATTCAACAGAAAAATCACAAACAGAGATGAATACTGCATCTCTTCAAAACCAGATTTTAATGAGCTTGCACAGATTTACTCCGCCAGTTTAACTGTATCATGCTGGATAATAAGCCATAATAATGTCCACATTGATTGAGGACAGCAAGACTGCTACGTACAGGCGCACGGGCTATAAATGATACCAAAAACGACAGAACACAACCATGCACAGCCGCCCGATGTTAGATTACAGGGTCCACCCATTCTTCTATGTTTGACGTTCACATTCAGCTATCTGGAGGGGAGGACAGGGTCAACTTTTGAACTTGTCTCTCTAGCTGTCCTTTTACATTTGTTATGCAGATATTTTGAAGGAGCTATACTTTCTGCGAATGCACACAATTATCTCCCTCTATAAATGACATCATCCAGCTTTCCAACCATCTTTTCCAAACACTTGATTTAAAAGAATTAAAACACAAGAGGTAAAATGACAGCTTTGCTTCACTGGCTTAGTTGATGGGCATGTAATATACCCCTTCATGGCCTGCGTCACTCTGACGCCACGCTGTGGTTTAGAACACAGGGAAGCTTGAGGCTAACACTCACTTTCATCCATGAAAATGTCGTCTTGCTGTATTTTTGGCAGCTAAAACCGAAAAATCAAAAACACTAACTTGAAGTTTTGTCACATACCCGCCACTGCCTGTGCACACTGTTCAGATTAAGTATGATTAATATGTACTGCATCATCAGTTTCAGCCTGGAAAACGTTATGGGTTAGAATAAATTGTGAGTGAAATTAAGTTAATCGTTATTAAGGGCCCCTCTGTGTTGGCATGGACAAAAGTTATCATTCGTATTCTCCTACTGCAAGTCTTGCTGTTTTTTTTTTCCAATTAGCTATTTGTAAATATCTGCACATATTTATTACACGTTAATGCTAATGCTAATGCAACCTTACTTGTGCGTTTCAGGGGTGTCCAAGCAGAAGTTGCATTTACTAGTTACCCTCCACAGTGGTTCCACTTACTTCTTGTAATACCTTTGTTGGAGAGGCTTCACCTGATAAAGACAGACCAGACTTCGTCTCCTCTGTGTCCTCCTCAAATCATTCATCCAGTGTAGTGAGAGCGTAGGGGTCATGAATATAGTCCCATCAGTCAGAGTCAACTTTTTAAAATAACACTCATGGTCTCAGAGAGTGAGCGTATTATTATTCTCTAAAATATGCGTTTTCCTCGTCCATTCTTGCCAAAACAGTCCACTGAAATATGCTAACTGCCATTTATGGGTAAAGTGTTTGAGATGTGTTGCATCCAGTTAAGCCCCGCCCTTCAAAAACCGTCATATTGTTTACGAACCGTGAAGGCGTCTATAAATTCAGCAGATATCTGTCTAAATAAAAATGCACAGCACGTAATGACTGTAATAGATCAAAGGTTGAGGAATCGTCAAAGCTACAACCGTCAAATCTTGAGATATCAACTACCTCTACTACTACTACCTCACTCTTACACTACTTTTAAGATTTTTTATTTTTATCTTATTTTATTTTTTCTCCTTGACTTGTACTCTTCTGGTCACATTTATGTTTTCCGTTATCTTGAGACTCTTGGACAAAACAGTTTCCCTGCGGGGATCAATAAAGTAATCTTGAATCTTGAATCAATACATGTATCAGAAGTCAAGACATTGAATATTCATGTCAATAGTTAAGGCAGAGCAGTGGAGCCACTGCACGTAGCAAAGCTAAAATAGGAATCATCGTACTTCATTCATGAGTACTGTACATGAAAGGAAGATTAATACTGATATCATTTTATTGTTTTCACAAGTTTGTCAGGAACTGCAAAAATCTACTCCTGGAAGCTCTGGATCTACTGTATGTCTTATTTGTACCTTGAAAACTACTCAGGGACTTGTGTAATTTATTGTTAACCAGTACACCAGTAAATCTACTTCAGCTTTTCTGATGTCCGCCTCCGACTTCCCATGTGAGCTGTTGGCTGCAGGTCATCTCTCCTGCTCCCTCACAGGGGAATGTACGATAGGACTGCTTTAACATCCAAGAAGGACAGATGAGAGGGAGACTGCATGATGAAAAGTCTCAGATTTTGACTTTGCTTTTGTGTGTATGTTTCCAATAAGAAGAGCAGGAAACTCAGTAAACATTGAAGCATATTACCCAGAGGGGCAGTTTCTTTCGCAAACACAGAACATGCCATCCTCGTGAAAATAACAGATATTATAGTTCATCCTGTTCAGTGGATTTAAATGCAGTGGAAGTCATTAATCACTCACCTAATGTAATAAGCAGGGGAGTTCGTTTACACTCAAATAAATCACTTGGCACTGTTCTGAGTCAAAAGACCGGTCAAAAAAAGAACGCAGTCATGTGTCTTGAAACAACATGGGAATGTTCTGGTAGACATTAATGTTTGTAGGGAAGCCACAGTAAAGAGAAACCACTGACGGCAAATCCATTGATTACAGCCTCGAAAATAAACCGGGAATTCTGAGATGAAAAAGTTTTTAGCATTTATAATATCTGTCTGACATAAATAAATGATATATGGCAGCATTTGTTTTTTGTATGAAAAGTTCTCTGTGTCCTGCAATAATGATGTGACAAGGGCTGTTAAATGTCTCTGATGAGATCATTTGCTTAAGAATCCATTTTTATTCCTCTCTTTGATCCTGTGATATCCGAGTATACTTTTCAGGACAGAGACAATCTTTCAGAGTTAAGCAAGTAGGAGGAAAAAAACACCTATCATGACAGTGTAAAGACAGCCTGCCAGGGAAAGTGTGCATTCCCCCACAGCTCTGGCTCAGCTCCAGCTTTCAACGTGCACTTTTTGTGGTTTATATTTGCAAAGGATTTGTGAAGGGTGAATGCTTCTCCTCCTCTGTGTTGGATCATGACTATAATTCTTGTTTTCAGATCTGTAATCAGTCACAGGTGATACCATTGCCTACTTGGCAGTCTGTTCAAAACATGTGGTGTCCACCTTCCTGACTTTCAGCAGTCTCCACAAAGCATGATGGGCTATAAGTTTATACAGTGGCGATCCAACTCTTCCATAAGCCACGATCTGTCACCTCAGCAGCTAGAAGAAAGAAATCACAGAGTGGTTGCAACACCACGCCATGGTTAGACTGCCTTTAAACTACAGCAGGAGGGGTCTCTTGTCTTAGCTGGACTTATCTATGTCTAAACAGACGCACATCTGCCTTTTATATCCACACTTATGCAAGACATACTTTCCTTGAGGTCTCAGACCACATTTGCTAACGTGAACACAGTTTATCTTATTTCAACAAACAGGAAGTAAATGGCAGCCAAGAAGTGATTTATTATGTGGATCACCTTTATTCTTTACATGTAGGGCCAAAAAATGTGCAAGTTCAAGTTTGAATTCACCACCCAAAGCAAAGCCAGGCCAAATGACTGTCAGGCTTAAAAGGTTGAGAAAACACTTCTTTACATGGAAATGTGATTTTTAACAGGTTCTTAGAACTTTCCATAAGTACTTCTTTATGGGAAATAAAATGAAAACAGTCTCCAGCTGAAGGCAGTGCATGTTTAAAAGCTTCTAAGCCATGAACAGAGAACAGTCCAAGATCAGCCCTAAAACAACTGCTTCCTTTGAAAGATAGGTTGAAGGATAAAAAAGAAAAAAAGGTCTTGTCCAAGGGTACCTTCATAAATCAAAGGTTGCTTGTGTGTGAGAAATGTCACTGCATTAACATTTTGAGGACACATTTAGTTCAATTAACATAAACTTTGGTGCAATTGCTCTCTTAGTGCGGTTCATGTGAACTAGTGTGAAAGTTGTAGTCCAAAGCTCGGTGTGCCCCAAACAAGCAGACTAAGTACCATGGACCAAGGACCAAGGGCATAATAATGGAGTTGATGGTTACAATAGACAGAGTTCTCCAGCATACCTGCTCTCCTCATCAAAGGAGCTACTGTATGTGGCCCATTACAGTTACAGCTGTTACAACTTCCGTCTCCTTCCAGCACATCATTATTGGTGTGTAAATTCTGTTGCTGCGTAGACTACTTTATACATTTTATAAGGTCTTAATGAGTTCTTAGCCACCACAAATCCAAGAGGTGCATTCAGCCCAGCACAAGGTGTTGTTTTGGAAGTCATAAAAGCTGCCAGGTGGCCACAACAATACACAACAAAAGAAATATGGCAGTCAGGTGTGACTGTTGCGTATGGCGGGATTCAATGTTAAGGCTTTGGTCCTAAACAAGAGAAGTGAATTACAAGTGTGAACACGCCCTAGACCAAATAAAGACACTTGATGGCCTAATCTAATGTAATACAGGTTTCTAAAAGCACTTAAATTTTTGGATGGAAAGAAAAGAAGGTGAACTTGTTTCTATGAAACAGGACTATTTCTACGTTCAGTTTGTCACTTGCAACCAGCTCAGTTTAAAAATGAATTGCTGATTGGGAGAATGAAAGGATCCCCGTTGGGATCTGCTGCTCAAGCTATTGAGACATTCACTGTTGTATAATTAGCAGCTAAATCACTTTCTTTCAAAATTAAGAAAGTGTTGAATACATAAATAAATCTGCGTTCCGGTAAACTTTATGTGTTGCTTAAGTAACAACTTCCACCGGGCTACTAATCATCTTCATCAAGACTGTGATTTACTCGTGACCTTGCAGACTGACATGACATTTCCTTTTGCTGACCAATCATACGCCTGAAATGTGATACGTAGAGAGAAAACTACATGTGTTCTACCCAAAGCCCTGTCAGCATGCATTCATATATCCATAACACTTCTAACAGAGCTCATCTCCAGAGGACATTTTTCTATTTCTGGCTGTTCAGATGGATACATTTCGTTCGAGAGTTGTAAAACATCTCTCTTACACTGTTGGAATCGGAATCGCACAACGACATGACTGCGCACATTGTTAGTTTGACACAGGAGTTGGAGCCACAAGCTCCACCATGAGTACTTGTACTCCCGTTTTAGTAGCTTTACTTAGCGATCATAGGTAGTAAATGGTGGATCCATCAGATTTAACACGTAAATTCAATATCAAAGAAGGTATTGATGGAGAAGAGTGCTGTCAAAGTCATCAGAACGGGTTAATAGGTGCTGCAGGGGTGATCTCAAAGGAGGATGTAGGAAGTGGGAAAATTGATGTGTCCCTAGATCAATACAGGAGAGCATTTGGATCAAAGCGGTGTAACTGAATCGCCCTGTGGCTGCTGCTGCTGCTTCAGGGACACTGGCCTCTGCGTCCCCTAAGCTGATGATCAGTGTGGAGGAGGTAGAGGTGTACGAGTCAGAATCACTGTAGAAAAAAGAAAAAAAAGATTGGAAGGCAAATAAACTAATAACTGCTTCATTGCCACACTGTCTTGGATCAATATCCATCAACACTGGTTTTCCTTAAGTGTAAAGCCTAAGTACGTCAATGAGCACCAAACACAATTACAATGCTTAAAGGTGCATTAGTGGTTTTGGAGTGGTCTTGACAAATTTAGTATCATCTTAACAAAAAAAAAAACAAAAAAAAAAAAATGCTGTTCATAATGGAATAATATGATAAAATTACAGCAAACCTCAACATGTTCACCACGTTTCCAGATATGTGCGTCAGATTACAGCGTATCTATCTCAAATGTAAGTGTTGTATACCATATGATGCCTGAATGAAACGAGGACGAGTTTAAATATATTAACGTTAGAGCACCAGATGCACATGAACAGTCTAAACCCAGCACACTTCAAACACACACAGTCCAGAATGATACATTTAAAAGCTACATCCAGGGATCATGGAGCCTTTGTTTCCACAGAGCACAGACTTCATGCTTCACAAAACACGGGCTTGGTGAAGAGACTTTCTCTTCGGGGAAGAACAAGCTCATCTTTCATTGTTAAGCTCAAGATCGTCACAGAGGATGAGCCGCTGCTGACCTGAGCTCGGCTGAGTCGCCCTCTTGTGGTCCACCAGGATCACGCGCACTGAAGTGCATCTGACGCTGGCCGATGGGACCACGTTGGGAGCCAGAGGCTGCACTGCTGCAACATAGTCACGATATATGCTAAAATCTATACAGTAAGAGAAAACCAGAAACGCTTGCACTGCTTTGTGTTGACCCACTAGTTTGGAGAGATATGAGGACTTTGTGGTAGTCTTGTTTTGAAGTACACTCAAAAGGAAGGTGTTTCTAATATAGTGGCCTCCTCGTTTACATACATTGACATTAGAAACACACTAACGTGATTCCATCAAGCGATGCTACAGCAATGCTAGAAATTATGGTGCAGTCTTGGGTGCAGTGGCAAAAACAATAACAAAGAAAGAAAAATGATACAGTTCAGTGGTTTGCATGCACTGCATAGGCAAAAGTGGACCTTTAGACCTATAAAAAAATAAAAAATAAATAAAAAAAGAAATGGCCATGTCCACATACTTTTGACACGTCGTATATAAGAATCAGAAGGGAAATCTGAATGTGCCAGAATGTGACATTACTTTCAATGAATCGTACCTAACGAGAGACTAAAGGGGAGGGGAGGGTGGTGGTTGGGAGAGAGAGAGAGACAATGGGACAAAGTACGAAAGAAATAAGGAGAGAGAGAGAAATAAAGAGAGAGAGAGAGAGAGAAATAGAGCGAGAGAGAGAGAGAGAGGGAGAGGAGCAGGTTGCACTGCAGAAGTATCAGGGGTAATAAACCGGAGGGTGGACGTGCCCCTCTGCTCTTCTCTCTCGCCTCCTCCGCAGTGCACTTGCAGCTGAGCAGTACTCTGGACAGGACGGTTTCCCCCCCATCTCCTCTTCATCATCTTCTCCCTCTCTCTCCCCCCCTCTCTCTCTCTCCTCTGACTGTGTTGTTGAGGTCGTGAGTAACAGTGGAGGTGTCGAGGAGGGGGCACCGGCACTTGCGTCTGACTCCAGTTTCGGAGGTCCCGGACAGACGCGTAATGGTGCGGATTCATTGAGAAAAAAAAAGAGAGAAAAAAAAAGAAAGAAAAAAACCCGCGCCGCTGGAATTAAAATGAGCACTCCTGCTGAGCGGCTCTCCTCCTCCACATAGCGCTGCCTTCTCTGCACTACATCTGTTTTATGTGACTTGAGCAGACGAAGCAGGATGACTACTACCTTATCGCTCGTGATTTTGTGCGCACTGGTAAGTTGTCTTTCCTGCGACTAACGTTCCTTTCTTGTTGCTCTAATACTGTAAATAGGCTCCAATGGACCTTACGCACTTTTTCCTCTGGTCTTTTGAAGGGTTCCCATTCCCTGTGACTTTTCACTGCACCTGTAATGCGTATGGTAGCTGAGTTTGTGTCAAAATTTTCCCACCTCGCTTCATGATTCTGCCTTAGTGGTGATATTTTTCATCTCTTTGGTGGCATTTATAATAAACCTTGAAATATTTGGAACGCAGTTTTAACATGTGCCATATTGTTGCTGTGTTGTTTCCCTTTGAAACTCCCATATTAAATGACTCATTTGATATTTCCCCGTTAAACCTGCTAGCGCTGACTGTAGTTTGGATTTGCAAATGATATTGTGTTACACTCTAATCAGCCCTGCACACATGCCTCTGCATGCACACTCATACCTTCCTGGTTTTCACTTAGTGAGCAAAAGTTAAGACAGTGCTGCTGGGATTTGATTCTGGAGTTTTTTTTTGCTGCACACTTGGCTGTATCCAGACATCCAGGAGCGATCTGCTGGCAGCCTTGACTCACACTTTAATAGCATTAATTAGTAAAAGTAATTTATTCATTCTTTCTAGTGCAATTTCTGCATATTTGGGGTCTTACATTGGGAAAGATGCTGATTCATTAAATCTGTATCCGACACGAGCTTAAATGATCTGCTTTGTCGCATAAAACGGTAGGCTCTTTTGGTGATATGAAAAAGTTGATTACGGGAGACAGTAAAGAGCAGAAGGCACATCCTCCCGGCACTCTGGTATGTCCACAGCAGCTGGTCTAATTGGGCTGTGCAGCTCAGTCATCATGTGAACAGCCTTAGATGTGAGGGGACACTCTGTTATGACAGCTGGTTGAAAGGGTGGCGACGGTCGGGTGCACTTTGGTAGAATTAAATTTGGAAATAAACTCGGAAATTGACCATGAAATTGGAGGGAGTACAAACCAAGCATGTTGTAGCTGTGTCACTGTACATCCATGTGTGTGTGTGTGTGTATATGCATGTTCCTGCTGCCTGCGAGCAAATGCTCCACTGAACTCGGAATTAATCTTTGTTTTAGTTGAGTGGAATTCCAGAGATATGTCATAGAAGGAGAGGGAGCTGGTGGAGCAGTCAGGGACATAAATCCACTGCAAGTGGGGATGTCTTTTAAGGTTTGAGAGCTTCCAGAGTTCATAAATGGGAGCTCTGACAACATATTTAAAAAAAAAAAAAATAAAAAAAATGTTGAGATAAGAAGCTGTAAAGTCATGAGAAATGAGGAGGATGAAAATGCGCCTGGAAAGCAAAAAGTAAAATGACAGAAGGAGGGGAATATTTAGCAAGGAAAAGAAGAGATGAGAGCTGGCCGCTCAGTACATCTGTTTCTGAATGAAAGCAGGGACAGCAGGGAGGGGAGGGCCGAGGAGCAAATAATGACAGTAAGAGAGAAGGACTGAACCCATGTCTCTGCAAATGTGAATTAAGTGGAAATGAGCTATTGCACGTTACATAATACAAGCCACAGGACATGAAAGTGATTTGGACCTTCTTTGTTCTAAAATGACTGGATATATTCTTTTCATTTAACATTGTTGTATACACACACCAGCAGAACTGAACAAGCCTCAGTACTTTTGCCAGTAAGGCTGCGTGGCATTTGTGTTAGAGAGGACTGGAAGAATGCAGCCAGAGAGGGAGGGTGGTGATAACTGGAGTAGATTAGACATATTAGACAATGGATGAGAGAGATGAAAGCATCGTGCGTGGAAGAAATTTAAACCAACTGGTAGATATTAATGTGTTAGGAAGGAGCAACTCTAATGTACTTAGAGTGCAAAGTCCCCGTGCTTTAATGTGGCCATATGTTATTAAAACATGCTTCTGATCACCTGAGCTGTGGACACACTGTCACAGTACAGGGACTCATCCCCCTTTTGGTAAATGGTATGGCAAATGTGACAGGTGGTGATGAGGATGGATTTAAACTTTAATGTGATGAATGACGTTCAGTAGAAAGAAGATAGAGAGCGTTTCATTGAGATTTTCTCACAGGTATAAAAGTGCAAGCCTGTTTGTGTGTGTGTGTGTGTGTGTGTGTGTGTGTGTGTGTGTGTGTGTGTGTGTGTGTGAGAGTGTGTGTGTGTGTGCGCCAGTGGTGAGCGGAAGCGGAGGCTGACATTCACAGCAACTCTCACCTTTAGACTATAATTAGGACAGGCATGTGTATAATGGCGTGCACATATGATTTTACGGTAACTGCCTCGACTAAAGCAGAAGTCAGAAGTTTACTATTAGAGTTGATGTGCCTTTAGGGGAGCTATTAAGGCTGTTAGATGACTCCCTCGCTCAGTGTGTCTAATACAGGCGGAAACAACATGATTTATGATGAATTCTGATAGCGGTTAGGTTCGGGGTACAGGTTGGACACCTGGCAGCAATTTTCATCAATTTGTTGTGCTGTTTAAGCCGCGGTGGCTCTGCGCTGCGCCTTTGTGTGTGCGTGGACTTTTTCCTCTCTTCCGCGTTGCTGCTCTAATATACTGCACCTCTGTCCCGGTGTGACAGGTGGCATTAGCGCTGGCCTCTAAAACGGAGCGCGTCGTGCAGCTCCCCTGTGACTCCGGCCAGTACACCAGAAGTGGAGAATGCTGCAACGAGTGTCCACCTGGAGAGGGGGTGGTGAAGAAATGCGGCGCCACTCAGACCGTCTGCGCCCAGTGTTTGGACAGTGAGTATAGGTTTGCCCCTTCATGGTGCATGCACGAACACTGAATTCATTGAAATAACTTAATGCAATTAAAAATGTCCTTGTGTTGACACTGAGGATGGCATGTTACTGCAACTTGATTAAATACTGCAGAAATCTGTTAATGATTATTCATTGCAGAAGAAGTATAACTTCAACATTTACTCTGTAAAAAAGTAAAATAATTGTGATTTATTTCAAGTACTTACGAAAAACACAACATATACATGTAGAAAAGCTCATACTAGAAGACTGCGCTTAAGTTTTATAGAAAACCGCCTTTTAAGTTTTTGCTACGGTCCCTATTTTGTGAAATACGTGTCCCTCCAGAAAACACAAACCTCTCTGTCAGTTGTTTTCATCCAACGGGTCAGGTTCAAACTGATTTTTATTGCAGTGGCTTCCAATTGCTGAACCCCCTTGTTAATGGAATGTAACTTTTCACCCCAAAATGTGAAAACATGACTTTGCAGAAACTCCACTTCCTGAATTGTGTCAGATGTAAGAGGATTAAACTCAATCTGGAAAGAATCCTGATCAAACATACGCTCATGCAAGCATACAGCTGTACAGCTGCACAACGTCACCGGCAGCATGCAGAGACTCTCACCTGATTAATGCAATGCGTCGGCTCTTACATCATCTTATTTATACACCCACATAGAGTCTTTTTGGCCCTTAATGGAGCTCGGGCTCTGAACTCAAACAAAAAGATCGTCAAAGCCAAAACAAACTGCCATTATTCAATTTGTGCATTTGTACAAAGTGTATGATTTGCCTTTGTCAAGTGTCCTGAGAAATAAGGCAAAAAATTCATATGTTTGATGCTGGTAAGTGGGTCCAAATGTGTCCGCTTGCGGCTCGACTCAGGCTGTGAACCATTAGCACAGACCAGAGTTGGGAGAGATGCCAACGTAACAGCAACACGATGAAGAGAAGAAGCAACACTGCAAACAAATGCCTTGATGCAGAGGCCTCATTGCCATTTCAGATATAGGTGGTGTGTAGCTTTGTCAGCACTCTAAGTAAACTTCAAACTATAGGTTACAAGTGAAGCAGCTGGGAAAGCCGCAGAATCGACTGATTGCATTAATCCAACACGGCAACATGTAAACACACTCAAATCCTGCCTGCAGGAAGAAGAACTGCTGAGTCAACACCTTAATCTTCAACTGTGCAATGCTGAACCCAATGATATCAAGAGGATGGAATTATTAAATATTGAAAGAATGCATGGAGAAGAGAGAAAAAGCGCTTTTTGTACACAAAAATGACCATTTTCACTCCTGCAAGGTTGCTGTTGTTTCTTGGCCCAAGTACCCCAAGAGCTATTGCAATGCCTTCAAGGGACAGGGAGTCATTTCTAGAGAGCGGCAGTGCCACTGGGGAAAAGAAAAGAAAAGAAAAAAAGGCACAAAATAGCAGGAGTCAAACCAACTCTGTCAAACAAATTCAATGTCAGAAAAGCAGGGGCATGAAATCGACAGAAATGGACCACTGCGCAAAAATGAAGGAGACCTAAAGTGGATTTCTCTAGGTTTTGAGTCAACATTGTTAAGAATCCGGAGCAGAATAATTGATAGTCAATGGCTTTGATGGGCCGGAATGGGAAATCGTCTGAATGGTGTCTGGAGTCCACGGAGAAACATGCCTGGACTTTGTCTTTGCTTTGATGTCATGAGGAATTCGCGTCTTACTCCTTTTCATTCCGGCAGACAATGTGTAAGACGTTAAACTGCAGCTCAGTCTGGTGGGCTGGCACTCTTTTTTTTTTTTTTTTATATTCACTCCGTCATCTGCAGCCCTTCAACACCAGCAAATCCTAGCGACTCTCGTCGTGTCTCCCTTTCCCTCCTGTACTCACTTTTCTCAGCCAGCATCACTCGCCCCCTCCTCCTCCCTGGTGCTATGACTCATCGTCTGTATTAGCGGATAAAATGGTATTAGAGAGCCAGGCACCAAAGGGCACGATCTGCTCATTTATCATGCATACTGTTACATCAATGCATCTTTACTCATTTGATCCAGCTAATTAAACCATATTGAAAAGCTTATTGTGCCTCTAACAGTGAACAATTATCTTACTCGGCAGTACAGGAACAGCATACACTGCTGATAAACACTCAACAATTAAACCCAAATACCCAGGAGGTTAAACTCAATTTCCGGTACGGGGGCATTTTCTTATATTTCAATATTGTTTGTGTAGGAGATAAAATCTTAATGTGCCTGAGGCCTACAGGAGCTCAAAGCAAGTCCGGGGGGAGTTGATATCGAGGTTAGAGGCTAAAACACCGGCCTTACCTGAAAAAGTAACAGCATAAATACATTTTCTAAAGTGCAAAAATGAATAATTGAACAGCGAAATTCAACACATCCATTTCCTGTTCCGCGGTAAATACGGGCAAATCCGTATTTACCGTGACCACCCTTTAATTTTTCCCACTTCCTGTCCCCCTCCCTCTCTCCCCACGGTGTCCAGGTCCCAGCTCGGGATGAGTGCCAGCGTCAGCAGCACTGAAATATTTATCAGTCTCCTCCACTTTTCCCAACTGTCATGGGAGACAAAACAGCCAGACCTGCCTTCCTCACTTAGTGAACCATTCAGGAAACCTTGCCCTGCAAACCGACTGAAGATCTGAGAGAAAGCAGGCGAAGCCTCGAGAGCCAATGCAGAATTTAAGAAGAGCCCTGCTGGCCGACTAGATAGGGGCTCACTGGGGATTCACTCAGGAAAGAAAGTAGAATCACAGCCGCATCTGGTGAGTGCACAACCAGACTATCAAGATTTGCTTCCAACTTTGGAACAAGAAAGGGGAAATGGAAATTTTCTGTGGCCTTGGTTGAGGGAACGTCTTCTGTACAGAGCACCTGAACAAGGCAACATTATTAGGTCCAGGATGCGGCAGTGAATGTTGATTGTTAAATTACACCGTGACTTCTTTTGGTCTTGTAATAATAATATCCTAAAACACCTGTTTCGAATCCGGAGGGAAGCTAAGTGGACCAGCGAAGCGGGGTGATAATTGAAGACAGATACGTCTCATGTTTAAAAAGACAAATAAAGTCGTCACGCAGCTTTCCAACTGTTGATAATTTATCCACAGCCAGCAGGGGGTCAGCGGTTCATGTGGGACAAAAGGAGCTGAACCGTGGACCCTGACATTCTGTGGAGCGAGTGAAATGTCCAGCCTCGCTAAAAGCTTACACCTAAAGTGCTGATTGTGAAGATCACCGAGCAGCGTCAAGGCCGTCCACGGCTACATTATTGATGACACTAATGGGACCGAAGCACATCAGTGGTAGAAGGTGGGTGGGTGGGTGGGGGGGGGTCTTCGTGGGCTGAAGTGGCACGTTGTAAGTGCAAAACGACCCCGTTCACAATCTCCTTTCACCATCAACCGTCTTTACAGCAAAACATGAGCTGCGCTGACCATCGCTCAACTGGGGACAATTACAAAGACGGTCATATTTTATTAAAGGAGGCACTCCCATCCTAATTCTTGTTGGCCTTTAACTTTCCTCCTTTAGCCTCCAGATGAACGCGCCGGTAACATAAATTAGACACATGCGAGCCACACGCAACTCTTTTCTGCGCCTGCTGAACACTGGCGGCATATGGTCGCGTTTAGACATGTTTACGCGCAAGGCCTGCGAGAAGGGCTCATGCATGCGAGTTAAAATTAGCAAGGAAGCCTGTGGGATAATTGAAATGAATGAGGAGGAGAGGTTTACCGGTTGAGCCTGGCTGCAAAGAAAACAAAAGCTTCCAGCTCGCAAATTCGAGTAATGGTTTACCGTGGAGGTCTGCTGTACGTCTGGCCCTGGACTGTTCACCCAGTGTCACTCTCCTCTATCACTTCTGCCTCCAGACAGTAATGAGAGCGAGGGGTGATGACAGATACAAGAGGAAAAAAACAACAAAACAAAACACAGAATTTGATGAATTTGTCTGAGGAGGGAACTGACTTTGCCCGACTTCCCCTGAACCTTCCCCTACATCAGCGCTTCCTCAACACTTTGATCACTAAATCATGTTTTCCACTTTGGACTCCGAGTACCAGACCTCCCTGAAAGATTAGGTTTGATTGAGCAGTCGCAAGATTCATCCAAGCAAATCCAGCGTGTGGATCTGTCTTCCTGCCTACTCCCTACCTGTCTCTCTATCATTGGCTCCATCTGCTCCGCTCGGGTTGCCTGTATAATGCGACGGGGCCTCATAGTCGGCCTCTTAGCTCTGCTGCTGTTTACAAGGTGTTTAGAGCTTCAGCCGGTGCCAGTGTTTACTTGCCAGAGCCGCCTGCAACGCGAAAGCGAGCGCTGGGACGTTGCTGCAGGGCCTTTCACACTGACAATACGCCGTTGCTCAACGCGACTCCCGTCGAGCAGTTTTCTCATGGAAAGCGCGCACACACTCTCCGAAACATATGCATACACAGATAAGTCATGCGGTTTTATTTACGCTTCCATCCAGTCCCGAAGATTTATTTCGCCGCAAGACAAAGAGCGCTTAACCACTGGGGAGATTTGAACCAGTGTTAACTTGCTACATGCCTCATTGTGTCACATCAATAGTGGAGCAGGCCGTCTGCGGCGTTAATTAAACTGTTTACAGAGCTGTTTTGACGCGCATTCTTTTCTCATAATCTCATGTTCTGAAAGATTCGCGTTGGCTGGATGCATTCTAAACTTCCAGCTTCCATGTGCTTGGTGAATGCAGCACAGGTTCAAACTCTTGCAAGGTGACCGCTCTCGTGTTAAGCAAAAAAAAGAAAAAGAAAAAAGAAGCTAAAATGGGATTCTGAGAACAGTGAAGCAGCCTGTGTAATGAATCTGAGCATGTTTTTTCACTCCGTCAGCCTCTCTACTCTACTCGCATCTCATTCAACCACTAAAACACACTCATATGGCACACAAACACGCTGCCTCTCATTGTATGCATAATTCAGCAGGCATCCAATTATATCTGAAAATAACTCTATATGAACATGCAATATTAATAGATTACGTCGTGCCCTTAGGAACTCTCAGTGTAAGAATAAGCTAATTGGAGGTCACTCCTGTCCTCAGTGAGGAACTCTCCCAAATCCTCCCGACACCGAATGTTCCTGGAGAGCAAATCTGAAGTGTTTGAAGTAATTGAAAAGCAGCAGGCAATCAGTCACCGCGGCTTTTATCTCATCTGTTCAGCAATGTTCTCCACAACTCAGCTGTGGTCTTTTTTTCTTTTCTTTTTTTTCCTTCCACAGCCCTTAAAAAAATCAATAATGCAATGAAGTTGTGCATTAAAATGAACGTCTCTTTCATTCACGCATTGATTTTTATTTTTTATTTATTTTTTTCTGTTGACATCCTACCACAGATGGGACACGGTCAATTGGCAGGTCAACATTCGTTCATCTCAGCAGACCCTGCGAAGGTTTAGCTCATGTCCGACACCAATCAGAACTAACACTAATCCTTTTAGCCGTACTAGCGCCGTGTTGCTCTACTAATGATGGGGTCATTTCAGCATTTTTTCTAAGACTTAAGTATCCCAGTAAGGTCAGATTTCAATGAAACTTTGTGCAGACCTTTATGGTTGCCAGAATTTTGACCCCTGACAAATCTGGAAATCCCTTTACCTGCAGAAATAAGGCCATTCTCATCAGCCTAAAGTGACATGATCAGCAGTCTGACACTTGTCATCTAACTTTGAAACCACTTAATGTGTTTTAACTGAACAGTTTCTTCAACTTTCAGTTGATACCATCCTCCCTCTGAAGATACATGTCAAAGACATTAGGTCAAATACTTTTTGGTTCTCCAAGGTAACTTCATCTACACCAGCTAACCAAGACAATTTATTCAGAATCTAGAGCGTTGAGATTCAACAAAGGTATAGCGAACTTTAAGAGATGTGTCTTTGGGGTAAGCGTGTTGATGCACCCTCACTTCACTCACTGTGTATGACAGAGATTAAAGCAGTTTACTCAGCAGAGCACAAACACATTGAGATCGATATCATAATGAGCGCAGCAGGCTTTTGACTCGCTCCCCTACAAGAGCACCTTTCTTGTCCCGGAGCACAAATCACTAAGAGCCCAGTGGATCAATGTGTCCTTCCTTCTAATGAATGTGCAGTAAACATGATTAATGTCATTATACTCACTGTTTATCTCCCTGTTTATCTCCTCATATTTCCTGCTCTCTCCATCTCCTACTCTTTGCCCCCTCTCCTATTTCCTCCTTTCTCCACCTTTTCGTCTCCTTCCACCTGTCCTCTGATGCGCAGGTGAGACCTTCTCAGAGAACTACAGCCTCACAGAGCAGTGCAGGCCGTGCACCGAGTGCACCGGCTTGATGCGAATGGAGACGCCCTGCACTGACTCCAACGACGCCAAGTGCATCTGTAACTACAACTACTACTTCAACGGGGCGGCCGGCCGCTGCGAGCCGTGCACGGTGTGTCCGGTGGGACAGGGCGTGTACACTCGCTGCGATCATGATCACGACACGGTGTGTGAGGAGTGCGTGGATGAGACCTTCTCTGACCGGGAAAGCTCCATCGAACCCTGCCTGCCCTGCACCATCTGTGACGAGGGCATCGAGATACAGATGGCTGATTGCACACCGTCCAGTGACTCTATCTGCCATAGTAAGACACACTCTTTATTTGCTTTCACACATTGTTAAATTAAAGACAGTGATCAGCCACAACATTAAAACCACCTTCCTTATATTGTGTAGGTCTACCTTGTGCCTCCAATACAGTTGTAACTCATCAGAGGATGGACATGTGTCTTCTGAGGGTGTCCTGTGGTGTCTGGCAACAGGATGTTGTTAGTGGGGGGGGGGGGTTCTAAACAACTGGTATGTGTTTGAGCAGAGCTGTCTCAAGAAGGAATTAAGATGTAATTTAGTCTGAAAACAGAGTGTGTTGCCTTTTTGATATTTGGACAGATATGTCCTTACCCCTGTGTTTAGTTTGTTACTCAACAAATTTAACCAATTAGCAGAGTGAACATTCTCACATGGCTTAAGAGTTTACATTTCAAGAGGGACACCCAAGAAGAATGCAACAGGTTTAGCCAGTACCACAACAGTCGCCTTGTATTAGATGTGAAAGTACAAGAGACTAAAAAGAGCACCTCCAGGCCACAAACTGCACGGTAGCTGCAAGTCATTCCAAAGCAACACTGGAAGCATCACATCTGTATCAATCACATTTGAACAAGCCAGCAGGGGCGACTTCCACATGTGTCTCTGGGAACAAGTGTGGTCAGAGGTTGGTCCCGTTCAGATTTTCAACAGCGGGAAGTTGAAAGTTTTAGTGTTAAAAGGTCAAGGCCGATGGAAGTGTCAACACACGGCGAATGAATAATCTGCTCTCCCACCAAACGGAAGCCAAGAAGCAGAGAAGCAGAGTGGAGCTACTTGTATCCAAGAGGGAAGGCAGCGTATACCATAGGAAGCTGTAAATTCACTTGGGTTAGACAAGGCGAGAAATCGACCTCATCGCGGGGTCACAAGGCTTCAGTCTGGGGGGTAAAATGTCTTTGGTGGCATCGTTCTTAATTTCGTAGGTTAGTATCGGTGTTTCTTTTTTAAATACAGTTACAAATGAGCGCAATTCTCAACAACGTCAGTGTGCACAACAAAAACAGCCCTTTCCCAAAAATGATTTCAGAAGAACTTTGTGGTTCTGGTTTGTTCCTAGGAACTGCTCTTCTCGTATCTTGTGGTTGTTCTAATGCAAACTTTGGCCAGAGAGGCATGTTAGCTGTGGAGTGATTAAATGCTTCTGAGAAAGCTCTTAATATGTGGAGCACTGACTAATGCCGTTGTGAACGTTATCATTTCTAAATGAACATTTTATGGGCAGCTTAAATGCTGAGCAGGAACAAATAACACAGCTTGGCTAAAATTTCATAGATGTAATAGGGGACTTTCGATCTACTGAGTTAATGAACCTCAAATATCTGTCAACACCTTGTTGTTGCACAGTGATACAAAGTCTCTTTTAACAGACTATTATAGCGTTGACAGGCAGTGGATAAATGGACAGGGGAAAGATAAGAGCCAGAAAGGTAGATAAGAAGGAGACTGGCTAATAACAGAGATAATGACTTAACACCTTTCCTTCCACGGGTACCAGACACCATTAGAGGTGCTACATTTAGCCTTTTATTATCAATAAATCCTCACCAGAGTAAATTTGAAGGCAAACAAGACCGTTCAAAATGTGGCCTCTCATGTGGATGCTCATTTTAAAGTATTTGCCACCAGTTCAGATTAGAGATTCCATTGTGGCGCAGAAATCAGAATCAGAATTGTTAACACATAAAAAGGAATTTGTTGTGGTGGTTGGCGCAATAAAGATAAATGTAAGCCAGGAAAGGAAAAATAGAAAAACAAAAAAATGCCATAAAACGGTGTAAAGATATTTATTGCTCCTTGATAATGAGCTAGACATTCTTGATCAAGAAGGTCACCGGCAGGTTGATGTTAATGGGAGTTTTGTGGTGAAGTCTTGCTGTTCTTGGATGGATGTAACCATCTGCCAACCACTGACCATGGTGAACATCATACCTGATTATGTTAGCACTGTCATTGTGAGCATGTTAGCTGGCTGGCATCAGTTCAGACCATGTCAAATGGTGGAGGAAGTAGAAAGATGATTTAAACATACCCTTAGAAAGGAAATCACAAAGAAGTGCAAAAAAGGTTGTTGTAGAATTCAAATTTTCTAAAAAAAATGTAATAGAAACTTGACAGAAAATTCAATGTTTTTAACCCGGATTCCGTAAAATGCACAGTAATGTAGTCTCGCCACAACTGATGGAGGAAGCAATGGCCACAAACCTTGAGATTAACTTTACAAGACCGGCAGCCATTAAAAACTGCCAACACAGCATATGCCCCTTTGATATATTCTAGATATATCTGCTGAACAGGAGACCACAATACAGTCTTTTGCTGCCTGTGCCGCTTTTGCCCACCCAGGCAGCTCAACTCTGACCTGAGTCACCCAGGCTGATGCCACTCTAACAGCAGTAATGGCGGGGACTGGAGATGGCACGATAAATGACCTTATGAGATGTCTGTTTGAAAGAGGAGCCCTGTCAAATAGCACCAATATGCCTGTGGGGAACAGCTGCAGTCACATGTGGTCGTGATGATGTTTCCAGGCCGTCCACGGTGGTCTGATGACTCTTACGTGCAGATATATTTTCTGCAGCAAACAGGAAGCTGCGCCTCTGCAAATCTCATCATGTCCGCAGATATTCTTTGTGATTTTTATTTTTATTCTATTTTTTGAATTCGCATATTGCTGGCTTTTTCAATCTTATCAAGATAGTAAAGAAGATGCGAGCGTCGGATTTTCAAATTCCCAAATCCCCATCTCATATCCAGCTGTCACCAAGTGTCAATTACACGATACAATGACAGGGGCAGAAAGAGAGAAGGGAAGAAACAGAGATGAAAACAGACAGAGAGAGCTGCAGCATATGTGCTGTGCTGGTATTCTATGCTGAGGGGTCGATATGAGTCCTGGGATTTCTTCTGCTCATGCTCAGGTTTCGCTGAGTGACCTCTATAAGCACCTACACTCGACTGCAGGACACACACACACAAAGCCGAGTCCTCTCCATCTTCAGGCACACAAACACTTTTTATGAGTATCCAAAATCAATACAGCGGATAACAGGCCAACGCGGCACATGCATGCTTTTTCGGCCTGCCAAGTGCAATTTAACTTCCACGTTTTTCATTAAACTCCGGACACCGCACATGTGTGAACCCCTTTGATCTGAAATTGAAAACTTTACTTGCATCTTTCACGGAAGACGTGTCCGTCCGTTCTGGCCTTAGCCTCGCCGAAATATGTCCCTCAGCCATCAGTGGGTTCAAACTGAATTAGCTGAGCATGTGTTTGAGTGTTTGTGCCCGGGAAAAAGAGAGGGGAAGATTGAAAACACAGATAAAGGCAGAATTCTTTTATCACTCTCTCTCCTTTCCCTCTCTCTATCTTCCCACAGTGGCCCTCGAGTGGCTGGGCTAGCGGAGTGGTGGAAGGTGGCCAGTGTGCATTCAGTGCCTTCACCGCTGCAGTATAATTACTCCTGCTAATCAGAGCACTTTACAGCAGCTCCTCTGTTCATCTGCACCCCCTCCTCACTCCCTTCTAACACTCCGGCTCTCTGTCTGCCCTCCCCTCCGCTCTTCCTATTAACCTTCCCTAACCGAAGACAGAGCGCTCACTTGAATAATTTGTAGTACGTGTGTGTGTGATGGATGTGTGCACGCCAGGCAATTGAGATAGAGGCTGAGCAGAGACAGAGGGAGAGTGTTTGGTGGCAGATAAAGAGGTCATTGTACATGTGCTGCGTCTGATAGTTGCGCATCTCCACCCTGAACTGGCAGCAGCCGAGATATCAACCTCTGCACAAGACCGTGGGGTTAACTTCACTGTAAAGACCTCAGTGGCTCATAAAAATTATCTTTCTTTTTTTTGTACGTCCTCTTGTCCACACCCCACTAATAAACACATCTCCCTGTTCACACAGCCCTATGCTCATAAAATCCCGGTCCAGTTTTATTTTGTTTCAAGTATGTTTTAAAGCCACTGAAGCCAAAATGATATTGTTCAAGCTCCACTGCTGCCTTAAAGCTCCCACGCTGTTCCAGCTGTGGTATGCAGCCCCTCTGTGCTTCAGGTTTTGTCCTTTGGTCCACAGCCAGCTGTGTTTTCTTCCTCACTGCATAGAAACACAGTGCAAAAGGAAGTTTCAGTGAAGACGTAGGATGCTGTACTTCTAGCTCTCTGCCAGTGAAGCATAGTCCCATGAGAGTTGTCGCCTTGGCTCAGTATGAGAAAGACAATTTACAAAGAGTCCTGAGGTGCGACTGATGTACTATGTCTGCGAGGAAGGAGCATTCATTCAGCATTCATTGCACCAAAAAGCACTCACAGCAGTGCAGGATGACTGATAAGCTAGAGTGATGAAGGAAACCGTGTTAGGATTGCAACTTCTTTGAAAATCGTATGCAAGACCAGACTGTCCATACACTTTCACTCACTTTCACACCTTCAATTGACAATTTATTCTATTTGTGAGCTCGTGTTGCAATGCTAATACCATTAGCCAACCCTGCATTAGTCAGATGATGTATGACAGAGCTGAGGAAACCTGACTACATCCCGGGAAAGGTCAAGAAATGCATGTAATATAGACACCCATGTTCCACTCCTCCAAACGCTCCCTCCTTTTAGTGGGATCTGAATCAATAGCACCGCTTTAAATAGGCCTCAGCATTATTTCTGTGTTTCTAAGTATGGCACGCACATGTGCTATATTTTCTACCATTTCAGTAAACCAATACCCCCATGGGAGGTAGGATTGCCCTGTCATCACCACGCTGACAGACAGACCAATGTGGATTCCTAACGACAAACAGAAATGTCCACATAAGTTGTCAATCAAGATCCTGTCAGACTATTAAAGAGAGTAACTGTAAATTATGCAACAAATTAGGGTGGAGAAACTTGACTATTTGCCATGTCAGTGAAAAGAAAATATGTATGGTGACAGTCCACTAAATGTTCCTTTGCTTTTAGATACACCATGGTCACAACCAAGTATTGCATTTTTATTAAATTCAGAGGAAACACCCAGGATAAATAAGTTTGATTCTTTACTGTAAGTCCTCCTTTTTACTGTTCACAGACAACATATAAACCTTAAATGAACAGTTGATAAATTCATCAATAAGTGAGTCCCTTGAACTCCATAAGCGGAGGTTGGTGCATAAATAGATAATGACATAAAAAAAGCACATCACAATATACGAAAAATGTTCTATAAATTGATCATGATGTAATATAAACATTGATCTTTTTTCTATTGTGCTTACAAAGGTGTACACTACGCGGCACCAGTTAACAGCCCTAAATATCATAATATGTGTGAAGTAGTAGGACCCCAAATTATTTGTGATGTTATGTCCCAGACTTTGGCCTTGAAGGAAGCCTCGGGGGTCTCCACAGGGTTAATCCTGTGAGCGCTAGTACAAAGCTAATGAGGAGCAGCCTGAGGTTCTGCTGGGAATTATAGTCTCACATCTGAACAACGCTAAACATTCTCCATCCCAACCAGACAGATGAGCTCAGAGGCATTTTGGCTGGACAGGCCCTATCCTCGGCCAGCTATACCATGGCCCAAACAAAAGAATTATCTGAAGACGTCTCTGTGAACCTTTCTTCCAGCGTTGCTTCAAAAGATTTAGAAAGAAAAAAGCATGTGACAGGACAGTAGGAGAGCCTTGATGGATTGTGTTTTCAGAGCAAGTCGTGCCCATAGAGTGGGCATGGTGCTGCTGGAAGATTTGCAATTACACTGAATCATTAATGGAGCTCACAATAACAGAGGAAATAGGACAATTTCTGAAAATGACTTCTGTGATAGAAACCAGACTCATCCAGTAGCACAGTGCTTGACTTTTCTCTCTGGCCTCAGCAAAAGCTCGAATTGATGGCCTCCCTAAAGCCCCAGACTTTACTCTACATGCATCCATATGGCCTTAATGTCATGCAAGACGCAGAGATCACATGGATGGGTATGTAACGAGAACAGACCTGGCATGCAGGCCTCGAATCTGGTGTAGAGTGGGCTGGTGGTTGACATATATTTGCTTCCCTTGTTGAGGAACATTCCTTCTTTCTGCTCACAACAATTCAACCAGAACCCATCTGTGTATCAGAAACAGCTGCCACATGTGGTGGGGGTACGTGGTGACTGCATCCCAATACAAAAGCCTTCCTTAAGCCATACTAGTCACAACTTTTGAACTTGAATGAAACTGAAAGATGAATTAGAATAACTTAAAGTGATATGTGTTGGCAAATATTAAGGATGTGCCCTACCTTTCCTCCAAACATGAGGTAGAACTTTGTGCTCTGGAGTACCACTGAATGGATTATCTTTGAAATTGGTTGCAGATGTTCAAGTCCCTTGGGATGAACTGTAATAACTTCTGTTAATTTTTCATCAAGAGCCACAATCAAGCCAAAACTTGTCCATTACTTATTATCCAAATATCACTATTTGTATGTCATTGCCTTGGAAGGCAATGACATACAAATATGGAAGTTAGAACAGACCCCTTCATGGCCTACGTCTCTTTAACGTCACGTTGTTAGCTGGAGGCAAAACAGAGGGAAGCTAGAGGCGAACACTGTCACTTTCAACCATGAAAATGTCGTCTTGCTGTATTTTTTTGGTGCCAGAACCGAAAAATCAAAAACACTAACTTGACGTTTTGTCACATACCAGCCACTGACAGTCATAGACAACTTTGGTTTGGCTTTTGCAATATTAAGAATGGACTGGAGTAAGACAATCAACAATGGGCACACTTCTTATCATGTCATATTAATATAATAGTAATGTATCATCAGTTTCAGCCTGGGTAACATTATGAGTTAGAATAAATCATGGCTGAAATTACGTACAGTTAGTGCTTATTTGGGGGATTCTTGTTCTAACCACGAGCTAAGGCAACGCTATTTACATGTTTCAGGGGTGTCCAAGGAGAAGTTGCATTTACTTGTTACCCTCTACAGTGTTTCCACTTACTTCTTGTAATGTCTGTGTTGGAGAGGCTTCACTTAAAAAAAAGACAGACCAGACTTCGTCCCTTCTGTGTCCTCCTTTGGTCAAATCATTCATCCAGTGAGTGAGAGTGTAGGGGTCAGTGTATATAGTCCCATCAGTCAGTCAACTTTTTTAAATAACACTCATGGTCTCAGAGACTGAGTGTATTGGTATATTCTCCAAGATATGCGTTTTCCTTATCTATTTGTGCGAAAGCAGTCCACTCAAATATGCTAACTGCAGTTTACACGCTTAATTTACCAGCTTAATTTACAAGCTTGAGATGTTTGGCATCCAGTTAAGCCCCACCCCTCGAAAAACATCACATTGTTTACAAACTGTGAGGGGGTCTGTTGTCACTGTGAGCATGTTGAGCTTAGAACTGAGATAAAATAACATCTGTGCAGCCTTCTCAGAACTGCAAGCAATTTTTTTTGCATATTTCCTATCTTACAAATACGACCTTCTCTTCCTTGCAGATCCTTACGTGACTACTTATGCAACTACTACCTCTGATATGGATCTGGCTTCATCCTCCTTCCCCGACTTGTTACCCGACGTGTCTGATGGCCCATTCCCCAGAGAGACAACTACGTCCAGCTCCGGTTCTCCTCGCTTCCTTGGTCACGGCCTCAATGAAAACCTAATCCCCATCTACTGCTCAATCCTGGCTGCCGTGGTGGTGGGCCTGGTGGCTTATATCGTTTTTAAGAGGTCAGTTGGAAGAATAAAAAACAATGACAAGCTTCTCCTCAGCTACAATATAAAGTAGGACAGAAAGGGCGAGCATTGATGGAGATGGTGGTCTGGATGTTCCTTGCAGCAATCTATCGCTTTAGCACAGATTTTGCCCCAGCAACATCCATTCTAAAGAATGGCTGGTGAAATATGGTGCTGGTGTTGGAGGGGCTCTGACACAGTTCTGCTAAAACACCATAATGAGGGTTTCTTTAAAAAAAAAAATAAAAAACAACAACAAAACAACACTTAATGCATTACAGAGGTCACACACAAACACATTAGCAAGGACACACAACCGCACATGCAAGCACTCAGACAGACAGATACAAACCCGGCTAAAACACGTTTGAGGCAAGTAAACAAGCTCATTAGAGGCATTGATTGTTTGAAAAGTGCCAACCAGGGGGAAATGTGAGTGCCAGATTTATCAACACAATCACGCACACATCTGGCTGATACTCCTCCTGTACTCATTGTCAAGCTTAAACAGACTGTAGATCATGTGTATTTCTCCAAAGTATCTGTGGAAGCAGAGGTGTTAACTGTGCCACCCACTCCATAGCTCACAAGATAAGACTTTTCTGAATATTTAATTAGGATCCAATTGTAGTTTTAATTCTAATTCTTTGCAGTTACATGGCGCAATAAAATTTGGCCATGCATAAGCAACACACGTGTCCTTTATAATGGCAGTGAAGGCGGAGTTACATGAAGCTGTAGCTGGTTATCTAATCACTGACAGCCTAATGTGTTGTGTTCAGTGAGACTTCATGTTTCCAGCTGACTAACACCACCACATATTTTAAAAGGGTTATAATTTCGGCTGTTGGCCAAATGCACCATGATGCGCTATTATTGTGAGGCGTTTCCCTGGCAAAAAGTTAACAATTTATTATCAGTTAATGATCCATAATAAAGAGTTGGAAATGCATGTTTAACACTAAATGTGCTTTCCCCAACACATCCACTTAGGAGCTGGGCGGGCCAGTAAGTGAGGTTAGGTAATATATAATATAGGCCTTATAGTATAAGGCAATGAAGGAGGCTCATAATATCATCTCATAGAAGTCATAATATTTGAAGCTTAGAACAGTGTTTTGTCCCACTTTTATATTTTTGGATTTGGAAAGGCTTGAAAACTGCCTGTGAAATCTAAATATCCACAACTCAGACTGGATCACGAAGCTGAATCAGATCTTATCTGGCGTGCTTCTTCTCCACAGGTGGAATAGCTGCAAGCAGAACAAGCAGGCAGCTAACAACCGTGCAGCTACGAACAACCAGATGGTGACGCCGGAGGGAGAGAAGCTGCACAGCGACAGTGGCATCTCGGTGGACAGTCAGAGTCTGCATGAGCAGCAGCAGCAGCAGCAGGCCAAGGCTGAAGTCCAGGCTCAACCTTCCCACTCACACACTCAGGAACAGATAGGTATGGATGAAAAAAAAAAAAAAAATCTAATTCCAGTTTTTTTTTTTTTTTTTTGAACAACTTCCATCACAGCAAAATAGCACATTAATCTGACTCTGGCCTGATACATTCCTCCTTCACGCCATGTTCTCCATGTGCCAAGAAGAGTCATAATCCATCCAAACTTTTCTGGGGATTGAGATCTAAAACAATTTATCACCTCGTAGCAGGACTATGTGTTGCTGCCAAAAGCACATAGGTGAGACCAAATCATACATGCATGCATGATGTAAAGTCAACCATTAAACGAAAGTTTCTCTCTTAGTCAGCACATTTCATAAATGTATAGGCAGAGCATGTAACAGCATATGTCTGATCTATATTTGCCTTGTCGACTCTTACTACTGCTCTATATTTGTCTCTTGGGACCCGGGAAGTATTATGAGTCTAGGTCTTTAGGAATGATTTTGCCATGTAGTCTGGGAAGCCAGACAAACTCTAAAAGGTTTTGTAAGATGAACTCAGTAAATGATGTCTGGCTCAGACCCAACATTATGCACTTTAATGATCTATTATAAAGCAATTTACCATGTGCTTAATTTACTTCTTGTGGTGCAGTGCATTAGGAGAAAGACGCAGATGAAGTTTTTTTGTTTGTGACTGTTATCTGTCATTGCTGCATTAACTTAGATAACTTAAGAAAACCAAGAAATCCACTCACTAACTTATGCAATTCCAATTTTTGACTCATCTACAAGCCGTGTGGCTCCTTAAAAGCATACATCTTTCAAAACAGTTCATTATTTATGGTTTAATAAAGAGCAAATCTCACAAACCAACTGGGTAATTTGCTCTAGCGGGAGACAATTGTGCCGTATTTGGAGATTAATTGCAGCTTCAGATTAACACATATCACTGTACCACTGAATCCTTTCAGTGCATCAGTATGTGTGAACGTGGGGTTTTGTTCTCTGCCCAGCACTGCCAGTAAACACAAAGAGTGCGGCTATGCGCATGGTGGGGAATCTGCACTGAAAAGCCGAAGAAGGGAGGATAACCTTTAGACAGCACAATGAGACGTGACCTCTGTAGAACACAGTAAACCACCTTCCTTCAATACTCAAATAGCACTTACATTAGAGAGACTAGCATTCCCACTCGATCCATATACACATATACCCGATAGGCTTTTTACCTGAGGAGGAAGAAGTACAGCCATGATCTTGTTATTCATTCGGCCATTCCTGCTTCTCCCCCTGATTCATTTCATTTTTTCCTTCCTCTGCTTGTTGTGAAAGGGTTATATGGGGATAATGATGTGCTAACAAGGCAAACAGCTGACAAATCCTCCCTTGAACAATCCATGACACTGTGTCTTGTCTAGTATACCCATTACATTCTAATGAGGCTTGGGGAAAGCTTATTGTGTTTTGTTTGAGTGCCTCTTTCCATTCTCCACAAATGCAAAGCCCAATGTATGTCAAAGAAAAGAAGGAATTTCTTTTTGGAGGAGCAGCTTGGCATGGGTTCACTGAGAGGATGACTGCCTGCTAAACCCCCTCGCCTCTTTAACTGATTGGCTCATTAGCAGGTGTTACGAGATGGAACCCAGGCCTGGTCTCTCTGCCTTTCCCCAATCTCATGTAGCATGAGCGTTTAGCACGTGCTAATTGGCATTAGCGCAGTCTGCCGCAGCGGAAGCCATTAAAAAAAATGCACTTGTGCAGGGGGTGGTTGGTTCTCCCACAACCAACGGTGTTAAAAATGCAAAGGGGTGAGAATGTGCACAATAAATCCATTACAATTGCGGGGGGGTTCCTGTCTCCAATGAACCATATTTTACTGGCAGCTTAAGTAATGGAAACACCTCCACTGAAAATAAGTCAAATGAGCCTTTAAAGAGAAAAGCAGAGCAATGAAAATGTCCCTCTCTTTGACTGACAGCATGAGTCACCCGCTCGGGGTAAGACCTCCTACATGAAGGGTGCTTGCTTCATTTTTGTCTGCTCATCTACATTAAAAAGGAGCGTCTCTCCATGCGGCACCCCTCTTTGGCTGCCTGCTTCCCCTCCTCTAAATTGTGCATTTTTAATGTGTTTAAAAATTTAAAGATATTGCTCAACTGTGCAACCCTGTCCTGTGTTTCACCTCACAGTTTGATGGTCAAAAAACACACATCATGGTTATTGCAAAAATCTAGATTCACGAATATATTTTTTAAAAAAAACATGAAAAGTTTGAAAAATAATGTTTTTGGCATTGATGTAGCATTTTTTATTCATTTTATCTTTCAACTCATTCAATCCTCTTCCCCTGGACAGCTTGGACATGCTTTGACCAAAAATCTGTTCTCATGCACTGAAGTACACTATTTCACAATTTTTCTGTGAAGCATAGAAAAAGAGAGGAATTGTGAGAATGTCTAATGTTCAAATAATCGATTATGTTCTTTGGCAAAAAATAAATAAATAAATAAAAAATCTGTGTAGATGAAGGATTGTACAGTGTACATTATCTGTGTCCAGGGGCCCATTGGAAATAAATCTCTAAACGGAAAAGTAATAAAAACAGATTGTGAAACAAACAATTGCAGGAAAGTGAGGAGTGAGTATTACATTTTTGAAACTAGTAATAGGCTACCAGTCTCTTTAGCGTTTCCCTGGGAATTATGTGATTACCGTGAAGCCATCTAAAATTCCCAATCAGCAAATTTCAGTGTTTTTTTGTGGCTTGGCGTCCAGTCAGGATTGTCTCAATGTGCTGATTAGAAAAGAAAAGAAATAGCAAAGCTTTGCTGTGATTTCACATTTCAGATAGACCTGAACCGACTGGTTCAGTGGACGAAAGCACGTATTGATTCTTTGAATGAGGTTGGACTCCGTAAACCACTGACCAGCCATGTGGTTATTATTATCAACCCTGCCTCTGAAATGAGGGGCACCACCAGTTCAGAAACGGTCGGACTGAAACAGGAGCACAGGTGCCGCCGCCGTGTGTATGCCTGACCTAGTGTGTGTGGGTTATACATGATGGTGCGCTGGCTAGCATCAACATCTCTTTGCTCCGTCACTGATGATGCCTGAAGAGCCACTGTTTAAACAGGAAGGATGAGAGTGGAGTACGATGGACTACAGCCAACGCTGGAAAGAGTCAGAGCGTGAACACAGAAAGGACGCAGCACGTCTGGGGGCATTTAAAATAGCACTAAACATTTGGAGGAAAAGAAATATAGCGCTGGTCGACAAATGAATCCCCCCTCTCGAAAACGCTTTAAAATAAATCCTGTTGTATTGCACTTCTCTAAAGACGAGAAAAAACCCACTAGACTTGTGGGTCCTCTCAGAAACGCCTCCGCATTCCTGAGGTGTTTCCATGGCTTTCCTTCAATTGAGAACAGGTTAAGAGGTTTGTGGGAAAAGAGGGCATTTGTCTGCCATCCTCAACCAGCTAATGACTCCAATTTAACAAGTTTTAATGAGTGAGTGACACCACAGGGCCCCCTACAGGTATGAGTGTGACAATTTTTTTCTTTTTCTACAAATAAGGTCTTACTGTGTTTAGGTAGAGAGGAAATGACAGGGAGGCATTTGGTATTAGTCAGACTTGAAACGGGCTTAAAAAATGAACCACTGCTGAGTTTTCTTCCCACAGCCTGACATATTTCTGTTTACTCTCCATCTCTCTGCAGTGGTGAGGGTGGACGGGGACCCTGAGTCTGACTCTCCTCCCCCTGAGGTCTGAGGGAGACGATGAAGAGGAAGAGGAGGCATCAGAGAGGAAGACAGGGGCATGAGAGATGAGAGAGGGGACTTGAAACGTGGACCAAAACGAAGGCAGTGGGGGGGTGGCCACACAGAGAAAAAAAAAACTGACTCCGATTTGTATATGAAGTGGCCGCAGAGCAACAGCTTGACTTATACGGACCTCCCCGCACCTTTGGGACACAGTCTGACTCTTCATCCCCGGATATAGAGTCTAGCTCTGTCATACAGTGTGCCTGGACACAACCTCTACGGCAATATCAACCACTATCTGAACCATGTCACGCAGATTGTAGGTATATGCCAGTGCATCTTGTATTAAGTGACTCTTCCAGGCGTATGTCGTAATTCTCAGTAGCTGCCAGTTAGATCCTTCAGCCTTTCCTTTTATTTCTATGATCTCTTTACAGTTGACGTCTGTGCCTGGAATGTAAATTTCAGAAAGGTACTTGACTCTGTCCTCTTTCTCCTGTGCATCAAAGAGACCGGGGCATTTTTTTTTATATACTCCCACACCTTCCTCCTCCGTGAAATCCCATTCTCAGATAGTTCTCCGTCTCTCTCTCCATAGGATTCAGTCTATTAGGCCCCCGCTGCTATCGGCGACGCAAAAATCAGCGGGCGAGGCGTGAGTCACTCCCAACTTCTCCTAAAGTTCCTTATCTTTGTATTATTTCCATGCAGGTGCGATTCCCCTCATGTTGTCCCGTCTTATCTAGAACGCTCGTGTCACTGTTGCAAGTGACGCATATGTGGGAAGAGCTGATGATGAGCATGTAGTGCGCTTGTGTATTTTTCTTCCCCGAAACGCTTCGTCCCCAGTCTGACATCACCCCTTCACAGCGCGTCCAGGGGTTGTATTTCAGTGATTTCATGCTTATGATGTAACGCCACCGAATGTTTTTGTGGCCGGTTCGGCAGGTTGCCTCCACAGTCCTCCGTGGACGTGTCTGGATGCGCAACACCGGGGGGAACATCTCTGGACTGTGGAGCTCTGCTGACTCACTGCACGCCATCTGATGAGCAAAAAGATAAAACTGCTCGTATCAGCCGTGGTCACGCAACAGACTTTTCTGTGAATTTGGAACTGAAAAAAAAAACGACGAGAAATCCCATTCATAATAATTCACACTCACCGAGCGTAAAATTGAGGCAACCCCGAGAGGTGCACATTCATTTCACATTCCCCACAAACACCTCCGTCTTCACATGTTCCCCCTCGCTGTCTCGCGTACTACTCTGACTGTGTTATCGAGTCTGATAAACAGTGCTGAGGCACTAATGCTTCGTCGTTGGCGCTCGCGTCAAGACAGGGGCCATTAGGGAGACGTACTGACAGACAGGTAGTAATTACCTCAGGGTTTCAGCTTCATTTACACTCTGCCCCACTCTCATCTGGATTAATGATGTGCACGGCAAAGGGGTGACACGGCCCTCGCCAAAGCCTCAGTGTGACATTACGGATCTCTCATCCACCTCTGAGGTCACTGACATTTACTACATCGCCATGGTGATATAAAAGCACTTAGTCCAGGCTCACTTCTAGGGGTGAGTGCCACCTTTTATCACGGAGGGCCAGTTCATGTCGACCCCTCCTGCAGCTCACAGTGACTGCAAAGGCGGCGGACTTGGGAAGTAGAAGGAAGCATACTTATAGCCGAGCTTGACCGCACCGCTTTAGCATTCCCACAGGGCGCCTAAATATTCAGGTTCCCCCGTGTTGTGGTTTGACACAAAATGCAAGGAGATGATTTTTATATAAACAGTCTGTAGAGAGGAAAAGAGGTGGAGGCACAGAAACATAGGCTGGCATACCTACGATTTCAGAACGGTTTAGAAACATGTTAAATTAAAGGAAGTTTGTCAAGACATGGGTGAGAAGATTAATTCCATTCACAAGTTTGTGCGTTACATGTGAAGCTACTTCTGGCGAGCTACAGCTTAGCATAAAAACAGTAAGCGTAAAACAGTAAAAAGGATATAGCTCAGGGGTGTCAAACTCGTTTTATTCGAGGGGCCACATACATCCCAGTTTGATCTCAAAGAGGACGGACCTGTAACACAATAGCATATTAATCTACATATAATGACAACTCCCAACAATTTTCTGTTGTTTCAGTGCAAAGAAGTACATTATGAAAGTGTTTATTATTATTATTACATTTATTGAACTGCACTATTACAGAGCCTGTAATGAACAACCGGACATATCTTAAGAAAAACAAGTGAAGTTTCTGTTTAGTTCTAGGTGTCAGTGTTGCGTCCTACAAATATTATTTACATTTATTGGACAAACTTCAGTTAATGTCTTCAATTTATTTTTCCACTTAGGCAGTTTAGGCCAGATTAGACCCTCCTTTGACACCCGTGATATAGCTTCACCTTTGGTTTTGTCCAGAGTCTTAAACGTAAAACATGACTCACAGGAATTATTTGTCACTCCATTATCTCTGGATGACTGGAATTGATCTTCTCGTCTACTGTAACTTGAAAAGAAGATGCCGCGTGACGCTTCATTGGTCAGCCACACGGTCGCCGACACCTCAAGACAATTAAACCCCTCTCCTCTCCTTGATTCATAAGTCACTGCAGTGTAATGAGAGGAAACAAAAAAACACTGCTGTTGCTCACAGCCCCGCAACTGATGCGGTGCGGACATGTGATCACACACACACACTGACACAGACAATCCACTCCTGTGAGCTGGTGTGATCAATCCTGATCCCAGCTGTGGCAGCGACATTAAAAAAGACTTTGCTACAGTATGCGTACTCTGCTACAGTGTCCAGAGTGTTGGTTTAAAGATCCGGCAGTGCGCTCATGTACCAACTGAACCCACGTATTCCCTTTCTCCAGTGAGACACTCATTGTAAGAATGTACGACAAGACAGAAAAAATATGCAAGACACATTCAAGGATGAGGTTTAAGTTTGCTCCAACTGTTTTGTTGTGAATTTTTTTGTCTTTCCATATCCCGTTTGTTTGTCTTATGAATAGAATTACACTTTTGGAATGAATATTTTTTCTAACTGATGTTATTTTGTAGCACTTATTAGACGTAATATGAATGCACTCAAAGAGTGTACCACAGTTCAAGTGCCTGTGTACAGTGTCCAGCGTCTTTGAGTTGAAGTTTGACTTGTTTTTCCAGATTATTTTCAGTTTTTAAATCGGCGTTTCGTTCCACATTTTGAGAGTTAATGAAGGTTTTTCGTAAATCAAGGTCAGCACTATAGATGAACCTTGGAGACTCAAGCAAACTGTATACACTTGTCGCCTATATAGAGAGACTTACAGTACAAATAGGTCGCCATTGAACACACAGTGTCAGTGTATGTTAACATGCTATAAATAATGGCAATCAATAGGGTCATGTAGCATTATCTAAACATATACATGTCAACTAGGACTTTTACTCTAAAACTCATGTATTTGTCAATAACAGCTTTACTGTGCAGATGTTTGCATGTACAGTAAGTTTTATCACAAACCCCCATTTCAGAGGCAACCGGACATGTGATCTGCAGTAACGCTACATCCATGCGGAGGTTCACTGTGATTCTCTGTGATGTTATTACTTGATCCAGACAGTGCAGGAGTTGGTCCCAGAAAAGCTGAATGTCATCAGTTGTACACTACTAATGTAAAATGCATTGTGTAAATGTGAATTTCTTAGAGTTGATACAAGCTACCAGGATACTCTATAAAACTGTAAAAAAATGCGTGCAAGTGAAATCAACATCTATAGTAAAATAAACCGAGATGTCATTGCACCACGCTTCTTGTTTGTCTCTTGATCTAAACTGGGAGCGGCAGAGAAATCTGGGCTCAAATTCAGCAAAAGAACAGCTCAAGACTTTTTGGATATTGACTCGCTAAAACGGGTTAGATGAGAAGATTGATGCCACTTTGCACAGCAGATATGAAGCTGAAGCCAGGAAGCGGTTAGCTTAGCTCAAAGATTAGAAACAGAAGAAACATCAGTCTTAGTTCTGTCTGAAGGGAACAAAAGTCCCCCAATAAACGCCTCATTTTCTGACACAGACAAACAGAGTCTTGAAAATGAAAATAAAGTAGCAACCATGCATGTGCAAAAGTTTAGACAACTTGTTTAGTCAGTAATTGAATACTCAACGCCTGCTTGTGAAATCATTTTTGGCCAGCTAGTGGTTTGCTTCTTCTTGATTTAGGAATTACAGATTATGTCAGACTCAGATATTTCAGGTACTTTTACGTAATCTTGCCCATACAGCATCCACATACATTCAAGTTGGGGGATTTTGAAGACCCCTCCAAAAGTTCAACTTGCAGCCTTTTCAACTCCAACGGCATTCCATTTGCATCCAGATGTTTCACAATATGAATATATGATTTTTTTTATATATACCTGGCAGCTTCATATATGATGAAAATGTGAGATTGGTGTAGATCCCTCTTTTAATCTCTGTAAGAAGGCCAGTAAGTGTTTCTTTAATTCGGGTAGAAACACTCCACATCATAACGTGATTACAGTGAAACAACCGTGATCTTGCAATATGATAAAAATATCATCAAAGTTGAATGTGTAGACCTCAAAATCCTCCAAAAATTGTCCAGATGTCAAGTTACACAGACGTGATATTATCGACTTGCGATACTATCGAAATGCGATTTTGTCGTTTCCCGATTCACAGAAACACCCAAAAGCAGTGACCTCAAGCGAACGAAACCAAAATGCTGAAACCATAAAACATGGAGCGGTGGACTGGCAGCCAAACCACACTTTAAAGCAAGACCATATGTGAAAGTCCATTGGATCGGTCTTATCACCACTTAAACATTCTGGGGTCTAGCGAGATTTTTATTTTTTTTTCCCTACAACGTGTCAGAGATTAATCCTCAGTGATAAATCCTCCACCCAGTCAAATATGACATAATACGGAGCGAGTCATAAAGCCCAGCACAGACCCATGTGGGAACAACAGCACAGTTTCAGGACAGGACGGGACAGGACAGGGCAAAAACAGACAAGCGTCTCTGTACGGCTTTTTCCACTCTCGTTGACTGAGGCCCTCTCTGCAGCAAACCACTCCAAGATAAGGTTGACAGATAAACTGCAGAAACACAATTTGATCAGCGGGGAACATTCACATGGAGACACTAATCAAAATGTGTTTTTCCCTACTATCAACATTAATCAGCTGAAATGGAAGACAAAAAGCTTTAAGGAGATAAAAGGAAGCAGACATGTCGAGTGGAAGAGCAAAGGCATTAAAAATCACCGCGGGTCATATGACTCAAACGCGCCTTCAATCAGTTCATATAGAAACACGGAGCTGTAAGAGGAATGACTCAGCTGCCGTTTTGGCACGCATTTGTTTATGGACGCTTTTATTAGTCATTTAAATCCACATATTTCTGCTTTGTTTACTCTACGACACCACATAACACTCGCAGTTAGGGTGACAGAAAAGGGCTGACAGTTTCCATTAGCACATGTTGCACTGAAGTTTTTGTAATACAGTGAGAGCATACTAAAAATACTGATGGAACAAAGCAGTTAGCTTGTGCTACCTCACAAGAACAACAAGACCTTTTGAACACTGATCAGACATTAATCCTATGGTTTAATGGCTTTACATTTGTGTTTTGCAGTGACTGCATGCATACATGCAAAAAAAGGAATATTTTTTGGCTTCTTTCCTATAAAGGCCACGTGGTCAGCATTTTGATACTTGCACATTTCCAAAAACATGCTGACAAGTCTTTAATAAAAGCAGATCTGTTTCTGCTTTTATCAGAAGTGTGGCCTTTTATTTTGGCCATGCATCTGTAGGCCAGCCTTACAAGCTGCTGGGTAGTTGGTTTATGTACAACACACATAGCTGACAGGAAACAGAGGGTGTATTTGCAAACTGCAGCCTCAAATGGGACACTTGGGTATATTACACGTGTCTTAATCTGAAAATGTTACGCTTAAAGCTTGATGTGAAACATGCAAACAGCCTATGCTTTACTTGACACACAGCAAATGTGAAATATATTGCCACATTCTAAAGTAATGCATGAATACGGGAACAGGTTTTCTCATGAAGACAGAGATTTTCATATTATCACGCCTCTAAGGCCCAGCTGTAGGCTTCAAGTCATTTCTGTTCTGTATTTCATTATTTGGCAGTTTAAGGACCGGTATTAATTTGTATCTTGCTTTTTACATTTTATAATAACTCATGGGACAAAAGGAATAAAGCAGCTATGTCCCCTGAGACTGGAAGAATTTGTGGGAAATGTGGCTTTAATTTTAAAAACATTTAGCAGTACAGTACATGTCACACCTCTGTCTCAAAGTTCCTCAGTTAAGCCAGAATAGGTTGGAGGGAAGCCAAAATGCTGAAACACACATGTACAGAGACGCTGCATCAGTCAGTCAATCTACATCTGCAAACAATGTGAGCTGACATCGCATAGAGGACATTTTTGAAGAATGGTGTTTTTACCGCACGACAGAAGGAGGAGGGAGTTAGTGGAGTTTAAACAGGCTCCGAGAGTCTGAACTCTTCACTTTTATGATCAAACCCCTGACGGATAAACATACAAGACATAGGAATAAATACACAGCTGTGGGGGGAAAAAGAGGAAACACGGGGCCGTATCTACTAAGATCATGTTGTGTTTCTGCTTTATCAGTGTTATCATACGTGTCCCTGCAGGGTGAGAAATCTACTTGGGAGAGCTGGCTGCAGGCCTGAATACCAGCTCTGCATCATGTGTGGGGCACATGAGGAAATCATCCAGCACAGCAGCAGTTAACACATAAGCAAATCAACCAGTCCACCCCTGGCCTCTCCCATCTGCCTGCATCCTACGTGGAAGTGAGGGGACCACCCTGTCCCAACTCGCTCAAATGCTCAAAGTGAGAGTAATTAAAGAAGAACACGATTCATAGAGGAAGAAAGAAGTGGAGGTGGGAAAGGGGACTTGAGAGTGATGGCGGCCAGCTGTGGGAGCCCCATCCTGCAACACCTCGCACTGGTGGATAACCCAAGTCAAACACACCCCACCGCAAACCCTCATAAGTCAAACTTGCTTTAATTTATTACGTTGCACTTGTTGCTGTGGGACATGAGACGTGAGAACTGGGAAAAGTAGACAGGCTGAGTATTTTGTCTCCGTCTAGAATTAAAACCTTCTAGCTATCATGTAATACCCTATACCATATATTTTGTGCTCTACACAAATTAAGCCCACATGCATGCCTACTACTATTTACACCTTTACCAAGAAAAGCTAAACAAAATCATCTGCTCTGTATAATGTTTTCCCTTTTAATGACAGGTAACCAACTAAACGAATGACTTTAAATAAACCTCTTGCTTACAGAGTTACTTTCTGTATTTGTACAGACTAAAAAACCTAAAATATAAGTCTGTGCAGCGCTGATGTGAAACTCAATGGACTGTCATGCATGGCTGTGGTTTGCTTATTTCCTGCATTGCTATAAACTAGCGTGGACAACATATTTGAGTCATGGTACTTTGAAGTAAGGCTCACTGGGATTCAGTTTTCCCACATTCATAACTTGACTGCTGCAGTCAACGAAGAAAGAGATAAATTATTTAAGGGCAGAGTTAAGTTTTTCTTTTTGTCAGCGCAGGGAGACACGGGAAAGGGTGACCAACTTTGTAAAGCATGCACCTTCAACTTTCAGCCAGATCAGTTGTTGTAGATGCAGAGGGTGTCTATGTTCCACAACAAGCAAATGGAAAGGGACACAGAAGTTAGGTCATTTGATTGACACAAACTGAATACTAAGAAAAATTCCTGGGTGAACAGAAGCAATTCAACAAGAAAGCAGGATGTAAAAACATGAAGGAAAATAACAAACCCCACTTTGCCATAAAGAACTTGAGTATCATCATCTAGAAATTGATCGGAGAATATACAGTGGTGGAAAAACAAAAGGTGTGGCTGCGTTAGACAGACACTAACAAATACAAAATTCTATTTATTTTGTTGATTGTTTACAAGAAAAACAACTAAATTCTTGACAGTTTCAATATGTCAGTTCTCCACATTGTCAGCAACAAAGTCAACAAATAACAGAGAATGTGTTCAAAACTGAACCAAAAATAAACCATTACATCATCAAATTAATATTTAGTTCTCCTGCCATTAGCAGCAGTAGAGCTCTAATCCTGGCTGGCATGTTCCCCACAAGCCTTTCACACTGTTGAGAGGTAATCTTGTCCAGTGGCCATTTTGGTTGGGAAATTCTGGCGGGACCATGCAGAAAAGTCTTATGATGCAGCCTAGAAGTACTATAATCAATGCCCTCACAGCAAAAACACAGTAACTGGAGAAACTGCCTGTACCATGCAAAGAAAGGCCACACTTGAACCCAGACCTTCACGCTGGAAGGCATCAGAAAATTCAGAGAAGCTCCACAGACAGGTGAACAGCTGTGAGGGTTGTGTCCCCAACACACACCCACACATGTATCTAGCAGTTCCATTTAGATTAAAAATAAATTAGACTCACTGAGCCCTTTTTGACAGCTCCGGTTAACCACGGTGTCAGCTTAAACCACTCCTGGTTGAATGAACTAGTTTTGTCTTTTCCCTCTTGAGAAATGATTAAATCCTCCAGTTGATACAGTCCCAAACCTTTTATGTCCAATTTCTGCTCAGGTGGTAAACTCCAAAATGGCAGACTAACCAGGTAGTCAACTCAATTCATCACTCAATTAATGAATGAAATGCGAAGTAGCTCCCGTTAGCCGCAGGTACATACAGTTGATGTTAGCCAAGCTAGCGAGACCTGTGCAGTCTCCACCCCTTGATTCAAATCAGCCAATGAAAAAGCCCTTTGGGGCCCTGAACTTCAGGCCCCACTGCCCAAACTGAAGTGTTCACTATACACGCAAAAACATGAAGATGACAGCAACATGACAGGGAACAAAGGCAATAGCAGGGGCTTACCCACAAGAAGGCAGAGGGTTGACGAGACACAGGTGAAACTAATGAGGGCAATCAATCAAGGGAAGAGAACACAGGGAGTAACACAAAACAGAAAACCAAGGAACTTAACAAAATAAAACAGGAAACCCAAGACATGATTATGAAAAAAGACAGAATCAGATTCATGACAGGAAAGAGTAGAAGCACGAGATATAATTGGTAGCACATTATATTTATTGTCATCTGAGTGTGGTTGTTTCCCAACAAAGGTCTCCAGTAATCTACATGTGCTTTGCATTAAAATAAATAAACAAAAATCAAAATTTTCATATTTTACTATTTTTATGATACAACTGTTGTCATAGGACTCAACATAAAGAGGAGGAATTAACAACATTTAGGGTTTATTCCAGTAACAAAGGCTCACAGGTGACATAGTGAGACTGGTCAGCTTCTACAGCAATACAATGTAGAGTCTTTCAGGCTTCTACAGCCATGACATGATTCGGGTAATCTATCCCATGCACCTCCCAGAGACCTCTGCTTATTTCTTCAGCATGCTGACTAATACACTGTAATACTCTTGTTACCCTTTTACAGTGCTGCTTTGCACTGCTTGCAACAAACGATGTGCTGTACATAATCACAGACAACTAGAACAGAACATTTTCTTTTTAAATCAAATGAGCTGAAGTTAATGCAGTGCCTTATAGTTTGCAATCAGCGCGTTCTTAGAATAATCCATATTATCCACTCATCTGTTTCATAGGAAGGCAGTCGAGTCTGCAAGAATGCGAGAGGCTTAATGTGGGACTGACGGATATTTCTAGTTAAATGCCTTGCGGCTGCATTTTGAACCAACTGCAATTGATTTACAGAGGGCTCTAAATCGCTGGTTTGTTCTTTTGCTTTTGCATTTTCTTTTGCTGTCTTTCAAATGGTTACCAGAACCAACAGCTAACAAATTGTCACTTTTATTTTTTCCATGTGGTTCATTTCAGTATTTACTACTGTAGTATTAGCCTCACATTGGTACATGTAACCACATTATAGTGTTGTGCAATTGTATTGATGATCAAAACACTGGCAATTGTTTTTCTTTTCCTTTTTGTGTGGTGTGGGCTAAAAGTCTTAAATGAGATCTAAGAAAGTGAGTACTGTTAGCGAGTATTCACCTAAACCACAAGAACAGCTCTGTACACATATGTTTATCTGTGACTCCGGGTTTGAATATATTGTAAAACCGCAAGTGATGTTTGAATGCAATTTGTTTTCTCTGATACTCTGAAAAACTAGCGTTGTCCCGAGCTGGGAACCCTTGTTTCGTATTGACTGAACTTCCTTTTCATAGCCGGCAGACAGAAGCAATCAGACACAACACACAGACTGTGTTCATTTTTGTGACACACCTTCTCTGCTCTTTGATTACCAGGCAAGGCATGTTTCCTTATCCCCTCTAATCATCGTGCCTTTTCATCCTCTGCGCATGACGAAAAGATAAACAACTCACACACATACAAACATATAGTGAAGCATTTGCATGGACTAATTAAGCGTTTTCCCCCGCAGTACTTACCACGCTTAGCAGCGCCAACGATGAGTACACCACCTCAGGGTACTGAGATTGATCAGAGGAACTTCCTGACATCTTCAATGGAGCCGGGAAAAAACGCTAAGGTAAAGTGATCTCACATCATTACAGTGAACCCAGCTTCATAGCTCAGTGTTGATATCCGTTACATGAAGTGAAACACTGAATGCAACCTTTGTCATTCTTACTACACTCCTCTTAACAAAGCTGACTGACAGGATACGACTTTTAAGTTAGGCAGTCAGGTTTTTCCCATTACGCTGCCATTCTCACCTTGTAATGGTCTCTGTTTCTGTCAACAGCGGTACATTCAGAGCTGTGGTGTGTTTCCTGCTTTGGCTTTTGCTGCCAGTGCTGTAGCTGCAGTGATGCTTTCAGCACTATGCCACATGAATACTGAATATCCAGTGCACATACACACGCACACACAAAAAAAAAGAAAAAAGAAACAGGAGGGATCCCCTGAGTGTAGGTGTGGGGATAAGTCAACTGGAGAGTTCCCGGTGAATGAGGAGTTGCAAATATGCAAGAATACATGAAAGGGATGTTTTGGAGATGAAAAAAAAAAAAAAAAAAAGTACGGCAGACGAAAAGTTTGGTTGCTATGGAGTATTCTCCTCGGGGTCTGAGGTGCTGGGTACCCAGGGCACGTCCTGCTGCATCTGCACAGAGCAGTGTGTGACAGTGTAGCAGGCCGCTGCTCCGGAGCACACCTCGGTGCAGTGAGTGGACCTGGAAATCAGCTTCTTGATAAGGCATTATCATCTGAATGCACTGCAGCTAAGACTATTACACTGAGACAATAAAGCACGGCCATCTCACAGTGGAAGGAATTACTTCTATTCCTCACTGCTCTTTTCTGAATAAATTCTTTGCCGATGGTCGTCACTTAGTATACAGGCAGGGAATGCAACACGGCTCTCAGCAGCTCGCCTCCCTCAGCCAGTTGTAATACATAAAGAGCCAAGTTCAAAGAAAGCACGCTCTAAAAAGGACAAAAAAATAGCAAACTATGATGAAAAATCCATGATTTTCAAAGGCCAAAAATCTGATTAATTGTTGGTTAATCAAAGGAATAACAAGCTTTTTGTATTTAGAGATTAGGAACAAAGGACACACTTCTTATTCTTTCAGTTTCCCGGGCTCACTCATTAGTTGAGTCAAACCATTCTGTCTCCCACTTCTCTTTGCGTTTCTGTCTTTTTGTCTCACCTCCAGTCTTCTGTGTTGCAGTGAAGGAGCCACAGAGAGGAGTTTGAAGCTCCGACCGCCTCCTCAATGAGACTCCGGGGTCCTTGACATGACCCTCAGACTTTAACCTGCTCTCAGTGCCCGTTTGATGACAGATTTATTCCCTGCACCTTTTCTCATTCCAGCACCCCTAACCACCCTTCAACCATCCAGCCAGCACTTCACAGTTTTATTGAATTATTAAATACACTGAAAAGATCAATGTTAGTAAAATATTTAAGATGATATATATCATAGCAGCTATGGCTCAGGTGTGGCAATGTCACCTCGCGTCAGTGAACTATTAAATTCCTTTTTCTTTTTGAGATGATGAGTTACTGGGAATTTGTCATGCGACGTTTTAAATTGAAACTTTTATTACACTTATCCCCTAGCCATGACATTTTGCACATTCATCCATTTCCCTCTCAGGATTAATTGTAATCAATTCAGTGACTCACTAACCTCTCATCTTGTGTCACCATAAAATGTAGTATGTTCAGCACTTTGTTTTATAATTAAATAATTTCAAATCTAATGACATTCCCATTAACCTCAGCTGTACTTTGTGAGTAGTGTTGCAGATCGTGGGCCAAAGCGCCACAGAGCCTTAGAATGGCTGTAAACATGTCTTGTCACTCCAATCGATCCTCCTTAGGGTTGTGGTGGCTGTAGGGCCTTTCCCAGCATGCTCTGCCATAGACGTGCTGTGTGCTGGGTTTCCACCTCATTCAGCCTGTATGTATTTGACCCGTTGGAGGCATGAGATCAGTAAAGTGCTCAGTGGCCTTTACAGTATTAACAGAATTCGAGTTTTCTACCTCACCTATATAAGGAACAAGACCCAGACATGCAGCATTAGGACGACTGTGGCTCAGCAGAAAACACACAAAAGCAGCCGAGATGAGTGTGTGACTGGAAAGTGTGACTGAACATCCGAAAATCTGAATCAAGTCATCCTCATTGTCCTTGCGTGACACTGTGAGTAACAAGCTAGACAGAGCAACAGTTTGAGGAAAACTAAAATAATAATACGGTCTTAAGAAAAAAAAAAAAAAAAGCCAAAAGCAGAACTGCAGTCTGTCATAATAAATATGGCAGTCAAGAGTTTCTAGTTAACAAATGATTCCTGTCGGGAAAAAGAATGGCATAGTTATCAGCATATTAAACAAAAGCGAGTCAAAAAAAATAATGATAGGATACCTGAGAACAGGTTATTACACGGTGTCCTATGCTTAGGAGGTGACTAATGGTTCGCTCAAGATATTTGGAAACTGCTTTCTGACCATTTTTTTCTGACACTGAGTGTCAAAGAAAGTGTGTAGTTTTCTCAGATGTGATAATAAAACTGCCATTTAAAGACTTTCCTCACTATTGTTTATTTCCCTTCTGTGATTTTCATTAAATTCAGTTTTAAGCAGGCTGACAGAAAAATTTTCTATGAAAAAATGATTTCATAGGAATGACTGTTTGTTCTCACGATTGTTTGTACTGCGCTGATTCTGAAAACGTGCGTTCCCTTAGCCTATGACATGACAAGTCCATATGTGGACTGCTCTGAAAATAAAACTTCCACAACCAGACTGCTCTTGTTACTAATATTTGTGGCTTTGTTGGTGAGCTGTCCCTCTTAGCGAAACCAAGAATGCATGAAAAAATATTTAATACTGAAAAAAACTCAGTGCAGAACACATTAAATCAAACATACACATGGGAATGAAAATCAGATTATCTTGAAAGAATTAGTAGTAGAAAAATGTAATTTTTAGATTTAAATACATCAAACTAAATGCACCACGGATAGTTGAGGCAGTATATTTATTATTAAAGAACCACTTAGAAATTATTTGATCTCAAGATGTCGTTACTTTACCATCACTTACAATCAGTCATGTACCTGTCACTACAAGCCGACTTTCAGGAAATATTGAAAATCCCAGACCTACATTTTAACTGACCATTCAGAGGATATCTAATTGATCTGACACGTCTAATGGATAATTACCTCTCCAGTGAAAAACCACACCCCGACCACAGCGGCTTTTACTGTTCCAAAAAGCCATACTGAAACAATGCTGGATTTCCAAACACACTTGGCATGTCAGCGTTACGCCATTAAAAAAAAACTTTATTTACCCACTAAAACCCTCTGCTGACCAATCCCTGAATGCTGTCTCTTCTTAATGAGAGATAAAGTGGTGATGAAAACAATCCATTACAATGATGAGAATTTCAAAAATAAATAAATAAAATGAAACTCTCACCACTTATTGGAAAACTTTGACGTAAAAGAAAACACTCACTCCCTCGCGTCTTTGCAGGAAATGAGGTTCTGCTCAAAGGACACCCACATACTGTAGATGAACCTCAGAGCAGTGGAGTAAAGGTGCAGTCATCAGTCAGAGCTCTGCCGTTTCATCAACACCATGAGGATGTGGGTGTGTTAAGAAGCAATGGGACTGCACATCCCAGGCCTCTCCCTCAAATCCAACACAGGAACCCTTCTACAATTCACAGTATTTATAACCTGTTACTTGGCCAAAAGAATTAAGTGCCTATGTGTGTTCACCATATGGTGCGTGGCAGAAGGTCTAGGGTTAGAAAGATCAGGTAACAATAAGCGGTGTTTGGTGGAAAGGTAATGATTGGCTCAAGGTATTGAGTAAAGTGACAATACAGAGTGTGAGTGCAGCAGTCTGAAAACTTGACCTACAGTGTGTCACGTTAAATCCCAGATGAGGACATCAATCAATGCACTAGTACGAGGAGCTCTGACAGCGGTTAATGTAGAGGGAGGGATGAAGAGATTGTTTGAAAGAGAATACGATGGAGCTGCAACTCAAACGTAGCAGGAGACAGAATATTTTTAAGCTGTTTCTACTATTGTTTCTTCTTTTTTTTTTTGGTTTGCCCCACTTGTTCCATTTTCTCTTTCCTCCCTGAGCCTTTCCTAGTGAGGTCTTATCAACACATCTGTCTGGAGAAGTTAGTGTTCCCATCCGCTTCTACACCTTGTTTTCCTAAAGAGTCACTGGATCCCCGGACAGCCCTTCTAGTTCCCTGTTTCCTTTCAGGCCTCCCAGAGAAAAGCTGTGTGAAACTCAAGACACCAGCCTCCCCACCGCCCGACATGAACCTGCAGAGACTGCCTGAACCCCCTCTTCTGAGCCGACAAAACTCATGTTGTTACAGGACGGAAAATAACATAGAAGGGACATGGTCCATTGGGTTTCACTGTAACGTGGCGGACTTTGAATGAACAGGTTGATCTATAAAGAAAGTCGTTGAACATCTGTTAACTCGCAGTTCCCTGTTAAAGTTTGTCACTCTTTGTGGGATCTCTGGAACAGATGGAAGGCTAATCGTTTCCAAATGGCATGACGCCAACACATAATCTGTTTTGTGACTGCACAGGTAAACTCTTGCATTGGTGAACTGGCTGTACGACATAAGATGGTGCGACATTGGCAACCATGTTGTCCGAGACATTCTCATATTACAGTGGGTGAATATTATACTCACTGCCACTGACACTGACACGCTGATGCTGAACGCCATCTGAAAACTCAAAACTCCTATGAATAAACCCAATATTTTTCTATCTGAAAGAAAAGCGGAGAATTTGCAAGCTAAGTAGGAACATCCTGCAGACTCCAAGCAACTGAACACAAACTGATGGGCTGACAATCATTTTCCACTGAGCTGAGGGATTGGGCAAATTTGCAGATGCAGCTGTGCTTGTCGTTAGTCAGCCCACGAGGATCCACTCACCATCTTTATGGAAGTGCTCCAACTAAATTGCATTATATTAGACTCCAGTGTTGCACCCTTCCCTTCCTCTCCTCTCACACTCTTTCTTTTCAAAAACACAAGCCTGATACAGAACAGTCAGAACGAAGTGTTTCAATGCCAAGCATTTCAGGACAGAAACTTCTTGTCTTTGATGATAGCTGAAGAAGGACTGCTAGAAAACAAAACAATGAAGTGTTTGTGACACAGTGTTTGGGTCTGTTAGGACAAAATGGATGCTCCTCATCTTCTTCTTAACAGTAAATATGTGAAAATACCCAGAGGTCTGTTCACAGTACACGAGATATACTGTTAAGTTGTGCTCAGAGAGAGTCATTAAAACTGCATTATTGCACTAAGTGCTGTGAGGAGTGTAAATAAATGAGCACTTGTTAGCTTTATAGCCCTGGTGGTATTGGCACACAGACAGGAGCCTACAACAATATATGGGCCACAGAAATTTATTTCAAACAAGGTTGTCGAGGTCAGACTGAACCAACTGTGTAAGGTCAAGCAAAATCAGGATTCAAAACCGGTTGAAATGGTTTTGAAAAGACTGAACAGAATTAAAATAAATGCCGCAGGCAGGCAAGTACTTTTTTTTTTTTTTTTTTTTTTTTAGGTGTGCAGACACACTCAGGCGCATTTCAACTTTGGAGCCCAAAGAAATGGATCGATGGATTCTCACTGTTCACTTAGTGTAAATATGGTAATTGGGCTTGTTTTTATATTCCGCTTTTGTAGCTATACTTAAGAAAACTTCAGCGTATGTCATGTTCCAGGGATTGAATCAGCAACCTTCTGGCTGGTGGACAACCCGAGATACCTACTGAGCTACAGCCATCCTCTGTAATAGAATGAACTGGGGAATGCAAAACTGGAATCAGCCTAACAAATCTTATTAGACCCATCTTAGAGTGTGACATGCTTGAAATCTCAAAGTCCACTGTTAATACGAACCGCAAAGAACCTTTAAACACGGAGGATTTTTCTAACAGCCTTAAAAAACGATCCACCTTGCACTGCCAACCATTTAAACCTAATTTGTATTCAGAGCAAACTACAATACCATTATGTGCTAAGAGCAATATAATGCCGCACTAATGCATAACCTCACAATAATAGTAATATGTTACTCTCTGTCTTTCAGTGCGTCTGCGTGGAGATGTGAGGCTTAATGTACTAAAGAGTCACATTGTGCAGCGAGGGCTGTAGGGCCAGACTTTACAATGAGCCTCATAGAGCTGCTCCTCAGCATGAAAAATGACGTGACTCATTTATGAGTGCATCTGCTGAAAGAAGCGAGTTAATGCATCAGACGGCCGGGGGAAGATCAAAAACAAAGACCTCAGGTCCCGCCTGCAGGGCCATCCAGGAGAGTGGACTTTACAAATGCCACCCTCAAGATATCACTGAAACACGTCACAGATTTGGATAACTCGCCATCTCGCCAGATTGGATATAAATGCAAACAGTGCATTAATGGGTTTAGATGAAAGCATCCGAACCGCTCTCTATTTCTGTCTATAATGAGCTCACTGATGGCAAAGTTAAGAACGTTAGTCATGTAAAATGCACTTTCAGTTTGGCGTCACTCGGCTGTTTGTATTACTGTCTATATTAGGATGGTTCAGATATTTGAATTGAAAAAGAAAAACGTCATTGAGGTGTTGATGTTATAAACTTTTGAGGGCTAAAAAGTCAGAGTTAAGACCTACCACGCATAAACTATTCCATCAAAAAAAGTTCTGCGTTTCTTCTTTTGTTGCAAGCTTTCTAATGTTATTTATTCCAACAGCTCCAAACTTCAATTATACAGCATGTGGTTCACATCTATGCAAAAGTCTGTGGTTCAAAGGTTTGTGCGTCCACTGCTGTCGCCAGGGCTGATGGATTCTGCAGATTACAGACAGCAGATGCTCTCCTCTGCGTGGTGCCTTTGGTATGGGGCACGCTCATCCTCACCTTCATCCATCCACTGACACTGACCATCAAGTCACATTCACACGTAAAATAAACTTTATCCGGATCTAGTGAGAATTGTGTTGACAGGGGAGCTGGCTGGCCACAGTAAGAGTTGGGACGATGTGATGCAGCATGATCACGTTTATCTAAAAATAGGTTACAGATACTGAAATGGATCTGTAACCATGAACTATATATAAAAGAATGAACCCTCTGAAGAGCGGCTTTGAAGCTTAGTGTGGGTGACACATCACTAGATGGCTATGGCTTCACGATGACACTCGACTCTCAATACAATTTAAAGAGTGAGTTATATAAAACATTACTCCCCTCCACTTGTTGTTATCAGGCTATTTTTTGACTATAAAAAGCAAAATGTTTTGGTGTAAATATGTCTATTTCCATGGATGAATTAAGCTAATCCAAAAATAAAAAGAAGTGGAGAATGACTGGAGCCGGTGGGGTGGATTACAGCAAGGCAGACCGCTCTGGCTGTGGCAGACGCCTGACGACAAAGTGGCCATGCCTTCAATTATGCACCATCATCATTTCAACAGGTGAGTTATATTTACAGCTCACCCCACGCACAAACATGTGGAAATTAGCCACAGAAACAAACTGTTTATGTACCAGGCTGTAAGCATGTTTATGTCTGCTGTAAAGGCAATTTAACATGTCTACGGGGATTTAGTTTCTTTTGTAAACTCCAGTAGATTGACACCAACCACTATTCTACTCGGCCTCTTACCAATGTTTGTACAACCAGCAAGGCTACAGGCTCAACATGGACAACTGATTCTTACCACACCCATTGCTTAAGTCGGTGTATTTTACCAAATAATGAATTGCAAACTCTAAAACTCTCATTGTGAATACCTACCAAACAACATTTTTGGTCAGTGGTGAAAAAAATTGAAACTCACAAACCCCAGATAAAATTTTATGGGGACTTAAATAGTATTTTACAAAAATATGAGGATTTCCTACCAGAGCAATCTTACAGAAAGTTTTTAAGCAGTGTTTTTGGTCGTAACAGAGGACTGGTAGCACCGTGTACAATTATGTAATATTTTCACATAGATTTATATCGCTACCAAGCTGCGTGTTTTACCTTGTTTTATATAGATTCATGGTAAGAATTTAGCTTCAAGGTAATGACACACAAACCTCCACTGAATGCGGCTGTGAAAAACACATTACCTCCTATAAACTGTGCAATAAAAGGTCAAGGTCTTTTCTGATTACACACCTCCATGGAAGTCTTTCATCCAGCCACGCTTAAGTGCAACAATGCATTTAAAAAAATGGGAAAATACACCGCTTGTCATCTGCAACGGTTTCATTATTGCCTTCGTTTAGCACCGTATTAAGCACAATAAAATCCCCTGGCTCGTCTCTTCAAAGGTAGAACATTCTGAGCTTGCCTGTGTACAATTGCAGCGAAATAGTTTCCGAATCGTAAACTTAAAATCTGGTCGAAAACATTTACAGCATTAGATTAGCATTGGGTGGACTCAGCCGTTGGCTAACCACAGGCCTTTCAACTGGTTTGGAGGTAAACTCCCGATGTGCTGCAGATCAGGGAACGGTTTGTGATCCCACAAACAGCTGCAGGGAAAGGTATTTACTGTAAGAGACGCTGCAGTTGCTGCAAGGTGGATTATTTCATTTTGTGGGTGTTCATTTCTCCTTTATCTCTTCCTTACTTTTCCCTGGTCACACCTGTTGATCCCCCTTTTCCTCTTTGTCTTCCAGTATGTCCTCCAGGAGCCAGGAAGTATAAAGGGACCTGGAGTAGCACTACTGTTCTGGATGTCCTAAATGTTGCGTAAGACAGAGTCCACAATAATTGTAGGTGGTCTGTGGACTGTACTCAAGTGAATGCTAATGTCAGCATGTTAGTAACTACAAGGAATAATGTTCACATGTAGGTTTGTGTGTTAGCATGCTAAAGTAAAAAAAAAAAAAAAAAAAAAAATCAAGGTTATTCCTCCCTGTCCTAGTCCAATATGAGAAGTTTCACTCTAAAGTATTACACATGAGCAAAAACATGCAAGCACATGACAAAATATCGTGTGTTTTATTTGACACAGGATAGCAGAAAGGACTTGTGATGTGCTGACTCTGCAGTGTGTGTCTGGATGGACTGACATGAGAGCAAAACTCCTCGCACAAAGTCAAAGCAGGTGTTTCAGCTCCGGTTTGGGGGAGAACGAAACCAAACCATGTCAGGTGTCAACCACAGGCCGGCCCAGAAATACCATAATTTTTTATCCCCAGTGGGGGCTAATTCTTCCTCTACCACACATTGAGCGCTTTCCCAGGCCACGCTCCCACTGCTGTTATTTTGAAGCTGTCCAAACTGATTACTCTATAGCCGTAAATACGCGCCAGCTGTCTACAGAATTAAGTACATAAATAAGCTCTGAATGAATGAGAAACCGAACAATCAGATTTTTGTTTTCAGTTGTGTTGAGAACCTTTCCACCTTTTATTATTTTGGTTTACTTTAAGTTTGTTTATTATTACAAAATAACAAAAAAGGGACCTTGCTCTCTTTTATTTCCTTTCACTAGAATAAAAAGCAGAGCAGTATGAGCTGATGAACGTCCACAGCCACCACTTCTCTCTGCCGCCTCACTAAACTCAAAAATGCCCTGTATTGTCATTGTGGTCTGTTTGTGGGGCGGCACGGAGGCTGGAGGTTATTCTCTCAGTGCAGACAAGCTCTCAGCCCTGCAGACGGGGAAAATGCAGCGGTGTGGAATAGAGAGCTTTTAAGAGCATGCGAATAAAAGCTCTTCCGTCCCGTCTACCCCGTATCCCCACAGCCGTTCACATCTTCCTCTGTTTCCTCCAGCTGCCCTCACGCCACTGTTTCTAGTAGCGCATGATGGGATGCAGTGAACACAATTAAGCCCAGTGTAATGAAATCACACTGCTCTGGTTAATGGAGATGCTGGTGAATGGGGTCAGGGAGTAGACTGTGTTTGTGGGTGTGTGTGTTCAGAGAACTGAGGCAGATGTCTGACCTTTCTTTTACGCTTTCAAATGGACCACCAGCCTTGTCCTTCTCAATAAAACAAAGTCTACGTCTTAAGGCCAGGATCCTTAGATGAAGTGTACACAATCCTATTAAAAGCTTCCACTTATCTCATCAATATAAAATATTTATATGACAACCGTATTATGGTGAATTGGAGTGCCAGTGGTGTAATTATATCTTCATCTCCTGCACGCTGCCAAGAATGTAACCATTTCCCAATGCTCTTAACAAAGGCAAAAGAAAATAAAAAATAAAATAAACTTTTTTTTTTTTTTAACTGCATGCTCAAATAAATTAAGTTTAGGAAAATCGGTGCAAGAGCAGCACACTAAAAGCACATTACGCTGAATCTAACACACGATTGTAACCCGCTCGACCTTATCCAGAAACACCTCGGCACGGAATCAAATAGATTAAAAACTCATTGACATTTAGTTCCTGGATCACATCGTAGCAAAGCTGGTGACCTCCATTTGGTGCAGCTTGAGTCAGCTTTGCACTGTAGATATCCAGCTCTCGCGCGTGCAGGGCCCGAGCAACAGCCTGAATCAGGACGCAAACTCCCTCTTCCGCCCTCAGAGGATGTTCAAGTAGCTCTTGAACACAGTGATGTTGAGCAGTAAATCAGACAGATAATGAAAAAGTTCCACACGCGCAGCGGGAGCAGGAGCAGACGATCGGATTAATGGACCCAATGAGGTGAACATGCAGCAACGCCGGGTGGGCGACTGTTTGGAGAATTGATGATATCAGGTCATTTGTTATGTTCCTTTCTCCTCACAAAACGTACAAGCATTCACGTGTTGTGCCCCGGATAATGAAAAGAATGTGTCAGCATCCTCCACATGTTGTAAGCAGAATCTGACGGAAACATTACTTTTTATAACGAGTTGATTGTATTGTTCTCCGGAATAGCATTTCTGTCCTGCGCTTGAAGCCTCTTCTCCAGCTCAACTTTGTGGCAGACCAAAACAGCAGATGTGTAAGGGGCCATAACATTCCTAAAAGAAATGTACTGAACAGATAAATGTTAGATTGTGCACGGAGTATGTTTGCCTTCTTTGCTATCTGCCGTGTCCTGCATTTGTGCTTTCATTTGCTGAATGCTCGGTATGTCTGCATTTACTTTGGCTTTTCTTCTCTGTGTGCTCTCTGTCCATGCTGTAGCAGGTGATGGAGTGCACTTAATGCCCCTTGCTCATCAAGAGGAGTAGGAGAGAATGCATAGCCAGTAGCCAAGGGGCCATTCTAGGCAGTGACCGTGTTGCCTGTTTTTGTTGCTGAGTTCAGTATCGTTTACTCCGTCTGTAGAGGGAGGGAGGGTTTTGCGGTGTAAGACATTTTAAATTTGTAGTTTGAGCAATGTTTATTTCTCTTTTGGGATTTGGCCATAGTTGCTAGTTATTTAGAAAGGACCACCACTGGTCCTTTAAATCGGCTCCTTTGTTCCTTCCCATGTTTTTTTAATCTTGTTTTTTTAAAACTCTTTCTCTGTTGCTCCCCTCAGCTGCTAGCCCGTCTCTTGGAACATGAAGTAATCTGTTTGCTACCCACGACTAAATTAATTGCCAAGATCTTTCTGGATCCACAACAACATATGGGCATTTAGTAGTTAGGTCTGCATCTTCTTATCTGCAGACCCAGAACACCGTCCTCACCCCCAGAGCTAGAAAATGAAGCAAACTAAGAAAAACTGAAGAGAAATGCTGTTCCTCTATGGTTAGTCAGTTTTGTTTGTTTTTATTTTCTCTGACTTGTAAATATATTTTTAACAGTTTGCTCTAAATTCTAACTATGTATTTGATATTAGGCTCTATAAAACTTCTATCACTTTAGTAAGTAAAGGATTGCTACTTTTCTATCATTTTCTTTTTTTATATGGTTATAAGAAGTCAATACCTTTGTTTGTGGAACGGTACTTACAAAATTAGACCTGCTGGGATATCACCTCGGACCTTCTGATGCCTCATTGACTAACGTACAACCAGCAGATTAATTATTAATCAAAGTTGCAGGCCTAATTTATCTAAAATAATAAAATGAATTCATTTCATGTAATGGAGAATTTTCTCCAGCTTAATTCAGACAAGAAAGTAGTGACTGCACCCAAAAGTGAAAGATCAAAGATCAGTGATCACCTTCACTGCACTGAAAGCTGGAGATCAAGCCAGAAACTTTGGTGTAATTATTGACACAGACATGAATTTTTGCAACCACTGAAAAGCCATTACTAAATGTGCCTATTACCACCTGAAAAACATGGCTAGGATAAAAGGTATTCTGTCTAAACAAGACCTGGGAGGACTTGTTCTTGCTTTCATTTTCAGCAGGCTAGATTACTGTAGCGGTGTTTTTACAGGTCTTAACAAAAAATCAATCAGGAGCTTCAGCTGATCCACAAAAACTGCTGCTAGAGTCCTTACAAACACCAAGATACTGGACCATATCACACAACTTGTTTTCATTTCTGTCTTAATATCTAGTTTTTATTTCTATGATTTTAACGTTATTTTATGTATGTCTTTACCTTTGTTCGCGCTTGTCCGTGAACAGCGCTGTACAAATAACTAGTGACCTCTGTGTCATCTGTTTAAGTGCTGGGTGTCATGTAAGCAAAGAAACGCACTTGTTCTCTTTTGCTCCTGTTCTTTCTGTGTGATTGCCGGCATCTGGAGGAGGTGCTGCTGTGAGGGCTCTTACTTAGGACTGTGGTTTGTAATCATGACGAAACACAGGCTCCTGCAGTGTTTTGGTTCCGTACTTGCAATTAATCTTCAGGAAGGCTTCGCTTTTACAAAAGCAAATTTTATTAATGTGTATATGTGAGTGTGCTAGAAGGAGGTGATTTATTGTAGCGCGGTGTCCAGGTCTCTATCCGCCCCTCTTTGCTTCGCTCGCCCTCTCAGTGCAGCACTAGTAATGGGCCAGCCATTGGTTATTGGGTTCCTCTGGGGTATTAATCAGCTAACTGGCAGCCACGGAGGTGGGTGAGGCTCTTTGCACTGATGCACATGCTATTTAATGAAAACTTCCTGCAGTGTGTTTGAAAGACTGAGATTAAATTACCGCTTTGATCCCTTGAAGCCAATTTAGCTCTTCCTGCCCGATTGTACGTATATGAATATATGCAAACAAACACGCATACAGAAAGGATACATGAGGAAAAAGTGCAATGAAGCATGTTGAGTCTCATAGCTGTATGACGACCGCAAAACTGTTAGGATCCAGTTTCTTAGGCTCAATAATTATTCTGTCAAAGGCTTCGCTTTGACATCCCTGCTGCTGCTTACTGAAAGTCTGAAAGTCTCCCTCAGGTGCGTCATCCAGACATCCATCTTATGACTCCTCCGTTGCAGACACTGGCTCCAGCCCAACACTATTATTGCAGTCTTTACATTTAAAGCCTCACATATGGCTTCATCCTGGAGTGGTTTGCCATACTGGCGTTTCACACTTGAGGAGCTCCAATCGCTGAACTGAAATAATTCAAGGAAAACCTCAGAAACACTGACCTGGAGAACTGACCCCTGGGCTCGGTGATCACATGACACCTGAGAAGCAGTGGAACGGATGGGAGGGCAGGGTAATCATGAGATCTGCCATAGGATTCAGAAAAAAAAACAATGCCGTAGGTTTGTTTGTGGCCAACTCTGCTACTCTGTGGGTCAAACACATTCCAGGAGACGTCAATAATAACATAATGGTAATAACAGAGAAGAAAATGTAGCTCACACTTTTTTGTTCTACTTGTTCAGATCTGAACATATCTGGCAACCACGCGAGCTGCACAGAAACCGCAAAATATATTTGCGAATGCAGTATCACCCAGTTCTTGTGTGCTTTTGAAACTCATCTGTAGTCCATTAAACGGCCTGTTCGGGAGGGCTACTTAAGTTTCATGGAAAGCTTTTCTGTCAGCGCTTGTTTGCTGTAAACTCCCTACTTCCCGTTAAAGAATTAAACTTTTTTTTTTATGTACACTTAGTTCATTTCAGGTATCAATAACAGAGACGGTGGGCCACGCATCCAACAAGCAAATGGCGCAGGCAAAGATGATCAAAACCAAATTAGGAGCGAACTCATTCTCTCCAGCAGAAGCTCTTTGTGGACTGCAGGAATCCAGGAATCATTACGCTAAAACAGAGGAGGGCAAGAGAGGTGAGTGGCTGATGGGGAGGTAATATAAGAGGAGGGATGAACAGGTTGAGAAGATGGCACACAGAGAATGCTTCTTTCTCTGTGGAGGACTGTCCAGATGAATCATGGGGTGGATGAAACGCCATCCAGTTTAAACTAATGGGGAGGGAATTTATGGTAACACTTAAAGAATGAAATCAATAGAAGCTCTACTTCCAGCAGGGAGGACAAGGAGCTCACTGAAGCAACAGAGACAATATCAGGCTAACAGGGTCGGTTACATCTCAGTGGTACCGGGGCAGCAGTTGGAAGAAGAAAAATAAGACGATATCAGTTACCTGTTGCTTAGTGACAGGCGTGATCAGGCTCACAATGTAAATGTGCAAGCTCTCACTCAAGCAATATTTTACCAATATTTTGTTTCTTTAATGTGTAGCACATACCAATAATAAGTGCCCTTCTTTGATGACTTTGCAGCTTCATTTGTGTTGGCAATCCCATCTTAATTCAACTTCTAATGAAGATTCTAATTACAATTTCTGTGCTGATGATAGTATATAAATGAGCAGAATTATATCCGAAATACTGAATGAAAGTGCTTTAATTGTTATATATATATAAAAAAAAATAAGTTAAACGTGTGCAGTCAAGTTGGAGTTTTGCGTTAACAACCTTAATTGCCATTATGCTGACTTATTCAGAATTAAATATAGAATTCAATAAAAAATACATAAAAAATAATAAAAATAAAATACAGCGTCTCAGCGTTAGGTCAAATTTAAGTATTTTGTATTATTATTATTATTTTCAGTCTGCTCAAAATTGGTTTTTGGATATTGCATGAGTTCATCTACCGCCTCAACTTCCAAACCTATACTGGACTCTCTCTAATGGAACACTGTGTGAGAATAGGGCACTGGATATTTGCATAAAGCTAATGAATGGCGCACAAATTAACTCATGTTCAGGGGCAAGTATATATATGAAAAGTGGGTTGGTAAAACATTTTAGACGAGAGCTCATTATGTAGCGCAGTGTACATCAGTTTAAGTGGTACCAAATGTGTGTTAAAATGACCACTGCCACTGCAGCATGAAGAATAAAAATGCATCTTGCAGTGAATTTCATGACATTTACAAAACTCACTATTCTTCTGAGAAACATTTCAGCTTTTGGCCACTTTATGAGAGCCACAGAAATTTCCAGACACCCAACACAGAGCAGAAACAAAGTTTAAACCATGCTGCTTTCCCTTTTAAATGCTAAGTTTATATAATTGCCTCATAAAAGTGGCAGGCAGGCCAACATGCAGGCAGTGGTTACAAGTGTGTTAAACCTCAGCTAAAGGCTAAACCTGCTTCATGTCAGTTTCATACCTTCACCCCCACAGACGAGACCTTTCTCTCTGAATTTGATTTTCTCATGACCCAAAACGGTGTTTAAACGGTGCTACAAGGCGCTCTCACTGGTGTTAGGATTCAGAATCGCGGGGGCTGAGATGTAAATTCTGTGAGGCTTCGCTTCTATGAAAAGCAGTTGTGCAAGATGAAGCCTCGCAGTGAAGTTTTTTTTTTATATAATTATCCAAGGTGTTCCTTTTGATATCCAGAGTAATAATATGCCTTTTCATTTATGCTCAGCTACATCTAACATTGCATTCAGTCTGGCAGTGGGAGGATGGTTTTTGAAGATACCAGACTGTAATACTTAAACAGTGGGGTAAAAGCTTTAGACATGAATGAGCAGTCGTGGGTTTTATTTTCCTCTGTACTCTTTCTCACATTAACATTTTTCTCTTTTCATTTACGTTCCGTCTCTGAACCAAAATGCTGAACCTACTGACATGCTGGCACACATCCCAACCCAACACGTTGCATTCATCATAATAGACAATCTCCATCCAGAGTAAACTTGAAGTTATGACATAAGCTTAGATGCTAAATCTTTCTGACTTGACTCACATGTCTTTTCAATCATTCAACTTTTTTCAGGTAGAATATTTCCTAGCTTTACTGTGGGAAACTTAATTGGATAAGATTGAAGAAGTCGAAGGACTTTATAAAGCGAGAGTTTAGATGAAGTAGGAAAAGAGCTGAGCCAATCAGACAGCTGGCAGACAGGAGCCCCTAACCTTTGCCCATTTCTTTTGACTAAAATAATCCCAGAGAGTTCTTTGTAGGTAATCTCCAGCTGTGGGCACCACAAGTCATGACCACCGTCTTTTAGCCACGCGCGGGCATACTGACTGTTTTTCATAACTTCATATGCACTCTCGTGAGACCGAAGAACATTTAGTTTAATGAAGGCAAAGCTCATTTAATGTAGAATTTTGGAGGAGTTTAAGCATTTCCTCTGATTTAAAATGAATAAAACGAGGCCCTGCACAGCTCCCTTTTTCAATTCTCTTTGATTTAAATGGCAACACGGTGCACATGTGGAAAATGTCAATGCCACAGTGCAGTTACAGTGCACTAATATTACAGTGGTCTGGAAATGTGCTAGAGAAACAATCACATGAGACACGAGACTAAAGGTGTAAAGCGCTAAAAATGGGAGCAGCATGGTTACTTTCTCAGGTTTCAAGACGTGTGCAACCATTGGGTTACATGAAAGGAAAGGTCTCAATACATTTTGATTTAGTCTTTTCATATAGATGAAAATTTATATGAAAATAATGAGCTCAGTTTTCAAGGACAATGCCTTTAAGTGTGCTTGTGATCTAAACATGAACATTTTAAATTAGGAAGGTCAAGGCTTTCCATGCACAGACATGGTAAAGACACTAGAAACTAAAGAGGACCATAAAGCTAAGTCAGATGCATATATACACAGGGAAGCAGACAGTGCAGCTGAACATAGAGCTTAGATACGAGGCAACATATGCTGTGTTTCAGGAAGGGGTTACCTGTCTGTCTCTCTGCAGTCTGGCATGTGTTTGGCTTTAGTTTGGGAAGATTGGGACCTGCTGTCGATGTGACGGAGTGTGTTGAGCTCTGGGGGAGGAGAGGGTGATGACAGTGTTTAATCCCTCTCCGTGGCACAGGCCTGCTGTCCACCTCATCACCCCCATGATAAAAAAAGTGATGTATTATATTGAACCCTTAACCTTGAAACTGAGCAAGAAGACGACCATTTGGGACACATGAAACCGAGGACGGGGGGGGCGGAGTACATGCAGGCGGGGTTGAAAACAACAGAGTGTGTGTCTGGATGGACACCAAGGTTATGTTCACATGAGCAGCATCTTGAGACGAATCCCACCACTCCCCTGCAGTAACTTCATTGTTACTTTACTCCATTATGTGCTCACTAAATCAAATGGATCCCTGGTTTTTGCGCTGTACTTGTACTGTTGCACTGTACAACTTGTGTGCCCAGCTGGAGGCACGGCATGTCTGCTTTCCTTTAAAATCCAAACCTCTTATTACAAGACTTTGGGACGGCCACGGGCCATTCTGGAAAAGCCATTAGGAGGTGAGTGTGAGCTGAGCCAGCCTCTGTGTGGTTACAGTAGTGCAGGGCTCTGTCTAATGACTGAAATGACTGGTCTCTGTACTGTAGCGGGAGCTACTTAATCTCCAGCTTGACTTCATAAGGTGTCCTTTCAACCCCAGTGGAGCTTGGATACATGTAATACATGAGAGACAAGCCTTCATAAAGAAATGCATTTTGAGTGACCACACGGAGCAGCTCTTGCATTTTGCTGACACTCAACTCAACTAAGGTCATACTGTGCCTTCATTATGAATACGGCTTGTTTTATTGCTGGACGAGAAGTTATGTTCCTTGGCAACAGTGATTGGCCTGCAAATCCATTGATGACTGTCAGGACAGCAGAGCGAATTGGAGAAGGATGGGGTGAGGAGGGACGTTGCAATTAGGAGAGAAAGACCACCAGGGTGACCGCTGAACAAACTCTCAGCTGCCATTTAAAGCATTCTGAAAAAGCAGCAGCAGCACTGTCGATGGTGAGAGATTAGTGAGAGAAGCAGATTGCAGTTGGAGTAGTACAAACATTTTTGGGTGGCAGAGCTGCCCAGAAAGAAATGCTCTCAGTTGAGCCCAATGGGTGGATAAGAAGGGACAGGATGGTGGCAATGACATGAGAAAGACATTGATTTTGTCAGAATAATACACAATTAATTATGTATTTACTTGTTACTGTCAAAATACGCCGCTGTGGACCACAATTGTCACTTTGCAGCAGGCTCTTGATGAAAACAAGAAAGATACAGCTTCTTGTTCCATGGCAGCCCATCCAGTAATTGGGATGAGTTCAGTCTGCATAAACATGGCTGACTGACAGGTTGCCATTCCCAGAGCCAAGCAGCTAGCACTCCAAAAATATATATGTTTTTAACACAATTCAACTTTCCATTCTAATTGTTTACTTCCAGCTGAGAATATAAAATGTACATTTTAGCAGTGCTATGACTTCGTGGAACTTGTGGACTTGTGCAGAAGTGAGGTGATCATCTTGAATAGAAACAACTGTTAAAATAAGCTTTTTAATTTATACCACAGTGGGTGGACAGGAAGGGACAGGATGGTGGCAATGGTAGGAGAAAGGCTTTGATTCTTCATTCGCATATACGCTCCCCTTAAGCTTGAGCTACACAACAGACCAGGTAGATGTTAGGTAGGTGTTTCTGTATCAAAATCCACACACAAAGACCATGGGTAAACTGTCCTCTAGCTGTTTGAAATGGACACCTCACTACTGAAAATCTTCTGGGAGCCTTTGCCATTATAACCTGCTGCTTCCTGCTTTGATAGATGAAGGGCCAAGCATAAGTTCTCTGCATTGCCACGTTGCCTTAAATTATATTTCTATTGCTTATTTAACTAATGTCTGTTGTTATAAATCTAACACTAAGTGAAATTCTCCACAATCATTTATCTCAGATTTCCCCCCCTTTGGGCTTCTACCAGGAGAGCAGAAATCCAAAACAATTAATATGTTTACTTAAACCACAGAGTGCTGATTGATACATATGATTGATTGACTAGGAGGCTAATTAAATAAATCAAAAGATCAATGCTATCTAAATAATATAAACATGCCATTACCTCTTTCCTTCCTTTGTAAAGATCAAGCGCAAATACAGGTAGAGCTCCTTCTCCCATTTACAAGTCATATCCTGTTGCATTACCATTGGTCAGCGTGTACCTCTGGCCCACAGGCAACCCCCGGTAATAACCTGCAGTGACCTCTCTAATGGGCAAGGGCATTGACGAATGGACATAGGCAGTGGTTCGCCATCAGGGCAGAGGAAAGGAAGGAAATGGCAACTTGGGAAAGAGTTGATGCTTCCCATATGTCAGTGTCAACAGGGCTTGTTTCTAATCATGGCATAGCCCTGAGATCTATGAGGAAAGGCAACCTTTTAAATAAACCAATCACTGGAATAAGTCCCATGATAGCTAATAATATACACAAGAAAAACTGAAGGGAAAAAAGGGAGATCAGAAGAGATGCTAAATGTGACGTTTAACCCCAAGGGAGGACTTCTAAGATGTCTCAACTACAAATATTAGCCCGTGGTTAACAGATGCCATAGATGCAAATGCTCAGCGGAGTTGAGATATTGCTGCTCCTGCAGGAAATTAGACACGGTCCTCAAAGCTGCAGTGTCATGTATTTTTATAGCTGCTGTATTTAGATTTCATACTCCACAATTACCCATCTACTAAGCATGCAGATGAGCATAAATTTCCTATATTGTGTTTATGGCCCTGGAAGGAGAACAGTAACAAATCAAATTACAGAGGCAACCATCTTGTCAAACACACACAGGGGCTGGTCTGTGAGTGATGAGGATTGACCATGCATGCAGAGATTATTGAAGCAGGGCTCCAACATTACCATCAGCCTTGTCTGGTTTCCTCTAGTTTTTCAGAAGAACCAGTTGCGGTGAGTTTTCACAGCATCAATTCCCTCACCAATGGACCAGAGCAAGAAATTCCATTTAATAAGGGGCTACTTAGAGGACCCATGAGTGAGCTGACAGATAATACCTCATTGCTGACATGAGGACTTAACAGAAATGGCCTAAATTAGTTTTACATGAAATATTGCAGCATGGCTTCAGACCATATGGAGAGTGCAGGAGAAGTGATTCTTCACTGTCAATAATCTCACAGGCTTTATGCCTGTATTTGTAGCTCACAAAGCCCCCCTGAATCAATTACAAGTGATATGAGGCTGAACACATGTCGTGTGGCTTACACACTTATCTCTCAGCCAGCACAACAAGGTCTCAAGTCAGAAACTCACAGTTCATTGCAATGCTTTGGGAGGCCGGCCGAGGCACCTGAGTTTATGTTGACTGGGCTGCAGTGTGAAACCATCAGCACTCACCTGTCCGTCTGCTGGTGGTGGAGTGAGAAAACCCATTTAGACTGGACCTCAGGTTGCCAGAGTGTATTATACAGCCAGCGTGTCTGATGGGTAAAGACAGGGCCCCACCCATCAGTTATAGCCTGGCTCAGGGTTTCTCTGCCAGCTCTGGTTTTCTGACTCATCCCTTGTCAACCAGAGCATATCAACAGCCACATACTCTAAGCTTCTCATACAGTTTCTCAGGATCTCATACAAATACTACTATACTTTGCATGATACCATTCAGAAAGTAATCACAAATACTAAAATTGAAAGTTTTTTTTCTAGTTTTTGAACTACTAGTAGGTAAACGTTGTTAGACAGCTGGTTATCAGTGGTTTGTAGTGTATTGGAATTGTATTTTATCGTTGTATTGTCAGTTAAATCTGATTTTTACATCTCCTATTCCAAGATCAAAACTCAACTGTCAAATTATTGGCCTGGACATGAGGTCTTGTGGAGCTAAAGAAACCAAACCAACAGCCTATAAACCGGGTGTTGATTCCCAGTGAGACTGGCTTAACATGAGAGTCTTTTATATGACATGTAGACATATAATTCAGCAGCATTTACAGCTTTGTTAGTTCACCCCGGATGAAGTCCAGTAAAAACTCAACATGAATCAGATCTATTCTAGTGACATATTATCTCACCTCCTTTCAACAAACCTGCTGCTTGTGTCTGGCTGTGTTATATTTGGGATGGATGCCAGTAAATGTGACTAGAAGTGTTTGTTGAATAGCCACTCCTCCCTCTAGCTCTTTTAATGCCACCTGGATCTCTTACCAACCAAGTAATAAATGTGTCTTTCTTAAGAGACTGTCTGGAAATGTGCTACTGCGATATTATATGGCTGATAGCTGTCTGTTAAGAGCAACTATAAATATGTGGATTTCCAACAACATCATGGCGTATGAAATGGCTATGAATACAAACTGTCTCAACACAATTACATTGTTTCTTTTTTGTATTTCCCCCCAAAGAACAGGTCCCTTTAAAGGTCCCAATAAATGTTTAAACTGTATGTAATTGACCAGTCATTGGATTCATGTGCTTCAGATTGCTGCACCAGTTCTCTTAATCCTACAGCTGTTGACCAAGCATCGAACAAATCCAAAGTAAGTTCACCACTCAGAGCAAGAACGCTGCCAGATCTAATAAATATGTCAATGCGGGCACATGCACGATGTGTAACATGCCAGATTATCTTCCAATATCAGAGCAATAAATATGTTCGTTTTGACTTCTGGTGGTTCTGGTGAGTAATGATGGTGAGCTGCGATTGTTGATCTGAGATGGCTTCATCTCCGGGTCAGAACACTCATGAGGCCCAGCAAACCGTCCTTCCCACAAGCCTGGGGTTTTAACGACAGAAGAGGGAGAGGTGCACCTGGATACGATCCAGAATGACATCCCCCTCTTCTCTTGCGCTGACTGTAAAGAACGTCCGTCTTTAACTGTACATGTGTGTGTGTGTGTCTGGTTTTACGCCAGCGTGTGGGTGCTTATGAAGCTTTGCCTTTGTGTGATCCGTGGGAGCAAACCACTCGATGAACCTCTTGAACTGGCCTCCACTCATGTTGATGCTCGTGAAGCATCGTATCAACACTGTCAAACATCTTGTGTGTGCGTGTGTGTGTGTTGGAGAAACCAGAGGTGATGGTTGGTGTATATAGGATGTTTACTTCAGCGACGCTGTGGATATTCCGCTGCAAAGCATGCATGTTTATGGAGTTTGGACAGAGGTAGCAATGATAACGCTGACTGAGCAAATTACACAACAGAGAACCATGCAAATAAAAATTAAGAGGGATGCACACATGCTACACAGCTGTTCCTCATTAGTACGTTGTGTCTGTTGTAACAACAGAATACAGTTGAAAGAAGCGCACTTGGCCTGGGACAATTTAATCAATGTTTGTAAATGTGGACAAACCTCCTCCAGAGCTCAGTGCTGTCATGATTTATAGCCTGGAAAATCTCCACTGACAATAAACTGGACATTCTCTTTTTTCCCCCTAAACATTAAGCACCAAATAGTGCTTGATTAAACTGCAGAGCCAACGATTCCAAAGTAAAGGACAGGCACACACACATTACGGAAAATCAGCATGTGAATTTCTGACGTTGATATAGTATAGAGAGAAGAGTTTCAGCTTTCAGTAAGTGTTCAAACTCTGGTACACTGAGCCACACACACAGGGGCACATGTTAACATATCTTCACCGATGGGAGAGATAATACATTGAAAACTCGAATTCCAGCCACCCAAGTGGACAACTAAATTCATACCTTTTTAAAAAAACATTAATCGATGTTTTGAACACAGGCAGAAAAATTTCCAACAAAATAACTGGATGAATTTTGCTGGAATCGCATGTTTTCGATTAAGAAAATGGCCCGTCCCTTATGTCATGTAACAAGGCATTGAGATTCAGTGTGCACCCACTTAATCTAAAAATTACACTTTACACTTTGCAGATGTCTTCACACTGAAATTAGTTGGATATTTGCGTTCCAACACTGAAAACAACGCTGTAGAGCTGTAAAGCTCTGTTCAGCTCATCTGGTTTTCTCACTAGGCTTTGGGACAGTTGTTAAGTTCTTGGGATGGTTCCACATACATGTTCAGTTCATTAGCACCTCCAACCCTAAGCGCCCCATGTTTAGAGATGACCTCAGTCTGCAGCCACCATGGAAACTTCCCTCAGAATGTCCCTAAGAAGGCCTCTCATTCTGAAAGCACACTTTACAGCACTGAGACCGTACTGAGCTTTTATAGACTGTCACATGGCAGAGGTCAGCATTTCAAGGGGTCAGAGTAACGAAGGTCCTCTAAACTGTGTCACATATAGGTCCCAGGTGTAATGAATGGTTCCTCTCACAGGCATTCTTCTATCAAAGACCAACTGTTTCCACGATTACAATTCTGTAAAACTCAGAGTTCTCAGAGGTGAGGCACAGAGCAAAACGTGGAATAGCTATTTGGTGTCACATTCCAGGAAGCAAAGGTACACCATTACATATGAAAAAAGAGAAAGAATATAAGCCCAATAAGGACATATATGTGCACTCTGTATTTCATTTAACACAGAAAAGGGAACTCGTCACGGTCTGCCTCAGGTTTAAGGTGAGGGAACCATGGTGAGAGAAGACAAGGTAAAAACGGATAAAAAGGCGACGACTCGATCCCAAATCATGAGAAATTCACTGAACGCCGTGGGATGCCAAGTTGTCAGTGTACAGTTGGAAACAGATTGCCTGGGAGGATTGCAGGCGGCACAGTGTGACACGCAATCAGCTTACACAACCATTGTTGCTGCTCAGTCTGAAGGCGCAGGAAAAGCCCAGACATTTAACAGGGGTTTGGTTTGTGGCATTACTAGTTTGCTTTCAGGTCACGTTACAGATCATCTCATCAGGGTGAACTTGCTTCTTAAAACTGACGGAAATATTTAAACGCTTTGTTCCATTTGTCTTGTCTGGTCAGGTGACTGACATTATTAAAAGGAAAATCTTAACAAAATGGAAGGAAACAATACTAGATGTATTCATTATACTGTTTACAATATAATATATAGAAAAAAAATCTGATCGGTTTCCAAATAAAGGATGCTGTGTGGAGCAGTTATATCTTTGATATATCTTTGAACATCAAGAGTTTCTGTCTGCTCATTTTTCTTGAATATAATAAAAAACAAGATGGATATCCAGAGCTACTGTTCAGAATGTATAAGTGATTCATCACACATGGAAGAAACCCACACGTAAACACCAGCTTTTTTTTTTTTAAGAGACTCCTGGGTTTCTACGTCCCTACACTTTTACCACCCAGACTGCAGCTTTTTGCAGGAGAGAGGAATAAGGGGAGGGGTGGAGGGGGAGGAAGAAGGGAACGCATTCATCTTCTCCTCAAATGGAGATGTTATAACAAAGAGTAGCACACTCACCCCAGGGATTTGAGGCATTTGGACGGAGCAAAGTGGATTGCGCTCATAGAAGGGCGTGCACTCCCTCAATGTCTGGTCCCTGAATAGTTTTCTGTGTTTGCTGCATATATGCAAGCTCATCACAGAATTACAGCCTTTGGATGCCTCTGCAAGATGGAGCAGAACATAATTGGATGTGACTATTTATGAGGCAAATTGAGATGGATTGGAATGTGGATCGATAGCAGTAAGTGACCGGCTGCGCTTTGCTGCACGATGAACCCAGAGTCTTTCTCTTCTCTCTGTGTCCAGCTTTCATTTTTTTTTTTTTTTTTTACCACAACATCGTGAACCCACTACTGGGTGTCTATATAGGCTCATTAGTGGCTGATGGGGAGGGAGGGTGTGAGCTAGCAGGAGGTAGAGGGCCAGAAGCCATTACAGGAACCACCTGCCTTTTACCCATCACATTACTCTGCCCCCTGCTTCTCACTATCACATACAGACTCTATACCAACCCCAATAGCATCCACTTAAAAGCCCTCTCACTCTCTGTATCAGAAATCCACTTTTACAAGATTAAAGTGAGGAAGGCAGAACAGACACCACTGTAGGGGAGATAGAAGAGGGGGGCAGACGGGAGGAGGCTGTGCTCAGGGATGCTGGGCACAGAGGAAGGGGAGGAGGGGGTTGAGGCAGCACAGTCCCACCATTTTTTGAGTGGTGAGTAATACAGTGGCTTTGGGTAGGCAGCCTTGTCATCTGCAACAATGGTGTGGGCAGCGGCACAGTGGAAAAATGGAGGAATGATTGAGAACACAAGCAAGACAGAGGGTTGATTCAACAGCCATAAATGAGATCTTTGAGGGCTGTGATGTGCCGTGGAGGCTTCCAAAGATGTGTGATGTCCGTCCATAATTTTATACGAATCAAATTGCCCGAGGGCCTCGGAGCTCAAAGAAGAATGAGAGACGCAATGTGTTTGGCCTAACGATATACGTTCTTTGAGCCGGACTCGGAATGGTCATTAAACGAGAAAGTGAAACAAACATCAGACGTCTCAGGGGGGCCTGAACAATTTCCTTCTTTCTTTTCTTTTCTTTTTTTTAAACAAATCCAATCCTGCTTGAATGAGAAAAGATAACTTAAACAAATGGCGATGATTGCAAAGTGAATTATGCATTATTCATATGTGACATAAATTGAGAAAATCGACAGTGACAGGCCGATCAAAGACAACAGAAAGCAGATACGTAAATGTAATATCATATGGCCGACATGTGATTTGAATAAACAAAATGGCCAACGCCAGGTGAAGGGGTATGAAAGGTAAGATTAAATCAACATGCCTCGGCCATTTTACCCCACCAGTCAGCAAAGAGTCCCACAGCCAGAACAAAGAAAAAAAAGCAAACATTTCCAACCATTCCTCATGGGAGAAAATCTATGGATTGTTCTTAATCATCGGGCGCGTAGTTTAGATGGGAACACAGATGTGGTTTAACTAATGACTAGCGCACACACAACAATGCAAAGAAAATATACAGCACAACAAGCCTTTAATGTGTCATCACTCAACACTATCTCTGCTTCGGCATCTGACATCCAGAGAGTTTGTGGTGTTAGAAGAAGTTATTTAGAACAGCTGCAACTGGTTTACCAGCCTCTTTAATGTTGCCTGGGATCCTGTGTGGATAAGCAATGGAAGCCGTTCGGAAGCAGCGAGCTATGGACACAAAGAATAATGTATTTCACACACATCCATATGTACATGTGAGTCCAATGTTCGCATAAACGGTTTAATTACTTTGCATACATAAACCTACAAAGCTCGGTTTAAATGTGTTCGTGTGTTTTACCTAAAAACAAACTGTTTCTAATTAATGCAAGCATAAAATGTAATATCACAAGACAACCTGGGAGCCCAAAGGATAGATGGTAATAACCATGTGATTTTTAAAATCTAGAATTTGACCCCTTATTTCAAAAGTTAATACACTCACATGTCCAAAATCATATTTAAACAGGTTTTCAGCTGGAAAACACCAACTTCCATCCATCTGTGCACTAAAAAGCACACCTAATGAATGAACAGCACTTACAGTAGGATCCAGATGCATCACATATGTATCTGGCAAAGCGGTCTCCAGAATGATGATGCTGGAGTCTATTAGCTTGTGCTTTGTTATGGACAAATGTTATGAAATGACGCCTAGCTTGTAATTACACACTTGTATGCTGGAGAAGAGAGAAAAAGATGAGCATTTTAAAGACGGTCTTGTACTGAGTCTAAAATTGTCCACAGCATAGACTGTGGTTTACAACAACCATAACCGCTGCTGAATTAGATAAATGAGAGCAAATGATCTTTGGCAGGATGTTATAACAGAGATGTTAAACCTTATTATGCTGAGGAGCAGTGATTTACACTGTCAGATATTTAGCTTGTGGAGAGTATAAGGCCATTACTATTATCCTGACATTAAACAGTCAGCTGACTAAGGTCTTTCTTTCATCCTCCACCGCAGGACCGAGGGAGCTGAGAGGCAACAATAACATAAGAGCCCACGGATAAAGAAGCCTAATTTTCACGGCTGCCCAGGTTGGCTGTGATGGACAGTGCCAAGGTGCAGGCAGTTCCAGCGCCACACTGTGATGAATGGGTCCTGCGGTGCGTCGTGACTCACTCCGCCTCAGGCCGGCACTGTGCCCACCCCCTTCTCCTCCACTCTTGGGTGCTTTTCCTCCCATCCCCTCCTCTCCTGCAGCAGATGAGTCAGAGAGGCTGTTACAGTATGAGATGGAAGCAAGGAGGGGGAATTAATAAAATAAAAGACTGAGAAGCCTGCCATTAGGGGCCCTCCCCAGCACGCACTGATGGCACACTTGATTTAATTTAGGGTTTTTAATCTAAGAAAGGGAGCTCTGCTTTTATATGTCTTTTTTCTCCTCTTGGCAGGCAACGTTTTCGGGGAGTTGTAATTGTTTTAAGCGCTTCCTGGGCAGGTGTCAGCCGTGACGGCCTTGCTTGATGGGAGAAAGGAAGGGTGGTGGGCATAAGCTTGTCCTCTGTAAGAGCATGAGCTTAATGTGAGTCAAAGTGTCAGAAACATGTGAAATAGAGGAAAGGGGGGGTGCGGGGACTGTAATGTCTAACACCTGACAACTATTCAAACCAGACCCGCATCGGCTAAGTTGCCGCACATCCATGCCACACACGCAGGCACACGTCCACTCAGCTCATGCGCACATCAAAGAGCGTTACTGGGTTGTGGTTCGTTTCATGACCTTCATCTTTGTTGTACCCTTTGTTACAGAACAGGTGTTAGATTGCAGGTCGCCGAGGTCGCGATGAAGAATTTCTCATTTCGCTGGTGTTGACTGAATGATGGAGTCGCCCTCTCTCCGGGATCTAAAAAGTAGGTGGGGCAGTCCAGCTGATGCTAATAATACCCGTTGTTAATACTGGTGTTATCTATCAGCGACAATAGCGGAATCCACAGGTCATCAAATTCATATCCACCAATCATCGTAACCATTTTGTGCGAGCAGCATGTCATAAATAAAGGCACCAGAGGATTGAAGACTTTGAAGACTCACTACCAGAGACTCCGCAGCTATTAGTCTGCATGCACATCAGTCCATAAACTGCCTTTAAAGTTCATATACACAATGATTCACAGGTTTATTACGCGCAGCTGTAAAGAATAATGCAATCCAGCGCAATATTGAAAGATGTTTCTGATGTTTTGCCGGCTCGATTTTATAGGAAGGCAGGCACAATACGTTTTATTGCAGGGCTGTTCTACTAGATTGCATTTCACTGTAAGGTAAGAAGCTCATACATCAGTGGACTGTGCATAACTGCTTGTTATGTTCGCTAATTGCTGGTTAGCTTCAAGCTGATTCAATTCTTCTTCATGAATTAAATATCTTGCCACCTTAGATTTTATTAATTTCCTCTAGTTTGCCCGTTAGAAGTTACTTTTAGATTTCACTGATTGCATCACCTTTTTATTCCCGTCTCATCTCTGTCATGTCTCATGCTGTTCACACAGCTTATCACTTGTATCATCTTGATTTCAATTTTTATCTCTCTAATCTTTGCCCAGTTTCAGTTTAAATTTAATCAGCTATCTTATCTCACGTCTCCCTCCTCCAATGTACCTCACAGTAAGTCTCTTATCCAAACTGTTTCCATGTCTAATCCCATCTTCAAGGTCTTATGTCCTACCTTATATCCTGTATCTCATATGCTCATGTGTCATTTATCTTTTTTCAATTGTAGTGAGCCATCTGATATATTTAATGCGTCCCCTCAACTCAAATGTTTGCAAAATCCTTAGGATTACACTGAAAACTAAAACTAGGTGCAGAAAGTAAACTGCCTTCACAAAGTGTTGTGTTCTTAAACCTTATAATAACTACAAAACAAATAATCTCCAGAGTGTGTTAGCTAATTTAGTTTTAAACTGAAACCAAATTCAATTAAAAGCAAAAAAATATAATGAAAAATTATTCCAACTGTTCACGTTTGTATCATTGCATCATTTATCGTCTTGCCCGGTCGGATTTGAAAAGCATTCGGCCATTTGTGACTTTCTGTTGCACTTTTACGGATGGACTGTTTAAAGACTTGGCAGCCCGTTTATTCCCTCATTTGCAGCCTGTTGGTCAATTTGTCACCTTCACAGCAGCCAAAGGTCTCACAGAAGTTGTCAGCTAGACAGGGACGAAGTTAGTTTTCCCCTTTTAAAAAATTGCAGGCAAGACTCACTAAAGTAGCAGTAATGAGCAATCCATTACGTTTGGTCAGCTCATTAGAGCCGAGCTAACTCTGACATGGACCTGAGCTTTCATCTGGCTGTTTATTTAGAGTGTAGCCAGTGTCAGGGGAGCTGGAGTGTTACAGGATGGCGAGCAACGGTGGTAGTTAAGCGCGTTCTCGCTCGCATGTGCACAACTGATGGAATGAATTACTCCATGGGCAGCAAAGAGAATGACAAAGTGTGAGTCTCTGCGAGTGTGTGTTTATTCGCCGTGATGTTTGATCCATCATGTTCAATTGGAACCTACAAACCGCCTCCCCTCCATCCTCCGACACGCAGAAAAATAAACCTTGCAAAAATCTTTCCTACTCCTCCAGGGCCTTCACGTTCTCCGCTGACCCATGTCGAAGCGGACCAGGCCCGGTTCGATCCCCTTCCTCCCCTCACAGCAGCAGCAGATCCACATGCCCTAAATCACAACCCCCCAGCCCTGACAGCGTGCGATGGTGCTGAAAACATCTTTCCCAGCTTGTGATTGTGACGGATTAGCCAACGCATAAATCACGGGAACAGTGGCACGAGAAAAATGTGCGTGTGTCGTTTAATGGCCGAACCCAAAATCCCTGATGAAATTAACCGTTTTTTCAAGTTCAAAAGATAGCACACACTCTCCATAAATTACCCGCAAAAAACTCAGCCCAATCTGTAAAATGACCACCTCCCCCAACACTCTATGCTGCTGCTAATTCTGGAGGCTCGTAATAATCATAAAAATGACATATAAATTCAGAGCAAAGGTCAGCGTTACATCATCGTAGCCATGAAGGGATTCATTGGCTTTTTGGCCTTTTACCATAAATACTGTGCAACAACCACAGTGAAAGACCTGCAGTGGTGCAGTGTTGAGACTGGGAACTATGAACATTATTACTTCATTTGACAGTTGTTGTTTTTTTTATCAATTCTGCAAAATGATTTAAACCTAATGAAAACAATAAATGACAAAGTCATGTATTTACACAGCCCTAAAACCTAAATCAGAACATAATTTAAGTTAAAATCTGCAAGATATACAGACATTAGAGGAATAGAACAGATGAGCCAGACAGGCCGACAGGAACCCACATCTCACACCTTTATTCTGGCTTCATTCATTTTTTGAGACGGTTAGCTTCTGTCCCTCCCGTAACTCACTGCATCACGTTATCCCACATGGAGTAAACATGCCTGAAAGAATGAATTCATTCCACCCAGAGAGAACCAAACCGATTAAGAGTTTATGTGCTTTTCAGGAACAAATATTTTTCTTTTCAAGTGCAGTGTCAAAGATTTACACCAGCCGTCTCAGTCTGATTTAATAATCCTTCAGCCAGCCTGGTGCGATTAAATTGCCCATGCGAGAGATTTTTGCCCTGACTCTGGTGTAACTGTGGTTGTTAGTGGAATACTAGTGTCATGTAAATGTACCCAGTGTGACTGAGACCAAGCACACTCTGTTTCCAGTTAGTCTGACGGTTGTTGAGTTTAAGCTCGGACATGAGAAACTCAAAGGTGAAGGAAGTGTTTGCGAGTTTGCGAGCATTCCTAGAGATATTACTGAAACCCTTGTAAGATTATCATGACGGTGAGCGAGCGCGGCACGGGTGCTGATTGGCTAAAGCGATGCAGAGAATTAAAGCAGCCTGTTTCTTTAGGGATCAATTCATTCCCCTGTAGTCCCCGACCAGGCATGAAGCACATGGAACCGATCAAGACCTGAGAGTCATGCGGTATTGCTCAACGGAATACACGGACTACACTCAGGGAGACTCGCAGAAAAGAAAGAGATCATGGGAGAAGAGAAAGAGGTTTTACGGTGTACGCTTACAATGCTAGGATTGTCTTTCATTGATATCTCACAGCAACAATCTAATCTATTCTCCTTATCTACCATGGGAAATAAAACGAAGGGCTTTGTGTGCGGCCAGTGACAGCGTGAGCTTCCAGCAAATCGTCCTATAATACATCACCTTTTACGCCGAGTTAGCCAGCGAAACATGAAATGTAACCCTCGAATTTAAGAGAATAAACAGAAATAAATCTCAGTAGCTGCTTAGAAGGTGCCATAATAAAACTGAAAGCACGACGCACTCCAAGCGTTATATGGGATTCCTTAAGCAAAACACGCAACCAATAAAACTTGTGTGGGGGAATTCAGCGTATCACTTCACAGAAAGCTGCCATGCATTTTCCCTCTCGCCTCTCACCCTTACAACCATGGCAGAACGTATAAATATAAAAGCCTTTCATTGCTCCATATGGCAAACAGTTCAACCCAAGTGCGTTCACTGAGTCTAATCAGGCTGATGTATAGTTTATCTTAGACTGATCTTGTTTTTATCATAAATAGTGTCTTAATGCTGTAAAAAAAACAAAGAAAGAAAGAAGAAAGAAAGAAAGAAAGAAAACAACAGACACCGTTTATTTTAACAGGCATCTATTGGTACCACCCGTCTGACAAGACAGAGGCATCCATCAAATCCACCTCCCACGCTAATTTGCGACAATGCTCTCAGCTTTTCTGGAATCACATTCACATGTGGAGGGGCAGGAGGCGCGGATGGGAGCCGAGCTGCCGCGCTTCATCCGAGACTGATGCAAACCTCCTCCCTGTGCGGAGGGAGCTACCGGCGGAGCTGACAGCTGATAGTTAACGCGGATATCATCTCTCACACAGACACAGAGCTCAGATCAAACGGCAGCGGAGGTGAATGGGAAGCGCCTCTCTGCCATGACACTGTATTATAGGAGCCGACAAAAGGACCACACTTAACCTCAGTCTGGAGGGCTTTAAAGAAACAATGGCCAGGGGGTCACGCAGAGCACATCGCTTTTAAACACTGAACAGACACTAAGATTTCTTTTTGTACAAATATTTAAAAGGTGTACTTTTTATTCATTAGTTTTTCAATAGGTCTTCATAAGAAAAACACATTCAGACATTTAGAGGTAAATCAACATGGCAACACCAGGTTTTATGTGAGTTTTTTCTCTTCACCTCACTTGTAGTGTTTTTGTACGTTTAATCGTGGCTAGGATCATTTTAAAGCAGTTTTTCCCCTCCAAACTGATGAGAGATTAAGTAGGGACCCCCTAACTACTATATGTGTTCTATATTAACTTGGCCCAGTGCTATTGTTATCATCATTTTACATTCAATATCAAACTATTGAAATTATACACAGGTACAATTATTTTTTTTTTTGTTTTGTTTATTTCAAACATGCCACAGTAGGGTGGCTGTGCAACTGCCGTGTAAACATAAACACACCTTAAAAAGAAACCGTTAAAGAAAATTTAATTTGTGGGGGAAAATTAAAAAAAATGTATAAAACATAGCTAATCAACCAAAGATTTTGTGACCCCCTCCCCTGCAGTACCTCCTGTTGAAGGCCTGTTATTTAAAGGCATCCTCATATACAGCTGGAAATGTACTTAAATGTGATACGTCTCTGCACCACAACTTAAATACCATTCACGCCCACCATATTGTGAAGGCGGCAGAAGTCTCTGAGATGTATATCTTAAAGACCGGACAAATGAAATCAGAACTGTCTGCTTGGTTGGATACCACTAAGGGTAAGAGGGAGAAAGCTCTTTTTTTATGTGGGCTTCACTTTTATTAAACTTGTTTTCAAAAAAAAAAAAAAAAAAAAAAAAAAAAAAAATGTGTAAAGGAGAGTTCCAGACTGTTGGGAGTTGCCTTTTTACTTGCTTAGTGTCCAGTATTCAAAACTACTATTATGTGCGTACCATGTGTGTGTTCAGGTAGAGACATAGTTTCCATGAAATTAAAGATTATGCAAAGAATTTTGTGTTTGGGCAGCAGTGAAGTGAAGATGATAAATTGGTACACGCTCTAAGCCATTGCCCAGCTGCAGGTTGCCTGCTATTGCAGGAGCAGATCTCAATCGATAGCAGCACCCTGGATTAAATTACAAATTGAGTTTACCAGGGCTGCCTTGCCCCTCTTTATTTCTGCAGTGTCCCCCAATGAGGCTCCACTGCAAGCTATTTACAGTGCCCTCTTCCCGGGTAAGTTAATAATGTGAGTCCGGCCTGGACGCAGCTCGACACACGCACGCCGGCCCCGCACTGAATCATTTGGGCTGGAATTGCTCCGACACACCCAATCAATCTTGAAGTGGGAAAGGGTCATCCCCAGAGCAACCCCGCCTGTGCACCTCTTGCACCTCATGCCCTCTCACCAGTCAATACCAGGCATTATTCTGATAATAATTGCATTAGATTTTTCACAGCACACAGCAAAACACCGCCCCCCCTAGACCCACTTACTGGCAAGGGCTTTAATACGCTATTGTTGATTCATGTATTTGGCTAAATTGCCTTATTGACCACGCTCATTGACTTTTTATTAATGGATTCAGTCTGTTGCACTTATGGTCAAAGGCATGGACTCTACACAATCAAAATGTCTAGTGATTATGAAAATGAGGGAAAGTGAACCTGGAGGGGCTCTGCATAAAGCTGGAGTTCGATAAGACTCAACAACTAAGCCTGCAGGTGAACCAGCATGAGCCGCTCCAGGATGTGGAGTAAACAAACCGTACATCAACGTCACTGCATGAACACACAAGTGTTTTATGGTGCATATCTATTGTCTTCTGGCAGTAGTACTTGAAAACAATAGGATGGGAGAGAGGATGTGTGTTTGGGTAAAATACTGTATATTTCTGGACTCGGGGAGTGTTCATGTTTGATGCTACACTTACAAGAGTGTAGAGTGTAAAATCGTGGTGCGTTTCCATTATGAATCTGATGTTTAAGATTTCTTTTTTTTTTTGTGCATGGTGGAAGGTTTGACTAATGGCTGTGTGATGTGTATTCATCCTATGTGTGGGCGGTGGGTGAGGTCCTGGGTGAATATGTGTTGCTCACTAGGGTCCACATGCTGTAGCTGTTTATGAGCTCCACCGCAGGACTTTTAATGAGGGAGATGCAGCCAGGGTAATTACACTAAGTTTGTGTTTCCCCTCCAGAGTTAAAGGTAGAGACAGAGAGGGAGCGCTGGTGGGAGTGGACGTCAGGCTTGACTTGGTGGCGTTTAGCAGACAAGTGTGAATAAACTTCAGTTTAACAGCCTTTCTTCTCAACGGCTAAACCACACACGGGATGCGTGACTAAACCCAGTCCTTTCCCTCCATTCCTCCGCCAACACCTACTCACTGATATGCCTGGAAATCACATGACAAGAGAAGGCCCTCACTCCCCCGAAACCCTCACGAGGCCGAAACCACATCATCCCGCCAAAGAGTGGTGGTGAGCGCCACTGATCAGAAACACAGAGTGATGAAAACGCGCCGTGACAGCATGAGAGGGAGCGGAGCTACAGCATGAAGAGATCATTTTGTCCGAGGAGCCCGGACCGCGGCTTTCTCTGTGTGCAGAAAACAGAAGGGGGATTTTGCCGCGATGAAGTGCAGAGAGGCCTTTGTGAGGGCTGCGGTCGTTATCTTCTGTACGTCACAGGCCTGCTCACGCGTAGATATTTTCATATACGTGACTTATCTCTTAAGTCACATTTATTCTATCTAATTAGCAGCAACAAGTCCAGAAGACCCTAGAGCTTGGGTTATGCATGAATATAATCACTTTCTTTTTTGGACTGAGGTTTTTGCCCTATTCTAAGAACATTGACCCTCAACTATTTTTGTTCTGCTTTACTGTCATTTCTGTAAGCATGGAGCCAATTGATATTTTAGGCACTGGAGGAAATTCCGGTCTTGGTTTTTGGAGTTTTGGCTATGACTGTAATAATATCACCGTGCTCAACAATGTAATTTCTGGGGAATAACATTTCTAAAGCAAAGTTGTGAAAGTCAGCTAGAATGATCAGTCGTGTTGTTTTCAACCTTAGCTTGTAAAGCTGATGTGGAAACAGAAGTGAAACTGTCCAGTGTACACATCCGTCACATTTCGGTTTCTTCATTTGTCTTATAAACTGTCAAAAAATACCCCAGTAGTAATAAACAGTATTTAATTCTGAAGAACTTTTCTGTTTTGAAAAGTTACAACTAAAACGTGTGCATATGGAAAATGATTAAAGCGCTTGTTACAGCCATAGGCTTGCCCTCCATTACCCAGCATGCTCTGATTAAGTCAAATAAAGTAGAAGATGTGTGGTGAACATAAATCTTTAACCGGAGCAGTGCATTTTCAAACATTTTCCCACTATCTTCATATGTCACACGGTAAAGTCTGGTCACGTTTCACGCCGGCGAGGACGGAGGTAGTGCGAGACTCGAGTGAACTGAGGGGGCGGACGCATGACGAGATGATCTGTAAGCCGCGGGGGAAGACCCACGGTCTCCGCGGTTCAAACCGCAATCCACTGTGTTGTCAGAGAACATAAAGACAGGTCAGAGGTCAAATGTGGACACATTATGAGAGCAAGCCTGAAATCTCTTGAATCAATAAGCCACTCTCCTATCACATACTTTGATGTTTATCTTAGGAGCTCGCCATGGAGACCAATAACACACTGCTGCACGTAATTGCATGAGAAAACTCAGGGAAAGTCTGCTGATGGCAAATTATTGAGAATGTGGGGGCGTGGAGCTGAGGTGATAGAGGAGGCGGAGGCAGACAAATTGAGCAGCAATTACAGTAATCATCATTAGAGATTTTTTGTGTTTCATTGGACTATGAATGACAAAACCTTGCTATTACACAGAGTAATAGACCAGGTGAAACAGACACATTTGTCAGCCACCAGGGGAAAGACGAGTTTTTGACACGATCCCGTTTTCTACCTCGGTTACAAAGCATCAGAAAAGCACAATGAAGACATGATCATACCTGATGCACAGCTGTAATCAACTCTGTATGTGTCTTGCGAGTGGGGATCATGGCAGACGCAGGGATGAGTCATTGCCTGCAAGTCTCAGAAAGGAGGAAGGGGAGAGCTGCAGGCAGGAACTGGGGTTTCCACCTTTGTGTTCCACTGCAAATTGCGACGAGCTGAATTAGTCGAGCTGAATGGAAACGTAAAGCTAGAAATAACGTCACACACAAACTAAGAAGATGTGTTTTTTTTATTGTTGAGGAAATTAGAAGTAAAAGGCTGAGCACAATCAGTGCGAGAAATAGCGTAATAGATTGAAATCAGACTCAGACCTCAAGCAATTTACATGACGTCTCTTAAATACCAGCGATCTGGAGAAACTACGTGCTGTTGTTGCACTTAAAATCGTTCCCACTGGCTTATTTATACACATCAAGGGTCAGCTACGAAAACTGGGCCACTTTGTTGAAACCGTCAGTCCATCATGTTGTTGCCATGGCAACGGGTTACATTCCAGTTATTGTAGTTGATCTGATTTTATTCTAAAGAATGGGTTTACTGTAGCTGGAGTTTGTGTGTCTGTGCAAACACTGGAACAGTTGACTTTAATGGCCTCTCTTGTTTATACTGCAGGATACTCTCATAATGGTCTTCTGATTCAAATGATGATGGGGGAAAAGTATTCTGTGTAATTCTATCTGATGATTCTGATGGCCAGATAAAGAGACATGAACTAAGGCTACACTGCGCTGGCTGGTTATACCTGACTGCATGCCTACTGTCCTGGCACATACCTTTCCTACTGTTTTTGATGATACACATGCACATGGATGTGTGCACATCTTCCTTTGATCCCACAGCCACATGTGAGGTCATCCTACTGCTCTTGGACAGAGACGTGCTGGAGACGTCTGGTAAATTTGAAAAGACAACCAGGTGCACTGTTAGGCACATTACAACAGTGATCGTTGTTCACAATTCTGCAAAGTGTTCCTTTAGGCGAGCATAAAAAGGGGGAATAGTTACAGCAGAAAAAAAAAAAAACATACGGTATTCACTCTTGGTCCTGTCTACTTTACCATGACCAACGCACTCTTTCTTCCCTCAAAGTAAATCTAAGCCGTGGATCCCCTTAACATTTCAAGGGACAATCATGGATACAAAGGATCCGTAGCCACTGATTGTAAAGGTCTGTCTGCTTTGTCTAAAAGTGATAAAGTATAAGGAGATAATTGCACTGATGAAAGCGCATACAGTCATTAAAAGCTGAGGCTGAGATCAGAGTTGTGGGCGCCGCCTCTCCCGTTAGCACCTCAAATGTCATAATTGGGCCTCGTGTGCTGCAGTAAACACACGAGGTGAACACTGGCGCACGCCTTAACAAGGTCACACTCCAAAGAAAGCAACCCACTCCGACCACCCACGCACTCACGCTTAGCCTCACGCATGCACGCACGTAAGCGGACAGTCGCACCCCGGTGGACGCACGCCCATATTCTGCTGGGAACCGATACTGTATAACATTACAGTAAAACACAACATTGATATGTTAATACGATATGATGGATTACACAGCTATGCTGACATTATCTTGACCCTGGACCCATATGACGTAAGGCGCTGTGCGAGTAGCTGTGTGAGAGGATTTAAATTTTATTAACGAGCCCTATCTATCTATAAAGTGAAATTAATGTATTGTTCATCTCGAAATGTCTAAAACACAGCAGGTAAAAAAACCTCTGTAGTGCTGATTCCACACATGCATAAGCACCAACTTAAATGTACAGAGCACATATAGATTTAATAATAGATTTAGCATAATCACTAAGTGAGTTTTGGAGCAGCCTAATGCCATCCAACACCACATACTATAAGAGCATGTTCTCCTAACGTGATTATAAAGCTACAAAGGCGTCCAACACTCTGGGAGCTAAGCACTTCATGCATGACCGTGTGCCTGCAGCCAGGATGGAGCTCTCTAATTACCATAGATTAACTCACAGCGTTGTAGTACCAGCAGAAACCTCAGGAGACCACCACCTAACGCAGCCAACTGTTGGGAGCAGATAGCTGCAGAGCCCCGGTCAAGTATATCTGCAGCTGCGGCGCAATGTGTCTCTCTCAAAAAAGCCGTAGTCGAGTGTGGTCATTTCCCTTCAAACCTCCGGTGACAAGTGTTTACATACCAGCCAAATTGGCTGCAGCATCAAACGCGCACGATAAAAGTGGATGCCCTGTTGTGACAACCAGCAGATGTATTGTGTAGAAAAATGGATCGGGGTAATGGTGCAGAACTCTGGATATATGCTGAAATCGAAGGCGGTGTTGAACTTTTGGGAAATGTCTTTGAATGGTTAACCTTTACTCCGCTCACTGGGGAAGGGCAGGCCAGTCTGTTGTCTGTTTTCCAACAATCCCGAGGAAAAGCACATCCGGCGCCGACTGCGTCTCAAACTTCAGCCGATCATTTAGCAGATCATTGGAGGGCTTGGAGGTGTTTTCACACTCGAGCTGATTAGGTGGTTTTGATCATAAGATCCCTTCAAATGGGGTTTGTTTGTTTTTTGTTTTTGTTTTGCCCTCAAAATAGTTTCCACACAAAATGTCCCTAAACCGTGGTGTGTTTCTGTATATCACAACTCACAAACATGCAAGAAATCAGACTAAAATTACGCTCTTCTTTTCGCCACGGTCAATTTTGTCTAGATTCAAAGCGTATGAACCAGGATTTGTTTGTGACAGTGCATCCGACAAAATAATCTTCTACAGCCAAACTCTGAACTGAATTTCCTGGTGCACATGCAAGCTGCAAAATTTTTTACAAAAACCGTCACAGATGGACATGGCCCACATTAACACATTCACATTAACAGGAGCCTCAGATGTCAGATATGATTAAAAATGTTTTGCCTTTGCTAAACTGCATCAACCCTACACACTTTCATGTAGAGCAACATCACAAACTTCACTCACTTCTTTCAAAGGCACCAGAAGGGCACCGATAAGGAATGCGACTCATTTATTTTTCCCCACCTTCCTTTGTCCACAGAATCAGACAGACAAAACCATCCGGTTACAAGCCCATAATTAAAATAAATCAAATTCACTAATGCATAATGCAGCAAAGCACTCACTTGATTAGTATTACTCTTCAGTAAGACCCGCTCACTATGCATTAAAACACTCCCTTTTGCATAATTAATGAGGCACTTGGTTCCAAGTACCAATTATGAGGGGTACAATGGCAGAGTCCAATTGAACACTGCAGCCATCTGGTCCAGAGCTCGGTTGCCTAACCAGGAGAGAGACATAAATAAAGCTGGAGCACCCGGCCCACATGCAGACCCAGACCAGCTGTGTCTTTGTCAATATGGAGCCATGAACAGGATGTTTCCGACTTGGATGCAGAGACAGGAGGGAAGGGACGAGGAAGAGGAGGAAAACATATTGGGAGGAGGAGAGGGAGAGGGGATAGAGGACAAAAAGAGAGAGGGAAAAAAGAGAGAATGAGTTACGGTAAGGACACAGGAAATGTGAAGGGGAAGTTACTGAGAGAAAAGTTTGAACCCTCTTGGAAGAACTAGCACATTATTTTTACTTGTTCCCCAAATCAAATAGGAGATATATATATATATATATATATATATATATAAAGAGAAACATGCATAAAATAAATACCATACTTGAACTGGAGATCATGACAATGACGAGTGTTGGTGAGCTGCAGAACCTCGACAGGTTTTCTCAGTATAATTCAGCGCGATCTATGTGAGAACAAAGTAAGGAAAACAAACTAAACCAGTCAAAGCATGAGGACAAACACATGATTGAAATAACAATCGCTCCTCAGGGCCACAGACAGACCAGAATAGATAAAACTGTTTGTGATTACACAAACCAGGGATGGAGAGATGTGCCTGGGGAAAAAAAGCCATAACGTCCCAGTATGGCATGAGAAGAAAGGCTGGAGAATGGGAAAAATAAAAGCGCTAGGGTCTGTTAGGAAAGATCAGTGTGTGTAGCTGGGGGTGGCTGTTGGAATGCGTGTGACAGTAAATCACTTCCTACGAGGAAAAGTGAAAGCATAAGGGGATCGTAGGAAAGAAGACACGGCTGGGGGAGGGGAGCTAATCAGAAACCTCTTTTGATTATTTCGCACAAAAAATGTGCAAGGTATGCATTAATTAGAGCAATATATATATATATATATATATATATATATATTTTTTTTTTTTTGAGCTGTATATGAACGGAGGGAATAATATAGTTTAAACTCTGCTAATCAGCTGTAATCAGGGCGTTCAGCAGCAGCAATCCACTTTGTAAGCATGTTCATCAAACATCTGGCCCCAGTCATAACACTGTTAATCCACCCAGAGCTCTAACAGCAGTGCAGTCAATCAGTAGACTCAAAAATTTAAAAAAAAAAAGAAAGAAAGAAACAGAACACAAAACTCATGAAAGGTATTATATCGTAGCAAACATGGACCAACGTCAAGCTGAGCCCAACGCTGTGGGCTTCACAGTAAACAAACCCACAGACAATTACAATCATCCCAAGCAGAACTCTCCTATTGTGTAGCATCAGGTATTTAAAGCTAAAGCAGGCTATATGGAGAGGGAGCTGTGCTGCGATGGTATTTCATCTCAGATAAACAGCTACACAACACATGGTTCTGCCAGCTGAGGGTTTTTTTTTCTCTGTTGAGTCTTGGATGGCCACCTACTTCAGTTTAAACAGAAACAGAAGCCTGTAATGGAAACTGGCTGCTTTTTCCTAAACAAAGGCATGAAATGAAAATAGTCCAATGTCCTTTTTTTCACTCTAGTTGTTTTTTATAGTTCCTAATCTATTGCTGGCAGTATATTTCTCTCACTCAGCAGTGAGGAATTGTGTGCTTTTCGTGTCTTTTTTTTCTTTTCTGTTCATGTCTGTATTGGTTTGGGGAAGCGTGGCATTTATATGCATGTGAGCGTGGAAGATGGAGAGGACCATTAGGTGTTCGGATGTGCATCCTAAACCTATTGTCTCAGCCTGATCATCCCTCACTCTGATAGCCCTCTACTGCAGAACCCTGTGCGGCTTTAAAAACAGATTAATAAAAATAATTTTCTGCTGCTGCTGACGGCAGCCTGGAAGGCATTACGGCGGGCAGGCCCCGGACGATTTCCAGGAGCAGGATTAGCAGCATTAAGCAGACAAATTAGGGTCTCTGTGTCTTCAAAAAGCTGTGAGAAAAACTCTCATTCCCTCTGACATTCGTAAACAAATCTCCACAAGTTGTTAATCTAACTGCTATCCCACTCCGTGGCCACCCATGTTCGCCGTGCCCTTATGCTGGCTAGCAGGCTCAGCATGATGGAGTCAAGGTCATGGTAGCCTATGGAAAAACAAACAGGTGAGCGCAAGTGTCTTGAACGAAAATTGATGTGAAAATAAACAACAACAACAAATGTAAAGGCAGCCACTGCTTCAACCGTGGCTCTGATTGCACAAACCTGTCTTTATTTGCTTTATTAGTCAAAGTTTAGGAAAAATGAGATGTCACAGATGTCACATACTTTAAACTGAGGCCATTCTTATTTACATTTGCAACAGAAAGTCAGTGTGCGAGGTTGCGTTGCACCACGTATCAAAGGACACAGCTAATGCCACTTCTCTGAGTCTTGTCGCTGCCGATTCTGGCGCCAGAGGAGCAGGAGTTTTGTTTCAGAAAGGTTTTGTTTTCTGTGGATCAGGATCATCACACCTCCGCCCTATCCATCACGGGACAGGGCACTGTGGCCGCTAGGACGGGGCAGAGGGCTTGACCCATGTAACACCAGATAAGAACGTATAAGAAGTCTTGCTCCTGATGAATCACCTTTTCCTACAGGAGGTGGTGTGAATAAAACAAATAAAACCACATTCAGTTCATTTTGTTAAGCACTGACTCTTTGTAGCTCTTTAACTAAATTTAAGTGATTGGCTTAACGAGCAGAAACCCTTCCTCAGCTCGTTTGCCTTTTTGTTCCTCAAGAAAAGCAATAGCATGTTTCATTTCAAAAGTTTCAAAAGTATAACGACACTGCTGACGAATACGATATGCACATCAGTGGGCTGCACAGCCTGGTATCATACCTGGTATCATATTCAACAGTAAATGAGTAACACGCCAAGTCCTGTCGAGTGCTATCAGTATTTATTGGTTCTGGCATGTTATTTCACGCCGTGTAATCTCGACAACACTGCCTACACCTGTCCTTAGCCCCTACCATCTCAAAATGCGATCCTGTGATATCGCTTCCGATTGCAATCTTGTAACCTCTGGTGGTCCAGACAGAAAATGACCTTACATGGCTGAATGCCACCTTTAGAAAGGAACATATTATCTGCCTCATACTGACAGGCATTCTCAGCTACTGCACAAAGTCTCTCATATGCAGATTAAGAATATGTGCCAGCTACAACAGACCCATTGAGAGACCACATTTTCTAACATTAAAAAAAGGACTTTTATCTGAACTTTGTCTGCAAACCTGGAGACTTGTGGAGGTCATCTGTGATCTTTAACTCACGAGTAGCTGCCATGTCCTTAAAATAAAAATTCTTTTTTTTTGCATGGATTTTGGGTGCTAATTCAGCGGGCTCCAGTTGCTACACAGCATGGAGACCATCAGATGAGCATAAGTGGATGATAACATTCGCAGCAGGCTACAGCTGCCTAGTGAGCAGTTCAGTTAAGTGTTGTCTGTACCTCAAGTGTTAATAAGCAAAAGTCACTATCAGAGATTGGGATGAAAAAAAAAAAGAGGCGCGAGATATGATTATAACAACAATTAACAATTAGCCCCTGATATCAATTCTGAAAAGACTTAATACAAGTCAGTGTTTGCCTGTGTAAAATCATCCTTTGGAAAGATGAAGAAAGCTCCCATTCTGTCAATTTCCAGAGGCGGTGGGAGTTACAAAGAGTAAATCAAACTGTCCAGGCAATCTATTTAAAAGCACCTGCATGTTTTAATAGAAATATTGATCTTTGGTACAGTGTATTGATAATGTTTCACAGGAGGAAGTACGGTAATACGATATATTTCCGTATCAATATTATGTCCCACCCCTAGTCAATATCAGTCAAATTAGACTCGGAACTGAAACCTATGTGTTATTCTAAAACCTGCAGACTCTGTGAGCCAGTGGGGAGTCTGAATTTGAGAGATGCAAACACAGCAGCTGAATGAAAAAAATAAAACACAGCATTTAACATGCTACAGAGTGAAATATGCACTGTAGACACTGGAAGACAGAAAGAAAAGCAGCTGAAGTAATCGTGATGAGAGGGATTCAGGGTCGTGACAGAAGCTGGTATACTCAGGTCTATGTGACGCATATCCTGCTAAAGCAGAAGAATATTGCTGATAAGGCCAGCCTGCAGTAATAAACCTCCCCCTGGCCTGCATGCAATCAAATGACACTAGAGCTACTTCATATTCTTTAAACATAGCCACACTGCAGTTCATTTTTGCTGTGAGGGTTAATCAATCATACTTGTGAGTCACCATCAGCATCATGAGCACTCAGGGTGACAAAGTGTGTCTGTAACAACTTCAACACTCTTCAGGCAGCTAATCACGTACAACTTTTTTGTTAGTCACCACGTATAAAAGGTTTATCCTCTTAGTATTCCAGCCTGTTTGCAAATAAGATGCCTATTTAGGACATACCCAAAGTGAACTGAATGCTGTTCATGAACATGTCGGAGCTCAACCATGGCCTTGGCCTCTTTTGAAAGCCAAGACTCTGAAGTTTCTTTCACAAAAGTCAGAGCCACTCTAAGTGGTGTTGTTCTAATCAAAGTTGGCACACAGTAAAAAAAAATAGAAGTTGTTGGGTTCGTCTGAGTTTTTTTGTTTTGAAAAAATGCATTGGTTGCGTCAGTTGTGTTGGTTGAATCCTATCATGGCTTTTATCAAAGAAATCAGAAGAAAATTAGCTTTCCAACGATATATTGCATGCAGCATTTCCTTGCACAACTCGCATACAGAGCCCTGATTGGTTCAAAAAGATACTGCTGTCCCATATACAACCCGGCGTAATATTCAGCAGCACTACGGCCCGAGTTCAGACAAATATGCACATTACACAAGGCAAAAAAATTAAAAGTGATAAACTGTGCTGTTTTCTACCATGAACACACAAATATTTTTGAAATTACAATATGTTGCAAGCATGAAGTATTTTTCACATATTTCCGATTTCACGTATGTTTTCGCATATGTTACTCAGCAGGTAATCTACCTGTAATCTGGTGCTGAGGGCCGTGAAGAGGGCGTCTCTGCAGGATTAGGATGCAGTCATCATGCCTGACTTTATCCCTCAAGACTCTTTCATGTCTGACACAGTGTGGATTTTTCCCACCATATGAAAGACCCGCCGCTTTCCACAGGATATACTATAAATAGTGCAAATTATACATTTGAAAAGCTCATAATATTGGAGAATATTACTGCCGCTGTCCTTGATTCAGCGTACTCGGTAGCCGAACGAGTGCTGGATTAGCTGTGTTTACCCTGGAATGGTGAGAGCGCAGTTCAAGGGCCAAGGTTTGGAGTTTAAAACAGCTGCCAGAAATACACATGGTCAACATTAACACCCGTGGGGCAAGTGAATGTGCGCACATGTAATACTGATGACGACGATAATGACAGGAGACTGAGCCCTTTTGAGATTTTCCTGTATCTGGTTATTTTTGTTCTTGATTTCTTTCAGTGGCTGGTACAGTGCGACAGTCATTTTAACAGAACTCACATCCGCAGTATATTTAAGAACTACACTCAGGAAAGAAAAATGATGATGTGCTGACAGTAAACTCAACAGCATGATATTTAAAACTAGAATGGACACATTTTCATGTCAGCAGCTACAAGTAGCAGTAAAACTTCCTCAGAGGTAATTTGAGGCTCCATAGAAACCATGCCACTTTATGTCAGTGCACTGTTGATGGCATGTTCATGTCCAACACAGAGGAGCTATTTTTGGAGAGAGCAGTTGTGCCTTTATGTTCTGATACTTCAATTTCTTGTCACCAGTAGCATGGGAACAGATATCTTAAGGACATATGTCACAGCTGTTTGCTCGCTAAATAATACTGAAGACATTTTCCACGTGCTGTATAAACAGCTTGAACTGAGGTGTGTCACATGGCGTTACTTCTAAACCGCTTTGAACATTTGCATAGTTGTTTTTTAAGCCCTGATCATGAAAGCAGATGTTATACTTTACTGTTATTAGTTCTTGTACTAACAATCTTCAGCTTCAGCACGACAGTGTATGTGAAACAGACAAATGAGATGATTTATCATATCTGTAATAACAATGTTGCTTCACATCTTCCTCCACAGATTCCTCTAAGATGCTGAGATGCTGACTTGGGCGTATAGCCTATAAATACAAATGAGGCGTGTATTAGTTTCTAGTCAGTTGGAATGAAAATATTCAAATATTCATATAGATTTTATTCAACTACTGAAACTATTGTTATTTTATATTTTACCTTATTTTGTGGTACGAAGATACTTTACTTGTTTGTTACTAAATTTTTTAGTAGGGTAGTGGTTACAGGGTAACTAATATTTTTCTCCATTTCTCAGTCCATTTTACTAAAACTCCTGTGCGTGACATCTACACTACGAGGTAAAAACCTAAAAATAAATAAATAAATAAATAAATAAAGCCCAAAACAGCTCTGGTAAGTTGCCAGCATCAACTTGTGGTCCAAGAAGCTGTAACGGCAGATGGAGGACATGTCCTCTCTACCACCCACAACTCCGCAGGACTCACGGCACAACATGCTGGGACAAAACTTAAGGGTCTGGCTCTTTGAAAAACTTGCTAAACTGTCCCTCTCTCTCCCCCCTCCAGCCTTGTTCTGTTTGGCCGCGTTGCCTGCCGAACAAATAAATACACATCAGCGCTATCAGTTTTCCCTGCCGCACAGCTCCCCTGGTCGACAGAAACATGTCAGACTGCGCAAATAAATAGCTCCCCTGTAACCCAAATAGTGTAATTGCTCAGATCCTGCACCCCTGCCCGCTCTTTTCCTGAACATGAGAACCGACGTCGAAACTTCCACCACCCCCGCCGCCATGAGGAGGACAGGAGACTTGATTTCCACCAAGCGCTTAAACACCTCCACCTCCACCACCACCACCTCAGCCACGAATTAATGAAGCGAGGCTGAGGACTCCAATTCTTCAATATTTCCCATCAATGTAATGGCAAACAGTGTGCAACGCCAGGTCAAATGAACATTTAATGAGCTCCAAAAAGGCAGCGCAATAACCGGTTAGATTAAACATACAAAACCAGTCATTTAAAAGTTGAACAATGTACAGTATATAAGAGTGCACAAACTATAAACTGGTGTGCTGTAAAATATGACGTGCTAATTGGACGCAGGCAGCGCTACATGAAAGACTTGGGACAAAAAAAATAATAATTTTAAGTCTCAAAGGAACACAGATTAAAATAACATGAGCACGCAGGCTAAATAATACACATTATGTCCAAGCACAAAAAAAAAGCAAAAATATTCCACTTTATTAAAAATGATAACCGCTTATTCACTATTTGGAAACCGCGGGATATTAAATTTCCATAATGGGTTCATTAAAACAAGCCTGTCCACAGTAGGTGAATGTAAATAAATGTGAGTAAAGATAATCAATGTTGAGGTAGAAGAAGACTGCAGTGTGCAGACCTTTAACCTCAACCTTTCTTTAACTCTGACCTGCGCCTGAACCTGAAACTAACACCTTCTCGCCCAAGTCGCTGCTCTTACCTCTGGGCAAAGCAGCAAACAGAGGGAGGTTTCCCCTCCCTTGCTGATTCTCAATAGGTTTGGTGGAGATAAACTTCGGGGCACAGTAGTTGCAAGCACCAGGCTCAGGCTCAGGCTGTTTAACTCTCTGACCTCCTCCGAACGACTATGTGACCCCAGAGGCCACAATAACCGCTCCACTGGACTTCTTCTGTGAGAGACTGGGATCATTTACCTTCATAAGCAGGAGTGTGAGAATGGGGATGCTCTTCATTTCAAGCCAAGGAAATGAAGAGTGTTTTCCAATGTTTTCCCAACCCGGGGGAGGGGGTGCTAATCACAACCACACGTCCAAAACCATGACCACGCCAACACGTTGGTCTACAGTACAGCTCAGTATAAAACCACGGTTTACCAGTGCTAAACTATTTCACTCACAAATATGGTATTTAATAAAATAGTCAGAATCACCTGTATTAGCCAGCTAAAACCACCGGTGTAATATAACACAAATGCCTGCGCTGCATTCCAATCAGCAGCTAAACTACACCCATTACATCATGACTCACACAAAAAGAAACTCTTGAATCCCGTGTAGCATCTAATGCATGCTCTTATGAATATTTATGCCTTCACCATTATCAGTGGGGGCAGTCAGGTAATTGTTTCCATCCATGTTCATGTTGTTTATGTTACAGACCTATGCCTGCGAACTAAATGTTTTCTGGACATGTAAACACAGCAGCTAATGGCATCAAGCATGAAGTAATTATACTACTTTTCAAACAGCCAATGGCATGACTGAGTAGTACTATAACTACATGACATACTACAGGTATACAGTAGAATGGCCATTAGGACCATCAGTGTAAATGTGTGCACATTCTGGTGGCCATTGGACGGCACGCTGACCTCTGTCCTTATAGGATTGAGTAATACAGTTGCTGAGGTCATAGCTCATATTGCAAATCGTACTTTCGTGTACCGCTTTACATAAGCATGGATTTTGTAACACTCCCCAAAGGCTCATGTTATAGAAATAAATGTTACAGCAGACCCGACCAGCATGAGAAGAGGCTTAGGTTTGGAATAATGGGATTTCTTTTTTTTTTCTTTCTGTTTTTTAGAACAAGCTATACCATATCAGATTTACATATCAGATGTGCAGTTTGCATAGGACACAGGAAAATAGCCAGATATGTTTATAATAAACACTTTACTTTAGGCTGCTTCTGACAGAGTTATTAGGCGACTCTGCCATGAAATGACTATTTTGCAAAACTTTCATCAGCATTTAATTCTCATGTATACCTACATGCACCCCTACGTCCCACTGTCCAACACGCATAAAGGATACTTTTCTGAATACTGACTACTGGACTCTCTTTCAGAAGATGGACACAAATGTCACGTTCAATTAATGCTAATGTTGCTCTGTAACTGCTGGATGAGTGAAAAAAGACCATTCAGCATGTTCCAACCAGTTAGAAAATTACCCCTACAGTCAGAAGACATTACCTTTTCTGTATTTTTTTTTTTTTTTTTTTTTGCAGTATGCCAGACAGTCCAGCGGCAGCAGCCCCACCTTGCCCCCCTTCAGTGGCACAACCTTCTTTAAAAGCTTTTTTTAATTATGGCAGCCATTAAAGCAGGGCTGGCTCTGACTGATGGTAGTGTATGCACCGCTGCTCCTTTGAGTCAGCCACATGCTTACATGCAATTATATGAACATACCCACACACACACACACACACACACATGTGCACAGTGCACACATGTGAACACACACGACATGCACACGTGCATATAAAGGCACTTACAGGCACAGAATCCTTTGACCAGACAACCAAACTGGCTCCAGTGGCATTAAATCTGTCTAATCATCTTTTTTTTTTGAGTCTGATGGTGCCGTGCCCTCATCTACTCAAGAGAGAAGGAAAGGACAGCTAGGAAAGAGCAAGAGAGAGAAAGACAAAGAGGGAGAGAGGCTGACATAAGATAAATAAAGGACAGTTGCAAGCCAAGTTAAAAACCATGTGCCTCTCTGAAGCAGAGGTGTGTGACTGCTACTTGATTTTTCACATCAGAAAACTGCCAAAATATATACTGCATATATATAAAGAAGGAGCTAAAGATAGAAAGGTGTGCAGGGTTAGACTGGCTGGATGTCTGGTTCAGTGAAAAAGCAGATACTTCCAACGATCGATTCGCTTTCATAAATTAAAAGTGAAACCGTGAACGCCGCGTACCTGATGCCATCGTCTGAATGTAACAGGGAAACCTGAAAGACACTTGAGTGCCTCGGAGCCAAGCAGCTAAAACGAGCTGTATTTGCTTGTGCATGTAGAAGTGCAAGTGTAAGTGCTCCCAGGCCACTTCTACCTGTGAATGAGTCCATGTTTATGGGGGCCCAAGGCCGTCTGGCCTGCATAAGACACTAATCCAATTGTCACTGTTCTAAGAGACATATTCGACCCCGGGGCTTCAAGAGGTCATGCTTGCTTCCTGTTTGGACCAATGGGAAGACTCCATCAGTGGTCTGACAGGCTGCTACAAGTGCTCTCAGGTTACACCGCCATGGTCTGAGAGTCACAGGGCTCCCCAGGGCAGTTTTCAGAGGTGTCCATATGTGATGTGGGGAAGCAGGGTGGGGCTCTGGCCGGGTAACGCGGCCACAGAGCTGCAACCCTTCCCACTTCAAAGGGTCCCTGTCATTCACATCCCTGAGGGCACCCTGCTGTTCTCCCTCTGTGGCACCTCCACTGACTGGTCCGCCTCACTGTGGCGTATGACGCAGGTCCAGCTGAAAGGCCTTGAAGTCGGACACCTTCACAGCGGCCCCCTCCTGATGGCTTTCCCCGTCTCTCCGACTCTCAGAGCATCTCAGCTGAGGGTGGCTCCACTTTGATCTGCCCTAAAAACAGTGTAACTCGAGGACACTGTATCAGGAGCACATGACTCCCCCCCTGCCTCGATACAGCCATATAGGCCATATGGAAGAACCTGCCGTGGCTTCTTTAAAAATGAAGCTCCTATCTTATATATAGGTTGAGACATATTGCAGGCCTCTCTGTTATCAGGATGACTGACAAAAAAGATGGTTCAATGACCACTACAAAGCCTCACTTGTTCTCTGGGTCATCATTATGCGCGTTAGAGGGTCTGGTGAATGATGCTTCTTTAAAAGGTGAGATGAAAGAGCCCCCTAATGTGATGACTTTTAATGATAACCAATGGACATCGCTGTTTCGGAGACTGAGACCTGCATTCAAAGACAGTTGGAAAGTATCACTTTTCTGGTTCAATTGAGGACAATTCGCTCATTTATGATAGGAAAACGTCACACAACATGAAATAAAATCAGTGGTAAAAGTGCAGTCTTCGTTGTATTCTTTCAGCGTTTGTTTTATCGCTGTTTTACAGCATCTGTTGTTGGCATTGCAGGACGTAACGCAGAGCAGACTTAGCAGTTAATGGGCTATAACTCTAAATACCACTCATGGTCTCCTTTAATCTCACACTTTTCAGGTGATGGATATGTGGAGCATGCCAAATCGCTAAAAGCCGCCATTATTAGGGAACACTGGAGCGTGACCTCGTGACACAGCTTCTACTTTTCTCCATTGCTCAGTCCATTCTGACGGCCGTCGCTCATGCTGATTAAGTAAGCCCCAGTGTTAATAGATTTCTGTTTGAAGGACTTCTGACAAAAGTGCAAATGTATTCAGGTTGAACCCCTGAGGCGCGCCGCTGTAATGTGTGGCTCTTGTAGCCAGTTCAGGAAGTGTTTGTGAGTGGACCAACTGGCTTGTTTAAGGTCAAGGGTTAGACAAAAAGTCAGATTGGTTTAAACCATGTCATTTGATAGACACTAGAGAAAGTTTAAATGAACGTCATGCCTCTCAGAGGGATATCCTAAACTGGCCTTCTGGGCTGCCAGGGATGTTTATTTTTAGTATTAGAGGGAGGTTAAACGTTATAAGGCAGAGGGGAAAAGTGCCGGAGCTGAAATCCAGTGGTGTTAAAATTCAGTCGCTTTCACCCCCCATGTTGTCAAAACCCAAACAAACAGCAATGCGGCACTGAGTCACTAACGCCTTTAGACATGACAGCGCCGAAACACAAGCTGTGGACATGTCACCAAACACACACTCACATCTGATCACAAGCACATGAGCAGACGACAACTTATCCTGACTGAAACTGTGAAAATAGTACTCAGATTATTATAAACATCAGGTGTCATCCAGTGTGACTGTATCTCTACTGCACTGTGTCTTTAATACATCATTTTATATGTAGCATTTTGGACATTTTTCAGAAGAGTTGAGCCTAAAGCTTTTAAGGAATTGTCTGAGGGCAAAGAGGAACAACTCTTTAACACTTTCTTGTCTGCCACACCTAAAGTTAAACCTCTTAACACTGCAGATGGCAAAAAGTACACAGAAAACCACTGTAAAGCTCTGCAACCAATTTAAGTGGAGCTTTGAAGCTGTGATGTTCAGTACCAAAGTCAACAGCGTTTTGTCTGGGTCAGATTTTACCACAAGCTGGCAACAAATAAAATGATCTGTCTCGCTGCAAACCAGGCCTTGTGTTTTACCAAAAAATGCACTGTGGCCATTTAACTTTCACTTGGGTAGGCTCATCTCTATTATGCTTTGGCAGTTGTTACATCAGTACACACTGATCAGGCACAACATTAAAACCACTGACAGGAGAAGTAAATAACATTGACCATTTTGTGACCATTTGGGTTACTTAAATATGTAGCACCCACCTAGACCAGACCAGGCAACTCACACAAACACACACAAAGACAACGACAAGGAACAACTCAAAAAAACAAACAAACAAAAAAAAACATGAAGAACAGCACAATGTGTTGACCTAGCTTCCAAACGTGCAGATACTGGGAGGGATCATGTGATCATGCCAGTCACTCTGGACCAACGACTGGGCTACGACTTGTAGGAACATTTGAATCTCCTTGTCAAGGTCTGGAAGTAATCCTCCTCCTCCTCCTCTTCAATCAAGAAAAAAAGAAGCAGAATTATAAAGCTGACAAGTCCCAAATGTGAATCACTTCCCTTCCACAACTCAATTAACCCTCTGTGGTACATCTGAAGTTTAAACAAGATTTCAAGTGGAAGCTGGAGAAAATATGTTCGACTTGGGAGAGTGTTTGAGTGGAAACACGAGAATCAAAATATACACAGGCTTCAGTATATATATATATTCAAAACCGAATGATTAAACAGTCCATGCACATTTTGAGGCAGTCCCAATAAATGTAATACCTTAGACTTTTTCTTTGAGAAAAACGAGGAAATGAAACATAAAGAAAAGAGGGATCTGTGTGGGATTAATGGATCTTGAGCATGTAGACCTCCCCAAAGCTGGAGAGTTGATTCTTCTCTATCCATCCATACCTCTTTTCATCCCTCAATCCACATTTCTAAATCCCTTCCTCCCTCAGCCCTGTATTTTGTTCTGCTAGAATCTGTCATCAGCCCTTCGTTCCTCTGACCTGGTCTCTTATTGTGGCCTGTCTTCAGAAAGGCACTGATTATCCGGGGACACGATGACTGACTGCACTGTCACAGGGTCGCTCATGGGGTTCAATCACTTTTAGCTCAAAGTGCCTCATATATTTAAATCTTTGAACATTAAAAGTTTACAATGTGACTCTTCTCCTCCTCCTCAGTGTTCAACACATAGACAAAGCATCCAGTTGAAGCAGACTGAACCTAGAGAAACTTATATGCACAGACTGATGCTGTTTGCACATCCTAATCCAGGAGCAACTGCCAGAGTCCGACAGATTTCTCTTAGCTCAAGTGTTTGTCACAATGGAGCAAACTGTGACACCATCTCCTTATCTTTGGTTACAGCGCCCCTCTGTGGCTGCTGGTGGCTTCTGCTCATTCAGGATGAACTGGCACTGTGAGATCAATTTGCAGACGTCGTATAGATCTAATCTACAATGCACACAACTAAAATCACTGTAAAGTAAATTAAAATAATTACAAACTAATCAGCGGATTATCTGGAGACTATTGAGAACCATTTTCTTGTCAGAACATCCAGTGGTCACGATATCACTGATTCTTGATTTGAACGGTCAGATAAGAACTCTTGTGTTACTGGCAAAATGTAAATGCCAGCAAGGCTGTATTTTCAATGTTTATGGGTTTACTGTTGCACTCTATTGTTATTCTTTGCACATTAAACTGATATTTCAGTGCATACTTTGCAGTTAAGGGATAAAATGAATGAGGACACTTGGCAGAAAACTTTTGAATCTGACGTGCAACATTATCAGAGCAGCTCATCGTAATCCCTTTTGTTCCTTTGAGCTGGGGCCTGAGTGCAGGAATATGTGGTCCCACTAGAGTATCTGTGGGATGATCCACAGAGGCCCCTCCCCTCAACCCACAGGACAACACTGTGTTACCAGACAGCACAGGACACCCTCAGAAGGCCCCTGTCCATTCTCTGATAACTCACAACTGTTTTAGACGCACAAGGGAGACCTACACAACATTGGGAAGGTGGTCATAATGTTATGCCAGATTGGAAAGACTGCAGTAGTGTGGTAAAAGTTTCAGAGTTTACACAATGGAGCCCCAAATATCTGCAAACCACCCATGAAAAAACAGCTTTATTCTACACTGGGATGAACTGATCCTTTAACTGGCTTCACCCTCTGAATGGTGATACCGCGGAAGGATTTGCACAAGTGGCAAAAGACACTAGAGGGCAGCCAATACTCATCTATAAACCCTGCATCCCAGTCCACCACATCTCACCAGGCTGCTTGTTGCCTGGAGCTCCGCATTTAAACTGAATTATACGGTGGAATAGGATTACGTGTCAAGCAATGCAATGATTGAGCACAATTGTTCAGGTCTGGCAGGAGAGCGGCATAAAACGGAAATACGCAAACACGCATTCTTATTTGTCATGCTGATATGAGACGTGTGTGAAACAACATTAAGATAAGCCGATCCTGGGTGTCAAATGATGGGTATCTAACATCCACAATGTTTTTTTATTTTTTTTTGGTTCTGTTTTTTTTTTTTTCAAGTGAGTGAAAAATAGCAGCCGCTTGTCTGCCTGTTCCCCAGAGTCTACACATACTGAGTTATGGCCCTATAATTATGTGCAGGAGTGAAAGTGTGTGTGTATAAATGAACGTGCTCCGTTTCAAAAGGAGTTTTATTATGGTTGCTGTTTTCTTCAGATTGTGGGCCTGGGAGCGGATCTCCCTTTATAGGTTGCTGTTTCCTCTCCCAAAGAGCTCCCCGATACCCTAGGTGACTGGAGAGACCGGCTCGAATTATACAGAGACACGTTTAACGTTTGAAATAATGTAATAAAAAAGAGAGGCAGAGAGAGATCAAGCAGCCCCCTAAGTCAATGAGCTCATTCCCACCTTTCATCAGCATCTCCTGCATCCTAATAAGCTGTGAATCTGTATGTGTGCACACAGGCGCATGGGCGGGAGAGGAGAATGGTCTTTTTTTAAAAAAATTCCTTGCGACCAGACCTCTTTGATTTTTGAGTCGCAGTGGATTGACAGGGCCTCTTCTCCTCCGGTGTCCAGTCAGCTGTGACCTGCGACATGTGGAGCCAGGCCTTTCAGTGGGATTCCTGTTGTGCCAATTAACCCCTGAACTAAGATCAATTAACCCTTTTACTGTGAAAGACAGATAACACCACGTGCATGAAAAAAAAAAAATATGTGTAAAGGGTTTAAATGGGCTGAGCCAAGACAAAACAACCGGTAGGAAAGGCTCTAAATGAGAGATGGCCTGCCAGAAAAGAAAAAGAAGAGTAAGAGGGGACAGAGAAAGTAAAGCCCAACTAATTAAGTAGAAACGGACACGTTGGGAGCCAGGGGACCTGCATAGTGATATCTTGCATTTCAGTCCATTAACCTGCTCCTAATGAACTGTGCGTTATTGGGGAAAGTCTTTATTAATTAGAACTCGCTGAGGTGACGGTCACTGGTTCATTAGCGGTCGCCACGTACCTCCATACTCCTGAGCAGGCCTGCGGAAAGGAAGAGCAACCCGTAACACGTACCATGGGGCGGTATCTGAGGATAATGTCGGCTCACACCCCCTCTGTTATGACACAGGAGTTGCTTTTGTTGTAATGAGCACGGTCTTTCCCAATCAATGATGTTCACCGACCTCACAGTGATGATTATATTTAATGACGGTGGATGGCGAGAAAAAAAAGAAAAAAAAAAGAAACGTCCACAAAGTTGTCAGTGGGTTAGTGAGGCAGGCAGTTGCGGGTTGATGGAAAAGACAGGTGGAGAGGTAGAAGCGCTCATACAAGTGGAACAGATGTTTATTGTTGTTTAGATTTATTCTTATTGTTTCTTATTTGATTGGATGCCTGATGAATTGAGTGAATGGGATCAAATTACTGAACGAGGGAGACGCCGGATAGGTGGAGACAGATTGAGTTAAGGGAGGGGGGAAGAGAGAGAAAAGAGGTTCGAGAAAGAGAAGTAAGGCACAACCAGAGAGAGAGAGGGAGTGGGAGAGAGAGAGAGGGAGAGAGAGAGAGAAACTGTTTAAACGTGTGTTCCCTCTTCAGTCTCAGCATCGCTCAGTTTCTGCAGGAGGCTGCAGCTCCATCCCTCCAGGATCTCCACTGGCACCAGTGACCAGATATGATCAACCCACTTCCCAGTCAGCCAGTTTCTCTCTGAACTGGGATTTTTTTCCCTTTTTTTTTTTTTTGTTTTTTTGTTTTTTTGCATGGATGATTACAGCCTTCCGCACATTCATGGATTTCTCACACCACAACTAATTTGACTGAAACACGGAATTTGCGCAAAAAGAAAAGACAGAAAAGGGGGCTCTCTAAGTGGTTTCCAGCTATTTTTAGGCTTGTGGAAGCAGCACTTAAGTGTGCTCTGGACATGGGACCGTGCGTCCGCCGAGAGAGATCCGGCGCCATAGGAAGAGCATCTTCCTGAAGAAGGAAAAGCCCGTCACCGGGAGTTGTTTTAATCTGCATATACAATTGATTTATTACTACCAAGGAAGGGAAGCTGTGGGTTTTACGCGCCGGAATGATGCATCCCAATCGCGGCTTCATTTTGCTCCTTCTCAACGGAACCGCTTGTTTGGTAAGAAAAGAGTGTGGATGTGGGGGGGAAAAAAAGTCACACGCATCTCAGTCCTGCACGTCTCGCTCCGAATAACCTCATATTACCCATGTAACACTTCGTGCCTGCGCCAAGCGGGACCATAAGATGTCTGCATCCCATTTACAACAACTTGCTGCAACTTGCAAACTCGCTGATATAAGTATACCCCAAAAAAAGAAATAAAAAAAAAGATTTACAAAGAGGTGCATGGATGACAACTGATAACTGAAGCGACGCTGATCAAGTTGATATATAATCAGAGGATGCGGAGAAGCGCAGACCATTCCCCCCTTGCTGTCGTCTGTTTTGTGTAAACGCATTCCCGCTGGTGTCTGTGATATATTTTTTGCACTCACTCGTAATTTTAAGACACTGTCATTCACTTTGACCCCGCGCTGTTCAACTACGGCTGGTGCACTGCCCTGTTCTCAGGGGACGTTGGCAGCGTGCGGAGCGCACCGTGCCGCCCGAGCTCACAGAGGAGTTATAGTGTGCACATTTGGGGCCACTTCGCTCTTTAATCCTGTCATTCATTGTGCAATTCGGGATTACATTAAGAATGTGACAGCATATGATTGTGTTAATAGTCATGGTAAAGCAAGCAAACAAACAAACAAACAAAAAATAATCGAATAAAGGAGAGAAGAGCAAAAGAAAAGATCTGCAAAATCTTTGAGGTTTCACATTTTATAAGCACTTAACTGAGTATGCAAAAAACGCCACATGCAAAACTCTATGCAGTCTTAAGAAAGCAGTTTTTCCTTCAGCAGACCTTAAGTTTAAAAGAAATTACGTTATCATAAGTTTTTACTATGATATACACTTAATACATCCAGTAAAATCACCCTTAACGGCCATGTGGTCATACTGTGTGGAGACTTACAGTAGAATCCCAAAGACAACAGCTGGAATACTCTTATCACATCAAAAAGCCACAGAGGGAGGTGCCACGCAGCTTTTTTGACGAACTGTCAGATATGATTAAAAACTGAATTCATCCTGAAAGCAAACAGATGACTGTAAAATTAGTGAAACCTTTCAGAATAACCTTCTGTTACCTAACTTCTAACACAAAAATATTCAACAGTGGAACCTTCCTCAGGACCCCCACTAATCCTAGGCACCCAGTGTGTACACACCGAGCTGCTTCTGTAGTCTTAATAAATACTTGCAGCATTACATAACCTTAACTAATCAAACTGGGATCACCCACTCCTCTTTCATGTGGCAGATTTATTAAAAAGCAGCCTTTAATGAGAAGTCAGCGCTTGACTCACATGAGAAAACTTGAAAACATTCTTCTTCTGTTCGGAAACCCCAGGGCTGAGTGGTGCGCAGTCATCACAGGGCCCAGGGAATGAGACGGATAAAAAAATGAATAAATAAAAAAAGAACAAGAGAAAATCACAATTGAGTGAAATGTTCAAGTGGCGGCGAGTAACCATTCACTTCCCCGTTTATGACGGCATCCGCTCAAGGATGACCTTGTGGGTTTTGTACTGAGGCATTCTCTCTTCCGATGCACAAAGTAAACAAATAGTCCTTTTGTTGATTTGAGGTCTAACAGACAGCAGTTGTGAATGACTAAACGCACACTTGGTTGACACAGAGCTCTCTCCACACATTCTTTAGTCCTTTGTGAAAGAAGACCACACGCTGCCTTAAAATATGGGGGATGAGTGCCTTTTCAGTTGTATCACGAGATACGAGGGTGAGGATAATGGGCTTAACAATCACTTGTTGTCTTGGTTCTGTAAGCGGTTCGTGAGCCGCGGGGCTACAGCCTATTGTAACCCAGAAGGTCTGTGGCTAATGATAATGAAATTAATTGGGGCTTTTTCTCTCCCTCGCCAGACCATGTATCTATGAAAAACGTACATGACATCCCTCAGCAGGAGATGCTGGGTAATTCATTAGCCCTGTGACATTGATAAATTATGGCACAATTAATAAATTAAGTAACTTTTTATTTCGCACCAGGGCTGTGATTAATAATCGCATAATTCTGCTATGCATTAAAAATTTGATCCGGATGATTTTCTGTTGTAATAGCTCCGCAATTCTCAGAGAGGGTCACGTCTCGGGGGACACTTTTGCAAATGGCTACTAATATAGATGACTATTAACACAAGGTGCCAGTCTGGTTGTTGTTTCTATGATGAATGGTGTGTTTCAAATGTTAATTATTCTCTGTATTTGAATGGAGGGTTATGAATAATATAAACCATCTCAGTTGCATAATTGGCTGCTTGAGAAATTATGTTTATTTCTGGCAGCAGTTTGGTGAGCTTCACTGATGAAAAATATCTCTATCTGATACTTTGATTGAAATGCCGATGTGCATATGTCAGGGGAATAATCAGGATCATTCACCATGACAGTTTGCCCTTTAATGTCCTTGGGACAGCAGAGCCTACATATTACTTTGTGTTGCAACTCGCTATTATTTTCTATATTGTTCTTTGATAAAACGTGCATTCTGTTAGCTCCAGGTAAACCTTCAAATATTTGCACGAAGAAGCACAGAAGTAATCAGCACTAACCAACTAAATGTCTCAGCTCTGACGTTGTAAGAGCATACTTCATCACGGAACTAATCCAACAGCTGATGACACATTGCAAACTGGCAAGTACAGACAGGTGTAAAGATGAAGAGAAAGAGAGGAAGGAAAAGGAGGTGTGGATAAAGTGCTAAAAAAAGGCATATGTTTAAAATCTGCCCCGCACAAAGTCCGTGTCAGTGACAGTCATCCAAGATTCTCGTACGTTTTGCAGAAAAAAGCATCACAGGAAACGTTTTAATCCACGTACAATGCCTCAACTGTGCACGACACAAGGCTGACGGTCCGAATCCTTTGCCCGCCGGTGAAGGCTGGGACGGGTGAGGTCAACGAGGTGTGCTCCGCTCTCGTTCAGCCATCTGAGTAACTCCAATGAAGTGGCCTCAAACAAAGAACTGACCTGAACTCCTCCAGAAAACTGCAGATTTGATAGATAGGTAATCCTTCAATTTATCCCACAGCGGGGACGTTTTCACTGTCACAGCAGCATATAATTAAGGACAGCGCGCAGGGAAAAAAAAAAAAGTTGATATTAAATAAACAGCAGTTGTACGTGTGTGGTCTAGTGGGCGCACACTTGGTTGTGCTGCCTCACAGCGGCAGGAGGAAGGGATCTCCGGTAACGCTCCTTCCGTAAAAACACGTTAACATATTTGCACATGTCCGCATTTAATTTACCCACACATATAGATTATCCGCTCAGGGATTCTGTGCTGTAACCTACGCGTGGTGAAAACTGCCGGGACTGCTTGGGCTCTTTGTCCACGCTCAATGAACACAGATGCTCTTTCTCGCAGGATCTTTCTGGAAGGGATCGCCTCAGGTAGCCCCTCAGTGGCCGTGAGAGGCAGAATTGCTTTATACTCATTCTGATTGCTTTCTGTACAGACGCAGACGTTGGCCATTATGCTTGAAAACTGAATTCCACCTCTGTTGCTCCGCACAAAATGCCACTTTTTTGCAGATTGAATTTCTCTGAAGACATTCATACATACTTGAAAGTCTACATACCACGCTCGTCCCTGCGCACGTAGGTAATTGAAAGTGTAAAGAAAACCCGACACTTTCAGTAATTCGCTGTGGCGAATTAAGATCTAGTTGTGCTAAGTTTTTCTTTTCTAAACTTTTACTATCACCCTACATTTGACTTTGCCGTCAGGAACGTAACACTTATTTAACGCGGCGCGTCAATTAAAAACAAATTACGTTTCTACACTGTGAGCTTCCAGAGCCCAAATCCCTTTTAAAACAAAAAAGGGATTGAACGCTACGGAGTGAATCATAACATAACAGTCTTAACAACTGAGACAACAGAAGACATTAAATCCAAGCTCGCCTGTAGGTAGGTAGCCTGGAACGCCGAGACAGCATGGCGCAACAATGCACCAACACGCATTGTGGAAAAGCTGAAGATTTGTGTGTAAGTTTAAAAAGCACAGGCTGTCTGACGCTAATTTTAACCACACCAGACTCCTCGCTCCGCTTTGACCCATCACAAACCCTCAGATTCATGTTTCTGAGATACCTGTCCTCCTCGCGGGGTCGCCGACCTTGTCCGCCCAGATACGTCCCCGTCTAAGCAGAAACACCGCCTCCATCCTGAGAAAGCAAACAGGAGAAATAACTCGGTCTGTTACCAGCATGCGTTGAATGCAGCCACAAGTTTAAGACGGCAGCAGCGGACTGGATGCCTTCTACTCTCTCACTCGTGTCCTCTTTGACATGCAGATTACAATGGCGACGGCAGAGCCTTGACTCGAATCCTGACATCCATACAAAACAAACAAATTCGCAATTGTCGCATTTCCCATGCAAGGAAAGCGCGTGGCGGCGGCAGTGAAAGCGGAATAAACAGTTTATTGTCCTGTACTTCCCCCGTGTGAAAATATAACAGATAATAAGAGGGTGAGCTGAGAGGGATAATTATCATGCGATGATATCTTCAGCGGTAGCACAATATGCACTTCTTTTATTAGCCATCCACTTAAAGGGAGAGAGCAAGTGACTGCAGCCTCTCACCAACCCTGTGGTTAAACAGCTAAAATCAGAACACTTATTTTAATCTATTTGGGAAACAAAGACTCTAATTCATTTAATAAATGATGTGCTTTTGGAAGGAGCCACTTCAAGACGACGCGCTGGACTAATCCAGAGCGTGTATTTATCAGGTTTCACGCGCTGAATAACTTCTGTGCGGCGTCAGTGAGCACACACCTGACACAAAATTACAAAACCTTGATCTTTTACAGGAGTTATTTCTCGCGATTTGAGCCTGATGCAGTTATTTTTCAAATAAAAATGTGTGGCCCTTCAGCTCAAGGCTGGAAATATGTCAGACATTTGTTGGCATTTTGGAAGTCGTCAAGCCTCTAATGCGAGCAAATCCGCAGTTTTTCTCCGTTATGTTACGAGAAATTTAAACTTTCACTAAAAGTCCATGACCTAAACTAAATTACTCTGTTATTCAATCAGCGGCTAAAAATAGCTGTAAATAACTGTAGCAGTTCCCATTTTAAAGGTTTTGCCACTGAATTCGCAACAGATCGTTCAGTTTATTGTTACTTCACAGCTTCAGCTTACATTTTCATGATTTTCAAACGCTCTGGATAGGGAATTTATTTTTCCAGTACATTATGAATTAAACATTTGTCAACTTCCAACTCCCCTTTATAAGAATTTATCCATAGAAGTAGTTGGTTTGCACAGATAATCCTTACATGTGTCAAGCAAGTGTGTTAATATGAAGCAAAACTATTTTTTACCTTTTTTTCCACTTTGTGATTTTAGTTAATTTGATTTAGTTCATTTTAGCAGAATATTTTTCTCTCTCTTTTGCTCCATTCAAACAAATAACCCAACACTGAACAATCACAGGCACAATACAGAAACATGAGGACGAGGTGGATGAGCAGGACTGGGCAACCCCTCCTTGCCTGTGAGGCGAAACAGCTTGAGTTATGCACAACCACAGCCCGGATGACCCCAGAGGTGCGCACCTTTTTCCCCCCTGACCACCCAGCGAGCCCCTCCCTCAGCCTCCCAGCAGAGCCGCGCCAGAGAGACCGAGAGGAGGCACGGCCCCTGAAACGCTGACAGCTCTGCACGGCGAAGTGCGGGAGCTGTCCTGAGACATAATATGTTGTCTGCTCAAAACCGAGCAATATTTACTGTGGCATTGCTTTGTAGGAGACTGCAGAGGAGACAGAGCAGACCCCAGAAGAATATCTGCAGGTTTGTCGGCTGGTTCGGGTAGTGAAGGGTGGATTACAGCGCACAGCTTAAAGAAAAATGACTCGCAGCCTCGGGTAGAATGAGTGGGTGTAACTCCCAGGGGATCCAGATAAAGATGCGCTTGACTTTCTCACAGAGGAATAACTAAGGACGGGAAAAACCGTAACAGACATTTTAATTTCACAGAGCTTCGGCTGGAACTGACAAAAAATGCAAACTATGTCAATATAGAATGAAGTTTTCATTGTTTCAAGATCTGTAGGCATCTCGACAATATTAGAAAAGGCGATATGGGAGCAGGGGATGTGGGTTTATTTGAAGGGGGAACACGAGGCTGTCAGGGTAGTTTAGCAGTGAAGGAAACTGAAGCTTTTGTGATGCCGCAGGCTCTGCGGTTCATGCTGACCTCATCACGGTGTGACTCGAGCGGCTGGATACCACACCAGAGTAGGACCAGCGAGCAAAAGCCCATTTATACTCCCAGTTCTCTCACAATCTGTAAACAGGCTGTTCTGCATGGATGAGCATCCAGCGTACAGTTCACCAGCGTGCTGCCCAGTGACGGAACACTGGTTTTCAGGGTCAGAGCCGTGCACGCGTCCAGACGAGGCCTGCTGAGGGTCTTTACAGGGGTTTCCAATTAAGGCAGTGCACAGCCACGGGGATGAGGAAATTTTAAGCACGGCAAATTGATTGAGGATCGGAACACTTTTTGAAGACCACATCAATTTCTGAATTGGACTGCAAATGAAGAATATAGGACAGCAGTTATTACAACCTTTTATTGCTGCAGGAAACGTCAATGTGAGCACTCATGCACTCATCCCAGCCTCACTTCACAGTGACCTTGTTAAGTGGTTCTAGTTGGCAAAGGATCGCTGACCTAAAGCACAAAATAGATTTTCTTTTTTTTGTCAGTGCATTAGTGACAAACAGCACATGCAAGCATTTTATCTTGCAAACCGCTGAAGCTAACATTTCATTAGGTTTGTAGCTTACGTTCACGGTAAAGAATAAACCGGCTGTTGAGATGTTAAAGTCACATAATTTGTTTGTCAGCCGCGTTCCTTCTGAACGACGCTTTTGTTTCTGTTCTCCAGATTGTGTCTAATCCAGCTGAGATGGACATTAGTTCACACCTGTTGTGAGTGAGTAGTGTCGGATGTCTCCCAAGCAAGCACTTGTGGTCGGATTTCACTTCCCTGCTCACATTTGGTTTTATTGCTTAAAACACAGAAAAGACCTAATTCAGCCGGAGGATTGCTGAGGCAGTTGTTACTCCAGACTTATGAGTGACCAACCCTTTTTGTCAGCTGTAAATAGACTGTGATGCTAGACAGAACTTAAAAGCCATCCGTTGTGCATTTATGTTACTGCAGTGACAGTGCCTAAAGAAATTCTGAGTGTAACAGCAGTTATCTACTAATGAGGAAATCCGAAGATTCAACACCTTTTAGGGCTACTCTAAGTGTAAACACTTACACACTCGTAGTGGAGAGCTGCACAGCTATATTTGCCTGATTTGGCCACTTTGGCGCATACACGTCTACTGAAGGAATCTAACTGCCTTGCTCAATATCATGGTATTACCTTTTGTGTAGCAAAGCAATATTCTTTGAATTGAAGTTTGATTTACCTTAATATTTTTACATCTGAAACTCGTGACACGATTGTGGAGGCTCTCATCAGACAGGTGTGAATACTGTAGCGGCGGCTTTAATCAGCTGCGTTCCTTCAGTTCAGGCATTGCTCCACGCTCCCTTGGGAAGAACAGGGGGAGAAACTGTATCCCTGCCACCACTCTCATCCTTCTCGCACTGCCAACTTGTCGATATCTTATAATGTAAAAATTTGATAGCCAATTCAGAGCCTGGCCTCACTCTGAGCATACACAATGAGCCCGGGTCCGCCGAGACCACACAAACCGAAACCTGTCCAAAAGGAGCTCGGGAAAAAAAAAAGGCTGGAGGATGCAGGAAGGTAGAATAGATTGGCAAAAGACTTTAAAATAAAAAGATCCAGTGTAGTGAGTTTATTCACCTGCGGATCTAAACTCCACTGACCCCTGAGAAGCAGGAGTAAATTATTCATTAAGAGTCAAATGGCTTGTTTCTTGTGAAATTACCTTTCTCGTCCTCACCTCTTCTTGGATCTACACTAGCCAGAAGAATAATTAGTTATAGGGGCACAGGCTTTTTCCGACTTTAATCATGTAACAGAGAAATCTCCTGCAGTGAGCATATTACATCTGGAGACGGGCAGAGGGGATGGGGGGGTGGAAGAGGAAGAATGAAGTATTGGCGAACACTTAAGAAATCTGAGCTGCCTGGGTCTTTAATTAAAAATTGATGTCATATTAGAGATGAAGATTTCAGCTCAACAGCCAGAGGAAAGCGCTTATTGAACTTGTCATCTCCCCAGCACAAGCACATGCTTTAAGCCCTGCTGGGTGGCTCGGTGGGCAGATAGTCTATATAAATCAATCAGCTTACTTTATTCTAGATTCTATATGAGTAGAAAAGGCAAAATATGTAATTATACGTCAGCTGTGTTAGAAACACATTTCAAAATTGCCAATAAATTTGGCTCCAGAGTCACCGCGAACGCTGCAGTAACAGAATTTCTTTTCACTGTAACGTCAGCGCTGCTATATCATCATCGTTTTATGATGGACAATTACCTCATTAAAATATAAATGATGGATATAGATAGATAGATAGAGAGAGAGAGAGAGAGAGAGAGAGAGAGAGAGAGAGAGAGAGAGAGAGAGATTTAGAGCTGTGTTTGTGTCCACATAGTCACATTTCTTTTAGCTTTGTCTAGTAAAGAAACAGACAGAAGTCTTGTCATTACAAATACACCTTTTAGGTTATGCAAGTACAATGCAGTTTTTTGTGCAATAGCGGCTCTAAAATTTAAGATATTTGATTCATAAAATGACAGATCAAAATGGCTAATCACTTACTGGAAGACATTTTCAATTAGTTTCCATTTTATTGTTGTTTCCTTCTCCCGGAGTTTCCTCTTTTTCCTGGAGATTCAATTTGTCATGAGAGAAAACACAACAGAACTCATTAGACCTTGTGCCTCTGAAGTAGACTTTGCAGCTCATAATACATACAACATTTGGACAGTTGGAATGTGTACATTTTGGAGCAATATCCCGCTCTGACACATGGTCTGTCACCTGTCCCTCGCTTCTGTGAGAGTTATGGCTCAGATTTAAGTTAAGTCGGCCTTTGATCTCTGTGCTACAGTACATTACGGCAACTGTGTGTTTCTGTCACCGGGGGAAAGGGGTTAAAATGGCATACCTGTCACTGTAACAGGCTGATTATTGCCCATGGAGCAGGCAGGCTTGAGAGTATCACTCCCCATACTTCCTGCTGGGAGAGAGGCCTGGGGCCTGTGCTCGCTGAGGCTGAATGACTCACAATTACCACAGCGACACAGCCCGCAGCCACCTCCCATCCTCTCCAGCCGCTTCACTGACTCACTTAGCGCACATGACAAATGACAAAATCACCCCGAACCTCCACCCCCTCACTAAGACCTGATTGCCTATCGCCCACACTTTGCCTACAGTACTTAAAGCTGGGATATATCTTGCCAAGCTCCATGAAACAAAACAAACTTTGACAGAAACTTGTTCTGGCCATTTAAAACATTACACTCGGTTACACAATGTGCCGGGTTTAAGGTGTAAATATTAATGTGACCACGTGAACCGAAAAAGCTTTGAAGTTAGAGCTGCAGTTGGAGAATATGCTGAGGCTCATCAAAACACATCTTTAATGTTACAGCACTAAAAAGCTATTATCTGAGGTGCATCCTTAATAACTCAATTCTTATCCGAATATGAATCTGGTACTGGCCATTTGGATTTCATTGTCGAGTGTTTCAACCATAGACTGTATCTAAATATGGACAATGCATCCCCACTTCCTCACATTGGGCAAACCGACGTCAATTTACCAGGGATATGGGTGGAGGTGGAGCTTATGACATATACTGCAGTCAGTCACCAGGGGGAGCTCTACTTGCTTTGTCTTGTCTTTTGTTCTATGGTTTCAACCCATAGGGAGGAAAGATGCCAATCTGAGCCATGACATTCAACTCCACAGTGCTCAGGTGCCATGTATGACTACATCACTATTACTCTAATGTGAACTGGTGGATAAAGCCCACCCAAACTACTTAACTGATCTGAAATCAGTTCCCGTCAGAGTGCTTCCAGACCATCTTTCCACCACAAACTATAAAACCTCAAAGATGACTGTATTTTTAATATGAAAACAAGTGAGTGACATTATTACCGAGATAACACTAGAGCTCAGTACTTAACCGAAATTACAACGAGGCATGCTTTCAGAAATGTGAAACTATTCCACCAAAATGAAGCGTCGCACTAATCTTGTCCCTTGTGAAGACATCACTGAAGTGCATTTATTTTACACCATTTCACTTTGCTTACATTTCAAAAGTTAAAGTTGGCAGAGCTCTGATGGATAGATCTTACACCTCATATACTTTCCTAGTTAACTGCAGAGAGGTGAGAGAATTGTAGCAGTATGCAGTTTTTTAGAATGCAGAATGAAGTGGAAAAGCTCGTTATAATATTTAATGAGGAAAAATGTGATATGTGCTGCAGTGTAATGTGTGATTTAGGTGACGTTCAAGATACATCATTCACCAGACATGCAAATACAATTTAGTAACCCATGCTACTATCCATTTCCCGGCAACAGTCACCACTGTGTTTAAAGGCACGGTGGTTCGGATACCGCAGTCATCGTTACCGCTCTGGCTCAGTTTTCCATTTTTTTTTTTTCTCAGAGCCATATTAAGCTCATTCTAACATTTGTCTTTGACAATGATGCTGTACACTGAATCTGACAACTCCAGTGGCGCTAGACACTTAAATCTTCTGTTCAACAATAGCAAGGCACTCACTTCATCTCCTCTCCTGCAGCCCAGCCTCGCAAGCTCTCTAATGAAGACTGTGCAGGAGTAGAAGAGAGGAGGGATGCCTTGCGTAATGTGAAAGCTACAACAAAGCTTATTGCAATACGTTGCTGCTTCAATATGTGTGCCGGCCCCGTCTGACAATTACTAGAACCTTAAAACTAAGGGGAGGTTTCGTAGAAATCCACGGTGGCATGCTTTTCAAGAACCCTAAGGGGGCTTCTTGTAGGACACTGCAGGGGCTCTTAAGTGCTATCTGGGGAGGCAGGCAGAGTGCTACCCTCTGTGCCCAGCAGCTCATTGAAGAAGAGAAATCAAACACAAACTCATCCTTCAGCAGGAGCCATAGGGACTGGTGTGTCATCAAAGTCGTCCCGTCACCCCTCTCTTTCCCCTTCTGAAAACAACAGACAGGTCTGTAAAGAGTAAAATCAATAAATCTTTAGTGCTTTTATTTTTTTCATTATTAATGAGGTCTCAAAGAAGATATCAGAACTATCTGATTCAGGATGAAGGAGACCTTGTCAGAACTGTTGTCGGCCCCTGTGGGGAGGCTCGAGGATCTGAGCAGCAGTGTAGCGTAGCAGCAGACAGGTAACCAGAGCAGAGGACGTCTGGCCTGTAACACCCCCATAGGAATAAAGCCAGATTAAGGGATGGGGTGGGGGGGGGGTCCTCTCATCTGAGTCCAAACACCAGGCCACAGCACATCAGTGGGAATCCGTTCAGGGCAGTTGAAATGTGATGCACATTGTTATGAAGGGAAATAAATGTTTTTTTGGAAAGAAAGAAAATCAATATCACTGACTGACTGCAGAGCAAGCGAACAAATCTGAGGAAGCTTGAAAAACCTGCATAAGATTGAATAAAAATGAGTCCGACTTAATAATCCCGACTAAGCCTGTATAAGGAAGCCCTGGCAGTCAAGACAGTAGATGGATCAGAGCACAGACAGGGATGCATGCATTATGCATCATTGTAAAATCTCTCTGGGTAGAACACACAGACACAGCGTACGCATTTGCATCACTTATTGTTTGCTTTTACCACAAGTCAAAATTCACAAATGATGTGAGTTCGTGTTCTCCACTGTCAAACCCGGAGGACAAAACAATGCTGGATACTTCCATGGCACATTAGACAGAATCTACCTGTTAATAGATCATTACCATTGAATAATTACCCATTTTCACATTCACAAAGCTACTGCTGAGCACAGCAGCACTATGTTATCTCTCCCCCTCCTCTTCCCCTCCTCTCAGTTGATGTTAACATCTGACAGCTTTGTGTGTGCGCGCGTGTGCCCATACAGATTTTTTTTCTTTAATTAAAACACTGGAAGTCTTAATTGGACATTACACTTTATTCTTGGTCCCTCCCGCTTGCCCACCTCCCCTTTCTCAAACGCTTTGATCCTCTGACCAAATGTTTTGAGGCAATAACAGTTTCCCCAGCACTCAGACTCACACAGCAGAGCTTATGAAGCAAAAAGCTTTAAACAAGAAACACTGCTTTCCACTTTGGCTTTGCTCCTGCTTGATTTGTGTATAAGAACCACTGTTTCATTCATTTTGTGAGAATGAGATTGTTAAAAATACCATTGGCAAGGTGGAAATATAACTACTGTATGCACACTTTAACTACAAGCATAAATAGTGCTCCCTTTTCATGCATCCACCCACCCACATATGTCAACTTCCAAACTGCTGTCAAATGAACAACTTTAGAAAGACTTTCTTATCGCCATTTTACATCTTTACTTGCCTTTGTAGAAAAGTGACTGTTTTGCAAATGTTGATGAAATTCCTCAAGACCACAGATCCTGTGAATTCAGTTTTGGTGCGGATTTTAAGTTTAAATGTGTTCTTCGATCCCTCTGGACTCGGCAGTAGCTGACAGGAGGCACATGGGCCCATTACAAGTGAGTTTAGGGAATTACACCGACTCTGTGAAAACTAGACATAAAGGAGTATTTTGTCCTGCAGCCGAGGTAAACAAAAGAAGCAGCAATAATAGCAAGACCTGTAAAATTTCAACCATTTATTTATATATATAACACTGATGGAATGTCACAGTTAACACCACTGGAGGTATGAGCGGTAAATTAAGTATTGATTAAATCTTTAATTTGGTTTCTGTCCACGTTTCTTTCCAGCTTGTTAAAAACAGCCTACTTTCTTTCTCTCTTTTCTTCTTCAATCCCCTCCATCTCTTTCCAGGTGGCTCTGGGTCAAGAAGAAGATTCGTCTGGCCCCAAGAGCTCTTCAGACGACTCCTCCAAGACGGTAGGCCTTCTGAGCGGGCAGGCTCCCCTCTCGCCCCTGAGCCGCTGGATGCTCCACAGTAAAAGCAGAGCGGCTAATGCAACCTCTCTGGAGCTGCCCTACCGCTCCCCGGTCCCTTTCTCCAAGCAGGAGTTTTCTAAACAGGAGTTCTGGGAGATGTTGGGCAGTGATCTCCTCAAACCTGACACCTCGAGCTCCAGGGTGAAACGCCGGCCGATCGTTAAGACTGGCAAGTTCAAGAAGATGTTTGGCTGGGGAGACTTCTATTCCAATATCAAGACAGTTAGGCTTAACCTCCTGATCACTGGCAAAATTGTGGATCATGGTAACGGCACGTTCAGCGTCTACTTTCGACACAACTCCACGGGCCAGGGCAACATCTCAGTCAGCCTGGTGCCACCTGTCAAGGCGGTGGAGTTCGATCTGGAGCGTCAGAGCGTAGTTTACCCAAAGGACTCCAAGATCTTCAACTGCCGCGTGGACTATGAGAAGGTGGATCGCAGCAAGCGTACCTCGTTGTGCAACTACGACCCGTCCAAGACCTGCTTTCAGGAACAGATCCAGAGCCATGTGTCCTGGATTTGCTCCAAGCCTTTTAAGGTCATCTGTATCTACATTTCGTTCTACAGCACGGACTACCGCCTGGTGCAGAAGGTCTGCCCGGACTACAACTATCACAATGAGATGCCCTACCTGCCCTCTGGCTAGGAGACTCGCGGGGGAGCGGGGCAGGAGGAGAGAGGAAAAGGGGGATGAGTGGGAGTACGGCAAGCGAGGAGAAAACCAGGGCTGTGAATTGTCTTTAGTGCCATAGTGGCAGTGTGACACCTTAAAAGAAAAACCTTCTGTAGCCTGACTAATCTAAAATGTAAAACCATATATGCAAAACAAAAACTACAGTATGCAGATATCGAGGCATTTGGAATGCTCACCTACAGCATTCATTAACTGGACTGGTAGTGAAAAATCAAGCACCGGCAACATGCACATTCTTACCTCAATCCAGTTTCTAAATGCCAACTTCTCGCCAGCAATTTCTCTCCTCCATTAAGTCATGCTGTGAATGTCCTTTTAATCACACTTTACAATATTACTCTTTTACAAAGTCACAAGACAGTATTTTAAGATAATGTGTGCGTTTAAATGCTGTGATATGATTCACTGGAGAGCGGCATACCAATTCTGACTTTATTACAATTGATGATTTAGTTTTTGCCGTCGTAAACTGTAAAACAATCATGATTTGAAAATACCACAGAGAACATAAAACATTATTTTACGAGAATGTGATGTAACCAGACGCAAGACCAGTCGGGCCATTATGTTTTTTTAAAGGGCGATTTTTTTATATGAACTTAAATCCATCCCAGAAAAATATTGGACGTTCCTCCTCGCACTCAGTCTGTCTCTGTGTGTCTGCATCGTGTGATGTAAGCATCCCTCCACGTCATCTTCACCATGTAGTGTTTACCTGCCAAATCGAATCACAATATATCCTTCGGTTATGTTGCCCGCACTTCAATAAAACAGAAATAAAGAGCGGCCGAGAGAAAGAGTGATACAATTTACACAGAAAAAGAGGAATTACTCAACAATGATTCGACTGGACCCGGGCTGAAGACAAGTTCGGTGTGATGGGAATAACTAGATTCGGCGTGGAGATAGAAATGGCCCTCTACACTTAAGAGAGAGCGAGCAAGGTGGGGGAGTGGGAGACGGAGAGATTCAGTGAGCTCTTTTAATTAAAGTGGAGAAGGAGACGTAGAGTATGCAGCGCCTTCTTTTGTCTCGTCTGTATGAAAAAGATTACATTTTGTTGCCGTCAGGATTCCTGATTTCACGCCTTGATAACTTTGACTGTGTGAGGGAGAATGCTCTCTCCTGACAAATACTGTTCGCTAAAGTCAGCCTGTTATCTTGAATAAATGAAAATATTATCATAATAATTACATATAATTTAATCTCCTTTAGAACTAATTAAGGTTTCCACGAGGGGGCAAAATGCATTCCTTAAACACAAGTCAGCGGGTAGGATGAGAGGACATTCGTGGGGACTGTTGTGGCTTTTTTTCCCCCTTTTTTTTTGCGTGGAGCCAGCAGCTAAAGCTCAGCCAAGAGTTAACTGCTCTCATTAAGATAAATGGCCACTGGCTGGCCCATCTCATGTTGCTCTCACAAACAATATCAGCGGAGAGCAGCGCACAATGGAGCTATGAATTAGGGAGCCTGACATTCTGTGTGCTGAGAGGTTACCACTGTCCTGTTTATGAGGACACAATGACTTCTTGGTTCATTAACAATGAACGGTCGCACGACAGGTGTGAGGAGCCATTAAACAGTGACATCAGATAACCAGTTTGATGCTAATGTACTGTGACATCAGTGATATTAGCCCAGATCAGTGCACGTGCATGCTTGGCTGAAACTGCACGACCAAGTCCCAGGTGGACCCGCGCAGCGGCGAACGGTCACCGTGAAGCTGTCCTCCAGTGGGGGGAGGCATAATGTCAGACATAAATGCAGCGCTTTGACAGCTCCGCGCGAGCTCGGGAGAGCGGGATTTCGGGGGAGGGGTTCGTTCCCTCACATACTTTTATAGGAAAATCAACTTGTGGCCGAGAGCTAATGGCGACAACGCACAAGCATGTCTGCTGTTCATCCGTCGGAGCGCACACATGCTTGGATGCCCCGCTTGTTGACAGCACCCTCTCACTGTTTCAATATCAAGACTTCTCACTGAGGAGGTTTTCCTACGGAGGCTACTATCAATCACAGTGTCAGGTTACAGTCTGCGCATATTTATTTGAAAGCCCGGTCTCAGTTGAATATACAATGTAGGCTTGGCAGGAACTCAAACTAAAACGCCTGATACTCGCCCCGAAAGTGCATTTTCCTGAAATAGAAAGTTCCATGTGTTTAAAATGCACCCGCCAGCATCTTGCGCTCTGTTCATCCATGTCCTCATCCTCCAGCTCTCTCTGCCCCTTTCCTCTCTAGACGTCTGCATGTTACTCAGCCATATGCTCCGCTGTCTTCATGCTGTTGTCCTCTCCCCGCGTGTGGCCTGGCTGACTGGCCTCAGCCTCCTCTTAGCCTCTCTACTTTTCATACCCTGTAGTTGAACCATGCTGTGGGTAGTCCCTCACCGCTGCCCCGCCCACCCCCCTGCACACTGCGCTGAACTGAGCTGGCTAATCTCTGTGAGCTTAACGTCGAGCCAAGTGAACATCGGCAGCGAGAACTCCCCTCGCTCCGTCTCAATCTATTTCCCCTCTATATCTATATCCCATCAAACAGATGCGTGTGCGCACACAGTCTTAACATGTGCTGGTGTAGGTATTTTTCCTCTCTCCTGTTCAAAGCATTTTACATAAGCCCCTGGATTGTGAGGACGTGAAAGCTCCTCGAGAGCACACCAACAGAGTGCCCGACGCAGACACGCCCCAGTAACCTCAATACTCCTCCCCTGTCCTGCAGGGCATCTGAAGGGAAGTTGGATACTAACACGTGATGGAATCAAAGCTGGGCAACGCGAGCCCACACTGTACTGATGCTGAAAAAAGCAAGGACACATGTTGGGCTACCTGCAGAGGAGAAGCCCCCTCACTCTGCCCCTTACTGCTTCTCTCAGATTTACAGCAATACTCTCACCGAGACTCCACCCTCTCCGCCTCGCCGAGGTGCGTTACAGAAAGGCTGCTGGACTGAGTTTAAGAAACAGACGTGTTGCTGTGGACAGTGTTGTTATGGCAACAGCCTTATTGTTGACCCATCCGGTGCCAACAGACACATGGGTATTTGGCCTTAGAGACTGCAAGACAACACTGGTCCTCTTAGCAAAGAATAGTAACAAAATGAGACTGTCAAAAATATAAATATACATGATATATAAATATATATATATATATATAAATAAATAAATAAATAAAAGCTAAGAGTCCTGAGATCTGAATAAAATTGTATTTAAATGTGGGTCATGCAGTGAAGGTTGTCTGTTTTACTTTTCCGTTGCTCATGGTTCTGTTTCTCTGTGTCATGTGGATGATATACTGTATGGATGACATGATGGCATTTACTGTGGTTTTCAACATTCGAAAAATCAATAAAGTACACCGAAGTACTTGAGCCACCTCGATCGTAGAAGAGCCAGGCTATATCTGGTTTGTACTTTGTGAGTAGGAAGGGCGTGCCAACAATGCTGAAGTCTCTGTTTTCTTGTATTTGCATACCCACACTGTGTGCCAAAGGCAAAGAAAAGATGTGACGAAAAATTTCTGCTGAGGGCTCTTGCAGATATACACGCAGAGAGAGAAATAGAAGGAGGAAATCGGAGCAGAAAGGAAAATGGGGTTGAGAGAGGAAGGAAATGTTTCAGCTGGAGTGATGCATGAACACAACTTCATCCCCTAATTAGCCTCCTCTTTATCCCCCCCCTCCCCTCTTGCGGTTTCTTTGTTGTGCATCTTCACGCTCCTCGTTCATTTTAAAAACGCAACTGACACTAAATTCATACGACTCCTTAATTAAATCCCAGACAACTGTTAACGAGGGTAAGGGTTCAAACATTCAGCCGACAAAATCCCTTAAAAAACACGATCGATTACGGCATGGCCAGCGGCAAAGCCAGACCCTCCACCCCATTCTCCCCGTACTCCCTTGTTCCCATAAAAGCGCTGCCTGCCTCAGGATAACCTTGCCGGGGATGATGAAAGGGAAGAAAATAAGTCAACACGGAGACAGAAGAATAGAAATCTGACTTGGATGAAAGCGGAATTAAGGTTAATGTGAAAACTGAGAGCAGCATACTGGGTCAGACACGTGCACGGACACACACACACGCACAACGCGGGACGTGCACGAATGCACAGAGGCGGTGGAAAAATGCAAGCTGCAATCATTGATAATGGAAATAAGAGCTTACAGCAAGCACTGAGATTTTTGGTCGTCTGCGAAGAGAAAACAAATCAAGACTGTTCGCTTCTCAAAGAGGAAAGGGCATTTCAGTAAGAGTAATGGGGAACTGGACTATAGTCAATTGAGTAAATAACTAGTCATGGCACAAGGAGGTGGGAGAAGGTGTGTGATGCTTAAAATGATAAATAGACATCCAGAAAAATAACCTTGAGTGATGAAAACGTGTGCCTGGAAGCAAAAAGGAAAAAATAAAAATAAGAAAGAAACAATAAAAAAACGCGAGGATACACTAGGGATGTACTTACTCCTTTTCGGTACTTTCTTTTGAACAGCAATGCTATCTGGTTTGTAATTTTATCCTGCACAATGATAAATACGAGTCAGTTTCTTTCATGACATGTTACACCACAAAGTGTGGTATTGCTCCGCCAGGAAACGTTGCACCCTGAAACATCATCCGTCGCTCACAGCGTTGATAAAGTCGAAGCTCAACCAGGACGCTCTCATTTCTTCACACTTTGAAAATTATCAACAGGGATTAGACCGGTTCACCCATTTGTTGATATATGAAACCAGCGTGATGCAGAGCTTTTATTAAAAATCTGATGACATTCATCTGTTACTAATATGATTCAGGTTTCTCCTTGATGACACTCACATCAAATCAGTCTGTAAACAGTGGAATGAGGATAATCTTCTTGGCATAATTTAATTTTTTTAATCCATTTTTGCAAATATATATTAATATATATTTATTTAAAGGAGTAACATAGACCCAAATCTCTTTTTATAATCAAACGGTATAAGGGGTCAGCCTGGCTGCTGATTAGTTTAGATTCCTAATAATGGTATAAATGTGGTTTCAGAGGATTTTTCACCCTGAGAAAATGAAAAAGTGGCGAATATGAATGCTGCGCGCTTGGTTAAAATCATATTTGCATGCACATGTGCTGAACTAGAAAAAAAAAACATGTTTTATATTTTATATCATAAGTCTAGAGTACCATTAGTGTCTGTGCAATCTGTTTCCGCATCATGTTGCACGATGTAGATCTTATAGAACCTGATTAGGGCTTTTGTTACCTGGATACCGACTCCATCCAGATGCAATTTATTACCGTACTTTACCTCGCTGTGTTCGCTGTTGGGTTGCGTGTTCCAGTGGTCATGGTCACGCTTGTGTACAGGCAAACGTACACATGCACTCGCGAACATGAAGTGGTTTCATGCTCAAGCATCCTAATGCTCTCTGTGCTCTGCCATGCCAATCATCTAGCTCCCGGTAGTTTAGACATGCGGGTGGGCCAAGTGAGCATCATGGGAGACAGGTTACATCAGACAAGGACATATATAAGCCTCTCGATACTCCTTTCACAAGAGACTATTAAACCCCCTATCTGCAATTCACTAGGCTGAGTGGACACACAATGAAGGGTGCACATGAGGCCAGAGAGGCTGGAAAATTATAGTGCAGTGAAGGGGTTGAGGGGAGGGGGCTGTGAGAGCTTCTTGCAAAAGAAAAGCACAGATGGCCTAGGACTACATCATGGTGGGAAGAGAAAATAATAACTGAATCAACTAATTAGGAGGGCAGAATTTCACACACACACTCATCGCATCAACATTCCCCACCTGAGCTTGAAAAAAAAAACACGTTTTATCTATAAATCAGATCGAGAAAAGGAGGCTCTCAGATGGAAATAATCAAAAGCCCGGCTTTTCCGCTCCACCGCGCTGCGCAACACAACAACACATGTTGTGGAGTTTCATAGCGGAGTGCGACGGCAAATAGCTTCACACGTCCATGCCAGAGTGGAACCTCGAGATGGGCATCTGTGTCATGAAATGTGGCAGTGTTAGCTGGAGGACATGATGAACACGCTAAAGCCGTGATCTCTGTATTAGCCTGAAAAGCGGACATTTCCACTTAACTAAAGGAAGCGACGGCGAGGAGGAGGAGGAGGGGTGGGGGTGATTAAAATTCTGTGACAAGGCTTTAAATACCAGCCAAGGATCACAGTTGTGCCCTTTGGCAAAGTAATTATTCACCCCCTTAGAAGACAATCAGGTGTGGACGTGTGGTCGTGCACGTGCTCTTGGCGAAGAGTGTCGGCATCTGTCTGTGTTGCGGAGAACCGGAAGGCAGCGAGGGAGGTGTGAAATGCTACAGTTTTTCCTCTTTTCATGTAACTGAGAAGTGTTTATGCCAAAAGTCTTCAGAGGAGAGAAAGGGTGTTTCGGCTAAGGGCTCCTATCAGACGATGAACACGGGAAGGAAGAAAGAGGGAGACATAAAACAAGGGTTGGTAAAGGTTAGCTTTCCGCCTCTCCATCACTGTCTCTCGCCAGATTTTACATTTTCTCTCCCCTCTTTCAGGTCTCAGAAGGAGGAAGCGCTCCCCCGCTGAGGCAAGACAGAGGCCTAGCCCAGGGGTTGATGGGATGAGACTCTCATTGGGAAAACTGTCCTTCAAAAAACTGGAACTTGATGGATGTTTTTTCGGCCACGGTTTTGCCTCCATCTTCCCTAACACATCCTCGGTGCTTTCTTCCTGGCAATGCTCCATCTCCCTCGAGCGTCCTCTCTTGCCCTACCAAGTATTTAAATGTGGGCCCCAACGCACGCTAACTGCAAATATATTTCAGCGGGTTTGTTTTTGCTGACAATCTGCTCCTTAGTACTGCAGGGCAGGACTCTTGCTTGATAAGTCAAAGACGTAGTTGGGGGGCTTGCTGCTTCTTGTTATCTTTGGGACACGCACGCACATACACGCGCACGGAGCCGTTTCCCTACTCGAGCTTGTCACGGGAGCACGTTGGGCTCACATCATTATCGGCTCCCCTGCACAGGTTCATCACAAACTCGACGATGTGCAGACTCAGCTGCAGACAACGCGCAGCACCTCAATCAGTCTTCATTTGCGGGCCTCTCTGTGTAATACATTACTGCTTATTTGGAGACAAGGAAACGGGGATCTCTCAAGTGAGAATATTCTTACAGCTGAAATTTTCACAAAAGTGATTTCGAGACATGTTTCGCAGCTGCGTCCCGCTGAGCTCAGGCATTCTCCTAAAGCAGGACTGAGCCGCAGGCGGCGAAAAAATCAGCGACCTAACAGCAGCATGTCCCATGACATGCACGCACGCTGTATAAGTAAAGCTCCCTTCCACAACATTAAAATGCAGCTGATGGACAAGCAGTTGTTTCACGTCGGGAGGTTTCCTCTCAAGACATAGCAAAGAAATGCTCCGAGACTTTTATTTTTTTCTCATATGAAATAAAAAAAAAAGTTTGGTCTACATCCCTCCGTAAAATGTCTGAATAAAGTTCTTGCTGCAAAGACCTTCTTTTATTGCTCTGATTGAAGTGAAATTGGTGGCTGGGCTTCCCCGTTTACTACTGAGTAAAAAGAGAAAGTCAGGACAGAGAACAGGATCATTGCAGGAAGGTAATTGGAAGACTAGACTTTAATGTGACTTCTCAATGACAATGGACGGTCATGCAGTAAGTCACAGTGTGACATTTTAACAAATTATAAGAGGATCAAAGCCACTGTTTAATTATTTCATATATAGGTCTGGAATGTCTAAAATCCTTTTTTTTATTTTAATGATTTAACAGCACATTTGGAGCTCCCCCAATGTGAATGAGCTGAGACTAATACATAAAAGCTAAAAATAAATCTAAATGGGACATAAATGGGAAATAATTAAATTAAAAGATTCCAACTGCAGTTTTACATTTTTCGTTGGCTACCTAGGGCAACTGAAATAAGCTGTAAACAAAACTCTCATCACAGATGTTAGCTATGTCAGCAAATGGTTGCTGGCTTCAAGTAAAAACATTCATTCAAGTATTCATTCGCCGATGTCTATGTTCCAACTTGACGAATGTAAACCTAATATCCACTTTTTTTTCATTTTTTTTTATCTCTCTGTTTTCTCTCCACCATTGCTAAAAGCTTGTTCACTGTGTTGCTAACTGTGTCTGCCGGCGGTTTGGCTGCTGAGTGTGCAGTACACAGTTTTTGGAGCTTTTTCATTGTAAACAAAGTGCTGCATCCATAAATGATGTTAATTAGAGCAGTGACAGTACATCAAAACAGCAAATAACTGGCAGCTATGAATCCAAAACAATAAGCTCAGAGGGACTAAAAAGTCACACGTGACTGCCTGAAGATTCCCTTTCACATTAAGTTGTAATCTATTGTTAATATAAACATTTTATTATCAGAATGTCAGCGGCACACTTCATGCAGATTGGCTGAAGTATTCAAAATTATAATACTTTAAAATGCACAGTATTGTCCTCTAGATTGTCCCCTAATGTAATGATATAAAAGTGTATACAAAAAGTACAGCTACTACCTACAACTGACCGGTTCTAAATTGTGCAAAATCATGACAATTATGTTACTTAATTGTCAACTTTTCTTTTTTTTTTTCATTGATTTCATTGATTATTTTGGCTGTGTTGCAGCTTGTGGCATGAATTTTTGCAGGAATTCTTCATTTTAGGCACATTTTTGAAATCCAATATCCTTTACTTTCACGTGTCATTTATACTCTAGTGATGCATGTTGCACTCTTAAATGACAGACCTGCTCACAACTACCAACATTTCAAGAGTTTTCAGTATTTAACCCCTTAAATGTCAGTCTGAAAATATGGAGTATTCCATGTTTTTATATTGTTTGTTTGTTTTTTAACAAAAAAAAAAAAAAATCACAAAAACTGAACTAGTTTCCATAAAATAAACAGTCGGTGGAAGGGGCTTTGACAGTAATTAGAGTCTTGGTTTAGCAAGGAATCTGTATGATGAACTGATTGTTTCATTGATATTGAAATTGATAAAAAGCATCTTCTGAAGGATGTTTGTCATGAGTCTGAGTAAAATCGTTGCCTGTGTTCCACCAGATTCAACCATTTTCCCATTGTAGGACGATGCATAAAATTCTTTTATTTCTGCCAGCTATACCATGGAGCCGTGTGACTACCGATGTGATTATTTGTGTGTGTGTGTGTGAAATAATTTTTAAATCAATTGAGCCAATCTGATTCATCAATGTGAATATTTATTTTGCAGGCTGTATGTGATATGTGATGTATGTGGGACAGTGAGTGGATAGAGAAGAATGGGCAAATCTGGTCCGTCCATCTCAAGCCGAGGTATTGCGCTACATTCAGACATGATGGCAAATCCCTGGCATCATGCTGGTGGGTGCCTGAATGTTGTGCAGAGTCTTGGCATGAGATGGAGAGCAGACTCGTCCGCTCTTTGCTGTCCACTCACTGTTAGTATGGGCAGGATCCACAGTGTCCTGTCCTCTTTCAGAGGAAGGGTCAGAGACACTCTCAGAAGTGAAGGACTCCTGTGAGCAGACAGACAAACACACATAAAATACTTTATTCGTCCCTGCGATTAATAAATTATTATGAATCATCCCTCCCGCAAAAATAGTGTTATTATAGCGATATAATAACAGGAACATTTAAACAATGGCATTGTACAGTCAGATGCAGCGCAGTGAGAGAAGCCTCCCACTGTTGCTGACCATTTCAAAAGCCTCTAATGCACTGAAATACTCCTTAATTATTGCTTCTTGAATTGTGAATGAATTTTGAATGAAATGTGAATGAATGGTCTTGCAGCCAAGCTGCATGTTCATCTTGGGCTGTGAAAGCAGTTAGCTCCATAAACACACTAAGAGTTGTTTTTGTTTTTGAGGACATTTTACTTTTATTTTACTCAGCACCTCTTCAAAGACTCATGAAAAACATCCCTGAACAAAAGATGGTCTTTACCAAACCTGAAATGATCACTTCATGCTACAGATCCACACACAGTGTCTGTCTTGCACACGCACACGCACATGCACACGCACATGCACACACACACACACACACACACACACACACACACACACACACACACACACACACACACACACACACACACTTGGGGTCCCTGGTAGTCACATTACTCCATTATATAAGTGAGAAATTCATGCATCGACATCTACATCTACAATGTGAAAAAAGCTGAATCTGATCAAATACAGTAAAAATGTCAAATATCACTAGTTTTCTTCTAAATGAAATGCTGACATTACAGAATGATGGTTTAATACTGGAATCACAGGCAGATTTAAGAATGTAGTTATAATGGAAGTCTATGTGGTATTTTTGACCACAAAGGTGTTCAGAGGGAGTATCTGGCACTACATAAAAAAATCATAACAAATGAATGCAATCAAATCTATTTAATCTTCTATTTTCCTATCTGAGACTCCAATTACCACCAAAGCACCGTCCACCTACTGTTTATTTTATGGAAAAATGTTTGTATTTCCTTTTTTTTTTGTTTATAAGGATTTTACAGCAGTGTCTTTGTGTGTGTACATTTTTGCCAGGCGTCCAGAGGGTAGTAAACCTGAAGAGGGCGCATTCAAAGTGTATTCAAAGCGTGGCGTTTTCTCCCAGAGGCCTGGGAAGCCTTTCTTCCTCTCTATTATTGCCTGTAGCTGTCATTAACACTCCCTTTAACAGTTTCAGCAATTCTTCTCTGTTGTGTTACCATCGTCTCTTCTTCATTTCTCGTCTCTAATTGTTGAGCATTTTGCGATGTGTCAGTGCAGTGAAATATGATATTGCACACTGTTGTCCGCAAGGAGGCCAAGCAGAGTTGGCATCCCTTGGTGAAAAAAAGAAGAACGATGAACCAATCAGGTGAGGCTGCTGTCATGACACTGCTCACCTGTGAATCTCCACGCCACATCACGCCACTAACACGGAGGCGTGTTGCGTTGCTGTCATCAACAATTGTGACGTGAAGACTACATCTCAAAGTAACAGCCTTTGTGTCTGTCCTCTGTGTTGTGCTTTTCAGGTGCTTCTCGGGGATCAATCCAGGAGAGGTTTAAAGTCCGGCCGGGGAAAGGTCACCTCAGAAAAGACAAGTCTCGCTCTGTCTGAGGAAGCTGACTCCTGTATGAGTAGTGTAAATTTAAAGTAAAATGCTGACAATTCTGTTACCACGAGTTTACTGTAAATTTGCAGGACAATTTGTTACAGCACTTCCAACATTCACTAAATATTTAACGCATTCACAGCTGGATTAAAACCGTCTCTGCTGTAGCACTGTCTCGAATGCTGACGTGCGCAGTTCACGGATATATATCTCTGTTCAGCATATTCAGCATTCAGCATTATATTTTCCTGCTCATTACCTGTAGGACAACAGCAGCTCAACCTGCTACTGGTCTTCAGACCCTGGCTTAAAAAAAAAAAAAACTGAACCCAAACACATTCATAATTTTCCTCAAATTCTCAGTATTTTATCTGTAAATTTGAGATTATTCGTGGACTTGTGTTGTGCTCAAACATTAAGATCATCTAGAGATACCTGCACGAGCACACAAGGGAGCTGATGTCTTTCGCCTTACTTTGCTGCAATGTGTCGACCTTCACCTTAAAGATTTTAGCATACCACTATAACTTCTATTTTGGCTTTTAAATAATTGGATTATTGAGGTTGCATGGGCCAGGGGATTCTAATTCATCGCTGGATGCCTCCTGCATTATGATGATTAATGGCCGACTCTGCCCGAGCCCTCTTATTGGTTTCAGGTTGTCTTGTGAGGAACATGCATATGATACTGTCTCAAATGTTTTCTGCTGTGAGATTTTCAGTTCAGGGTGGATTTCTGGGGACCTAAATCATGGTCAGTGCCCCTCCTTCACACACACACAAAACACACACACAACACACAAGGCGACTCCTTTCACACTGAGGGATTTCTTTCAGCATCAAACAAGTCAGCCGATTGGAATTATGACCAGGGTCAACGCTGCAGATGAAACAGCGAGCCTCCCTTCTCCAACTAAATTTACTCCTCACCCATCCCCTCCTTGCCACTGTCCTTGACTCCTCTTGACCCTTCCACCTTGGAGGGAATTGAGTTATTCGGTGGTGTAGCTATCACCCTGAAGCAATGACTTTAAAAGCTGACCTTAGTGCCTCTTGCAAACACGGTAGCCAAAGCTCCGCTTATTGATGGGGGCTCTTTAACATGGTTCCTTTGTCTCCGCCTGAGGCTCGAGGATATAAATCAACTTTACCAGGGCCCCCTTGGTCCTCCTCCAACCTCTCTACAATACCGTAGGAGCTGGCGTTTAGCTGGGATCAGGGGCAAAGGGTCCTTCATGGTCACTGTACATACAAGCGGTGACATGTCACTGCCGAGAACTGCCACGCACTCTGATATGCATTCCACACAAATGTCGGACTGAGGTTGAAGGTTGCCTGTTTTTGCCTTGACTCCATCCATCTCTATTATCACACCACGGGTCATATTTGATAAAGGCGAAGGAAGACATGCACACAGCAGCAAATGCCCACACAAAAACCTATGTCCCAAGGAAGACTTGCAGGGGATTAATAAGGCAGTGCTGGAGCGTGGGTGGAGATTTACGGAGGTATGGGAGGGTGATTGTGGGAGGGAGGTGTGTGGGTGATGTGGGGAGGGCAGCACAGAACGAGGGCGGGGAAGTGGATGTTTTATGAGGCCCTTAACATTTACTTCCCCAGCGTTTCAATCCGCCGTGTCTATTAAGAACGGCTGCTCCTCCTACGTGTTCCCCATCCATCAAAGACCAAGAGACACGAGGCCCCGCACTGACGGACAGCTCGGCATGATGGAGGGAGAGAAAGTCGGCATCAGGCAGCGGAGGGAGCGAAAGTGAAAATACTGAGAAATGAAGGAGGAAGGGAATGAGAAAAGGGGGTCACAAAAGTGTAATGCAGCCGAAAACACAGTCACAGCCGCGGAATGGGGAGTGGAAAAAATGCTTTCAGGTACAAACAAAATGGTCGAAGATGAGTTCCATGCAAAGAGCTGAGGCAGCGTTTTGTCTTTGAATATGCTTTGTTCAAGGGCTGCCGTCCTGTGCCTACACAGGCACGGGAATTTTGTGACTCTGCATAATAAACCAAACGCACTCTGCCTGCTGAAGAATATTTTGCAAGGAGCACTGAAGTCAAACTAGTCATAAATAAAAGGAAAACCTGAGAAAATAGATGAGGTCTCCATTCCCGGTGACAGAGCGTGTGAGGTGTGTGTGGGTCAGGGGGGTGTCCAGATCTGTTCGGGCTTTAGTAATACGTACAGCCCCTGCAGGTCACTGCTATTAATTACAAACTTAGCCACCTACCCCTCCATTAATCTAAATTTAGCGTCTAGACTCGGCTCTCGCTTGATGTTGCCACTGCAGAGCACAGTGCCAACCAACCAATCACATAATAGATTTTCTGCCCTCTGGCCGACCAAAGACAAGGTCCACTATCTGCAAACTAATCATAGCCACAGTCTGACACTTTCAACCTGCTGGCAGCGAAGGTCAGGCAGCCACTGACTACCACAACACAAACTTGAAGAGAGAAGTGTTGCAAATCGCAGCGGGGGATAGCGTGAGGCAGAGCGGTCTGACCACCTGAAAAGAGTAAAAATCCGGCTCGTTAACGAACACACGCAGTTAATGATCATTGCAGCGATGAACAGCTGGTTTAGACTGTTCGTCTGCCTTCGGCCTTTTATCTTAATTAACTTCACACATATGTGCGGCGATGTTCCCGCTCTGAGGCAGCCCTGGCCGGCACTCACCGACAACATGCAGAGGTCAGACAAGGAAATGTGGGGAATTTGTTTTACAGCAGATAAACAAGGAGAAAAGGGAGAATGAGAGGGTAAATGAGACAGAGATGAAGAGCGGGAAGAAAAAAAAGTCGGTGAGAGAAAGAGAAAGGAGGGGGGAGAGAGAGGGAAGAGGAGGAGGGCTGCGATGGAGAGTGGAGAGGTGTTACACCATTCTGTAACCTTGTGTTCCCCCGGCCATACTGCCCCTGGGCTTCTGTACCCCCTTCCAGCAATTAATCATCTGATACTGAGCTTACTCAACCGACAACCAGCTCCCCCACATCCTAATTAAGAGAGGAGAGTAGGAGAGAGGAAAGGAGGAGAGAGGAGAGGCTACAACTATGAGACAATTCATAAAGAAAAAGGATGAACAGTTAAAGCTACAGTGGAGTAAAGAGGTAAAAGGTAAGAAATCCAAAAACTCAAGGCCAGGTCCTGTGGACTGCGGGTGAACATAATGAAAAGCCTGCGCCAGCCTGTGCCGAGGACCATTTATCTACCAGACTGGCGTAACAGGAACCACGCTGGTGCCAAGGTTATTCTACGAGGCTCAAAGGCTGCGCACGCTGAAGAAATAAAGAATGGGACAGCGCGGACGCCCGTGTCTGTTTTAGTTATGTGCGTGTGCTCAGAGCTAATGCCGGGAGACGTGCGAGTTTGTGCATGTACAGCATGCGTCGCGCTGCAGCCTGTGTGGTGTCAGAGAGTGAGTGTGCGTGTAAGTGTGGCTGTGCCTGCGTGACTTGTTTTCATACCCCAGAAGTCTTTTCATCTTTGGTCCAGGATACCCAGAGACTTGATGTCCTCGCTCCTCTTCTTCCTGGCCGAGACACACTTGCGCTGTTCAGGCCACCTGCCAGCCAATTAGCTGAGCGGGCAGGAGCAGCTGCCCAGTAGCAGGTGGACGTCCATCTCAACATCCCTACCACCTGCTAATGCTAATGGCTATGATGTCAGGGGCCGCCAGGGGATGCAGGTCAACTGTGGATAAAAATCACACCGGACTGAGCCTTTCAGGGACTGCAGACCCATGTTGTAGTGGGCATGTCAGGAGACTGGCTGGAATGTAAATCCAGTAAAGAGTATGTCTGTGAAGGTTCTCAGTCATCCAGGTCATGGTAATCCAAAAAAGCGTTGAATAAGGTCAGCTGGACTTGTAGAATTTCTTGAAGACGTTTCGCCACTCATCCGAGTAGCTTCTTCAGTTCTGATAAACTAGTGGGAAATTGTAAAGAGTATGACTTTCAAATCGCATTTCTCGCCATCAACAATTGTGAGCGCAACTGCTACAGAAAAACATTATCTGTCATAAAACTTTAGGTTAACTGATTTAAAACTCAAAGGAGAAGGCATTTGTTCTTCTGTTTGTTGTTAGGCTCCAGTGAAAAGACAAGTCAACCGGTGTAAGTGTGATCATAAATAAACTGGCACAGAAGAATGAGTTATTCCGGCTTTGGGTGCAGAGCAGAGGTGGGTAGAGTAGCCAAAAATTGTACTCAAGTAAAAGTACTGTTACTTCAGAATGATATGACTCAAGTTAAAGTAAAATGTAGTCATCCAAATAATTACTTGAGTAAGAGTAAAAAAGTACTGAAAAAGTAAAAAAACTACTCAAGTACTGAGTAACTGTTGAGTAACGTCTGATTTATTTTTAGCACAAGCATTCAATCAGACAAAAATACAATACTTTAGGCAACTTAGAGTTTATCCAATCAATAAAATAAATTAAAAAAATAATGACTTAATTACAAAATATCTTAAATTAAAATAATCCAGGTAAATTCAAGTATTTCGATAAAAAATAAAATCAATAAAATAATAATAAATAAAAAAATAAATTAAGCACAAGTAACACAAATTTCCAAACCTTAGTACTTTTTCACCAGGCTCTGCATGTTTCGTAAGTCAAACATGCTTTCAATATGAGGCCAAGGGTGTTGCTCCTTGTCTGTGTCTGCATTGCCGACCGTTGATTTTGACATTTTTCATCCGTTTCCCTTTTTTGTTTGCTACCACTGTGAATCGTAAAGCTAACCCGCAACCTGCAGTCAATGCCCGCAACCCGTCCCGCCGCTGAGATTGAGCATGGTCACGTGATGAGACTGCACGGCTACGTTTGATTGGAGAAACACAGTCACGTGGAGGAGCCTTTGGCGGAAGTCTCGCTCTCTGTCAAAATAAAACATTAAAATGAGGCGTACGCGGGGGAAAAGTAACGAGCTCATTGTAGCCTAATGTAGTAGTAGGAGTAAGAGTAGTTTCTTCTTCAGAAATCTACTCAAGTAAAAGTAAAAAGTACAGTGAATTAAAACTACTCCTAGAAGTACGATTTTTTCAAAAACCTACTCAAGTAAATGTAACGGAGTGAATGTAACTCGTTACTACCCACCTCTGGTGCAGAGAAAACGTGTTTAGGATAAAGTGATTGTTGTTTTTGGACTTCCTCTATTACAGCTGTATCCATATCAGAACAAGGTGGAATACAGAGAAATATGTTTATGCTTTTGAACTTTCTGCGCACTTTAATGTAAAGGTCTCCCTTTAGTATTTGTGTTGCTCTTCTGAGAAGTATTTTTAGCTTAATACTTTGATCTTTGATGAACGAGGTACTGGTGGACAATTTATTTATCATAAATAAATAATCGGTGCCAGAAAGGTTAACTGCATCGTATGGTCAGTGATCAGGCTAGTCGCTGGAAAGGACACCGACGCTCCAACCTTTGTCTGCTGTTACGCTCATATTTCAAGACTGTACGGCCATTGTTTGTTTCACGAAGTTACTGACTCAGTTCAGAAAACATGTCACATTGTCCCTGAGGTTGAGTATCCACAGCTGTGCTCTCCATGAATCCCTTTGCTCCCCATCACTGCGCTGAGTGAATAATTAGCTCCGTACACAGGTGGGGGCAGCGGTGCGCTGTTTTTTTTTTTTTTTTTTTTCTCGACCCGAAACAGGCCTGCTCCTGTCCTCCTCGTAAAATGCCTCGACCCTTTTTCATTTTTATAGATGGAGGAGTAATATATGACTCTATTTACGAGGACAGGCGCTGACAGATTTAATATTTTAATTCGATTTTACGACCCGAACACAGGGCCTCAGAGGACTCTTTATGAGCCACCGGCATGAATGGACAGAGCGGCGAGGACCACCGAGTGAAGACAGGAGGACAGGAAGTAACAGGTGCAGCTATTCCTCGTGTATCTCTGCCTAAAACCCCCGCATATCTCTGCCTGCTCTCACCTCTGCCCACACCACTCCTCCCCCACATGTCTCTGTCTACAGTCCCATCCCTCATAACTCCAATAAGAAGACACGGCCATGAAGCAGACAGTGCAAGTCTAATAGAGGGGAGATTGATTGTTCAAACGATTTGGGGCTGGTGCTGAGGGGAGATTCATGCTCGAGACAAGTCAGAGCTATTGGTTTAGAGAGCGATGAATGAGAAGATACAGCTCTAAACTTTCCAGGCTTTTCGTGGCTTCAGCAATACCCCGCCGATACTTTCAGGGTTCAAGGTTCAGACCATAACAGCTGATGTTAGAGCAAGGCATGGGAGAGCTGATTGATGAATGCAATGATTCAAACACTTTGCTGTAGATTGGTGGTCATTTTAAAAGCAGAAGTCAAATAGTTTTTCACAATAAGAAAAAAAAAAAAATCTCACACCCATCTAGTGCTATGAAACGTTTGATTACTTTTAATGGAAATCAATACGGTTTCAGCACTTGCTCTCCGAGAGAATTTTTTAATCAAGAGAAATTCATTATTTTACCGTACCATACACACGGACCTTTATCAACTCCACAAAATGAGATAGGAACCAAGATTCTTTGTATTAAAGGCGCCAATTTTTGGTTTCAGTTTGACTGCCAATTAAAGCACCTATCATTTGACACAAAATTAACTGTCCCGACAGTGGATTTAGGAAAACTTCCAAAACTGAAACTTTAAGAAAAAAAATCAAGTGAGGTCTTAAAAGCGGCATATCCTTTGGGATTCAGAGCCGTTCCCTTGGGAACTGGCAAATGAGCGTCCCCCCCCTCCCTCCAACACAGCACAGAGAGAACACAGTGATTATCGATCTGTCTGAGGGAAGAACAGCTCAACCAATCAATGGCTCTTTGAGTCCCTCGAGGATTGTGGGATAGAAGAGGAACAGTTTGTGTGTGTGGAGAGTGGTGGCACTGCCAGAGGGATTTCTGTCCGACACAAATCACCAGCTTAATTGACGGACTCGAAATTGGTTTAAATGGCCTGGTGCCCCCCGACAGCTCCTCTGACATCAAGGCAGAGCGCCTTTTACCGGTATTAGTGTCATTATACCCCCTGGTGATGGAGGTGAAGAGTCGGTCAGGGGCTGAGCAGAATGGGACAGCAGCAGTCAAAACACAGCCTGATGTGGCACAGTTCACACGAGTAAGTCTAACTAGCGCTGCCAAGGTTGGACTCATAGTTTTTTAGGTGTAAAAAATTATATTTATACTTCACACATGTCAGGGTAGATTATGGGCACACGAAACACAGGGCTTTGACACTGGAAAATTTAATTTGGATTTCTTCTTTGCTTTGCAAATGAATAGTTTGTGAAGATACTTTCAAGGAGAAAGAGCAATCTGCATCAAACTATTGGCAAAAAATGGTGTCAAACTGACGAGCACACACGCTACTACAACTAAATATCTTGGTCTTAAAATAAGCATTTCAATCTTTCCAGACCTATATGGAGAATTTGGGGGGAAAAAAACAAGATTTACATCATATACGCAAAGTGAGTTACATTCTGCTGATGTGGCAGCATTCGTAATTCGCTGCAAAGCTTGACAAGATCAAAATATTATCAATGCCTGAGGAAAATCACACATAGTCTTAGTTCCTTCCAAAACACTGATGCACTGATGCGGAGACACTACTCTTTTCCTCGGTAACTCTCGCATCCTGCATCTGAACTAAATATAGCGGGCCTAAAATGTATTAATCAGCCTAAAAGAGCCTAAAAGATCCACCAGTCTAACCAGCCGCAGTAATCCTAAGAGGCGGCAATAAAAGACGATGACATTACTGCTACCGTGTATTCTATGGAGAGCATAGGCTTGGTGAGAAACTCATGTTTAGCTGTGGGCCTCCTCTTACACTACCCAAGTCACAAACTGATCAAACTAATAACGCCAAGGATGGGTTCAACCCCTGGGGCGCACTAAATAATTAACAGGCCTCTAATTACACTTATAAGCGAGCAAATGACCCCAAGCCCCCAGAGAGCAGAAGAGGGGGGTGGAGGGGAAGTGCAGGTGCGTATGTGTATGTGGGTCGGAGATACCGGATAATAGCAGCAAACAAGGCGGAGAAAGCGGCCTGATGAGCACACGCGGCAGCACAGCCCGGCCAGCTCATTTACTTTGACATTTGAGCAGAGCCATCGCCGCAGGAAGCAACTGTAAGGAGGCACATACAGAGGCATCTGACTCACAGGACTGACTGACACTCTGAGGTCCATCCATCTGAGCCCAGGTGAATGAGAGGAGAAAGGTCGATCGATAAGGCAATGGTTTGATAGAGTGTTTGTGAGTGGCTGTATTTCCAGCTATTGAGCTCTCTGCGTTTCTAATAAGGGAGAAGATTTACAATGGCAGCTAACTAATGACCGGGCACTTGAATGGTGCGCCGATGCTCATACAACCAGAACGTGATAACCGTCAGAGGGAACCTATGGAGTCAGAGGGAACCTATGGAGCAACTATAAACTCAAAGGCACTGTTTATAATATAAATCTAAGTCACAGGTTAAAGCAATTTATATGGGAATAATTCATGTTTATATCATCAGAAAATAGACGGGGATAGAAGCGACTTTTTTTCTTAACTGAAAATGTATAGTGACATCCAAACTGCCCCACTCCTGTATGTAATAACTGATGGTCACAAACTGGTATATTTACTATAAATAATAAATAAATGGTTCATTAAACTATATTGTCTAGTTACTTCTCTATTTCCTACATTTCTAATTAGCTTCCCAGTAATTTTAGACTCCTTTGCTCTATTCAAATATTACAAGACAGAGCATGAGATCTAAAAACGTCCTCATTTCCATCGGCCTAATATTGCAGAGATGGAAGTGGGATTATCTTTCTCATTGGCTGAAGTGACACAACTTCCATTTAATCAAATTAAATCTCGAGAAGCGTGTCACGCCGCACACCCCGACGCACTTTTCTTTCATACACCTTCACACACTCTCTTTTAAATCACGGTGGCACAAGCAGTCAGAGATCCAATCAATCACACCTTTTCTCTCTCTCTCTCTCACACACACACACATACACACACACACACACACACAAATACACAAATACACAGGCAGTGCAAGAAGGTGCCGAGGCGGACTTGCTCAAACTTCACCACTAGCCCGGTGATATCCAGCGTTTCACCGATCAAACGTGTTGTGGTTGCGGCATGCACATCGCACATCGCTTTCTCTCCATTAAAGCAAACCCTGACGCATGTGCCTTTTTTAAATCGTGGTAAAGAGGAAATTAATCTCTCCCTTGGCTGCAGTGGCAGGATATTAATCTAGCAGCTTCACTCATCTCCTCGTCTCTCCTCTCGCTGCCTGATAATCCTCTCATCATCAACAACATATGCAAACCACAGGTGGATGAAAAGATAATTGATTAGGATGTGAAACTCCCTTCACACCGCTCTGCTCCTTGTGTCTTTATTCCTTCAGTCAATGTTGGGGGTGTGTAATTCGCCCGTCAATCCCCAATCAGATAAAACATGTTATCACTCTGACTTTTTATGTTATCGACAAAGGCAGAGATCTGCAGCCAAGTCTCAACCCTGAGTTCAGCACAAGTCATACAAAAAAAAGAAAAAAATCTGTTATTATGACTGTAATTAGGCTAAATGACATTCATAATTCATGACTATGTGCAAACCTCTTTCATTATCCCACTCTGCTCGCTTAGCGATCACCACAGACATCTAAAACAACCACAAGACAAAAATAAACATGTTCCTGAGAATGCAGCCTCCTCCCTGTGGGCCACTGAGAAACAAATATATGCCCTTGTTTTGATCTGTAATTATAGCTCGCCCCCAGGGCTGATCAATAGCATTTTGAAGACCCTAAATAGTAGTGGGAGAATGTATCAGATATCAAATTAAAAAAAAAAAAAATGAATAAGCAATTAAAATGTTGTGGTGAGAAATGCCTTTTTTTAAAACTTTCAAAAAGAGGGTAGGTTATGAATAGTGCTCTTATTGTTCCTAAGTTCATCTTCACACAGTATCTGCCCCTCGGGTAAATTAACAGATTTTTTTCTAGAGCAGCTCTCAGCTGAGAGGCCTCCTGTGAGAGCCGATAAAGCAACTCGATTCTTATCCAAGCATTAACCCCTGTACTGCTCCCAGAGTTTACACCCGGCTCAACGCATCGGGGCCAGGCTGCTGCGTGGACCCTCGGGGAGACAAATGGGGCTGATAAAGATAAGTTCATTATCTGCTACTGACACATCGGTCAGGGGTCAGGCCTAATCTGAGCCCAGAGGAGCCCGGGCCGCTTGGCCACTCCGCGACCTGGCTCTGTTACCGCTTTTTAATCGGATCCAAGGTTAATGTGCTACCTCTCTATGACAAAAGCCGGCGCAAGAGGGGGAGAAAGCATCTCTTCACCTCACCGGCGAAGAGAGGCGCCCTCCCGCTCTCCCCAGAGATCTAACACTTAGCCCACACGACTGAGCTGTGACTCAGAAGAAAAAGAGCGTGCCGCAAAATAAATATCATTAACCCACAATTAAAATCCTGTTCTCTGTCCTGACATCCTTTATTGTTCTCATATCTCTGTCCAATTACAACATGCTGGAGTAATTACGGCTGCATTAAAAAGTAATGAAGTTATATGAGCAGAGCCGTTTCCACAGGGCAGTCTGACAGAAGGTAGAGAGGAAGGGGAAGGGAGCCGCAGAAGCCGGTACAAGAACCCGCTCATCGCTGCCCATGAGGTGAAATGTCAACTAGATGACTCTGCAACACCGAGGAACATCCGCAGTTCAGACAATTCTCCCTCATGGCAAACTGCAATCAATCCCTCCACCAGGGTAGCCATTATTTTTGAGCTTTTTAACTGGTCAACATGATCTTGTAGCCATGGAGACAGGGTCTCGCCCAGGGGGCATGAGATATAAATGGCTGCTTGGTCTTTGTAATGTGTGTTAACAGATTTGATGCAGTAACTTCCTCAATCACTGCAGGCAATGGAGTTAAAATACATTAAGATGTCTTTTGTTGAAACTGGGACTGTAAATGTTTCCCCGTTTAAACCACTCCTCTGCCTGTGTACATTTTACATGTCACTGTGTAAACACACTTGCTTTTGTGCGCGAGAACAGGCAATGAATTGTCTGTGTAAGGCTGTTAAGCGAGGGTCAGGGATGAGAGCAAGGCAATTTGAGGTTGGAAATGAGTGATGTCCTTTCTCATTTGAGTGCCACGGAGGCTTCAGCCTTTCAGATGCCCCCACCTCTTATATATCAGCATGGCCGTTGCATTTCAGCCTTGCTCTGTTGTGTTTGTCCCTGGCACACCGAAGACAAAGAGAGGGAAATAGGAGAAACAGCTGTTTGCCACAGTGCCTTGGAAAATGAAATATCAACCACGGCCTGTGAAGAGGAGGTAATCTCCCTTTGGAGGGAAAGACAGCAGATGAAAGAGAGAGAAGCAGAGAGGGGAAAAATAAACAGAGAGGGAATCTGGGTGCTGGGATAGATTGAGCTTGTGTCTGAACTGCTCCACACATGAGTGGAGATTTGACACTGACACCGGTCCTTCTGGTCTGAGAGCATCAAAAAGAGCTGTGGCTCTGAGGGAAACGCTCATTTTCCCATGGATGAAAGTACGATCAATTTCTAGGAGACGAAATCATGAAACGGTAAGCCAAACAGGAAGATGTGCTTTTTTTTTGCTTTTTTTTATGACAAGTTACATTAGTATAAATGCAGAAGGGGAGAAAAAACACAAATAATAACGAAGGCCATATTTCAGGTTTGAACTATCGCACTGTGGGTGCATTTCAGTCACTTTAAGCCAGTGACCTGGGATGTCCTTTCAACAGCGTATAATAGAAGCCTCATATTTATTAGTATTAAGTATAATACTGCAACACCATCTCAAACGTGATGGTGGTCTCATCTAACTCCTCGCCCCAACTTGAACTTGACCTTTGTGGTAGAAAGTAGGCTTTATCATCAGATAATGCTATGCTATTATGTCAGTAGATCCATACTAAATCCATTTCATGACTGTTATAATTTCCACTTGATGCCCCGTGTGTGTGTGGGTTCTCTCCAGGTACTCCAGCTCCCCACCACCAGGTGTTAATGTTTGTCTGTACCTGCAATAAACTGGTGACCAGTCCAGGGCGGAAACCACCCCTCGCCCTCTGACATCTGACAGATTTAGTTTTAAATGTACGTGTAATTATATAAATTGCTCTCTGTCTCCCCCACATTTCTGCAAATATGCTTTGAATGGTCTTGTGAATCTAAATGTATTTGCATCTCCTCCAGTGCAAACAGAGTCAGCGTTCCGTTCCTTTTTAAGCATGCAAGTGCCGTATCGTGATATGGCAGAAACTTGATTTTCTCCTTTAATCTATTTGACGTCAGCGTAAAAGTCTCAGTGCCGCCTTCAGAAAAAGCCACTCGAAACTTACTGCCATTTTAAGTCAGCTTAACTACGGGGCGTTCTCGCCGAGCCGAAATTACATTTCACATTTTTCTGCAGTGGAGAGTTTCGACTTCTGTGTGAAATTATTGATCTCGAAATGTTATTTGCAGACGAAAAACAAACAAAGCGATTCAGTTTTCTGATTCTGTTGTTTTAATTCACTGACCGCTCTTCGAGGTCGCAGCGGGTTCACTGGCTCCGAGATCCATCATAGAGGATTTGAAACGACGTTACTGAGGTATAAATGAGGGAATGACAGCTAAGGCCTGTCATGGTTGTCTGGCACATCTGTCAACATTTTTTATTACCTGAAGATTGTTTGGGATGGACCAGGAACAATACCTAGCTAACAGCACTCCAATACAACACAATGAAAGACCTGCAATAACGGCAGCGCTGATGACTGGGATTGGCAACACAGGTCAACAACAATGGATTCTTTGGTAAGCATCAATCAAGCTGTCGACCCTCTTGGGGTGTTGATCGAGTGGTTGTGTGTTGTTGTTGAGAGGCTAGCTGTGGATGGAGGTTAGCAGGGAACTGATAATGGGCTTCAGTGAATCACAAGAGATGAACCCCCGTTGAGAGATGAAAAGGGGGGAAAGAGAAGAGGATGGAGGAGGGAGCAGCAGGGCGAAGGAGGGAGGCAGTCGGAAAAAAAGGAAGGGATGGAGAGGCTTGGGTGAAGAGGGAAGCTCAACTTTGCCCTGCCTGCCTCTTCCTCTGTCCATTTTATTTTCCCAGTCCCCCGCTGGATGGCCAACATGCAGACAGCCAGGCACCATGACGGACATTCTTCTCTCCTAATGAGTCCCAGTCACAGCTGAACACACCGCTGTGCTTTACAGCACCAACAGAAGGGCCCGCGACCATGAAAGAACGAGTGTCCACAATAATCACAAATACCACAACAAATACAGACTCAGATGAGGTCCTCCTGCAGTATATCTCCGACATTATTAAGTCAGTTTGTGTATGTGAAGGCATGCGAGGACAGCTTTTTAGCCTTGTTGCATTTGCGAGGAGGAACCAGAATACCTAAGGCATATTCACAGCACACACTGCCACCTGTTCTGACTTCTACCTGAGCACAGCCAGCCAAGTGCCTACTCCACACAGCAGCATGTAGCATGGGTAGCTTCCTTTGGTGATAGGGAGGGAAACGAGAAAAAAAAAAGAAGCATGGAGCGTTCACTCACATTTCACGTTTACTAAATCCATTCAGTAATCTCCTTATGTGTGTGACATGGCAGTATCAGAGGAGGCTGTTGAGGTAACTGTCAGGGAATTTGATGTGAGTTCCCTTGTCACAGTCACTTTGGCTCGCTCCCATCACTCAGCCCTGCTGTGCCCTGAGGGGCTGCTGACAAGAGCGGTATCGGCAAGCAGACGAATGGGGGGAGAGGATGTCCTGGAGGGCACTCATTCCAGATACAGGAGCGAGGATGCAAACCTGCCATTTCACCATGGAGAGACACGCACGCACATTCCGCCCTGGCTTGCGGAAATACTGTTTGATCAGATAAGTGGCATTGATTTTGCGGAGCCGAGTCTTTGTTGCAGTATGTATATCGATTTTGCCCATCTTTGACATGTCTGACAGGGGGTGAGCTGTAATGTGAAAAATGACCACCCCCTCTGCTAGAGAGCCAATGAGGCGAGGCCAAAACGCAGCAGGGAACCCTGCCATTAAAGCAATGCCCTCTGCCCAGTCACATTATAGTCTATTACTTTCAAACCGGTGTCTCTTGATGCAAGTGGCACTTACAAAGAAAGAATGTAGCAACTGCAACTCCCATTATTCTCAACACCCTTTATAACTCGAGCCCGACACACGCCTGCGCCATCTGATGGTGTGAGCGTAATCTAGTCCTCACCCCGAGTCTCCTGTGGGTGTCTGTGGTTTGCTGTGCCAGTGAAATGAAAGCAGGCCTCTCTAATAACAGCGAATTTAATACCAGCACTAGTCCCTTAATGAGAGTGCCCTGTGTTTGCTCTAGGCTCATATACGCAGCACCGGTGGGAGAGGAGGCGAGGGTGGGAGGAAGGAGGGAAATGTAGTTAAAATCTCCCATTAGCATCACCTCCAGGGCAAGCATGCAGGCTCTCCAGGCGGTGGCGGCCGAGGCAGCGGCGGCGGTGTGCGTGTTGCGCGCGTGGAGGGGGGCCACGAGATGCCCGTCCTCGCCTCTGCACAGCTGGAGCTCCCGGGATGGCAGCGCGTGCCACCATTAATAACATACAGAAATTACAGTGGCGCTTATTAGAAACCAGCGTGACACTGGAGATCGGAAGGGAAACAATCTGCTACAATAAAGGCGAGGAGCCCTCGGAATGGACGGGAATGATAAATGATGTAAAATGCAGAAACAGTAGATAAAGTCAGCACTCCTCCGTATCATCTGATGGCGGATGAGGACCTAAGAATAAAAGATCAAAGAAGACCGTGGGAGTGTAAAATCATTTTTGAGAGTGTGTACGTGCATATATGGTGGGTGTGCGTAATATTACATTACATGCAAACATGCGAGATGAAAAAAGCACGGGGAAGAGCAGGAATAACTTTCAGAAGAAGGAAAAAAATGTAACATTCAGTCAGGTGATGAGAACAGTTAAATAACGGTCAAACAATTAACTAACAATGCTTTGGCAATTAGCGTGTCGGCCAAATCAAGGAATAAAACTAAACAAACACAAACCATTGCAATCATCCTTGCTTTAATAGTCTTGGTGAGATCCCATGAGTGTTTACTAAACAGAGTGATTGCGTTGGAGATTTGAATATTTAATAACAGGAAGAGACTGGAGAGGGGTGACGTCTGGGGAGAACAACAATCCGTTTGGACTCACTGGGCAAATGAGGGAAACTAGGCTGAGCTCATTGAGTGTGTCCCTGTGGTATTAATGAATTTTAAATGAATTTTAGGAAATAGCCATAAATAAACTTGGAAAACGTTGAGTGGGGAGTGTGTCTCTTCTTCATATGGAGACGGAATATATGTCTCTTTACAGCAAAGGTGCCCTGAAACCACAGCTTTGGGCATTAGGGAGCAGACAGACGGATGTAAGACTGATCAGGATTGGAAAAACTCTCTGAGGCAGTCTTGATAGAGACATTTATTCCTCACCAGCTACAGTAAAATAAGCTCTGTCCTCTGGGACGGATGCATTTTCAACTCAATATATTTCTCAATCCCGCACATCCATCATATTGTGCACTTACAGGGAAAAGGCTCACCTACACATGTAAATTGGGTTTGTCTCAAATATACACCCAGAAACAACACTTTATGAGTTCTGAGTTTAAAGTTCCTTTTGAACTTCTGTCTGACCAGCGACAGCCTCACTGCACCTATTAAAACATCAAAACACCATCAGAGTACAACCTCTGCGATTGGAGGCGCACCGTGTATCTTTAACCTCAGTCTAGGGATGCGCACGTTACCATAGAAACTGTTTAGATATTTTTTAATTACGAGCGAGTGCATCCAGCGCACACGGAACAGCACACGAGAAGGCCAGGCAGCATGATATTGAATTTTCATATTAAAACTTCTCAGCTTTTAATAAGGCAGTTTGCAGTAAAAACATGTTTTGACAGTAATTGATAATTATTAACACACATACGTGCTGCGCTGTAGAGCTTGACACCTATTTATGCAGTCAGCGCTGGCCAACTTTTCAGATAAGTTCTAAAACGCATCCACCAGCAGCTTTATGGTTTGTCAAATGGACGAACTTTGAGCCGCTGGTAAGATTTTTGTTATAAATTCAACATAGTTACTGTTCGTTACTGTTTTGTTATTTATACATGTATTGCTTTTTCTGTTTGTTTTTTTTTATTATTAATTTATTTTTTATAATCTCTATATACTGTCAGGAAAAGTATTCAAAATGCTTAGAATCACAATACAAAGTCAGCATGAACGAAGAAACTACTGCTTGGTTTGGAAATTACACAATATTATAAACTAGCAATTTGTTTGTTTGTTTCAGTTAACTTAAAGTGATTATGATGGATTGGGGTGACACTGATATAAAAGGCCATAGAGTTCATATGGGGAGGACACTGAGGTGGACTGATGGGCAGATGTTGTTGGTTTCTGGTTAAAGCTTGTTTTTGTTAGCTGTAAGCTTAATCATGTGTTCACTATTATAATGAAGATCCTCTAAGTTTTATTCTAAGTAACTAAGTTTTAAACTCTGATCATTCCCTAAAACTAACCGTCCTCACATCATCTCCTGCTGCTGATACACTGCTGTCGAGGGGCAGAGACCGATTTAAATAACACACTTTCCAATAAGACGCTCTCAAATGTGACAGCACTCGCATTAATCCACGAAAAGCACATCTTTCCATATGCACGCAAACTCAGACACGGAGTGGGATTATTTTTCGCAAGGCCAATCCAGCTCTATTAGACAGGCATCAGGCATTCGCTGTCAGCCAGGTCTGGCCGGGCTCCCAGGTTAGAGGACGTCTCCTCCTGGCCCTCTCTTACCATCTGCTCTGTCCAGAAGGCCTGCCGCACTGAGGGGAGGAGGAGGAGGGAGCGGAACTGCTAGATACAGCCCAGAGGAGAGAAGAGGGAGGCGAGGGGAGGATGACTGAGGAGCAGCGGAGCAAGGAGCAGAAAGGGGCTGAAGGTGTTCAAAAGGCTGAGAGAGAGGTTGGAGGAGGTTGGTGGCAGTATGTACAGGCAGGGCAGGGCAGGTGCCCCGGGGGGAGCTACGGGGTCGTCTGTTACCTGTCCACCTCTGACCAAAGCCATCTGCCATGGAGACAGGGAGGGGAGGCAGGGGGCCAGGAGCAGACACCTGGAAAAAAAACTGGTGGAAAGGTGAAAAAAAAAAAAAAGTACTTATGTGAGATCATTTGTGTTCCGCGTTCAGAATTTAATTAGTGTTTTATATGGAACTCAGGCATGTGTGTATTTCTAACAAGGCTGGGTAATTGAGAAAGAGAAGGTAAATGAGAATAGGAGGAAACATTATTAATGGTGGACTGAGTGGGCGAAGGACTGAGAGAAGGAAAGACGAAGATATTATTCTTTCTGCGCGGATGTGAGCGTTTAATTGGACACTGCTTTCGTCTGGGCAGATGTAGGTGCTGCTGCTGACGCAGGGAGTTTTGGAAAAATTGAGTTTGAAACAAGAGGGAGATTTCTCTGCTGAAATGAGCGATGGAGTGATACAGGAGTGCAAACACGGGACAAAGAAACAGGTCAGGCACTTCATCTCTGAACTCTGTCCAACCCTCTGCCAAATCCCGTTCCAAATGAAATACGACACAGAGGTGGCAAAAGAAATTCCTCGTAACATTGCATACGGGCTGATCTTTACCGATTCTTCACCCGCTGGCATTATAATTGACATTTCAACAAAATGCAGTGTGGAAGCCCATGGATATACAGAGCGCACATCCCTGCTTGTCTGTCACAGCGTTTCGTCCTTTTCGTCCTGTTCAGCTCCGTCTGAGTCAAATACAGTGGAGTAAAAGGGCCGGTGAAGGTGAGAGTAAAAGATTCACCAGGCAAGGTGGAGCTGGGACTGAAGGATGGACAGAGCTTAAAGGTGGATTTACACAGAGGCCAACTCATCCGTCAAATACCGAATGAGTGAAATCTAGAAAAGCTTTATCTGCTCTCCCAGGACCATGCAGATCACTATATATTCATTCTGCTGACAGAGATGGAAATGATTCTGCAAATCAACAAAGTACAGAAGAATATAAGTGATGTGACAAACACACAGACTGGTAGAGACATGCCTCATAACTACCTTACTACCAATCTCCACTAATCCAAAATTCAGGAGTAGTACATGTATACAGTTGCAATTGATGATGCAGACATCATCAAAATTCGTCAGGGAGCTGTAAGCTGTCGGGGGGGTTGATGCACATCCAGCCCTCAAAGACGGCAAAATGACAGGACTTTCACTCACCAAGAACATCACCACAGGCCCTCCTTCCACCAATTTCTTTAAAAAATGAGAGGATATCGACGACACTCCTTGAAATGAGCCGCAAGAGATGGCCGGCGCATCGTTTATCATTCTGGGACAATTCTTAAAGTGCGTAACTCTTAGCAGTATCATCTCCATAAAAATAAAAGTAATTTTTCAGCACCCTGATAAGTCACCTGGTTGAGCACACGCACCATAGTCTGAGGCGCTGGTCCTCGCTGTAGTGGTGCGACTTTGATTGCGGCATGTCACACCCTCCCCTTTTTGTGGTGCCAGTGAATACAGCATGGACCCAAACTTCTTTGATTCAATTATATTTATATATAAAAAATGCAGGGGGGAAAAAAAAAACTTAAAAGCTTATCCACTACCAAGTGGCTGCTTCTGAGAAATATTGATCCATTTATATTTCCTTACAGCAGCATCAGTGATTTGTTTAAGCCAAGAACAATGTGGTGTGTTTGTAACATTTGTGCCACTTTAAGGATTAGGATTTTATGAACTAGTTCAAGAATGAGAAAAACTACAACATCTCAATCTCAGGTAGAAAATCAATAAGCTAAGATACATACTAGATTTTGCTTCAAGGCATTTGCAGTCTGATGTATGATGTAAAAGTGAGATTTTGTTTGCATCAGACGATCCAATCTTAAATTGAGGACCTGAAGGTGGAGGTCATTATGAGTGGGAGGCCATCAGTAGAGGCCAATTAAATGAATATAAGGCCCCACTGGATGGAAAATCCATCAAACAGAATTATTTCATGATAATCTTTGGTGCAAATTTAGTATGTTTGTCATTATAATGAAACTGCAGCAATTTAATGTTCAGTTTGCATTTAGCTGGGACATACAGTTGATAACAAGTGAATGAGTAACTTCTCATTTCTTCAACAACCATGTGGAAAGACACTGTGGTTGTGGAAAAGATGTTATTCTGTTTGATAAGGGTCAAATCATTGGCATGCATCAAGCAGAGAAAACATCCAAGGATATTGGAGCAGAAACTACTAAAACTGAGTTAAGAACTGTCCATCACATTATTAAAAATTATAAGGATAGTTTGAAACCATCATTTTCAGGAAGAAATGTGGTGAATAGGAAAAAATTGGCGATCAATTAAATGTTGGAGAAGGGCTTAGAAGGCTAAGAAGAGAGACTAGGTGATGTAACCACCATACCTAGTGTCTACTGTACCAGCCTGTGAGGAGGAGTGCGATGATCTGGGGTTGCTCAGTTGCTCAGGTCTAGGTTCAGCAACATTATGCCCAAACTACCTGAATATAATGAATGACCAGGTTATTCCATCAATGGATTTTTTTTTCCCTGATCGCACATGCATACTCCAAGATGACAATGCCAGCATTCAACGGGGACAAATTGTGAAAGTGGTTCAGGGAGCATGAGACATAATTTTCACACATGGATCGGCCGTCACAGAGTCCAGACCTGAACCCCACTGAGAATGTTTGGGATGTTCTGGAGAAGTGGTTAGACTCTCCCATCATCAACACAAGATCTTGGTGAAAAATGCAACACTGGATGGAAACAAATCGTGACCTTTAGTTTTGGTGGCAAGTTTTGTTCTTGGCCAGGCAGAATAGTATCAGTTTTGAGTTGTACTCTTGGTGACATATTAGATGAACTTCACAAAGGTTCATTCATCCATCCAAGCGTCCACGAGGGGGTTATCCACATTTGTATCAATCATTAAAAAGGTACAAGGACACATAGATGCTGTTAAACTTCCATCAAGAAACTCATCCAAATTTTCCAGACATCTTGACGGTCGACTTTGCTTGAGATGGCAAAGGAACAAACCACAGCTGCAGGCAACATCATCACCGACCAATCTGCCCAGTGTGGAACTAGATGCTATGCAGGAATGATCCCATATCCCCAAAGTCACAGTCAGCCTTTCAGAACCATCACAGGGGCTTTGTGTGTCTGTGTGTGTTCTTGGTGATGGGTAGATGGTATGAATGGGCAAAAGAATCAAAAGAAAATAAGAGCAAAACGTCTCTTGATATCTAGTGGCAAATCACTGCAACACTTTTGCAGCAGTGATTTACTGGATTATGACAACAGTTTCTTTCAGAAGGTACCATTAAAATGCTTTTAAACTCTAATACACAGATATATCCCTTCATACTTATGCAAACATTGTTTTTCAGGCTGTTTTCCCAAACACACAGAAGTTGAGTCAACTTCATGATAGATGGAGCTGACAGATGAGGGGCCACGAGCTTCCCAGCCGGCGGGCATTGGCGTTGCCAGGCATGGGTAGTGATATCCGGTCTTTAGCATTTCTCCCCCACTGTGCCACTGTGCCACAAGTCATTAGCAGTTCTGGGGAATGTGGGACGTTGAGAGGGGTCGGGGAGCACTGAGGTAGGGGACAGACTCCAACAGCATGGCGAGAGCTTACAGCGCTAATCAGGTCCGCGTCTCCATCCCTTAATTCCACGCCCCCGCAGAAAACACGGCCCCATTGATGTGTGTTTGTGTGGTCGCGATTGTGCACAGAGGAGCGTGCAGCAGGCAGCAGCGCCACGAAATATCCAGGGACTTGCACACACTGTCTGTCATGTAAAGACTGAAGCCGATGAGATGGAGTACTTAACACAATCTAGAAATCCCAGAGGATCAATACTTAGCCAGAGTTATTACTCGCTGTATTACATTTGTATTGGTACCGCTGCTCTGAAAAGCCACCCAAGATGAACCACGTGAAATTGATGTCAAAGGTGACTCCGCACTGAAAGAAGCGTAAAAAGTAATGTGGAAGCAAAAGCAAATGGGAGCAAAATGTAGACGGCAAGTTTGAACTGTCAGTACGCCGAAGCAGGCCTCGCTGGCTTTTCTAACTGATGAAGACAACCTCAATGGCCGCCTTCAGCGAAGTGGGACTGTGAAGACGGCAGTGATGCATTGACGGAAGGTGCAGGGGATGAGTGACTTTTCTTTTTGTCCGTGGCAGTAGGACGGCACCGTCTCAGGCTTTCCTGCTGTGATTTGTGCGTCCGATCACAGAGGCAGCCACTTTTACAGCTGCTATATTGCCAGGCCTAAGCAGGATGTGGCATGTGGAGCCACTGCTGTGTGTATTTCTCCGCGTGTGCTTGTGGTTGTGTAGCTATCTGCGGAAGGAAGACATTAATTTGCTGTATCGTTTCATGCTGGGACAGTCACTCCCTTCCCACACGCACACTTTTTTTTTCTGCTCCAAAGCTATAGCTCTATAGCTGGGCCTGTCTGCCATAATAAACAGCTTGTGTTGGAGAACTGAATTTAAACCAGGGCCATATTGCATATTTCTGTACATGAGCGGAGGGGGGGCTGAGAGAGAAACACATCAATAAAGATGACACCGTTTAAGAGGCAGACAACCTTTACAAAAGAGCGGCGGGTTTAATGGGCTGGCCGCCCGGCTCATAAACCACAGCCGCATCCGACTGCAGCCGAGACCAAGAGCCAGCTTTACTCAAGGCCGCAGCAGAGAAATGTTTCTAGTTTAGATGCAACACCAGGAGTCAGTCAGTTAGTCACAACTACAAGAAATCACATAATGCAGACTCGAGTGATGTAGAGGCACCAGTCACGCTGAAGAGCCTCGTAGCAATGGCCATTCTCTGGGCTTCATTTCTCGCTGTGTAATCGAGAGCAATCAGGAGAAAACTGGTAAATAGAAAGAAACTAGCGATCAAACGCTTCACGTAAGTCCTGGGCAATTTTCACTCGGCTACATTTTTACATTTAACATGACACATCACGTAAATCTAACAATAGCATTCTGCACGTTGAGATGTTGACATTCAGAATAAGTTTGAAAAAGGTGACACATTTCTTTCTCATAGTAAATTGGAACTAATTAAAACGGTGCATAGAGTTAAAATGCTGAAATTGCCTGAGGAAATCAGTCTTGTTTGTTAGAAAATTCAATCTGACATATGTGATTACCTTGGGGATTAAGATACATTTTGTGCATTTGAGCACGGCTGCTCAGCATGTGTCTGTTGTGCAGTAGTTATGAATTTTTTATATTTTATAACCCTTGTCAGTAAAACATCTAATGAACTGATCCTACTGGTCCTTCTGTTGGCCGGTCCAAAGAATTTGCTTCTACGTTTAAGACCTCCATTGCTGTTCAAACGAACAGTGTTGCTACTTCATAACTAAAATGATAAGCACTAGTATTTATTTAGACACAGCTTCAACACCTAATAACTATGATTACTTTACCGTCTCAAGGCAGCAGTTCCTTCTGACTCACCATATTAACAGAGCTCATGAATTTGCCTATGGTGTGTAGCCAGTGGCAATAAAAATGGCATTGTATCACGGCATTATTTGACTCTACCTTGTCTGTTTTCTTAGGATCACTTCATGTTTCGGTGACGTCTTTGGAAGTAGCGTGACGATGACGACTTCAACCTCTGTATGCAATTTCAGAAAAAATCACTTTTCACTTATTTTGCTGCTTAACGGAAAATTACAGTCTAAAATGTTCGGGACAACAATATTTGGATGAATCCAATACTGAGCGAGAATGCTCTAATCAGCAACTGCGAAACAGCAGCAGTGGGGCATTCAACCAAATATGTTCGGGTACGTCTGATACCGCGTACACCATCTGCGTAATTTAGAGTCAAAAGGAAAATGGAAAGCTATTTTCCTAATAATCTTGAAGCTGATACTTCGACGTGCTTTTCACAGCAGAAGCATCACACATCATGTCGGTGGCTGAAACTTGCAACTGTAACATCAGCTTCATTAATCATTGACAGTGATCAGTTCAAGGTTAATTTCTCTAACCAAATGGAGATTGTTACCTTGGCCAGGGTCGCTAGACAAGCCAGTTCAATAGCACGCTAGGCTTCTGTCACATTTAAATACAAAGTTTTTTTTTTAAGTGTGTGATCGCTGTCTCAACTGTAATAAACACACATAAAATGTGACCATGAAAGCCACTTGAATATCTACCACTATATCTCACCATTAAAATGTAAATGTATGCAAATGCACGCAAAACCACACTCTGACCTCAGCTCGCCAGACACAAGAGCAGTAAATATCCAAATTTCCAAGTTTTAACCATCTTCTGCATTGCCACCTGCCAAAACCACTCAACGTTTTTTCTCATTAATATGCAAATGTGGGGAATCAGATTTGTGTGTTGGATTGAATTAATCCCTGCCACCCCTTCTGCTTGTGCTGTAATCACAAATTACAGACAGGCGTCTGACGGTAGGCTAAAGCTTTGAATCCTGTCAGAGGGTCTTTTACCTCAGGGGAGGAATCCCAATCAACACAACTGGTCAGACACACAGATACGGCCGCAGCATAGTAATTTGGCACATCGGCTGTCAGTTTCAAAGGGATATTAATTTCCCCCTTTCTTTTTTTTTCCTTATCTCCCTCTCTCTCTGTTCTTGTAGCGTCATTGTGGAGCAGCTACACTGGGAACACACTGTGGCCAGTTTCCTGACATGTTAATCAGCAGGCAATTTGTACACATTTAACAAGGGGGATGTTTGCAGAGATAAAATGCCTCCGTCTTCTTCAGATTTAATAAGGAGGGTGCATGTGAAAATTCATCACATCAGAGGCCTACCGCTGCTATTTATCCTCCTTTAAACTCATCTGGTGTACGGTGAAGCTTATAAATATAAAGAAGGAAAGCTAAATGTTTAGCGGGTCGACGAGTCGCAATGCGCGTAACATTGCAAACCCTAATTAAACTGAACATATGTGCATCGTCTCTTCCCAGCGGCAGCCCACATGTCCGCATGATGAAATCACAAAAAGACATGAACATCCACCTGTAAGAAGAGTGTCAGATAAGCAGTGTGACTGCTGAGTTATTCATACGCAGAGTCACGTTGAGGAGTGAAAGTGTGATGTCCCCCGTGAGCAGCATCAGTAGTTACATCTGGGAAAGAGAGGAGAGGCAACAAGAGGTGAAAATACAGCGTGGCTCATTCAGACGACAAAAGGGGGACAGACCATGGGCGTTATTTCAGCTCTCCTCTGACACTACTCTAATTTAATGAGGCACACTGTGAGTGCTCGGGTGAATCTTGTTCTCGCTTTGTCTGGAGCAAGGTCAATCTGCAAACACAAGGGCGCGCAGAGGAAACAACAACAAAACAAAAGCCGGGCTTCGTAAAGAAAAAAAAAAAAAAGAAGAGAAAAAAAAAGCCAGATTACAAACCACCAACAGTGCAAACAAGAAAAGCTGTGCTGGCAGCCCAGAATATCCCAATAATTAAACTGTAATAGCAGACACACTGTAAACAACGTTTGCTGTGCAGAGAGAGGTAATAGCATTTTACTGAGGAGGCTACTCGGCCAGATTATTAAACAGCGTTGCTAACCTCCCCTGATGTGCTAAAGCGCGACGCTGCAAACACCGCTATCATACTCGAAACGGCCAGGAAACAACAACAACAACAACAACAACAACAACAACAGTCCTCCAAATGAACACACACACAGACTTGGAGAGATTGTAACTCCAGCCTCTTGGCTTCACCCCATCCTTCCTCCCTCCATCTGTCTGTCACCACAGACAAGCACGCCATTCCAGGCAGCAGTCGCCTGGCAACATGGCTCAGCCTGTGAACATATTTCCCAATTCGGGTAAGATATACACTTTCAGTTACAGTTTTATTTCATTAGAACAAAGCATGTGGGTTTGTGTTTCTGCATCTCTGTCTCCAGCCACCTGCTTTTATTGGAGCCTGCCCCCGGAGTGTGTGCAGGGGGAATATTAAAAAGACGACCGCCGTTGAACGGGATATTATAACATAATTAGCAGGGGTTCCGGGCTGGCACACCACACGAAAACAGATGGCTTGCTAATTCTATTAGCGGGGCAAAAATGACCGCATAGCTTTTTAGCACTGCTGGAGCGCTGTGACCTTCAAGCCCCTGGAAGTGGCCTAACGCACAGACCCCACAAACTAATACAACATTCTTTCACTGACCCCACACGTTTCTTTATTAAAGTTGGCATAAATTGGCTGGGGCGCAGGGAATTAGAGTTTTCTTTTTTGTTGTTGCTGAGGGTTACAAAAGGATAACACCTTTGTGTTTATGTGTAACAAAAATTGATGTTAGCAAATACTCAGTGAATCTGCTCGAGGTCAAAGCACTTGCCAGTAGAATAATGAATGTCAAGTGCTGATTTTGACACAAGGTGCTGTCGCTATAGCTTAATTATTTGAACAAATGATAATTATATTAAACAGTGAGTGGAAAAACATTTAGCGTAAAAACAGCTTGGTCTGCTATATCCATGACGATATTGACTGTGCAGTTGTGTTGATAGTGATCCGGTTTGGATGACACTTTCTTCTCTCCGTTCCGTAAAACTTCAGTAATGAAAATATGGTCAACACAAAAAAATTTGTTTGGTGAATCTTCTCCGCATCACCAGGAGAATGCCACCGAGTGGTGGCAGCTCTGTTTTGGCCTGAGAGCTTCCGTCGGCTGGCCATCGTGTCACTCGTAAGTGAATCTAAGTTCTGCGTCATCTAGCACCTTTCGATGATGTGTAGAACATATACTATATGTAATTGGATTTTTTTTTTTTTAAACAGATCATTTTTCCCCCTTATTTATATAAAAGGGCAGATGAGCTGTAACCCCATGGGTCCAGCTATTTAGCATCAAAATGGGAAGTGAAATTAAAACATATTGTCATTCTGGTTCTCATTAGATTTCATCAGCTCTCGGTTCACTTTAATATCACCACAAAAGCACTAAAAACACAGCCTTGTTATCAGAGCATGAACCATTACATTGTCAAATATTAAAAATATTATCCTTTATTTTTTTCATTATAAAACCAGAAGGATCCCATTAATGTTTATGAATTTTTACTAGGACCGTCTGTAAATTGCGATCAGGCTGAGCCTGGTCAAAGCAGCTCTGCCTTTGTGTGGAATCACTACAGTGGATCCGAGACTCTAAAGCAGCTGAATGCCGTTTGACTGTCCACATCCCAACCTCTGCTCTGCCACGAATACTGAGTGGAGCTTCAGCCTCTGACTGTCATTCTCACACCCACTCACTTTTCATCTTTACCTCAGCCTCTACGTTCTCCCTCCCAGGTTTCAATATGCCATCCTTCATCCTTCATTTCTCAGAAGATTCCATTTACCTTCTCTATATATTTCACTGACACGTTTTCCAGCCCTTTCACTTTTTCTTTTGCTAATCCCCCCCTCCGTCCCCATGCTGCCCCTCTTCCTCTAAAGCAATCATCCTTCTTCCTTTCTCTCTTTATTTACATGACACCAAGGTTCTCTTAGAGCCAGATGTGGATGGCAAACGGCAGGCTTTTACAAAATGGTTCAGGTTTAATATCTTCCCCTTGCTTTTCATCACAGCCCAGGAGCTTCATAGCAGAACTAACAGTCCTCTCGTAATCGCATTGTCCTTCTGTAAATATCATGGACCCAGTCTCATCTTTATTTTATTACCACCTCTATCACTAAAGACCCCCAGTGTGGACCAATATCGTTTAGGCTTGAGGGACAGTCAACGCCAGCCTTATATCATCCACCCCTGCCCTGCACAAAATACTGCATGTGAAACACGAAGCACCTCTTAAAGACAAAGCAATGTTAAGGTTTAGCATTGCTGCTTAAATTGCATCTGCAATTCATGAAACTAATGATATTTGATTACTATTTTCAAAAAAGAAAGATGCCTATAAACTCATAAACAGGTTCGAGGTTTGTGTTCCCGCCCACCACACCCCTGACCAAAGAGCACTCCTATCAGCATCAGCTCCAAGGATGGTGCAGATCATCTCTGTTGGGTTCTTCTGAATATCTTCAACTTGAGCCTCGGTCTGGGGAGAGTTCCGCTCCTGTGGAAAACATCTTGTGTGGTTCCGGCTCCCAAGACTGCGTATCCCAGTGAGCCGAATCCCTTCAGGCCAGTAGTCTTAACCTCTCATCTGATGAAGACCATGGAGATGATCATCCTGGGACACCTCCGTCATCTGGTACACCACAACAAGATGGACCCACTGCAGTTTGCCTATCGACCAGGCATAGGTGTGAAAGACGTTGTCATCTACCAGATGTCCTTCTCACACAGAGAGCGCTGATAAAACTGTGAGGCTTTAAGGCTGCGTGTCTGATGTGGTAGTCGGCAGCACAGGAGCGCCGCAGGGTACTGTACTCTACCCCCTTCCTCTTCACCCTGTGCTCATCAGACTTCAGACACTATACAGAAATACAGCCGTGGTCGGGCGTGTATCTCAGGGAAATTATTTGGAATACAGGGAGGTCATCACCAACTTTGTGGACTTCTGTGCACTGAAACACCTCCACATCAATGCCAGCAAGACAAAGGACGTGGTGATCGACTTCAGCGGGAGACCACTTCACACTGCACCGGTGAACATCCACGGCTTGGACATTGAGGTCGTAGAGGAAGGAACACTACCGCAGGTCCTTCATCCCAGCTGGCATCAGGCTGTACAACACCAGCCTGAGTTAACAATAACTCACACCTGAGACTTGGCATCGTTTTGTTTTGTTTTTTTACAGTCAGATTGTTTTTTTTGCAGATTTTTGCAAAACTGCTTTCTTTTGCACTGCCTTATCTCGCACAAACTACTACATCATTGTCTACATTCTATAATCTTAGCAATTCTATTTGATTTACCAATTTCAGGTAACTACCATTCTCACTGTATATGCAGAATGTCTCTACTGTAGATTTCTATTTTCCTCTATATATTCTTTAGTGTTATTTTTTGTGTTTTTTCTAAGTTTTTGTGGAACTCACTTCAGTTCTCCTCATCTGACAAAAAATTAACCCATCTCTATATCAGAGTACACAGGAATAGTCAAATAGCAGCACTAACATTAATGTACACAAACATTTTTTCTCATTGAACTGCCTACATATGCACACACCTATGCACGGCCAACAACACTATCTGCATAAAAAGCAGCGCACACACGCAGCCTTTATTTCACACTTCTGCTGAACTTCCACAGAGGCTGAACAGATGTTTTGCCAACAGAGATCTGAGCCACGTCTTTTCCTCGCCACAGAGGAGGGAAAAAGGAGGAGAGAAAAGCAGGAACAAAGCAGAGAAACCCCATCAGGCTCCGTGTCAGCTGTTCTAAATAGTCCATCAGACTCACACAACTGGGCTAGCTAAGACACAATATGAACAAAACTCTTCACGCTGGAAAGGACCTGGTCCTGAGAAGTGTCTAAAAAGTGTATCCTGAAGGCCTTCGTTACAATCAACCAGCACAATTTCTTCTCCCCACTGCTTCTGGTGTATAGTGGATATCACAGATTCTCTGTCAGCATGTGCAACTCACCGACTGATGCAGCAGCGATTCAAACATATTGTTGTTTATTCCCATGATGTTTTATGGCTCCAAAAAAAAAAAAGAGATACTAAATAATTCTAGCAATAACGCCAAAATTGTTCAACTTGAATTGCAATTATACACACTAATTTAGAAGCAGTGAAGCACCTTTGGATACCATGTGAGGCATCACGCTCACACTCATTAGCTGGAGCGACAGCACAATGATGACTATTATCCCCATCATTGCATGTGTACCTTTGTGCAGCTACTGTAATCTAATCAATTATTTCTTCTCTTTGGATCCCATGTGGTTCATTAACGCAGCAGACATCAAGTTGTGTCACTCACAAAAACTAAAAAACTAATCACGGACCATGCAAGCACAGAGAGGAAAGTTCTAATAAACACACACATTCCCACATTCAGGAATTAAGACTCGTGAATGGAGTCTTAATTCAAATATTGAAGAGCCTGCAGTGTTTTAAAGGAGTGACGGCTTTTCTATTGTTTTCATATTTTGCCGCCTATGTGGTAATGATTCTCCATATTGCCTGGCTTATTGTTAAAATTGCTTTTCATATAAAGTTTATTTATCTGTGTCTTACCCTGAATGTACTTAGATCAGAGAAAGAAAAACATGCATCCATACAGTCACTTCAGTATGTAACAGAAACCACCCACAACATCCCACTCGTGTTGAGGCTGGTTGTTGATTATAATTTAATTTTCATAATCTTCTCTTCATCATAAACCTGAGGTGAAGAAATAATTATAATTATAGAGGCCAGGGGACCTTGATGTAGAGTATTATAAGGAGATTTGCAGGAGGAAGTGAGCGACTGACGCTGTCATGCTTAGATGCATAAAGTAAAGTTCACGGAGGCAGTCGGGGTCAGTAACTGGCAGAGAGCTATATGTATTTATCCCACGGAAAAATAATCCCAGGTCGAGAGAGGGAATGAGTGAAAAACATAGACAGACAAACTTGCAAAGCCTTACAAGTAAAGATAATTCTCAAGTGCAGTGGGGGACGAGGGGGGGCGGATTGGCAGATTGAGGAGAGGCAAAAATCCTTTGCATTTTAATGAAAACTTTGAATTGAACGTAAATAAAGGAAGGAATACAGCCGTACATAAACAAAAAAACAAGCAAAACAGCATCAGCTTTGGGGGTTTTGATGGAATTTTTAACCAGGCTGGTGTATGTGTGTGTGTGTGTGTGTGTGTGTGTGCGCGCGCGCGTGCGCGCGCGCACACACACACACGGGTCACACACACGGGTCTGCTGCGGGTCTGCTTTGCTGTCGTGATGAAGAGGACTAACGAGACTAACACACAAGCTCACCTCACTTCAAAGTGTGAGGAGAATGTGCGATGGCTACAGCTTGGACCCATCAGCCCACCTGAGCGATCAGAGACTTCTGTGGAAGAGGGCAATTGGCTGTTTGAAGAATTCATGAGGTCCTGACAGAAACGTCCCCAAAGCAGCGCCTGTTTCCCAGTGTCAGCTGGACAGAGATATTTTACAACTAATGAAGGGTAATAGCCAAAATGATGGAGCGACATTCCTCACAGTGACCTTTCAAGTATACACAGGTGTGTGTGTGTGTTGAGGGAACAGCATGTTTAGAAAAAATAGGATAGAGCAAAGCTTCTTGACTTGAAGGACGAGTGACCTCATACATCATGCTGGCATTCCTGTGCACGCTGGTGAAATGAGGGATTTTTTTATCCCGCTCCCTTCTCCTCCTCACATCTGAGTGCGCGCACTCTCACACACGCATGCCGCACAGTGGCGAGGACCCTCGCTGTTGTAATGCATCCACGCTGAATGTGATACCAGTGTTTCATTTAAACTTCAAAATATGTGAACCTCACCTCATAAGAAAAAAATAAATAAGTGATTAAGGTGACATAAGGCTAAGTATTGATGTGGCACTAATGAGTCAACAGCCATCTGTAACTGAATCAATGTAACTGACATACAAATACTGAGCTGAGATGACATTAACGAAGAACAACATTTTTTCTCATGTCTTGTCTAGTTCGTGCCCGATTAGGTGAGTGCATTTCTTAAAAGTATAGTTGTCACAGTTCTAAGCACGTGTCACTGTTTTTAGTTTACGTCAAAATATGGTAAAAAGGTTCATCATCAGATAATTTTAAGCATTTAAACTCCTTTTCTCTGTCTGAAAAAATACCAGCTAGCACAGTGAGACACACTGACATATAAGTTATATATAGGTTTAATGTAAGCCATAACAATCGTGTCAACTGACTGTCTGCATTTTTCAAAAGAAAAGAAAAGAAAAATGATCTAAACTCGAACTGAACCTAAAACCAGATGCATCCAGACAGGTATACCGTACTGTACATCCTTAAACCTCAGCAGGTTAAACTACTGCGGGTCTCTGTCTGTTTCCATGACACTGCCAACCTCCTGCACTCACCCTGACTATTAATCAACACACACACACACACACTATAAACAAGATCTACTGTATAGTTCAGTGGACCTGTAGCTAAATATACACAGATGAATCCGCTCCTTCTGTCTCTGCTGAGGCGCTATGTGCAGCGCGGCTATCTGTCAGTAATCTGGAGACGTAGGAGGACGCTCAGCAGGACCTCATCTGAGCAAAAACTTGCTGATTAGCACCGGAATTATCCAATTAACAGAAATGATTTCACAGGCTACAGCATACAAATGAGTCACTTACAAAAAGTTTTATCTGATACAACTGCGAAACTTATTAGACCATTTAATTGTGAGATTAAAACGGCCTAATTTGACAAACCAGCGCTAATCACAAACGACAACAGGACAGCCTTGAGGACCGAGTGCCGACTGCAGCCTTGTGTTTATTTATATATTTTTTTCGAAAGAAGCGCCTGTAGGCGTGCGAGGGAATGACAGCACAGCTGAAACTGCGACGAGGAAGAGAGCGAACGGCACAACATTTAGCGAAGTGTTTTAGGGGAAGGGGAAAAGTAGAGCAGGAAAGTGTGTGTGCGTGCGTGTGTGCGTGTGTGTTCGGTGGGCCAGGTCAGAGCTGAGCGTGAAGGCGATCACAATAAAAGCTCGCTGAAGCAGACACACATGCTCAAAACAACGCAAGACACCAGAGATGATAGCGGTGGAAGAAGCGGACTGTGATTAATCAGTGACAGCTAACCACTAATTACAACCCCCAATCAATTACCTCAACGCTCATTATCTAGTCAACACACCACCTGGAGAGCACTAATGTGCTTTACTTGCTGTGGGCAGAATCAGACTATACACTTGTCTTGGGAAAGCACTGACACTGAACTGGAAGTGTGAGATTTACTCAAGAAGAAAATGTGACTGGTGTGTAGTTGTCGTGCGTTACTGTCTGGGTTTCCAAAGATGCATGCGTGAGCAAAGCAGCACGTGAATAATCCCCTACACGTATTAATGCACTGTGTTTTATACAAGGTGTGAATATGCAAACATGAGTGGGAAGGAGAAAATATCTCAGTGTCTAGAAGCCTCCAGCTTTCGCTTTACGTTGCGAGCGAGACTAAAGATTAAAGCTTCTCTCCCAGCACTTCTCTAAGAGAGCACAACCCAATTACACCTCGCCAGACCTGCACTTTAAACCGTTAAGGAAAGAAAGACAGGAACGGAGGAAAGAGAAAGGGAAAAATACAAAGATGAGGGAGGCTACACGGGGACGGACGGCTCGGTTGCGGGGGGGAAAGGTAGCCGACTGCGGAGGGGGAAAGGACGCTGAAGGAGAGACCGGCTCGAAGGAGGGGTGAGAGCGGGAGGGTGAGAGAACGGCAGCGTTAGAGGGATGAGTGCAATGCAAAGGAAGGTGTTAAGAACAGAAAGCGAGGGGGGAAATTGGATTGAGAATATCAGAGGCGAGAGGGAAGCAATGTCAGACATCTCCTCGGGGGATCTGCTCGGTTGAAAGCTGCAACTCAAAGCGGCAGAAAGAGTTAACGGTTTGAAACTTAACAACCTCAAAAGACATGAATCATGCAACATGACGTCAAGGAGCGGAGACAGTACGATCAAGTTTCACAACCCAACTGGTCTGTGATGCTTTAAATCACAGCACGGCACAGCAAAAAAAAAAAAAAAACACAGACACAAAAGGTCTAATGTCCAATTTGCCCACGCTAGGGGTATGGCTCTACAGATGGCAGTGTCGGTCTGTATCTTTACTGGACGGGTGGCCTTGAAGTTTTGTGCAGATGTCCAGCGCTCAGAGGATGAAAAGCTCCGGTGATCCCCTGACTTTTTCTCTCGTGCCACCAGCAGCTCAAATGTCGATTTGTCAAATGCTAAATGAACATGGGAAACATCTCAAATGCAAGACTAGCGCGGCAGAGCTTTGCATGCTCACATTAGCATATGGCCCAACACGCTGCTGTGAAAGCCTGAAATGGTTGCATCACTCTTTAACCAAAGATTCGTTGACATTTTTATGCGCTAAGCCGTCAAACTCTAAAGTTGTGCGGCGCGGTTTTAGAGGACATACCAAACAGAGTTAGTGATTTTAACAGCTCGTAGCAGCTCCACGTCTATGTGACGCTGAGGGACTAGTTTTATTTATCCATTTAAAATTAGTTACTAGAGGAGGGAGTTTAAATGTTTTACAGTCAATGACAGTCATATCAACTTGTAACTACCATCAGCTCTTGTTTACCAGCATTCTTTGCAGGACCTTTCACATCTTTAGTGTTCGAGAAATTGCAATGACAAAATGTTTATTCACTCCAGACTGTGATTTGTGAAAGACGTTGTCTTGTTAAATTTTTCTTATTAGATTGCTTTTCAGTTTGTAGCAATGCGATCATCCTGTTACTTAATTTTTCCTTTTTTTTTTCTCTTTTATACGGGTAGAAATGTGGTCAAAAGTACACCCCAAATTATTTCTAATAATGCAGTTGGAGGATATAATTTGCATGAGGGAATCCAATTTTTCTTGAATAGGAAAAAAAAATTGCCTGCTATTAAGGCTGTATTAGTCGTCTCTTCAGCTGAAAAAAAAATACAGCTGAATAAAACAAGTTCATTCAGTGCCCCCTGCTTGTCAAAACACAGTCTGGAGTAATGAAAAAAAAAATAAAAATTGCTTAGAGAAGTGGAGGTCAAGGTAGGTAAGGCTGAATGACGATACTTACGAAGTGAATGAGCATTAATCAAAAAAAAAAAGAAAAAAAAAGCAATAATAAAATATTCAGATATGGAGAATAGCTGTTCCCAGCTGCTATGATAGAATTTGTGTTGCCTGAGACCACTGCTGTCACAGTTACCTTGAAAAAGTAATCCCATTACTGATTACGCCTTTAAAAAGTAACTTTTTAAAGATGGTAAATGTTACTTTACTGATGACTTGATTTTAAAAGTAGCTAAGTTAGATTACAAACTACCTTATTAGTTACATGCAGCAGCTGCCAACACCCCACCAAAATAAAATACTTTGATCAAAAATGCAGCTTTTCCTCTGCAACATACTGCCCGACCAACTTTCCCCAACTTACTGGTCTTGCTCTAAAGTCTTGACTTAGAGACCCCCCACCCCCACACAGGGGAGGTGAACCTCTGACCCTTCAGCCTCCAAACTGCACATCTAACCACTACTCCAATAGTGGGATTTCCAGCTCGAAAACGCTCATTTCTCTCCTCCCTCCATTGTTGTTTACGTTTGTGTCTATGCACAGTATTACCATTGACTCTATATACATTGGGCATTACCAAGCAACCTCCAGGTCTGAGCAATGAAGACCATGTGGAAGCGCAAAACACTGCAGTGTTTGGCTGGTTCCAAAAGGAAGCAAATCCCCATAGACCCACATGTTCTATACATCAATATTAAACATGTTACCAGCCTGGTTCAATAAATGTTTTTTTATCTCAATGGTTTATTTCACTGTTCATGACAACTGTATGGTGGTGAATTATTATTATTATTTTTAACTCATTTGTTTATTTTTTATTAAGGTTAAAAATTCTGCATAATTAAGGGTGTTCACGCTTTCAGTGACCGCTCGGCAGTAGCCTGAGCTAAGAGGTAGAGGACATTGATACATATCTATGGGTAGAGGAGGAGTTGAGTGGGTGGGTGTCAACACCGAACACGACCCCCACGTCCATATTTGGAGTATCCACGTGTGGGTGGAGTAAAGCTCATCGAACATGGCGACCGCGAGCTCCACCCACTTTGGGCTTCATTTTCAAAGTTCACAAGTCAGTGGGTGTTACATGTGAAAATGTGACTTATGTGACATCACTCCTCAAGGCACAAGAAAAAAACTAAAATATAAAATAGGAAAAATAGTAATGCACAGTAACTTGGAGAAGTACTTTAATCTGATTGCTGGTTTGGAAATAATATGCGTTAGATTACGTGTTAGTGGAAAAAAGTAGTCAGATTAGCATCTGACTAGCATCACTGCCTGAGACTATAACTAGTGCCAGAGTCTTATGTAGGCGGACCATAATCCTGCAGCATGTTGCAGACTGACTAGACAAGCGAAATCTTACAAAGACACCCAGCCTCAGAGTTAAAGTTCCCCTCTAGAAATGACAGATACCTCCTCTTCACGTTTTTCCTAACAGTCTCCCAAAATGCTGAGAGTAATTATACAGTGGATGTTTGTACCAGTCAAAGAGTTTGATGCAACAAACAGACTGGGAAGTGTGAGGAAGAGAGATGAAACAGGAGAGAGATTAAAAGAGTGTATGTCTGCTCTCTCCCATCTATACCTCTTTTTGGTAGCAGATACTCAGAGCGAGCAGAGTTTATCAGGTCTGCCGTAGAAGACTGATGATGTGGGTTTTTGGAAGCCAGTACCAATTCATCCCAAATGTTGCAAGCTTGCTTCCTTGTGAATCTTGTTCTTGGCAGGAAGTAACATCATCTGGACGAACATCCGGACCCCCGAGGACACAGAGGAGGTTTTTTTAACACCTGGTCAGATAATTTGCTCCGTGGTAAGGTTGATTTTTCACATATTTGCTGTTCAGAAGAGGAAGAAGGAAATGAACACCTGCTCACGACGATGATGATTCAAATGTCAGATTCCTGACTATTGAAACTAAAACAATGAGCTGAAAAACACTTCAACAAGCAAGTAAGATTAAAACAATATTGCTATTTGCCCTTTGGGCCAGTATTTCAGGGCTTTTAGTGTAACTGAAGGTATCTGAGTGTTCCATGCACCATCAACCAGTTTATGTTCAAAATGTTTAAAATAACAACACTTTGTTTAATGCATTTTCTTATCACACAGTAGCTAGTTAGCTTGCTAATTGATGGGGTATGACAAGGCGTTTCCAATCATTTGCTCTTGATGTGGACTGTTTGCCTGTGTGCAAACAAACCTGCTCAAATGTGAAGATTCCAGTTTATGCAAATGTCCGCTTACAGTGCAAGATTATCTACATTTATATAAAGATAAATGAATGTGGAAGAAAACGTCTTCCTCAGCTGCCTCGCCCCCTCCGCCTGTTTTGTTCTCTGCACTCGTGTAGCCAAAGTGCTTTTGGGTTTGATCACAGCTTTCAGGCTGAGAAAGAACTGGCCGCGGGTCTGTTGGCTGAAAACACCACCAAGACTCTCCACAAAGTCCAAGCGTGATGTTCTTTTTGTATGAAACATGTTTTCAAATCAAATGCGATCCACGCAGTATTGATCGCGTGGGAGGGAGATCATATGTTGTAAACCCGTATATGAGCATGGGCATGAATGAAGATCTCCTCTCCTCCCTTCATTCCAGTGGCAGGCGAGGTAAAAGGCTAAATAAATAAGACATGGCTGCGGAGGTCGCCGAGCCGTGACCTTTCGGCCCATTTGCTCCGGGAGCGCAGGAGTGCAGCCTCAGCTAGCCGCTCCCCTGAACTCCGGAGGGCAAATTTTAATCAGCGCTGTGCCAATGGTCGAGGCAGTGCATCATGCTTAACGAGGCTAAAAGAGGGCTCTCATTTACCCATGCGCAGGTAATAAATGGACCACAGTGCTCATAAGGCAACCATGTTTCCCCTTTTCCTGTGATGTCCTTCAGCATCTCTCCTCGCTCAGCCTCTTAGTACAGACGTCATCCTGCCTCACAGATTTTCTCTGTCAGAGCTCACACTGTTATTTTTTTCCCCTCTAATGTTTACTCTTAACTCTCGGGCGCAGTTTTTCTTTTATTTTGTGCACAGCAATTCCAGTGTTACTGCAAACATTTATCTGCACAAAGCCTCTATCAGTTGGTCATATATTTGTTTTACGTGGAGTTTTTTAGGCTATTGGGTACACCTCCTCAATCTATTGCCATCCAAGACCACTGCCCTGCTCCAAATCCTACCTCTAATCCAAACCTTTTTTCGGTGCTCACCAGTTACCTCACAGACCTGCAAGCATGGCAAAGACTTCCTCTTCTTCCTATTTATTGTTTTCCTTGTCTATTATTTTTTACACTTACTGTGTGAAAGGCAAATGGTTCCTCAGAGACATTAAAGCTCGACTCTACTTAGGCCCCCATTTATTTCTCATCCGTCCCTCCTCCCATTATGCCGTATATCCTCTGCCCTATTTTGACAGGATTAATACTCAAGTGGGAAATGGGTAATAAAATATTTCCCCTGCTACTTAGTAACTGAGCTAATAATTCCGGATGGAAGTTGAACCGTTGGTAAAGAGTACACAAGGTAAATTTAGAAAAGGGTATTTAGCAGGAAAAATATACGACCCAATTCACAGCAAGATTTTAGACAATTAGGTTTGGATAATAATTGTGGATGTCAATTACTGAGCTATGAGTTGTGTGTCCTGTGGCCTTAATGCCGTGCAGCCGTACCCGAAACCTGCCTCTTTGTCCTGATGAGTTCAACTCCATCACTCCTTGGCTCCACAGGTCTCATTACAGCCAGGCCAGCGGGGGAACGTTCTAATAAACAGATGAAGATGACACTCACACAGCCTCTGCATATACACACGCAACCTTGAAAAAGATTACACCAGGGGACGAGTACAAAATAAAAACCTTTCACTTGATTATTTCAGGTGAAATAAATAACAAACCCTCAGACACACTCTGGCTGCACCGGAGAAAAATAGCCACACAACACAGCATCCGCCATGCGCGCGCGAGCGAACGCGAGGCTACAGACGATGGCGCCCCTTATCGGGGGGGTTAAAAAAAAAAAGAACACACGGGCACAAATACGAACGGACCCTAGAATAATGAAACATGTACACCCATGCACCTTCCTCTGTTGCACTGTGCACAATAAGTCTTGCTTCATTAAAGCCAAATCTCATCCACTATCAGTTTACAACCACAGAAGTCGTTTGAACCGCCGGGGAAATACAATTCCATTCCGTTTCGGGGTTATCTTAATATATGAGCTTGTCTCCGCCACATTGGTCTGCGGTTATGAGCCAGGCAAACACCCACAACACTGCAATATTGCACAGGCACATTTACAGGACGGATTGGAGCACACAAAGCAATTAGCGGCTCATATATATATATATGTGTATGTGTGTGTGTGTGTGTGTGTGTGTGTAATTGTGTCCATGTGTGACTCAGCTCCCTTATCGACTCCTTCTTTTTTTTTCCTTTCGCTCTTTAATTTCTACATCCAGTGTTATTAGCAAACAGTTAATTGTAGACTGTGGTTTGTTTGTTCATGCCCTTCCTCTAATCCTGAAGACGATCTCTTAGAGTGGCGGATTCCTACTAAAATGGCAGCTAGTAACATTCCCAAGGTGGTGCAGCATCAAGGAGAACGAGCACCACTGCACCGCTGCCGCACTGCCAGAATAAATAGCTTTATGAGATTTAGCCCGCTAAGATATGATGAAGAAGGAGACACAAGACAAATGGTGTGCAAAGAAGACAAATCTCTCAACGCTGTCAATGTCTGAGGTGCTGTGGTCATCCATCCTCCATCGCTCCTTCATTCACTATCTGTCTGGCCCTATCCCACCTGTATGACACCCGATCACTCTTCATCCCTGTATCCATCTATTACCTCTGTCACCTCATCCTTCCATTTCTCTGCCCCAAGGCCTGAGCTCCCCTCGCCTGTCACGGATGATACTATCCGAGTGGATTACTTGGGATATCATGTGGGATATATGGTCAAATATCTCCTCACAAAGGTTATAATATACTTAATAATGAGGCTGTCTGGGGCAGTGTCGTTCTGGTAACTCCACGCGATGGCTGGATCTCACTTTCTTACTAGGTCACAGTCTAAAACAGGTTTATACTTTGTAAATAACAACTTTATTGATGAATATTTAAAGATGAATAAGGGATCCTTCAGATACAGGGGATTTGCACGATTTTCCCAACAAATAAATCCTCACACTGACCACTATACAAATTGAAGACATGGTTGTCAGGCAAAGAGGTGACGGGTATGTAACAGCTACGTAAGCCTCAATGGTGTCTTTATTAATTCTTCATTACTGATCTACAAGGCTACCACTGCTGAAGAAATCCTCATTAAATGTTGAGCAGCTACCTACATAATCACTCAACACTTTAAGCTGCTATAATCTGTATTTCCTTTAAACAGAGCCGTTTTGTGTCTTTAAGCTCCATTTTTTTTTCTCCTTCTCATCCTAAAACTTCACAGTTCTGAAGGACTTTCATCACTCTCATTAACCTTGTTTCTGGGGGAGCAGGTAGCAATTTTTAATGAGGCAAAGAACACATTAAACACTAGAGCCGCACCGAAGACACAAACACGTTCCGTGCTCTTTAATTCTTCACATTCTCCTGTCGTCAACAGGTGAAATAAATTAAAAGCGGTCTCCCTGAGACACTTAAGAGCCAAAATGACAAGAGCAGAAGAGAATTTACACCTACCGAATTAGCTGTAAGGTCGAGACTATAGTTTAGATGTGAATGCTGATGACATGGGTTTACATCGTCTTGTCCCAGTAGATTCCTTCCAGGCGTACCTGTACGGAATCCATTGTGCTACTAGCAGAGACCTATGGTGGACAACCTGCAGGAAAACAGTCGGTAAACAAAATAGTCTTTATGTGGCTTTCTTGACTTGTAGAATCTTTTCCTGTTAAACTGACAGATATCATATGACAAAGGTCATATTTATGACCATAAGACAACTGGAATAAAAACTGTCTCCTGCTATTGACTGCCACACAATTTGTTTTCTCCAATAAGTAATGGTGATTGTCCCTTAGAAGGAGCTGCATTTGAAAATAATAAATTAAATAACGTCGACTATTCAAGTGAAATTACTACCACGTGTAGTCGGTGTTCCTAGAGATTGTTAAGTTGGTGAAGAATGAACAGACTTCACAAAAAAAAAAACAACCCACTACCTCCATCCTCCCTTCCTCCCTCCCGAGCCCCCTTCCTCCCTCCCTCCCTCCTCCCTCCTGTCCTTCCTCCTCTCCTTCCAGGCAGTGCGGACCAGCAGGCATCAGTCTCAGCCTGGCTCTTCTTCCTCTTTAGTGGTGGCAGGCTGACACAGATGCAGAACTTGTCACAGGCATTCACAGCATTGACCTGCCACGCCTCGCTCTCCTTTCCCCCATAAAAGGAGGAGTGAATGATGGGGAGTCGAGACGGAGGGAGGGAGTGACAGACTCGTACAGCATGCATAACAACCGACTACGCCTCTCCACATGCTTCCCTCCATCTATCTCCCCCTGACTGTCTCATCTAAGGCCAATGGAGACGCACACACACACAAACACGCACGCACGCACGCACATCTTTACAAAGACACAGAAGGTTGGCTGCAAGCTGTTACCCAAGCTGACTATCAAAGCAAGGAAAAAAAATCACACCCTGATGCCTCAAAACTCCAGCTCACATGAAGAAGGTCACACTGACAGGCCGGCTCCAGTTAACAAAACCTCCTCCCATGTCAGGGACATTCCCAAAAAAGAGGAGTGCTGACGTGCACGCATGCTCTGGGAGGAACACATGCCTGCCGTGTTTCGATCTGACACACATGCACACACACACACACACACCTTGACCTTTACGGGCAGAATTCCTAACTCGGAAATATTGGTAGGGAGGCTTATTTTGAGGGTTTATGGGAATTATAAAGCGTAAATCCATTTCTCCCTGTTGGCCTTCAGCGTGATTCTATAGTCCGATATACATGCATCTCACTCCTGTATGTATCTGGGGCAGATATCAGAGGGGATGAAGGGGAAGAGGAAATATCGAGGAACACAAAGCGCTGGTAGATACAAAGAAATCCTTCCAGTGGCTAGAAAAGGCCAGTCTGAAGGAAAGCACAGAGGCTCTGCCGTGGCAGACACCTGCCTTGTTCCTCTGTCTGCTGCCACGACCAGACAGGATGAGCAAAGATGCCCCTGAGCTCAAATCGTGGAGTGTGTGATGCAACCGGAGAGGCACAGTGGCTGAGGCCAACGTCTGAATGACTCTTCATGTATTTATCAACAACTACAAATGTGCAGACATTTTGTAATAAATGCGAGTCAATATGATGTGACGATGTTTTAGAATCCAACTGCACTGTCCATCAAAATGGACAGCTGTCTTTGGACCATCTGGCAGCTCATTAAATTACACACGGCACGCAACAACACACTAACAGTCTGAGTAAAAACACACAAAAAAGAAACAAGGAGAAGGACGGAGCAATGCACATGATGATGAAGTTGTCTTTGTGACTTTGTGTTCATTTAGGTGTACAGTAGACTGATGAGTGGCTCATTGAGCATCCACTGATTATCAGTGAGTCACTAAAACTGTACATTAAAAAACCAGGAACACACAATTGCTACTGATATTACCTAAATCAACAATGTTTTGGTGACTATTATCCACGTTCACATCTTACTGCTACTCTTGAAATGTGGGTTAAGGAAGATGATGTACAATACGTTTTGCTTTGACTGGTCTCTATGACAGTATTATTACTTCTTCATTAATGAACTTCAATATCCAGGTTCATGAACAGCTGCACTCAAAAAAAATAACTTGTTTGTGGAATGCAATAAAATTATGGAAATAATTTCCACCTAAATAAAATGCTTTAATTTAGCAATAAACTGTTTTGTTGAGTGACCTAAATATAAATATGTTGGATCAACATGATGTACTTGCATTACTGTAAGATTACTTAATTACTAGGATTATGTCCAACTAGATTTGTTACGGTAAATGTAACATACTAACATAATTTTGTTGGGCCATTTGAACTTATATGATATGAGTTAATTTAATAGCCACTGTGACCTCATTGTTCCTTTCCCTTACTTCTAAAAGCAGGATCCCTCTCATCTTTTCAAGTGTCTCTGCAGGTAGGTAGGTAGGTAGGTAGGTAGGTAGGTGGGGCAGTAATTTACTTTGGCTCTTCTGGGCTTCAGTTCAACCTCTGGACATTCATGAGCCTCCTGTAGGTAGGTAGCAAGTTTGTACTTTTTTTAAAATTATATTATTATTATTTTTATTACTATTTTTAGCCTTAGCCTTTATTATTTAGCCTTTATTTAATTGAAAGGATTGGGGAGAGAGAGAGAGAGGGAAAGAGGGGGACATGGAAGTGCAGGATTTGGACTGGGGCCCACTTCACCTTCAACTGATATAAAGAGGGGCAGTCACCTACTGCTCTGGAGTTGTAAGCGGAAGTGATTTGCAATCTTAACCCATTAGAAATATGTTGTCTTAACAAAAATTTGTTTAGTTAATTTTAAATTGTTGCATTTTATGCTAAAACTACATGATTTAGAACTGTTCAACCACAAACCATGATTTTATATAATATGAGCTACATGTTAGACTTAGGTTGAGGTAACAGACACCCAGTTTGCTTTTGAGCTTTTGAGTGTGTTTGGTTCATGTCTCTCTCTTCAAGTCTGTAATCTCATAATGTATTTAATCTCATAAAAGTATATAATGATCCAAAATAACAAACAGCTCAACTGTTAATTACACTGCTAATATGCATGTAGCTAACAAATACAAAAAATGTAACTGAGCCATCAGTTCTACTAACATGTGCTCTGTTTTGTATCACAAATAATGGCCTTCTTTGTGTTTGATGAACCCCAGGACAATATCCCCAAAGATTTGTAGCCAGGGCTGGCTGTTTGATGAGGACTGATTTGCAGGGCTCAGGGATGAGCTTCCTTAAAGCCCGCTGGGCCTGAGCTTTGGTCAACACAAAGAAATCCTTGTTAAAATACTGTCCAGGAGAAAGGTCCAACTCTCTCTGAAGTGATTACAACCTATCCGTTCCCTAAGCAAGGCTACAGAGACTAAGTCAAACAGGCCTGCCACCATAAGTGAGAGCTGAGTCTACATACTACACAGCTGGGTATGAGCCCCTGTGATCAGACAAGGTCGACAGCATGTGCACAGGGGATTGAACTTTTAGCACAAGAGGATTAAGCTCCAAACTGAATTGTATTACTCAGACACAGTGATCTGGCTCCAAGCTGCAAGAAGCTGTGCATTAATGAGTTGGTAACTAGTGGATGTGGCCAAATTGCATAATGGGCCTGTTGAGATCTTGCACTAAGGACTGATCTGGGCTCTCTGATCGCAAGTGACCAGCTTTAGGTACGCGTGTTCAGACCCGGCGTTAACATGCGTCTCTAGATCCGATCAGTTTCACGGTCTGTGTGCAAATAAACTCCAACTTCATCTGGAACGCAGTACAATATTTTAACAGCAGCTGTCTCTAATGAATCTCTACCGCTGCTCCAGAACCAAGAGCAGTATTATGTGTGTGTGTCGTGACTTTGGCACACACGTCAAGTTATTAGTTATTGATCGCTATCCTGACGTTAGCATAACTCCAACCCTAAAAGTTTCTCTGCACCGTAATCTCTGGTAATAAAGGTACAGTAAACAAAGACACTGGTGATTGAGGAAATACGTAACTTAAACACTTAGTTGACAGCTACAAGGACAGAATATTTTAAAAGGCTACTCATATAATACATAACCTCATAATAATACACGGACATCACTTAGCTGTGACTTTTCCTTTTCAAGCCATCATTTATAATAGCGGCTGTGCTTTTTTGAAGCAGGAGCGCCTCTGTTGAGTATAAGCGGTCTTTAGTACGACCCAGGACGCTACCAAAAGAATGCGGACACACAAGACCCAAACCAGCTCCAAATGTGTCCAAATGCAGTCAGAGATCGGATCTCTGAAACGCAATGTCAATGTCTCCTGGGATCGTTCACACCTGTATGAAAATATCAAGGACAAAAAAGACACATGCCTGAGAAAATTCAAACCAGATGTATTTTACAGATTTAGAGGGCAAGACATCAGTCAGAGAATACGCTAAAGGTGAAGGTGTAAAGTTTTATTTTCTGAAGGAAGGCAGACACTGCTGTTTCATGATTTTTCTATTTTGTGCTAACGCTGTTGATCAATCATTTGATTACACAAATATTGTTACCGTTCATCACACTGCACGTCATACGGATCTGGCAGAAATTCATCCCAACTCTGAAATGAACCAAAGACAAATAGTTTAGGGCTACAACTGGCCCCAATTCATACAGGTTCCTCCTGGCCTGTACATAAAAACTGGTCAGATTCAAACCTTCCATACCACAGAAACGTTTGTGCCCTAGAAAACGATGCCAATACTATTTAAATCATCAACAATGGTTTTCTTCCCGGTTGGCTGATCCTCGTCTCTTGTCCTGTAATAAGCACAGTTTGGGCTTTAACACTGTACAAGACAATATGCCTGAAAATGACATTTTCAGTGACTTAGCATTGACTTTTCACTTTGAAGCCAGAAGATCAGTCCTTTACGTGAGTGACCTGCAGAATAAAGTCCCAGCCTTTCAAAATCATGATCAGAGGACACTGAATGTGCAAGGCTTTGGGCTCGCGATCCATAAATACTCAGGTTCAGATCTCATAAAGGTAAGAGAATCCAAACCTACAGAAATGTCTGGTACCTCCTCTATGGCATGAGTCCTGTCATCCATTGTTTTGCCCAGCTGGGTAGCTCCCCTCACTATGTCTACCCAAGCCCTGAGTGTCAGTGTCGGGCATCTCTGGATGCTACGGGAGCAAAAGGAGGACTGTAAGGGAGGAGCAGTGAGGTTGCTGATACAGACGGACACAGCGGGGTTTGGACAGGAGAGTCCCTCCAGATCACTAGGACTGTTTGAGCCGTTTTCTCGGGGGACCCAGGAAGGGGCACTGCGCTGAGGCCAGGGAGTGGTAGGCCTCAGCCACCAGGTGTGGGTGAGAGTTCACCATGGACTTCCAACCTGACGTCTCCATCACATCAGCTGCATGGCTGAGAGAAAGGAGTGGAAATGGAAGGGGCACAAAACAGAAGACAAGAAAAATAATATTTAGAGAGGAAAACTAGTGGACAAGCAAACACAGTACACAGAGAGAGTTTAGCAATATAAGACTCCATCTGTAGTGAAGTGCAACTCTGAGACTTTAAAGATTTGTCATACCAGATGGCAGAGCTGTTATTTACTTTACATTTTTTAAATATTTAACCCCAAACGTTAATTTAAAGATACATAACATCACATAAACAAAAGAAAACATTAGAATATCATAAAAAGTTGGGCATGTGATGAAAATGTCTGAGTCATAGTACTATTATTTCAGCAACTTATTCAGCTTAATTATATGTTAATTCCCCAGATGCAATAAATGTTACACAAATAAACTCTTTTAGCGAAATGAATTGCAAATAAAGATTTCAACACAGATTTGCTCTTTCCACTTTCCGATGGGTGCTATGATTACATGATGTCATCATCTCTCCCATACGTGAGCTTACACCAGCAGACCCTGCGGCAGTCCTCACCCTCGTGACACCCTCAGGGTGCAGGGCTGCACTATCACGCACACCGCTGTGTGGCCTTTAATGACATTTTTCATGTTTTATTGTGTGTAAATAAACAGCGTGCGTGCATCTTCACACGTGTTTATGTCCTCCTCTGCTCCTGGCACCGCAGTGTGTTTACGAGCGTGTCCGCGTGTGCGTGTGTGGTCATATGCCGCTCACACAGCAGCTCCAGACCCCCAGCCAACCTCTGACCCTATTCCCTGGAGGAAGTCAACCTCTGCTCACAGTAATGGCCAGTATGCTGAGGTTGAGGCAACAGGCCAGCGAAAGGGCACAAGGACAGAAGCCACAGCAGGAGAGGGAGGAGGGGGTATGGGCCGATGGAGAGGAGAATAAGACAGCAGCAGTGGCAAATAAATAAACAGGGAGGTGATGGAGAGCAATCAGAGACCACAGGGAGGGACAGGAGGAGGCTGTGAGAGGACGCAGAGCAGCGATGTTAAGGTAAGTTGAACTATGACCTTCCAAACGCAAAACACCACTTCTATGAACAGAAACACTACTGCCAAATAATCACTTGGTCTTAAATATTTTCACATTACTCACATTGCTTTTACACTTCCTACTTCCATTTGTTTTAAATAAATTTACTCAGGCTAAATTTAAAAAGTGGCAAAGCTCTTTTCTATAAACAACGCAGATAAAAGGGCGTCTGGGCGGCTTTGCTCTGCCACATCCCCGTTGAGGAGGAATAAATGAGACAGATATATAAAAAGGACTCCCATTGTCTCACCTAAAAGACTGTAAGCTGCTTGTAAAGACTGGTCTGGAAAGAGGTTGCGGTGTTACTGGTGGTAGGATTATTGGTTCCTCCGTGTCGCCTGTTTTCGATATTCGTCCTCCAAATTGATTTTTGTTTTGCTGCTCTTGTTGCTGTCGATTGTGTCCGCAGGAGGGTTGATAACGCTTTGCTGGCCAGGAGTCCCCTGTGGCCAATTTTCCCACAACCACAACAACGCTGTTGCAAATTAAACTGTCATAATGCCCATAACCACAATTAATGACTGGGATTAGGGGCAGAACTCTGCATTACTGAACACCTTTAGGCGCACAAGAGCTCTTAAGCACAGAACATGTAGAAGGGGGAGAGAAGAGAACGCATGTAGGAGGGAGGGAAATGGAGCCAAGGCAGGAACAAGGCCAGGAGAGGGAGTACAGAGAAGACAGAGGAATGAACAAAGGGATGGAAAATGTGTCTGGCTGTGAGACAGAGGACTCAGAAAACACAGGGAAGGTAATGAGCAATTTAGGTAGTGACTGAGAGAAAAACCTTTTGTTTCAGCTGGATCAATCACCTCTCCGCGGACATAAATAGCAGTCATTGATGCTAATAGGGCCCATCTTACCTAAACAGGCAGCCTGCAACATGATTAGCATCAGCAGCTGAGGTTTATTGCTCAATGGACCAATATGATACGGCTGCAAAATAGTGTAATGTGGGGATTGAAGTGCATTTCCCTGGGAGACAAAAATTGCACCCAGTGAAAATTAATAGCTTTTCGTTGACTTAAAGCTGAGAGTGTGAGTGGGAAAAAAAAAAAAAGTGCGCATAAGCGTGGAGGAAGATGGATAATCTCGGCGTCTCGGCCTGCGACTCACTAGTTGATGAAGTCCACGGCCTGCGTTTTGAGTTGGTCGGCGCTGTGCAGGTCGGCGAGGATCAGGATCTCCGCGGCGTTCTCCACCGACAGACCCGTGCACAGAGCGTCCTCGCACATCACCTTCAGCCTCTCCAGAGCGTACTGCCAATGACAGAGAGAGAGAGAGAGAGAGCGGAAACAGCAGGTAAACTAAATTACTTAAACAGCGCTGCCACCAACAACTGTTGCCGCACTGTGTAATGATACAGAAACACAGAATTACTCCACCGCAGCGGCAACGAGGCTTAAATTGAATAAGAGGAAAATACGGCGAAGGTGAGGAAAAGTGGCAGTTATGCAGACAGAGAAGGGAGTAGTGATGAGATAGGGATTACGCTGCGAGAGAAATTATTTTCATTGATTCGGATTACAAAATTGCTAGGTACAATAATAACCTTCTCCTGTGTTCACATGCACTTCAGAGTATATGCTAATAATGATCTAGGCATGTCGATTTAAATGAACTTTCACTTTTCATGCAAAAAAGGGAGGGAAGCAATGAAGGCTAATGTCACACCAGCTTTGAGACCGCACTTGGAGAGTTAAAAGCTAAAATTTTCTCAGTAACAATGCTGATACTGTATGTAGCCGGCGTGATACTGAGCAAATTCCCTATCTGAGTTGAGCAGGTTAGCATGTCAAAAACACAAATTCCATCTGAGGCTGATATAGAAAAGCAAGTGACAGTGCCACAGCAGATGAAAAGTCTGGAATTTAATCTAATTCATCCTGTGGGAGACGAGTCTGAACCAAAGTTCAGAGAAACCCATGCAAGCAACAAAAAGGTCAGGGAATTATCAAAGTCGCTGGCTTATATTGTCTATGGACCATGAGTATCTGCACAGGATTGTGTGCAAAACTGCCCCAAAGATATTTTACTGGAAGCATGGAGAATCTGACCCTGCAGTGGCACTGGATGAAAAATCTAAAAGCTCCAAATCTGCTAATGACAACTGAGCAAACAGAACAGATATGTTCTTCACTTAAAAGGTGGAATGATTGACAGATCAACATTCTTACACTTGGGATTTTCAAGCTAAGCACAGAGCAGCTATAGTTACAGTGACTAAGTGTTATTGTCATGCGGTATATACATGAAAGGCGGAATCTGTGCTGTTTTGAAAGAACATTTCCTTTATTCATGTGTAACTGGCTGCTCCAGTGAAAACACAACAGGATGGACCTGCTGTGAGTCGTTCGCTGGATGAAATGCCAGTGAAGCTCTTTAATTAGCAGCAAAACCCGAACAAAGAGAATGACAGGAGCTTTATTTTTCACTATAAAACTGGGTGTGATTGTACAAGTACATGGTGTGCTGAGGGATAGAGGAGCATTTGGTGCTTGTCAGGTGTATTTTTGGGTATATCATCACACGTACTGGCTTTTGCGTAAATGCTCATAGTAACAGGTGGAAATGCACGCGCACACACACACACACACACACACACACTCTCTGTACCTTGTCAGCTGCAGCCAGCAGGTCATCAGCCATCTTGTCCAGGTTGGGGGCCTTGCCTGTGTAGATGAAGCACATCATCTCTTTGAAGACATCTGGCTCCACGTCATTTATCTCCACACGGTTCTGAACGGGTGGAGAGGACACGAGAGGAGAATACACACAGGGTTTAACGGAATAAAAGGCAGGAGAAGAAAAGGACGAAAGCTTTGACAATCGTTCAAAACTATGCGCGGCACGTGAATATCCCCAAACCTACTTGAATTAAACTCACACGTGAGGGCAGGCAGCCGTGCGGTGATACATAACGAGGTCCAAGACCAAAATAATAATAATAATTATGATTAAAAAAAATAAATCTGAACATGTCTAAGCGAAACTATACTCTAGTACACTTATTTTATTCTTTTCGGCTGTTTCTTCAAAATGAATCCTGGGCAGTCAACGGCGCCTGCAGCCAGAAAAAGTGGGTTTTATCGCTCTCTGGCACCATGACAGTAACCTGAATCTTTCCCTCCGCACTGAGAGGAAGAACAAAGCAATAAACCAATTATAACCATGCTTTATCGTCACTACGGTGACCGGCGGCGCTTTAGCAGGGTCAGACCGGGTGTACCAACAGCTTAGTGCGTTTGTGTCAACTCTGACCACTCAACAGCAAGATAATCTCACTGAAAAAAAAAAATAAATAATGGAGGCAGTGTCCGAAAGCAGCTGCTCTGAGCTAACTGCACGTGGTCTGTTATAGCTCCCTTTTGCGAGAACGCGGATAACACCCACGGAGCTTCAACAGGTAAAATATACCACATGAACCCTGTATAAGAAAGCAATTAAGCTCAGAACTGTTACTGTTTAGGTTAAGTAATGGGTTTGACAGGAAAAGTGTTGAAGGAAATTAAAAATCTCCACTCTGTATGACAAAAAAACAAAAAAAAACAGGACTTCCCTTCATTATGCGAAGCAGCTTTTAACAGTGTCTCATAAACAGACAACAGTCCAGTAGTTACAGTGTCTGAGGCTCCCGTCTATTCACAGAGCAATCCTCTATTAGAGTGTCTTTTTATGAGCTCATTTGTCTCTCCTCTATAGAGCGCTGCAGAGGATTGTTAACCCATCTATCTGTTTTCTCTGAATCGTATGGGGATGTGGCCCACCATCTCTCTCTCTCTCTTTCTGATGAAGACGCCCACTTAAACAGCAATTAAGATGCATTTCCTAGCTCTGTGCTTTATAATTTCCCCATTTGAGCTGTGCGGGCATCAATATTCCGCTGACATGACGGCTAAATCACCACAGTTCAATCTCGCCGCTTCCTATCAGATGAATACTACAGACTGTGGCACAGGGACAGGCACAAGTCGTGCACACGCATACGCGTTTTTGTTTCCACCGGAGGACATTAAATTGATTTAGAGTCGTATCCCTGGGGGCTGTTTTAACCCTAACCCTAATCTAAGCTTGAATCTAACATTAAACCAAGTATTCACTTCATAAGGTAATGATATAGATAATGGAGATTTGTTTTTTGTTCAGATAAGGAAGTCAGGTTTCAGACTTTGACTGTAGAAAGAGAATTACGTCTTTATAACACGAGAACACATACACAGATCACATGAAGGAAAGTAATGATGTAAAGTTAATACAACTGATCCATATCAGCAGCTACTGCAGGGCAGATGAAAGGGAACACATACAGGTAGCTTAATTTAAGTTACTGTGAAACCATTTAAATGTTACAGCACTTGACACTGAAGTTCAATAACCTAAAATCAGCATATTTATGAGAAAATAAAGTTACTGTGGGCAAAAAACAAGGTGGCCTAATAAAGTTTTTTCTCCTCACGTTCTGTCTAAACATAATATAATACTAAAGCACACACAGCAGATTAAATGGTTTGCATATTATTGCAACCAGTCTGTTAAATATGAACCACTGCATGGCTAGTTTTTGGTGTACTTCAGTTTAGATGTGTACATTTAAATTATTGAATGGTTACATACTTCCTAAAGTTCCTAAGTGATCCCTGTCTCATAGTTGTCTGTAAGCTGTTCCAAAATGTTGTGGAGCAGCTCATACTCTCCAAGAGGAGTTCAAATTAAAGTGAATGGTGCTGCTAATAATCTAGCTTCCTCCACTTTAGACTTTCTGTCTCTGCCTTTCCTCAAAGGTCAGCACCGTCCCTGCTGTTGATTAATTGCCTAAATGTATTCACCTAAGCTGGAATCTAAATTTAAGCAGATTTACTTCTCCCGCTACGTGGAAATGAAACGATGTTTGTTGCAAAGTCGGGCCATTTTTTTGGGCTTGTGAGACCACACTCTAACAAAATGCCGCAATACACAAATGTAAAGACAGATGTGGAAGCAAGCCAATTCTGATCTCTCACTGAAATTCCATTTATTCAACAGTGAGATGATTGCATTGAAAGCAACAAAAACTGCAGAATTTCTCTCAGCATTTGTCCCATTTTGTCTGCAAGCAACAAGCAACGTGTTCAGAAAAAAATCAAGAATGAGTCAAAATTACATAAAACGCGCATTGTTGATTTAATGACACCAGATAATAGAGCTGCAGTCAACAATACATGAAGGAACATGAGCACACACTTGGATGTCTAAAAAGGGGAGCACTTCCTGATGCAACAGAAAGAAAGACTGGAATTTAGACATTTGACTTGCCACTGAGGAAACAGGTCAGCTGACTCACCTTCTTGCTCTCTTCCATCTCATGCTCAAACATGGCACTGAACACCGGCGACCGGGCTAAGACAGAGAGAGAGAGAGAGAAAAAAAAGGGAAAAAAAGGAGAGAGAGAGAAGGAGGGTTTTGTTATTCTGTGTAATGCTGAAACAGAGTGAGGTCTCTGATATCCGTTAACAGCCTGCCACGGGCCGGAGGAGAGCGAGGAGATGACTGACAGTCGTGACAGCAGCAGAAGCATCATGTGGAAAAAGTTAACTGCAGCTCCATCCTGCTGACAGACTCATGACGACCTCTCCGGTGTGTTTAGCCAGTATTCAGTGATAGACTGACTTGACTGGAGCTTATTTAAGACATTATGCTTTAATAAAGGTCTGTCTTCTTGTTTTGATAGCACGGTCACCTGCAACCACCTAACACAGGCTCTTTGAACATGGAAAGGGCTGCTCATTCTTATTTTACATTCACAGGAGCAAATGAGACAGAATGTGGAGGCAAAATGCAAAGGAGGCGCTGATTTTGTGGCAAACTTGTTTAAAGAAATGAAAATGGTGTTTTTGTAGTGAAGCTTGACCCAGATTTTATATTATGGCATTTGTAAAACAAATTTTCACAAATGTTAATATCCAGAGTTATTAAGATACTTGGCCAGTATGAAGTAAACATGGCTTTATTGTCACTAAATAAATGCAGTGATCAAAACACTGTGACCTAGTACTGAAAGCCCAGCACAGTGAGTTTTCACTCTTATTATTCCAGACATGACCCCAGCTAGTAGGTAGGTCATGTTTAATCTCCATTACAGACAGGCTCTGCTGGCTGTCTGATTCAACCACAGCACTTGAAATTACAAAAATCAGTCCCACTTCTTCTACTCGAAATCACTGCTATTCAATTCCGCCAGCTTACAATAACAACCACGTCTTGTCTTTGTAGTTCTGCTTAAGGCATCAGGACCGTGTATTTTCTTTCTTATCACTCCGGCCGTGACAGCGGTTAGTTTCGGTGCGGGCCAAAGCTGAACCTCGCAGACGGGGCTCATACTGAACTCGATTACAGGCCAGATGTTTACCAGCGGAGGGAGAATGTGTCTCTACAAAGGTTACATCTCGGCCTTTTGCTAAGAATCGCATTTCATCTACTGTTGTGGATACGCTTCGCTTTGACTATGCGCCCATGGGAGGAACACTTCCCATTATCATTTACTGATGAATGCCGTATTAGCCCGTGATTAGAATTGAATAAATGTTTAAACACATTATTAAGTATGTGTCAAAGTCAGTGGTATGCTAATTAATTTCAGTACTTAATAAGGACTTATTAACGCAGAGCTGGCTAACCATTTAATTACTCATTTGGAAACTTAGTGTCATTCATCAACACTGCCAAAGAGTATAACACTGATAATAATAGTCAAATGTGGGCAGCGTCCTTTAAGTGAAAATTTACAATGGGACATAGAGGTTATAAGGTCAGCATGTCGATGTGGTAGTAACTGAAAAATAAAAAAAATATATAAGCACTGCACGGCAGTATGGTAGACATGGTGTGGACAGAAAAGGTTTTCCTGTCAGTATCAAGGTGACAGTCTTATACTCACACTTGAATATATTTGAGTTTTCTGTCATGCTTGTTTACAATATTAGTGAAATCGACATTAAAAAAACAAACAAAAAAACGCCATATACTTCAGCTTTCTCTCAAAAGGCAATTTGTTTTGTTTACATGGGAGGCAAGGGAAGTTTTTAGACAGCTGATTTGTAAAAGACAACCTCACCAATGGTGTTTTCATTAAGCTGAAATCCACCTGACAGATGAAAGAGAAAGAGTTCTGTTTGTTTGTGAGGGTTTATCCGGGTAACATGATATCTTCAAGTACAAAAGCAAGATTTAATGTGCACACTTGACTGACGGCAGTTACCTAGACTTAAACCGTACGCCAAACGACGAAGCGGAGCACGCAGGGAGGATGTCGGTGCAAATCCCTTTGAAGCTCGGGTGCAGTCAGAGGAAGCGTTTAGTTGATACTCTTTAATGACTTGATCCTGAAGCCCGCCAGCTCAGAGAGACAGTGTATCCTAAATGTTAGCACTGACACCTAACTTAGCGCTGAGCGGCCAGGTAGGGCTCTGGGGACAAACCCACACTAAGTCTGTTTGGTGCAGCTGAATACTGGTGAGCTCATACTGCAGCAACAAAGGGACAGGGTGGGTGAGAGAGACAGAGAGGGGAAAGAGTGATGGAGAGGGTCACAGTCACGAAAAACAAAAATAAATAAATAATAATAAAAATGGAGAACAGAGAGAAAGGGGGAGGAAAAGAATTTTACACATACATGGAGAGAAAATGGAACCCAGCAGGGTTTGCGAGAACAGAAAGACATGAAGAGGTGAAGACTGACAGGAAGACAAATAACAGAGGGTACACAGAGAAAAGTCAAGAGAGGGACAGCGAGATGAGAGAGGCGAGAGAGGGGAACAGTCAAAGGAGGAAAACAAAGACGGGGAAAACATAAAAACACGAGACGACGTGAAAGTGGGAGAAAACGGAGGGAAACTAAGAAAAGGTAAGAGAGATACAGAGGAGGAAATGATGACAAAGTAAGAGACGGGAAGAGAGACTGAGTGGTATAAAGATCAGATGGCCAACGAGGAGCCAATTTGAGTTGCACTCCCTCCTCCGTTTGATCCCTCTCTGTCCGTCTCCACAGCGATTAACGGCCGGGAGAGTTGTCACGGGAACGACCAGGAGGGGAGTAACGAGGAAGAGGGACGTCATCTTGACCGAGTAGAGCGGAGAGAGAGGGAGAGAGAGGAGAAGACCCCAAACCACAGCAGCACATAATTAAAATGGCTCCTCACACACACATTTCAACAAATCCAATAATGAACAGCCCCCCCTCGTCTCCACAGAGACACACAGTTCACCAGTTCCCTCAAACTTTTCACTGTCTGGTGCTGGCTGTCATCAACGTGCCAATATCAGAGGCAAGTTTGTGGTTGTTTGCGTAAGTGGGTAAGTAACTACATTTTCAGTCAATATGGATTTCTGAATGGCAGTGAAGACACACAGGTGCTCAATGTGTTGATAGCACTCAACTTGTATGGATATTCAGTGTATTCAAATTTAACCATCCCTGTGGCAAGCAAAATTATTCATTAAAATTAAGAATTTGATGAAGTGTTTCCCCTGGAATTTCTATGAGCCACAAAGGAAAAGCCTCTGAAACAGCATTTAGACTGAAACTAAAACTCTCCAGTGAAAACTGGAATAATGACAAACTCCTCCATGAATAATTTCCACAACTCCACAGTGTGTATTAGAACTAAAGTTATTAGCACGATTATTGTGTGCCACAGACCATAGTATGTGGAAAATACTTGGAATGCACATCTTTAAGACTATAATTTAACCCTAGTTGAACTTAGTGTTACACACTTTATTTTAGCAGCTGAGGGTCAAAATGCATGTATCTTTTTTAGCTTCACTTTCCATTTTACCTGTCTGGCTGTGTCTCCTGTTTTCTCCACACACTGTCTTATGGTCGTGGGACAGAACATTTAGACGGCCTTGCAGCATTGACAGACTCATTGGCAGTGCATGACTGCCCATTTCACCAAATGTTACTAGTAATCTTACACCAGCTACTAGCTACCATGTCTCAGATCATATGCAAGCGGGAGTCTCCATGGTTACGGCCAGTGAGTGGCAAAAAGTGACAGTTGAACATGGAGATTAGCGGCATTAATTTGAATCATAGGCTTTAATACCATCTAAATTGTAAAATTAATTTAAAAAATGCGAAGAGTTGTTGTGCGACTGACTGTACCAACAAATTTGAAAAGCAGTCAGAGATACATTTTTACAGATGTCTCCGACTGCCAAAGAAAAGAGAAGTAAACGGATCGCTGCATTAGAAGAAATAACTAGAATATAGGCCCAGAAACTTGGTGTTGTGGTTCATATTTAGTGTCAGGTTATATTAATTTATGCTGTATTTTTTGGTGAAGTCATACCTTCAGGTACTTCTTAAGTTACTTTCTGGAGGGCTGTCAGTTAAGTTTGTGGGTGTTGTTGTTTTGTCGTTGTTACGGCCGACAGTAACTATTTCAGTTCCAACAATAAAACAATAAAAAGAATATTTGTGATCACTCTTCAACCTTTTAACGGTCAGACTACAGTATTGTATACTAACTTAGCATTAGCATCTTTTATTGAGCTACATTTATCATAACCAAAATGAACTAAAACTAACTCAAACTAACTGAAACTGAGGCTAATCCACTTATCAATATCCATACTAGTATCCAGGCGGCAGTGATGTCAATGCATACCCTCTATAATAATTAATAATTCTATTCTATTCTAATATCTGTTATTCTAAACTCTGTCATGGGATTATATCGATTACATTTTGCAGAACTGATACAGGACAGTCTCACCTGCTAGTATGGCTTTGTGCGCCTGGAACTTCTGGCCAGCGACACACAGTGAGCAGTCTGTGAATCTGGAGTTCTCCCACAGATCTCCCAGCTCCTCAGCCAACCTGCAGTCAGGAACCTTCACCATGTTTGTAGTGTTCTGGCCTGAGATGTTCACAGACTCCTGCACTACACTCACCTGAAAACACACACACACATATACGCCGGTTAGCTGCATACTATAGTTCAATGCCTGTTTGTTGTAACACACTGACTGGTTCACATATAAGTAGCATGCGATGTTCCTAAAAATAAATAAATAAATCAGTCAATCAAACATGCTGTGAATGATTAATGTGGGTTCTCTGGCTCTGTAATCAATACATCAGCCACTCAATATGGGGGCCAATTCAAAGACAACCTATTGTTCATTCTTTATCCAATAAGACCGGCTACACTCAAACAAACCAGCATTGAAGTCTAATTGAGAGTGCCAGAGTGTGTGTGTGTGCATGCGTGCGCATGTGCATGTGTGTGTGCATGCGCGCGTGTGTGTGTGAGTTGTCTGTATGTCTTCCCTGCTGACTCCACCACCTGTTCCAGACAATGTCAACCAGACTCATTTATCTCTCAACGGGACTCATTGCAAACACACACACAGGCTTATGAGCACTATCGCACACCCACATATTCACACATACTAATTACTTAGTAATTTCAGACAGAATGTATTGAGCAACTTACAGTTTTTCACCTGCCTGTAGTATAGTTACTGCAGCCTTGTTTAGATCATACTGTTAAAGGTCAAGACATACTGGAGCTGGTTCATTATAGAACAATTTCCAAAGGAAAAGAAAAAAGTAGTTGCAGTGAGGGGAGAATATAAAGTGGTCCTTGATGGCTACAATCAGTTGAGTTTGGAATTACCAAAGGTTATACTACTGAGCTATCAAGGCCCCTGAAGCGAAGGTCCTGTTCATTTATCCATTTACAATGCGTTATGATGACCTGTTCTTGGATAACCGTGAAAATCTACCAGCTGAAAAAAACTCACTCACTCATTCACGCTGATAAAAGGATTCAACAGCTTTCAGATTTTTAACCATATTTTGAAGATGTGCATATTTGAACATAATGATTTCAGCCGTGGCAACAATGTCACAAAGTTGTGTTCAAAATATCCAGCTGTTGCCCAGCTGAGTTTTAGATCGGTTGGGTTTATTAGCACACTCACTTAAATCCTCCAGTAAGTCTCCTTTAAGTATGTTTATTTATTGTACATGTGTTGCTTCTACCTAAGCGTAATTAAAATAAAGAAAATTCTGATGAAGACATATTGCAAAAACAATAAAGAATTTAACCTTTTGTTGTAAAATGAGATGAAATATGTTGTAGGGTAGCCTTCAGACCTCGTAATATCTTCAATAAATGTTTTTCCATCATGCTGCACACCATTACATAAGATTTTATTACGCTATCAAACTATTTGCCTGGTTGTTTATTGCACTGTGGACCAATTATGACCAGCAAGAGACCTGACACCAATAAAACAATAATTATTGTTCCTCCGTTTTCATTGTTGACACCTTCCTCGAGGCTTTCAGTAAATTGTTGTGAGGGAAAAGGCGCAAAATCCCCACAATTCCCCAACAAAGTGACCTTGCTGTTAAAGCTTCGTCGAGGGAGGCTGACACCCCAAAACCCAAAGTAAAAAAAAAAAAAAAAACTTAACTGCCGTGTTCTCTCCTCATCCATCCCATTCAACAATCTGCCCACCTATTCGTCCAATGCCACATCCATCCACCTATTCAATTCGCACAAAAAGAGTGCTAGAAAAGGAGGAGAAGCACATACAATAGAGAAGTGCGTGGCAAGCAGGAAATTGAATGTCAAGGAGCCTTGTTTGCTCCTGATGGAGGTTTGAGGGTTAGCCTGAAGGGGACAGAAAGACATAGACACAAGGAAAGATAATAAAACAGAAGGAGAAAGTAAGGAAAGGAGGAGAGAGGTGAGAAGATATAGGGATAATAAAAGACAGAGAGAATGCAGATGCAGAGATACCCAGCGACAGACAGGCAGAGAATGGCAAGACGCCATCACACACAGACACACACACAAAGGGACTGGGAGTGTGAGGGAGCTGTTGGTGGGCTCTACATCTGGAGATGGCCTCTCATAGTAGCAGCTCATTTCTGGCACAGAAATGACAGGGACAGTGATTTTTATTTTTTTTTTCCAGAAGAAGAAAGGCGCATTCAAAGTATCCCTGTGTGTGTGAGACAGCCTGCTTTCCACAGCTGGCTCTATTAATCACACTCTCGGCGGATGCAGGTCTGACTGACTGACATCCATCCATCTCCACGCATTCACAGAGGAATGCTCACAAACACATCCGCATTCACACGAGGAGACGGCAGCACGCACACAGGCGCTGGCATTCATAAAACACTGATTAGCAATACAGAGAGCCTGGAAGACAGGGAGCTGCTGCTGTGTAATGGGAGGATGTGGGAAAAAAAAGAAAACAACAGAGAGGAAAACAGAGGAGACAGACGGACGGACAAAGACACAAAGGGCAGGGGACAGAAGTTCAGCGGGCTCAAGTTAGAATGAAAAATGGCTTTGGAGAGGAGGGGGAAGAGAGAGAGAGGCAAGTCTGGTGCTGTGTCCTCAGCACCCACAGAAAAAAAATAAACAAGTGCTGAATTGGGAGGCAAGCCAGTGTGCCTGGTCAATGTGTTTCGGTATAAATAGCCCAATTAGTATGGCGGAGCCGTCGCTGGGCTCTCAGACGCACCGTGGCAGAGCCGGTCTAATTACTGGCTAACTTGACCAATTATTCCACTGTTTAACCAGGCAGAAACTAAATCGCAGCACCTGGTTATTTAGACACACTCGCTGCCCTGACAGTCTTCACGCCATTAGCTGTCATCTTCAGTCACTGTCAACCTCCTCGTCTTCCTCCTTGCATCTTCCCTCTCGAAACTTCTCAAGAAAAACAACAACATTTAGAATAGTACGCAGAAACAAAGGCAAGGGAGCTTGTTTGACTTTCTAAAAGCCGTTTCACCTCTAAGAATCATTGTGTTACTTTATATCCAAGAGGGTCCTCTTCCATAGTTTGCACCGCGTAATACTGACATGTTTCAACAGAAGCCAAAAACAGACTTTCAGCATTGTCAGAGCATAAAACAGATTTCCTCTGACATTAATTTGTAACCATGTCAAACCATGATCATAAACTTTTAGATAGTAATGTCAAGCATGTATTATTGTTGTTACACCATGAGGTTGCATGAAATGTCAACCATTATTTGTTTGGATATCATGTACTATTATGTCAAGGTATTTGACCAGATGGTGATGCTAGGCTAACGTTTTGAGGATCACCAAAGTCATTAACAATTGTCCTTTGGCAGTTATAAAAACTCTTGATACGTTTCATGACAATCCTGCCAGCAGAGATGGGGATATGAGTGCGGAGAACTAACCAACCAACCAAGTGACTTTAATTTATTACCCGGTGGTTTTGACGATGATAATGATGATGATAACAACGACAGAAACACATTCTGTAGACAACCCTAGGTAAAGAATAACAGTAATGAAGAATCATCGCCGCCGTATCACCACAATCATCATTTGTTTTGGTAATTAAGTTCCCAAGATAAGTACTTACTAAAGCACTTGCCTCCCAGTTAGTTCCTCAGACATCAAGATGAATCTGTCGTAAGCTCCCTCTCAACCCTCCAGGCAACGCAGAGTTAATATAGAGTTTCAGTAGCTAGATGATTTATTCATAATGCATCAATCTTTTTCTGCTTGTTTATGCGTTTGTTTATGGATTTACAGTGTTTTTCCATGCGTGAAATAGTCTGAAAAAGAAATAAAAAAATCAAATCACATGAAATTCATTAAGTTTCGTAACACCTGTTGTGTTACCTCCAAAGACTCGTTTCACTTTGTTCACTTTGCAAACATGAAAACACTGGCGGGGTTCATGGACACGAACAGACACAAGGAGAGACCTTCACTCACATACTCACCTCATCAAACCACACGCTCTCATATTCCACTACACAACTTGGTGCACTTGATTATGGTTTTAAAAAAAAAAAAAATCCAAGCACTATTGGAGAAGGGGAGGTGGGTATTATTGACCTGGTTTTTGTTGGGTTTACTTCTAAACTGAGACAGATTGCTACTGACTTCGAGGCTAACTAGATAGCGTGACTGTATATCTCCGCTAGTGCTGTGTCAGACTGTCAAAATACATCCTTCATGCCAGATTGTTCCAACCCTCTTACCACACATTTTCATGCCTACATTTCAAATGAGGCACACTGTGCTAATATTTTGCTATTTTAAAGCCTTGTAACTATATAAGTTGTAGTTCAGAGATGATGAGGGCTGTCATGCTATCACAGAGCAAGCCTTTGCGAAAAGTGTTTGTTATATAAATTATTTATGTATAGTATGGAAATAAGCGCCGGTGTTTTTTGCAACAGAGGCCCAATTATTCAACAGAACGCTGCTTAAATTCATTAACTTTTTGAGAATGGCTCATAAAGTTAATGAACTGTCAATAAACATAATAAGCAATCTAACAGAATGGAGGAAAATAAAATAAACACTGCCCAACTCTGAGCAGAGACAGAGTCTGACGGTAAGTTTAAGAAAAAGGCTGCCAGGTTGGCAAAGAGCCGTCCCCATAATAATTGTATTTATTTGGAGTGATAACACCGGTGTAATTACGCCCCGTTTTTCACTTTCACTTCTTCTGATACCGTGCCTCTGTGTGACACACAAACGTGGGCAGGAATTTTGTGATAGAGCTTTAGTAATTACACTAAGTAAATACTAGTGTTTTCTGAATGTATTTCAAATTACGCACTATTTGCAGAGGCTGAAGGCTGACAACAGTTCCTTGTTAACTGTAATTGAAAACACAGCTTGATTCAGCGCATTCACATTTTAAGCTGCATGTGCCCCTGCTGCAGCCCATTGTCACCACTCTGCTTCAATCCATTCATCAGATCCATTTTCCAGCCATTGTTCGATGAAATAACTGCGTCTTTCAGTATCAAGTCTACCGTTTTGTGGGTTATACTTTGCTGTTGACAGACAATTTCATCCCGAACTTCACTTTCTGTTTTATATCTGACAGCGTAAATCAATGCAACAGCAGCCTTGACAAAGATCCCACACTGCAAGCATTGGATAGATATGAAAAGAGCTTCCTAACAGGGGCAACTGCACCGCACTAAATGGCTGACGGTGATCCAAATCTGGCTGCCTGGAGGCAACTGAAAAGCTTACAATTGAGCTCTGCGGAGGTATCTACTGAAACATTAACAAATTAAAATCCAACCGCTAGCACTGTACAAATGTTTTCCACCAGAATATAAATACAGAATGAAGTGTATTATAGCCTAACTGTGTTTCAAACCAAACACCGTATCTGTCTGTGGATTTCCTGCTAGTTGTGTTGCTGCTGAATGCGTGGAATGAAACAAATGTTCAAAAATATCATTAAAGTTATATTACATGTTAATTAAACAAACAGCAGTAATGTATTATGGCTTCATCATGGACTCTATTATCTGTTATTCACATATCTAATGGAAATTTGATTGCTATTTAATCTGAGCAAATATCTGTGGGAACTAGTGTTTGTTTATTGTATAGTTTATGAGATAATGTACTCGTGCGATATAACGGTGTGTGAGAAATCAGACAAATAATGAAGTGTCCACTAATTCCAGTGCTTTCATTAAAACCACATAAATACAAAATTCAGAAACCCACCTCACCTGCAACAGCTTAATAGGTCTGTGATCTTCAAACTCGTCGCCTGAACCCCCGAGCACAAAACTCATCACCAGCTTTTTATAATGCATGACTCGCCCTCCACTCTCCAGCCAGTCAGAGTAAACAGGCTTGATGTCACAGAGCCCCTCTGCAGCTCTCTTACTCCCTTCTCCCTTTCTTATCCACTCCCTCTATCCTATTTTAGGTCTTATTGCTCACGAAAATCAAAAGCGTTGTGAACAATGACAGAATCTGTGAGTTAGGAGATTATCAGCCCTCTGGCAGCTTCAACAGGTGACTGGACTGATTAAAACAGAGAATAATAGTACAATCTGATTTGCTCCTGACACCATTAAACCATCACAGCCCCCAATCCCAGAGCTATTTAATAAAAGTCAAAAATAAACTCTTCAACTACACAGGATGGCAAGAAGGAAGACCTTCACCTTCTGTAATTAAAGGCTACTCACTTCAACCAAGCTGAAAGTGATTGTTTTTTTAACCTCCTTATTCAACTCAGAAGGAGTCAATGAAAGCCCTTACATTTTCTGTCAACATCGTGTCTGGTCTGTCTTTACTTTAGCGAACAACAAGTAATTAGTTCTGTAATCCTGGTTTGTTTGCGGAAAATCAAAAAAGTAGATAAATAAAAAAAAAACAACACGAGTAAACACTAGGCGGCAAGTTGGAGCAGACAAACAACAGTGTGCCACTTAACAAAGAAATAAAATAAATGTGAATGATCGTTAACACGCACAACTGACAGAACAAACACGCAGAATGGTGGGGATTAAAGCACAGAGGATCCACTAGCCATGTCAAAGCTGTATGAGGTTGCTCCTAATGGACAATGTCTTAAAAAAACACTAAAGCAGACAGTGGATTTTATTGAGTCAAAGGAAGGGAATCAAGGTTAGGGCTAATGGCAGTTGTTCATCAAAAATGTGCAAAGATGAGAAGTCAAAAATGTTTGTGAAATGATAAAAAGAAGACGGAGACTCCTCATTAACATTAACAATTTAAGACTTGAGTCGCAAAAACAAATTCTAACCACTCTACGTGCGCGGTCATGTGTGACGGTGGTCATTGTGGCTGTGAATCAGGGACTCGAAGACAGGGATACCAGCCTCCCATTGACACAGAGGTATTTGGGTGACTCAGCCAGTCAGAGCATTTCATGCATGATTTGAAGTCAAGCTGCTGAACGAGTATTGTGGCCCAGGCCCTGCTTCACAGCCAAGTGTGTTGAGCCCGGCCAAGTTTGTTCTTACACGTACACAAACACACGCTTAGTGCCACCACTGGCAGCGCACATGAGCCTCTGCATGCCGTCTGTGAGCCCCAGCCATTAAGTTTCCTTTTTAAGTGCTTTTGTTTTCTGTGCTGGAAGATTACAGAAACACTAAAGTGAGAGACTCTGACGCCTAATCTAATACTAAAAGTTGCCTGTTTGTTCCAATTCTGTTTTCTTTACAATGAAGCAAAGTGTCTTTGATAAAATATAAAAGAATGCTGATATAGTGATGGTGCACAAGTGTTGCAAAGAGCAATCAATTAAAAGATTCGCTGAGGCATGAAATCAGAGTAAAAACCTGCAAGAGAGAATCAAGCTTTTAGATTCTCTTCCTGTGCCTTCCTGTCCTTTAATCGACATTTTTATTTCTTTTTATCTCTCTGACTACAACTCTAAACTTACTGACCCACCTCATCTGTTTTTCACTTCAGCATCCTCTTCTGTTTAAGCAAAACAGAACGACAGAAATACGTTTCACCTCATTTCCCACAAATGAAAGATTGTTTTGCCTAACTGCCAAACCCAAATAACTATGTATGTGCATCCTCTCACCCTTCCTCTCCGTGCCTCTTCCCACCTCTGCCTCTTTATCCTGCTCCAAGAGCTGCTCCTGTGTGTGTGTGTGTATGTGTGTTGTTCAGTGTGCAGGGAAAGAGCAGCTGGAGCATCTGCAGCTATCTCCTCTGACAGCAGCACAGCATATGGCAGGGCCCGGTGAAGGATGGGTGCTGTCACCCGGCAAAGTGCTTACCCACCGACGGGAGAGGCGAACCGCGCTAACGCCATGAGGAAGAGGGGGGAAACAGCTGAACGTCAGCACCCCACTCATTTATTCTCCCACTGCCACATCACCCTAGGAGCCACACAGTGAAGGAGGCTTGAAGCAAGGACTTCATGAAAGCTAATAGCGGCCAAGTTGCCAAATATTACAATAAGCACATCAAACACACGTCTATGTGCAGGAGAAAAACAAACCAAACAAAACACTGGCGCTTAAGTGGTGCTCTGTCCTACAGCATCTACACGGTTAAAGAGGTGTGTACAGAATGTGCAGAGCTGACAAGATGCTTAAAAGGATGTGAACGTGACAGGTATGTGCATTGATAACAGTGGGAGTGACGTCTAAAAAGATTATGCGTAATAAACAGAAGAAATATGCATGATTGATGTTGATTATATGTAATATACAGAGTGGACACGTGCGATGTGGAGTTCAACAGGGTCACTGCCTCAGGGAAGAAGCTACGTGAGCCTGCCGGTGCGGGAGCAGTGGCTCCTGTGTTGCCTGCCAGATGGCAGAACAGTGAACAGTCATTGGTTAGGAGTGATTTGAGGTCTGATGTGGTGCGATCTCTGTACCACACTGAGATACACACACTTTATGACCATGCTGTTGAAGGTACGGTGGAGAAAGAGAGAATGGACGCAGGGCCTCGTTACCATCATTCCTTACTGACTTATCGCTACTATCGCTAAAGCAAACAAATACAAATCTCTTGTATAGTGCGAAACAAGGAGCGATTTAACTTACCTTAGCTTAATCTGAATTAGTTTGGAAGAGTTTATATAACTAAAACTTAAAGATGTAGAAAATGAACCACGCATTTTCCAACCTTTGTCCCATTTCTCTCCGTTGACTTGTGCAGCTACATCACATTTTAAATAATTACTTTATCTTTTAGTTTTATATTACTGTCAAACATTTGTTTATCCCTAACCCTAACCCTACCTTCACCATAACACAACAGCAGAAAGCAGAGTGCATGCTATCATATAAGAAGTGTGTTTGAAGAATGTGGAATAATCATTTTTCCCTCCTCCTCTTGATCAAACACTGCAGGTGAGGGAGGTATGGGCACAGGCCGTCAGTCTTCCTCAGCTTATCATATCTACCTGCAGGTCTCTATTGCTCAGTGTTGATTAAGCTATCCCCCACAGTCCTCCAGTCAAATCTAAGGACCAAATAAGTTTTCCACTTGTAATTAAACTCCACCCATATCCATTTTCTGCCTGGAATATGTCACATCGGTGCAGATAAAGATTTTCTGAAGAATGGGATTTTTTTCTGATGGCACTTAACTCTTGTTTGAATCAGCAGCCGAATGCGCAGTAGTTCTCAATTACACACGTGTTTACAGCTTGAATGAAAAGATAGTAAAATCAATGCCAGTCTCTTCATACTTACACCGCATATCATCAAATGAACTGAAGGCACAATATTCAGCCCCGGTGTGAATGAAAAAGAAATAAAGCTGTGTTTTTTCTACATCAACATCTTTGTTAATTCTGTTCACTTTGTGGCATCACTGGAAAATGTCTATTCAATCATCTACACAATTACTATACATCTACGACTTGATGTTCAACCTCTTAGTATTCCAACCTTTTTCTAAAAAAAAAACCCTGGGTCTTTAGGACACACATAAAGCATATTAAATATATTGAATGCTGTTCATTAACCTTTTGGAGCTCAAGCATGGTCTTCCATAGACTCTGAGGTTTCTATCAAAAAAGTTAGAATCACTCGAAGTGGTATTGTTCCTGACTAATCAAAGTTGGCACACAGTTAAAAAAATAAGACGTTGTTGGGTTCGCCTAATTTTCCGTTTTGAAAAAATGTGCTGATTGTGTTGGTTGAATCCTACGATGAAATCCGAATAAAATGACATATTACATGCAGCATTTACTCAAACACAACTTGTGTACAGAGCTCTGACTGGTTCAAAAAGCTACTGCCGTCCCATATACGACCCAGAGGAATGTTGAAGGGTTAATAAAAGGCCAACGTCACATCACATACTCGCAAACTGATACAGAATTAGATGGAGACTGATAAAGCATTGCTTGTCAATCACTAAAGCAGAGTTTTGTCCGCATGGTGGATAGAGACAATATCATGGTGCTTCCTGTATATTGCTCCTGAAGCCACAACAGCTCGAGGAGGAAGAGATGGCTTTCTGTGTGAAATACACCAAACATGTCCGGCAGCAGCAGCTCTCTGACTCTACTCCTGGCTGACTAAAGGTGAACTACTGTGTTCTTCTCTGTTTCAGTAGCCAATTTAAGATGACTGACATATAAGCTTCACCATAAATTTCTTCCTTCCCAAACAACCCCATCCTTCCCGAGGAGAAACTCTTAGATTGTCACTCAACACAGCTCTGCCTGCAGGCAAATCACGACAGGCTACAGCTGTCCAGATTGTCTGAGGAGCCACGGGACCTCACGCGTGTCTGGCATTACTCTGAAATATTTTAAGCATTTGCATTATCTATGGCACTGCGGTGGCAGGACCTGAAAGGTGGGGGGTTACCTGCGGTGCTGACCGGGAAAAGAAATGTAAGGGAAAGAAAGAGGCTTTTACCTCCTTCAGCTCCGCGGTTCAGTCGAGAGAAAAGAATTCTCAAACATTCCCTTTCAAACAAAATCCACTCTTGGCCTTTTGTTTTTATCCTATGTATCTTATTTTTCTTCTTTGTCTGTTTCTCCCCCCTACGGTGTGACGCCACCCAGTGTGCCTACTTTTCCAAAGAAGGCCTTTCTTTCAGCCTTCTCTCGCTGCACCCCCTTCCCCTCCTTTTTTATCTCTCTCTGTCCCTCATGCTCTTGTTTGACAGCCAACGCAGCACCTTTAATGGGAGCTATCTCCTCATTAAATACCTGCAGGTGTCTGCGGCGCTTTGGCAGGGACTGAGAGAGAAGGAGAGATGGAGACGGAGAGGGAGAGAGCAGCGGCTGATGTTGTTTAGGCCGTCTTGGACATGACATATAGCCACATTTCTTGTGCTAAATTTGAATTACAAATGTCTCTGGAGGCAAGTGAACTGACCACAGGGACCAAGGGTCACTTGAAGAGGTTGAGCCTGTATCCCCCTCTCCATCAGGGATTCTGGTTTCTCCTCATAGCCCTTTCACCGCTTTGACACTTGGCTACCCAGACTAAAAGAGAAAAAAATAAGGCCAAAGAGAGAGGAAAGAAAAGTAGAGAGCCTGAGAGACAAGGCGTATGCAAGAGAGGGGAAGGTAGAGCGAGGGGAAAAACTGTGATGCTCAAAGTGGGAAGCAGCGAGACATGAAAGGAAAAGGGGAAAAGAGGAGGAGGAGATCGGGTTTGAATGAGAGATAAGATGGAGGGGAAAAAGAGGAAGTGGGAGAGATGAGAGGAGAGAGAAAAGGGAGAGAGCTGGGCTCTGGGGCGATGGGGCTCTCTCAGATGCAGGACGGGACCATCTGGACGAAAGCAGAGCCAGGTCTCTGACAGTAAACACTGGGCATCACTTTCACATGGAAAAGGACCAGGAAAGAGATTCAAACACCCGCTCCGTACTTTCTTACCAGCATCTTCCTGCCATACCCCACCCAGCGCGCAGCTCTGCCAGCCATCCCGCACACGTGTTGGTGGAAAACATTACAAGACCTCAATATTGGCAATTTCATCACCGCTGCACAAAACATCCCACTTCCACACACATTGCCACACACGCCTTAGAATTGATTTTAAAATATTGCTGTCTGTCCATATATGACACGTCTGACTTTCTCTGAGAATATGAACAAGCCTGTGAGGTCATCCAGGGCCGTTCTGCTTAGGGTAGTAGTAATTATGTTACATAAAGAGATGGAGACAATCTCGAATGTATCCGAGAGTAAGAAAATTGCCTTTATTATTTATCTACTTTCAACTATTTTTATACTGAGCACATTGATTTTTCTTTGCGTATAAAATGCTCTTTGTAAATCAGGTTCGCCTCGCCTTGCTTGTTCATCAGCAGAGCGGGCTAATTACCACAGTGCAACCGATATTTATGGGGGAGGAGGAGGCCACAGAGGACTTGAACCAGCAACCCCACCTCTTCCCCTTCAGGAGAGTGGATAAATTCAGTTAGAGAGGGCCCTTCAAGGTAAGTAATCCCTCTCTTCCTGCTCACCCTCTCCAGCAAACAGTCACATCCTCAAAAGTACGTCCCAGTGAGAGACGCCGGCACAAAGACACACAGTATGTGCATAAGATACTACTACACACACACGCACACAAACAAACACACACACACGCACTATACCCCATCCCACGTGGCTCAAGAGAGGCAGTACTGCCCCTCCTACCCCTCTGTCAATAAGCCCAGTTTGGAACCACTTTAAACAGACTTGCACACTGCACTGCTACAAAAAGGGAAAACTTCAAGACATGCTCTCCTCCATACCCGCAGGGTTAATTAGAATTGTTTTAAACAGCCACTGCCATGCTTTTTAAACATTTATGGGTGCATGCATTACAACTAAGGCATTAACATATCCAGAAAGTTTAACCTCTTCTCTGCTCCCTGGCTCCATTACGGGGAGCAGAGGGGAACGAGAGAGAGGACTGTTGACCTCTGCTGCCCCCTGTGTTACAGCCGAAAAACAACAAGGGAATTTTCAATGAGGAGCAGCAGCCAGCTTTGGATCAGAGGAATCGGAGCCAAGCCACCATGCAGGCTGAATGACAATCAGCTAGTATGTTCGTGATGAAAGAGAGAGATCTAAACCCAGAGGCTATGTGGTACCAATAAAAACATACATTATTTACGAAGGGGGACACAGAATGAGAGGTAGTGTTGAATAAAAAAAGGAAGAGTGACACTGGGATTAGAGTTGTGATCACTCCGAGGCAAAACCAACAATAAAAACAAGACAAAATTTGAATATTTCAAATTATATTCATTATTTTTAGATTTTGTTAATATTATCTATTTACATTTTTTTGGGCTAATCCAAACTGTTATACTAATATACATACAACTCAGTGCCGGAATTTGGTTCATCGCACATGTCTGCGTCTGCTATTTTGAAATATCTCACAGAGTGAATAACAGTTTTGATCTGTGTCATCAGAATGATCATTTATGAATGCACAGCATGTGCTGTGAAAAACACTGGGCTTAAGGTGTTGACACAGAGAACACTTTGTCCACAATAACCTGAGTTCAAGTCCTTACCTCGCAAAAAAGGGTGAGTTTGTCATCAGGCAGCAGACCATTGGCCTCGTCCAACAGGAAGTCCCTCCTTATGAACTTTTTGAAACCCCAGTCCTTCCCCTGGACAAAACGATATGCCCTCTGGCTCTCTAGAAAAGACAACACACGGACAAACACGGAGAAACAAGATTATTTGGTGACTTTCACAACGTGATTAAGCTCTGCATGTGTGAATGTGTGTGCGAGAGGGAAAACTTTGTTATGAGTCACGGCTATAAGCAGCAGAGGAACAATGGCAAAAGAGGCTGGGTGCAGGAAGTAATGCCTGCAGGGAGCTTTTAACACTTCAGAAGAAAACAGAATTTCTCTCTCTCTCTCCCCATTTCATTCTCTCTATCCTCTCGCCACCACATAAAGACTAGTGGTAAACATGAGACAGAACTGCTGTGCCTCTTTGGCCAAGAAGTGAGAAATTGCAGGGATCAAAGCAGTCCAATTATCAAGTGTTTATGGAGTGCCAATTATCTCTGACAGTGGCAGGAAGGATTCTGTAACACTCAGTTGCACTACAAAGACACAGGAAAGGTGGTGGAGTTCTTGTGTGTACAACAGTCACACTGTGGGGGCGGTCACAGCTATCTACAGTCACCTAACAGTCACAAATGCTCACATACGAGGTCAGACGTAATGTCTATGGACTACGACTGCTGCAGACATCACAACAAATTAAAGCTAATTGCAGATAGAAAGCCAGCCACTAACACATACATTCTGCAATAACTGGAGCTCTGTTGGAGGGATGTAACACCGTTCTTTGGAGAAATTACATCATTCGCCATTTTGTTAGTGAGAGGGAGATGCTTCCTCGGGCACTGCTCTGAATTTCCTTAATCAGATGAGCAAAGCTTTTGTGAAAGACCATCACTGTGTGTGGAGACGTTGTCGTCCATTCCTATTGGAGTAGACAGAACTACACCAGTTGAGAGCAATAACTTAGAGCGTTATGTTTGTTTTTATGTACCTTGTCCTGTAAAGGGTTACAAAGCAATATAGGAAAAAGCACCCCGAGCTACAAAAGAACCACTAGAAACCAATTCACTTCGCAAGTCTTTTCATTTCATTTCTTTTTCACCTTGATCTTTCCAAGGATGCCCTATATACACAATGCCATCAAAATCCAATCATCCATGCATCTGGATGCTTGGATTGTGTTGGCACTGAGTAGAAACACAATCCAAGAGAAAATGCACGAAAAACATAGAAAATGCAATCACCAAAATCACCAGATGTGAATGTCCATATGGTTATTTCTTCATGCTGACGAAGTGTAAAAGCAAAATGCCCTCAGTCAATACACGGTATATAAGCTTTATATAGAATGAAGAGCTAAATCAAATCAATGAATCTGTTGTTACTAGCCTTTGGATACAATGATATTTGGGAGGTAGGTTGTCCCAGACATTTTCTGTCTCTTCCTGTATTCTCAGAATGACTCCATGATACTAACATTGAACAGTTTGAACATGAGAATTTGAGCGGTTTGAGTGGTTTTGAGAATGAATTTGAGATAATGAGACTCCTTCCTAAGATTGCAAGATGAATTCAAATCTAATCATCTACCAAAACGTTTGCACTGTAATGTACGTATATGCGTGCACGAATGTAATCCAAAAGTCATGAAAATGAAAATGCATGTCATCAAGATGGTAGCAGAACCTCTTCGTTGAAATCTCCAAAACAAAAGTCTGTCCAGAACAATTTGGGCCTTATGAAAGTCAGGCCTTACACCGTCCTTTTTCTCCTATATTCATTGGAGATAAGGAAAACCAAAGTTTGGTTAGCATTTAATTTATACCAAACCTTACCATGTGAGATAATTGTACAATATAATTGGTATTAAGAGGTAATATTCTTAGTAGATAATCTGCAAGACAAACTAGCAACCACAATCTCTATATTACCAGTATTTAATGTAAAAGTAATCACAGTTTGAAAAGCATGAATCAGTGAGAGACTATAAGTTACAGTCAACACATGTTAAATAATCACCATTCATGCACACAAATCTGCAAAGTGTGCACACACTACATATGTTTAACCCTGGTACTTGAAACGAGATTTCTTTTCAGGCTTCTCTTGTGCAGCAATCCCAACAGGAGATCTGCTGCCAAATCACAGTGGGAAGCATGAAGATGAAGTGTCAATGCAGCTGTAAGATCCTGTGTCAAATCCTATGTGTGGATCTGAGGGAGCAGGCAGCCAAAGAGGGGATTGGTGGAGGAGTGTAGTGCATATGCAGTTACTCCCAACACTGCTCAAGCAGGGGGCCTTTCACTGTAATCCCCTGCCTCTAGAGGCTGTGTACGCAAGAGAAGCTGACAGGAATCACCATACAAACACACACACACATGCACACACACACACACACAAGCACAAAGGCAAACCAATTCACAAAATTCACAAATCTATGCATTTCACATTTTAAAACACTACATGTTCTGGTACCGTGCATAACAGCGAGGAAAAGATACAGTTAAATCAAAGTCGTCTCAAGCAAAGCCAAGCAGGTTTGAAAATCAAACTTTTGTGACCTTTCGAGGGTTGGTGAACTTAGTACAAGGATTCCTCTCAGGCATCTCAGGAAACTCTTCTTTCCTTGCTGACTTTCACCCACTCTTTCATGTCCTCTAAACATATTTGATAGATCTGGCATGTGAGACCAAGACGAAGTCCTGAGGCTCAGAAAACGACTTGTGCAGTTGTGTTATTTGGGTAAGAAACAAGACTACCAGTGGTGTGTGAGGACTTCCCCAGCGGCAGTATCTGAAGCTAAACTAGGGGGTGAGGAGAGAGGCTGGCAGGAGATGGGGAGAGGAGGCGGACTTCTGAAAAAGCGGAGCTGGGGAAAGAGAAAGAGAGGTGTGACTCCGTCAGTGCTCACCCATGACAGTGACATGACTGTGTGTGCGTATGTGCGATCGTGTGCCTGCACGCAGGAGGAGACGGCGGGGGTGTATGTGTGCTGAGCTCAGCTAATGCCATGCTGCCATTTCCAGTGGGGCATCAGAAAGCGGCGCTGGCAGAGAATCAACCGCAGGTCAGATCTTGTGCTCACTCTTTCAGTGAGCTGGCCAAGGTGGCAGGAGTGCAGCCACCCTGCCAGAATACCAAAAAGAGCAGGACAGTGGTAAAAGGAGGGGAAAAAGACTGGTGCGAAAGAACATTACCCAACATAGATCAGTTTTGTCACAGCACACCTTTAGCGAAAGTATATAACGCAGGTGTCATTAATGTTTATGGCTTCTGTGTGAAGAATCACACTTAAAATGTAGACACGTAGATAGGTACCACTCAGTAAAGAACAGTGATGATTTTCAAGCTAACGCTTTGATACTTCACTAGCATTGAAGAGTGAAGTTTCTCACTCTGCCAAAAAAAAAAAAGCCTGAAGGTGACGAGGAAGGTGAGAAACATGAAGTCTGAGCTGGAGGCAGAGAGAAGAAGAGGAAAAGGGGAAGAGATGCCAGGGTGTTTAAGTGAGCAGGGAATCCATATTCCGGCAGAGGGCTCAGGGGCACGGTTGGCACACAGAAAGAGAAGGTCGCCAGAAGACGAGCCGGCATGTGGAAACATCTCGCTTCCTGTCTGCCGCTCTTCTAGCTTTGGTTTCACACATTTAGCAAGATGCCTACACTAAAAACAACGTATGAACACCAACAGAGCATGCTTTCACAGCACACTGATGTGAAAGGGCAACCGTAGAATTATAGTGAGTATAATTGTCTCAGTTCTAACAGAGTTAAAAAATCAATTTCAAGTTTTATTCCCATCTACACACATATTCACATTGGCTGACATAAAGCAGACAGATGTACATATAAAAACTTACATCTTTCAGTGGAAAATCTAATCTCTATTGAAGGCTGAGCTCTATACGCTAGTGTCAGCACAAACATGTCTATTGGCATTCTTCCTACTGATGTCAATACCATCTGATTATGTAAAGACTGACCAATAGTTTCTACTCTATTAGCCGTGTTCCACTCACCCACGTGGAATGCTTGATCACCTCAATCAGTTACTGGGGGCAACCAACTCTGACAAGTTCACACCGAGATCTTCAATTAAATGAAACAAAAAGAGCAAAAAAAACATAAAAGCAGACCACACCAAAACCCCGCTGTAACTAGACTCTCTGGCCACCTCATACACACGTAAACTCACTTAGCCTTTGGCTACAACACAACAAAACCACTGTCTGTAGGGGAGACTTAACATGGAGACTATTTGAATACAAAACAGCTTGCGGCAGAGGATGAGAACTTTCCATCTCTCCTCTCCGAGCTGTCAGAACAGGAGTCTGCAGGGGGCAGCTGTTTTCTCTGGCAAAAAGGGGAGGAAAAAAAGGGGGGGGGGGTGTCAAGAGACAACTTACAACCCACCCACCAGCCTCAGAGGAGAGAACCAGCACATTAAGCCAGGGAGAGAAATGATATGGCCAAGTATGGTGTAGGGAAGGGGGGTGGCGGGCTGCCACTGCAGCCTGAATCTATCTCCATTAGTAAGTACAGACCATCAGAGGATCCAGGCTCAGACACACACTCTCTAGTGGGGGGCTCTAGCACTGACTGATGCAGACAGGGTGTTTCATTAAATAACATCGAGCTTTGCAGTCAAAATCTACTGTCAGAGTACAACCCCGAATCTTGGGACTGCAACGATACTGTCTCTGGATAACTCTCAGTAGGCACACACCACTCCACAAATGGTCACACATGGAAATGTATGCCTGCCCAGAGTATAGATAAAACTAAACAATGACTGTATGATTGTTTTTGTTTTGATGACATAAGCTGCAGAAGGCACATGCTCAAATGTACTGTATAAAGACGGACAGTTGAAAAGTGAGGTCAAAGCAAGTACAGCTCCCCCTGGTGGAGGGCAAATTAAAACACAAAAGTACAAGTCAAATATGTTTTTTATTTAAGTTCCAGTCATTTTAGATTTTAGATTTTAGTTAATACAATACTGATACATATTCAAGTGTTATTTTTCAGAGAGGTTTCGTTTTAGTTAGTTATTTGACGCCATAGAAACAGGATGTGACATCATGATTCGCAATTCGCTCTGCGAATCCAATATTCCCTTGTAACAGAAGGAGGTAGAACAGAGCACAGTATTAACTGAACAAAAACACCTCCGGTTCCAAAATTGCAAGACGCCGCTGCCTGTATCCTTGCGAAAATAGTGTCAGTTTGGCCAATGCAAGGACGTGGGGACGCATTGTCCATATTGATATACAGTCTACAGTTCAAATGAAGGCCTCAGATAGAAACATCAGCTCCTCAGTTGTGCATTTGGCACTAAGGAATTTCCATCTGTAATGTGCTTTGTCTCAATACAATGTGCTCGCTACCATTTATTTATTTTCGTCCTTTACTGACTATCCACTCATTCCTACTCTGGTTTAAATAAGTCTGACCTAATATGCAATGTATTAAAAAGTGTCCCTGCAGGGACTGAATGTATAAAAAGGCCAAGCGTTGTCCTGCAACATAAACAGTCCTCAGACACTCTGCTTTCTTAATTAAGCCACTTTGTTTTTATTTGGCCCTTTTTCCTTGAGGCCTGGATTAAATTGGATTCTAAATGATCCAGAACCGATAGAGCAATCTTTACTGCCATAATCCTAGACAGAGTGCTCACTAAACTGTCACAAATATGCTGGCAGTTTGGTAATTTTCTCTAGTGACAAGGCGCACGAAGTGGAGAGCACAGGTCTCCCCAGGGGAATTGTGGAAAGATTGGAGGAGGGCATATGGCAAAAAAGGGAATGGGGTGTGCACCATAGAGCACACCATTTATAGCCAAAAGCCCCTTGAGACACAAAAAAAGAGAAGGAGAGGAAAATGAGATCCTCTTCACTTCGCTTGGTATTCCCCACATTCAGACTTTTCTCGGGTCATTTAGGGGCGCAAAGCTCACAAAATGGTCAAGCAGTGAAGTCAAACAGCTCTAAGGTCAGTTACTCATACAACAGGAAAATCCTCTAACAATACCACATAACCACCAGAATACCAGCAGGATACGTGCAACAGCCAAGACAGAAAGTTTTCATGAATCTACTGCTGGGAATTAAGAGGTGGTATTCCTACATTACAGGGCAGAGGTGGAATTGAAAAAACGGCAAAAGAGAAAGAAAATGAATTTGTGAGCATGGAAAGGAGAAGAGGGAGGTCTAAGTGAGCAAATGAGAGACCCAAAGTTCACATGGGGGAATGTTTCTCAGCAGGAAAAATAATTTGCCTTCAACACAGCCTGCACCGCAGGGGGTTGTACACAGCTTCACGGCATACACCTCTGATTCAAACACACTTCCGCCTCCCACCTCTACCCTCCCTACCTCATCTTCCCTCCTCCTCGCTTTCTGTACAGTATGCTGCAGGGTACTGGGAGTGAGGGAGGCAGCCAGAAAGCCTGATAACCAGGATGCGGTCACATCTGGCCTTCACTAATTCAATTCCACACAAGTTTGCTTTTCCTCCCCATAACATAACCTAATTAAATATAAAAAACAGGGATTGGAGGCGCATTCATTTCCAATTCATCAACAGCGAGTGAAGCGGACGAAGACTCCTAAAAAGGTTGGGTCTTTTTTAATTAAAATCAAAATTTCCCCACGCTACTTTGAATTATATATTTACTAGAAATGAATCCAACTGGCAGTGATTACACAAACCCATATGGCTATCAATACCTCACATTATTAGACACACTTGGAGCATTAGACACACTCCCCACCTCCTACTTTTACACATTCCAGTGCCCCAAAGACACAGGTGTGACAGGAGTTGTTAATTTTGAAACTTTGAAACTTTGAGATATCCTCAATTTTCTGCTGAACGTGTTCTTCAATACAAAGCAGCTAAAGCAGTTATTCAATTATGAAACGCATTTCCCTTGTCAAGAGAAGAAAATGATTTAAATTGTGGACAGTAAATTAGAATGACAACAGGTGGTGTTATTACATATTCTTGGTGGTGGGGAGGTCATGTAGCTCAGGTGTTTACAAGACATCATTTTGGGGCCTGGTGATTCTTGACTTACCCATGGCTTTGGTTTCCTCTCCCTTGGCATTCAGGATAGAAAACTTAAACTTGGCACGCACTTCACTTTTGGGGCAGCTAACCAAGAGTAGGTAAAGTGATAAATAGTCTTTGCTCTCCTCATCCAGACCTTTAGGATTCACACGCAAACACCTAGGGGAGAGAAAAGGAAGAAACATACTAGTGAGACAGGTCCAGCTAAAAGATAATGTAATGACCATTTACCTAATCCCAGTCTATCATGGTTGTTCACTCTGAGCCCGTCATGATTTATAGTCAGCACAAAAACTATTTCTTTTTCCACATTATCAGCAACCTCGGGTACATGTTTGTGAAACCCTCCAGTATCACATGCTCTGAACTGAACTATAACCCGAAAAAAGGAATGAATTACACAAACTGTGACATAGGCTGCTTAAGATCCAAGGTATCAATGTATGAGTTAAGTGAAGAAGGAAATATAACATTTACAAAAGTATTTTTGTAAAGCAAGAATCAAGACTATACTAATTCATAAAGTATACTTTAGACTCACTGGCCACTTCATTAGGTACACCTTGCTAGTAAAAGGTTGGACCCACTTTTGCCTTCAGAACTACCTTAATTCTTTCTGCCATACTTTCAACTTTCAAGGTGTTGGAAACATTCCTCAGATATTTTAGTCCATGTTGACATGATGGCATCACACAGTTGCTGCAGTTTGTCGGCTGCATGATGAGAATCTCCCGTTCCACCACGTCCCAAAGGTGATCTATTGGATTGAGATGTGGTGACTGTGGAGGCCATTGGAGTACAGTGAACTCATTGTCATGTTCCAGAAACCAGTGTGAGATGATATGAGCTTTGTGACATGGTGCATTATCCTGCTGGAAGTAGCCACCAGAAGATGAAGAAAATATCCCCCACACTGTTACACCACCACCACCAGCCTGAACCACTGATACAAGGCAGGATGGATCCATGCTTTCATGTAGTTTATGCCAAATTCTGACCCTGCCATCCGAATGTCGCAGCAGAAATCGAGACTCATCAGGCCAGGCAATGTTTTTCCAATCTTCTATTATCCAATTTTGGTGAGCCTGTGTGAGTTGTAGTCTCAGTTTCCTGTTCTTAGCTGACAGGAGTGGCTTCAAGGTTGGACGTGTGCGTTCAGAGATGGTATTCTGCATTCCCTGGTTGTTATGAGTAGTTATTTGAGTTACTGTTGCCTTTCCATCATCTCCAACCAGTCTGCCAATTCTCCTCTGACCTCTCACATCATCAAGGCATTTTTATCCACACAGCTGCTGCTCACTGGATAATTTCTCTTTTTGTGATCCTAGAGATGGTTGTGGGTTAAAATCCCAGTAGATCAGCAGTTTCTGAAACACTTAGACCAGCCCGTCTGGTAACCAACAACCACACCACATTTAAAGTCACTTAAATCTTCATTCTTCCCCATTCTTATGCTCAGAACTTCAGCACGTTGCCTTGATCACCTCTACATGCCTAAATGTACTGAAATGCAACCATGGTGTGATTGGCTGATTAGCTATTTGTGTTAACAAGCAATTGAACAGGTGTACCTAATAAAGTGGCCAGTGAATGTATATTATCAGATATAACACTGTGGACCAAAGGGTATGTGCCAAACACAGAGCGACATAATGAAATGTTTCAGCTTCAAACAGCAATAAAGTTGCAGATGGTCAATATGCCAAAAGTAGAAAGGGAACGAAGAAACTCGAAAAGAAGTGCTCAAATATCTAAATGGTACATCAAAAGCCACTTCAACTTCTCACAAGTAACAAGCTTCCCAATAAGCCTTACTAAACTTAAAATGAAAGAAGCAAATTCCCCTATAGTACTAAATTTACTGGGTTGAGTGCATCAATGCAACAGCTGAGCAACAGCTTTTATTATTTTAAAGACAATCAGTATCACAAAAGAATCTCGTATTTGCACAATGGGTTTGCAACATATGGGCAGTTTGTTGCACAGCCTGTTATAGTTTTAGTAACATGAAACACTTTACCATGGCCATATGGACTGTTAATTAACATGTGAAGCATCTGTAGATCGTAATTCTGCTAAGCCATTGTACAAACACATTTTTATCTGCTGAATGGAAAAAATAAATCCACATCTTTATATTCTATAATTTACAGTACACTTGGCAGACGGCATTGATGTAATTGCCTGATCAAGTGACCCTTATTAAAACAGAAGGTAAGATAGAAATAGCACTGACATATGACGCAGTGCTCATCTGTACAGCACATCTATACTCGACATCATCAGAAATACAGATTTTTAAATATGTCGTATTTCATAGTTTTTACATACTCTATATTGTAGATGACCCAACCTGGATTCATCCCAGGTTGTTATTAATTCAGGAGTGTTTGTCTTTTTATTGCTATTGTACAATTTGTGGCCTCTTGCAGTAATGTCTGTGAGGAGCTGACCTGCACTGCACTTTGGAAGTCATTTCTCTAAAAAGCTACAGAGAGCACTGGAGGAGCAAGCAATAATGCTGCCACCGTACCAGAGGCTCAGAAAAGAACTGTCAGTATTGTGCATACAAAAGACCATAGCCTCTTACAGGAGGATGTTGACTGATTACATCATTTGTTTCTCAATTAAACAAATCACTTTTCAAACCAGTCTCAGATGTACTGCTTGTTGTTATTTTACCCAAGGCTACAGTCACTACTTTGAACCCCCTCATGACTATGGCCACAAGGTTCTTGCTTGATATTGAATATGCCCCCTTCAGCTCTGTAAGCTCTTCTGTGCAAATGAAATGGTGCCATATCATTTTAATCAAACAATATACAAAATCAAAGTCTTTCAAATGTATCTCAAGTGTAGCCTATTGTATACCTACTAATAATGTTTATGTGGCTCCAATAAGGAGACTCATCAACTCTCCATCTATTGCTTCAGTCTATGAGAGTCTACACTGCACTTGTAGCGCAGTAGTTCTTCACCTAGCCCCTTTGATCAGCTACTCCACAAACATCCTGTTGATTTCACAGACCAGGTGGATGAGTAATCCCAGTACTTCTAGTCTCCGTCCATGCTACTAACTCCTTCCTTCCTAACTCCGACCCACATTGGCACATTCTGCCAGACCTCTAGAGGTGGACACCAGGTATCCCAAGTCACCAGCCAATACCAGAAGCCTGTAGCATTTATTAATCATTTCCCATTGCTAACCATGAAGCAGAAGCCAATTCTAGCCAACTACCGGTGAGCAAGGTCCATATTTCCTCCTAAATAGCCACATCCTCCAGTTCACTCAGGGACATGCCGAGGTATCTCAAAGTCAAATGTCCTCGATGCATTCAAATCCGATGTTAGTAACAACTCAACCAACTACTTTAAATACCAGATGCAGCAGGCTACTCAGAGTAAAGTAGCCTACACCATTTCAGGGGAAGTGTTGACGGGGAGCCTTGACTATCTTTTTGATGACATGCCTCTTCTACAAAGTGCCATTAGCAGTCGATTTACTTGTCATGAAGAATATGTCGAACATAGACTATAAAAGCTATTATCTTAAATTGACATTTATTTAATTCCAGTTTGTCATGGTTGTTCACTCTGAGTATGTCATCTGAGTGTCAGATTCATTGAAATTCAAAAGTTATTTCAAACATTGTCCAGTGAACACTGCAGATATAGATAAGAAACCAAATTTCCCAGGGGATCAATAAAATATTTGTCTATTGATCCACCAGTGAAGGAAAGATCATCTTAAAACTCTTTTTGGGTCATTCATACTGCACATTCGGAGGCATCCATCTGTTGCTGCTTCTGCAATGACCAGGCTTCACTAACCATTTGAGTTTGTCGTTGGCTCCTGATGAGAAAGTGGAGCTTTTGATGACCTCTCCCATCTCTTCACGACAGAAGCTGAAGTTGTTGATGGTCCACATGTAGGAGAACTTCACCACTTTGATCTGCACAGAAAAGACACGGGATGGTCTGAACCAGATCTCTTTATTTATATATTTATCTATTCTATATGGGTAAGTGGTGTTTGGTCAGCCTGGACTTCAAAACCACACATCAAAACTGCCTTTCATCTTAATAAACACTGACAACAAACGAAGGGAAAGAAGAAAGGATATTGTAAAAGTGGCAGTGGGAGGGGGAGAGGGTGTTTTGCAAGGACATAGTCAAGATGAAAAAACTGACATCATCAATGACATACATTATGTACCTTGGCTCTTAACAGCAAAGTGTTGTCTGAGTAAGCAAAGCATATACTGCAATGACTGAAACAAATGCAATTTCACATAACAGATGACCTTTAAACAAAGAAAAATGAAGCCGTTTGTGATGAGAAACAAAATAGATTGTAAAACTAAGGCAATAAGGAAAACACGGTTACTTAGACTTAGTTTCTATGCATTAAGGTCATTAAGGTAAGAAGTTGAATATAATAGAAGCTCTCTGATTCAGTGGGCAGTAATAATCAAACTAGTGTTGCTGTGCGGAACAATGTGACTAAACACACATACACACATACATATGTACTTATATATATATGTATATATGTGTGTACACACACAGCACATACATATATTATTTTATTATCTAAATTTATGCAGCACAAGCCAAAATGTCTTCTATTTATTCCATGCCTCCTTTTTTCCTCCTTGTCAAAAACCTGGAGCTTACTTGACTCGCAAGACGCCTCAACGGCTGACAGTTTGTCTGGAGATCTAGGTGTGTTACACTAGTACCTGCTAATGTAGCCCCGAGCCTCTAGCCTCAAGCAGAAATGAGGAGCAGGCTACAGAGGTCTGGTAAGATCCCTTCTTTCTCTGCTCCACTCCCTGATATTTGCATTGTCAAACTTGTCGTCATTTAAACAAACAATGTCTGAGGACACTTGAGGCAATTTACCTGATTTTGCACAGGGGCATACTTCTGAATATAACTCAGCTTGTATCAAATACTACTTTAAATGAAATATACTACTATATTAGGTCAAGAAGCCAATCACAGAGTTTGTCAAACATAGACATACATTAGAAGTCATCCCTCACCTGAGTGTAACACCAGCTCTCTGCCACAGGGCTGCTGGACATTTCTGCCGGGGGTGGGGGACTTGGGACTCTGGACATTGCCGGTGTTGATTGACAAAGGTCCTGAGTGGGGCAGGAGCACCAGCCAGGTGTGGGGTGTGTGCAGGAGGGATGGACCAATAACCAGTCAAGCTGGCTCCCAGCTGAACACCTGGCGTGCGGAGAGTAGCAGAGGAAAGAATCCAATAGAACGGCAGACTCCAAAATAGCTATGGGCACCCTGCAGGGAAACAGACACACAGTCATTAAAACAGCTCTGACTTTAAACTAGAGAAGCACATTACTATGAAAATCTGCGACCTTGTGCTTATGCGTATGTGTGTGTGTGTGTGTGTCATGTCAATTCTAAATTGAATGGTTAGTCTAATTGAGCTGTGTTTCCCACCAAGCAGGATGTAAGGCCTCTGAATTCATTTGTTTCAAACGAGGCTTCAGCATTCAAAGCACAGCAGCGGCATGCGCTCCGCTTCACTGAGGGAAGCCGTCCTTTATCTGTGCATGGTTTTGTCTTTGTTTTGCTCTGAGAGGAGCAGAGTGCTGTGCTAGCCATCTGATTCCAGCCAGCCTGCACCCATCCGCCACGGCTCTAAGTGAAGGGCGAGATTTAAGACTTTCATCTCAAGCTGCCCGTCTGTCCTCATAACAAACGCACAAGGTCACGGGGTACTTTCAAAAGACAAGGCTGTCCAAGAGAGGTCAAAGTTGTGTTTTATAAGCACCTGTATCCAGGAACATTTCCTTCTGAAATTCTACAACTGAGATTTACACTGTAATGGCCACATAACGTCTCACTTTCTGTTTGTAGGGAAGAGAAACTTCCTCATTATTTTGGCTCATTTCCATGCCTTTGCCATACCAGCAGTCTCATGGGATTGAAAATCTGATTGGGGGAAAAAAAAATAAAAAGGAACAACAGCTTGGTTTTTTAGATACATTTCTCTGCTGTCTAAACCTCTCATTTCCTCAGGGTTCACCTCCTCATGCTCCTCCTCGGTTCCTCTCCACAAACTCCATACCTAAGTCACACCAAGGTCTCAGGATGTAGTTTTTCTTACTCCTTAACCTGCACATCTCCCCGTTCTCCTGCCAACGAAACCACCAGTCCATTGCTTAATTAGTGTTTGATTGAAAGAGAAGTTCAGGACCTGAGAAAACTGGCAGAAACCGAGTATTGGATGAAGAGCGCAGAGGCAGTGCAAGAAATTAGAGAAGGGGAAAAAGTGACAGAGAGCACTGTCTTGGTGAGTGGACTGGAGACAGAAGAGGCGAGACGGGACCTGAGCAAGCTTCAAACGCAGACATGACTTAATTAATGTTTAGCGATAACGCCCATATCCGATCCGTCTCAATTCATGCCCCCTTTTCTTCTTTTGTGCTATTTGTATCTGATGAAAAACACTGATGGCATTTTCACTCAGTAAAACAATAAAATATTAATCACAAAAGTTAGGAGAAAAAAAAAGGCTGCACTGATTTGCAATTTAAATTACCTGAGACTTCCTGGCAATTAATTATAGGCTATATGAGTGAGTGAGGGTGCACACGCCAATTTTTACATGCCAGTGTGTTTCTCTATGTGTGTCATCATTTGGGCATTGTTTCACACGGCATCCAAAGCACAAATTGCCAAGTGCGTTTCTTGTTTCTTGTCCCTTAAAGAGCACCACGAACGCCAAGTAATCACAGGGAATCAATTTAAGAAAACATGACAACACTGGCAGCACTGCTTACAGCCTCACAGCTTTCTAAATAGACCCAGATGACACTTAACCAGAATAAAGCTGCAGATGTTTTTTTCTTTTTTCATCCTCTTCATGATAAACATCAAGAGCAAAGCAGCAGGAGAAAAGCAGCATAACAACTCTGAGATGGAGGAGATGTGTGCTAATCATAGGACTCCCTCAGAAGAAATGTCTTCAGACGGTTCATTTGTCGCAGGATTCTGACGATGACAGCGTGAATGGGAGGAACGACTAATAGGTGATAATGCACTCCTTGTCGGGGAAATAAATATTGTCACATTACAGTGTGTGCCAGGCAGGGATTTACAAAGACAGTGTCCCCCCCAAAGGCAATTAAAAGACAAAGTAAGGAGGTAATGGAGGCGCTGTGCTTCAGATAAGGATTGAAGTATTCGTTGCAGCTACTTGGGATCCATCAGCAGCTTGTAGGTTGGATAGAAAGCAGTGGAAATTAGGGGAGGACAAGAGTGCTCAGAGAGACAGCAAAGAAGTTCAGATTCTGCGGGGTGTACAGCTTGATCTCTTCTCTGGCCAGGAGAAGAACCAGGCAACAGCTCATTATACTGCAACCATGTTTACAAAGTCAGTGCAGGAAAACTGCATTGTGGAGCCAGTCAATGTTGACATTCAAGCCTGGGATTTGTGAAGGCTGCTTAACTTTAGTCTAAACGAGTGAAGACCCCAAGATTGAAGTACTTATTGCACGACTTTATTGTAAATTAATCATTTATATGCTTCGAAAATGTTCACTACACTGAGTTAAAAACAGAGAAAATCACAGCTCCCAATTGAGAAGCAAAGAAGTTTAATATGATACTATTTTAGATGATTAATTAACAGATAAAGGTTAATGAATTGCTCCTGTCATGTGACTTGCACGCATCAAAATAGTCAATAAGCAAAATAAGAAGATGCATTTTTTTTTTTTTTTTATGGTGAAACATTATCCTCAGTGTCCTAACAACACTTAAACACATTCGCTCACAACACAATGATGAAGATTCATAGTTTGTCTTACTAGCAGCTGTTATGGGCTCAGCTGGGACCTTAAAACCAAACCACACAACAGCCCTCAGAAAAAAAGAAAGAAAAAAATGGATGATCGTGTGTAGCCTATACGTACAAGTGTGTGAGCAAGTAGAAAGGGAGCAAAGGAGGATGGGTTACCATCAAGCCACATCCTTATCCCATGCCTGTTTTCAGAAAGGTAAGCCAGATGAGGAGAGACCTGGAGCCCATTTATATTCATTACGGAGAGACAGTCTGCTCTCACTCTGCCAGTCCAGCCACCATCTCTCTCGATCTCTCTGTCACACATCTCAACACGCCAGGGAAGACAGTCTGACAAACCAAAAGACAGATAGATTCAACTTCCTCTGCATAAACAAGAGCTAAGCGAGGTGATGCTGCATCTGCCTCGGCCATCAGGATGAGAGCTGGAGGCAGTCCAGCTGTCCACACACTGGCCAGACCATTACAAGCCCACTGTACACAGGAACCACAGCACAAACACGGACGCCAACACATGATACCCTGCTCACGCTGGAATAATGCTTGTGCTGTGATATTTATTCCATCTGCACATTTTACGCGGTGGTCGCATATATTTCTTCACATATGTTACCTCCATCTGCAAATGTGATTATGTGAAGAACTTACAATGCATATTTACACTCGCAGACACATTTCTGTTCATTTGTTTTTCCATCTGCGCTTGAGACACTCTGAATAGCTGGTGATACACACGCCGCTTGCACAGCCTTTCCAACCTGCAAGGCTGTCGATGTGGACAATGCATATTTAGCCACTTTATTTTCAATATGTTCAGCTGTTAAACTGTTATCACTGGCTCTTCTCATACGTGAAAACAACACACTCGACAGCATTTCAAACTCATCTTCCGTTACTCAGATCTTTTCTCTATACTCTATAGCCTTGGATCACAGGTAATCGTCTGAAAATATACGTGTTCACACGTGGCATTTTATACGCGTCGGCAAATGCGTCTCAAGATCCGATCACAGTTCTGTGCTCTGTATGCCGATAAACGCTGACTTCATTTGGGGCTCAGTAACAGCTGCTGTCTCTAATGGATCGCTACCGCTGCAACAGAACCACTTAAAGCGCTGTTTGTTGTGTGTGGGAATCACAGCACAAACACATGTTACACACAAAGTCAATACATGATACTCTGCTAATGGTGTAGCGACCCCTGCGCTGCGATAATCACTCTGTCTGAAGATTTCACATGGTGGCTGCATCCTATATTTTTGCATCCAGGATGCATTTGGGTGTTCATACTGCTGAAAGTATGAGCGGCCCAGACCGACTCTGGCTGTGGTCTGAGTGATTGCATCTCAAATACGCCCTGGATGTGTTCCCACCTTTTCTTCAAGTTGGTTATTAATGCAACAGGGTCTGTATTGTAAGTGTTCATGCATAGTGACTATACCAAGTTACTTCTGGGGGATACACATGCTTTTAGACCAACTCTGGAGATAGTTGGCTTGACGACAAATCTTTGTTACTTTAATGTAAAAGTGAGAAACCTCTTGGATGAAACAAGACCATAGCTAGCCGACTTGGAACATGTTTCTTCTGCTGTCACCATCTAACAAAGTGTTAGGGTTAACAGCCAAAACAAGTACACAACTTCTGTAATTTCACTTTCTCTAAACATCCTCTCCATCTCCTACAGATAAATGTGGGCGCTGTTTGCTTTCTGAAAACTATTACATTACATTTTCTTTATTCTATTTACAGTTCAAATGGCACACAATAACTTTACATTTTCGCTGAAAATGAAAATAAGCCTTTTATATATAGATATTTTAGTGGGTTTGTATGAAATCTTTCAGTATGACCATATGGTAGAGACTTCAGGCGACCAGGCATGCTGTGAAATAGGGGGTGAAGAGTGACAGAATAGACACAGAATGCCTTCTGGATATTACATCCATCGCTCAGACTCTCAATCAGATGAAAAAAAAAGCCAGCACTTGCACACGAAAACAGAGTTTATCTGTCTGAATTACCTTAACTTGCAAAAACGAAAGGGAAACATCAAATAGACAGAGCCACCCACTACCCTGTCTCTGGGGACACTGCCTCCTGCTGGGTGGAGGAAAACAGGTGACACGGTGTTGAGACACCGCCACCAGGTGGACAGGGGGTGGCGCTGCATGATTTGTGTCCTGCAGAAAAGGCTGCGATCAGAGCAGGGATCCTGGAGTGTTCGGAGGGTCACCTTGAGCAACAACAGACAGCCAGCAAAACGCTGAGATACAAAGACGGGCTGCAGACTTTAGAGGGGCACTGTGAAAGCGTGCCAAAAACTGAGGCGAAGTGTTGTGAACGCATGTGTGACGCATTGCTGAACGTCAATCTGAAGGCTTCACGCAAGCTCGTTTTACACAGCTTAGAATCAAACGCATAAGCTCGTAACAGCCCCATTCCCTCCAGCATCAGTGAGAAATCTGACTGAGGGTTAATGAAGCCTGTTCATTATAAGGTCAGATTCCATTAAATGGTTACAGGGAGCATGTGCACATGTATCTGGGTGATCTGCAAGACTGATCAAGTGAAGTAGATGACCCTCATTTTCTAAAAATCATGAACAGCTGGCTGGAGGCACACTTCCTGTAAAGTGGGCACGTGCACATGGATCATGAAAAGAAAGTAATTCCAACTCTAATATGAGAGATTCAGGCTTTCTGGCATTAGAAGAAGCGCAGAGGTGTCTCTGAAATTAATGGCAAGAAAATCGAAAGCATATGAGCCGCTGCAGGTGAGACTGGCAGGCAAAACAGGCAGAAGGAAAGAGGTCTGCCTCTCAGACTTGAGAGAAAGGCTAGATGTGGAGCATGTATAAAAACTTGTCTGCTCTGAAACAGTGTCTGTCCGTCTTGCCCCAGGCACCGCTGATAGCCCTGACACTCACTCAGAGAGAGAAAAAGAGAATGAAAACAGGGATAAGAGAATGACTGCAACAGTGGGCACACATGCATGACGGAGCCGAGCGCACACTCTGCAGCGGGTTGGGAAGACGCTGGAGTGTGTCGGATCCAGGGCCGCAGGAGGTGTGATGGATTAAGAGACACTGGCGGAGACAGTGGTCCTCCCTGAACCGTGGAGCAAACCCCAGCGTAATAAACATCCCTCTCCATATCATCAGTGGTCTCCTTTCTCTGTTATTCATTTTTGTAGCTAAAATGAGAAAAAAATACCTCAAGAGATCTTTAAGAAAATGATATTGCCCTAATATTTTACCCTAAGTTGATATGGATAAAGTATACTGATCAGTTTTACGAGTGGCATTGTTAATTAATTTCAGCTTTGTGTTAAGCACTGGTTACATCGTTTGTTTTTTAATTGGTTGAGCTACATTTCCAACCCCTTCCACATCTATAGTCCTACAAAACATCATGTCTATGAAGTTGCTAAATTATTAAAACAGGCACGACACAGGACAACAGTGCAAAGGTGCATTGTGTCAAGTGTACCGTGACAGAAATCATTTTCAGCTCCCCCTGATAAATCACTATTCATATTTGGTCAGAATTTAACCTTGTTCCTTTCATCCTTTCTTCACTCACCCCGAATCTCCGCTTTGCTCGCAGAGCTTAAATCCAAACGCCGGCAAAAGAGCTCAGCTCCACATCTAAACCATCTTTACTGGTCAGTTACTTGGACAACTATCAAAATGTTAATCCATAAGTCTCTGGAAAGTTCCCATAATTTGCTGCAAAGCTAAACTGTGTAAATGAATATTACCTGCTGTACTACTTGACACACGCTCTTTACTGCATGACTTTCGGTCTTGGCAAAATGCAAATCGATCTATTTGCATACCTCCCCCACAATATTTTGCACTCACAGAAAGAAACAGCCGATATCAAGTTTCAATTAGCCCAACTGGCAAGAAAGATGAAGGACTACTTTGATGGACGCTGTGGCAGCAGTGCTGGTGGTATGTGTTTAGACCCCGGGAAATAAGGCCCTATAACATAATATCATCAAGCCAAAAATAACTTTATTTAGTTGCATACTTACAGCCTTCCACTTGGTGGATATGTAATTTGTTCTTGCACAAGTAGTTTGTGTGTAATCAATTATTAAAAATAAGAGCGCTTTTCTAAATGACAAAATGATACTGTCCACAGCAGCACAACAGTTTTCTCACAGAAAACCACAGCAGTCTGTCTGACCGTCAAACTAAAAGCATCTTTTGGTATATGTATCTCTTCCTTCCATTAAACTGAGCTGATGGTTGGCTGCAGCCACTGAGGTAAAGCTCCTTTCACCTTCATTCACGCACCTGCTCTGGGTGAGCTCTTACGCATTACCCTCCCTGTTTATTTTCTGCCCTGCAGAGGCTCTCCGCATGAAGTTCCCTTCTCGCGAAGTGAGCAGAGCTCGGGGCAAAAGGGAGGAGCGAAAGGAGGGAGAAGGAGTTGTTTTGTTACCGCACTCGGTGCAATGATGCAATTTATAATTAAAATGCAAATAGAACGTCGGGGAGTCTCTCTTCACCTTGTTTTCACTTTACTCCAAAATTCTCAGGGGAGGCCTATCTCTGCCTGGGATGTATGTATCCCAGTCAGTAAATCAATTTTTATATGAAGTACTAAAATCAATTTGAGATTTAGGCTATACAAAAACTCAAGTACAAGCAACCGCTCGACTGAGAAAGCTTACACAGACACATCGAGCCTGTGGCTATAAAACCTTTTTCTACTTTGCCATGATGATGTGTGAGGGACATTTAAAAGCTCACATCCCTTAACTGAAGGCTAAAAGCAATTATTCAGAAGCAAGAAAACACGGGCCTGTCTGACACATCCACCATTGGCCTGTCTCTGTTTTGACTATAGTTTATCACAAAAGGTGGCTCAAACACCCCGTAAGCTTCAATCTCAACAAACAACAAAGACAAAACGCCGCAGAATGAATCATTTGGGAAAGTTTTGTTTCAAAAGTGTGTCTGACAGAGAAAACGGGGGGAAGCGGAGAGGATGCCTTTTTTAGAGGTTGTCCTTCAGGCTGACTTTGTCATGTAACACATTTCCAGCTCAATTATCTGCATCCAGTGGATTTCAAACACATTTAGCAAGGACCAGAGAGCTTGGTAATTAGCAGGAGCCATGGCTCATAAGGGGACCAAAAACAAAGCCTGTCTTTAGCTCTATCTTTATCCCCTTCGCTTGTCTAATCTCTTCTGATCCTTCTCTTTTCACAGAGAGTGTCGGACATCATGTTTGCACTTAGTCAATATCTTTGTGTGTCAACAGGTTTCAGCTTTTATGCACCAAAGCACGATGCAAAGTGCGATACCTGATAAGTGAATCTGTAAACAGTCTGCTACATAAATAATCGTTTGTCACATCTTTAAGAAAATGCCAGTTTAGAATTATTTCTTAATTCCCAAAAAGTAAAAACACAAAATCACTCACGCATACTCACAAAGCATTGTCATCATATAGAGTAGAATAAAGGGTTACATGACTAAGTTTGGAAGTAACAAGACAAACCGTACCAAAAGGAGTTAAGAATCTTTGATGCGATAAACAACCTTTGCTTTTCATACAAAAGCTGGATAAAATATTAAGAACTGGCGAGCAATATAGATCGATTCAATGTTCAAAGTGCTTCATGACATTATTAGAATTTCAATAAAGGTTAAACCATGTCAGATTTTAGTCGTCCATCTCCTCCTCATTTTCTTTCTCATTTTAATTACGGTCTGAAATCACATCAGCTTGCTTTTGCATAGGACTGGAGCATTACAGGTAAAATTACTTTCTGCGTCTCCCCAGGCACTCACTCAGAAAGGGACTATCTCATCTCGCCGTACTCTCATCATCTTGAGATGATGCTTTGTCCAGAATCGCTCCCTATACTTACATTTAGCTATTTTTGATGGTCTGAATTCTACATTTTATGTTATATAAAGCCATAAAAAGCCCTCACGCAGAAACAAATTACAATTCAAAGGTTTGCTAATGCTCCCAATATGACAATAGTTACACAAAATAATGATGTATCACGGCTGTCCGAAATATCACAATATTTATTTAATATGTTTAGTATGTAGGAAACAGGGGAGCAATTTCACACACATTTTTCACATTTTTTTCCCCTAATCACCATTCCCCCCTTCCTCTTCCAACAATTATAATGATGAAAAGTGCCAGCGGCAGTACAAATTACTGAATTTGTGAGATATCATCTAAAACAGAGAAAGAGAATCGTGTGGGCAACCGAAGAATAAAAAAAGCACACTTGAATTAAGTCAGCCGTTTCTGGAGAGGAAAAATATCTTCAAATACAGAAATAAAATGACGGCAAGATTCGTAATATAAGTGCTGATGACCATTATCGCTTACCTATCCATTCTACTACACTCTACACAATGTGTGTGCGTTCGAGAGGCCGGGAAGAGAGTCTGGAAAAACCGTGAGTGAAGCAAATATCAATGAAAAGCAAACATCTCTTGTAAAGTAGATGGATCCCCTCCCATTAGCATAACGTTAAACCTCAAGTGGATGTGTGCACGCACTCGGACTGAAGAGGAGCCAATTAAGATCAACTGTTCATTTAACGTGTTATACTGTCATATCACTGTGCTGCAATACAGGGATGAAGGGCAAGCTAATGCCACGGGGGGTCAAAACTGGCATTCTTCCACACCGCATCAGTGGGGAACAATATTACCACTTCCTACCAGATGTCATATCTAATCTCCTTCTCCCAGAAGAAATGTTCAGTAGAGACGATGCAGTGGTAAACACAGAGGCAAAGAGCTAATGAACAGGGTCATAACGAGTGATGGTCCAGGGTCATTCTTTGTTGAGGATGTCATCCCAAAAAAGATGGTGCCAAAATGTTACACATATATATATATTTTGTAATGAATTTGATGCACTGAATCATATTTTAGAATGAATCTAATGATTTGCTAACAAACGAACACATTTCAAGGTTAATTCCGTCTCATTCAATACAGACGCAGAATTCACAGAAATATACTGCAGGGAAACCCAAGCCGAGTCTCACCGACCACTGAGAAGATTTGGAGACAGGTGCACACTGTGCTATCTGTCTTATTGCTTTACTGCTGCTCTTTTCAGTGAAAGGAAGGGAGAGGAAAGGTAGCTGCGCTAATAAGTTCAGTTCTATCCATCGGTTGCACTTGGTACGACAAGGGTTACTCCTTTGTGTGCCCCAACGTCACTCTACTACCCAATTACCACATTTATACACACATACACACACACGCATTCATTTATATTCAGCGAGAATTTTAAATGCTCTCCATTAAATTCATAAAAGATGGATCGTCCATTAAAAGCAAAAGTGATCTTCTCACCTTTTATACATTGTTATCTATATATTAAAGAGCACACACATTATACGGCGAGGGCTGGAAATGAGGCAGTTCACTCTGAAGAGTGTCAAACTACATAAAAAGGAAATTTCAATAATATTAAGCAGAGGAAAACACTGTTGGTCGGATGAAGCATTAACAACAGGGATGCAAAAGCTAAAATGGGAAGTGAAATACAGTAGACCTATGAGCAAAGCCTGCCCCAAGCAATGGTGATGGAAATTTGTGCACTACTTCTATCAGAAATCAGATTGAGAGTGTTGGAGGGTTGGAAATGCGTAGGTTTTTAATTACCCCAGTTCAGATGTCTCATCATTCGGGCTCCTCTGATTGTTGGAGGCTCTCAGGAAGCCGATCATCATCACATATTCAGGACGTGTCCATACAGAATGTGAAATCATGTCATTACTTTGAACTGGATGGAACTCTATACTGGATTTCGAAATTCACAAAACAATCACGTAAAAGCAAAACACGTATTTAGTTTACTGAGTGTAGCCGCTAGGAAAACCATTACTAAGAAGTGGCTTAAACCAGACCTGCCTTCACTGGATGATTGGTACAAAATAATACATTTGACATGACATTTTTATAATGGAAAGAATCACTTTCCATTATAAAGCTGCTGGAAACAAAATTTTGAGGAAGTGTGGGACTGAAATATATTTACCCCAGATGCCATGCCTTTGTTTAGCGTGCATTTTTATTATAATTTATATTTGTCATTAAACGTTAAAAAGAATTACAAAAAAATATATAAATCAGTCAGACGGATGAGCATGAGCCTCTTCTATTTCTTCCGTCTCTCAAAGTGTATTCTCACATGGTGAGCTAATTATATAGAAGAAATATATTCCCGTTCTGTGGAGTATGGTGTGTCCAATACATATTCTTCACATTACAGCCTTTTTTTCTTTTTAGTATATATGTAACGTTAAAAATACGCAAATATATATAATTTCCGAGTGACATTTTGCGTATTTACTCCCTGAAGAACCTTAGCAGAGATAGTGGTGGGTGGGTGTAGAGTGCTGCAGGCGCACCTCTCTGTTTGGCTGCTGGCTCCTAAATGCCAACCTCTATCCTTGCGCTACTGAAGTGGAAAAGCCTGCAAAGTTGCAGCCACAAGCTGATATCAGACAACCGTGAATGTGTCGTATCATCTGTATTAATCAGCCAGCATTCTGATGTGAGATCAGCTCATTACCTGCACACAGGGGCACACAGAGAGCCAGCATTGGGAGAAGAAAACCCAAACTCCCAAGGCACTATTAAGATAACACCCATAAAATGACTGCTGGTGTTAGTGAAGGTGCCAAAACCTTGTGTGTCACAATCCGAATCCAAGCCACCCTAAGTCATATTAAGGTTACATGTGTTTCCTTCAATATTCTTTGCGGTGCTGAGCCTTTTGGAGGGTCATCAGATGGTGTCTGGTACGGTAGTCAGTTCTGAAAGCAGGAAATGCCAGGCAGATAAAGCTGCTAGACTAACACAAACACACAATCACACATACACACAGTGACATTTCAGATCTTGCAGTAAATCTGTGACCGTAACGAACAGTACTCCGAATCCAAGTCTTCCTAATTCATCTGCTTCTCGTTCATTATCTCTGAGAGCACTCCTGCCACTATCTAACTTCCAGTCCTAAAATTCATCTTCTTCGCTTGTCCTGTCATTTAAAATTAGTCACGTTAACTGTTCCATATGTTTTGCCTTTTGTCTAGATGGCATTTGGTGGAGGCGAGTTTTGGTGGAGACACTCCTCTGAGATTATAACTGTCTCCTAATGAAGTCATTTGAGTCGGGCAGGCACATTCCAATCTCTGTACAGCCAATCAAAAGCACCACAGAGACTTCCTCTGCTCTGGCAGATGCCAAGATGGTGGCAACAACAGACAGTGATGGACTGAGGGATGGAGGCAGACAAACAGAGAAAGACACAAATAAAAATAACAAGGCCGAGTGCCTTAATATTAAAACAGTTTGATACATGAGCATGTAATAAATACATTATGGGAGACTTTAATAAAGAGAGGAAAATGAAAAGACAAGGAAGCTTAGAAGGAGAAGGTGACAGGATCTGCCATTTTCTTCACAGAGTAATGTGACCAAGTATAAGAAAGGAAGAAAGCAAGGAATGTTCTGACACACGGAATCTAAGAAAGCAACCAAGGACACCAGACATCAAAACGAATTAGATTCGAGGCCCTGTAACTATGGATAAGCAAGATGGACTTGTCCGGATTTTTTTTTTTTATTTTAAATGTTTCTGTATATTTTTGACTGCAGGACTCTATCATCCAAATTTTTATAACACTTAAGTTCTTGTTTTTTTTTGTTTTTTTATTGTACTATTAGAATAATTTTCTTTCGTACCAGAGCGCAATTAAAAAAACACCTGCTGTTCTAGATGTACTGGTCCAGTCACTAAAAAATACTGAAAGGAAGGAACAAGGGACACTATTAAATAAGGCAGGGAGATATTGCTGCTTGTTGATAAACAAGCCTGTCCCCTGCCCAGACATATGGCACATCCACAGTATATAGTACTAGATTGGTCATTGATATCTGTAATATTTGTCCAAAATACCAATATCTCGAAATAATTCCCCTTCTAATACGCCCATATGACACATATCTACTAGTTTTCAGCTTTAACAATGGACATGTTTAGACCTGACACACAACAGATGATTCTATATTGATAAACCATAATATTCTTTGGTGTGTGTATTTCTAAAGACAGAATGTGACCCAATATAGGCAGAGATTTCTCAGTTGCCATATTTACGATGACACGTTTTCACTTTTCACATGAAAGCTCTGAGGGATGCACCTGAAGAAGGAACAAAAAAGATAAACTTAATCCTCTGGATTTGAGTTGGAGAAATTTGTAGTCACCGGCTTTTAGTGAACACAGACGCTGATAGTTAATAAATTCCAACCTGTAGTGGCTAAAATGAACAGTTGAGTGGAAAATTGTAGGTCCATACATTTCCATTTAAAGCTCGCTCCAAAGGCAGGTAGTACCCATAGACCTCCATGTGAAAACTCACAAATCTACAGCAGAAATAAACATGCTGGTACAAAAAAATTTGGTATCTATAACTAATTTTCCCATGATGATTTTTTTTTTATCCTCCATTTTTTCTATCTATCTATCTATCTATCTATCTATCTATCTATCTATCTATCTATCTATCTATCTATCTATCTATCTATCTACTTCTGTAGGCCAGCTCGTTGGTGGTAACTAACATTTGGTCTGCCAAAACTCGGCAGCGATGAAGGAAAAGGAGGAAGTGTGACACCGTCAAAGTTTTGAGAACTGGACCCCTGAGTGCGCTGCCTTTGGTATGCAGCAACATAAAAGCGCATAAACATTATTCTGCGTGCGGACAGAACTGCCAGCATTATGTGGCTAGCTTTTTGAAGTGATAGCTCTCACACACTTTCCAACAACTACAGTCACTTAGGTGACACACATTACACTGGTGCTGCCCTTAAAAGGCTTGTAACACAGAGTTGTTGTTTTTTTTTTTTTTAAATTCTTTGATCAGCCCTGTTGCCAAATCAAAATGATTTGATCAACACACTTCTACTGGAAACTATGGTGGTGTTGGTGAAATATGAGATACTGGAAATAGGAGCCATGGAGACGAAGTGTATAGCAACTGGATACTGTAACATTGTAATATGTAATATTTGTAAGTTTGTAAGTTATCAGTCAGTATCAGTCAGTATTACACCTCTTTATAGTTTGCATCTGACCCAAGAGTTTGGCTGAATTCCATTGAAACTTGTTCCGCATAAAAGCAAACAAACAAACAAGACACACACAGGAAAATAATTTGTAGCCAAACTTTGCATCAGATCAGCAGCGACAGTCTGCCTAGTGTCCTTGAATGACCACAGTTCACTGCACGACTGGCAGACAACAGAGGTAGTCTGCAGAGTTTTTAGAAAAATAAGAACACACAGAAAGGAGCAATAAGAAGCAAGCCAGAAAAAACACAAACAAGCAAGATAGAAAAAAGTAAAACGAATACAATGGAGACAGAATGTCCAACTACGTCAAGAGGCAAGGCATTTATACACTATCAAAAAGAACCATATTGGAAGAAAAAATATAAATAAGACACAATCATTAACCAGCTCTGCCACACTTAACAAGGAGCTCAGAGAGACAAGGGAGGAGGCATGAGTGGAGGGAACCGCGGGGTTGCCGCGGTAACTGAAATTAGAACCTGGGATAACAAGAGAAATGAGAATGTGTGGGACGACCCAGGTGAGACAGACGGAGAGAGGAATAAAGGCACAGAACAAGAGATGGAGAGATGAAAAAGGATTCATAGACCGACTAACAGAGCTGCCTTCGTTCCTGTGAGCACCGCTTACACAACAATGTGACAAATAAAACGCCGGAATTAGTTTCCTTTTAAAATCTTTAAAAAAGGACCTTGGCAGCTCATTCAACAGGACACGTGAGGATATCATCAATGTGCTCTCATGTGGTGTGACATCATCTCAAAAACTAATAATAAAACACACACGTCAGACCGCTGCAGAAGGACAACTGTAACTGCACTGAAACTAAAGCCAAGATTTTGATATTTATGCCCAATTTATACTACCCAACTTCCACTTCCACTTGTTAATTAAGTCAATTTTATTTGTATAGCCCCTAATCACAGTGAGTCTCGGAGGATTTCTTAACTCCCACGCTATAAAAATAAATGAAAACGACGCGTTCCAACCTCAGACCCTCACTGAAAAAGAATAAAAACCTCAAACAAAAATCATTAACAAAACACAATATATAGTAAACAGCGGATATGATTAATAGGTAATGATCTTTAGAAGACTGTGATAAATCTGAAAGCACCCATCGTACTTGCTGCTGACATATAGGATCAAGCACCATTCTTAGTCTGCTTGGAGGTTGCCAAGAGGCAGTTAATGCCAACTGGAGGCTGGCAGTTTATAAGGTCTGAGTGTTAAGACCTTAAATGTCAATATTGGTCCCAAGGGAAGGAATAATTAAGGCGTAAAGATCTAAAAGCCTTGTCACATATGGCTGGCCAGCTGTCACATCTGTCTGTTCATATTCACGCTGGTAACAAGTGGGCCCAAACTAAAGCAGCCACAGCTGAGTGTGCAGTGGCTGAGCATTAAATGTCAGCTGACTGAGCTACAGTATAACACTAAATGAGGAGACACCTGGCATTTACAACAATACACGAGCTCCACTTCTAATTTTAGGGAATTCACTCCCAAGTGGCTTGTCTCAAAAAGATCTGTTCCCACATCCCCAGTGTTCGGTGTTCGGTGTTATGGAACGCAGGACTGCAGAGGGGCGCTCCATTAAAGACTTGTAAGTCAGGATGTAGGTTGTTAGAGTGGCAGCTTTAACCTGTTAGGGCGGCAGAGGACAATCCTTCAACTGGAGGACCTTTACGTCCTTTCTATTTCTAAAACCACCCAAATAAATCTGTTGACCTGTACATTCCGTACATACTTCTACTGTACATACTTCTCCAACTGTGTAGATACTGTAGGATCATAACATCACTTCACTCCAGCAATATCACTTCTGTCCATTCTGCACTTTACGTAAATAATACTTTCTTTGCACTTCTGGTAAGACGCTGATGCTGAACTTTATTCCACAGGCTCTCCACTTGTAGTCAGCACAATGACAATGAAGTTGAATAATCTAATCTAACAATATTCACTGGTCTTACATTCAACCTTTTGTAGTTGTTTTAATAATAACTGCCCTTTCTGAGTGGTACATCTTAACCAAGTGCACTATTTTTCATCATATTTCCAGACCAAGACTAGTCCAACCAAAGAGTTTGCGAACTGGAAAAATTCCCAACATTTCAGTTATTTCTGAACCGCCACATGGGACCCATTGAAAATGTGCTGTCATGCAAGCATCTCTCCTTGCTGATCAAGCATCTATCACATTATTGCCAAAGAAAGAGAACAGAGAATTTCTAATTTTCCAAAGGAAATAATGAAGATGTCATTTCTGCAAACCAGCATGTTTTGGTCCAAAATCGAGAACAACAAATTGCCATTACATAACTTTGCTGCTGTTATGTATTGGCTGCTTCATGATGACCGTAGACATTTTCTTTTCAGTTATACTCCATCAACAAAAGCCATGTGAGAAGAAAATTATTTACAACAAATCCCATTGAGGATCATGTCACTTTAGAGTACAGCTTTGAGGGTTTGCCGTCTTGGCTCTTTGTTTGCACCAAGCTTTAATATATCGATGGGTTAAAAAGGCATTTTACAGCATCTTGAGTGCAAATTTGCTCTTCGAGCATGAGTAATCAGGTTACAACATTTGCTTCCTTATGACTATAAAACTACATTTCAGGGTCACTTCTTATATACGAAGGTCTACCCTCTAACAAACGGCCTTGCAGCTCCCTTGGAGTACATTTTTTATATTTTATCCCTACTGTATGTTTTAATGCCATTACCAGAGTTTAAAGGTCCAGTCCGGTGTCAGTCCAGGGTCATCTCAGTACTGTGCTCTCTGGTGCTTTTTTACTTTTTTAGGTGTTGTTTTCTGCATTCCCTCTGCTACAAAATTTAGCAGAGAGGAACTCTTGCACGTAGGGCTATCCAGTGTCAGACTTTTTTCTCCAGTTTTCACTCACAATCTCACAGGACCTGAAGCTGACCTCCCACACAGACTCTGTTCGGAAGAAGGTCCAACAGAGGTTGTACTTCCTGCGTCAACTCAGGACGTTGAACCTGCCCCAGGAGCCGTCCATCGCAGCCTGGTTTGGATCTGCCACCAGACATGACAGGGACAGAGAACAAGCACGTCTGCAAAGAAGATTATTGGTACTGACCTTTTTACTGACCTTCCCTCCATCCAAGACCTATACCGGTCCAAGGTCAGGAAGGGGGAGAGTAAAATCTCCACGGACCCCTCACACCTCGGACACAGTCTGTTCAGACTCCTCCCCTTAGGCCGGCGTTACGAAGCACTGTACGCCAAAACCACTACAAAAACAGTGAACCGATGAACTCTGAGCAGTCGGAGAGTGTGAGACTATTCACGTGGACAATATCTCTTCATTAATTGTCGTTCAATTCCATTGCATATATCTTATCCTGACCTGGATTTATTCTATTATATTTAATGTGAAAGTCTAATTTATGTTGTACAGTTTTCTATTTTTGTACGCTTTTATTTTTAAGACTATTTCATTTCTTTGTTTTGTACCAATGAGCAAAGAGACTGAAGATTTCCAGTATACAGGTGCTGGCCAGTAAATTAGAATATCATCAAAAAGTTGAATTATTTCAGTAATTCCATTCAAAAGGTGAAACTTGTATACTGTATACTTTCCTTCCACACATAGTGATATATTTCAAGTGTTTATTCATTTTCATTTTTATTATTACAACTGACAGCTAATGAAAACACCAAATTCAGTATCTCAGAAAATTAGAATATTCTGAAAAGGCCAATGAAAAAAATGTTTTTTTTAGAAATGTTGGCCAACTGAAAAGAATGAACATGAAAAGCATGCGCATGTATAGCACTCAATACTTAGTCGGGGCTCCTTTTGCCTCAATCACTGCATTAATGCGGCGTGGCATGGACTCGATCAGTCTGTGGCACTGCTCAGGTGTTATGAGAGCCCAGGTTGCTCTGATAGTCGTCTTCAGCTCCTCTGCATTGTTGGGTCTAGCGCATTGCATCTTCCGCTTCACAATACCCCATAGATTTTCTATGGGGTTAAGGTCAGGCGAGTTTGCTGGCCAATCAAGGACAGGGATACCATGGTCCTTGAACCAGGTACTGGTGGTTTTGGCACTGTGTGCAGGTGCCAAGTCCTGTTGAAAAGTGAAATCTGCATCTCCATAAAGTTGGTCAGCAGCAGGAAGCATGAAGTGCTCTAAAACTTCCTGGTAGACAGCTGCATTGACCTTGGACCTCAGGAAACAGAGTGGGCCAACACCGGCAGATGACATGGCACCCCACACCATCACTGACGGTGGAAACTTTACACTGGACCTCATGCAACGTGGATTCTGTGCTTCTCCGCTCTTCCTCCAGACTCTGGGTCCTTGATTTCCAAAGGAAATGCAAAATTTGCTTTCATCAGAAAACATAACTTTGGACCACTCAGCAGCAGTCCAGTCCTTGGCCCAGGCGAGACGCTTCTTACGCTGTTTCTTGTTCAAGAGTGGCTTGACACACGGAATGCGACAGCTGAATCCCATGTCTTTCATGCGTCCTCTTCGTGGTGGTTCTTGAAGCGCTGACTCCAGCTGCAGTCCACTCTTTGTGGATCTCCCCCACATTTTTGAATGGGTTTGTCGTCACAATTCTCTGCAGGGTGCGGTTATCCCTAGAGCTTGTACACTTTTTTCTACCACATTTTTTCCGTCCCTTCGCCTGTCTGTTAATGTGCTTGGACACAGAGCTCTGCGAACAGCCAGCTTCTTTAGCAATCAACTTTTGTGTCTTGCCCTCCTTGTACAAGGTGTCAATGGTCGTCTTTTGGACAACTGTTAAGTCAGAAGTCTTCCCCATGATTGTGGAGCCTTCAGAACAAGACTGAGGAACCTTTTAAAGGCCTTTGCAGGCGTTTTGAGTTAATCAGCTGATTAGTGTGGCACCAGGTGTCTTCTATATTGAGCCTTTTCAGAATATTCTAATTTTCTGAGATACTGAATTTGGTGTTTTCATTAGCTGTCAGTTGTAATAATAAAAATGAAAATGAATAAACACTTGAAATATATCACTATGTGTGGAAGGAAAGTATACAGTATACAAGTTTCACCTTTTGAATGGAATTACTGAAATAATTCAACTTTTTGATGATATTCTAATTTACTGGCCAGCACCTGTACTTCTACAAAAAACGGCCTGGTGTAAATACATCCTGGCGAAGAAGATGGCAGGTACAGGGAGGTGGTTTTAAGATTACTGGGATCTCTAAGTCCTGAGTTTGTGGTTGCGTGTGGCAGGCGGAGCTGGCAGGAGTAAGTGACAGGTCAGGTGAGTGCTGTGGGCTGCTCAGGCGTGCAGATCCACCTCCTCTGACTGATCTGGAGTGGCTTCAATTAACTGAAGCAGCCAAGTGTAAGGGAGGGGACTGGGGAGCACAGGTCCAGACAAGCCTCCTGACAGATTCTGGGGAAGGGGGGGTGAGATGAGTGGGGCCTTCTGACAGGTCCTCTAATGCCCCACCAACTTCAACCTCTCTCCATCTCCTCTCAGCTAATTACTAAGTATCCATATGCAGACACTTGTCACTGTGATCACAGTAAATTGGCTGTAAACTGCAGGGTCAGCAAAGACTATCATAGTCACATACACGGACACACACACAGGACATACACATGTAGCCATTTTCAATACTGAAACTATTTTGAGTTTCCAGCAAGAACAGAAATTAAGTTGAAACCAGGAAATCCAATATCACAAGCACTGCTTCAGGTGCGAAACCGTATTCATGTTGATTTTTCATGATGATGCATACTGATGATTGCACTGAAGGTGGTGATAAAAATATCCCAGCATTCCTCTACAAATCCTACACATAGATTTAATTTTCATGGATATACAGCCACACCGCTGACAGAAGACCATGCCAAGTGAAACCACGAAACAGCAGACGAACTTGGACACAAGCAAATGCATCACATCAACAAAGCCTCTATCTTTTCCATTTTCTCCTCTCAGCACATGCAAAGCTATGTGCTGTTTTACCCCGTCTTTTCATCCGGCTTTCATTCTTGCCAGTTTTACATTACCTAATTAACATGGGAACGACATCGGGGGGAGGTATGCAACACGCAGGCCCACATTTTCCCCTAAAGGATATATTTGATTGTTCTTTTTTCTGGGTCTACCATGTTAGCATATCCGCTTTGCCTCCACCCCTATTTCCCCTTCTAAAAACCTGATCTCCTTCCTTTCATTTCACTTTTTAGTGTTTTATTAGGACCGGGTGTGATTTCCACTTTTAAATGATGGCGGAATAAAACCTGAAACTTCTCACCCAGCTGCCGTTTATATGATCAAGTGTCTGCAGCATTCTCTCTTCTCTTGTTACTTGGTATTCTTTTCCTTCAGCCTTCAGCCTAGATCCTCTGTCACCTTCATAGTTTTTGAGGGTTTTCAATTCAAACCATCTACCTTATTGCTCATTCTGGCCCATCCATTTCCACTGTTTGGTTCAAAGGGTGGCCGTATGAGAATATTGTAGATGTTGCCTTCTCGAAAAGCTAAATTTACTTTGCTTGGGAACAAAAAACTAAAAATATAACTTATTCTTGTGAACATCATGTAAACAGATAAAACTATTAGACTATCAAAGACTTCCTTTTACAATTAATATGCAGGTATTTAAAAATGTATTTATAAAAATTGTATATATGCACACAATTTAGTTCAAAATACTTCATTTAATTGCCATCAGCTGAAGGCCAAACGAGGCTATGTGTGACTCTAACACACCCTGTCCCAAACCCACAACCCTCCACATCCCCACCACCATCAACATACACCCGCTGTATACTTGCAATCTCCCAATATTGATACAGACCAGTGGCCCCCCCTCCCCTCCCCCAGATCCTCACCCCATTTGGTACTCACCTAGATCAAAGTACCTTGCACATCTGTTCTGCTTTCTGCTGCCATAACTAGCCAGCTGGACTCTGTCTGTCAGGTCTCTCTGTCTGTAGGTGTGTCAGTACTGCGAGTCTGTCCAAAGCCTCCTGGCAAGCTGCAAACACAAACAGTGCAAAGAATCAACAAGCCTGTAGTTGTGAGAGCAGGCGTGGGTGTGAGCCAGTGCCTTATCATATTCTTGCAAGAGACTCCTTGTCAAGTTGACTGTTTGTGTGTGCATCTGTTATGTAGGAGACTTGAATGCAGAATATTTTTGAGACTGTGTGTGTGTGTGTGTGTGCGTGCAGCAAGATATTACACGTTTTATGAAGACTGTCGTGAGGTTTACACAGCAAGGTGGAACAAGTAGGACTGGGGCCCTCCTTACGCAAATTACACTTAGCTTTACAATACTAATCCAAATGAAAACTTTACTTGGATTGTACAGAACTAGCAAACTGAAAAGACGCAGTTGTAAACAGAGAAGAATAAGCAATGCTGTCTCATTCCTCCAAATCAGATGTTGGTTCCTGTAGCAATGAAATGCTTCCTTAATTCTTCTTGGCGCGCAGGAATAAAAAGGATAAAAATCTTTGCGGATATAATTCAGATGCACCCGCTGTATGTTAATGTGATGTATAAAAGGCCCACAGAGACCCCAATAACAGTCCAACCATCTGACAGAACAGGCCCACGGTGGCACTCAGCTCCAGCAGAGAGGTATACCCTGGCAGTCTCATTAAAATCCTCCAAGTCTAAATCTCTTTCAAAAACCACCTCTACCTAAATAAACATGACCGAGGACGCTTACTCATCCTTCACATGCCTGCCAACCACAGACGAACAGCATTTCACGGCGCAGGCTGGTTGTGTGTGGCCAACCGTTACACTGGAAAGGTCTGCGGATTGTAGCAAAATGTCTTAAGCTAAACAGCCACAGCGATGCTCCTTGGGCTCATAATACAGCCAATCCATAAAGATGCCTGACATTTAAGACATTTAAAACTGAAAAAGCCGGGTGATTTAAGTCAATTTTCTTTTACACCCTGCTCATAAAGTACAAGGCTGCATTTTAAAAGGCATGAATGACTTGCAATCGCTACAGCAATGGAAGTCACAAGTTGCCTCAGAAGTGAAATAAATTGTGACTCCAACTAAAACACTAAACACTGACTTATATTTGGTCCAAAAATACAGGCTGCTTTTTATGCTTAGGCTCTTTGTATTCATGAGCAGGATCCAAAGTGCCTGTGGGCTTTTACCTCAGAGAGAGAAAAGATGATCTGCATGAATGAAATATCTTAAGATCCGTATGTTTACACATATATACCAAGGAAATGTCAATCAGATGCAAAACACAAAGGTTGAGCCCTGAAAGAAATGTCAAAAAGGTAGCCCGGCTCTGTGATGTGTGTACATGACCAGCACCGTTTGATCAATAGCTCACCTGAAATGAATACGCAATCGTTCTCACTGACTCGACAAAGCAGATGTGCACTCCAAACTTGACAACACAACAGATACGACCTAGATCAATAGGCCCCCTTTCTAAAATCCATGTTTTATTTATAATCCAATTCTAACCTACTTTGATGAAACATTGTAAAACGGCAAAGTCACCTACCCCTTATTTTTTGGTGAGTTTTTTTGTAGTAATATTTAGAACTTGATTAACCAATTTTGCCCAAGCTCATAATGTACGTTTTCACCATCAGAAAATGAGGTATGTAGCTTATTATACAATGACTGGAGAGAAAAGTGGTCATTGTCAGATCATTTCATTGCTTTGGTGCAGCAAGTCTATTAGTGCTCTACATTAATAGATGACAAGCCACTCATTTCAGCTCAAGTTCTAACTATTTCTTTACTATTTTGGTTGTCCCACAATCATTTTTTAGCAGTAGTTTCCTACGAAAAAAGAGTTAGTGGCTTGCTGGAGGAAACAGTGGAGCATTTTGTAGCTTCAGAGCCAGTTCCCTTGGGAGTTGTTGGAGACCCAACCAGAGGTAAAAAGAGAGTGAATACTGGAGAGACCAGTATTCACTCTTTTTTTCTGGTGTCATGTGTCAGTGTTTCCACTGACCTGAAACAGCCCAAAGACATCAGTTACTGTAGGTTTAATATTCTGTTCTATCTGTTTCTTTTAATGCTATTCTGATATCAGCTCAGCAAAGACATTTGTTTGAATTTTAAGTTTTCTTTCCAACTGCGTTCTTCCACTTTTGGAAATAAAAATAGTTTCCAACATCAATTAGAGGTATGATTCTTGGTTGTGCCAATGAGAAATTAAGTATGACCTGGAGCTTGTTACAGCAGCTCTACCAACCCTTTGGTCAAGCGTTATGGGACTTGGCATTCACGTACTTCCATTCTTCTCCTCCCTGTGTCATTTGCCCTGCTCTGACTAAGACAGGAAGCCACAGCAACACACAATCCAACCAGTCATGTCACCGAGGCCTGACCAGCTGACCTCAGCAACGTCTGGGCTTCTTGAGACAGCGTTGCCTGTCTGAGAGGAAAGACAAAATAGAAAAGGAGGGTGAGGTTGCCAGACGGGGTGGTGGGAAACAAACGTACAAGAGAGGGTAAAATAGAAAGCAGAAAAATTAAGAGCCGACAAGACACAGAGGAGAGAGAGGCAGGATGAAAGATAGGTCGATCTACAATAGACTGATGAAATAGAGCGAGAAAGACAAAAGGAGAAAGGAGTGGAACAGCGGCTGAAACAATAGCTTAGAAACAATGGAACAAAAGGGGAGACACTAAAGGGATAGAAGACAAATTAAGCAGAGGGCAGAGAGGGACACGAAGAGATGGGGGTAGCCCGAAAAATAAAGAAAATGTCAGATTCAATTCTCCTTCTGAAAGAGGAAAAATTAAAGAGGAAGAAGAAAGATTTGCTCCTCTCGGTCTCACTGCTCTAAAACCTGCAAAGACTTAAAAAGACCAATATGTAGAGAGGAGCAAAAACGCCAGGGGGGCTTACATCAAGCGCTTGACTACATTCAAAAAGAGCCACAGAGGGAGAATAACTGACACAATTAAGAGCATAACTGTCATCACAGCCAATCAACCCAGTGCCACCCACACAGGGGCACTGAGCAATAGACCCATCATGGAGAGGGATGAAGGGCTGCTAATTCCCTGTAGCAATGCAGCACTCACTGCTAATACTGAATACCAGGCTCCGTAATGGCTTATACAGCATTCTAATGCAACACAGACATGAGACACATGTACCGTCCTGTCTCATTTGCATCCAGAGAGAAAAGCTGACATTTAAGTTTAATCCTGCCGACACGCAAACTAAGAGCAGCCCATTCCCCAACGTGTATGATGAGAGAAAAAACAAGAATGAATTTGAAACCAATCACAGGTGGATGCATACTCTCACTCAATAAAATACAAAACAAATTTAATGAGCTCTCAAGCTCGTCCACGGTGACATTTCCTCTCGTGTTTCTCCATGTTTTACAACTATCATTCATTTCTCTTTTTCCCTACTATTGCCTGCCCTCCCTACACCAGTTTGTCATTCTAAACCCACTTCTCTGCCTCCATCTTTTTCTCTCTCCATCCAAAACAACAGCCATTCCAGAAAGAGGGCCATCAATCTTCTTCAATGAGACCAGAGTGCGAGAGAGTGCCAAGGCTACAGCAGATTACTATCTCTCCTTACCTCCACTCAACACTGGAGAGCATATAGAAGGATTGGATGGGCAGATGGAGAGGCAGGGAGGGTCGAGAGCGAGTCAAAGAAACAATCTTAGATAGCAGGTGGACACATTAGATCTTAAAAGCCTCAAACAAACTTCAAGACCCGTCAACAGCGGAGGCTTGTCACGAAGTGCAGCAGCTGAATTTAAAAGCTCTAATCCTAACTGGCAACTCCAAACCCGATCCTTGATTCATTTCCACGGAGAGATCCGCTAATAGCAACACACGCAATATACTAAAAAGGCAGGAGATGTTATTTTTTTTGCCGTAATTTTGTCCAAATTCGATAATAGCCTGTCAGCATGTTGTAACTCAGTCATCCTGATGTTAATATGGACAGATTTCAATGCCAGGACAATACTATACTTAATGACCTTTTGGTATTTCATACAACACAGCTCCAACGGATTTGTACTAGAGTAACTCTTTATTTGGAAAAGTGGATTAGCTTTAGTTTCAGGAAGTTTAAGTTAGTTTTAGTTAAGTTCATTCGTGATAAATGTAGCTAAATAAAAGATGCTAACGCTAAGAACTTTATTGAGAAATAATATTAGCCATACGATACCGTAGCATCCGATTGGACGTTAAAGTTTATTGTTGGAAGTGAAATAGTTACTGTCAGCCATAACTACGCCAAAACAACAACATTGACAAACTTATCTACCTTAAGAAGTAACTTAAGGGATGTCTTCATCATAAATGAATGTTACCCGACACAAAATGTGAACCACAACATTAGAGGCCTGTATCACGAAGCAGGATTAAGGACCTAGCGAGGTAACTTCAGGGTTAACCCTGGGTTTCCAGTATCATGAAGCTGGATTCATTCTTATGGAGTTATGTTACCATGGTAACTTACTCTGAACGGCTAACCTGCTTCGGGTCAGGGTAGCTTTCAGGATTTATCTGAATCCAATAAAATGCTCCACCCACCGGCCAATCAGCTGTTCGGGAAAGAATGGCGTGCCCTTTCATTGAAGACACGATTGAGATTGGAGCCTAAATCGTGAGAAGTCTAAAAATCTGTCTCACCATAGAGGAATCTGGGTCGCAAATGACGAGTGGCGAGCCTTGCCTGCCTTTAACATTTAGCTTATTGATTATTATTATCCAGTTTCCATCTATTAATCAAAATAATGTTTTTGTCTACTAGACTGAGCTGCAGACGCTTTATTTACTTGGGAAAAAAAAAACACTACAAGCACCTTAGGCAAACTTAAGCAGTGACATAAATTTGTGTATTGACGACATTTAGAGATTCTTAAAAGTCATGTGTGAATGTATGTGACAAAGCACTGACGCTCTGAAAAGCCAGAGGTGTGACCTTGCAGCCAAGAGGGGTTTTCAACGAGCTGTCTCTCCTTCCTGTGCAGCGCAGTGGCAATCAACCGTAGACACACAGTGCGTCATGGGTAAATTCAAGGCTAAATGTGTACTTCTGAGGAAAGCCAATGAGAGACAGAAAAAAGGTTACATGGGAAAGTGTGGAGCAGAGATTCTGCAAAGAAAATTCTTCTCTTAGTTGTGTAATGCAGCAGAGGCTCTGTGATTTCTCACGACTTATACAACGCGCTCGGCTCAAGCTGTGTGCAACCATGTTCAATCCAAAGACACAACACCACCAGACCAGCTCTGACAGCTACACCCACAATTGAGCATGATGGAGGTAATCGCTGCGCAGCTTTCTCACTGAGGAAGGCCTACATGGGGGAATTTGTCAGGCATAATAAACTCTCCTTACGTTGTCACGGCAGTGTTGAGGAGGAAGGTTAAACTTGGAGCTGTCTGTAAAGCTGTCCCAGTGCAGCAGCAGTGCTCTGACTGGGGATCAGCCTGGTGTGGCTTCAGTCGGGCCTCTGGGCCACATACCAACGAGTGGGAGGAGGCAGCGGTGGGGCTCAGCCAGGCGCTAAAGACTTTGACACTAACATAATCACTGATAATTGATTCGGCTGGTGAGGAAGGTTTAACACTAAAGGATAAAAATGGCAGCGGCGGCGGCAGCGCAGCACTTTGGCTTAATGTGAGTTGATGGGGCTGACACCACCTGTCACACACCGTCTAATCACACGAGAAGACACGATTCTGAAGACATACACATATCGTCACATTACTTTCAGCCCCGGCTGAGCTCGGCACCCTCAAAGGGGCTTTGATCAGCAGCGGCCCAAGGAGAGTGATGGGGCGCAGAGGCCAAGGGCAGCTGAGAGGAAGAGATGGAGGACGTTGGAAAAACAGACAAAGAAGACAGGCGTCCTTCGTTATCGCAGGGTCGACAACCCCGAAGTATTAAATAGTAAACCAGGAATGGACCGTTTCCAAGGGTAAAAAAAATATTAACAGTAATTGAGTGCAGCCCTCACAAAAAGTTTATCTATTTTTTATTATCTGTACATTTGCTTCATATTTGTAATAATCAAAGTGGTGCAGAATTCACTTGACGTTGCAGTTACAATTCAGCTGATGCTGTTCTCATTAGCCTATAATAAAATGACAACTAACAGTCAACATACAAAGCCAACTGCTTGTTATTGTAAAGTGCCAACCTGTGGAAAACACTAATATATCTGAGCTTGTTCTCATTCTTCACAGGCAATAAATACATTTTAACCCGTTTCACCTGTGATTTGAGCAGTCCCCCGTTTCTTACCGTGGCAAAACAATTCTAGTCGCCCTCACAGCTTTGTTATTAACGTATAATGGAGACGCACGAGGTAAGTCTAGTGGCAAGGACCGGGGTGTGCCTGTTTGCTGAGTGAACTGATGAAGACAGAGGGCTCCCTGTAGCCTTACAGTCAAAGTACTGATAAATTGGCCAGCCTCCAGCCTTTCCTCAACTGCAGAAGGGATGTGTGCGCGCATGAGAATCAACATGGACACCAGCTGGACTAGAACTGACAACATTAAGTGGCAGTGCACACGTTTTCACGAACGCAGGGAAGCCACAGGCACAGAGGTGGAGGAAGGCCTCTATTATATCACTGAAGAGTCGTGTCACTACAAAGGTGTCAGTCGGACTATCTATGCTCCACAACAGCGCCGGCAGCCTCATCTTCCCGAATTAGAGGTTGCAGACACACAAACAGACATTTCCAGCTTGTGCTGCAGACATAAGTACACATCATCTCATGCGAAAAAATGGCTGGTGGGAGATCAAAGATTGTACAGATGTTTAAAAGAGCCACCGGTGCTACTTCAAAAGCCTGCATGGTTTAGATATCTTACTTGGAAGTAAGGGAGGACAGGGGGAGACTGGGGAGTGGAAAAGGTGGTAAAGGGATGGGCAGGCGGCCAGTGAAAACCACAGACAGGAGCGGCAGGGAAAATACTAAGACAGGGATGATGAGAAAGTTAGAAAAACGTAAATGAGAAGCTGCTGAGTAAAAGAGAAAGAGAGGGGAGAAAATGTGAGGGATTATTACAATGTGTTAAAAGTGTTGGAAGAGAATCTGAAGGGCTGAACAAAGCTGACAATGAAAAAATGTGTGTGTGTGTGTGTGTGTGTGTGTGTGTGTGTGTGCGCGTACGGAGCACTGGAGGAAACGACAATGCCAGAGACATTAAGAGCATAATTTGTGAGAAAAAGCGCAGAAAATAAAAAAGATGAAGAGAGGTAGGAACAAAAAGGGAGAGGTATAATGAGAGGAGAGAAATGATCCCCAGAGAGGAGACCCATGGCATCTGTCATAAGCCAGCACCACAGGAAAGAAGAGAAAGGGGATTGTGGCAGTTCCTTTTCTCCGTCTTGAATTCCCTGACTATCGTCCGCCGGCAGCTGGAGGCTAAAGTTAAGGCCCAGCGTCGGCCACCAGGGACAGCGGAAAGGCCTTGAGAATAAGTCACCCACAATCACGGACCCAAACAAAACTCAGGGATGCACATCTGCATCATTAGCAGAGGAGCCCACAGTCTCCCGATATCTGTGTGCGCGACAGATCCCTCAGAAATGTGGCCACCACAGTCCCTGTGCACACAATCATCCTCTGCACAATCGCCATACAGCGATGTCAGCCTCTTCTTCATGAATATTCATCTGCCTCATTAACAATCAAGTGGGGAAACACAGCATATTGCAAGAGACTCCCGTTACTTGGAGAGAGAAGGAAAGTTAAAGGAGAGAGAGAAGAGGGAAAGAAGAGGAGGGACACATGGCGACTGTAGAGGAAGTAAAGTGGAAGAGAAAGGGAAGAAGAGGCAAAGTCTCCGTTTATTTGCCAACAAACTTTTATGAATCTCAAGAGGCGAGGAGAAAAAATGTCCTATATTGTTCCGGGAGCCGATACCCTCCTGTCGCTTTTCCTTATGAAGCCAGAAAAAGGCAGTTCGAAAGCAGCGTCAGCAGCAGGGACAGCACAGCGGGAGAACGGGCTGGGAATTACAGACCATTTTCCCTGTAAATCCTCGACCAGTAAGGGCTTTAAAACAGCTGCAATTTCTCCACTAATGTCTGACGGTTCACAGTAACTGCTAAACTGCAGGGGATATGTGTGAATACACCTCAACACGAGCTGTACAGACATCCGTGCAGCCCCCATCCTTATTCAGCAACAAAGCACACTTACAGCGCACACACAGATGTACAGAGCCAGGCTGTCTCCTGCACCGACACTGAGTTTGTTGGTCCACTCAGCCACACGCATTCTCTCTGAGCCGCTCGCCAATAGACACAGATGCAAACACAAACTACCACACACAGAGAGAGGATTATTTTTGCTTTATGTTGTAATGCCAGTGAATCTTTTAACAGGAACTGCCACCAGGGGAAATCTTCAATCCTGCAGCTGTGTCCTCAGAGAGACTCTTGAAACTGTAGAAACAGAAGACTCCATTTCATTTACTTCTTTCTCCGTGGCTTTGGCGACAGGAACAGCTGGCCACTTGAGGAGAAGGAGATGAGGCAAAGTCGGGCAACGCCCAAAACGTTGCCCCGCCAGAGTCATTCTGGTCCTTTAAAGGGCACTGACAGAACCCGCTGTACCATAATTGGACCTGGTCTCTGGAAATCAATACTGCTGCTTACATGAGGGGCCTCCACCAAAGCTATTTCATATTCCACCTTCTATACGCAGCTCCAAGAAAAAAAAAACACAACCCCTCAATTTCAGAACACTATGAACTATTGATTTCACAGCCACCACTCTTAGCCTTCCTCCGCCTCCTTGCGTCTTCTCTTTTCCAGTCTCCACCCCTGACATGTAACTCCTTTCACCCTTTCTGTTAAAGGGAAACAGGAGTGTTTTCTATTTGGGGGGTTGGGGGGGGGGGGGGGGGGTCTTATTGAAATCTCTTACAAAGTCTTTGTAAAAGAAATAGTTCCACCGAAGAGCAACATGAATCACAAGGGCAACACTCAAATATTTTAATATAATTCTTTCTCCCTATACAAAGTAGATACCACAGTGTCAGGCGTATAAGAATCAAGTCAGCCATGCTAATATTTTATAGTATAACTTCAAATTTCTCTGTAAATAGCTCCACTATACTACTAATACTATACAACTATTCTAGCAGAAATGATTTATTAATAGCAAGTCTAGAAGTTATCATTATTTCCCATCATTCAAAATCTAGAAAAAGTATATTGCCTGTATTATTCACTCAACGTTTTTAGATGATATGGACTTCACTTTTGGGTACACATCTCTTGCCTTCAAAAACATCATAAAAATTATATCCTTCTCCAGTTATCCAAAAGCTGGATAATCAGCTTGATAAGCACAGGTGCGGTTAATAGCACCAAACTGGATCTAAGTTCTTAGCGGTGAGATTTTTAACTAACTGTGTTGTCATTAATTCATATTCAGATGACTTCCCTGGGTCACGAGTTGTGCAGAGCAGCTTGGCAGAGACCAGGGACCTGGCCAGTTCAAACCACAGGTCCAAAGTCAGCATGCATGCATGATTTAAATACATCTACATGGCAGATGGCGAAAGAACTGGCTCGTAGCTGGCTCCGAGACAGAAGCGGCAACGTAGGAGAAGCAGAAGCTGAACAAGTATTAGAGTGAGGAATGGCTTGGCTTGTCTTTAAGATTACTTTTCCTCTTAAAACATTCACTTCATCTGTGTCACTCCTGCTCCCTACTTGTTATTGGAAAATAGCTCCATGCAGGAACGGTGGGAAAACCATTCGATGCCGCCTCTGTCTGCATCAGTCACACGCTGACACACACATTCACAGAAAATACATCTCATCCTGCATATCCGAAACAGCCAATAGCACAGGCAGGCATTTGCGACCCCAATCCATATTTCAATTTCCCTCCTCTCATGCAAACTAATTCAATACTTGTTGCCTTCCCTCGCAAGCGATCAGCAATGTGAGAAATGAGCTTCTTCTCGTGCTGCATCTATAAAAGGCCCAATCACACACATTTTTGAGTGGGCTTCTGCCTATATCAATTATGTCTTAGTAGATCTGAACACTGGCAGATTCTTGGAAGTAGCAGTGGAGGATAGAAAATCCATGCCACATTTGCACCACATTGTAATACATAATGCAAGTTTTTTTCAATACATTTTCTGTTTAGAGAACATTCAGACTACATCAGCTACATTTAAAACTCAGCACACTGGCGGTGCTTCAATCGAGAGCAGGTCCTTAACGCAATTAAGCAAACATTAAGCTAAAAAAAAAGTCTAAATGAGGCAGTCGAGGAAGGAGCACAAACATAAATTACACAGGATTTTTTTGGTTTTCTCTTCTGAGAACTTGTAAGCGCCCCTCACTAAGCCAGAAGCAGAAACATCAGCCAATAGTGGACAACTGGCCACAGCAGGAGCCCAGTGTTCAGCCAGTTTCAGTATGTTGTTTTAATCCAGCTCATTAGTGGGGAAAAGCTCCATCCATTTCTGACCAATGAAGGACTTTCAATGACTTTGTCTTTCCTCACTAACTAGCATTTGATGTGCTGACTGCTGAAGCATCTTACAGTGTGACGCCAAAGAACAAACTCTTACAGCCTCATATCTCCCCCAGCAGCACCATCGACAAAGCAATTCCCCTAAAGCACAGAGCCAAATAAGAATATATGAGTGTAAATAGATACAGTCGTCGGCTACTTGGCTCGGCTCAGCTCAGACTGAAAAATGGTGCAGTGCAGAAACATTTTGTTTGTTGAAATTCCCTCAATCACTGTTTACTTGACATCACTGATGTAGACAGTATATTATTGATTTTTACAGTCACTGTCCTTCAATTCACTGTCATCCAGTCTGTGTTTGATCCTAAAGTGCACACGCCAACATACCCACACCTATTTGATGTTGCCGAAATGGGCAAAGATGAGTAACAACACCCACTCAAACCGAGAGGCCTGGCTGCACTCTGTGCCCATGTAAAGGGAGAGGCGAGCAGGTAATAGCGACAAATTTCAGGGCTTAAACAGCGACAGCTTTACGATGCCCGAGCGGCCTCTATGACTCCATTCCTGTCAGATTCTATTAGCTTGGCCTCCACCGTGTGTTTCGATTGGCTCTTGGCCTATTCCCAGCAGTTACAGAAGCACCTCCCGTAAATAAACCAAATGGCTGCATCTTGTAGTATATGAAGGGAGGGGGGGGGGGCTCTCGGCCGCTTGTGTGTAAAGAACATCTGACAGAGCGGCTGAAAGCTGAATATACAGCGCGGAGCAGAGTGGACAAAGTCGGCTAGAGGGAGAGTGTGACACGCATCATTGTAAGAGTTTAAATTTGACTAGTGTTTAAGAGGAATACAAGCAGCCAAGCAACAAAAGCACTTTTAAATCAAGACAAGTGGTCTCACTCTACTACACACACACACACACATACACGCTCCTATCAACAAAAGAAAGAGTGAGTCTACATATCTGCCAGCTGCCAGGTGCAAGTCTATGGAAAGGCCACCTGTCTAATAACCGTTTTTGATGCATACACTCTGGCAATATGAAACAGAGCATCTGGCCATTCCCCTCCAAACTGATGGTGTTAACAGCCCGGTCGGTGTTCCTCTTACCTAGAATTTATTGGGGTGCTTCATCCAAATATGTTTTCCACACTCCCAAAAAAAACATTATTTGGTGTTCATAAATCCAACCGATCAGAGCTTGTGATTGAAGCTTTGCCACCGACTCTCAACTACCAGCTGTCTGCTGGATATTTTTTTTTTAAAGAGCACACAGTGTTTCCTTCAGTGTGAAAATGTATTTGTTGTTATCAACCAAGAAATGAGAATCGGTTGAGCTATTTCATAACCAAGTGACTTGTTCTTTTATAAACAAAAATACCCCAAGAGTAAAATAGGATGGAATAATCAATTCTAATATGAATTATTAAAATGCAATGCTTGACATACTCAGCTAAATTAGTTTTTATGGCTTTGAAATGACTTTTCCTTCAAAAATGTATTAAAAAGAAAGGCTGGCAGGACTATTTGCACAACAAGTTGACAATCAGGTATGCTGTAAAAACATACTGCCAATAATATACAGTGGTATCTTTTAATAGGAGTAATAACATAATTTGCAGCAAACTTAAGCACACTATATTCAAATAAACAGCACACCTATTTATATAGAGAATATTTGAATATATTAGCAGTGACTGTAACAGAGAGTCAGAGAGTCTTGACAGTGGACCAGTATAGGCAGGAACCTGAAACTAGCAAAGCAAAATTGACTACGTGTGTATCTACGGTTAGTCTATTTTTTTTGGCTGTTTTTTTTTTTAATTAAATTTTCTTCTTGCTGATGTTCAATAGTAGTATCAGTTGTTTATGAATCTCTCCGCATGGAGACGAGCCCACAGGTTGCACAACTACCAGAGTTGATACTGAAAGAATTTGGCTGAAAACAAAAGCTACTGAGGCAGAAACATCTGTGTGCACTTCAAGTCCAGTAACACATCCTGGCGAAAAGAGAGCAACACGGTTGATGTAGTTCAGTGAAGTGAGGAAGGTGCAGGCATGTACACTCGAGAAGGAAACAACCCCTTCACAAAAGCATGGCTAAACACAGGAGAGTTAGCTCTTTGGGTCAGGATTCGGGCAGTCCTCTTACACCTGAAGGACAAAGGACATCTTGAGGACAACGACACGCGCATTTCAGACAGAGAAGAGGGGTGCTCTAAAAGAGAAGTAAAGGAAGCCATCTATGAAAGATTAGAAAACACTTATCTGAACTGGGGCGTTGGACTGAAACACATTCACATTTGTTTTACTGCCCATGCAAATTTGCATGCTGTGTGAAAATAAATAACACAAACTGATATTATAAAATTAGACCAACTTACACTTCACGTCAGCTATATAATATTTAAGATTACATTTTTCAATTCAATTTAAGAATTTTTCATCAGTTCAGGTCTGGCATAACATCAGGCATAACATTATGACCACCTTTCCTAATATTGTCTAGGTCCACCTTGTGCCTCCAAAACTGTGGTGACTCATCAGAGAATGGACACGGGTCTTCTGAGGGTGTCCTGTGGTGTCTCTGGTAACAGAATGTTATTAGTGGGGGCCTTTGGGTCCTATGGGTCCCCAAATCTCTGTGGATCATCCCATAGACACTTGATCAGTTTGGGATCTAGTGAATTTGGAGGCCACGTCAACACCTTGCGCTGTCCATGTGTTTTGAGTGTTCCTTAACTGTTTTTATGTGTGTGTCTGCGTCAGGCTGCATCCTGCTGGGAATGGAGTGTCATCGCTATGGGGTGGTTGTGTCTGCTCTAGGTGGATAGTACATGTCTAAGTAATATCTACCTAAATGCCAGGTTCAAAAGATTCCTAGCAGAACACTGTATTGTCACAAGATGGTCAATCTTATTTACTTCTCTTTCCTCTCAGTGGTTCTAATGTTGTGGCCGATTGGAGTACAAGGACACTGACAAACGACTCAGACTATTCTTCTAATTGCTCCGTCTGGCTACAGATATGGAATTTTAAAATGGAGAACTCATTTTGGTAACTGTTTAGCCACAATGGCCCCATAAATATTCTTGGAATAGAAGAGAATAGTTTATATATAAAATAGGATATATAAATATATATGTATATATATTAGTGCCTGTGTGGGAAAGCAGGTATGTGTTTTTGGATTTATTCGTCTTCTTTCTATGCTTCGTCTTTCTGCTTCTGTGTGCTCCTTTTTTTTTTGCTTTGAGATATGAACAAGTATGAACTTCCCATACCAGTGTAATAGTCTCTCATGTGACGGTGACGTCACATCCTTTTTGGTGCTGAGAGCAAGATCATTTTGATGCTGTGACTGGCTCACATAAACTCAGATGTGATTTATCACATATCGGATAGCATACAGTAGACTTCAGAGGCAAATGCAGCATTTTATTTTGTGGCTGGATTTGGAGTTTCATAAAATGGCATTTATTTTTCCAAACTTTTACACCAAAGCAAAACTTGTGTATCAAGAGTCCCTGAGAATCTGCGAGGAATGTTAGAATGAGAAAAATGCCAAAGACTATGAAATTCAGATAGTTTTACAATAGACTGCTTTGAACCTAACAAGACTCTTTTCAGACCATGTCTGAACTCCCACACGCCTCCTTGCTCATGCATATGAGTCCACTACAGCCAAGCAAAAAACTATGGTACAAAGCAAGTGAATTTTTAGAATACACATTACAGGGTTTTCACTGCCAAATACAGCCACATAAGGAACTTCTTGAACTTCTTCCTCGCTACTAATCAACACATAAACACATGACTTTCCTTTTACGGCAGCCAGCTAATTTTTGGGAGAGAACTGTTACATTTTGAAATTTGTTTCATCTATACAGCACACAATACAGAGTGCTGCTTTATATCTCTTTTTATTGTCTCCATCAATTGCTGTTTCACTTGTTTTCGTTCATGTTTGAATACTGATAATTTGTTTTCAGAGAAAAAAAGCACAGTTTGAATTTACTCAAGTGAGTAAGTAACAGTGTCGTCACTGATTTATCTGATCCTTATTCATCGAATCCTATACTGATATCTAACTCTATTTTAAGTGGATATATTGTTTGCAGTAAAATACTGTAGCTGTGGGTAAATCCACCTGCATGTCGCAAAAATGTTGTTTATAAAATTAAGTCTCAGTTCTTCATGTGGATGAATGTGAATGATCAAATTCACCACTGTTTCAAATGTCTTTATGACTTATTTTGTTTCCGGCCATCCTGCAGAGGTAACACTGGGACCTCACCCTGCATTGCAGTAGCCTTCTGGACTCTTTAGCCTCTCCATTCAGAGGCTTTCTGGCAGAGTGAAACCTGCAGCTGTCCTGCACTGCGCATGGAGAAGCAACAGAGGAGGAGAACTGTGGTCACTATTTGGCAGGATACTCAGGCTGAGTCTGAGGACACGGCAGAACATGTTTCTTAGTGCGGTCTCATTATTTTGCAGGTCCCTATGGAAATTTCCCCACTGATAATTTTTGCCGTGACACACACATGTAGCCAGCAGACCTCGGCGCGACACAGAAAATGTCCAAAAGCAGCCGGAAAGTACAGCACAAAGAGGAGCAGCCCATATAACGACCCTGAGTCTCCAGGAACTTGCTAACATTAGCCAGCTAGCGGCTAATATTCCAGCTCAATAAAAGTGCTTCCACCGTTAAATCACGCCCAAACTTCTAACGTACATTATCACGGAATGAATATGAAAAAGTACAAGCGATGCGTACAGGTAGAGCTCGTTCCGAAGCTTTTAAACTCACCTTTGTTTCGCAGTTGGACGAAAGGGATGAAGGATTTTTGACAAGAGCTGTCACTGCACTTCCGGGTTAGCCTGTGACGTGTACAGACGCCCTGTCAGCGCCTGGCCATGCTGGGATTGTTTTGGTCTGGGACGCTGGAAAAACACGCGTTCTTTACAGCATCTCATCATACTCTTTTTTATCACTGATGCCCAAAATGTTGTCTGCACAGCAAGCTAATTGCCATAATTGTAATTAGATTAGAACCCATAATGAACACATTATCCTGTGCAAGGGAAATTTAAATATCCATTGTGCGAAAATTATCTATCAATTCCTTTCTGTTCAGCTACGGGGGCAAAGCAATTCATGTAACATATTGCGTATATATTTCTTTTTGTTTGTTTGTTTGTTCAGTCGTTATTTTCTTAATAGGCTATTTAAGGAACCAAAGGAAGTGCACATATATCACTTTTAACACAGAGATTACGCACAGTGGTCTGGCCATCAAGTCATCTTAATATTTTTCATCAGGACAAAGTAGTGGATTAAACAGAACAATTATGAAGCTCACAGGAAACTCAGGAGTAGCAGAAATGGAAACACAAGCGTCTCAAACAAGATACAAGAAATACACAAAAATCAAACGCTGCAAAGTTGCACTCGGTTTGAATTACCTTAAGTATTTAATTGTAATGTACTGGCCATGTACAGTTAATGCAAATGAGTGCAGTTTCTTAATATTCCAGATCAAAGGACAAATACATTTCTGCGTGTGACTCATGTATTTCTCAAATGTTGAAATAACTGGTTAAAGGTTACTACCTCATCCATGTGCCCTTCCAAACTCTAAACGTATTCTGCTGTACTGGTGCTGATGCCTTTTCACCCATGCAAAAGAAAAATAAAGCATGCCAGACATTCAGCAATCAAAATCATTGAGGCTGAATGACCGGCCAGACCTCAAAATTAAAGCGGTGCACCTTAGCAATTACACCAACCAATGCCGAGCAAAATACTCCCCACATTACTATTTTATGGCTTCAGATGTAGGACTTTAAAATAAATGTAGGTGCTATCTGCCTCTTCCACCAAAGCAGGCCAAATTAATATACCTTGCATAACACCAAACACACTCTTGGCCATAAAGTTGGAAAAATGTCAGACACATTCCACTGTTAATTCCTATTAATATATATAAATTACATTGTCACAAGCAGTTCACAAGATGAGGTGAAAAAAGTATTTTTAATACAACTTTATGGCCTACGGTGTATACTGTATATGTCAGTATTTATATGTGAGTGAGGAAGTCTGTATGTTAGGCTTACTTTGTGATCTGTCAAGTCAGTAATTAAGAGCTACAAAGGAATAATTGATCCTGATGTTGAAACTGTGTATAGATTAAAATGTGTAAAACAAATGTTGCCAAGGTTGAAGCCATATCAGAAATAAAAAAATACCTTACAGATACACCTCAGGCTGTCCACACTAATTGCTCTGTTTTTGGTCAATATAAGCACAAATCTGTTTTTATTTCGGGGCAAGCCATATTAAATGCAGGAATTTTGCTACATGTGTGGTTTTAGTGAATTATTGCCCTCGGGAAAGTAGGTCATAGCAGCAGGAAATAGATACGAGCAAGGCAAGTAGGGATTCAGAAGATAATGCAACAAGCAATTAAAAATGTACCGAGAATAATACAAAACATAAATTAGAATGCAGTGCCTTTGTAAGAATGTGCGGCTTTGCTGGTTCGATGGCGTTACATGAAAAGATGTGATATAACATGATTATGATCTTGATGCAAGCATTTAAATTGACTATGAAAGGAACGACATGCAGGCTTGTTTATGCCGCGGCTGTGAGTAGGCAGTGTTAGAGATATTAAGTCACCACTCGTGGGTAGCTGCCCATGTAGGGTACCCTGGCAATTTCGCAGTCTTATAAGAAAACTGTAATATGATTTTCTCTTCTGTTTAAATCACATTCATCAAACTTCAACAAAAGCACTTGGGATGTTCTGCGAATTTGCTGTGAAGCTCATCCAATATGTTGTCTGGTGGGATATTTCATTTAAGGCAAAGCAAATTACAAAGATAAACAAGAGGAGCTGGCAAATGAATAAAGCAGAGAAAGTTGTTACGACACCTGGATAGTCAGGAATGTTTGATCTCTTGAGGAAGACAGTGCAGTAGCGGTGGTATTCACAGGTGGAATTCGCTCTTCTGCCATGTGTTTCCACAGTTTCGAATCGTGTGCACCTGAGCGGACATTTTTTATCGGTATTGTGGGGTTACGAACAATAAACTTTTTTTCAGCCTCTTGTTGTTGATGTTGTTTAATGTACGGTGCATCCCTGCATCGCGATGTGGAATTTTCCCAGCCGGTGGGATGTTTCAGTACATGAAATTGTATTACTGCTTGACAATCCCAGCTTACTCCACAGGTCTGGCACTGTGTTCAGCCGTGGCTCAGCTCCGGAGTTTAATGCAATTATAAATAAATAAGCATGTGGTCGAGAAGAAGACTGGGCCCTTTGGGGACAAGCTGAGAGAAAATAGAGGAAGTTTAATTAAAGCTGCAAACCTGCTTTCCTGCACACAGACACGCAGGCAAAACTCCTCCACTTATCTGTTTGTGTGCGCTATTATGCATTACGGCACGCATGAGTGTGTCTACAACTACAGCTTCACAAAAGAGGATATTGTGCGTCATGCATTTATTGTGCGCTTATGCACACACTGATGTGTGGGCATCGAATTGTGCATGTGTCTACAGGTAAACCTGTACAAGAGGATTGTAATGCAAGCGTGGAGTAATCCCATGTGGTATTCAGATGAGATTCACTAAATTCCTTCTTCACACAGGTTGCGATGTGTAACCTTCCTGATAACAGAGAGGAAGGTGTTTTGTCTCTCTGTGTTTCACTCCCAGTAACCCAGCTATCACACTCTACACAGGCACTGTAAAATGATTTGGTGTATGCCGCCACGTTTTTTGTTACATTATTTTCTGCAAAGTGATTGAACTGCCAGTCTCCTTGTAATTACCTAAGGGGTGTAGGCAATGGCACAGCCAGTAAAAGGCTGATGAGGGAGTATTGAATTTGCACTTCAATTAGAGTGCTTATAAAGTGTGGATTACACAAGGACTCCAGGGCCACAGCTCTCACTCAATTACCACAGCGTACTTTGGGAGGAGGGACAGCAGACTTGAGGGGTGGACAGTGAAGGCACCGGGGTAAAGGAGCAAGGTGGCAGAAGTCAAACGTACTTTAAACTGGATGGATCCACACAAAGGCAAGTGCAGACAAAAGGATTAAATGGGGAGAAACAACTGGAGGGAGATCCATCCATGTGTGACTCAGGTCTCCCCCTCCAAGTTCTACCCTTGAACACAACAAGGACGTCTGAAAGCACAAAGCCATTTCCGTTATTAAACTTCCCGGCACTGCACGACTTAGCACTACGCTGATTTGAAATTCCTGTGTATATGCCTACATTTCTATCTTCTGTGTTGCTTAAACAAGTCTCCTTCAAGTTGAAGGGGGTATACAGAAAAATGTGTTCAAAAGGAGCCAAAAAAAAAACTCAACAACGTGTTTGAGTCCCTGAGTAAATTCTCAAATGGATTATTGAGTCAATGAGTGAAAATCACCGGCCATTTAGAGTGGATTTGTCTGCAAGGCAGCGATAAACGACAGCTCGCCTTTCTACGGCTTAGCTCCTTGATTCTGAGAAGGAGATGCTTGAAGGACATGCTTTTAGAGTAAACAGGGCAATGGCACAGAAGAAGAAAGGACGGTTTTCAATTAGATTGCTTGGCTGAACTTATAATGCGAGATGATATGACTGTGAATGTTTACACTCTTAAGAAGAGATGTTGATGCGTAATGTCTGGTTGTGATTTTAAAGTGAAACGCGAAAAGAAACAAAGCTGGGTGTTATTATCTTCTGTCAAACTCTGAAATCCTTTCAGTAAATATAACTTAAAGAGGCTGTTATAAAATACACATAGGAAGGTTTCTTGAATTCAGTTTAACAGTTACATGAATACAGCGCTAACTGGATATGTGGTTGAATAAATAAAGGGAAACCTAATAGTTTTCTGCAAAAACAAAGGGATTTTATATCTCCACGTACCTTTAATCTCCCAGACTAGAGTCTCTTTTTTTTTTTTTTTGGCCTGTTTAGATCATCTCCTTCCCTTTTACCTTTCTCTCCCTCCCTCTCTCATTTCTACTGTCAACAAAGAATGTGCAAGCTTCCCACAGGCCCTAAAGGAATCTCTCACACTGCACTCACATAATCACTTCAGACCCGGCTGTTTAGGCCGACATCTCCGCTGGGACTTACCAGCCGCATGCTGCAGGCCAAATCAGACCGCTGAGTTACAACAAAAAAACAAAACAAAACAAAACAAAAAAAAGCAACTGCAACAGAGAAACAAAGAAGCCAAAGTCGGACAGAAGAGCGTGACCGGTTTGAGAACATCAAGGACTGGTCTTTTGGCGGCTGAATGTCATACTCACCTCCTCTCTAATGGGATCATTGGGCGCCCTCCTGTATGAAAACGATAGACTTTAAGACGCTTCCTCGGTGCACACAATAAACACCCACACACTGAACACAGTCTGTCTGTTTGTGTGCGTCAGGTCAAGCATCATTCTACGAGCTCAATTTAAATTTCACCATCCTTTCCAAAGAGCAAATGGGATCTAGAGCTCTATCTACTTAAATCAAAAAAAAGAAAAAAAAAAGCTGGCTTTAATGACATGTTTAATGACTCCTTACACTGGCAAATGGGCTTTATTTGAAAGCTCCAGAGCCGTCAGAAAGAAGCCCTCGCTCGTCCAATTAGAGGCACCCTTTGGAAGACAGACTCCCTGTTCTAAACGAGGATCATTTTTTCACAGATAGGAAAGAAGAGCTGTTGGCGCTTGGTCCCTTGCTAATGTCAGGCTCAAACAGGCTGGAAATATATTTTAATTATCAAGGTGGGAAAATATTTTCGACAATGGCAAGGAGCAGCTGAAGCCTTCTGCGAACTGACAGCTTATAAAGAGAGAGTTCAATGTATATGTGGGATTAGTCTCAAGCTCTCCCCACTGTGCTTCACTCCTCTATACATTGTTTTGTGAATATTTGCATACCTTTCACCCACTATTTTGCTTCGTGAAAGTGCCTTTAGTTCACTTTCAAGTTTAATTAAGAGCAACTTTAGCTAATGCAACAGTGTGTGATGTTTGTGTATCTATTAAAGCCGCCTTAAAAAGTTGCATAGTTGCAAAAGTGTCTTTCTGCATTAGGCACACTTTTATGTTGAAAGTAATGCAACCTCGCTAGAAGTGCTGATGGCCTCAGCCAGACAAAATAATTAACAAGATAAAAACATGTGAGACAAATTACAAAATGAAAGGTGCTTGTTTTTTCTCGGGCTGTTAACGAGCCCATTCTCCCACAGTTTGACAGGTTGACAGAATTGTTTGCAAAGTAAACATTTATACAGCGGCGACGAGGCTTTTAGGGTAAAAATGTGTGAGATGTGAGGTACAACAAGCTATTTTCGAGTTACTTTTCAAGTTATTTATAAGTTCAAGCCAACATACAGTCAAAGTTGCATTATTCTATTTAGCTGTGTTGCCTATAAAGCTGCAGGACTCAGAGAAGACAGATCACATTAAGAAAAGTTAGAAACACGAGGATATACACGCAGATAAAACACGTTAGGAAACACATATGATACAAATATGATGACATGATTCATGTACGGCGGTGCATGATACATGATACATGATACAGCTCCTTTAACATACATAATGCCCATGTTAGCACACATGGGCAGTATTTGGTTACTGGTGCGTTTGTTAGCTTGTTTTGAGTTACCTGGTTGCCTTGGTCCTTCCTGGTGAGCTGAGGGTGGAGCCAGCTGATCAGACTGTACCATGTGCTGACATAGCATGGGGCAAATTTAGTATTACTTTGTATTTTAGTCGTAGTTCATGTTTGTTTGGCTAACCCTTGCATGTCTTTTGGTTTTATTAGTCACTGATCAGTTTCTTTGGTTAACGCAGGGTTTTGTTGAAGTTAAGCGTTGTTATATTTCTTTTCTAGTCCTATTTAAGTTTGTTATTTGGTGAAATAAAACTCTTTTTATCAAAAACACCTAATGATTACTACTGTATGGATAACAAGCAGACAGAGGCGGAAACTACATCAGTGATGATGCCCCTAGACTGATGACTGTTTGATAGTGGTTGTAGAGGCTTGTATGAAGCAGTGAATGGACAAGATAGAGTTACTGAACAGGAGAGCGAACGGGGAACAGAGAAGCGAGAGAACAGTGCATCGTCAGTGTTCCCCGGCAGATTAGGCCAACAACCAAAGCCATAACTCAGGGATTGTTAAATAATAAAAAAATAAATTGTAAGCCTTAATTGTCCCATAATGGGGAACTTGGTTCCTACCATTTGACCTGTTTTGTTAAGGGTATACCTATAAGCTTTATCAAAGAAGAACAATTTAAACCCAGCCTTAAGAAAAGAGGATGGCCCCCAAGAAGTAACTGCCTTTCAATCAAACTTTGAAACCACAATCAAGTCTGCACTTTGACGAGACCTGTTCTGTTGGGGGAAAATTGCACCGTGAGGTCTTCAAGATATAATTACTTTTAGTCAGGCCCTGCACATGAGGAGATGAAATTTAAAACACCACTCTGCACCGCTCAGGGAGCCGGATGCTGAGGAGATGCTGAAAGTGCATTCACCTCGCTCACACCTCGCAAACTTTTTGATGAACTAATGAAATTATCAGGGCTTTCTGACATTTGAAAACTATCTCCAGAGCAAAGAAAGACACACTGCTTTAATACATTCCACATATTTATGCATACTGTATACTTAGATGCATGTGAAGGCTTTGGCCTAAAACTCATTACGCAAAGAAGCAGCATCATCGACATCATTTCCATTTGCTGTTTTGTGTCTTTCAAAGTGGAGTCATTAGCTTCAGCTGACACAGAGAGGACACTGGCTGTCCTTCAAGGTTTTGACACACTTGGCTTCATCATCCACACGCTGCACTACGGCTGTTTCCAACTCCCGAGATAAACATGAACAAGAAAGTAAAAGTGAGGACATGAAGAACAAACTGAGCAGAATCTGATCAATGGACACTTGATTGGCCATTTCATTTAACCGTCGTGGTGGGGTTTCTGCAAAAGACTTGAGCTGACGCAATTTTCCACTCATTCGCAGCCAAAGCACACTGAACACGCACAAAACAAGCTTATCTGTTTTCCCGGTACAGCTGGGGCATAATGACCTCATGCCACAGGTCAAAACATTTTTCTGCCCTGCATCCCCCAAATGAGGCTGCCTCTGGTCATTAGGGAACCAGTGATTTAAAAACACAGAAAAACAACCAGCGCCGTGGCCATTAAAGATGCCATCGACTTTTTAATTAAGTCTCATAAAGGGCCTATCAATGTAAGGGCGGTAATGAAAGGCAGCGTAAAGCCAATCCCATCCCATTTCTATGTTCTTTGAGGCTTTAACAGATCTGTTCTCATTTCACACTATTAGAGAAGGTCTGAGACTGTAACACATCTCGGTAGGCATTGGTCTAATTTCTCATCATGTGCCATAATCCAGTTCTGTTTCATGTACGTTTTCTTTTTTTCTTAACAACGCCACAATCAAAGCAACCAAAGTTTATTTATATAGCAGACAAACTGGCAAGATAAAGTGCTTCATGTGTAAGGCATAAAAAGGCTTTAAAGCAGCAATAATAAATAATTCTATATTAACAATGGATCACGTCACACTGCAGACTCCCCAATTCCCTCGCTGATAGTGTCTTTTTACATATTCTTTTAATGTCAGCAGTCCCATCGTTTGGCTCTTTCAGTCTCAGCAGGTGGTCGTTTTCAGTGGAGGAGCTCAGAAATAATTGACATTATTTTTCTTGCGTTGGACCAAACAAACTTATGAACATACTTTATGTGTGCGTTAAGCTGCGGTGGAGACAGCGCTTGGCTCCATGTATGCCGGATTAATTTGAAGTGAGTTAGAATTGCGGAGTTGTGTCAATAGTTTGCTTCTTGTTAAGCGGGTTCGTAACCAAACACTAGTGGTGTATGTTCCTTTTCTGCTGGATTATGTGGTGTATCTAAAGTAAAGGCTGCTTCCCAGTGTTTCTTTTTCTTTGCTCACATCAGTGAGTAAACCGGGCCCACACACCCTGAGATAGCTAAAGGCCAGCTGCAGGTGACAGATGTATATTCTGTCTGTAAATCTTTCAGTGCTCAGCAAACAAGTATTTTAAAGTCAGTCCAGTGATATCAGTGCAGTGATCTGAGGACTGTAGAACTGTGATTTACTTTCCTAGCCTGCATCTGTGCTCCAGTACTAGCAGTCGGGCTGTATTTTTGGAAAAACCTGTAAAGACACCATTACACTTAGTGTAACTAACTTGAATAAGCTTTTCTTAGTTAATTGGTCCTTACATAACAGCTTTATTTTCACTGTGTTATGCTGTATTTTGTTTAAAATGACTGATTTTAATCCTACACCAAGCTCTCTGACTTACTTTTCTGGTGTTGGTATAAGCTAATAGTTTCTCTTTAAGAATAAAAATATAGTAGTTTTGAGATGCAAAAAAAAAAAAAAAGAAAAAAAAGAGAGAGATGACAAAAAATGCATGACCTGGATTGACAACTTTGAATTCTCTGACCGCCAACGCCAAGCCTTGCATCATTCCTTTGATTCCTTCTGTAGAGGAAGCATCTGGAGGGGAGGTGATGTTGGAGAATGTTCACTCGCCTCACACATGGGGCAGGTCGGTCACAGTGACCTCAAATCACACACACAAAGTTCTGAACAGCACCGAGGCTACCAGGGTGCACTGACAATCCGACCTCCTTATCTCCAGCAGGGGCGAGATATCGGGTGCTTCATCCAGCAGATGAAACTTCGTCGACGAGAAAGTGAGAGAGAACAGTGTCATGCTAGGAACTGGAAAGCATATATATATATATATATATATAGATATATATATACATATATATATTATATATTATATAATATTATATATAAATTAATATATATATATATATATATATATATATATACATGAATATTGTAATTTTACACAATTACAATATGCAACACAATTACCATGAATTTTATTTTAAGAGGCAACTGGTGTGAGAAATTGAAATGATAATTTAAACTTGATGACATTAGCTTCATCATATAGCGCTATGATCCTTTCTGAAATGCATTTTGCCGGCCTTGTTGCTCGTGTTCCAGTGTCAATCTCTGCTATTTGCATAAAGATACCAAAACAAGCAGGAGAACGCAGCAACCTCTGCTCTGAGGACAATATAACAAGATAAGTAAAAGCTCCTTTTAAGCAACATTTGCAGTATAAATATTCATGACAGCGGATGTAGTCAATCCCTCTGAGAGTCAACACGGCAGTGTGCAGTGCTGTACTCTGCAGCTTTCACTGTCTTTAGGCTCATTGTTATGGTTAGCTGGTCTGCCTCGTAGAGTTATTCTAGCTCTCAATATACCAACATATAAAACCATAATTTACAGCTCTCAACGATGCGCTGTCTCCTCAATGAGAAATAGCAACGGGATAGCTCAAGAGAAAGCTCCAGAGACCACAGACCAAAAAAGAGCTAAAATCCTAAATAATACTGGACTTTTAATTCACAAGAAAGATTTAGCAACAAAAAGGACTCCCATGAGATACTCATCTGGCTTTGTGTCTGCTGGATATGTAAGTATCCTAACTAGCATTAGATGTTTTTATGTCTGGAGATAAGAAAAACATAGCACATATCTTAAAAAGAAGACATAGTGAACCTCATGAATCTATTAGATGAGAGTTGATGCCTTAAACTGTATCAATCAGTTTAATTACATAATAAATATGTGAAGAGACTTTCTTGATCCATGAAATAGGGCTCGCATCAACTCAGGCTGCATATTGTTAAAGTACACTATGTGCGGGGTATAATGATATGTGTGACTTTTGACTTGTGCAACTTACTGAAAGTGTTTTTTGTATAATAGATTTGATGAACACACGCTGTTCAGCTCGTTTAGCATGAGTAAAATAGGCTCGTGTTTTGCTCCCATGTATTTGTGGAATAAGTTGGGCGATTCTCTTCTCCCTGCGCACAGCGTGCTGCTTCACTAATCAAAGACCTTGAGGACATTATCTTCAACCAATTGCATAAAGGCAGGAGAAAGAAGGTAATGGGGTTAGCATTATAAATCAGTCCACAAGAAACTCTATTATTGGTAAAGTAATGGGGACTGACGCTGTTTGTAAGCTTCAGCTGTTTGCCTAATTGCAGATCTACGAGCAACATTGGCTCTCATTTACATATGCAAATTCTAAGCAGGCCAGCAGAGCTGTTCTTGGCAATGCTTGTGTTTGCCTGCAGGAAGAGAAAATGGGCTGTGGCGAGAGAAAGAGGGAGCGAGATAAACAAACACGTGGAAACTGAAAAGGGAAATGGAGAGGATCATTTAAAAAGTGATGAGCAGAAACCGAGGCGGAACTCTCGGGGTGAAGTGGCAGCCTAGCAGAGGTGGTGGATGGATAAGGAGGAGGGCTTCGGAACACAAGAAGCTCGAGACTTCACCTGAGCGCACAGCAGCTGTCAGACAAGTAAATAAAAGAATGTGTTGCTCTTTCCTGTAGGTTAAACCTGAGAGCACCCCTACAGATTGTCTGACAGTTGCAAGTGTCCTCAGGGCAACTTCCCTGCTAAGTTCAAGGACTCTCAGCCTCACACTGATGTGCTCAGATGTGCACAGATGCTGCCTTGCCTGAGACTGTGATCTGCTAGCATTAGTGGCACTGTGTGTTACTAATTCATATAGACAGCTGGGGACAGTAGGAGCAGGTCCCCAGTGCTTTAACGGCTTCCAGACAGCATGCCGTCAGCTAATATTTCTGAGGCAAGCGCTTGTGTGTCGAGGAGAAATTAATAGTACAACTGAGGAAGAGGGATTTTTTTCCCACACTCTGTAAAAGCAATGAAACGACACACACTTTGATCCTTATTGTTCCAGAGAGATGTCGGTATACAGCGACGGAAAGCCAAAAGCTTAAAGTTCAAACTCACTTTTATAGAAAAAAAAAAATCTAACTTAGTTTAAAGGAATAGTTGGGAACATTGTTACATAAACAAATACTCGTCTTTTTAGTGTCTATCCCTAAATATGAGAAGCAATCTCTGTGTCTGATTATATCAATCAGTGACAGAAATAATATCACATAAAAGTGATTCAAGCCTATTCCCAGTTCATGAATATACATTAACTCCTCCAATCATCTACAGCCTGGTTAGAGGAAAGACATTGGCATGCAGGAATTTATACATTTTCCATCTCATGTACAGCTTGGCGGAAATATAATTAAAAAGGAAATTGGTGGTTAGCCTTTGGAATAACCACCTAACTGCACCTACATCATCTGACTAATGAATTAGCTTGAAGCTAGACAAGGAGACAAAAAAAAATGAGAAAAAAATGAGAAAAAAAAACGCTTCTTGCATGTTTGCAGTTTAATTGAAAGAGAGTGCTTTTAAATAAACTCGGTCAAAGCCTGTAAACACATTGGGCTGAAAACAAGTGGCTCTCACTGTGGTTTGTGGAATAATGATGGCGTTACTTGAAGCAGCATCCAGATATGCTGCCGATTGAAGGAATGAAAGGAAGTTACTGATATACAATTAATGCAGGCTGGCAGCAGAGCAGGCTGGTTTCTCTGGTCAGTCTCTCTGACTCCTTTTGCCTGTTTCATATACACACTGACACAGAGGCTCAATGCAGGAGGAATATCGATAAAATTCATTGTCACGTCGCCTCACAATCCATCCCACTCTCTTTCTGTTGACAGTCTCCTCCTCTTTCATTCTACTGATCTTCAGGCTGTCCTAATTCAGAGATCCTCCCACTGTACCCACTCTATTACACATCCTCCTGATTCTTCACCCGTTCATTTTATTATTTTGTTTGTACACACGCTTTTACAAAATTTGGTGTCCATAACAAAGGAGGCTGAGTAACAGGCCAGAAATTAATCCTGCTCTCACATGATAAAGCTTCTAGTGTTTGAGGACGTGAGCATGTTTGTTGCATATTCTTTTTTAAATTCTCAACATGTCTCATCCTCGACCCAGTTACAGCTTTACTGTTTCAGTCCTTGTGTGGGGAAAATTACATGAGATTTTGTTACAAGGCCTTGAGTGAAGGTGCTCCACTGCACGTATCTGTTAAAGATGAAGTCTGTATATAGATCCTGGAGAGTACTATTACATATGAGGAAGAATATGAAAGCTTTTGTACTACAAGCATCGTGATTTAATCAGTTGGAGCTGAAGGCTACAAGTCTGAAGAGAAATCTGATCCCATTCCTCAACCCTGCTCCAGGCTAACGGCTCAAGGCTAGATTAGCCACTAATAGAGTAACAATGTTGGTGGTTGAGTTGCATTGTGGGTAATGCAGACACCAGGTTTCAAGAAGGGGAACAACACTTTAATCCTTTTTGCTTTAAATCATGTGTTGCAAATTCAGTTGTGTCTTTTTAGAGCAAAACTTACATTGTTGAAAAAAAAAATAAAAATAAAAAAAATAAATCCAGTTCAGCACCACGGACAGCTCCAATGCGAAATTTGTCAAACATAACCATACAGAGAGAATTCAAACTATTTTTAATTGAACATTTTCTTGGGCCAAAGTGACACTATAATGAGCATGTTAAGTTTCCACAGATGAATGCAGATCTTTGAATGCCTACAAAAACACATTCCCTCCACGAATCAATAATCCAATATGTTCAGTCAGAGAAAACAGATGATCAGTAGATAGGTACCACGCAGTGCCAAAAGGCGCCTCCATCACGCCTGGCTCGCACACTTCAAGGAAAGAGAGGGCCCGCCAAAAAGCATCTCCAATGACTGCCAATCTCCTCCAGTAATGATAATACTGGAGACAAATGAAGGCAATAACTGGCAATAGGATTAGACCTCTTATAAAAGTGTGAAAGGGGAGATTTGGGGCATCTCTCTCAAACTGTACTGTACTGTACGGTGGCACAGAGCAGTGCAGTGACAGAAAGTCGGAGACTATTTTTAATAGCTGACATTACCAATTGTTATGCAGTTTTATTCTGCATGCTAATTAACTGTCTAAGACTAAAAAATTTACTTTCACTGGTTTTGAGCTGATGATAAGCGTAGCGTTTTGGTCAACCTTAAAATAAAGAATAAAAAAATCACTAACAAAAAACTAATTCTGCTTTGCTATGCTGTCTTCTGATTACTTATCTAGCACCATTTTAGCTATAAAAGGTCACATAAGTCACATTTGCATTGTTATTGACGCTATATAAATAAAATTGAATTGAATTGTATCTATCATGGCTTCCAAATATATTTCAGATTTTTCCTGTTCTTTTTAAACTGGAGTCACCTAAAATCTTTAGAAGTCCATTGGCATTGTCCCTCAAAAAAACCTAGTACCACATACAGTATCTGGCACATCTGAAATGAAATAAAACTCTAATATTCAGCCCTTTCACACTTAGTACAATTTGTACACGCTGTTAGGAATCAGATGCTTCATCTTTAATAGTAGCAGGTGCTCATGGAGGTGTGGTATCACACCTTCAAATACATATTTCCACCTCATTTAATTTCCACTGACTTCAGAACTTGGGAGCTGGTCACGTACCGTTTATTACCGCAGTGCACATTACCCAAGGTTTTTTTTCAAATGAGACGTTTTTTTGAGCCATTGATTTCCATCCAATGAATGCAATTTGGTGCATTGTATTACTTATCCCATACACCGTGCTGTGTACATTTTCCCTTTAGTTTTCGCTATTTTCTCTCACACAAAATGTACATTATCTAGCTGTAAATAAAAGCATATTACTGACAATGCAATGAGAAATCCTCTTGTAAATGTTTCATATATGGAGGACTGCAAATTAATACACACCGTCTGGTCTTTCCAGTCATCGTGGAATGAAACCACCATTACTGTGGCTTAATGCATTTCATAAAAGAACGTACCGAGGCTTTGTCAACAAACAATCTATGTCATCAAACAGAACCCAACTGCACATCTATTAAAGTTAATCATGGTAAATAGATGGACATTGGGTCCACCGAGAGCTGAGATTAAACCCAGCAGGCAGCCAATACAAACAAAACTCTGCAATGGAGCTAATATGCACACAACAACAAATAGGAATATCATTTTTGTACTGAACATTCATCCGTGTCTTTACGTGACCGGGGGTGTTTTTGAGTGATGAATTTACATTTGCACAAGTCACTCAATGTCCTGACTTCAGATCAAAAGTTAAACATGTATTGTCCATTTTCTTTTAATTTCCACTTGCAAGGGGGAAGCGAGTTCACGCTTCACATGACGTTATGAAAGCACCATATAGGATCTCATTTGCATGTTATTTGGGGTAAGCCTACCTCCAGCTGCTGTTGCCTTCAAAACTTCTTCAGAGATTACAGGAAACATGGGGCGCGCTTTTAAATTGGCTGCCTCTGATTTTAAAGGGAACAAAACACAAGGGATGTTATTCAGAGGCAGAGTAGTAGTAAGGACCGTAAACAAAAGCAACCTTTAGTAGAATATATTCAAGAAGAAAATGTGGAATGAAACAAGTTTGACCACAGCAGCAGTTTAACAATAATGAGCCACATTTCAACCAAAACAATGCACGCAGTGCTGTGGAGATCCGTGTTGTAGCCAAGGAAATTCAATTAAGTTAACCTCCTGTTTCACTTTGGACCTTTAGAAGTCATTAGTGCTGGTCTGTTTATGGCAGAGCTCTTTTTTGTGGGTGTGTATTTCTGCCGTTTTGTAAGTGCACACCAGCTCCGAAAACCAGTGTCTATGACCATATTACATTTAGATTTGAGGCTCGTTCCTAATGTGAGACGTCAAACCCTCCAGTGTTATGATTGCGGCTGAAATTTTGCATCTGCAAGTTGCATTTTGCCCTTTTGCTTTTATTGCTCGTCCGCACTTTAAAGGAACGTTAAATCTTACATGAATTTGATTAAATGTAACAGCATGGGCATAATTATGTTATGGGACAGACGAAAAGCCCTCCAGTAGGCTAATGTGCCTGTAGTTGCTGCTCACTCGACTTCAGATGGGAGCCAGTAGGCCTAATTGGCTACATACAGCCTAATCAGACTTGCTGGATTGTCTTGCTTAACATTTTATCCCCATCCTTGTATCAATTTTCAACTAAATTAGCCTAGTCCACGAGAGATGTAGCAGAATTAGGCAGCGGTGGAGAGGAGGGGCCGCTATTGCCACGTTTTACTCCACCACCGAAATATGCGTAGCCTGTCACAATGAAGGCTTAGCAGTAATGTCATTCAGAGGCAAATGAGTAAATACAAAGGCTAGTGTGATCTGTTGTAAATGCATCAAAGCTAACAAATGATTGTTCATTTTACTGCCACTTCATCCAGCTTCGAAGTCAAAACAGTAACAGTAAATTCCTATGACTACAGTTTTGGAGGCCTTTGCATGGACTCGGTGTTCAAAAAAGCAGTGATGCTTTAAATTTGCAATGTTGTCAGAAACTGGCAGAATGAGGGCTAAAGAGATAGTATCCTTTAAATTACTTTTCAAAGTCATTTCGGTCAATAAAATTTGAAAACATAGTCGGAAGATCCTTTAAAAAAATAAATAAACTTACCTCTTCCATATCACTCAGCCTGCAACATTCCTTTTTAATTAAGCAGCGGAATCATTAAAATACACTAATAAATAATAACCAGTGGAACAACCAAGGATGATAGCCTTATAGACAAACACAAAAATTAAATGTCTGTTCTCATTTTCAAATGCTAATCCATAAAACAAATAAATATATATTGGTAACGTTGCAGGCCTTTAATAAACAACTCTAAAACCTGTTGGTCAAACTTCCCACTGGGCCTCAACACTAAATGCATTTGACACAATGCATGTGGTGTCTTAAATGATTGGCCTTTTTCTTCAGTTCGAGCTTTTCGCCCTCTGAAAGCACAAAAATACTTTTGTGATTTGTCTTTTGTTTACACCCCTCCGCAGACTACCCATGCTTCATTTTTGCCGTCATTGATTTAGTATTGAATTTCAGAAGTGTAGACTGAAGACAGCAGCGAGAGTAGAACGGTGCAGGCAGCAGAACAAAATCTTTGATCAGAGCCGTGTAGAGGCACGGAGAAATGTAAGCACATTTCCTTTTTCTTTTTTTTTTATTTTGGGGCCACACTATAAAATCACAGAAGAAAAGGAGAAGGTGGAGGTGCGGGTGACGAAAAAACGACAGGAGGCTTTGAGCTGTCTGAGCCGCGGTGACGGGGAGGAGACAGGAAAGTTTCCTCGGCTGTGGGCAGATGCTGGTTGCAGTGCCAGCTGGTGGGGGGTGGGCCCACCTGTCTCTCCCCGTCTCCCTCTTCTCTGCCGTGGAGGAAGCGACAGATGGAGTCCGAAGGTTCTGCTCTGGTCCCAGCGCTGCTTCTCGAGTCCATCCAGCTCTCTCCCGGCCCAGCCTGGCGGCATCGTGCCAGGGGAACACGGAGACCGCGCCCGGCCCCAGCCCTCCGCCGCAACAAGGGTCAACTGCTTACAGAGAGGGGTCGCCCTGGCACCCTCGCTCTCACACAAACACTCTGCTGCCTCCCGGTGGATGTCAGCGACAGCTACATGTTTGCTTTGAAGTCCTGTCTGAGCCCAAAAAGGCATTTCTCTCTTCAGACAAAACATGCCCTCTCAAGGTCTCCCAGCAATGCCAGCTTGAAGGATTTTCAAAACTACAGGCTTCTTGTAAGCGAGTAATTTTTCACTGAGCGACTTAGAGTGAGAGTGAGGGAAAGGTGCCAAATTGGATATGTCGTACATATTGATGTGAAACTGTGTTTTCCCTCCGGGGTGCTTGGGATGATGCATGTGGATAGTGTGACAGCGCGGTAAGAAGAGAGGTGTGATGGAACACGGAGGTCAAAGGGTCATGTCAAAACCATAAACTACAAAAGTCCCACACGCTGTGAACTGGTGACCTTTATCTCACGGGTTTGCGATGAATCAATTCAAAGGAGCACAGAGAGCTCATTAGGGATTCTTTAAGAAGTGAGCCACCCTCACTAGTTGTTCTGTTGGACCTCTTATTAACCCCCCTGCTCATTTGTTTACAAGACACACACAGCTCTCATTAAAAAGAAGCTCATCCAAACAGAGGAGAAAAGTTGCTGCTCTTATTGAAGCTCCTTCAGACCTCATATCTGGTATCGCTCTCCTGATTAGTAAATTCATCCCCGCTTCGAGTTTTACCAGAATCAGATGTTTGTGTGCGCTCGCTAACAGCAGAGCCAAATTACGGCTGTAGTCCTCCCTCCAAAATCAGCATAACTGGGATGTTTCTTCTCCATGCTGCTCGTATCGGTCCCAGAGGTATCTTTAGAGCACATTAATGGATTCTCCGCTGTTCAGGAAGAGAGTTATGGTTACAGCAAAAGCTTTCAGTGATTGATATTTAAACTCCTTATGTGTGGTGTTGACTGTAATGGAATGAGATGCCTCTTTCAGGCTGCAGCTCTAAAGAGTGACAGAGTGCATGAGTGTAGAATGACCTGAACGCCAAAGACAAAGCGGTCCTTGAAAGCTTCGTGATGATCTACGAACTATCTTTGAGGTGTGCTTTTCCTTACAGCAGACTCAGATGTTTCTTGCATAGGCTTAATGGAAATTACCTGGAGATTTTCCAACCACACAAAACTGAAATGAGTTTTCCACTGCCCCGCAGAATTCAGCTGTGAAAACACGAAGACAGAGGGACGTGTAAAAGCGGTTTGGTATTATCTAGTCCAAAAAAAGCTTCTCTATTACTGTAGAACATGAAATGAATCTAAAGAGAGCAATTTTCGACAAATAATCAAGCCATTATCATTCATGACTCAATCACAGTGGAAATTACCAAGTCTCTGCTTGTGCCCAGCAGTGGAGAACAGACATGTAAGGCAACAAAAGGATGATAATGGAGCTTGAACCATTTTGTGGCTCCGACGGGAGCGGCATTCATGTGCGTCACCGGGGCTTGGAGGGATATGGGCGGTCTGCCACATACCTGAGCCTGATTGAGTGCAAATTAAGTCTTTTTTTGTGATCTAAATGGAAGGCAAAGAATGAGTACAAACTAGACAACAATCTATCTGGAAGCAATATAATACCCAGGAATCGTGTCCCTTCTGAGCTATGACTAATTGACAAAAGTAGATTTCATAGTCTGGGCACAATGTGTTACTGGGAAAAAGAAAGCGGTGACACGGTCTTCTGAATTGTTAACGGGGTGACACGCGTGGAGGGGGCGGTGGGGTCACACCGCCTTTGGTCAGTCCAACGTTGAGGAGGTTTATGTTACAGATGTTTACTGAAAGTTGAGATTCATCTTCACTTAGGTAGGGCTAGTGGCACAATGGATAACACGTCTGAGTACGGATCAGAAGATTCTAGGTTCTTAATTCCTGGGTAGCTTGCAGAGCCTTTTGTTACAAAGTCTACATTTTATTGTACTTTTTTTTTTACTTTAAGGGTGGCGTTTCTATTCATAAGTGTTATTTAAATGTCTGCATATTTATGTGTGCCTTTAAGCTCACTCATAATGACAATAAAGATTCTTGATTCTTGATATACCTTGTTAAATGTCAGCCTTTAAGTTTAACTGTCCAACTGCTTTTTCTCGGATGCTCAGCACGAACATAAAAACTAAATGCTTCTGGGACTGTCTCGGTCCCACTCAGGCTTCCTGCCAAGTCATCAAACATGTCTTTGCGCATGATGCACGCTGGCTCGAGCTAGAATGTGACAGGATAATATTTCAGGTGCTTCAAAAGGAGTCATCTGGTTGCTGTTAGGGTGACTTATGGTGCAGTTGGTGGTGTGTGGATAAGCTGTTTGGATGGCTCGTGGTGTAGTTGGTGGTGTGTGGAAATGCTGTTTTGGATAGAGTGCGGTTGCCGGTGTCAGCGTGGCTCTAATCAGCTGTTGGCAAGCGGATGAGCGGGCGGTCTCTCCCCGCAGCGGCACCCCGGGTCGAAAGCCGGTTTGAAGTTTAATGATGCCAGCTGCCAGCTCCACCAGGCTGTGAGCGCTAACGAGCTGGCACTGGCGGCGGACTGGGCCACAGCGGCGGCACCTGGAAATGTAGCACACGTTTCAGAGGGGCGGGGCTCCGCCGGGGCTGCTGGTGGTGGTGGTGGTGGGGGGGGGGGGCTGTTGGAGACCCAGGACGGCACAGAAAGGCCCGCATCTCTTTGAAGAGCGCCCCAATTTCCATATTTCATTACGCACTGCTGACTGACAAGGCCCAGCCAGATGTTCTATTTTCAGCTATTTAAATTTTGACCTGCTTTCCTACCATGGATGCAAAAAGGAGAGAGAAAAAAAAACACATTTCATCAAAACACACAGATGCCAGGGATGATGGGAACTCAGAACTGGTGTGTCTAATAGCTATTATTGTTCATCTTCACGTGTCTCTTTTCTTGTAAAACTCGCGTTTAATAATCGGACATTAATCACACTTTAACATACATATCCCTTTACACTACGGACATTTCGCTGACAGTCTATCCTGAGGGGTTCACTGTCTCCCTCAAGGACAAGACTCAAATCTGAGTCCTTGTATTTATGAGACAGCCTCTAACCATCCAGCCAGTCTAGTGCTGAATTGGCTCCAAAGTGAGTGATGCATGCTCTGGAACACCACATAAAGCATGCTCGCACTCCCTCTTTGTCCCTGAGATATCGGAGATGATTAATACCTGTGGTATTCCTGTTGAAATGGCTGTTAAATTGCAGCGTCCTTACTCAATCCCTCATGCAAAAATACACTGACAACCCTGACCTTTTTGTGCATCTGCCACAAATGGCACTTTGTCATCCTCAGTGAGCAGACTTCAAGGATCAATATAGTTTTGTCGGAATAAAACTTGCACGACAAACTCGGCGTTTGCCGGATCTGCATGTGCATCCCCGTCTGGGGTTTGGGGAGGCGAAGGACTCCTGGAAGAGGGGTGGGGGGGTGGGTGGGGGGGTGATGGAGATGGCGAAACAGTGATGGAGAAGAACAAAGGATGAAACAGGGGTGAAACACAGCGAGACTGAGTGGAGAGCAGCTCTAAGTTGAAACCCCAAATGGCAAAAAAAAAAAAAAAAAAATGAGAGGCGCTCTCTGTGTGAGAATCACAGTGAGAAAGGCTTGCACTCATTACTCAACCCAGCTCACAGCAGGGGAGGGAAAGCAGTTTATTCCTTTAGTAATGCATATGTGAGTGTGCGCGCGCGTGTCTGTGTCTGACTCTGACTGAGCGAAAATAGAAAGGTAATTGAGAAGCAACTAAGTCATTACAAAGGCAATATTGACACAGAGATAAAAGGGGATGAAATCCACCACTCAGATTTCTCTATCTCTCTCTCTCTGGAATACTGGTTCGCCTGCACCGGCAATTTGTGTCAGATGTTTTTTTATTTGTGGACACTTCAGATGTTGAAGTTGTCGATACAACATATTCATATTCATATTGAGCATGAACTTCAGTGGTATATTCTGTGATGTAATTTCTCCAGTTAATGTAAAAGTAGAAACAAACGGTAGAAAGTAGAAAAGGGAATGTTGAGATATTTCTTTTTGGTGTAGTTAATCTTCTGCTTTTAAATCAAATAAATCCTGAATATTAATGGAACAATTGTTGTGGCAAGATTTAGAATTTTAACCTATACTAAACATGTTAAATAAATCAAAGGAGCATCCATCCCCTTTGTAGCTGCACTAGTCAGATGTCAAAGACCTGAAGAAAGGTGAATATTATTCAAATCATAATTATTCTTGGCAGTGATGAATCAATAAAAAGCAGTAATCTTGGCACACTAACAAAGTTCAGGATTTGCAGAATTGAATTTAAATACATAAAAATACTAAAAGAGTACACAAGTGATGCACTTGTTGCTGACAGACTACTGCATACTCAGTATGGCATGATCTATGTGTGCATTCTGTGGCTTGTTCATTAATCATTCCCTCTCTTCCACACACTGTGCCCAAACTCACGCAAGCCCACTGAAGGTGTTTTAGTAAGCTGGTATGAATGGACTCTCTGCACTCGCTCATGTTTCTGGATCGCCCGACCTTTGCCGTGACCTTTGGAAGACAATCTGCAGCAGCAGCAATCGCCTTGTGCCTCGCTTCACATTATTTCGCCTCATTATTTTTTCAATGTTACCTTTGCAGTGTGGCTGAAAAGGGCTGGAATCATCAGAGGCGTCAGGGGTCAGAAGGACGAGGGTAAAGATGCAGGTCAGCTCGGCTCTACGCTGGTGTTCTGCCGGTTTCCTCAGAGATTTCGCTGCAAGGAAGCCATTTGAACTCGGAACACTTCAGCTGTCTGTCAAACGCGGCGCCTCGGTGTTCACTATCTGTATTCATGACAAAGAAAGCTCTTCATTCAGTTTTAATGGGTGAGATAACACAGGTTTAATGTCGAGCAAGGAAATCATTTACATTTGTCAGGAAAATAACCCTCTGCACCGCAGCTCGTGTTTTTCATCCAGACTTAAATCTGTGGAATTTGCCATTCACCAGTTTTGGTGATCTTTGTTTCAAGCAGACATAGATTCAGAATTTACCTCATACATTTGATTTCTTCCTCAATATAAACCGTAGTTATCTTCAGGGATTCCTTGGCTTTTATTTGGTGCTATCACCTGTGAGTAGTATCTTAAATAATCTGAATGTATTCCCATCCACCTCTGCAAGGCTTTATATTTGTCATTTTTTATTTTATATTTGTTCTAACAAGCGTTTCCAAAAAGCTTGTAAACATATTAATGTTAACATGAAAATGACAACAAAAAGGCTTCAATTTAATGTATTTATTGTCCAGAAGTAGCAAAGTTGAATTACAAAATCACTCCTGCAAATTTTTGAAAACTCTGTTAAAGAAAATGGATTTTTAAAGAAAAGTGAAAATCCAGCAACTTTTAATATTACATAATAGAACCATCTTGCCTGGTTAATGATCAGTTTGTAGTTTGTAAAGAAAGCCAACACATGAGTGAGAGGATGAAATAAGGGAGAAGGTTTTCTTCTCAGAGCAAGTTCTTACTCAAACAGCCACTGGTGCGAGGTGACATGAACAGATTACCACTTGCTTCAAACGGTGTGAAAGTCTGATGTTACATAAACCACTAAAAAAGGCAATTCTGTTTTGTTTCTAATAACTTATTTGAACTGGGTGTAATAATCCAGGTACAAAGACTGAGTGCTCAACCAACACACTGAAATAATTCTAATGCTCCAAAATGAAACTGTGTTACATGCTGTGCTTGAAGTTAATTTTCATTTCTGAAGGTGAATAACAAGAGATCTTGTGTGTGTGTGGAACACTCCAGCCATGGAGAGGGTGGGTGAAGATTCAGACGTGGGCTTCTATTCAAATATGAAGGTCTCCTTGACATTTTCTACACTGCGTTAGCTGCTCATCCTTGTCGCATTTCTCCAAGCGGCACATGGAACAGCGTGACCTGTTGACATTTACGAACTCATCTGGCTGAGAGCGATGGCATTCTATAAGGAGAAACACCTCCTAACATTCCAGCACAATACCCGCTTGCTCAGTGCGTAACATATGAACATGTTATTGCTTTAAACGAAGGCAAGCCAACCTTTGCAGGAGAGTCGTGTGGTTTGGCTCCTCGGCTTAAGGTGAAGAAATGCTCCAGAGATTAAAGCAAAAATGGGCAGCGGATGTCATAAACGTGACTAAATAGTTTGAGTTTCATCACCATACCTTCTAAAATTGCCAAAGCTGCCACCAGAGGGAGTCAACTGTCTTCCTTGCTGGCTGAAGTCTGCCCCCAACTTACCAATAAGGCACTGAATAGGAGCCAGTAATAGTGTAGCATGCACTTCCCCAACAGCTGGGTTAAGTGAAGACAAGTAAATTGATGTGAAAGCAAAACAGATAGAGTAACAACAGAGCATGATGTTAACTGTAAACAAAGGGTGGAAGTTGGCCTGTAAAGTGATGCATGTATTGTATGTTCTTGGCAGTGACAAAACAAAAGCATGAAAACAAAGTTCCCAAAAATAAAAATCACCACAAACAAAACCGCATGTTTTCTCTGTATGGAGGAGAGAGACTCCTTTAGTTTATTGAAAATATAAACTCAATTTCAAAAAGCCAATGGGATGCAATGAAAATGAGATATGGATCTGTGCGGGTTTTGCTTCTGCGTCTCAAGATTCCCATGTAAAGTTTTGATTAAAGCTGTTTGTGCGGTTCAGCTTCTCTTTGTGCTTTTGTTCCAGCAGAGCTTTAGAAGTCAGGGCGGTCCTTCTTCAACTTGCTGTAGTCCATGTTGACTGCGAAAAACTGAGAAAATAAAAACAAACATTTTAACTATTAAAATAAGTCACTTTAAGGGGGTTTGGATCATTTATTGGGGTAAATTTAGAGACCCCTCCCAGAGTTAGATTTTTTTTAAAAGAACAGGTTAATAAAGCGTGTATTGTCTTCTTCAAACACTATTTCTACTGATCAAGCCGTTGAAGCTAATGAGTTTATCAGATTTGTGACTGCCGGTTAGCATTAACCCGATTATGTCCTTTGATTAACCCAAGTGATGGAATTAACCAGGGATCAGCAGCACTATTGGCAAAGATTCATAATACAATCCCTGGATAAGCAGACACAACTTCAGCACAGAAAATCAAGAACACCAAAAGTGACTGAAGCACACCTTGTACTGATCAGTCGGGCCAAGTTTGTTCCAGGGCTCTGGGTTATTCTTGCGATCCCAGCTGTAAAGACAAAGAACGTTACTCATAGTTATAACACTACAAAGTAGATGAACACAACACAAGTAAAAAGCATTCAAGATGCATTATACTCATACTTAATGGAATCCTTACCAGACATCGGGGTTTCTCAAGCCCAAACGAGCCAGATACATCATGGACATCGCTGCCCCTCCACCAATGAAGATGAAGAGGGGGATCAACTGTAAGGGATGAAGAAACCTTCTGTTAACGAAGAGAGCAACACACAGAGAGCAACACACTGTGGCTAACCCACCTCTAACTTCACCTCTACGTTGATATGAGCCTGTTTACAACATCTCATGACATATTTACTCCGGTTAACTCCTCGGAGTAATAAGTTTCACAAAAGTAACATTTTAGTTTCTAATGGTTCGTGTTTGAAAACGCTACTCGTTAACGTTACTTATCCAGCTAACTTCCTAGCTAACCAGCAGCTGCTATTTACAATATCCCAGAATAACCACTGCCGTGTGTGGGGGACCTTGACATTATGGACTCCTATCAATTACAGTAGTCTTGACAAATTGGTCATTAGAATTCTGTTTTAATCCACAAAATACACTAATTACGCTAGCATCTCCAGTGGCTACCTGTTTACCGTTTTCTCAAAGTCAGTGCGGTCAAAGTACTAGCTTCCTAAAGCTAACTAGTTTAGCTAAGCTAAGTTAGCCACAAAAATTCTCAGATGATCCAGGTTCAGTAAAAGTCATCAGAAAAGAACCTTTCCCGAATATAACTGAGCTATACTTACAGCTGGGTGGCTTTTAAGTTGTTTGCGGACCACGGCGAGCATTTTAACCCTTTTAATGGCCGATTTATCCCAATTTGTACAGAAATAAATGGATTACGAGGACTGCTGCCAAACCGATGCGCAATTTAATCTGCTACTAGAGCGACAGGAAGAAGCGGACAAATAGGGTGCTACACAGACTGCCTGAACGATAGTTTGGAAAAATACACGATTCATAAATATTGTGTGTAATATTCGTGGTTTATATTTGGTGCAAATGATAATAACAAAATCTTGTTTGAACGGCTGTATTTCTACACTGCCGATATCAGTCGAAGGTGAATTTTCACTCAACATTTTAATCTGGCAAATTTTAAGTGAATTCACCTTAATTGCTCAATACACGCCAAACAAAAACATAATTGCACCAAAAATATGGAGCAATTATTAGAATGCTATGTTACAGTCCAAATGTACACGTTTAATGCAATATGTGCATTTAGCGAATGACGTTTCCACATACTGTAACAATATCGTAGATATGTATAATCTTAATGTCTTATTAATGCTTCCTCATCCCAAATTGTTAATTCTTTGTAAATAATTTACTCAGTTAGACATGAATTAGCAGTCAGTGATGTGATGGAGATAACAGACACAATCTACGTTGGTTTGATCTATTCTGTCTGTTAAGTGTGTCCAGCTGAAATGTCTGTATTTTAACACAGCGGGGGCGCTGTTGTCCTCTTTGAGAACTATTGTATTTTCAGACAAAGGTCCTGTCAACTCTTTATCATTAGCCACGATCACTGGTAAGCAAATATATAAATATATGAGTAGGCGATGATAATACTTTACATAATGCAGCATTAATATGTAATATATTTCTATTTGGATAATGCTGCTACCAATCATACGAAAGTGATGTGAAACCAATGGATTAGGAACAAAACCACAAACCAACATGAAACATAATGTCCCTTTTATGGCAAGTTATTTTCAGCTAGTAGAAAATAAAAGTAAAAACAATGCAACAATAAGGTTGGACATGACACGACAGGCTACATATAACCGTTGAAAATTTATAAATGGCATGACTAATTGTTTTGTAAGAAATTACTTATGTGTCATTATTACATTTGTAAACCATTCATAAGTTCATAAGAGTGATGCTGGAAATGAAGTTCATAGGCTTTGTTTGGTTCAATGTACATCCAAAGGAGGTGAGCTGGTTTCAGAAATGATTTGTCTACATACAGTAGTTTTTCAACCTGTATATTTCAACCGGTCAAATTTCCTCCACAAAAGCATGGTAACTTGTGGTTATGTTAATGACTCATCACAGTTCATTCTGGACTTGATCCCGAATAAAACATGGCTCCTCAGTACATCAACAGTACACAACAAAACTGGAGTTGAAAACTATGAAGACTGTCTTTTAAATACAGATAAATATCTGACCATACTTGAACAGATCATAGGCACATACAGCATGCCTGTACAAGATGTCTTATGAAAATAAGATACTGGCTAAATAGTGTTTCCATTTGATCTTAAGTTCAGTCTCTCTTTTTTTCGTGTGCTCCAGATGTTTTAATGTGTTGTCTTCTTGGGCGCCTTCCCAAATTTAGCATCCAATCCAAGACCTAAAATAAGAAAAACAGGTGAAGCATGAATAAGATGAGCAAAAGACAGTCGCAGGTAAACACTGATTATTTTACACTCTAGATTGTAGCCTGCACTAATGAAAAAGTGGGACCACAGAACAAAGGCAGGTGGCAGAGAAAGTGAGACATACAGACATTAGCTATAAATCCTGAAAGTGATAAATTAGAATGAGTTCTCACCGAGGAACACCAGGATGGTGCCAACCCACTGCATTGAACTCATGACATTTCCAAACAAAATAACAGAGCCAAGGATGGTGAAGAACTTCCTTGTGGTGGTGACGATGGAGCAAGTCAGAGGACCAAAGTAGACCACTGTCATGAAGATGAAGGTCTGACGAAGGATTCAAAATAAAAACAACATTTAGACAAAAGCTGTCACTAAAATCAAAATACTAGATTATTTTTCACAACACAAAAGACCATGGAACATTCTTTAACACATAAACAAAATTGACCACATTCGTCATTCATCCCACACCCACCTGGCCTAAAGCACTGGTCAATCCAAAAAGAAGAATATTGTAGAAGATCCTGGGGTGGCGCTCTGTAAAACTCAGAAACTCCCACACTTCCCCTGTCCACAGCACAGCTGGCAGAAGAGAGAATGATAAAATAAGTGCCATTTCAAAAAGATTGTTGTTCTAATATGCCTCGAAAATCAAGTCTGGGATCATAGTGCGAGTGTATGGCAACACCAAGTGGTTTAACAAAGCAACAGCAGTTAGATGAATGCATGTGGTGTGACTCATTCGAAGGATTGGAGGTATACGAATACCTTTGCATCTTGGGAAAAAACAAATTTCAAAGCCAAACTCAGAATGTGTATGATGAAACCAGGAGTATATGTTCAAATGTGTACATTTAAAACCAAACATGAGAGCCCTTTTAAGGTATTTTATTACAAACTAGAACTGTCCTTAACGCTTAGGACAAAACAGCTTTTTAATGTGGCCTATGAAAGAAGGAAGCACATGTTCAGGAAGGATGGAAACACAATGAGAGACAGCAGACACTGCCTGCTAGTTAAAAGAACATATTCTCAGTTTCTCATATTGGCTTTGACCTTTTGATTTTTATCTTACAGCCCATTAGTGTCCAGCCTTAGAAAGCCCCTCATTATAGCATTTGTTTTATGTGCCTTACTCTTCGGTATATTATAGCAATCACACAACAGAACCGAGGGCTCTGAGGTGCTGGATAGCTTATCAATAAAGATAACACACAATACTTTGCCTTGACTGAATTAATGAGTTTATAACTAGTGAGAAAACATTGTTCACGTTTTCTGTCTCTAAGGCAGCACTTCGTTCTGTGAATGGCCTTCGGCTACTGCATCACAGATTGAGTCCATGTAAGAAACAACTCACTATAAACATTTAAGAATAATAATTTAAAGCTTGAGGTTGATTAGTTGTTGAAGCAACTGAGAAAACAGAAACAGAATAATACCTTTTATTTAAAATAACATATTTAAGTTAAACTTTATAAACTATATAGAGAAAGCATAATTCAAACTTTGCAATGTTCTCATTAACTGAGAAAGACTCAACACTACATTTGATGCGTCAGTGTTTCTGTTTCAGTCTGCAACATTTTGGCAGTACTGAGCCTCACCAAGGTGATTTTGCTCATTAGTGTCTCCTCTCTGGCTGCAGGTGCGCCACTCAGTGAAATGGCCTGATGTAGTTTTGGTTCTGACAGACTGTCTATGCGATGGGAGTTTGGCAAAGAGTACGAGTGACTCACCTAGCCCCAGCACTAGTGTGGACCACATGTTGATGTTCAGCATCATGTGGTTGGCACCTGTCTGGAAACGAGCCCTCATGTGGTCCTGGGCCACGCCCGTCAAACCGTCCAGTGTCAGAGAGACCAACTACGATACAGCAAAACACACAAGCAAGACACAAGATGAAATGTCACAGTAACCATGGCTCCAGGAGGGGGTTGAGATAGATAGGCACCATTCAGTATGATAACAGTGGATTATATGTTAACTCACCAGCAGAATCTCTCCAAAGCCAAACCCATGGTCATCTGCAACAGCTGAACTCTTGTTGGGTTTATAGAGGAACAGAGCAACACCGCTCACAATCAGCAACACGCACAGGTACTTAGCCATTGGATACCTCTTCCTCAGTATTGTCACACCAAGTATCATCACTGCAACAACAAAAGAAAAATGTAATGCAGTTTTTTAAATCTATAAATACCACCAAGGACATAGTGTAAGGCCTTCTCCGTGAGAGTGAAACACATGAGAACGTGGAAGTGTGTGCTTGTTTTAAATGTGTAACAAGAGATAACCAAGCTGTGAGAGGCGAGACATAAACTTCATGAACAAACAGAACATAGTGTAACCAGCCGCATATGTTCCACATACGTTTCAAGTCCACACACTTGAAACGCATACTCAGTATTTGACTTGGTAAATGTTTACACTCTACTACGACGCTATGCAGATTCTGAAATAGTTAACATTGACCGAACACAGAGCCCGACACTTCTATTAAAATCAGAAAAGAAAGAAATGCAGTTACAAAAGTTACTTATTAATTATACATTATATATCGCTGTTCATCCCAGACTCTTTTTCACAATCTCTGGCATGCTTTACTATGTATTTCCAACATATCTTCGACAATGAGTACTTTTAATTGTAATCATGTTTGTAAAATCGCATCATGAATATAATGTGCCAAAAACAAGAAGAAATGACATAATAGATCAAATTTACCTGGTATGGGCTTGCAGGATTTCCCCAACACCTGTCACAACAAACGGACAGATTAATAAGCACTATATATATATATATATATATATACACATATATATATATATATATATATATATATATATATATATATATATATATATATATATAGCTGAAAATGGTCATTTTAGCAAACTATTTATTATTATGTTAAATGGGTGTACTCACCTGTGTGGGGTAGTTAACATATTGAAGCGCAGAGTTACTGGACACCATGGCTCCGAGATAAGAGAGGGAACACAGGCCATAGAGCCAGTTTTTGGTGTGATCTGGTTTGGAGCCCTCAAAAAACTGGATCACTGATTATAAAAGAGGAACATATTAATTTTATTTTTGGTGTCAACAAGCTATGATATGGTTTAAACAAGTTATTTCAAACATGTTAGTGACTGCGATGAGCTGTTGCTTGACAGATTCCTATTTATTCTTTATTTCTGTGTATCTCTTGTACTCACAGATCTTAGCAAAAAGAGAACTGATGATGCACTGGATGAAGACCAATGTCCGGGCAAACTTGAACTTCTCATGACCATAATCGCCTCGAGTGCTGAAAAAATAAAAAAATAAGTAGCATTTAGTTGAGCGCAACAGATCACAGGTGACGAATCTGAAACTGATGCAGCCTTCGTTGCATGAACATGAGTGGTAATGAGCGCTTCAGAAAGGAGAGGCTATTGTGCAATATATAACTCCAGACAGGGCAGGGTGATGAGGGTGACATTTAGGGGACCGCAGATCTTGCTTGCTCGCTAATGTGAGTTTGCAATCATTTAGCAGTCACTTAAATACAAAAAAACTGTGGTGTCCACATTGTGTAAGTAATAAAAGCAAGACACTAAGGCTTGTAAAAAAAAATTTGCCTAACCACAGTCACTAGTTTTGGATCATCATTTTGAAACCAGATATGATCCCTGTCCCTCCCAGTGACAACATGCCACCGGTGTCATGCCTCAGTGTGTTGCGAAAAACAGAGCCAGAGCTCCCCTGACTTTACTTACTCTTTCTAGATAACTACAAATTGCTTGTATGATTATGACATGGTAGTTAAATGATTAAACACCGGAGAGACAGGGAAACCTCATTAAATAGCAGAATAATAAGAGTGATCTGAGGAGTAGAAAGTCAAACTCTATAATTTGAAGACTTTATTCAGTTATTGTCTCAGTTTGTCTGCAACTAGCTGCAAATTGCCCATTCGTATGTAAGCGTTAAACTAGGATATTTTTGAATGAAGTCTGGTGCAGAACAGAAGAAGGGCGTCTGGAATAAAGGTTGACAATTAGGTGACCAGCCGGTCAGTGTTACTTACATTGTCTCTTGCAATATTCCGTAATAAAAGTAACACACAAAGACTCCGAGGAAGCAAACAATGAAGCGTATCCTCATATTGTCCCACAGCGAGGCGGGCTTCCCAGCTCCCTTTCCCGTAGCCATGCTGTCGTCCACCAACCCGGGTATGTTAACCGACACCACTCCGCTCCCCGCGCCTCTCACCCCGACGTCCCGCTCCACTATAGCCGACGTGACGAGCCCGGAAATGGTGCTCGCGTTTTTAACGTTAACCGTGGATTCTGCAGCGGAGTCTTGTTTGCTGATGTATCACCAAAGACCCGCACGCACGGTATCCGTTATTTCCGCGATACTTCCCTTGCTAGCCGTGTTTTGAATGGCCAAGAGTTACACAGACATCATGTCGTTACTATGCATTTTGAGTCATTTCAGTTGCAGTCATCTCCCCATAGACAGTTGCAAAATGGAAATCCTCCCAACGGCAAAGACGTGCAGCCAGGTGAGCGCAGGTCGTGTTTTCATTGAGAAATTGTAAACCCCATATTTAGAGGAAGGAATTAGGTAGCGTCAGGAAAAGGGGTTTTGCAAAAGGACCCTAAAGACGCAAACAAAAAAAAAGCCTGAATAATTACACTTACTTTAACAAAGTAATCATGGATTGTACAAGCGTGACTGCATGGTTATCGTAATCTCGTCAATTTAGTAAAGAATAAAACGCTGCTACATGTGCGAACTGCGGAGAAGTAATTTTCAATGGCAATATTTTGTCTTCTGGCAAATATAAAGACTGCTATTTTAAAAAAACTCAGGTCCTTCAGTCCAAATGTCGCATACCTTTTTGTCGTCTTAGGATGTGGATTCAATTTATTGGTCCATGTAAGGCAAAGCTGGGCCACTTAGAACCAATCACAAAGTAGATATAGCGAAAGGGGCGGTGCTAAATTTAAAAACCACAAATACACGTGTCAGGCTGGCGTAACAACAGCGTAAACCACAAAAATGATAATATTGTAGGCGGCTTTTGGATGGCCTGTAGAAATGTTTATTTTTATTTTCTCAGCGACACACAAAACATTTTTAGATGCATCACCCTTAGTAAACAAGAAAGAGGTTCATAATGGAGTCTGAGAACACAACTGACAGATTCTTTATTAGCGTCTGCATTTTCTGAGTGTCATTTTTTAAGATCAGTGTTGCATAGACTCATGTGGATAGAGACAGTGTTTTCAATTTGCAGTCAAAACTGCAGAATACAAGATGATTGAGAAAACTCCAATTCTTAGAACACTGGAAATGGGTTTGGTTATAAAAATGCCTGCTGTAGGCAGGTAAAGCTAATAAAAACGTCCATTCCAACTTATTAACATGGTACAAATGGAACGACAAGTCAATTTCTTTTCAGTGAATACAGCTTCACCAGCTTTGCAGATAGAAAAACATATCTTTCTAGAAACACAGAGAAGTAGGGCAACATCAACTAGAAATCAAGCATATTTCTATTCAATCAAACTTCAGGAACAAACACAACAAGTAATTTGTTTTTCATCAGTTACCCTTTCAAATTAAACCAAATGCTTTTCTAAACTTAACAATGCTTCACTTGGAAGTTCATCAAACGTTGAGGAGAGTAAAAAACTAATACTTGAGTTCTAAGAGCTTGTATTTTTGTTTTCTTTTGTTTTTTGTTTTTTTTGTTGTTTTTTTTTTGTGACAGTGAATTCACTTATTTTGACAAAATGAAAACATCACCCGCAGACTGCAGTCTCTGTCTGAACAGCTCACACAAACAATATTCAATTTTATCAAAAATAATGATGTCAAAGAAACACAGGCAATCGATAAACCTTTCAAGCATTTCCCAACGTTTCACAACAACTTAAGTCCTGCAGTTCGGAACAGGTAAATATCAGTCGAATTAAATCATCCTGCAGGTGGAAACAATAAAGCAGCCACATTACAGGCCACAGTTATCCTAAAGAATGACGACAAGAAACGTCACCCAGTCTGTTAGTTCGGTCACAGTGATTGTGGCATATTACAGCAGTGATGAGACACTGTCCATTGTCACGCCGAATATCAAACACAGCTTCTCCACGTTCTGGCAGTGCACGGTTTAGTCCTGAGAGACTCTGCTCGGATATCCATCTACTGCATGCCCAGGTGCCTGGTAGGAGAGGCCTGACCTGAGCAACCAGTGACGGGAGACACTGACAGGCCACGGAAGAGGAGGTCCATGGAGGGCAGCAAGGGCTTCAGAAGACTGACAGGGCAGAAAGCAGAACCTCCGTGGGGGGTAAAGTTGACTTTATTGGGGTCGGGACAAGATGGCTGAAGGAGAGTCTCATCTTGACAAGCAGACCTGCAGGTGAAGAAATAATAAGAGTCATCGTAATAGCACTAAGGGTTTACATGTGTTCACCATTTGTTTTTTGTACACAATAAGCTCTAAGACCAGAAATTTGACACAATTGTTTAGTCTGTAAAATAGCAAAAACTTGTAATAATATACACACACATATATATATGTATACATACACAGGCTGGGAAAGCTTTAATTCAAAACAGACTCATGTGCAGCAGCTTAGCTTCATGTAAAAGCTTTTATCACACACCAATAGTGATCGACCAACAGAGAGACGTTTTGCTTTCATCTAAACTTAATCTGAACTTGTACAACGTACCATCTGTATTTATTTAATCACATGTTTAACCCTTTATGGGGTAAGGAACTATATTTGGTAATATTTGTGCCTCTCAGTGAAGTTCAGAAGCATGTGGTTTTCATTCAGCCAATCAGAGAAGATCAAGGAAACATTCTCAGGTCATGTCTGTGTCTAATGTGGTCTACGAGGTTCACCTCTGCATGAAGGCTGAGTGTAATTAGGTACCATGAAGAAGTGTCCTAATGTTGTCTAAAGTGATCATGCTGATGTGTGCCTGAATCAGCACTTACATTCTAATGCTCTAAATACATGTTTACATGTGTTTACCACTTAAGGGCACAGAACCATATATTAAATTCATCAAATTAAATTTATTAACCTTGATTTTTTTCTCTCCATGAAAATAATGAAAAAAAACTCACGACAGTAAAACACTCTACGGTCAAAATTAGAATTTCCACGTAATTCAATGAGTGCCCTATAAAGGGTTACTTCTGACTGTGTATATAATCTCTCTATCTATCTATTTGTCTGACATCCTGTTTTGCACTGTTGCTGTCTTTGGCTACTATTCATGATGTTCTGGTCTAAACATTAGCACTTACATTGCTTCCTCACACACACGTACTCGCTCACATCCTTCAGGTGGCTCGCGCTGAAAGGAGTAGGTTTTGTTGGGACGGGGGGAAGACGAGCAGGGCTGCAGCAGCGGGGGATCCAGTGCAAATGAAGGAAGTGATGTTAATGGAGAGGCAGACAAGGCCTCGCAGTCCACCGGCTCTGCATAGACTGACAAAAACAACCTAAATTTTATTGCTAATAACAAGAATAAGAACAGACAAATCTCTGACTAGGTTAATATATTTAAAAAAAAAAAAAAAAAAGCAAAAAAGTGAGGCTGTCTAACCTGGCTCACCCATGGGACAGGGAGACTGGGAGGGAGACAAAAGTGATGCATTTAATGGACAAGGGGAAGTTGAAGGCGACAGAAGCAGTGGCTCAAGAGGACAAGGGGACTGAGAAGGAGATAGGAGGGAGGGATCCAGGGGCCCCGGTGAGGGCTCACTCTGGGAGCCACTGCTGCATCTCTGGACAGGAACAGGAGCCCTGTGGCCATCAGGGATATCCAGAATCTGGAGTATTCAAGAGTGCACAGGCGAAGGTTTTAACGACACAAAGGCTAGAATGACTGTGGAGATGTTTCTTAAATACCACTTGCATGTGATTATAATAAAAGCCTTGGACCTAACCTCGAGTTGATCATCTGGTTTCTCAGACACAAACACTTCCTCCAGCTCCAGGTTGAGGCCTTCGACGCTGCGTCGCAGCCGCGGGGCTAACCTGTTCAGCGGTATCAGGGGCATTGTCTGAGAAAAGCGAGCAAAACGAAGACACGTTTAGAGGCTTTCGGTGCCAGATTAAGTCTCTGCGCAAGTGCCTGGTTCATTCTGAGACAACATGACGGTAACAGAGAAGCCCCGATGACAGCATGCCCTAAGAAAAGAACACGTGTTTTTTTATCTCCCTGTTACTATGTTGATACGGGTCTGAAGATAGTTCAGCGTTGGTAGTGAATGTGAAAAGATTGCGCTATGCCTTTAACTCACATGGCCTTATAGGAGAAAAGAGCACTGGGCTACCTGAGTGATGCCTGCTGCATGACCTGCTGGCAGGGGTTGGGAGGGGGGCTCACATCCTGCCGAGGGAGGGGCATGTCGGGAGCGCTTCTGCAACTGGTGCCTTAGCTTGGCCACCTGAGGGCAGAGTGGAGAGAAAAATGATTCATTCTGAACGGGGGAGGTTATTAACTCTGCCCTCAGGGCAGGCGATATTTCTATAATACAAAGGGTGTGGGTATGAATGAGAAAGAACTGATACTACAGCACACTACTTGCCTCCCTTAGGTGCTCCGCACTGCCCCAAGATGCTGAGCGCTTGTGTCCACCCGCGCTTCTCCTTCCCCGTGTCTCCTCTGCCCAGGAACTTGGAGTCTTTAAAACATATTTTACAGCGGTCAACAAAGATGCTTTGTCTAAACCGCTGGGAAGCTGCGGTTGAAGAAGGTCTGTCTGTGATGTTGACCTTTCGGAGGCATTTTAGATTTTCTGCTTAACACAGCAATCTGCATTACGACTACAGAGCACAACACAGAAGTGGAGACCCACAGCTGTTTTGCACACCTGCCCCACAGCAGCTGTACAGAGGAAGGCAACAAAAAAACCACTTAGAGCTGCAAAACAGCCTCGCTTCCACGCACATAAGAAAACATCCAAACCACATCATTGTAAAGACTAAAAATACAGTGTAGTTATCAGCATTCAACACCTCAGTGCACTTACACATACAGAAAACCTGTTATTCACAAAGTCACATACTGTAGAGGAAAAACAACCGAGACAAACACTCAACACTGCAAGGAGACATTTTGGAGGAGTTCTTTTGTTAGTCACAGCTTCATAACGTCTTACATTCACTACTATTTCCATACCGATTTCTTCACATTGACTCTTGATCTCCGACCAGCGGGAGCCTGGTTGGTTGCTCCTGACTGTTGGTTGTGAACAGATGACTGGACATTCATCATCAACAGGCGAAACATATGTTAAGCAACAGAATCCGATACGGAGTCCTACTGCCTCCACGCTCCCAGTCCACTGCTTCAAACACTGGCAACCAACTTGATCCATACGCCGGTGTCCATTCCATTCATAAGCAAGTCTCAGCTAACGATACGCGCAGTCACACAACTCTCTCTCTCCCCGCGGCACGATTACATCATGGCTTTCGGTCCTAAGAAATACAGCCTGTTTTTGTTTTCTGTCTGCCTTCTCTTTGAAAGAGAAATCTTTCAACTACATGTACAGAAACACATCCTCTGTCCGGTCAGCTCACACAGTCTATAGTCTGACTAAATAAGTCACTATGCAGCATAAGTCGGTCACAGTGACATCAGTGTAGAGTTACAGTTACCAACCCCCATTATCCAACACCAGCCACCCCACCCCGCCTAAAACATGAACAGGGGATCATGGGACACAAACCTATAAAAAGACCCAAAGGTACCAGAGCATTTGGTCTGCATGGCTAATGTTTCCAGCGTGCAACCAGAATAAGGAACAGGGCTCTCTTCCAGTTCTAAATTTATCAAATTTATTACTATCTCAGTGTATAAAACATCAAAACATAGTAAATACTTTACCAGGACTCAATGTCTAACCTGCAGAATGCTGATGCTGTTCAACCGGCAGGTGAAAGAGCAAACAAAAAAAAAATCTATTTTTATAAATCAGCAAATTATCATATTTGACAGGCTGGAAGCAGAGAACTCAGCTTTAATCCACAGATGGCAATGTTAGTGAGTCAGTTGCTCCACCACGTAGTTCACACTAAAAAATCTCAATGACTATTTAATGGATTACACAGACTTCCGAACAAACATTTAGATAGGAAATCTAAGACGGGCCTCAGAGTTTTCCCCCGGTGGCACTTTTTAGTTGCATTTTTTTTTTTTTTAATGACAGCATCGAGAAAGTAAAGACGTTTATGTCTCTGAATTGTTTTCATCCGGAGTTTTCATTTAGTGCCACCTGCATGGCTCATGATCTTGGCTCATGCGCCTAGGGGTAGCTGCACAGAGCCGAGAACATGACTGTTGACTGAAATCTAGATACTTTAACTATGTATTGGATTAACAAAATTGGTGGCAGGCATTTTCTGTTGATGCATTAACTGATGAATCAATTAACAAATGTAATAAGTTCAAAATATCAAAAGGAAATAAAATACCAGTCCACCTGAGTGTATTGTTTATGCATTAAGATAGAAAAAGTGCAGTAATATAACTATTAAAAAATGGAAATGAAAGCCAACACCCAGTAATATCATCTGACATAATGCAGAGGAACTATGGCAGAAGGTCTTGCCGGGTGGGGTGGTGGTGGTGGTGGTGGTGGTGTGCATGTGTGGTTGAGGAGATTGCTGGGGGATGGGGTGTCTGTATAATGAGGTCAGGAGGGGTCTGTTCCTCACAATGGAGGCAAAGGGGGTTCGCTCGATTTTAAACTGTGTCAGGAGCAAAGACGAAGCTGCGGAGCTCGCTGATGTTACTGTGGGCTTTGTGCACCAGTTAGGAGCAGATACAGTTGGTCGAGGGGGGAGCGAGGGAAGGAGAGCGGAGTTTAAAGAAGAACAAAAACGACTATTTCCAGTTGGCTGCCTTCCACCCGCCGCGTCGAACTGGAACCACCAGACACCTGCAGAGCCAACATCAGATATCTTGTCCTCTATAGAAATCCTTAGCATACAAGAGACGCGGGGCTTTTCAGGGCAGTTCTAAGCGCCCTGCCTTTTCTCCTCCGCAGCATGAAGCAACAGGTTTTATGATATATGAGTTCTTGCACCATCAGTAGCACTGGTTTAGAAGAGACCGGCCTTTATCCGGACCTCGGGTTTCTCTTGATTACAGTACTACAGCAAAGCACCGTAACTGATTTTTACTGATGATTGTGTTACAGTATCTTAATATTTACCTGTGTGGCTTTGTCGTTGACACAGGTAACCGCCGTGCTCTCTGCCTCTTTGGGCCACTGTCCCTGGAGATAGGGTCCAACAATTGCGTCCAGAGAAAGCGTTCGGCGAATGGTGGGTTTCGGCGGGCGGGCCGAGGTTCTGTCCGCTTTTGAGAAAAGAAATAATTCACATTAATCACCGGCTATGATGAGATTGTGTAAGCCTTGTGTAAGTACATGTCAAAACTGTTTCCATCTTGCAGAAGGGATGAACTCCAGCCCAAATAACTTTCTTTAAGAGGCTCGACTGTATTTTAACACGAGTGCTGTTCGTAACATTGCTCCCAGGCTTCCTTCCCTCTGTAAGTATACAGTGCAGAGCTGTGTGATTGAGTGTGCTGGCAGCTCCTTGTATCTCTGGCATGTGTGGACCATGCTTTTGACCTGGACCACAGCCATCTACAGCTACACAACGCTGGCAACAGCCACCACAAGCTACAAGTTTATTTACCACCAACCCAAAACCACAGTATGTTGTCATCAGCCCAGGTTGCAGGGCAGGCAGGACGTAAATAACATGCAGATGTGAGTTTCTTGGATACAGTTAAAGAACAAGCACTCAAAGTAAAACAAAGAGGCCTTTAAAAGTGTTGCTGTGTTAACATGGAACATGCAGCTGAAATCCCACAGGTCAGAGTGCAAAGGGGCAGCTGAGTGTCCAAATAACATTATGAGAACAGTGTTATGTTTCAGGTTTAGCAGCCTTCATTGTTGACTTAACTTTCTCATAGTGTGTTGGAATTTATGTTTTGTGACTGCAAAGAATAATGGTTAGCCGCTCAAACTGGAACTGTTCACTCTCTCAATAAAGATGCCCTAAAATGGTTATTTTAACTTCACAATTCTAACAGATCTTTTATTATTATTATTTTAATTCATCAATTAATTTGCAAATAATGATAATGAATCGTTTTCATTTGAATGAATAATGAATGAATAAATCTACTGACTATGTTCTGTATTACTCTTTCAGTCAGTGTATAATAACAATAAACAACAACAGAAAAATGCGCACATCAGCTTCAAGGAGGAAGCTGGAATATTCCTTTCATTATTAAAAAATCACAAAGAAAACTCCCATCAGTTATGAAAACACGTGTAGTATTTTCCATCAGAAAGTCGTGGTTCCCCGTGTAATGTAATCTCTAAGGCAGATAATGATGATAAAGTGACACCAAAGCAACTTTTCAGCTTTGGACCACACGGAAGTGAATGCAGATCGAAGCCCCCTCCTCTCCAGTGTGTGTATTTACCCGTCTTGACCTCTCTGCAGAGCAGGGCTGAGCTCCTCTGGAGCTGGTATGGGACCGTGGCTCTGAGGGGCTGCAGGCTGAGGTTGCTGCACCCCCGAGGCGCTCCTCCACTTCTGCCCGACATCCCCCACTCCGCTCCCACAGCCGAGCTCCGCTTATGAAAACACGCCGCTTTGCTTTCTCTTCTCCCCGTCGTCCTTCGCAGCTCTGCGCACGGATTTCTTTCTTTCTTTCTTTTTTTTTTTTTAATCACCACATTCAGTTCATCCAGGGTGATGATCCAAAACTCTGATCCGGCCTCCTGATGCACAAACTCCTGGAGCTTTCTTTTGTGATGATGACCATGACTTTTTTTTTTTGTCGCCTCGCAACTCAATTCCAAGTTTTCGAGAAACAAAAATACACGAGCTGATTGACCTGTGTCTGCGTCAGCCTAGTAAATCGTGGATTACCTCTCACCCCGCAGTGTGGAAAGGACAGATTCTATGAGGGGCTCTCACGCATCGCTACTTGTTTCCCTTGTCTGCAAAGTGACAACACAACTGCTGCTCAACCTGTGCGACTATCTCGTGTGGCTTATAATTCCACTGCTGGGCGATCTGGTTGGTTGCTGCAGAATATCCCCGAGTACTTATTGGCTCTCACATCCATCTGTCTCCCGAAAGGAAAGCCCCACAAAAACTTCAAGTTCCCACCCACTTTGTAGAGATTTCTCTCGCCACTGTGCGGGACACGGACACGGGCGATCCCCCTCTCCCTCTCCGCCCCCACCTCCCTCCCTCCTCCCATCAAAAGCACGTCCAGACCCCGGGTCTGTCCGCATTGTGCATGTGTGGCCCTGGTGTGGTCATATGTGTGTGGTCTCTCAAAGTGTGGTTCAGGGGCACAACGAGGGCATCAAGGCAAGGACCAAAGATATATAATATAATATAATATAATATAATATAATATAATATAATATAATATAATATAATATAATATAATATAATATAATAATTAACCACATTGCATCAAAAAAGCAGTTTAAATATTGTCTATATTATGACTGAATGACTTAAAGACAACAGATTCTCTATAATATATGACAATGTAATAGCTTGTACCCCCATTAGAATGTATAAAAGCCTTAACAGAATATTTATGCACTATTTAAAAATGCAGGGATGCTGTTTATCTCTACCACCAACATTAGGTAAATTGACATGAAAAATTCATTGAGAGACTTTTTCAGTTGGTTGGCACACATAAAAGCTCTCTCATTCTGCTGTGGAAGTGCTAAGCATCAACACAGGCCAGTTAGACAGCCTACACAGCAGCAGGAATTTGTATTCATTTGAAAGAAAGATTTGTAAATTCTAGTTATATGGGGAGTTTATTGTAAGTTTCTCAACAACTGTATGTGTCCGTAAAAACCTACTGAGATTTCAGGTATCTGTACAATACAGTCAGTCACCACTAGATGGAGCCAGAGAAAAGCAGCTGGCTGCTAAACGCCCCCATTCATTTTTCAAATCGTACCATTTGCTGCTGCTGATTTACGGTAATGTAATCTACACAAACAGACATGACTAATGGAAAAGGCAGTTTATTGCAACACAAAACAAACAAATTAATCAACAAAAAAAAGAGAGAACACACTGCTGTACCGGATCATATGAGATCAATAACATACTGCATGTGGTAGCTTACGATCTGATCAATAAATAGCTGCACAGATTCAACAGTTTGTGACAGTTTGATTAATCAAGCAGGCATGATGTGCACTTCCAAGATTGACAGACCCTGTTAGCATTCAGAACACTCATAAAACACGCTGCACTCTATGTCTCGATGCTATGACACCTGAAGAGTGGCGTGCAAGAACCACCCAGCCCTCTGACTTATCTCTCAAAATGATCATCACATCTGTCTTTGCAAGTGGCTGTATCCAAATAACTGCACGTGCTGCTTATGTTACATGATAATAAATAAAACAGGCCAGAGGTGCACAAACACACATGACAATGCCATGGGAAGAATACTGATATTCAAATAAGGAGTATGAATAGAAATGAACAAACAGAAGAAGATAAATGGATACTTGGAACAAGGTCTGATGTTTGCAGGTGCATTGCATGACTTCGGATGAATGGGTTCACAGAAAGTGAAAAGCACAGAGTCGAGTGGATAAGTCGAGAAGAAAGGAAAGAACCAGAAGAGGGGGATCCTTCCAGCTTCATGAAAACTTCACCGTCATGTACAAAAATCCAGATGTGCTGTCGTGACTTTCCTGTTTTTCTCATGGAGCTGGGTGCATGGTGGGAGCAGGGTTTTGGTTGGGTCAACGCAGCATCACCAGGCAGACAGGCTGGGGGTTAAATCTTGGCTGGTCTGGAGTTCCTAGCTGGGAGAGAGTGCAGGGCTGGGTTCAGTGCTGATGTTCACCAAACACTCGCTGGACTTGAGACTCGCAAGGGACTTGGAGCTCGGCAAAGAGGCCAGAGAGCCGCAGAGACCCAGCATGGAGGGAGTGTTGTCTTTCCCTACACCAAGAAAAGGAATCAAATTCAGCTTGTGATCATGCATAGCTGAGGCTGCCCACACGAATCGTAAACAGGCGTCAAGCATGCTTTTGCATGAATATGGATGTACGTGTGCATGGGTGGCTGCTTCTGAAAGGCTCTTATTAACAGGGGAGAAAGTACCAATATGTTGCTACACTGCTATGTGTATCTCTACCGAAGTAGAAAAAACTCATTTAAAGTTAATATGTTACAACATGATAACAGTATGTGCTGCACATTTCCATACAGTTGTAAATATTTTGTGAATGTAACAGTTCTTCAGTTCAAATTATGATTTTTTCCCTCTCTAAATATTTTCATATGGTTTTGTTTCAACAAAAATCCAAATGATTTAACACCTTGCCAAAAATCATAGATTCAGGAAAAATGAGAAAAACTACATATTTTATCATCTCAGTGGCGCACAGATTTATTAGCTGCCCCGTATATAAAGTAGCTGAAACTAGCTCCACCTCCAGCAGTTACACAGCAACATGCTGCTAACGCATGCTCTAATAATGACATATAATAATATGTCAGTAAGAGGGACAAAAACACAATTTTAATTTTGCTGCTAATGTTTTTGTACTAAGTATGATTTTTTCATGCAGAACCTTTACACTGTATTAGTACTTTTACTGAAGTAAAGAAAGTGAATTCTTTCACTGCTGAGTAGCACTGAAAAGTGTTTTTACCTGCTGAGGTCCAGGCAGCATCTCCGTTCTGTCTCCCTTCAGTCCTCTGGGAGTCAGAGTTCAAACTGACTTCAGCAGAAAGTTGCTCCAAACTGTGGAAACTCCTCCTGGATGCACCATCATGACACAAACTGATTCAAGCACTCTGTTCATTACATAGATATACAGTACCACTTTAAAGTATTAGAACCCCATTAGATTTGCTACATTATACAAAAGAAAATTCTACATTTCTGCATAAAAATGACTCAGTACAGCTTTTGTTTGTTTATTAAAGAAAATTAATCATCACCTTTGTGAGATGCAAAAGTAAGTGAAGCCTTGTTTCGAGTATCTGGTGTGGCCCCCTTCTGCACCAATAACAGTAACTGACTAAACCTCTCCAGTAACATCTGATCAATCGTCTACAGCGGCTTGGAGGAGAACTACTTCAGAGATGTTTCCTCACATAAATTACTTGCAACATTTCCATTGGATTACAAACTTTGTCACGGCCAATCCAAACCATTAATGAAGCAAAGCAGGCCCAGACAAGGACATGGCCACCCCCATGTTTAACAGACAGGATGAAGTTCTGTTGCTGGAATGCAGTGTTGTTTCATCTCCAGACATGACGCCTCTTATTCAAACTATGCTACTTTGGTCGTCTGTCCACAAAACATTTTCCCAGTAGCCTCCTGGCTTGTCCATACAATGGTCAGCAATAATATTCCTTGCCACCCCATAGTTGCTTAGAAGTCCCCCTGGGTTCCTTTGTATCTCTTAAACTAGTACGCGCCTTGCTTTTAGAGTGACCTTTCCCTGGCCAACCACTAATGTGGAGGGTTGGACAAATCCCTGTTTTTTTTTTAAAAAAATGAGGCACTGAACGACACCTGAGCCTTATTACCTTGATAGGAGACAGATGGACAAATGAACTTTAAGTTAACCTTGAAATTAACTTCTAATCCTGGAGGTGCATTTACGTTCCACCTCACAGATATTTAAAATTGGCTCATTTACTGAATACACAAATGCCACAGTCTAATATTTGTGTTTTATTTATTGTCAACTGCTGTCTTGTTGTCTACTGTCTGGACTTGTGTGAAAATATACTGTTTTGAGTCATTCTTATGCAGAATTGTAGAAAACTCTGAGCGGTGCAAATAGCTTCAAGCAGGACTGTGCGCTGTATATCGCATCATGACATCAAAACATCACAGAAAGTTTTGAATATGAACAAAAATGGAAACACGTTGCTTAAATGTGCGCGTAAGTTTACCTGCGGAACAGTTTGACATCGCCTTGGTTGTCTGTGAGGGTGGACCACTGGTTGACCAGTGGGATGGAAAGATCTTTAGCCAGGTGGGAGGAATCACAGGGCATAAGAGCCGAGCTGAATAAAGCACAGATTTAAAAAAAGAAAAGAAAAAAAAAGCTTAGAAATTGCACCTGCCTATCAAGTAGAAGCAACAAACAATCAAATCTTTAGTTTGTTGTAGTTGTGATTAATAGATGACATACAGTCATTTAAATACATACACTGGTGCACACAGTGTCACAAGTTTGTGCGGTGAGCTAATGTTAGGAACAAAAGTAAATGCAAGTGTGTAGACGTAAAGGTTTGTATGCTCTCTTACAGTTGCGCCTGCAGCTCCAGCACAACGGCCTCCAGCTCCTTCTTCTCCTGCTGGCTCTGCACTGTCAGCTCCTCCACCTTAGCTCTCAGACGCTTGTTCTCCGTCTCCACGTTCTTCAGCTGCGACTCCCGCAGGCGCACCAGCTCCTCCAGGTAACCCTGCACAGGAACACACGAGACGGTGATTCGCGTGTAAAGGCTGATTGCGAGGAGCGGCAGTGTAAGGGGCACCGTGTCTCACCTTCTGAGCATAGACGATCTTAAACCTTTGCTCCATCTTGCGACACTTGTTGCTCCAGCTCTCCTCGTCGGTCACGAGAGGGATGTAGGGATGCTCGGGGACGCTCTCCTCGCTGTTGCTGCTGTCCACACTGCGGCGGTCCTCCTCATCACTAAGGTAGTCATAGCTACGCAACAGAGAGGCGCGAGTGTTAGCTCACCAAACGCATGCAGTGCTAAAGGCGGACTGATGAGATCAGATGGGTCAGCCTCACCTCTGAGTGAACTTCAGGTAAGGTGTGTAGTCAATCACAGCTGGGGATTTACCATCCAAAGTCTCACCCTTCAAACAAAAGCTGCAAAGACAAAAAGAAGAAGCACTCTGAAAGCTAATTTTGGGACAATCCTCACTGGTGTGCAGTTTATCCAACAGTAATGCTATATGGACTGTAACTGACACATGGTTATCATATAACAATTTGAAAGCTCTTAAACTTTGGACTTAAAATTATATAACAGGCCATGATAAAATACACTTAAAAGAACTTACAAATACATTAATGTGTTGATTCATTGATTTCATATTACACTTTTAAGTATATTACAACTTATTTTCCATTACCTCTAGAAAATTCCCAAATGTATTCATCATTTTACCGAGTACATGGTTCCACTAAAAGCATTTTTATCACACTTTTAAATTTGCAATTCATTGTTGAGCATTTTTCAATTACTATTTCTTACTATTAGTCCTTTTATTCATTACTTTCATCTTTTTTTTGCAACCTCTTTTTCATGGTGCACTGCAGGCCGTTTCATTTTAATCAAATTGCAATTTCACCCTTTTTTCATATTGGTTAATCTTTCTATGTAACTCCTGGAAATAGCAGAAGTAACCCCCTGTAGTGCCACTGCCCTTCATCTGCAATCAGAATCAGAATTTCACCTGAAGTCAATGGCGCTCAGTCCAATCAGCATGCCGGTCAGCACTGTGGCCTCCTCTCTCAGCATAATGGCTCCATCATCGTAGAACCTCCTGTCAGGTAAAGAGGTGATTACCGTTTCTGAAATTCAGACACCAGACCGAGCCCTTTTCTGCCTCTAGTTAAGGACTTTAAAGACTTTACATTAAATTGAACATTTCAGGGCCAGCTTGCTCTTTAGAGGAAAAAGTAATAAATAAAATGTTGTAATAAACTGAAGCCACGTTGAAGGTGAAGAAAATGCGCAGTAGGGATCACTAAAAGCCAAATATTCTGCAATAACACATAACTGAGTCTGACCTGGTTGTTCTAGTGTCCCTCAGAGCCGTGGACACATATTCAGAGAGGCGTTTCTCCATCAGCGCCACGCGAATCCACGCCCGACCCTGTAGGACGAGAGTAAGAAATGAGTGGGGACACAAGACTTTTCCTAACACACTATCTCTTACACACACAAATATACTTGCCTTGGCTCGTGATGTGCTGATGTTCTCTATGTTTTCGATGCTGGCGATGCAGTTGTTCTGCACCTTGCTGCATGCCAGCCGGATGTATTCCCAGAAACTGCGCTGTCCATCTGAGCTGAACCAGCTTCCTGAACCTGGTCCAAGTTCAAAACACAGTAATGAATCATCAAACTGAAATATGCAGCCGTGGCAACAGTACAGCTGACCGTGTAATCACACTTATTTAATGGCCTTTTTACAAGAATATACTTTCGGTGAAATGGTTAATGACAATGGTTAAACTGCTTCATGTTATTTATGTTTTATTGTCCTAAATGTTTTGTCCATCATTTCCAGTGTTATATGTTACCTGCAGTGTTACCTTTGAAGCGGTGGCTGAGGATGTGCTCTAAAATGGCAGCAAAGTTAATAAACTCTTCAGATGAGTCATCTATGGGCTCTGCTGTGTACTTTTCTAGGAGAGTCTTTACAGAGAATCTGCAACAGAAGCACACGGACAAAGAATTTATGACCAAAAGAAATCTACTTCACAAATGTGAACGAGTTGTACTCGACGTTTGTAGTGTGCTTCACAAGAAATGTAACCGTGCACTGTACCCAAGCAGACAAGTGTACTACTGTATTTGAACAACAGCTGGGAGATGGGTTTTTTTCTTGTTTGGGAACCATGCCATCTTATCATACTGAGGTCACCCCAATTGTCTTGTGTACTGCACAATGTACCCCTTCAGTGCGCTGGCAGTGCTATCATGAAAACAATACAATTAACCCCCTGTCTTTTCAGCCTTTGTGCGTGCTGTGCTTCCAGGTCCTTTTGGGTCTTGTCTCTCTGAGGGACCGACCAGCATCAAAGAATGATCATATAATTCCCTCCCCCTCATCTATACATTGTGGCCTGATCTATTTAGGGCAGCTGCTGCAGCTTTAGTTTGGCTTTTGACCTCACATGCTCACCCTTCTGCCGCAATACAGAAGGAGAGCTATGCTGCGTGCATGTTAGGAGCTGGCATCCAGGCTCAGGCTCGGGCTGACTGCCTCCGCTTCGATGGGCAACACTAGCATTACAGAGGGCAAGACTGCCCTGGCAGTGGGAAGCACCTCCATAGCCAGGGGAAAGACTACCGTCTCCTTAGGCAAGTCCTCCATCTTCAGGGGAGTGACCACCACCTCCATGGGAGATTCCACCATCCAGAGGCAAAAGACGACGGTAGCTCTGGGACGAGCCAGCTTCAGCCGGGGAACCACTACGACCTCCTTCCGCAAAGCCTTGACGTCCAAGCGCAGGAACACCTAGATGGAACGGACCCCTGAAACGAGGGCTAAGACACCCAAAGCAGCCAAGCAGTCAAAAAAAGACTCTAACAATGAGTGGAAAACTACATTCTCGTCAAGCAAGACCTCCTTTACCAGAGGCAGTGTTTCTATCCTGAGGACTAAGTACGCCATCTCCTGGGGTAAATCCTCAATCTCCTGGAGCAGAAACACCGTAACTTTGGGCAACACCAGTATAGCAGTGGGCAAAACCTCTGTTACACGCGGGGAGACTACCAGCTCTCTCACCACTCTGACCTTCACTCATGGGACCAAGTCTGTGTCTGTGGTCAAAACCACCCTCGTCAGGGGCAAAGAAACGCATAGCAACGTCTACTGGGATTTTCACACTTGAATCCTGCACATACTTAAAAACCTACGGATATGTCAATATGGTCAGTTTTAGAAGGTTAGTAGAATTAATAGTCAATAAAAAAAAGAGCTGCTATGTTTGTGACCAATGTCTATGTAATGGGTGATGCTACTCATCTATCACCTGTTTGTACAAGTGGGTTCCCATGCAAGAAAGTGCTAAGTGGGTTTCAGATCTAATGGGTTGCAATCAAATGTGTGATTTCATGAAGGCATGCTGTGCGTGTTATGCAAATGTGACAGTGATCAGATGAGGCTTTATGGTGTGTTGACTTGGCAGGGAGGGAAGTGAGAAACAAATGTGCAGTACGTAGAGGCACAAGAGTATGTGTGCGCCCGTCATCAGCACGACACCCTGTATATCCTTGGTATAAAAGGGGTGTTTTTGTACATGCCAGTTAGACTGATTGACCTGCATTTCCATGAGTACATTCAATGGCAAACCCAGGATTGAACTACAAGACTGTAAAGACTGACTGATGTAACAGTAAATGTAACACACCTAAACACTGCTTTGCTTGATTGTTCTGTATGTAGACCCATGAGGTGTTCTAAGATCTCATGAAATTAAATGGAGGAAAATAAACATTACATTTCTTTCGTGACTTGCAAATGGATAATAATAAACACCTACAGAAGGAACCACACCCATATTTCAAATGTAGGGACGAAACAAATACAAGAGATGCAATCAAAGGCTCAGATACATGTGGAGAAGATGAGCACATATATCCTTCCTTTTGTAAAAGCTGACACTGTGCAGCTCATTTAACATACGGTGTTTACAGTTGTGCACAGAAGGAATGTCTTACAATCAGAGGCTATAGGGAACAATAGCTCAGAAGAAAGTGATGTCACCGCAGACTGTCCTCTTTGCAACAATGTGTCCTTCAACTGTCCGGTGTCGTCGTGGTGATGGGACAATCGCTCCACTGTCCCAGTCCCCCCAGATAGGCTGTGGCCACCTACGGCTGCCTCTGTCCATTGACAGGGACACATGGGTGGTATGTGGCCTTCCAAAGCCCACGTCGACCAGCTCAACGAAGGCATTATGCGACACGGGGGTCGCACTATCCACGCTTAGCATTCTAGTTTGCTCTGGATTGTAGCTGATGTTACTATTACCCTTGAGGGCTTGCAGAGCAGGGTGCGCTGCATGAGTGTGCGATGCTTTGCGTCGAGTGAGTCCCAAAGACAGCCGTTGAATCTGGGTCGGGAAGACGAGCTTCTCCTCAATGGGGAACACCAGCTTCACAGAGGGGAAGACGGCCTTAACCCTGGGCAACACCACAATAAAGAGGGGGAAGACCAAGATCGCCATGGGGAACTCCTCCATCAGCCGGGGCAGGAGCACAACATCTCTGGGCTCCTCCACTATCACCAGTGGGAAGACCAAGATCTCCCTGGGCAGTGCCTCCTTCAGCAGAGGCACCACCACCACCTCTTTTCGGAAAGCCTTCTTCCCGAAACGCAAGACGCTTTAAATGAGAGTGGATTGCATGGTGGGGTGGGGGGACTGGCAGAAAATGTCACAAGAAAACAGCATCGTAACAGAGAACATGTGGACACTGCAACGGCATCTGCACAGGGTCTATTCCAACTGAGAGCGGAAACTGGATTAAATTTACTATTGGAACTTTGACTTTGTTTGGTCATGTCGGATTTATCAAGGAAACAGGTTAGTGGCATCTAAAATCCTTCTGATTATGTTTTTTCCAAGTAGGTCAATCAGCATTTTCATGAGTGACAGAGCCCCAGATTTCTGAATTGTGTGTCTCAAAATATTGGTGTGGTGTGAAAGGGCTTCAGTCAGAATGAGAACTGCCTCAGACTGCAGTTGCTTCCTTGACTTTGCCTTGAAGAATCCCATCAGGATAGTTCTAGGAGTCTTTGTAGGAGAAGAGAAAAAACACGTTGTGATGCATGAGGTCAAGATGGCTCCTAAATTCCCTCTTTGTGCAAACGTTAAGTGACAGAAAAATACATCATATCCATAGCATTTCCTTATTATGCACAGTGCCGAACCCTTGAAACACCAATGTCCCAAGTTGTATGGGAACCACTGACTGATGGCAACCCTTTGCCCATTTGCTGATGATGAGCGCTTAAAATCACAACAGCTGCGATAGGCCTCTCTGACCTGGTAAACAGTTGGGATCTCAAAAAAACATTACAGCTGCAGATGACTGTAAATGAAGTGAAGTGCTTTGATGTGAAGGGGAATCACAGGCGTGCCTCAAATGCAAATGGATAGAGTGGAATAGCAGCATGCTCTTGGTACGATTTGACACTGAAAAACAACTGCAGGACGTTCTGACAAGCTTCTTTTGTGCCCCCTCTCACTCCGCCTGGCTCTCTGCCAAGCCCACTCTCAGCTCTCTTTAAAATGCCCCCTTGTTCTCCTTTCTCACCCCTCTACTGTACTTACACGACTGCGTTTGATGTGCAGCACCGCACAGAATAACCTGCAAACCTGCATGTGTCACCGGTGACAACTAACGTGAATACACAAACCCCCACATGAACTCTCTCTAACTTTTTTTTTAAGTTTCTGTTCTCCCTCATAAACACTCCCCTGATTCCTTTCTCTCTCTTCTTATTTCTGTGTTTCTCTTCAGTCTTGGCCTAACCAGCAGGATCAGATGACACAGGCCAACTCCTCACTGGCGGCAGCATTGTGCAACACCAGCCAGTGCTGTGTTTATCATCCTGGACTGTCGGGGGAGGCGTCCCATCCTGCACTGGATTGGCACAAACAGTCAAGAGAAAACAAAATGCCTCGTGCTATGACAAATAAAGTTTCACAATTTGGGTCAAACCCACGTTGAGTGAAAGGTGTAAAAATGCAACTACAGCAGGGTGTGTCTCTCTCTCACCCGTCCCCTCTGGGAGCAAGCGTACAGGCAAAGTGTTTTATGGTCAGAGGAGGTGCAGAGGGATCAGGGCGAAAGATGGAGTATTGGACTGAGTAGCACAGAGAGGGTAAATCAAGCGTCTGAGCGTGACAGGGGGATAATAGGAGGAATAACAGGGTGTCACACTGAAATTGATGGTGAGAGAGCAGGCCGATCAGCTGATGACTGGTGTCCAAATGTTCAGCCAAACGTGCTCTGCTGTAACTTCATGCACTTGATGGTAAAAAAAAATAAAAATGAAATAAAGGGAGGTTGAGAAATAAAGAAAAAATGCAAAAGAATGATGCACAAAAACCGAAATTACCATGATGCAACTGTCACACTACTGCTCAGAATACAAAACACTAAGTGTCCAAGAAACGTGAATATGAATTATGGAATATTTTATTTTCTCCTCTTGAGCCACGCCCTGGAAGAGCTCAGACGTCAGCCAACAGGCAGCACATCGCCCTCGCTCCTCTCCCCCCCTCCCTCCGTTCCTTTTTGTTTACAGGAAGCAGCTGAAGGGATAACACTTGTCAAGTCTCACTCATCTTATCTATTTTTTCTCAGGTTCACCGTGTCCGCAGCAACATTGTTCCTCCAGTCATGGACAACAACAACCATTAGCCAGGCCGAAGCAACATAGCAGTCAGTTTTAAGCACTACAGAACAGAATGTGGCTTGAATACAAATACGATCGTTTGAGATACATTTAGTCAAATCACAAAAAAACAGGAAAAGAAAAAGAAAAAAGAAAATCTGGGGTGACATGAAAATTTACACTCACTCCGTAAAACCTCAGCCCTTAAGCTATACCCTGTTGCTAGTGGCAACAGTGCAGAGATGCAGTGGATCACAATGACACTGCTGTCACTGTGGACATTATAAATACCACCATGTCTCTTCATAGCCATCAAAACTAAATTCCTTTAGGTTTTAAATGCTGTCTGTCAAGAAAACAAAAACAGTGCAAAATCGAAAATCCTCAAAAAGCTAAATGGTTGACATTTGTTTTAGTTGGAAGGTTTTTCCAAGGACGATTCTCATCAACTCTTACTTTATCATGAGATTCGGCTTTCCTTAACACAAATGTTCTTTTGCTGTTCATGCAGTATGTGTCTTTAATTCAAACGGATTCATCTTGTTACGTACGTCACTGTGAACAAGGCACTCGGCAGAGATTAGTCCTGTTCCTGTGCCTGGTACTGGTGACCCACATCGTGCCAGATCAAGTTTATTGTAAACACCTTTAAACAGCTCTGTGATGCCTGCTATTCTTGGTTGCGACCACAAGTGACAAACAGAACTGAGGAACCTCACACATCAACATGTGAACTCCCCGACCCCGTAACTGAACAGAAACACTTCTCTGAAGTCATCAAACGAATTGTCAGGAATTTGAAACTTTAATCTGTGTGTGTGTTGATTGTAAGTTAAACATGTATGATGTTACAGTGAGAGAAAAGTGGTTAGATTTTATATATATACACACACACACACGCGTATTAGGGTAAATAAAAGCTTGGCCTGGTATACTAATCGAGCACTAACGTCACTTAGCTACTGTAGCCAGGCAGCGATTCAGCTATGGAAGTAACTGTGTCTCAGTCAGCACGACTGAGAGCCTAGATCCTGCACCAACGTGACGCCCAGCCTGCTTTAATGTACACCCAGAGGGCCACTGCTGATTCAGGACCTCTCCCCGCTAAGACTCTACGACCACACTGCAGCCTACTTGAATCAGCTCTGACCAGATCCAGAAGAACATAAAAGGCTCAGAAACACCATGAATGAGATCAGGCAGCGACACAGACTCGCATAGAGGAATTTGCCCTTGAAGTGAACCTAATCAATTCATGTTGTTCTTTAGAAAATGGAACACAAACGTGTAGTAAGCATTACTGATGGAGAGCTGTTTGAGGTTTATTTCCGTCCCGTCCGGTTTGTTTGTCATTAAAATGCCTAAATGATTAAATCTGTCTTTGCACAGTCAGCACAAGCTGAAAACAACAGTGTTTCTGTGTCCACGTTAATCCTCTTCTGTGTTTGAAGTCTGTTGTGAGAAGTTTTCTTTCTTTGCAGGCGTGCTCTGTGCAAAATTGTGTGTTTTGCAACTCTCTATGTGTCACTAAAATGCAATGGAATAAAAGTGAATAAAAAGACACGACTTTGTGTCTGTTTGAGTCTTATCTAGTTTTTCCTGGGGATATATTCAGCTCCTGACCATCTATACTATATACTCACAGTGAATATTAAATACAAAGGTGTCATGAACTGGTTCCAGAAAATGAAAATAAATATTGAAAAAATCACTTTTGTGAACACCATTTACAACAAACGCAAAAGAACACTGCTTTAATTTCTTTGGTGATTTTGCATAATATCAAGACACTATGATGTAATATAATGACACTATAACTCAACTAAATGAAAAACTAATAAAACTAATAATGGCTCAAGTTTAATTTTAAGGAAAATATTCTGAATAAGGTGGATATTTTTGCATTTTTAATTTGAGTATCTTGAGCTAAATGAAAATGCCACCCCAGTCTCTGATAACGAGGTTCCTCAATGAATTAAAACAGCTCATATTCAGATTGTGGTGATAAAAAAAAAAAAATAAAGTAGCAGAAAAACAGACACATTTTAATCCAGAGTTGTAGTGATACCAATTGTAGGAAATGACTGTTAACAACAGAGGATGAAACAGAATGTGCAGAGATGCTGTCAAAACATTAAAATATCCATTAGAATTCTATCATATTGTATCAGTGACACTAAAAGACAATACATGCAAATCTATAAGTAACCATTGAGTGCTTGCTTTCTCCTTTCGAATATACATGTTGGAAATCTACAAATACCACTCACCAACTTCTGACTTGGGTCATAAAGTCAACAAGGTTTTGAGTTAAGATCCAAAAGTGTACAGATAGGCCCTCTCGTTGGGTGGTCCTCTCAGCACAGACATATCAAACGACTGTGAAGTGTCTGATGCACAGAGGTTTACAGTACTATCCTTGCTGAATGCTGGAGAAGCCAGTGATTTATTGGAAATTGCACCTCACAGACTTGAACGGCACTGTGTAGGCTGAATGGAGGAGGATGGAGGGCTCGTACTGTGCGTGCAAGCAAGCAAGCGATGTGGGGAGGAGTCCTTGCACTGCTCCCAATGCCCTTGTCCCATTCAGGCACGCAGGCTCACTGTGATGGAGGAGGAAACCTGCTGCTGGCTCTAGTATTTTCTCTTAAGTGCTATTCTCCAGTAATATTTATAATACTAGTCCTCTACTGAGAACCATCTCAGATTGTGTTATAGGAAGAAACCAAGCATGGCTGGGTGTTAAAAATAAATTAGACTTTTCAAAGAGACATTAAATATCACACCAAACAACAAAAACAAACAAACAAAAAATCAAACAACAACAACAAAAAAACAAAAAACAGCAGAGTTCATCCTGAAAATAAAGGCTGATATAAATAACTTGATATGCACTACTGTTATAAAATGAAGCATTTTTTTTTTCCTTGCTCCCATATGGCAGGGCTATGTGAAGGTGAAGACACACCTGTCTCCTCTTCCTGCCTAGTATTTCTAGAAAGGTGTCCATTATTCTGCATTATTTCCCATCTCTGCGGAGCCATTGTTTGGCCTCAGGAATCAGCATTGAGATGGGCTTCTGAAGAAATATTCTCCACTGGCGAAATTATTTACCAAGCAGCATGCATGGAGAGATGACACGTTTTCTATAGATCAATACGGCATGTAGATGGTGTCGTGATGTGTACCTGCAAACCGTGATAAGGTTTTTTCGCTCCACGCCGACGCTCCGAGCAGACGCCTTTTTCGATGTCAGACCCATAGCCATTGCTGTCTGAATGCAGCCCGACTCCATCCAGCGGCGGCCCCGAGGCCTCTTCGGGATCCGTGCCCAGGCCAGGACCTCTCCCTCCTCGGGCCCTGTGTCCTACAAACACCCGCTATCCTCTACGGGGAGCCACGGATGCTGTTACTGATGGAGGAGGAGGAGGAGGAGGACAGCGGTGACCTGCGTCAAGTCAGACACAATACTTCCGGTTAGAAATTTCAAAATAAAACCATTGTCACTTATTTCCGTTTGATTTTGCTGAAAATATATTCTTGAGAATGCATGCACTTACAACGTTTCCGGTTTTAATCAGCACACGTCATGCACTTGGCACAACTGAGGGACCGTTACGATGATGCCTTCAGGTACCATTGTGTAATCATACAGAATTACAAAATTGCATACAAAAAGTTTAAATACAACTCAAAATACATCTTTCATGGATACCTCATAGTATTTTCTAAAAAACAAAAAAAAAAAGTATATATAAAATTATTACAATAAACAACTCACAACATCTAATTGCCACGCCATATTCATATTGGCGTCTAAAGTTTGGGTTGGACCCAGTCCGTTGATTTTTATGTTTATTTTGTATGTACGGTTATGGTATTCCAGACTAGATAGATGGGTGTGTGTATTTGATACGACACTACGGGACTGCATTAATTTGTTTTGGCTTTTGAATAGGTGAATTGCGGATAGCAGTGGCTCTCCAGTTAACCAGTAAAGGTACAAACCTGTTTTGACTCCGAGTCACTAGAGGGCGCTGTGGACATAGCGAGTAACTACTTTCATACTGGAGGCAAGATGGCGGAATCAGAGGAGCCAAAAACGGGTTCTTGCACTTTTCTGTTCAAAAAATCTACTAAGAAATTCTCTGGCCGAAAGAGAAAGGCAAGCGACAGCGACAAAGGTAGTGACCTGTCGTTTAAAAAATGTTTTTGATGTTCTTCATTGATGCGAACCTCTTGAGCTGGTGACGACATATATTTGGCATCGACCCTAAAACGTCAAACACAAGCGAACAAGTGTTTGTTTTTGTTCTTGTGTTCCTGATCCAATAATGATAATAAAATTTACATAAGAACTAAACATGTTGATAGTAAAATTAGAACAACTCTCTAAACCGAGTTCATATATATACATAGGTATTTGTTGCTGTTAAAACTAGTACCTTTTGTGCTGCATTTGGGGTCTCTCGGAATTTAGAGGGTTATGTCCTATATGTGCTGCCAGCATTTACTGTCTTCCCAGATTATTCAGTTTTATACAGTTTATTATCTACACCTGGGCTATGTACTAATTGCTGTCATATTCTGAGTTTCACAGAGGCCTATTCCTCTCCTTTTTCAGATGGAGACAGTGACGAGGACCAGAGCTCTGTGGTCAGAAAAGAAAAGAGAAACACTCGAGTCAACCCCATGATTCAAAGAGTATGATAATAATAATAATAATGACAGTAATAGTGATAGGCATTTTTAGTTTGTGTGTTAAACAGACTAATTTTTCTTTTCTGTCCAGTCCAAAAAAACAGAGAGAGATAATGTAACATCCAGTGAAAGTGAAGAGGAGAAAGATGACAAGAAGATCACTGTTGCCTATAAGTCCACACGATCAGCGGTAAGTTTTATTTCACTGTTTTTATAAAGGCAGTGCTTTGGTGCTCACATCAGGAAATCTGAAAGAAAAACATCTTTCATGAGCTATTGTCAGGGTACCTGTGAGTGAGTTAATCAACCTCTCAGCCACTACAGTGAATCCGATCAGTGGCTGAGACGTGCTGTTGTCAATTCACATCCATGTTTGTCTGAGGTGTAGTAATTTGGTTGTTTGTGCGCATTTCTTTTATGGTTTGCCATGATGGAATCAGTCAATTTGCTGACATATAAAGACTTTTTAAAGTGGCCTTTTCTCACTGTACTATCCTGGTCTTTTAAAAACAAGAAACCAGAGGGACCAGACGACATGGGGGCGACTGCTACATATCAGCTGGACACGGAGAAAGAGAAAGACGCTCAAGCCATCTTCGAGAGGAGTCAGAAAATCCAAGAGGTAAGAGATACATTTCTGGCTACAATCTTTATCATGACGTATTTTTTTTTTCAGCTTATTGCACATCATGGGAGAACTGAACAAATGCCCAACAATCATATCTATCACTGTCCTTAGGAGCTGACTGGTAAAGAAGATGATAAAATCTACCGTGGCATCAACAACTACCAAAAATTTATCAAGCCTAAAGACACCACCATGGGTAACGCCTCCTCTGGCATGGTCAGGTGAGTACAGAGATGAGGCAAATTGAACACGTGTTCATAAGACATTATCCACCTATGGATGCAAAAATTATTCATAAAAATCTGTTACATCTTAACAGAAAAGGACCAATCCGAGCCCCTGAACACCTGAGAGCCACAGTCCGGTGGGACTACCAGCCCGATATCTGCAAAGACTACAAGGAGACTGGCTTCTGTGGTTTTGGAGGTGGGTATGAAACTGGGACATTTAAAGTATCAGTTGTCTCGTGAGTGACGATATAGAACTTTTTATTTTTTTATTTTATTGTCTTGACAGTTCCACTTCTTTGTGTCTTTCCTGCTATCAGATAGCTGCAAGTTCCTTCACGACAGATCAGACTACAAACATGGCTGGCAGATAGAGAGGGAACTGGAAGAGGGAAGATATGGAGCAAATGGTGAGTTAAGGAGGGGGATTTAAGAATCTTAGTGCATAAGCATTTTCTGAACTAACTGTTCTTATCCAGATGATGAAAACTATGAGGTGAGCAGTGATGACGAGGACATACCCTTTAAGTGCTTCATCTGCCGGGAATCCTATAAGAATCCCATTGTCACAAAGTAAGTCTCTTCTATGTATTTCTTCTTCACTAAGCAGATGCTTGTGCATTACCAGCTGCAGTGTGCTAACAAGTCCTGTGTCTACCAGGTGCAAGCACTATTTTTGTGAGGCCTGTGCCCTTCAGCATTACCGCAAGTCCAAGCGTTGCTATGTGTGCAACACTCAGACCAATGGAGTCTTCAACCCTGCGAAAGGTAAGTAGCATCTAACAGAAAAAACTTTAAGTGCTAAACTGCATTTAAGAAAGAATTCATGTAATGAATGCAACTTAATAATTCTGTTTCTCCTATTATTCCAGAGTTGATGGCCAAGATGGAGAAACACCAAGCTGCAACAGACCAGCCACCATCAGATGAGGAAGATTAGCAACATCGGAGCTTCTTCCAACCCTCCCCTTATGTGTTTGTCTGTGTACATTTTGAATAAAATACATTTTTTAGAAGGTTTTTAACCTCACTGTCATTGCTTTCAAGTAAAAGCATTAAAGTGGACCAAGTTTATTGTTAAAAGTCAAGTCTGATATTTGCAACACTTTGCTTTGCCCTCACATGTACATGCAGCCAAAACAAGCACCAAGAAAACATTCACTTTTGACATGAGTAACAAACACCCAGAGTAAGTTCAATACATACTTCTATGCTTTGAAGGTTAAATGAACAGATGCTTATCTTGACCTCTGTACAACAAAAGAGATGCGTGAAGCATGTGATGCTGTTTATACTGTAACACAGACAGAGGGCTAAGTGTTAACATCACGTTTGGTAAATTAACCCTGGAGAAATACAAGAAACCTTCCATCTGCTGTAGAGGGCTAACTGAGTCAGCTGTGACGACTGCCTTGCACCCTTACGGTGGTCTCACTGAGCAGATGGGCCACATCAACTGGCCGTGTTCACACAAGAGGTAGAGTGTCCCCTCTGAATATTTAGTAGCAGCTTCCCACTGATCCGTTTTATGAGAATCTTAAGGTTAAGTCTACATTTACATCCACAGACTCTCCTCTCCTCTGACACCTCAGATACTGCATGAGGAGCAGAGGAGTTCTGTTGAGTTTTTGCTCCAGGGGGCTTGTAATGTACAGTCTGTAAACGTGTGTGTGTGTGTGTGTGTGAGACAGGCAATCAGTGCAGTGCAACAACTTGTGCATATCTAGACAACAAAAGCGTTTAAGAGACATCAAAAAGAGGCAAGATGGCTGCTGGCTTTTAACCTCTGTCCAAGTACAGCAACTCCCTTTAGTGTTTTACCGGAATTTACATTATTTACAAGAGGACTGTTACAAAAACAAATCTCATCCCATCTGCTCAAAGAGTTCCTCATGGGAATCCTATGCGTGTCTCCCCACTGCTGTCAGAAGTCCCAGTCGTCCACCTCCAGGTGGCTGAGACCGGACTCCAGACTGGCGAGCCCTGAGGGTGAGTCCTGTGGCTGGGAGGTCTCGTAGCTGATGATGGGCGACACGGGCCGCAGCAGCTCAGGTAGCGCCTCTGAAGGTCGTCGTTTGATCTGAGAAAGCAAAAACATTTGATTTGGGCATTTCACAGCATTTACTTTCCCACGTGTCTATGTTCAAAGTGAAATCTGAGAAATGTTTCAGTAGGTCAGACTGGGTGTCATACAGTGGCAGGAATTTGTATATTTATCTGGAATTTGTTACTATCTTCAGGAAAGTGTTTCTCAGTGCTAACACCACAAACATCCAATGAAAATTTGAAAACAAACAATTTCACTACTAATAGAAAATACATTCAGGATTCCCCCGATATCTTACACACCTGTTTGAAGAAGGGGTGGCCGATGAGAGTGGTGGCAGATGGTCTGAAGAAATGGGAATACAGTTAGTGTCTTGACCCTTAATCATTCATTTATTAAACATGCACGCAGAGTTTGGTCCACCTTTTTTCTGGGTCTCGCTGCAGACACAGCTCGACAAAGCCGTGGAACTGTGGGGAGAACGTCCGGTTGTAAGGATGTCCTCCCGACGAGGAGGAGGGCTCTCCGTTTGAGTGTCGGACCCCTCCTGCTCCGGGACCCTCACAGATACCAGAGTCAGCACCGGAGCGGGACGGTGTCATGGACAGCTCCTCTGGCGGAATAGTGGTGGTGTCTAGCAAACACGGCACTGTCCCATTTAGCTTCTCAAGCAGCATCTGTGAAAATGAACTAATGTTACTTCAACCACTTATTAATGGGGAACGAGCACATTTAATATCAAGTTCATCCAACTGAACAAACAAACTGTCGCCTCAATAGTCTTGTAAAAACAACTCTTTCTGGAGGAAAATGCATAATTCCATGCCATCAGGTTTACTGCTTTCAACAGTAGAACGCATGCGGTCTCTGCTCACCTGTGTAGCTGGCATGTCTTTGAAGGGCACATGCCCATTGGCCAATTCACAGGCTGTGATTCCGAGGCTATAGATGTCAGATCGAGAGTCATATCCCTGCAGATTCTAAGGAAAGATGTTCAAACACAAATGGTCAGTCTACTGTCAGCATGGAGAACTGTATCCTGGAATCTCGGCTGCAGAACACTATTCCCAAAACGACTCCAAAAGGAAGGCAGAGACAGTATCAAACATTACTATACTCCAGTACCTGTTGCAGCACTTCAGGGCTCAGCCAGGGAAGCACTTTGACGCTGTACTGGGGGAAGTCGTGGACCACTTTGGCCCTCTGGCCATGCCGGATCAAACTGAAGATGCTCCGCAAACCTGACATGCAGACCTGTCCGTCCGCAGAGATCAACACATGGCCGGCCTTCACACTCCTACCCAACGCAGTTAAGACAATGAATATCACAGGGGCATATAGTTTTAAGTTAGGTTTGACTGAATGAGTGAATGTCTGATTCACTCAATATTATCCTGTTAAAACAGACACTTTTTGACCACTATTGTTTCATTTTACTTATTATGCAGTAACATACAGCTTTTAACAGCATGGCGTGTAAACAGTTTTAAAAATGGAGTTCATTCCATCCATAATTATGCAAAATATATACAATGTTGAAGGTATTCCTTAAGACCTGGTTAATGGTTCATCAATCACTTCCACCTATGAAAATGTATGAATATATCTCCTGTGATTATTTTTTTGATGTTACCTTAGTCAAAGACTGACCAGAAGAAGACTCTTCTATTGTGAAATCAATTGAATGCTTGAGTTGCTCTTTGTTTGACATGAGAAATATTTTCGTGTCTTAAAACTAAGTGTCATTTAACGCTTAATTACCGAATAAACCAGTCTCACCTGTGCACATATCCCATGTGGTGGATGTACTCCAGAGCTTTAAGCATGCCGAGTAAAATATAGGCAATGGTCAGCTCACTCATACCATCTGCAAAATGTGTGCAGATGAGATCTCTGGCTGACCCTGCAAGATCATCAGACACAGATAAACATGATGAGAAAGCTGTTCTCTACTGACAGAGCCGGTTTTTACACCACTGTTATCCTACTTTCTTTACATACCATAAGCCATGAAGGGTGTGATGACCCACAGTTCATTTTCAGCTATAAAGACACTCTTGTAGGGTAGAATACTGGGGTGGTGAAACAACTTTGACACATGAAGTTCGCCCTGTGAAGCACAAAAAAGGAAGGTACAACTGTCAAAATGGCAGACAGGGAAGATTATATCATTAGATTAGAAGATGCAGTTGGACCAGGCCGATGGGCAATACAGAGAAACTGAAGCAATGAGTTGAAATGAGGAGAAGGAAGATGACAAGAGAGCAGCATCATGTAGACTGATGGGATCACGTGAGGATGCAGACCTGCAGATAAGTCACCATGTCATTAGTACATGACTCCAAGTCAATTCTTCGGATGGCTACGTGCTCCCCGGTGGGTCTGTATCGAGCCAGGTTGACAGTCATCAAGTCGTCCAATCCCCGGCCTAAAACACACACAGTTCATTGAAAAAAAGAAAATCATGTCTCTGTTACAAAGCTGTATTTTTTACTTATGTTGTATGAATATTATAAAATAGCAAATAAACACATATAGTGTGTTGCAGTCACTATCCAAATACCACATTGTGTAGTTACATAATACATTTTTTACAATTTAGATACCATTGAATACCATCATTTTATTATTACATTATATATTATTATATTATTAAAAGTGCACTGAATTTTAGATTCTTCTTTATTGTCCTTTAATGAAATTTGTTTCCAAAGTCTATACAGAGCCCCACAAGAATACACATACAACATCAACAAAATATACACATATCTATATACATGCACATATACTATATCTATCTAGATAGCACCTACGTACAGTTAATGGGATATTTTGTTCAGTGCCACTATGGCCAAGGGGACAAATCTCCTGCCATAACATGCCAGAGATCTGTGTCTGGGACCAGATGGGAGCAGTGTTATGAATGGGTGGGGGGTGCCTGGGATCATATGTCATGTTGCACGCTCTGTGTGATGGCTTTGCTTTATTAAAACAAGAGACTATGCATTTGCCTTATGTCTTAGTGCAAGACAAAAAGCCAAAGAGAAGGATATGTTCAAATCAGTACAGGCCGCAAAGTCCACGTGTGTCTGGGCTGTTACATACCAATAACAGTGAGGAGCTCATATGAGCTGCTGTCAGGGAGGAAGCTGCCCATGGTGTCGCGACGGGGGAGGGAGGTCAGACTCTCCTGACTGTCCTCACGAGCCTGGAGGTGAAGGGAAGGGAACAGAGAGAGTCAAGATTAGATATGGCACTGATTTGTTACACAGCTGGATTGTACCAAAGCGCTTGTGAGTGACTACCGGTGGCTTAGTCTCATGTGTGACATCTGTTAAATGACCAACAAAGAACAGACTAACATGTGTTACCACATTGTGTTAGCATTACCCATTACACAAGTGGCATTAGAAAACATTAGTGACACATAACTGGCAAACCATAACAAGCACATCATCTAATGTACAGCTATTATAGTGTATAGTGTCTATTTATTTATTAAACCAGTTCCACTTCATATAAAACTGTACATGCTGTGTTTACAGCACCAGACAGTTACAGCATCAGTATTTGATATTAACATACGTTTACTCCCAAACAAACTACTTAACCAGTAATTGAAGAAAAGCTCGACTAAATACAGAAAAATTAAAGAGCGGACAAGGAAAAGTCTATTGCTTCATCTGCTTGGTTAAAAAAATGCTTTTGGAGATTTGCATCACAGACAGAAAAGACATTGGAGAAATGCTAATATTCCTGGCAGTGAGGACTCCTGAATTCCATCAGTTTATGGCAAGTGAAATGATGGAGATGGACAGATTGCAGTAGCAAGCTGTGGAGGCAAATGAAGGCAAGCTGTATGAATATTGGGACAGTTTTAACGTTTAAAAGAATGAGGGAACACATTCAAAATAGAATAGTGCACCTCCTCGAACGAAATGTTATCCTACCAGCCAGAGATTATTTCATAATCAGGAACGCACGACTGTGAAAATATCCTCAGACAAAACCAAGAGATGTCCCATACGTTAACACTTCCAAAAGATATTCAGAAATTTTTCAATCAACTTTATTAAACTAGAATGGCGGTTCTCGCAAACATGCTTTGGCAGCCAAAGCTTAAGGAAAGGTCTATAAATGTTATCTAATCACACTGCCACTGTGATCAGATTAAGAAGGGGTCGCCATGCATTTCAAGAATTAACACATGGAACTCCATCATACATAGACACACTGAGGCGAGGCTGATGTCAAAACATGACACCGTATCAGACCACCATCAACTCATCAACAGGCCGTCAGCAGCACAGACAAAAGCTGTCGCTACACAAAAGATCCTTATAAACCATCAGTCGGGACTTTAAGTGGAGTTATAAAAACACATCAAAATCCAAAACAAAGCACTTGCCTGGAAGACAGCAACACGTCAGATACTCATCATTTAACTTTATGAGAGAATTACTTGTTCTCTTTGAGGATAAAAAGAATATCTACAGAATACAAAAGGAGCCTGGGTGAGTCATGTGAGAAGGCCTAAGCTACGAGCATGTGCAGCGCGTGTCATGACCTGGACACTCATGCATACATAAATGTGCAAAGCCTTGGGGGACAGTGGATTCTGCTTAATATAAATCTGTGTGCGCACATACATATGCATGCACGCACGCACATACACAAAAGGCACATGGAGGGGGAAGGGGTTGTGGCGATGCAGTGACAGGAGTACCACACTTACTTTCCTGTGAGAGAGTCCCTGAGCTTGCTCTGGGGTAGAAAAACCACATCAATGACATAAAGACATGTACACAAACAAAACAAGAGAAGGATCTGTGTTTAGAGAAGCGTTTGAACTGGTAAGCACAGCCTCTGGACGTGAGGGTTTGCTTCATGCAGCAGAATTTGATAGATGACCTTTGCTGGTTTCCCAGGATTTCAAAACCAGCAGCGCTGTGTTACTGCTGACCGCCCACAAAGCGACGCTCCGTTATCACATCTGCTTGGTATTCAAACACTCTCTTACCAAACAAATGAAAAAGCACTCGATCTAAACTTCATGATCTTCCCAGATATTATAAAAGCCAATGGAAGCAGACCACTGCCAAATGAGAAATAAATTATATCCTCAAACAAACATGCAACACTGAGAAAGAACCTGCAAGCAATAAAATGAAAATGGGACAAGCTTGCCTCGAAAGACTATATGAGCAACCCCCAAACTTAAAGATGTAACCCTGGCTGCAAAAGCTTTAAATCTTTCCAGCCTTGAAGAAGAAGCCTTTTTTGGATGTACATGTACCTGTTTTACAACATAACTTACAGAGAAAATTTCTGTATTGCACTTGCACGCACAAATCCCAAATCCAACAGCTACAGAAAACATTTATTCACTAATATTTTTGGAAGTGGAAATGTAATAATGAAGCTAAGAAAGAAGTGAAACACTGTCACTAGAATAAGTGAAGATCCATACTCAGTACAGTGCACATACTTATTATTTCAGCTTACAACATCACTGATCTATGTAAACATATCAGATATTGATATTCTGATATTCTGCTCAACACAAACATGGCCTGGGGCTGCCAACACAGCAAATTCTCTGAAGCCTGATTAACTGAGGCTGGGAATCATGCAGCCTGCTGGTAACTCTATGGATGTCTCTTGAAGCATCAATAATATTAAATTGGATTACGTTTGCAATCCTGCCACACTGTGAATCCTCGAAAACAAAAGCTGCGTATCTTGCAAGAAAATAAAACTTACAAATAATTAGCTTCAGGTTGCAGTCACAAATGATGCCAGTCCAGGCTAAAGTAAAGTAAAGTAGGAAAAACTGACCTGATAAGGTGACTGATCACTTATCATCCTGTTATGTTTACTTTACCATTGTGGTATGGGATGGGTTGTATTTGTATTTAACACTAATGTGAGAGTAAATTGTTCAACACAATTCACCACAGAGATACAGTGTAATTTAGATATGATGGGAAATAAAATATGTAATGGCCCAAAACAGTTACACACCCATATAACATGTAAGACCCTCATATCTGTATTTGAAATGTGACACCTGAGATGCATAGCAAAGCTTAAATGAGAACCGAATGTTGGTTTTGGCTTGTGCTGTTGGTCAGCCTAATGTGTGATCGGTGGTTTAGGAATGCCAAACCCTTTTGTTGTAAGTTGGTTTAGCTTGAACCTCACCTCCAAATAACTCCAAATCCCGCAGGCTCTCCACACTCAGTTTCTCAGATACCCAACGCTGACACAGAGGGTTATTAACAGACATGGAAAAAAAAGGAGAGAAATGCAAGCGAGAATAAGGAAAGAAGTTGCAAAAACACACACAGTTGAGATTTAACTTTGTTTAGTAAAGATGAATGAGTTGATGTTGACAGTCAGGATTCATGTCCTGGAAACCACCATAATCTATGCCTAAAATTTGAAGCACTTGGCAAACACTTACAAGAAAAGACATGGATCCTCTTGAATGTGTCACATATGATGCAGAAAACACGTTCAGGGAATATCTGTGGAAACAAATAAAACCCCAAAACTGTGATGGACAGGATGTCTCTGTTTGGTCTCATTGGGCTGACTAACCATACTTGTTTTGGTCTAGCATGGTCTTTAATAAACCTTAAAATTTTATCACATATGACTTCTTCAAACACAACACACATTTGTAGAATGTGCCAAACAAATTGACCAAACATATTAATTTCTGTCCATGTGTAAGTTATTTTTCATTAGCGTTAATTCGTTCGTCATCAGACAGTATCTGCCTTTAGCTGGTTTAAACGATATGTTCGTTCATGACAAATGAAAAGTGAGGGCAATCAACATTCACCCTGGCATACTAATTGTTATTACGCAATCAGATGCACTGGCTTTCTACGGTAAGAGTTGAAGTTGCATCGAAGTGCCAAATAATAATAATAATAATAATAATAATAATTAACAAATAGCAAACAGGTCTCAGGTATTGCTACTAAGCACGCTAATGTTTCCATTATGGAGGGCGCGGGTTAGCAGCAGGAAACTCCCGTTAGCTGAAGCTGCTATCTTGACTCGTTTTAACAGCAGACAACGGCAGTATTTTAAAGTCTTCGTAACTTACCTTCTAAATGCTTAGAACAAAACTGCCTGGCTCGAGTGATGCTGTATTGTAGGATAACTCGTTTAGCGAACCACCCTCTCCTGCAGGATGTATCTGACACCTTTAAACTACGCTTTCTTTAGTCGAGCGTCGTGTCGCGCACTAACAACGACACGCCCACGGAGAAACTTTGCGCACACCGATGACGTAAACACTACTGGCCATACCAGAAACAGAGGCGCTATTGCTGGTAGCAGATACAGGTAAATAAATACGTCAGTTTAAATACTGTAACGCGTTATCGATATAAAGTCAGCCATTCAAGCTACTGAGGTTTGCGCGGGCTCGCTGAAGCCCTCTACTACTTTTTCTCGTTAAAGTATCGCCCCTTGCTGTGCACACCGTCTTCTCGGCCTTATTGCGGCCTTAAGCTAATGCTAACAGTTTGTATATAGGTGGATCATGGTAAGGATAATGTTGTCTAGCTGCGCTTATATGCAACAGTCGCTCTTAACTAGCGATGGGATCCTAGTACTGGACTGTTTTACCGTCCTGCAAATGGCCAATTCGCCTTTTTAACGCAGTTACATCACTCTGTGTCCACGCTCATCGAGCACCGTTTAAAATATGAATATGATAAATGCACTATTACTTATATGCTTAAGTTACCTCGCTGAGCAAAATAAATAATAAAAAATGTTAATTGCAGCATTTGTCGTATTTTAACACAGACTGGTATATGTACAGTATACTGTATGCTTTCATTATTTTGATTAATTATTGCTGGTTTCCATTGCCAGCGAATATTCTTGAGGAAGTCCCTACAGTGAGCAAAAGTTTGAAAGTTGATGACAAACCACGAGTAAATCAACTGCGTGACCAACTGAATATAACGTAGTGAACCTGTTACCGTCCACCAATATATTGACTGGAAGTTGTCCTTATTGAAAAGATGGCAAGCTCAAGTGCAGTTAAATTTTATTGTGAGCACATTCAATAGCGATGCAAGGCAGATAAATAAGCACTACATTTTAAGATTTGGTGTAATAACAGATACATGTTATGACTTAAACCGCTCTCGTCTCCTTTTGTTTTTGAAGCACAGCCATGAATTTCAAAAAAGGTGGTCCAGGGGTGAAGCGAGGGTTTGGCTTTGGAGGCTTTTCCCTTGCTGGGAAAAAGGAGGAGCCTCGCCTTACCCAGAATTCGCATACAACATTTGGACCCACAGGATCCAGTGGGGGATATGGGAAGAGCCAGCAGCTGCCATCATTCTACAAAATAGGGACAAAAAGAGCAAATTTTGATGAGGAAAATGCGTGAGTATTACTTCCTTTCCCTATTCATATTTACAGTTATAATTACAATTGTTCAGTTAACCCTTGATGTTAGTGTATAGTTGTTTCATTGAATGAAAGTGAAATTGCATCTTTGTCATTTTCAACAAGGTATTTCGAAGATGATGAAGAGGAATCTGGCAGCAACGCGGATCTGCCATACATCCCAGCTGAGAACTCGCCCACACGGCAGCAAATGCAGTCTGGTGGTGGAGGATCAGATAGTGAAGATGACCCATTGGATGCTTTTATGGCAGAGGTTGAGGTGAGAAGAGAATTATAATTAGCCAGGGATAAGCCAGAATATATTTCTAAACAAAAAAAACTTAATTCATTTTTCCTCTTTCAGAACCAAGCAGCTAAAGACATGAGAAAACTAGAGGAAAAAGAAAAGGAGAAAAAGTCAGCAAAGTAAGATTCAACATTTGCTTGTTTTTTTGTCCCTTGTAGGTGTTTCAATTTTAAAATTACTTGCCTTTGAAAATAAATCAGAAAATGTTGATCATTTGTAAATAGTCATGTAAGGACAGTGTTAATGTATGGCTATTCAGTCATGGCCTAACTTTTTGTAGATATATAATTAAAAAATAAATAAATAAATCCAATAATTGGCACAGAAAGTTGTCATGTCCAGCAATGTCTCTGCTGGTTATTCAGATGATGTCAGGTAAGCAGGGGGGCCTCCGTGGTCATAGTGGGATGTGGGCTGTCTTTGGTGTATGAACGAGCCGCAGGGAAGTTTTTTTTCTCCGCTTTTCATTTCAGGGGTATTCGTGATGACATTGAAGAAGAAGATGAACAAGTGAGTGAGCCCTCCAAAGTTCTTAAACCACTACACTGATGATCAGAGAGGTCTTTCCTCAACCTTCTCTGATTTTAACTCCCATGTTTCCCCCTCAACATGACCATGCAGGTTGCATTTAGGATTATTATATCAGAGTCATTTTCTTCTGCAGATCATTGTTGATGTCAGACTGTGAAAAAGACTTATCTTGTGAACAGTAGTTTAGTTTACTTCTGTTATAAAGCTGAATATCTCTGCAGGGCATTTGTCTCTTACTGGTGCCTGGAGACTATGGTAAGTAGGTGACCAGCTCAATATTTCACATAAAATAATGTATTCTCTGCAGGAAGCCTACTTCCGCTACATGGCAGAGAATCCCACAGCTGGGCTGACCCAGGAAGAAGAGGAGGATAACATAGACTATGACAGTGATGGAAACCCGATAGCTCCTACCACCAAGAAAATCATCATGCCCCTTCCTCCTATTGACCACACAGAGGTGCAGTTGACAATACTCATCAAGAGCAGACAATTTAAAAGCGTTGTCTTATCTATGCATACAGCTTACAGCTGGTTTTGTCCTTTTTATTTAGATTGATTATCCACCCTTTGAGAAAAACTTTTATAATGAGCATGAGGAGCTCAGCAGCCTGACTGGAACTCAAGTGATTGAGTTAAGGCAGAAATTGAACTTGCGGGTGAGTCCATTATAAATAATATAAGTTTAGACACATTAGTTACACATTATTTAGTTTTATGTTCAAACACAAATATTTCCGACAACATTGCCTGTAAAATAAAGATGTTTGAAATGTTGAGCGATCGTCATGTATAAGGTGTTTTACTCTTCATCATCATGGTTCTTAATGTTGTTTGTTTCCTGCCTTTCATCAGGTATCTGGTGCTGCCCCTCCAAAACCTTGTACCAGCTTTGCCCACTTCAGCTTTGATGAGCAGCTAATGCACCAAATTCGAAAATCTGAGTACACTCAGCCCACACCTATTCAGTGCCAGGTATAGTTGACGTTAATGTTAAGATAATCAAATAGATCAAATCAAATCAAATAGATAATCAAATAAGGAATAATTTCATGAGGAATCCTTGTTTTCGATCTCTGCTCCAGGGTGTCCCCATCGCTCTGTCAGGACGTGACATGATCGGTATTGCAAAAACTGGTAGCGGCAAAACTGCAGCTTTTATCTGGCCAATGCTGGTTCATATCATGGACCAAAAGGAGCTGGAGGCTGGAGAGGGACCAATCGCAATAATTGTGTGTCCCACCAGAGAGCTTTGTCAACAGGTAAGAAATGGGAGGAGGATTGAGTTTTGGTCAGAGATGATATTTTTTGCTATTAACTAACAATACATGGTTCGTTCACTTATGTGTGTGACATATACTAGATCCATGCAGAATGTAAGCGTTTTGGGAAAGCTTACTCACTGCGTTCAGTGGCTGTTTATGGAGGTGGCAGCATGTGGGAGCAGGCAAAGGCTCTACAGGAGGGAGCAGAGATTGTAGTGTGCACTCCGGTAAGAAACCTTTTATCTAAATATAGAGTCCACAACACATAGTTTCAAAACAAATTGAGGTGTTCTTCTTATTTGTGTTTGCACAGGGACGTCTGATTGACCACGTTAAAAAGAAGGCCACATCCCTGCAGAGGGTGACATACCTGGTGTTTGATGAGGCCGACCGCATGTTCGATATGGGCTTTGGTGGGTTTCCATCATCAGTGCTTTAACAAAGTTTTGTAAACTAGATTTCTGCATTGCATTAAAATTCTTTTTCTTAACCTTTTTTAGAATATCAGGTTAGATCTATTGCCAGCCATGTTCGCCCAGACAGACAGAGTAAGTGATCTTTCTTATTTTTTTTTCCTTTTAAATAATTACTACGGTAACAAAGCAGTTTCTTTGTTTCATATAATTTCCTCCACAGCTCTTCTATTCAGCGCTACTTTCAGAAAGAAGATAGAGAGACTGGCCAGAGACATTTTGATAGATCCTATTCGTGTGGTGCAAGGAGACATCGGAGAGGTAAACATAGTTATTCATTTTGTTTCTACATAGCTTTTACCAGTCCTGGTATTGAAATACGCAGACTTAGAAATTCATGGCAATGGAGTTTGGTTTCGCACAAAATGTTCACTACAAGGTTTTAATGATTTCTCGGGACAAGGAAACATTTTTTAGGTATATTTGGGGTGTCATTAAAATGTAAATCAAACGTATTATTTATTTCTGTCTTTTGAAAAGGCCAATGAGGATGTGACTCAGGTGGTGGAACTGCTGCCCACTGGGACAGATAAATGGGGCTGGCTGACACGGCGGCTGGTCGAATTCACCTCCTCTGGATCAGTCCTAATTTTTGTCACCAAGAAGGCCAACTGTGAGGAACTGGCTACCAATCTAACTCAGGAGGGCTACAGCCTGGGCCTCCTACATGGAGACATGGACCAGAGTGAGAGGAACAAGGTCATCAGTGACTTCAAGAAGAAGAACTTGCCCGTTCTGGTGGCCACTGATGTAGCCGGTGTGTACAAAAAGGAGTTGGTGATGGAGAAAGGAGTTTTCAACCCCACTTTTTCGGGGAGGTCCCGATTGTAATCAGGGGATGAAAAATGAATAGACAGAAGGAAATTTATTTGTTTTAGGTCTGCCATAAGTCCATATCCTACCCCTGTAGCAACATGTTTTAATGTCAGTTAACTAGCATCAAAGCTGCCAAAACTCCTAGAAGAAGAAGAACCAATATCACATGACTGCTGTGTAGAAGAGCTTCACTCTGGAAAATTAAATCAGTCAGACAGCAGTTTGTAAATTGTGCAATGTAGCTATTTCGTGAGGTGGTAGTAAGAGATTTCCATGTAATACCAAGTGGATTCGCCATCGAAAAAAACAATATCACAAAACAGGATAGGGAGGGTTACATCAAGTCAAAACAGCAGTAACTGACACTGAATGTGTTTCAAAGAAGAAAAATGTTTCCTCGAGGCAGCAGTAAGGTGAAATAATATTCCAGAGAAGGTTACAGAGTTTATAGCATTGGATGACCAGCTCATTTCTGTAGTAGAGAACACAGGTTTTATGGAGCCAGGGTACAAGCTACCAGAACTTTACAGCAGTGGTTTGGGTTAAGGTCTTATTATCTCCTAAATTTTCTATTTATTTCCCTGTTTGTTCTTGAAGTATTCAAATGGAAATGAAGTCCCAAATTATTAAATGATGATTTAGTGTACAGTAAATTAAAACTTGAATTTAAAATTCAGCAATAACTTATACATTTAAAATCTTCTCTCCTCAGCTCGTGGTCTGGACATCCCATCCATTCGCACAGTGGTGAACTACGATGTGGCACGAGACATCGACACACACACCCACAGGATTGGCCGAACAGGACGTGCAGGAGAGAAGGGCGTGGCATACACCCTCCTTACCAACAAAGACACCACATTTGCTGGAGACCTTGTTCGAAATCTGGAGGGAGCCAATCAGTCTGTTTCCAAAGAGCTGATGGATTTAGCCATGCAGGTGACACAAAGACGTCAAAGAATCACAAAACTCTGCGGTAACTGAACTGAATACTTTCCTTTGTCGAGTAAATGTCTTTAACTTTACTCTCTTAACATCTTTTTTAGAATCCCTGGTTCAGGAAATCACGATTCAAGAGTGGGAAAGGAAAGAAGTTAAACATTGGTGGAGGTGGCCTTGGTTACAGAGAGAGACCAGGCCTAGGGGCTGAGAGCTCGGTGAGTTATTGACTAAACAAACTGTAAATCTGCTTTTAATTATTGTAATGATTACTATACATTATGTAATAAAAATCTAACATATTCATGCTAACATTTCTGACCACACAGAACATTACTGTTGATATTTGACATGTGATATATTATAATCAGTTGTAATACGTTTGCATTGCCTTCACAGGAACGTAGCAGCAGCAGCAGCTACATGTCTTCCACGAGTAGCTACGAAGGCTATACCAAACCAACTACTGGGGCAATGGGGGATCGCATGTCTGCAATGAAGCAAGCTTTCCAGGTACTGTCTATTTCATTCAAGTTGTCATTCTTTAAATTCATACATTTAATCAAATACTAAGCGTAGTTTTACTCCCACTCGCGTTTGTTGTTTCTACGCTGTTTATTTAAATCAGCAGCAAAGGCTGTACAAAAAGTCTGGGTAAACAAACGTTTGACTCTCCAAAACTTAATATTCTTATACTGTATTATCAGTACTGGCCACGTACATTTTTTGAGGAGGTTATTTAAAATTTCCATAAGACATCTCAAAGTAACAGAAAAACACCGTTATCCATACCCTGCAGATAGGTTTGGTCATTCTATGTTAAGAGGCAATAAAAGCATTTCTTTAGAGTTTTGTTGTGCCTTCATTTGCCTCCCAGGCAGGGAAATCACTTTCTTTGAATGTGTGTTTTCTTCTAGGCTCAGTATAAGAGCCACTTTGTGGCTGCATCCAGCGGCCCTCCGAAGCTCAGCACCAAGTCCAACAGCTCTTCAGGCTGGACCAGCGCTGGCAGCCTGAGCTCTGTGCCAACAGAGGCTGCCAATGGCTCAGAACGGATCCACAGTGCTGCCCTAGCCATGTCTGGTTTCACCAGTGCTGGCTCCCTGAGCTCAGTACCCACCAGTCAGCCCAGCCCACAGCACAGTTACCCTCCACCTGCACCGTCCCCACAAAGAGACAGCTCTCGGGACAGACATGGGGAGGACCGGGGGCGTCACGGAGACAGTCACCACCGCCACAGTGAGCGTCATAGTGGCGAGGATCGATACGGAGACCGGGATCGCCATGGAGACAGAGATCGTGACCGCCACGGAGACCGGGATCGCTACAGCAGCAGCAGCAGCAGCAGCAGCAGCCGTCATAGTGACAGTCGTAACGGAGATGGAAGCAGGCGGGACAGAGACGACCGCAGGAGTGATAGGGATAGTGGAGATAAGGGCAGTGGAGATGGGAGGGACAGAGGAGATGATAGCTTTGCTGTCCCTGAACCACCGAAACGTAGAAAGAGCAGATGGGACAACTAAAGAAACACATTCATAGAATAACGAGCAACAAACTGGTCCATAGTAAGCTTGTCTGTATAGGCAGATAGCAGAGCATATCAGAGGCTGACACAAGCACAGAACTGTAGGAGGGATTTTGCCGATAAATGAGAAGGGTACTGACGCTCCTCTCAGGTTGGTTAGAACCTATGATTTTGTCAGAGCTCAACAGAGGTTGAGATAAACACGAGCATCGCAGAGACAGCCACTGTACATATACCATCAAGACTGTTGTCACAATAAGTCAATAGGATCAAGCAATAGAGCTGTAATAAATCCTGCTGTCAGTAAACAATGCAAGTTAGGATGTGTTATTGTTGTTTCTTCTCACTGAGCTCCTAACATGCTTTTGTGCTTGCAAACCTGTTGCTTAATTTTCTTTTTTTTTCCAGTGGATCTTATTTGCTAAGTGTGTTTGTGTGTGTATGTTTTGTTACTCTGCAAAACTAAATCGGAGGACTGTTTGATTTTTGATTGCACTGTGTGATGACTCAGTAACACAAAAGTTCGAAACCGATATGTATAGCTCTTTTTTTGTCTTGTATTCAAGTTTTAGTGAAGTGCCTTTCCTTGGCATTTAGTCTGTCTACTCTGATTTTTTTTCAAGAAGTTGAATTTGACAAGAATTTCAAGTGTTCCTCCTAATATGGAAAATGAGAAGATTTGATTAAAAAGACTCCTTTGACATTGACTTTTGTATGTGTTTTCAATGAACAGCGTATAATATTTTTAAATTGGCTATTCCATGCTTATTTTTGACAGTTTTTTGAAATTAATTTATTTTGTAGAAAAGAATGCACTAGAAATAATTTTGTCTGAAATGGAATGATTTAAATTTAAATATTGACTTGAATAACCATTACTAAAGCTGCTAAAATTGTAGATTTGTGGTTTCTCCCTGGGTCCACTGGAGGGCATGAACAGACACATTTCTAAATACTTGGACTTGATCATCTTGAGAACTATCATCCTGCAACATACTGCACATTAATAGGATGCTTTTGGAGTTTCAGAGTGTAAACTTTTCTGCTGAAAAATAGTAGCTGTCAAATAATTTTAGTACTGCAAACTGTAATATCTGTGAATTCTGAATATGTTCTTTATGTGTTAATGCTCTTGGATGTTTGACAGATTAATACATAAAACTAAATATACCGTAACTTTAAAATGCTTGTAATGATGGTGCAGTGTATACTGGCCAGTCAATTCAACAAGCTGCTTTAACATTTAAATGCCTGGGATGCTATAAACTATATAAAGTATATTATAATACATCAATATATGTAAAGTCCTACGTCTGGTGCCTGGATGATGCATTTTCCCTTTGAGAAAATAAAATATAAATTGTTCGACTATGAACCACATTTAGATGGTAATGAGTACTTTTTTGATGACTTGTACTGAGTCATCAAAAATGTTTGCCCATGCATAGGATGTGAATACTTCTTCAGCCTCTGTCATATGTAATACCCTTATGATAATTACTTCGTATGTGTTAATAGTTAATGCCTCTCTCAATAGTTACTGATTCAGCAACTTGGATAAAATGAAAAAAAAAGAATGATTTATTCCACGTTAATATATAGTAAAATGTTCCCAAGTTGATGACTCATTAATTGCATGAATGATAACAAGTTAATAGACGTTCGGCTCGATGCGCTGAAAAACATCAATACCATGACATGTTCAAAAACACATAACCAATTAAGGAACATGTGCGACAATAAAATAACTGACATCAAGCCAAAAATTATTTGCCCGGACGTGGTAACAATCAAAGGATTTCAGCGCTCATACTTGAAATTGTACCGTCATAATCATCTCTGTGCCTTTTTAAATATATTTAAATCGTGGTTGGTAGGGTTTCAATTTATGCAAAAGCTGCACGTTCTAGTCGCGTCTTGATTTGTCCGATAACCCGTGAATGTCTCGGGAGCGGATGAGGACCAATAGCGAGCGACATCCTGCAGAAGAAAAAAATTGCTCTGCTGAAAACCGAGAAGGGGAGCGAAGCGAAGGGCAGTAACTCACCGGTACCGGGGCCGTCGTGCACAATAAAGCCTCCCACAGGAAAGTGAACGAGAGAGCAAATTTCTGCCTCTAGCTACTGAGTAAACAGGCCTTACGTTAGGAGCCAGCGTGTCGCAGACAAGAAGCGCAGATGGTGAGTGCTTTCTCTCGGCTGCTCGCACCGTGTGTGTCTGCAGCCTCTCCTCTCCCCCTCCCTCCCTCCGCTTCTTTTGGTTTTGTGAGATGAGGTGAGGTGGTGATGTCCGTCCACTCGGGGGGTTTAAGCTATCGTGGATCTGGTTCGCTTGTGTATTTATCTGCTCCGCGAGAATGTTTGCACATGAAGGGAGATTTTGCTTTGAATTTTGTGGAGAATTTAAATGCCCCCGCCGCCTTGTTCCTCAAAATGCTAACAGCACGCCGCTTGGTGTAACGTCTAGCTTCATGGCTAATTAATATCCACTAGCATTAAAAAGCGGTTGAATAATTCATTATCAAACACCATCGGGGCTTATCCGGCTTGCGACCTTCCTTTATTATTTTCTCTTCATTTATTATTTCCTCTCCTTTATCTACCGCTTTGCAAATGTATTTCTGCTTTTAATAACGTGGCGTTCATTTCTATTTCTTATTTATTTATTTTTTTTGTTTTGTTTTGCTTGAGCTGCAATTACGAGCCATAGCAGATGACTGAGTGTTTACAGGTTGGGAGTTAATACCGGCCTGTAGGCTTCTACCTGCTGGGTGTTACGTAAAGATCTAGTAAGCCACATCTACACAGTCAATAACCTAAACAAAGAAAACTAACAAACGATGTATTGGTGGCCCTGAATATGTTTGGTTGGTTTTGAGCCTTTTTCTGGATCTTTTAAATACGTTCATTGAGACATGATCAGCTTTAAGTTTTTGACTGGCAACATACCAGCCACTCAAATCAGCACCAACAGGGAATGATTAGAAACCCGTTTAAATGTAGTCCTGCCCAAGTGTGAAGACCTCTTTCTAGCACATCCAGTGAACAATGGCTTATCCATGTTACAGATATTTTTGTGTCTAACCCAGACACTAGAGTACATGCAACCCTCACTCTCTGACACTTGTTCCCTGTGATGTCAGCTGCTGCTTGCATGAAACCGGTCTATCAATTTGAAGAGTGACAGGATTTTCAACTCCATACAAATTTGTTGGCTGTGTTTGTTTTTGCCGAGCATTTCTGGGACCGCTATGTGGTTTGGTAAAGCCACTTTCTGTCCATCCGGGTCACCACACGGCTCCAGCAGTCTGTAATTATCGCCCTAGCATATGGCGACATGGCTTAAGTATATGGTCGTTTTCATTTCCTGCCACCATCAGCGGACTGTCTGACTGTAATTTCACTTGGCGTTGACAGCCCAGATTGACATCCTGCTCTGCTGCCTGATTTACGTCAGGCGCTCGGGTGGATTTGGGAGTCCGTTTGAGTGAACTTGAGTGACTTGTTTGCTCAGAAACCAAATGAATAATGCAGTATTGGACAAAGATGAGCATTTATTTTGTGTTCTGTCAAACAATTGCCATTAACGGCACGAAAACCTGATTTGTTGGTAATGTCAAAAGTGCCATATGTTGCATGGGATGTGTTGTCCTGCTGTCAGATGTGCAGCACAATATTAAATGGGTCGCCAGCAGGTCCAAGCAACAGAGCTGCAGGCAAAAGTGGTCAGAGAAATAGATTAATAGATTTAACTAGCTGCATACCAATCCCATTTGAAATAATTCCTTGCTTTGTAAATAAGAGATCTAGTTGCAATGATTGTGTGAACAAAAGAAGTTCACATTAGATGTGTTGTTTAACTGTGGTGTAAGACTTTTGAGAGGCTGAAGTGGATAGATTTTATTTTAGTTTGCGTATTGTTGTAATACACGAATGCAGTGTTTTTGCAAGCCAAATCAGTTGCATTAAGAAGAGGTCAAAGTTTTCCAGTCATCGAGCAAATCTCTGATTCCCAGTTTGGCATATGGCCATGGAGCCCATTTTAGAAGAAGGCGTGCTTATTTCTCCATCCCCACAAAGATGGAATGGAAATCTCACTTTAGGCTCTACAAACCTGTATGGAAATATTCCAGCTCCCAACATTTCAGGCAAGGACTTGGCACATTTACTTTGTTTCATTAACTGGAGGTTCAATGCAGTCTGCTAAAAATCCGATCTCAGGCATCTTTATAAGGTTGCTAATAAAGTAACGGATTTGCTGCACTACCACTACTACAACACACCAGTCTTGGTAAAATGAAAGAAGCCAGTTGTCATTTTTCACTGTTGAAGATAAAAAGTAAATATCATTATGAAGCATTATGTCGTCTTCTCCTTTGAAACCATCCAAACTCCTCAGCCCTTCCCATCAACTTAACTTTTAACTCAAAGATCTGTGTGACTGAGTAGGAAATGGTTTTTTAATCACCCATTCACTCATATTACTTTTGTCTTGCGGCTGTCAGGACTGACCTACGAGACCTTAGGGAAGATCGTTTAGAAATACTCCACACTTTCCCACAGTTCCATGAGTCAGCAGCAGGCATCTAAAATGACAAAGCTTGAATGTTCACATTTAAAATCGAGAACAAACTACTTAAGCCACATTGCTCTTGTCCCCTGGCTGTCAGTTCTCAGTCCTCAGTTATGGTTTGCAGTTAAGTTTCTGTTGACATTTTTGGAGAACATATAGTATTTGCGTGTGAGATTTTTCTTTCAAGACTTGACGAGGCATGCTGTCCTGAATTCCTGTCCTGGAGGAGAATTGTGAAATGTTCCTTCTTCTCCAGTCCACGATAACATCTGAGCATTTCACAGCACTCGTAGCTCTCACTGTGTCAAGTCAACACAGGCTGTAGGTGTTCAGTGCATTCTTTCACTGGTTTTGTTCTTCTTAATTTTAAGAAGAAATCATAAACAGAGCAGCTGCTGCAACATACCTGTAGCAAGCATTAGTGTGTGTGTGGGGGAGGGGGTTGGCGGGAGTGGGGGGTATCGTTATAGCAAAGTTAGCACTGTGATATTTTTCTCACAGAACAGGCCTTCAACGTAGCTGTTTGGCTTGTGATCATGTGTTCACTTGATATTAGGCCGATCTGTCACCCAATATTTAGAAGGTCTCACTGGTTTCAATTGTGCCTTTAGGCAGCTTTTTCAAAAGGGAAACACTGACATCTTTTTCAGCAAAGGCAGGCAGACAGACGAGTTTACAGTTCGGTGAGCAGAAGCTGCTGGCTGATAAGCACAAGTCAGTATCACTTTCTTTATCCACTTCTCAGAAATGATTCATGCAAACTAAGGTAAAAAGGAGTTTTTTTCCTAGTCCATTAAATTAATAGGTTAACAAACAAAAAGAAATGGTTGGTACTGACGGATTTGTCAACTGTCCAAAGGTAAAACTTTAACTATTTTGGTAGTGCATTTAGCAACATAAAAGGAAGCTTGCCCTGTGTTCTCTGGTTACAGGACGCAATGAGGATTTGCTGATTTTCACAACTCTAAAATAAGAAAGATGTGCTTTTTACCACTTTGAAATTCTTGATCACGTATTCTGTAAAATCTATCCGTGAACTAATACAGATTTATGTACCAAAAGAGGCAAACAGTGGATGTCCTGTACTTTCCATCGTATAGAAAATGTGCAGTCGCTTTCTTGGTGCATGCAGGAAGTTCAAACAGGGAAGAGAAGTAGTGGCTGACCCAACACTTTAACACGCTACCAGATGTGATTACTCGGCAAATAGTGGTCTGCGCACTGAATAAATGAGCCAGTCAAGTGTCAAAACCTCATCTTCACCTATTTTTCCATCACAGATGAATCTTTCTTTTTTTTTTTTTTCTATCCTGGTATCTTGCCTACATAGCTTGCTTGGTCTCTGCATGTTCAGAGTTAGACTCCTGTCTTTCCTGCAGGAGCTGTTTAGTTGTCGGATCGTGCATGCCCAAAGTACTGTATACAATAAGATGCTATATGCAAGAGTTTAGGTCTATGTTGCCAGCTCTGGGCTGTTTAATATATTTTAAAATATAGTCAAATTGCTTGACAGCTAATAAACGGGCTGATTTAAATTGTTTTAAGGATGCTTCATGGTTTTCTTTTTTCTCCCCACTCTGCTGTCCAAAATCATTAAACGATGAGCATGTTTCTAAAAATAAGGAACAAGAGTGGGAGCCTTATTTTGGATAAATGACTTAAGACTTTTGTTAACATAGTGCCTGCCTGCCCTTGTAAGGGCCTGTTGCAGGGAATCGTGCAACACGGTGTGTTTTCAGTGATGATCAAGTGTGAGGCCGCAGGGCTGGTGTTTTTTCTGTTATGTACATCAGCACTACAAGAAGAGAAAGCTTGAGATACTTCTTCCCATTAGAACACCATGAACACTCTGACTTTCCACCCTCGCAATACTCTTTGGAGTTATTGTAGCTGCATAAACGGCTGTGGTTTACATCAGCAGACGCCTCTTGTAAACAATGAGAAGATTTAGACAAGTGGGGCCCAGTTTGTTGTTTTGGTGCCTGTTTGACTGTGACGAGTGAAGAACACCACATTTAATTTTGAGATTCCTCTCCATGCATTATCTATGACATCAAGGGGGAAAAATGCAGTAGGATCTGGTGATTGTAATGTTGCCTCAAGTCAAACTGCAGATGCAGATAAACATTTGCCCATCAGTATTGGGAACTAGGTAAAAGATGGAAGGGTGATAAAATGTATGAAATATTGAAAAAGGGGAACTGGCTTCAGCTATTTTATCTTCACTTGACTTAAGTAGTAACGTAGTTGGACATGTTAAGTGAGTTTGAGTATAAAACAGTATAAGAAATGTATTTAATTTATCCATGTATGTAATGTACCTGTCAGAAAAAAGCAAATACGAGTACTTAATAAAGTGTCAAAATGTTCCTTTAAATAGGTTCAAAGTGAGCAGTCGGACAAAAGGCTCCTGGGTGGTTGTAAAATGAGCAAACACACACAGGCAGACAAGTGCAGCTGAAATTAAAGCTGAAACACGAGAGGAACCGATGATGTGAGCAAAGAGTTGAGGCTCTGTGTTGCAAGAAGATTTGAACACATTTGACTGAACATGCTCTTTGTTTGGTAAAACAACCTCACTCCAGCTTGCGAATTGCTCCACAGTTAAAGACACTCCTGTTAGTCAGAGATAATGAATCACACCACAACTTTTTTTTATGTTTTCATTAAAGACCTTGTTCTGCATTCAAAATCTCCTGGCCCTGCATCCAGCTGCTTGTCTCTTTATTTGATCTGATCTTGTTTTGTTATGTTATAGAAATTGATAAGCTTTCATTTGTAGTTTACTGGCTTTGCAGCCAGAGCATGCATACAGAAAAAGTACTTGCTGGCAGCCAATTACTGGGGAAAAGAAAGTGGAACGGTTTTTGAATTAGCGCAAGACAGAGGAAGCCAGATGTGTCATAACAACTTCCTGCCACAATCAAGCAGTTTGGTGGCAAACAAGCGCATGTACATATAAGGTCAAAAGTAGAGAAGATGACAAGCTAATTTGAAGTCTTCCAGGATGTACATGCCTCCCCCCGACACTGTCATTTATCTTGCTGTAGTTTTTCTTATGAAAAACGTCAAGTCTTTGGCTAGTTAATTTCTTTTATTATGCAGAACTAAGGCCTGTATTGACTTCTGCTGAAGTACATATTCACTGCAAATGTACTGGGAGAATTTTGCAGTTAAACTTGAGTTTCAGTGTTAAACTATTTTGAAAAGATCAGAGTCATGTTGGCACAGAAGTTGTGCTGCAGCAACAGGAAGTGGTAGAGCATGCAGACTGCCAGATAACCAGAAAAGTTTGAGCTGCTCGCTAGTTTGCAGCACTGCTGAGCACAAGAGGAATCATGGATGAAGAAGAGACGGCCGGCTGTTGAGATGTGATTGCATCTACAGGAAGTTGCATGGCCTTACTGTTAATGAACTGAGTGTTTCAAGGGCATAAGTGCAGACAACACCCTTGGCTTTCCTCCTTCCTGCCCAGTTGTTGAGTGTTGCATGAAGACACCCAAGTCTGAAACAGGATGCAAAATATAGGCGGCGTTCATGTTTAGATTGCTAATCCAAGACGGTTTCTCTTATTGTTAGAGGTAAATTCACACGTGGTTTACAGATAGGGAAGTGTGATATGAAACGAAAACATAAAGCGATATAAATCTGACGGGCCATTGCCATGGCATTCAATCACTGTAACCTGACTCATTCAATTTATTATTTATTCCAATAAAATCGAAGCTTAATAATGCCCAAGATCTCCCTTTCTCTGCAACTCTGGTAACAAGCCCTGAACCCCCTCCACCTCATCCTCCATCTCCAGCCAAACTGGCTTATGTAAGAGGGTTTTTGCAAAGTCTGCAGTGGACTTTCCCCCTACCTCAACAGAGGCAGCCCTTCTTCCCTACACTAAGGTTTTTCGCTCGGCAGCTACTGCGTTCGTGTCCTGAATGTTTCTCTGTTTATTATTGAACTACCAGTTCGTCCTGCTTTAAGATGTGATCATTTTTGTTGCTAATGGAGACCTCTCTAGAGGGCTGTTGCAGGCCTTACTACATGTCACTTCCCTTGCCTCCAGCAAGGTTTTCTTTGTATTCCTAATGTTCTCGGTGCCTCAGAAGTGATTCAGTTTCTCTAGTCACTGTGACCCAAGCTACAATTACATGACAAAACCATCAACACCTCCAGAGTGCAGTGCGTTGTGTTGACCCGTGATAAATGACTGCCAGAGAATAAACCTACTATTGTGCTTTATTGTGGGCTTGAAAGATAAAAATGCCTCCTTATATGTATGAATTACACATTCCAAACGTGTTCTTGAAGATGAATAGTGGCAGTGGCAGTCCCATCTTAGGAGAGTCCTTGTGATTTTTCCAGTGGATTTTCTTAACTTGAGGGCTGGTTCTGACTTGTTCCGCTATGCTGAGGGCAGTTCCATGCAGAGCGACCCACTGCTCGGCTCACATGACCAGACAGAAGGCACCTGATCCTCTCTCAGGGGTGCAAAGAGACAGATGGAGCAAATACAAAGAGTGTGTGTGTGTGTGTGTATGTGTGTGTGAGAGAGAGGAGGGGGTGTCAGATTGACACGACTAACACAGTGCAACATATCCATCACTGTGAAGTTCTCTCATTGGTAAATTGACAGGACAGATATCTTCTGTGAATACTCGATATTTGTAATAAGCGTCTTGTTTTTTGCTTGCAGGACACCAGAAGCACCACTGAAGAAAAACCTGTCCAGCGATCTAAGGTAAATATACATCATGTCTTGTTTGTGATCCTTTTCATGATCCTTTTATCTGCATGTATTGCTTGTGCCCCAGTTTAATTTTGTCAGTCTTTGACCTCAGAAGAAACTAAAGGAGATCTTTTCAGTAGTTTGCATCTTTTGTAAGGCCTAGCTTTCATCTTGCTAAAACTCGAGGTCTTAACTGCCACCAATTTATATGTGTGTAGTAATAAATCGCTATGTGTCCTCAGTCCTTCAGCTTTAAGACTCAAAAGGAAGTGTGTGCAACATGTGAAAAGACAGTCTACCCAATGGAGAGATTGGTGGCCAACAACCTGGTCTTCCATTCATCATGTTTCTGCTGCAAGCACTGCAACGCCAAACTGAGGTGACTGTTTATATTTTTTGTTTTTGTGTGAATGTCTGACTCTATTCCTCTCCCAGCCTCCTTGTTCATATGTAACTCTGATATCTCCTCTCCCAACAGCCTTGGCTCCTTTGCAGCTCTTCAAGGTGAATTTTACTGCAAGCCTCACTTCCAACAACTGTTCAAAAGCAAAGGCAACTACGACGAGGGTTTCGGGCGTAAGCAGCACAAAGAGCTCTGGGCCTCCAAGGAGACAGATACTATAACAAAGACACCCTAATCATGTCTATCTGTTTCCCATTTCAGACCTGCCTCTTGTTTTTCCTCCTCCTAACACCTCCAGTACATCACAAAGAACACAGACCTCATATGCTGGGGCTCTGTCAAATCACCCACACATTCACTCGCTTTTTAAATTCCATCAGAAATGATACATAGAGAAAGAACAAGAATATGACTGGCCAGTCATGATCCATACCACTTAAAATGATTATTCAACATATTTTTTGATGATAATTAATAATTTCTTACTTTTATTTTCCAATTTCCTGTTTGGAATTGGTAGTTGATTGTGACCAAAAGCCTTCTCTGCTATGAGGAGTGTAACAATAAACACCTTTATTTTATTTGTAAAAAAATGTTATTAATAATTTGCACCCTTTTTCTTTTTGGAATATGTAAACCGTATGCTCAGGCAAACTTTTTGGAATGGTAACAGAGCATCAATGTTCTGCAGTAGAGCATACACTCAGGTCAATTTTCACCCAAGGTTTTAAATAAACTATATTGCATAGTTTTGCTCATTGTAACAAATCTAAATAATAGTCCTCAGTATTATGATGATCCTGTCAGACACGTTTGTCGGGTTTCACATATTTGAGGAACAACAGGGTACAGAGTACTGTAGAATAACCGTGCACATCAGCAACAGCTCACCTCTCGTCTTTTAATTTTTGTGTTTTAGTTTTATTATTGCTCACTTCATCCCATGGTTTTGTTCTTATTTTAATGACCACTTTGAGTCTTATCCTTGCATGTTGGTTTGACTGGGTCTTAATAGCCTTATCTTATGACTGTATTGATCTCTTGTGTTGTGAATGGTTTTACTTGTTCCACTGATGCATAGCAAGTCACGTTTTTAGAAATCTCTTGTTTATGTTCGATTGATGTCAAGGCATAAGTGGATCTCTGAGCTTTTATGGTTAAAATCTTAATGGAATTCTCAGATTGTGTTTTGTATTCTATCTGTACATAGAGCTGTAGTTTGTGATTAGTAAACATTCCCCATCATGCTGTACTCTCCACACAAGATCACAAGACAAGATGCTGATAATCACAGAAGCAGAGGCGCTGTCTGCAAAAATCCCTCATTCTGTCCTGTGAAACCATTTGAAATGGTCCGTCATCATTTTGTTAAATTGATTCCTGGAATTCTACATGTAGATTTTGATGGAGAGAACTTAAACTTAACAGGAAATGGCAGAGCTTTGTTCCTTTGTCATTTCATGTTTGTCAGTGTCTTGTGGTGATATATCCCATGCTGTATTTGGGTGTGTTTATATAACTGGATAGTTTTATGGACTCATGGACGGATCCAACCTAATCACTGTGTCTTGAACATCCATGGTTATTTGTTCCCCTTTGTTCCTTCCAATAAGCGTGAACAGGTTTCCTTTTTAAATTAATGCCTTCCTGTTCTCATCTTCTGTCTTATTAGCTAAATGCAGCTTAGCAACTGGACCTATTTTTTAATATTAAATTTAGAATAGGTGGGTAGGTGAATGGAGAGTATGTCACAGTATTGGTTCTCTAATGTGCGCCTGCATGCTGCATGCAAAACCCAGTGCAGAGCACCCCCTGCTGGGGAAAGTGTGACCATGATATCTAGTGTGAGAGAAAGAAAAATGACTTTGCCCTTGATCTAAATAAAGCCTTTATTCAAAGTTTTTGAATATGTTGCCTCAGCCTGCAGTGCAACTTCTGCACTACAGACATTTTGATCTTATTTAATTGCAACACCTAAGATTAAATGAATCCAGTAGATCAGATTAACGTGTTTCTCATTTTATACAAAGAATGAGACAAAAGCCATTTAAATCTCATTTTAGAAACCGAATACCGCTGACACTTGAATGACTCAAAGTACTTTTTGTGACTGAAGGTTTACTGTGAATTTGAGCATGCTGTGTGCATAATGGAAAGGCTAAGAAGAGGACAGATGGATATGTACATTTTTCTTTTTAAGGAGAAGCCTTAGAAATACATAGCTTACCTTATTGCTTTTTCAACAAGACATTTGAGTGCACAGATAATAAAATAAAAATCTCCTGGTCATGCCTTTTCCAAAACATACGCGCTTATTGCAGAATCCCACTCTTAAACACAGGATCACCTCACTCAACCAGCAACCATTTTCCCTGCTAACTAATTTATCCACTTGTACAATAATTCAAATTCTGTTGTGTTATGGTGTGTGTTTTCTTTTTGCCATTTTAAAACTGTCCTCTGGATCCTGGAGTATGCTTTAAAATCAAGAGAATTGTATCTATAAATGCTGTTTGTCACTCTCTGTTAGCAGTTCGCCAAGGTACAACTGCAAAATCTGTGAATTGCAACATCTAAGTGTAATAGAGCAGACAAGGTACACTTTACACTGGTGCCAAGAGGCTCAGGTGAATGATTGCAGTGTAACGTTTTAATGTTTAATCTGTGAGTCATTTAATTTTTGTGCTAAACTTAATGTGGACTTACTTTTCAATGCTGTTGTCATCAAGACATTTTAAATGTATACATCGTTGAAAGTGTATTCTATATTACAGACTTGACCTGTGGATTGAGGTGGCCTTACAGCAAAAGGACGCTTGGACTGTGTTTGCAGTCTTTACTCTATTCCTCCTTCTCTTTATTGCTTAGTTGTGGTATGGAACATTTTTGAAATGTAAGCGCCCCCTTTCTACTCCAATATACACAATCATTTTGTGCATATTCTTTCTTGATTTTTTTTTCTTTTTTTTTTTTTTTTTTACACATTCTTTTGGAGAAAAAATAAAACGCTGGTGTTGATTTAGTGTATTGGTTTCCTAGTGTGTTTTTGTGTGTAAAGAATCTGTTTACTTTTTTTTGTTTTGCACTCACAACACTAGACATGATAAATTCAAGTGATGCAGTTAAGATTTTCATTATAACCAATTTAGAAAAAAGACAAGCCTTCTGGTGTATGTCCTGAGGAGTCAGCCTCTGGAATTTGCATTGTAAGCTTTCACTTCACGGACAACTCATGCAAAGTGGTTTAACTACAGTGGAAAAAGTGCTTGCCCTGAGATGAAGCTAATTTAACTACCCAATGGGTTGTTTTATTTAACAATTCATTTATATTGTGTAACATGTAACCGTAATTATTATCGCATAGTAAAAGTGACTATAGTTGTCAGATTAATATGGCTAAGTAAATATTTCCCCCTGAATACACTGGTAAAGTTCAAGTACAGTCACTCAAATAGAATATAAAATTATGTTCAGTACAAACAACCATTAGCCATTTCTTGTATGTAATATTTTTCATGTCATGTACTGTGTAAATGTATGTTTAAATCTGCAATTGCATTGAATTTAATGAGTAGATGTGTTTAGTTAGTTGTTATTGTATTTCTGTTTAATATAGTTTCACGATGTCTCTAAACAGATGGGAAAACTGCCTTTAAATGCAGCGATAGGGTTGAAACGGTTGAAATTCCCATTTTCCGATAGCTTTGAAAGCATCACATGCATCAGCTCAGGTCCGCCCCTCTAATAATATTGTGCGCGTTCCTGCAGAAAGACTTCCACCGAGTAAAGGCGCGTCCCCGTAGCTGCACGGCGGTAATTTAGATAGTTTAGTAATCAGAAATCCCCCTGGGAATCAGGCCATGTTATTGCATACGTATGGACGACGGATAACCAGGCATTTGGAAAACATGGATACAACCTTGGCGAACGGGTTTCGTGACTTGTTGGAAGTATAACATCGGGTTCCGGTGGCGATATTTTTTTTTCTGTCAGGAAGTTTGACGTATTCGACCGAAGATTATTTCTTGCTTTGTTTTGGTTGTAAAAAGTTGTGGAGCACCCTTTACTCGAGACACCGTACCACAACTTTGTGAAACTGACGCTGGCAAAAACCTGAGTTTTCACTATTTTTGTTTTTATCATTTCTGTTTGGCTCATGTGAACACTTCAAGACCCGCAATTTCAGAGGCTGCTGTTCTGCGAAGTCTAAACATCGATGGACTTTATCCCACTTGGCTCCGCATGACATTGGCTAGCAAATCGAGTTTGCATGTAAAAGACACAAAGGTAGAATATTTTTTTTCCTGCCATCGTCCGCCTTTCATCCAGCTATATTTCTCAGCCGTCTGTTATAAATTACATTAACCTGTACCGTTGTTATGGGCCAGGCAGGCCGTTACCTTCCAGGAATGTATTTCTATCCATATCCACGTTACAATGCGATGCAATTATATGCAATGCAATCATAAGAACAAAGCTACCTCCAGCCTAGAATATTTTGTACCCAAACGTGGCAACACAGACGACAAAAATCTGCAAACTTAGCAGGAAGAGGGTCCATCTAAATCACGGAAATCGTACGTCTTTCCCTCTGGCTACTCACAAATGGATTTCATACAGGCCATACGGCTATTGTTACACCTTGATGTGTAGTTTTTATTCGTAGGCTGTTTCTCAGTCCGAGAAGCCAGAAAGCATCGACGTCTAGTGTGACTTCTGAAAATGTTTTGGAAATGTGAGTTTTCCAGAGATTCGAGGATGCAGCGGCGCAGAAGTTCGACTCTGGCCCACAGCTGGAGCAGTTTGATGTAGGCTTTTCCGTCGGAATATTCTCAGTGTGAAGCTCGCCGCTGTGTCTGATGCGACCGTGTTTGTTTTTACAACCTGGAAAGAGATAGTTTGTGTGTGTGTGTGTGTGTGTGCGTGATCCAACTTTCCGTTAAAGAAGACGAACCCCCCGTACGTGGGGGGGTGAGCCCCGCCATGGCGCCCTCCCATTCTCCGGTGTGTAGCTCTGACTGAGGACACCGATGGACGCCGCGAGACACCGGTGACTGAGTCGGCAGCACGCGACAGAAGACAGGTGAGGGTGTGCTGTGCACGTGACGACCTTGACAGGTGTGAGATTCGTTGCGTTCATGTGATACAGGAAAAAAAAATGCTCGAGGGGGTATATTTTTAATACTGAGGTCAACGTTCCAATTCCAACCTGTGAAACCAAAACAGTGAATCAGGGGGTGTCAAGGGGGTGTTCGTTCGGTGGCAACATACAGCCCAACTGATGTCAGGTGGGCCGGACCAGTAAGATAATAACCTAAATAACGACAACGTTTTCCAGTTGTTTTAGAGCAAAGAAGAACATTTAAATCAGAACAGTGTTTACATTTAATAAACTATCATTAAAAAAAATTAAATTTCTAAAGAAAAGTAAGTTTGTGCACATTGTTGTCTGCCGTTTAGTCCCGGACCTCAGTGTTGTGTTCTGGCCACTTCTCTTACTAAAACAGTGGACAAATTAGAGCTTGCAGTTATTTTGATTAAAAAACTCAGTCATGTAATTTTCCCACTTTGCAAATTCAATGCGGCTTGGCCAGATTTGACCCTCTGGCAGGCCGCTTTTGGCCTGCAGACCATATGTTTGACACCTGTGCTGTAAATAAAAGTTCTCTCATAGCTTAAGAAAGTGTTTTTCCCATATTAATGTATACAAAGTATGAAGGGATTTAAGCCCTGGAGCTTTTATTTTGCTATTCTTGAATAAGTCAATTGCCCTAGTTTATTTTTTAACCCACCAAGTTTCCAAAATATTTGCATATTTCCTCTGTGGCCTCCATCTTTACCAGAGGCCTGCCTTAAAACATCTTCCACATAGCCTTTCTTTTGAGAAATACTATAAAACACATTTTATCTTTACTTTCAAGCACAATAAAAGTAAACACCTGGCTTTTACTTTACGAACTTAAATACCCTAGCAGCAGAATTAAAGAGTTCAAATTTACAGGACTCTATTATGTACATAATTTCTTGCTTCCATGTCTTGTACAGTTGCTCTCATATGACAGGGATTTAAATATTTGCTAAACTTATTACCCGATGAGTAATTACAAGCCAAACTGTTTACTTCAACTAGGCTATGAACTATTGTTTGAATAAGAATAAAGGGAAAGCATAGAACACACATTTGACCAACATTTAAAGTCAATCTAGTGTGGTACATGCCAACAAAGCTAAAGATGTATTAAGAGGTGACAGTTTAGAAGAAAGCCCAAGTTATGGTTGGTCCTCGACTAGTCTTATTCCCTGTCACAGTCATACTAAGCATTGGGTCTTATTCTTTCCAAGGATATACTGAAGAAAGTTGTCTTTTTTTGCAGCTGCGAAAGTTTATGCAGGAATTTAACAGAGGGAGCCAGATTTTCTTTGGAACTTTACATATTGTCTGCGCCATATAAGCATGCAGAAAGAGCTGTATTTTCAAAACACAGACTGTGTATGCACATTTGTACATACGCTTATATTTTGAATGTGCGTTTCACTCACTACAAAGGACATTTTGAGACTTCAGGCTGCCAAGTCAAGCATTAGCTCCATGTTGAGATTGCAATATTTAAATGAAGTGGACTGCCCTAAACCAAAACACATGTGCACCTGAAACAGGAGAGACATCATGCCAGGGGATTTTGTTATGAAGCCCTGAGTCCAGATGCACCACTGGCCTGAGAGTGAAAGGACTGTGGCTGGGAAAAACTGCCTCAGACTAAACACCTCTCAAAGCAGACGGAGAAGAGAGGGCGGAGGAAAATCCATGTAAATCCTGCTAGTCCTAGAAATGCGATACAAGGAAAATAAAGCAGGCACAGCTGACTGAACTGGTAGAGCGCAGCTTCGTTCTCCATTGAATTCCCCACATTCCGCTTAGGAGGTAATTAAAAGCCAGAGAGACGAGGGTAACTTGGGGATTGGTCAGAAAGGTTAGTTGTTGTGTTGCTGACAACAAGTGCCACATGCATAGCATAATTTGAGGTTTTCTTTCTACGTATAGCATCCTTACTGTACTACATTATATGGATATACAGGCAGCAATGCCTCTGTTACATGAACTGACTGTACACTGATGCAAGACAGAGAATTTCACACTTCATAAACTCCATGCTATTTTGTAGGGTATAAAATGCCTTAAGCATGAAGTTGGAAGAGTTGAAGGACAAAAGTCTTTGGCACCTACTCCGTTGGCAGGGGAACATGAGAGTGGCGGAAGCTTGAAAGCAATGTGGCAACGCTCCGCAGACCACAGACGGACATGCCCGGCATTCTTGCGGGTGATTATTACCCAGAAATCCACAAAGTCAATGAGTTGCCTCAGGTGCTGTCGCTGCTTATTTTATGTACAGAAATTTCCCGCATCCACTGCAAGGCTGGCCTACTGACCCTGCAATACAGACACGCTGCTGCACACTTCTTTGACCTGTCTTGTTTATGTCATTTCCAATTCAATCAGTCTTTAATTATTTAATCCATTAAAAGGATAAACTAATGAACTAATTAAACTAGTCTTTAATTATACAGGTGTGATCTAACCATAGCACTGGGTTTCGTTAAAGCACATGTCAGGGTGAAACACCTTATCCCAGTCTTTGGGTTCAAGTCACTGTATGATCTAACTGCTACAGTGTGGTGTACAGATTTGTAATCAAAAGCAGATACCGACAGTAAATTGAGGATCTGAAATCATAAGAGTCACATCAGTGCATTCCTGATAGAGTGGTATTTTAATCAAGTCCCTGATTTAGTTTTAGTTTTTTTGGTAGACTTTTTTTTAACTCTTTTGGTTTTATATTCTGATTTAACCTTTAATTCTAAGCAGTAAGTCACTTACCAAGCAATATTCATATCATAATGTAGGGCATTTGGAAAACTGAGTTTGTATTTAAGGATCTCAGTAACATGAACACAGGAGTTCCTTTGTTCGACTTTGTTGAATTTGTCTAAATTCCGTGGAATATTGGTACAAATCTTAGGGAAACCCTCTCCACTGAAGGAAATGCCTCAGTTTATAATGCTGTTGACGCCTTGAACAGTGCCGATAATGTTGCCTTTTTAACTTCAACAATGGACTTATGACACGTCTGAGTTAGGGTTTTGCAGCTCGTGCATCCATAGCCGATTAAAGCTGGCAGATATTTAAAATGGCACAGAAGTCCTCGTAAAGAACATTCTTCCCATATGAAGCGGGCCAGAGCGATCGCTGCCAGTGCAGCTTGAGTTTCAGCCGTTTCCAATTGCCATTCTTTCTCATGGGCAAACGCAGAACACACATTCTCGCATGCACTGCACACTTTCTCATTCACTCAGGGAAAAAATCTTTAGGTATGTAGTCTTAGGTTACATTTTTACATGCCTGCAAGGATTCTAGTATGAGAAAGAGTCTGAGTTTGTGCTTTAAATGAAACCATGGTTGCCTGAGACGCATTCAGTGTATCAGAAGGCCACAACAGAGCCACTTTGTGCTGCCAGCTTTCAGGTTTCATAATTCCCATTTCCTTTTGGCCTTATCATTTCTGTAATGTTTACCAGTAAGGTGATGTTTTATGGGAAGAGGTACTTGCACACTGACACAGTTTTCTAGGAATGACCGATAACCTTTGTCATATGTCATATCCTGTCCAACTCAATGATTCACATCCGTCTGCTCTGTCTCCAACCCCCAAAATATTAACAGAACAGTACTAACCTCAGTTGTTAAAAGCTTTGTTCTTATAAATAATTAATTTCTGTGTTTACTACTGCAGGCTGTGGGTGGGTTGGCACAGCAGAGACAAGTTTCTGAAGACTGGTTTGTACACCACGTACGCAGACATCGCCAGAATGAGTAAGTCTTCTAAGTCCTGATGTTGCATTTAGACTTTACTCGAAGCTTTATCAAGGGTGATAAAAACAGACATTTACACTGAACACCATCCTTAAGACTGAAGGCTGCGCAAGCTGCTGCTCCAGACACTGTCAGGTGAAGGATTGGTTTTCAGTATTCTGGAGATGGGGATCTGGTTCTCTCGGCTGCACTGGGGCCGTGTGATGTCTGTCCAAACTACACAGGGGGAATATTTTCTCTTCATGAGCTTGTCCAGCCAAATGCAGAGCATGCCCTGAGATCAAATGTGGGAATAGGCATATCAAAAACACTGCACTTCTTTCATTCTTCCAGCGACCTGTCACTGGATAGTCTCAGTATGGCTGTAGTTAAAAATGACTGACTAATTGTATGCACACACCTTTTAGTGCAGTGCAAAGGGCTCATATTGCTCTCTTTGCGCCACACACACTGTCCATTTTCCAACCCACACAGTAATTGTGTATTTTTGCCAACGCATTATCCTCTACAGATGAGAGGCAGGCTCTTCACTCTATAATGAAGGACCTGGTCGCCCTCCAGATGACGCGGCGCCAACCTGTGTTGCCTTATGACAGCGGGAAACCCAAGACACCGTCACAGGCCAACAGACAGGTACGGTGTGAGCGCATCACAATTTATTGACAAAGAAAAAACAGAGTATTTAAAACTAATAGAATAATGGCAATAATCGAAATGTTGGCAAAGTGAGTTTGAAGTTCCCTATTTTAGTTCCAAAGACATAAGTTAGCCAAGTGTTAAGCAAGATTGCTCTAAGTTATGTCCAATGTGAATGACGCTGTCTTTAGAAACCCTGCTTTAAATGTTGACAAGACTATTTATTATAATAACGCTGCTCAACCTGCTATTATCATACTTGTTCCTTGTACATATCGTTTCCCCCAGACAGTTAGCTAATGTAGTTCAATGACGGATGCATTCAAAGTTGCGACCTACAGCTTTGTCACCCAGAGATATATTTCACTAAGTTATTTTCAGCTTCTTCTTTAAAATTCTATTCTGCATGTGTGGAGGAATGACCAGCAGTCCACCCACCATTACTTTTTAACACATGCATGCGTCACACAGCATAGCCAAAGCAGACTTCATGTACAGTCTGGTGTTCGCTTCAAAAATAGCGCAGCATTTAGGGAAATATTCTTACCCACCTCCTTGCAAGATTTCCATCAGTATATTGATACAACTGTGGTGATTATTTGATTGCAATAATCACATGATGACATTAAAAAAGAGAGAAATGTGCTACAGAGCTCCCTGACTGGATATAAACCAGGCCACGGACAAACCACATATAGGAATGTCCCTAATTGACACTTTAACACATTTTTGTTCCCACTAAACAAATAGGCATTAACTTAATTGGTGAGCTTCAGACGTTCTGGTAGGTGTAGTTTGTTACCTTTGGACACAACTTTGCTTTCTGATCTGTTTCCAGTCTAATCTGGAACTGGCGGCTGCTGTGTGTTTACTCATGTCTCTAAGTCAGGAGCCAGTCTTCTCATCTAACCCTCCAAGAACGCAAATATGTGCATGTAGAAATATTGATTCAAAACCTTCTCTGCTATAACCTCTGTATAACCTCTATAACCTCGGCCAGTAGTTATGAGTGGAGGCGGGTAAATGATGAAGCAATGAAAAAAGTACAGAGTGATGTTTCCTGGTGAACAGTGCAACTGTGCAAGACTAAAAGGTGAAGACATCTCTCTCTAACTCTTTTACCATCCTATTTCTGCTTTCTCTCAGGATGATGTCAGGATAAAGTTTGAGTTCTCCGGAGAGAGGAGGTGAGTGTAATCTTTATTTATCTGCGTGTTGTGCATGTAGCTATGGTGCAATGAAATAGCATACATCCATTATGAAAGTGAGAGCAAGCATAAACTCATTCAGGATACATAAACACACTCATTTAGCCATGCTGTTCTTGTCACATGTTCCACTTCATGAGAAAGAGCTCAAACTCCAGCTCCTAATTCAGACTGGTATGTGAGCTGGAGAATGGAAGGGGAAAAGACTGTGGTTAGGCTGTGGCTGCCAGCTCAAACCACAGATATGCAAGGTGTACTTAGAAGAATCTGCACACACTAAAAACAGCAGCTTGTGTGTATTTCATTTGCACGTGTGTATGTAACTCAAAAGCAGTTTCCTTACTAGCTGCTATTAATCTCTCATAATCTGCCTTGTCTCTGTGATTTCTTGCTTTTCTGTGTGTAGAATCCTCATGTTTGGACGACCTGTGCAGTTCGAGGAAATTCAGCAGAAAGTCAAGACAGTCTTTGGCCAGCAGCTAGACCTGCATTATATGAACAATGAGGTAAAGTGGATAATTACTCATTATTTCAAATCAGGATATTCTTCAAATGTACTGCTTTGTCCAACAATCGGAAGCTTAATATTAATATTTAATTTATTTGCCATGAAAATAATAAAAAAAACAATTATCAACATACCCGCCAGTCTTTTACCTGTCATTTAAAATACTTTATCATGGCTGTATATGTTGTGTAAGCATGTGTTGTCACATCTTTTCTTCTTGTGTATCTTATGTAACTTGCTTGTTGCACATCGCTGCATATCATAAATATGTATTTCTGTCATTCCTTTACTGATTAAATATTTGGCATCAAAAGCATCAAAATACTGCTTTTAACACGTGTGCAGCAGCTTTGAATCAGCATGCGTTTGTTTTTGTGTATTGTTGATTTTGTGCGTGTGTGTGCCTTGGCAGTTGTCCATCCCTCTGCGAGGTCAGGATGACCTGGACAAAGCAATCGACCTGCTGGACCGGAGCTCCAACATGAAGAGCATCAAAATACTGCTTCTCACTCAGGAGCACAGCAACGTAGGATGTGTGCACACATACACACACACACACACACACAAGCACGGGTTGTGCATTTATAGTCTACCATTTCACCACAGGCATTTCTTCACCACAGGGCCATGTTGTGAAAAATCTAAGTTCCCGGTTAGTTTACACTACACTAACTAGCTTGTGGACATGATTGTTTAATCATGTAATGAAGCTCTCAAATCAAATCTCTTTTCTTCCCTTTGCTCTTCCTAACTGCAGGCGTCCTCGCCCTCCCACCATGCGCCATGTAAGCAGGTGAGGATCAAATCCTCCCAGTCCACAGGAGACGTTAGCACGGTGTTCCAATCCTCCGAGCCCAGGGGGCGCCACCTATCAACTGGTACGTAACATCAACAGTCATTCTCATTCAAGTTTTTTGGCAATAACATGGTTGAAACACACGTCTGGATGGGTTCTTACTATTATTCCAGTATTCAGCTATTTTTTAAACTACCTTGATGTCTTCGTCTGTTGCCTTCGTTTGCTCTTTCTCTGACTGCTCTTACTTTTGCTTCCCCTTCTGGCAATGGGTCCTCTTCCTTTTCCTGTTCACCCTCACTAGACGATGCCTGCTGGACAGCAGCCAATCAGATTACTGAATGCTATTAGTGTGGTGGATCAGTGGTCTGGTTTAGGATTTCTTTTCCTCTAGAGCAGGAGGGGTCAAAGTTGCTCGAGGCAAGCTTTAGAGCTTGACAGCATGAGTCTATAAGCAGATAAACCAATTCAACACTGTTGCTTTCTTAAGGCAGAGTGTCGGCAATTAATACTTTCATTTGTTTTTTTCTTAATGTTTTTGTTTTAGGAGGGAGAAGATCGAGATGTAACTCTCGAGTTGTATATTTATAACTGCTACATATTTGCTTTTTCATTGTCTGTTATCCATGGATAAGCTATTTTCCCATGTCACATTGTCAGTTGATGCACTTTTGAGTTCCTGTCCATATAAAGTTTAGATATTTGTTGTAAATTTAAACGTTTCGTCTGACTAATTATTTCCTGTATGCTCATGTTTTCCGTCTGATGCCAGGTTCTCAGAACACAGGGCGTAGTTCGCCGCCTCCTGGTTATGTCCCTGAACGCCAGCAGAGGATCGCTCGCCAGGGTTCGTACACCAGCATCAACAGTGAGGGGGAGTTCATCCCTGAGACCAGCGATCAATGTGTGAGTCATATCTTCGCTTTTAGTGCAGAAAATCCACCTTACGGTAGAACACATGTGGTCTATTTGTGATTTGCACTGTTAAGATTTATTTACAAAAAAATAGACTTTTCTTGGGTTTCACCACATTAATGGAAGTTTTATGGAACATGCAACTTATGTGCCAATATTTGGGGCTATTAACAAGGTAGTACAATTTTGTTAATCCGTATAATGCCTCCGCTATCTGGATATGTGGACACAAAGCATGTGTGCATACACACCTTTGACTTTCCACTCTGCCCTCTACAGGTGCTCGATCCATGGAGCAGTGCAGAGAACTCTGTGTCTGGAAGCTGTCAGTCTCTGGACAGCAACTCAGACAGGTGACTCTAAAACTCTGCCTCCTTCAAAAGAGCCACTAATGCTGCTTGCCAGGAACTCACTACTCATTGCACGTTTTATTATCTTTCCATTACATTCCTACACTTTCCAAATTGTAATGACTGTAATTTGCCATAAACCCTCAAACACAGGCCTAGGAAATACCTTGGGAAGGCTCTCAACAGCTCTCACTCTTCTTCCTCCCCTCTCCTCCTTCACAGCCCCTCACTGAGGAAGTCTCGTATGCACAGAGCCAAGAGTTATCCTGATAATCGTCAAGAGTGCTCAGGTGAAAGTCAAGCTCCTAACATTACGCAGTAACCTTGATAATATTGTGTGTTACAGCATCTTATGATTACCTTGGAGTTTTACTTTTACCTCTTAACTTCCTGAAGGCTGTTAGGATTAATTTGTGTAGCCATGTGGCACTATAGCTCGCGTGAATGCTGTGTAACACAGTGTGCTGCTGAGCCAAACTGAGTTTGAATAGCAGAATAATCCTGCTGACCTGTGACTCTCTGCGTGTTTGCTTCCAGACAGAGAGAATCATGTGTATGACAGGGTAGCAGGGAAAGGAGGCACCTATCCTCGCAGGTACCATGTTTCACTGCATTACAAGGACCACAGCGAAGGTAAGGCTGCCCGTGTCACATTTTCTCCCATAGTCCACCCGTTCATCATGTCATATTGATTTGCATGATGCACTCAGTCGCTGTCTCCTCCAGGTCGTCGAACGTTCCCACGGATCCGTCGTCCCCAGGGGAACCTTTTCACTCTGGTGCCCTCACGGCGGTCGCTCAACGGCAGCGAGGAGAGCCTGGGCAGCTGGCAGCTGGTCGACGCACAGGGCAGACTGCGACCACAGGATCGCCCAGTTGCCCATAAGTGTGAGTCTTTATCTATCTGAACTATAAATAAAATATACTTTACTATTTATTACAGTCTTGATAAATAAATAAATAAATAATTCACTGGATGATGCAAGGGCCAATGCCAGTGCTGATATTTTTCAATAAAAGTTGATAGAATGATAAAATATTGAGTCAATGAAACCCACCCTTGGATTTATAGAGTAAAAACATTAAATATGTCAGAGCTTTTGAAAAATGCAGTTTAGTTTTTTCCAACTTATTTGAGAATTGAAATTTAAAAAGCATGATTTATGCTTCTCTATTTTTGAAAATGTAACTGATTCTCAACACAGTCCCTTTAATAAGATATGTGAAATACCATACTTTACTTTTGTAAATAAGAAATAAACTGTGTGTGTGTGTGTGTGTGTGTGTGTGTTGTTTCATCCCAGCGCCCAGTGCTCCAGTGACGTGGCGCAGAGGGAAGCTTCTGGGCCAGGGTGCGTTTGGTCGAGTTTACCTGTGCTATGACGTGGATACTGGCAGAGAGCTGGCAGCCAAGCAAGTCCAGTTTGATCCTGACAGTCCTGAGACCAGCAAGGTGAAACATAGATAATCAAACCTTCTTGTTTTCACAGAGATGGCGAAACATTAGTTTCTGACGTTGCATTGGACATGTGGCCATTTTTTTTCTTCCTCTAGTTGCGCAGTAAGATTCTGTTCTATTCGTCAGGAAATGACTTAATGTCATGTCCTCCTCACTTCTACTATTTTTTTTTCAATAAAACATCCAGCTCAGTCCGTAAACTTCTGACAAATCTGTGCTCCAAACTATAAAAGTGGCAAAAACAACTTTATACATTAATCTGTACAGGCCATTGTTGGTATGCAGTTAGTGTGAGTGGCTGAGCATGGGATTAATGAGTCAACAACCTAAAAAACTCTTTGCTTTAGTTATTGGTCTGAAATCAAACCACAGCTTTTATTTTGTCCCCCGACGCACAAACAAAATAATCAAATCTGCTGGAAAGAAATTTAGAAACTCAAGACATGGAATGCATGGAAGAGGTTGTCTTTCCTCCCTCAATCCCCCCTCTTCCCCATTTTAATGTCTTTTCCTGTCTGCCACAGAGAAAACATGCACTGTCACTTCCTGTATCTGAGAGCGGCCCAGCGTAGTCGCGGTGGTGGATGGTGACGGGTCAGCATTGCCTTGACCTTTCATCACCCCTTCACACCCCTTCTCCTAACCCCGGCTTGTACAGATGTGAATCAGTTGTCTCTATTAAACCGGCTTCTGTGTTGGGACTTGGGGATTTCTTTGTGTCTCTGTGACTTCCCCCTCTCTCTCTCACTCCCTCCCTCTCTGTTGTGGCTTCATTCTCCGAAGTAAACACAGGAACTTCTTTTAGGGAATTGTGCAATTGGCTTTTATTTACCCTCTGCCTTAGTTTTCTCTTTTGCCAGACTTTGTCATCCCTATGTTACATTTATCTGGGATAAATGGTTTGACAGAGATGAGGGGATTATCTACATTAAGTCTATCCAAATGCTTTCTGTTTCCAAATGAAAAAGCACCATCCAAAAATAACTGTCAATACGTTCTTCTATAGTATATTTCTTTGTTGCTGTTGGAATCGTCAGTGTTTAATTTGCCTTCTTCTCCATGTTTCCGTGCAGGAGGTCAGTGCTTTGGAGTGTGAAATCCAGCTGCTGAAAAATCTGCACCATGATCGAATTGTTCAGTACTATGGCTGTTTAAGGGACCACAATGAGAAGACCCTCACAATTTTCATGGAGTACATGCCAGGGGTAAGTTCCAGCAGCTGTCATGTCACGTCTATTTTGGCCACAGTAGCTCAGCTGGCTTTTTTGGCCTTTTATAATATTGTCTTTTCTGATTTAATATAAATTTGAAAGACTAGTAAATTGCCCTGCCTGTTTTCAGGCGCCAAGGTTTAAAGTTGACTCATATATTCCCTGCGTCCTGCATACATTCACAGGCTGTTAGCTGCTGCATTGCTGTTAGAAAGCAATACAAAGTAACGCCTGTTCTTTCTTTCTACTAGGGTTCAGTCAAAGACCAGCTGAAAGCCTACGGGGCCCTGACAGAAAATGTGACCCGGAAGTATACACGACAGATACTGGAGGGCATGTCCTATCTGCACAGCAACATGATCGTACACAGAGACATCAAAGGTCGTCCTTTTTACTTTCAGACACCTGAGCATTATCCTGTTCAGACTCAGGAAGAGGGCTGGTGGGATAAAATATTTACACGTTTTCTGTCAACTGTGGCTCTCAGGTGCCAATATCCTGCGAGATTCAGCGGGAAACGTGAAGCTTGGCGATTTTGGTGCCAGTAAGAGGCTTCAAACCATCTGCATGTCTGGCACCGGCATCCGCTCTGTGACCGGCACCCCCTACTGGATGAGTCCGGAGGTGATCAGTGGAGAGGGCTACGGCAGAAAGGCTGATGTCTGGTAAGAGCAGGAGGTCTCCTGTGTAATTTCATCCAACTTGATCAAATAGTACAGCTGATGAAGAGTTTATGTTGATGTTCTGTGCATAAGGAGGATTAGAATATCTCTTTTAGACTTTTAGGTTCTCTTTCCATTTTATTGTCCTTCACACTTCGTCTCCACTCCATTTTGTTTACACAAATTAAAGATCATGTGTGACGTTGAGACAGGAGGCATGGTCACTTTACATGCAATGACACTTTACATTCACAAGTACAAGAAATTACAAAAACTCCTGCTTAGTTCTTCTAACCAACTGTTTTACATGTCATTTCTCAGTTAATAGAACATCTCCATTCAACTAGATTCACAAAGGATCTGAAGTTGAGACATATGAATGTATAAGAAGTTAAAATGGCAACATGTAATTCTAAAACTGCTCTTAAAATTAGTTGTTTTTTTGTTTTTTATTGTTTTTTTTTTTTTATAAAATATGGCACTTGCCATATGTAACCCTCTTGACTACCTCACAGCCCCGACACAGAGAGCAGACAACATTCCTTCATGCTATCTGATTGGGTGGTGTTTGCTGAAGGGCAGTCAGACAGGTCATTACAGATGTTGGTATGTTCCAGTTTCTCAGCCTGTGCTGGAGGGCAGTAAAGCGCACATAAGGGCTTGTTCCCTCCAAACAGGTGGAGGTAGCCCTCTGCAGACAGTGGGAGTAAAAGTTTCCACTGAAGGCATTCCTTCATACCTTAGTGTTGAGTAGTAGAGACAAAGTATGTGGACTTTGTTGCAGCTTGTCATGCGACACGGCTTCAAGTTCAACTAAAACAAAAAAAATCGTGTGCGTGTCTTTTGCAGGAGCCTTGGTTGTACAGTGGTAGAGATGCTGACGGAAAAGCCTCCGTGGGCTGAATACGAAGCCATGGCAGCAATATTCAAGATCGCCACCCAGCCCACCAACCCACTGCTGCCCTCGCACACCTCCGACCAGGCACGCGACTTTATCCGCTGCATCTTTGTGGAGGCCAAACACAGGCCAAGTGCTGAGGAACTGCTCAGGCATCCCTTCTCTCAGATTCTGTGCTGAGACCTGCTTGTTATCTGAACTTTAACTACAGTGTAGCACAGTATCCTCAGCAGTATCTGTAGCCTCTGTAAAACCCATCCATGGCAGAAACCTAGACATGGAAGTGAGCTAGATGTCCATGGAACTCTGCCACCATTCAGATGGTTCAAGGAATACTCGGGTCTTCTTCCAAAAAAAAAATCCAAAAAGAAGACAGTTTGACTACAGCAGCCAACACGAGGCCTTTCAAACCAATGTACTTTTACAGGTGTCTCCACAAGGGGGAAACAAAATACAGATTAAGTCAGACACACAAGGATGCGCTCCAGTCAGAGCATTATCGAGTCATGGCTCATGCATCAGTAGTTTCGTCATTAATTATCCACTCCTGTGTTTACATTCACTCGTTACACATTTCTGAGAAATACCAGAAATTCCCAAAGTGTTGGAACATTTGAACATTTAGCTGCACTCCATTTTAAAGCTACAACAGGCCTAAAAGCTCAGTGTGCACAGTGGAGGCCACTCGTGCACAACAGCATAAGCTTAACAGGATTGTTCTCTTTTAATCATCTTGTCCTTCGCTCTTTTTCTCAAACTAAGAAATATCCGCTCTTAAACTCTTTATTTAAGCTGTCTGCGATGCACTTTTTCAGTTTCAGCCCCTCTCAATTCATTTTGCAATCTTGCAGGTAGACTTCCATCATGAACCACACTTACTTGGATCAGTGTCTTTGAATTATCATGACAAGTGAACTGATCTAAGCATCTGTCATTCTTCTCATCCTTTGAAAAACCTAGGAGGTATTTGGGACACGAAGTGGAGTAAGAAATCAGATCGTTTTTACAGTTTTCTGTAAAAACACCTCAACTGTCATTGTAGGTCATGTTAACTTTATGCATTTAACAATAGAGAATCAGTGGATTCCTCTTCACCCTTATATGATCATGAAACCTAACATACAGCAGGAAGAGCAGATTTTCTTGTTCTACCCTTTGACCCTGTGTTTTACCTTTAGTGTCGCAGGTGTTCTCCTATGACAATGTGCCAAATGGGGACAGATAGAATATAATGCAACAGACTTGGTAACGGTCATACAAGAGAGAATCAGATGATCCTTTGTCTGTTCATGTGTGTCTGGCCCAAACATCCCTGACTGAAAGGCTTTATTAGCTCGAGGATCAATTTAAATCAGATGCACTTTTATGTAAAATGAATGTTGTGAGCTTTTGTTCAATTTTTTTTTTTTTTTTTTTTACTTCAAATGTGAAAAGTTTCACTTTTATTTATAACCCCATGTACATTCCAATTAGATTTTATAAGTAAATGTGTAAATATATTTTTTATATTCAGACTGTGTCAAATTGCATGATGCATTCAGGACTTAGTGTTGTTAAAAGTAAATAATTGAAAGCAGCTGGTTTTGCAGACATTACAGAATTGGGGTTTATAAATGAAAAATGGATGGAAAGCGAACTCTGGCTGCCTGGTTCTTGTTCCAGTGCACAATTATTTTTTTTTCCCCACACACCCTTAGCTATACATTTAGAAGACAGTATTACCTGACAGGTGACGGAAACTTTGCATCATGGGCCATAGTGCTCTGACACATCTACGAGGACTTGTGAATGAAACATTTTAAGGATGACTTTCCAAAAAAAAACCTCCTGGGAATATTTCTCTGTGATCTGGGTGTTGTTAAAACATAATTAATGGGGTGTGTGTGAGCCAAAGACGAGCAGGATCAGAGCCAGCGCTGGTTGTCAAGAGTTCGCTGTTCTGCCCAGACGACGATTTGGTTTATCCCAGGGTTCAGACGAGTCCAGTGTTAAATGATTTTCTGGGCAAAGGGCTTACTGCTGCCTTAATGTTAATACATTAGAAGAGTATTTCTATGGAGCTGCTACATGCTAAAGGCAGCTAAAATATGTTCAGTATTGTAAATGATGTAGTTCTAAGAAGGACCCTGGGATAAGCAAATGAACACAATCTAGTTGTTAGAAATCTATATATGTATGTAATGTGTACCATGACAAGACTTGCAGTGCAAAGTCTAATGTATCAAATTTATTTTACAGCAAGAAAAGAGTAGTATGTTATATATATTCTGTATATATGTCAACCCCCTCTTTCCAAATCAAATACATTTTTAAATATACTGTCAGATTGTGTGTATTTACATGCGTTGGAGGACAGTTGCGGCCTGTCCGGACTCAGTGAGTCTTGTAAATGAACGCTGGAGACTGAGCTCATTGTTGGCAATGAGAAGCCACTTGATTGATGCACTAGTTTTTCCCTTTCTCTCTCCACCTCATTTTGTTTCTCTCTGTCTATGCACTCTTTCAATCATGAGGAAGAACAGGAGGCAGACACAGGAAGAGGAGATTTCTACGACCGTGTCTGGCTCTGAGATGGGAAAACACACTACATCTAACAAAGGGCCTGCATTGAATTGGTGTGACAGATATGCCTTAGGAGTTGACAGGAAAGAATTACCTTTATGAATGGATTCTTTCTAGATTTGCTCCCTTGTTTTCACTGTAAACCTCTGATGGCATCAGATGAGAAGATGATTTCAGGGAATACAGTATTGCTTGTTGTATCTCATTGGTGCTTATGGATTTAGCCCAAGCCCATGCCTTCAGGTTTCTACAACTACATAGTACATAATTCATAAGTAATCAAGTCAGTTCACCATTTGTAACCAAACTGAAATATCTAACAAACCATTTGCATCAGAATAGCAGTGTCCATATGAGCAGTATCGTTTTTGGTACTGACTTTAGCAGTTAGCTCACATAGCTGCTCCTATAGCAGTAGCTTCTTAGCTAGGTCTATGACGCTTTAAAATTTCTGACATAGTACAAACTGTATTTTAAAGATTTTATGACCCGCAGTATGAGTAAAAACATTCATACTGATTTGAGCAACAGATTGGGTTTATTTCTTGGTGCCGTACTTCTTACGCGATATGTTTGTGAGGTATTCAGGTCTGTCTGTGTTTTATATTTAGCCCCGCAGCATTCCTGCTGACAGGCAGACTGCAGCTTCAGGCCTGAACCGGCTCTCCGTGGCCCTTTTTGTGACCATGCTGTGTTTGGACCTTGTGGTGCTGAGTCATATAGTGGCCTGTCTGTCCCAGTTAAGCCCCCCTCATTTTCCCTCACACCAGAATCCCATGAGGCCTCACGCCTTTTGTGGTACACCAGAATTCAGGTATGCTGTTTACACCCGTCGAGTCCCCAAGAAGCACTCAGATCCTTTACGCTTAAAATCACTGGGCTGCATATAAACTGGGGTTTTCCCCTTTTCTTTCCAATCAGACCTGAAAATTAGACAAAGCTGTGCTGGGAATGCATGAATCATTGAACTTAATGAACCAATAAGGGGTGAACTTCCCCACCTGAAAAGATCCAGTGATGCAGACAGATGTCAGCCCACTTGTCAGTGTTAAATAAAAACTACTATAAGTGGTCTGTTGACATCAAAAGTCAGAAGGACAAAGTGCTGTGTTACCCTCTAATACATTCATTATAATATTAGATTACTGAAGCATTTGGAAATTAGATGGTCAATTTATAGTTGGTCCTGACAAATGAGATTCAATTAATGTCCCCCAATACAGCCAAAAGCACTGCACATCAGATATACTACGTTGGGGTGCGTAGGGCCGGTTAAAGAATGATTCAATTGTAACAAGGAGGGCCATTAATAAAAACACAACTACACTATTTTCATCAGACTGGAAATAAGACCAATTTTAGGCTTGAGTGAAACTAGAATGACTCAAAATAACATTCTCAGTCTTGACACAGTGTGTCTTAATTAGTTCATAACTTAAAGGACCTTCATTTATTCTAGTTGGCCTTTGCTCATTGGATGAACTGTGGTGGAAATTACAAGAGGTTCTTCTCAGAAGAGGGGTTTAATGTTTTTGTTTTTGTTTTGCCAGTGGAGTCAGACTGATTAAATGAATTATTGCATTCTGTCGCCCAGCTCCACACTCCCATCTGACATTCAAAGCCGACACTGACAAGTTTCAAAGCCAGACTCAAATCACATCTTACTCCATTTAACCTACTTTCTCTCTTATCTCATTTCGAAATATTTTTAAATCTGTTTTGATTAGAATTTATTATATGTTTTATTCTTATGTTTTATGTTATCAAGGCGCCCGCAAATAAAACTTTATTGTCATAGTGATGCTAATGAGAACCGACAAGTTTCCAAAATCATCATCTGATGTACAAATGACAGAGGGAATTATTTCACGGTTTGTGAGAGTGACTTTTTCTCTTCATTGTTTGTCATTACTTGTTTTGTTTAGATGAAGCTCCACTGCATCATTAGGGACATTTTTGCAGATTCTTCCTCTTCATCTGGTATCACTTTGGCTGTGTTAGTGTATATGGAACATTTTTTTAAACAAAGTATCTCTTTATACAAAATTTGAAATTCCAAAAAAAAAAGTCTAATAGGTAAACAGATCACTGAAGATAATTACTACCCTCTTGAGTCATTAAGGAGAAATGTGTCTATTTCCAAAAAGATGCTATAAAAACTTAACTGATTAATATTTGTTTTTCTGCATAAATCTCTTAAACTACGTCAGCAAACTACCAAAAATCCAATTTTAATCCTTTAAATGTAAGTTTGATTATTCAAAATCACTGTTGTTATGGAAAAAACAACCCGTTTCCTTTAAGCACTTTGAATGGCATTCATTTGTTTTGAAAGGCACCATATAAATAAAATTTAAATGATGATTGACTGATAAACTCATGTTGGGAAGAAGGTTTTTGTTTGTTTTTCAAATCAGTCTTAGGTATCATATTACATATAAGCATCAGATTGAAAATGTACTATTCTCTGGAGTCATTAGTGGACAAAAATGTCTCACTGACTGACATCATAACCACATTTGTTAATCTTGAGAAGCCTGAGAAAAATAGCCAAATTTTTAGTGGTCAAATAGTTTTCAGTAGACAAATAATCAAAACTTAGTATTGCAGAATGACTGATTATACTGTGACATGACTCTGAGATTAAGCAATCAAACTGGCATTGAAAGGGTTAAAATCCTCAAAATGATAACATATATCAGCAAGGTTGAGTTTAGCATAGACTTAATCAAAATTATAGCTGGGCGCCAGACGAGGACGTAAGTCATATTTTATAACTTGTCAAAATGCAGCAATCAAAAGAAACACAACCAGTTTAAATTCATTTTCATAAATTAAATTATCTGTATTTAAACACCTTATAATTAACATATATAAAGTTACTCAGCTTTCATCATTACAGTCACTTCCCATTAAGTCCAGTCTCCAGTTCAGTCCAGTCCAGAGTCTGTCCCAGTCTTTAGTTTCAAGTCCAGAGTCCAGTGTCCAGTCCAGGAATTTATCTGTGCCGGAATTGTAGAGAAAGTCCACATTTTCATCCAGCTTCATTTGAGCAACTCCAGAAATTTCTTTCACTAGTTGCTTTCTCCTAATATAGTTTGGTATACCGAGCGGATTTTGGTTACAATTCTTTTTTTTCTTTCTTTCTTTTTTTAACATTAAAATTAGTAATTGGTTACATTTTGAACATATTTTTTCCCCAAAAATTAGACTTACTCTTTGTTATCTTTTCTTCTTTCACTCTCTCTGTTCTGCCCCATGCCTGCCCCATTAGTTCAGTTTTTTTCCATCACCTCAGGTGTGTATAATTTATCTCCTCCTTCGCCCCCTCCCTTTCCTGTCTAGGTGAAAAAGGATTAGTCTGTAGTACTGTCTACGTTACAAGTTCATGTAGGGATTCTGGGCGTGAAATGCCAGAGCGGTCACATACCAGAGCACACAGCCATGTTACCTTGGCCTAAGATCAGTCCAGCAACATTAAAATTCTGCCCTGCACCCCTTCTCCTTGTAAGTCCTGCAGATGAGATCGCCTGAACGCATGAATCAGCTGTTTGACTTGGCCATTCAGTGACTCCGGCAGCCAGGAGGGAGGAGAGGCAGAGGTCTGCGCCACCACTTTGTGGATGTTTAATCATCAGGGACGTTTTACCTCAGTGACCAGATCTGAGGCAACGGCAGTGATGGACTAAAAATCCAGAAAGCCGAAACAATTAGTGTCACCTTAATGATGCGGCCGTGCCATTACTCCTTAGAGATGGAGCCTTTTAAATCAACAAATCTCTGCCAGACTTACAGTGCGCCTTCCCGCTTAACCTCTATTGACTGAGACCAATTGGAATTCAAGACACTGTGTTGTTGTTTTTCTTCTTTGATAGCAACAACACTCAGAGGCCAGATAGTAGAGTCACAGGAGCTTTATTCACTGTCTCCCAGTACCACTGGCTTCCACTCCCTGTGATTTTACGACCCAATAACAAAGATGTCCTTTGTGCACCACTGTTGTTGTAGTTTGACTACCTGCAGCAACCCAGCAGTTAAATGACCGTTTTCTTGTAAACTCCAGATAAAATAGTACGTAATAAGTACATTTGTCATATGTGTTGATCAGTTTAGATGTATTTGTGGACTTTTTCCAAAGGCTCTTTAAACGTACTGGCTTTTTTTTTTGTACAACCACAGCAACTATTAATATGATTTACTTGTTCTCAAAGTTACTGTGGGTTATTGGATACAACAGCTGCCTGGAAAGAAAGGCAAAAAGTGGAGTAAATAGAGCCACTGGAAAAATGTCATCTTGAACAGATTAGTGAAAAAAAAGTGTTTTTCAAGGGTGAAGTAAAAAAAAGAGTGCATAATGAATGTTTATAATCCATTTTAATGATGGCATAGATTGATGTTTTCAGCAATATTTTTTGCACGTCTATCAATCTTTCACTGCTTCTGTCAAATGTGTTCTTTGACAAAATAATGGTTTTGTGGAGGGACTGTAATGCCCCAGTTCTTCTCGTCTCTGTAGTTAGACCTTTTGCAAAAGTAAATACTCCGTTGGATGCAAAGTTGTCCCTACGAATCATAGCCTCTTTAGAAAGATCAGGTGAAGTGCTCTGGTTGTAACCAGCCTCGCCGTTGTCAAGGCAATGGATGAAAATGGTTTTGTAATGCAGCCTCTGCTAGTCCTCCTGGAGTTCATATTAAGTCTGCACTCTCCCTCCCTGCATCCCCCCGCAACCACCCCTCTCTTCTCAGCCATCCATCTGTCTTTGGAACCAGAAAGACATGTAATAACCCAAGCTTGGAGAACACCCCGGAGCCTTACAGTCTCACTGGGAGCCTTGACTACTTTATTTCTCAGCTTATAATAAAAGTGGGCATGTGTCAGATGAATGTAGATGTTCATGTTAGAAAATATACCTTTCAAGACTCCTCTTACCAACAGCTTGAGTCAGATAATATATTAGCTTTACAGCTTAAGACGTGTTTTCTCCAAGCAAATGAGCCTGTACGTCAGCACCTGGGCTTGAGCCCAGATGGAGAATCCTACAGGATTATGGGATATTTGCATATTTAGTCAGCATGCATTTAACAAGCCACTCTCTGCATGTAAAACATTTGCCTCATCTTTCAATCTGCAGCTGTTTTTTTCCCCTTTCTTTTTCTTTTTTGGTTGGAGAGCCCCATGTTTGATCAAACTTCGTCTGTTTTTGTGGGAGTGCATGTGTGGCCAGGTTGAATTGGTGGCCAGGCCCTGTCACACAAATTCCTTTTCATTCAGCTGGAACAGAAAGAAAGAGAGAAAGACAAAAAAACGGGGTGAAAGTAAGAGTGAGAGAGAGAGTGAGTCAGAGTGAGGGAGAAGGGGGGTGAGGGAGGGGGAGGGGGAGAAAGCCAAGAGACATTTGTAGTTGAGTGGACGAACACAGACAATCCCTGGCGCACAGTTTTTTGAGTGTCATGTAAACCACCCCTTCGGTCTCCCTTTTTGTCCCATTCACTGCCTGCCACCCTCCCTTCTCTCTGCCCCACCCTGTGGCCTCTCTACTCTGGACTTGGGGGGCTTGCCTGCCTCTATAAAAGCCGTGTTTGTGCCCTGAGCAAGCTTCATTCCCCATCATGGAGAGTCAGAGGGCCCAGTCCTCGTACAGGAAGCGCTTTGGGCCTCAGGGCTCGAGCAGCACAGGAGTCAGAATCAGTAGCCTTTCCTCAGGCCGTCTGTCCTGGCATGGCACCCCTCGCAACCTGACCCACTCCAGCCCCATATCCCGGATCTCCTTGGGCTCAACCAACACGGCCCTGCTGCTGGGGAGCCCCGGGGACCGGCTGGACTTCTCAGCTGACTCCCTGATGAAGGCCCAGTACAAGGAGACGCGCACCAATGAGAAAATGGAGATGATGGGCCTGAATGACCGCTTTGCCAGCTACATAGAGAAGGTGCGTCTGCTGGAGCAGCAGAACAAGGTGCTGGTGGCGGAGCTGAACCAGCTGAAGGGGAAGGAACCCAGCCACCTGGGTGACATCTACCAGGAGGAGCTAAGAGAGTTACGAAGGCAGGTGGATGGTCTCACTGCTGGCAAGGCTCGGCTGGAGATTGAGAAGGACAACCTGGCAGCTGACGTGACCACACTGAAGCAGAGGTATGAGAAAGCAGGGTGGGACGCCTGTGGGTGGCAGATCATGTTGTGTGAGGCCCGACAGAACGTGGTGTAGCACCTTTATTTCTCATCTGCCCATAGTCTTTAGACTTTTTGAACTTGCTTGTTCTTCTGATTAAAAATATTTATATTACAGTTGGCACCAAGGTTTCAGTTCCACCTATTGGACATGAGTCAACTCTAAATCAGACTAAAAAGTCTAAACTAAAGAATCTTTCACCTATAAAACAAAATGGCTTTAACTATTAAAGGAAATAACAATAACAAAAAAAGAATTTTAGACCTTTTTTATACATATTGTTTTTTTGTTTGTTTGTTTTGTTTTGTTTTGTTTTTTGGCACATTGTTCATTAAGTCAAAGCAGGACCAGTAATGCATCCTGTAAGATCTACTCACTACACCAGGAAAAACAAATTCAGCTAGCTAGGCTGTATGTATAGTAGAGCAAAATAAGACAAACTTTGAAACTTTTTTTTATTATTTACCGATGCATTTATATGCAGATTTATCTTTGTTTCTGATCGTTGGAATGCAGGCCGCGGTGCTCCGCTCGAGCTTTACCCCTGGATCCCTCCTTACAAACTTGATCCTGACTGAACCCCTCGTTGCATTGTGTGAGTGTGGAGGAATGAGGCAAACACAATGGCAGCCCTCCACAAAGAGAGCAGGCAGCCTGGCAGATGTTCTCTTGTGCCCCGTTACTCCAAAGCACAGTTTCACCACCATCGCATATTCATCTTTATTTCACTTGAGGTGGACACACGACATGAATCTATAATTTAATTTAGTCTTGAGAGTGAGTGATTGAAAGTCTCTGGGGGTGGAAAGGTCTACTTCTGACTCTCTGATTACCACACAGCTGCTTGCCCTCTGAAAGAAGGCATAGTGAATAGTGATGACCGTGGCCGAGAGTGTCAGAGGTCACTTTTGTAATTCATGCTGCTGTCCTTAAAGCACGCTATTCAGCAAACTGCGTGAATCTGTACAGATGTTACCCCGGATCTTATGCTTCCACGTCTGTGCGTGTGTGTGGCAGATGGATCGTAGGGGTGGTGTCAGTGCATGAGTCTGTGCTTACATGGATGCTTCGATGTGTGTATGTGTGAACTCCATCCCGTGGGAAAGCCCCATGGCTGTTAGATTGGAGTGAATGTGTAATGATGCGTAAGCTGCCCTTTCAGCTGAGCCCCACTCATCCTTTGCAGCAGGAGGGCTCAGTCCAGAGTGAAGATTTTACTGAAACGCTTGGAATATGTTTCCAGTGTTGGGGGATTTTTGTCTGTTAAATTCTTGACAAAGGAGATGTTCATTTGTGTTACTGCTGTTTTTTTTTGTTGTTTTTTTTAAGTAAAACATAGCAAATGTGGGATATTACGCTGCTGCTTCAACATAGCAAATCTTCTTTGCTGACTTGTATTTGAATGTGACATCAGTCCCAGAAAAAAGTATTTGTCTTGAATAATTGTGGAGAAATAAGATGTGTAGTGCATATTTTCTGACCGGTTGTGATCAGCCGAGAGGAACTTTGATTTCAATGCTTTTGTCCTTTTTGTAGATTGCAAGATGAGATTGGTCTTCGACAGGATGCAGAGAACAATTTGAATGTCTTCAGACAGGTTATTTTATTTCCTGAAGCAATAACTCATACAATCGAGACATTCGTTATGTCTGATTGGCTGGTCTCTAATCTGCGTGTGCCTCATTCTTGACGTAGGATGTGGATGAAGCGTCTTTAAATCGCGTCCAGTTAGAGAGGAAGATTGAAGCCCTCCAGGATGAGATAAACTTCCTGAAGAAAATTCATGAGGAGGTGAGAATGAAAATTGAAGGGGAGAAAGTGAACGAATAGTAAGGCAACTTAAAGGAATCGTTTCTTTAAAATAATTGCTCAGGCCGAACGTCTGTGCAACTCATTCTTTTTAAACTCCTTTCCTTGCAGGAGCTACGTGAGTTACAGGACCAGATCATGGCCCATCAGGTCCATGTTGACCTAGATGTGTCTAAACCAGACCTGACTGCTGCTCTAAGAGACATCAGGGTCCAATATGAATCCATGGCCACTTCCAACATGCAGGAGACAGAGGAGTGGTACCGATCCAAGGTCAGAAGAATCAGATATGTATTTTATGAAGCACATAAGGCTGAGAACATAACACAGCCAAGTGATATTTGACGGACATTTCATGGTACTTTGAAAGAGAGTTTATGTACGAGTAATTTGGAAAAATGTGTGACCCAATAAATGTCTTCATTAACATTTATACGTCAGACATATAAACAGGTTGTTGGACTGTTTGTTCTTGTGCACAGTTTGCTGACCTGACGGACGCAGCCGGTCGAAACGCCGAAGCCTTGCGCCAGGCCAAGCAGGAGGCCAACGAATATCGCCGCCAGATCCAAGTGGTGACCTGTGACCTGGAGGCTCTCCGTGGCACAGTAAGCTCATTAAGAGAAAAACACGATGTGAAAAATGTTGAACTAGTTATCACTCGACTAAAACTGGAACTCGGCAGCTGAAGCGCTGACTTTCAGCTTTGGTTTTCCCCCACTGTGTAATACTCATCTGCCTGTTTAGTAGACAGACATGCGTATGCTTGGCTAATATTAGTCCAATTTCATGATAATGAGCGCCATTGTTTGCAGGAGATAGGGCAAAATCACATTATTTACTAAGGAAACCATCATGCCCGCATGCTGGGATCATTATTCTGCACTGTCACTTTCAGAACAAGAGCCAAATGCAACAGACAAACAAAGCTAGTGGGGAAAAGAGTGGAAGTAATTTATGTACAACAGAAAAAACAGTAGATTGAAAACAGCAAATGTAATAGTAACAGGTAGTAAGCTTCTGTTAACGCAGCATAATTTAAAATCTAATGAGTGGTATTTTAAATTACATCGTTTTATCTATGTCAGATGCTAGTGGTCATTACTGGACGCTCAGCAGCAAACTTAATTAAGCGGTCTTGACTCTCTTCTTTGAGAACGAGTCCATGGAACGTCAGCTCCGGGAGATGGAGGAACGCTGTGCAATGGAGACAGCTGGTTACCAGGATACAGTGAGCCACCTGGAGGAGGATATCCAGGCTCTGAAGGAGGAGATGGCGAGGCACCTGCAGGAGTACCAAGACCTCCTCAATGTCAAACTGGCCCTGGATATTGAGATTGCCACTTACAGAAAACTACTGGAGGGGGAGGAGAGCAGGTGAGCCAGAGCTTGGAAAAAATGTTTGTCTCCATCAGAAGATATTAAGAGTATATGACGTTGATTATTTCTCTCTTTATGTCCAGGATCACCATTCCAGTCCAGAGCTTTTCCAACCTGCAGTTTAGAGGTCAGCGACCCCCAAAAGGCATATGCCTTTTTAGAAATGATTTGGTTTTAAAATGGTTTGGTAGTAGATGAGGACTGAAAATGTGTGTAAAACAAGACATTTAGTGATTTGATTTTAAGATAGATGTTTTGGGACGCAAAATGCAACCCCAATGGATTCTAGGTAGGAGATCAGAACGTCACTAAAATTAATCATCTTCTCTAGCTGTCTTGTAAATATAGTCTAATTGTACTTGAAAAAAAAAATAAATAAAAAATTGAACCAAGGATAAAAATGTAAAAAAAAAAATGCTTTTTAAAAAATCTCTCCTCTCTTCCTATGTCTGTGTCTTAGAAACTAATTTGGATACTAAAACCCCAGAGGCCCACGTGAAGAGAAGCATCCTGGTTCGAACTGTGGAGACCAGAGATGGGGAGGTGTGTGTTTTAACTCAATCACCACTTAAATTCATTAACACAGAGGCAGGATCATCTGCACGTTGCACCAATCACCCATTCCCTCTGGAGGGCAATGTTGAACCCTTCTGCAGGTTTTCACACACAATCACTGTGGCCCAGCACACCTGATGCCTTGCGAAAGTAACACAAAAACCCCACCAGGGATGTGTTCTTTTTTCTATTTTTAACCACGATCTCTTTTCCTTTCAGATCATTAAGGAATCAACCACTGAACACAAAGACCTTCCTTGAAGTTTTAAGATCAGTGTTCTCTCTTCTCGTCCTCCGTCACAATGTGGGGTTCCTGAATGAACATACTTTTTGTTTCCAAACCCAACAGCTTCATCGTATAACCAGAGTCATTAAATAATTTAATTTTTTATCTCACTTCACCATCACCTGGTAGCTAATCTGTTTACTGTCTTACAGTCGTGGCATAACCATCAAATACACAGATGTAGCTTTTTGTACAGCTGTGACTAACAGACTGAACTACTAGAAATGAACGATAACCTTCATGTATTCTAACCTGGGCTGTCGGACCAGATTTGTAGCTTTGATTCAGATTAGCTGCCCTAGAAGAGGCCTTGATATGTAGTGATTGAGTTCAGCTAATACGTAGCGTGGTGGAGGCTGACGTGTGGTCATGTCTTGTGTATGTGAAAAATGGCGGGAGGGAGCGGCGGTTTGCAGATTTTCGCAGAACAGAACAGGGTTTATGTAAGGACAGAGGCATGTGTATGTTACAGCAGCATTTGGCAGAAAGACAGGTGAACCTGTGCTGGTTTTAATCCTTTGTCGGGTGCTATTTTATATATATTTTGTCCTTTGTAGTAGCAGCTGACCGCCTGTGTGTTGCTTCTTGAGTTGAAAGGCCTGCGCACAGGCACAGGTGTTTTCAGTGAGCCTCATCTCTTGTTGATTAGACCTGTTCCCAGGCTGCTCTGGGAGTTTGCTAACACCAGTAACCTTTATCTACTGTGTATTAATGATTTCTACTCCTTAAAGAGTGTACATGAGTACCGGGGGACAAACACAAATTATAGGCATCCAAAAATGTCGAAAGTCTCTGGAACAAAAATTCAGCACAGTTTCTGAATCCAAATTCTAGGAAACTGAAATATCTGATTTGCTTTTATTTGATTGTTTCCAAATATTGGCATTAATGTCTTTTTCTGGACGAGTGTCAATCTTTGCGATTGACTAGTTTTGTTTCCATGTACTACCCGTAAGAAGTTGTCCCATGAACAGAGTTGGAGACCTCTGTGTCCTGAAATCAGTCAAAATATGTAAGAGCAAATGTGTAGGGCCTTCCTGTTTCTTACATTATTTTACCTCTACCATTCTTCATCTTCTGTCCATGTCTCTTGAAAGCAACCAGTTGGAGACGTCACAATTTTTGACAGTGATATAGTGATATAAAAATATATATTGTGAATGGGAGCTGCCGAGATCTCTTCCCTCCAGCCGCCTGACCACCTTTCCAGTTTGGCCTGAGAGCAGAGAGAGACAAAAGACAGAAAAGAGCGCTGCCGTGGTAACCTCCAGCAAATCCAGCGACACAACACTGCACTGCTGTTTTTGTTTAGAAGGGGAGGAAGTTGGTGAAAAGGTGAAAAGGACCGGGGAGAAGGACACACACACAGCAGCTGAAACATCGTAATCCAAGCCGCGACTTTTGTTGGAGCCCCCTGTGAGTGAAGCAGTGCTGACAGGCCTTGTCACTAATGAGAGCAGTGCTGTACCGAAGCTGGCTGTGTCCGTGCTCGTCATTAGAGACACAAAGTGATTCGTACCCCCCACCTTCTATCCTCCACAATTTCCACTACCCTTCACTCAACCCCTTATCCTGTTTAACACACAGCACTCTTTAGCATTCACGCCGTTTCTTTCTTTTTTCTTTTTTTGAATGTTTCCTCTAGATAGATGTGAATATAACATTAGTTTTGACCTACGATGTCATGTTAACAATAAAATATTTTGTTTGCTGGAGAAGATGCCTCTTGCTTTTTGTACAAACTTCGCTAACTTGCTTTCCATTAATATCTCATAAGAGTTAATGTGTTCATTGTTCTGTTGATTTAAATTCTGGCACACATCAACTCTGATACATGCTGACAATTAACGTGAGACTATTAGAGGGCTGACAGCAGCCGGCAGACACTTTTCATCGCAGCTGATAGTTTCTGCCCTTCAGGCACACTATTCTCATTATCAGTTACTGTATATGCAGGCAGAAGAATCATGTGTGACCAAAAATAGTGTTGCTTGAGATGCAGATAGATGCCCCCACTGAACAGGCAAACCTCAAGACCTCACATCTGCTAAAAGTGGGTTTCCTATAATGTCACCACTGTCCTCCTATTCTTTGAACTTTAATTAGGTGTCATGAAATGACGCACCGCTCTGCTTATGAACACTGTCCTGTGTTTAAAACGCAATGGAAAAATGGAAAGAAAAAAAAAATATGTGGAAGATACAAAACTGGTTTGTCTAAGTCAGAATAACTTCCTATGCAGCGGATGTTGTCCAGAATGTTTCGTCTGCGAGGGTTCACACGATGTTCTTTTGCTGTCAGATGTAGTGTGAGGAATGTGTCTATTTGGTGGCCTGAGGTATAATCTCAAGTGAAATGATACACAGATTTGTACAGCTGTTTTAAAGGACAGTGGATACTAGCTAAGTGCATTTACTCAAATAGTGGTGTCTTTATTATCTATTATCTTTATTATTTATGCTACTTTATATCACTACATTTCCAAGGATATATTCCACATTCTACTCGGCTATATTTATACGACGGCCGTATGAAATGTTAAGGTGAATATTATATACAGTAGATAATACAACATTCTTTTAAATACAACATGTAAAAAATAATTTGCAACCATTCTGGATTCTGACAATGTACAAGTAGTGTGTAGTCTGCTAACAATGGCTGTCCATTAGTGTCACTAAATAATGTGTTATGTGCCCGTATATAAAGGTGAAACTTGATCCACCACCAGAAGTTGAGTCCAACGTGCTTCTTACAAACTGATGATTTAGTTTTAATACTTTAATGATGAGAAAATTGGTGCTAATGCCACAACACTTTAATATTTTTTCAGCAAGTACTTTTCCTTCAGCAAGACTTTTTTCATAAAGGTAGTATAACATTGTTGTATATTGTATAAAATACACTCTGAACGCTTCTTCCACAACTACAGACATGTGTTTAAGGGTCGAATTCAAAAAGGCTGAGGTCACCATGCAGCATAAAGCGCACAATATGTTTTATTTGTTTCATTTACAATTTTTAGTTTGTATTGTATTCTATATCAGCTACTTTTAGAAAGAAACGAGATCACGATCAGAAATCTTCTCCGTACTGTTCAAAACGATTTGCCAAACTAAACACCAAATACTGTAGGTACGAGCCTCCAGTTGGATGGCACTATGATCTGGGAGTTGCTGCGGTTGCTCAACATTATGTGACCAAAGAATAAGGTCAGAATGAGGCCAGGCAGCGTATGTATAGAAGTATGACTGGGTAACAGAGTGTGTGAGGTACAGTATGTGTCTGCTCTTATCAGAGGAATGGAGGGTCTCAGGTCTGCAGTGAAGGCGACCATGAACTGAAGGAATTCCAGGCAGATAAAGCTCTCAGGCTCAGGCTCTTTCCCGTCTAACTCTGTTCAGTAAGGTCGGGAAGGGGCAAAAGGTGGAAGAGATGTGCTTTTTTGGCTTATCTTTCCATAGCAGGTGTGAGGTGACACCCATCATGTACAGAAAACAAGAATGCACACAGTCACTCAGACTTGCGGGAAACTGTCGACGTGAGGTAATTCCTTCCTTCCATGTCTAAGCCATATTCTTGAATACATAGCAGCGGGATTTTGATTGTTGCTAAGTTAAAATCCCCAATTCATAATTAAATTGATTTAATTAATTTAAAGCAGCTGAACTTGAATAATGTTAGTTGCCAGCTTTTGAAAGATAGTTGTGGGAGGCTTACAAGGTGCTGCATTATTTATTTTGAAAAATTATCTTATAAATTACTTATAAACACACCAGGAAAAGAGCCGAATCATAATCTCATTTGTGAAGGTAATGAAAGTGAAAGCATTTATTTATTTATTTTTCTGGAGGTAATGAGCGGGATGCTGCAGCAGGTCCTACAAACTCACACGTACACATCATCCACAGTTGCAGCGAGCGTTCTTTGTCTTTCGCTTCCCTCTTTAGAGCACATTCCTGGCTTACTTGGCTCTCACACCAAAGGGTCATGGGCAGGCATGTGTGCTCCTTGGTTAATTTTAGCCCTCATTTCATCAAGACCATTGAGACAATACACAGAGCAACCACCTCAGCACGTCTAGCTGACAGCGAAGCCAAGTTCCCTCTGATCTCCAAACACCCTTTACCGTCTAAGCCAGCGTATCACCGAACACATGCTTGTAACAGCTACTTTTCTTTGGACAAAGTGAAAAGATGGCCTCTTAGATGCATAGGTCAACGCCTGCTAGCTCAGACTGGTCGTGAGTGTTCTCCGGATGTGATTTTGTTTTGACGTTCTGGTGCTAAGATCATTTTTAGACGTTTTTTAGAAGGATCTAATGAAGACATTGTCTTTGAGAGTCAGGCTGAAAAAGATTCAGTGTTGCCAGTGTTGGTGGAAAGAATTTAGAAAGATGGACAATAAAAAAAAAAGTTGTAAGAGAGTTGTAAACCTTACTCATCCTAGTTGGTCAAGGAAACTCTTGTGACAACTACTAAGTGTGTGCAGTGTGTGTGTGTGTGTGTGTGTGTGTGTGTGTGTGTGTCAAAACAGCACTTGGAGGCTCCCCAGGTCACATTCAATTAGGAATGCAATACAAATAGAAATGTTTTTTTTTTTGAGTTTCCTATTTGAGATTCATGATCTGAGATTGAAGTTACAAAACTGTAGTCCAGGTAAAAACTCAAGTTTGATGCTAACTTAATTTAGGCAAGTCTTAATTATCACAAACAGCTATTGTTTTGAGACTGTAAAGGCCATGGTGTCTTTTGCCCTCTTCATACTTTATAACCGTGTTTTGTTTTTGTTGTTATGGCTCCCTTTCTGCCTATCCAGCTCATCATATGCTCTGATTCATAATGCTGGTCTAATGCTGCATTTGATCCCTTTTAAACTTCAGTATTCAAGGAAATAACAAGTGGAACTGTTTTATCAAACATATCTATTTTCTGCAAGATTTAAAAGAGAGAGAGAGAGAGATAAGGGCGTCACAGATACACACAAAACGTCAACACAATGCACACAAACGCGTTGAAGCTTATCGTGACTATAGATTAATAGAATAGTCCAGAAGTGTGATGGCAGCCACAGAGAGAGAGGATGCTTCTATTTTGAGCTCAGAGACTTGTGATGTGGAGTGAGGCAGTGTAGACTGATGGGGGGTCTGCACTCTGTCACTGTCAGGCCACCGTCAAGCTCTTCACCATGCAATAAACGCGCGTCTGGAAGCCAGCTTCAAAATAAAACTTATGCAGACGCAAAGACCTGTCTCACACTACAACTCCCGCCCCTTGCTACCGAGGGCTATTATTACCTCTTTCCCGGTTTGCGTTAAAGGCTATGTCTTCTAAACTGCTGATATTTTTTGGAATATAAGGGGAACACATGTGTGAATCATAAAAATCAATAAAAAATAATATAGGCCTAATAACAATCCAATGAGCGTCGAGGCGACAGATTAACTCATAATCTTTGGAGCAATCTCATAAAAAATTATATTTTAATCTTTTTGTTGTTGTTGTTCTTTTAGATGTGTAGAAAAGTGGTTATTGTGAAAGACAACTAATGCTTCCGTTTTTGTCTTGCTGCCTCGACGCTGCCGAGCTTTGCTCTCGTGGAGCCGGGGGGCGGTGGAAGGGGGGGTGGATCCAGAGAATCTGGCAGATAGGAGCTTCTTCTCCGCCGTCCATCGCGCAGTGTCCAAACACGAGGGAGAAAGGTGCGATTATAAAACAAACTGTTGAATCCGCGCTGCCGTTTTTCTTCACAACTTCTGCTCCAACAGGTCTCCTTAACTGAGAGGGACACTCCTGCTGATTGTTTAATTATGTAGTATGTGGCCTTTTTTCAAGTACCTCAGTCTACTTTTTACTCCACATTACCGGCGTACAACATCCTGCATCAGCCATCGCCCAGGCAACCAGTCATCCTCTCCATCATTTCCCAGCGCTTCCTCCTTCACCAGCAGCGACAACCTCAGCCCCAGCCCCCTTTTTTTTTCAAAAACCTTTTTAATCTTGTCCTCCAAGTGGAATCGGACTATTTTCGTATCTGCTGCCACTTCGGACATGTTTGCTGTTTCGTCCACTGTGAGCGTGCGTTCGTGTTAATTTAGAAAGGTTCATGTGTCGGAGAACTGTTTCCTCTCACTTCCAAAATGCCAGTGAGACGCGGTCACGTTGCGCTCCAGAACACCTACTTGGACACTATCATCAGAAAATTCGACGAGCAAAGTAAGTCCCCATGAAATTACTTACGTGAGCGTGTGGTGCTGTGAAATAGATTTTTACAATATTTTTTTACACAACTCCCAAAAGTCCCTCAATAAAATAAAATAAATAAACAATGTTACATTTTACAAAGCGCAGATTTATCCTCCACTTGTTCCAAATTAGGTTTCTCTTTTATTATGAGGGAATCACTTCCTATCTCAAAGTTCCATCATTAGGAGGAGTGCAAAAATAAAATACGGTTAATGTATGTTAAACTTTGCTAGTTTGGTTGCGCTCATACCCCCTCTGTTTTTCTAATTCGTTTAGTGACTACTGTTGTAAGGACATAGTGGCAGAGTTTATTTTGTTTGCAGGGGGTACATTAAAACACCTTATCTTGTTGGTGTCAGTGCTGCTGACAGACCCCTGCTGCTGCTTTTATGTTGGAGGGTTATTGCACCTGCATGTGCGTTTGTTTTTGAGTGCTCACCTTGCATTATGTTCCATTAGCTCACATGTTCCACTGGCTGCAACGAAAGACCCTCTCTCACACATTTGGGAAGAAAAAAAGCCTAATTTCTCCGGCATCCGCTAAGGCTTCTGATAAAACACAGATGTTGATGTCTACCGGTGATTTATTTTTATTCACCTTTAGGCTTACCTAAAGCACTTAGTATATCAGTCATTGAAGTATACATTTATCCCCTGCCTACTTCCTCCTCACCGTATCAGTCAAAGTGCGTTGACTGCGTAAGACTGAAAATAGAATCCTGATTAGATAGTGAGCAAAATGGGAAAAAATAGTTGATTGCTGACATCTCTCACTCTGCTTTAGTCTGATTAGATCCAGTGCCAGTAATGCTTGAAGCTAATTCAAGAAAGCTGTATTTTGTAACGCCTTAATTGGATTCCTAAATGTGTGTGTGTCACGCGCGCGGCCACATGCACGACCAGGTGAGTGCACGTGCCACGGCGGTGCTGCTTGGCAACGGTGTGACGAGCTGTGTTTCCTCCTTGAGCCCCAGATAATGATGTGTTCTTTCCGCTATAGAGGAGCTCACCCGTTTACTTTGAAGAGAGGGGCTCTGGTCCGTGTGGGCAGCTGACTGGTTAACCCAGCTCCACCACAGGGCAATAAAAGGGCCACTCTGAGGCTACAGAGCTTATGTATGTACTTTTCATTCAGATCATTGAACTCCTCCATTAGCAGCCTTCAAACAAGACCGCCCTAATTCACTTTCATACTTTGGCCATTGTTGCCGGAACCATGTACATCGATAACAGGAACTGGATGGTATGCAAGCTCTTACTAGAAAGGATTTTTTCTGATAGTAACAACCGGTATAACAACTTAGATGCTCACCACCAACGTTTGAAGGTTCAAACCAGGAAAAAGCCGTCACTGTGTTGTGCCTGACACTACTCAGACACAGTGATCCCACAGGACATCGATGTAGGTGGTGAACTCCAAGGGAGGGTCATCATCATTTGCTGGTGGGAAGAGCCAGCGGTGTGTTTAGGAATTACTGCCCAGTCAGAGATATTTTTCTAAATATACATTTTCTTGATTCTACATCAGACTGTGCCATGAATCAGGGAGTTAATTATGCCTAATGGCAAAGCCTAGTGCCAAGTGGATGATTCCATTTTAATTAAAAAAAAGGAAAGAAAAAAGTGAGGCGTCAATAACCTGTAAATTCCCATAAGTTACTTGAGAGCAATTGTGACGCTACAGAGGCACTTATGTTGAAGTACCCACCTGCTTGGTCCCCTAGGAGAAATTGTGCCTCTAATAACATTAGCATCAAGGTGGAAGCATGAAAGGTGGACTTCACTAGCTCCGCTTCTGCTGACTCTTGAGTGCACAGGTGATCTTTCTTGTTCATTAAAATGGAAGAACTGATCAGATACAAAGAAAAGCAGAAGATTTTGAAAGGTTGCTCTTAGAGCATTGTTGCAGAGCAGCGATAATTGAATCCAGCATATACTGTAAACAGAGTGGTTGTGAACTGTAAATACCTTTAAAATTAGTCCTCTCTTTTAATGATGTGATCACTTTAATGACCAATACTTCCCAACAAAGCCTAAATTAAGGACAAAATTCTTTTGACAACAAATGTTATTTTGTCAAAGAAACGAGCAATTTAATATTGCATGAATGCAAAGCTTGCAAAGCTACAGAACAAAACTAAGAATACAGTGAAGTAAAAGCCAGGCAAGCGGACAATGTCACAGCTAGTCTGAGCTACAGTTAAATTATCCAGTTCATGTCCATGTTTCCTGTATCATTTTGTTTATTCAAAATGCCAGTGATCAAATTTAGTGTGAATAAGAAGGATTTGCAGCTTAACAGATTTGATAAACTCATTATATATTGTTTTACTTCTAATATTGTGTCCGACTTTTTCACTCTCAGTCAGTGTACTGCCATTCAGATTTCTTGTCTTTTTAAGTTGTCGCTTCACTTCCTCTGCCTTCCAGATCGCAAGTTTATAATCGCCAACGCCCAGATGAAGACCTGTGGCATCATCTACTGCAACGAAGGCTTCTGTCAGATGTTTGGTTTCACCAGGGCAGAGATCATGCAGCAGTCTTGTACCTGCCAGTTCCTGGTGGGGCCTGGCACCATGAAGAGTGCCCTGGCCCAACTGGCACAAGCCCTGCTTGGGTCGGAGGAACGCAAGGTGGAGATCCTGTATTACTCTAAGGACGGTAAGACATGAGAATGAAAAAGGAGAGGTAAAACACAGATAGAATGGAGGTGGAAAATTAAAACCCCTGTGAGCGTTTTTGCCACCTCAGACGCCTGGGAAGTCTATTTTTTTAGCTGATCCATACCATTACCTTTATCACTAATTAGTCATTTCTATTAAATGTTTAAATGTTTCTGGTCATTGTGTTTGTTTCCTAATTTTTTTTAACAATCACTCATAATTTAAAGTGTCAGGATCTGTAAAGTCTACAAGGGTTATATGATACAAACACTTTTGAACAATAAGACGAAAGGTGCTTTCAATAGAGATCAGTTTCCTTCCCATTTCATTTATGATTTAGTTCAAACAGAAAGCACATAAAAGAAATCCCAGATTCCAAATCATAAAAACAAATGCACTGATTAGAATATCATCTCACCCAACCACATGTGGTAATCATTCACTGTGAACTGCCATGTTTTTTTGCAGACCACCTCAGGACTTTCCGCTATCCTGAAAATCAGTCACCATTGGTTTCGTGATTATAATCACGTAGTGTGTTCTCGACGCTACCGACAAATACCTAGACCAAACCCGCAGCCGCAATCTTAATCTGTTTTTAAAATATGTCTTTATCGATTCACGTCTGCTCTGCCTTTCTTGTTTGGTATTGGTTTGTTGCTGTAACTGTAATCTCTACACCCTCTTTTCTCATGAGTCCCAGTTGCTTTTTAGTTCCTTATAATCTTTACGTTAAGAAGCATAAAGTCTCAGTTAAATGTTGCTCAAAAAGTCCAAACAAATATGTAATAACACAGATGGGAGAGAAAAAAATGATGGAAACCAAGAGTGGGAGATGATATGAAAGGGAGAGAAAACAATCTTTTTATTGAAACAGATTTGAATCATACATTGTTCTCTCCAATTAAAGCTTAATTTCTTCTCGACAAAGACTTAACACATAGTTCCTTCTTTACCTGTCTATCTATCTCTGGTACAACAGCACTGGAGCAGAAACACATGCAAAGACAAGCAAACACACAGCTAATATAAACCCAAACATATTTACTGTCTACATCCATACACACACGTACACACACACACAAACACACACACACGTGTTCTTTTGTTACTTTAGCCATTTGGGCATGAGGCGTGCAGTCTGGAGTGCTGTTGTCATGGAAATGTGATCAGTGTGCCAGCTCAAATCCACTAAGCATCTATTTGTTTTGTCTCTTGCTTCCTACTGTGCTTCCAGGCTGAACAGGCCGCAAAGTGAATATGATTCAGGACAAGTCTTTTCATTACCTCCGGTCTCAATATCAGTCCAAGTTTTTTTTCTTAGAGAAGATGTGGGAATGGGACTGAACGCAGACTCTGTGTGACAGTGTGTGGATGTTTGTTCCACTGTGTGCGTCTGTCTGATCTGCCCTCTCCCCTATTTCTATTTTTAGACCACACTGATTGCAGAGTGAAGTTAGACCTGCCGGTAGTGCTTCGCATTTAGCCTTTTTTAGCTTTCCCTCTTCGAAATCCAACCCACCCTTCTCTCCCTCTCTTTAATGTGACCTCTCTTAAAAATATGACCCCATAAAAGATAAAAGATTGATGTATGGCATTACTGTAGCAAATTGTTGTGGGGGTATAGCTCAGTGGTAGAGCACTTGACTGCAGATCAAGAGGTCCCCGGTTCAAATCCGGGTGCCCCCTCTTTAATGTCTCCCCTGTTTTTGTAGGTATATGCAGACCATGCCTCGTGGATATTGTCCCTGTGAAAAATGAGGAAGGCGTTGTGATCATGTTCATCCTGGACTACCAGGAACTCATCGATCCCTCTCTGAAGAAGTCTGGCCTCAGGCAGAGAGTGGCCCAAGGGTGGATTTACTGTAAGTATCTCAACATGTTTCATCTTTCTCTACACCTGACATTATTCAATACACGAGATTCTTGGGTTTGTATACATACATTATGAATTCGTGTCATTTTTGTTGCAGTGATTCGTGTTCAGTAAAACACATTTATAGTGATCAGGGCACTTTAGTCCAATCCAGGCGCATCTTGTTTTGTATAGATATACTGTACTATAGATACATTTGGTGTTTTATTATTTTAAAAAGTATTATAGCTGATCACAGTTTTCCCTTCAGGTCAGAATCGCAGGCTGAAGATGAGGCTGCCAGTACTGCGGTCCATGCGACAATCTTCACTCTCTAAAGATCAGTTTGAAGGGGTGGTAGTGGATTACCTGCAGGTGACGTTCACACCTCATACAAGATCATGCAATGTAGCACATTAACATGTATATATACCTTGCTTTCTTACTGGCTAATTCATTAAGGTAAAAATGCATGCACTATAATTCAATAGTCCTGCGCTAAATGATGGTCACAACGTCAGTTTATGTTGGAAGTATGGAGGTGATTTAACCGCGTGATTATTTCGAAAGATGTAGTTTGTACTGCAGTGTTTCTATTCTTTAGCCTAACCCGCTCACTAAAATGAGGTTGTCAAAATAATAAAATTAAAGAGTAGTGAAGCTAAAAATTCAAGGACTCAACTCCAAGTCCAAAAGACACAGGAATTGAAGAATGAGTGGAAAAAAGCAACCATTGTTCAGTTTATCTTTTGCTTCTCCGATTCTTCCTTCACTTCTGTTTAGACTTTCCTTGTGTTTTGATGAATTACACCTTGTGTGAAACTGTTTCCTGACAGTATCCATACCTGACACTGGAACTGTGTTGGGTCAGGCAAACGTACATGCTGTTGGAATGTTCAGGCTGTCAGGGAGGGTGACATTACTTTCTGGTTCAGCTGAACTGTTCCCCTAAAATACATAATACAGACAGTATTTCATTCAGTTTTTGGAAGAATTAAGAAAACATGTCGAACTAGAAAGCTGCACACATTGTGTTTCACCATACAATAAAGATCTTCTGTATTGGTCTCTGCACTGCAGCTGTGGACACATGACCTTCTACTACATGATAATCAAAGTAATATTGATTGCTTTTTGGGCTTGACAGCCAAACAACGAGGAGGTCCCTCTCAAAGAGTTTCGGATCCCGTCCAAGGAAAGCTGCATGCAGTCTGAGACGGAGGCTCTCATAGAGCAGGATCTGGATCCTCCATCACCTGCAGCCCAATCCTCCACCAAACGGCGCTCTCTCCTGACAGACCGGTTGGACCCCAGCATCGCCTTTACACGGGGGGCATTACCTCGAAGCTGTTCCAGGGACAGTGTCCGCAGCCTCCGCCGTGCCTCATCCTTAGATGATATTGATGGCATGAGGGCAGAATGGAACAGTCGACCTGGAGACGCCCGAACTAACAGCAGTAAGCGTTGGATTGGTTATTTTAGTAGTACAGATCTTAAAGGGTTTAACCAACACTTCCTTTCAGATGCTTGATTGTTTACCAGAATAAACAAGTGCCAGTATTTTGGGGGGCATTTAGGACTTACAAATAGGTTGTGGTTACATGCTGAGGGAGAAAGGGAAATTGCTTGGTCACAGTAGCTCAGTGGCACAGAAAAAAAAACATGGCTGAGAACTGGTGAAGTACAGTAAAGCAAAAAGAAATAGGTCGTCAGCATTGTTTCCTGGAGTCACTCAGTGTTTGTGTGTTACAACAGACACCCTGGTCCAGGCAACCCGACCAAAGCTGCTCAGACCTTGGCCTGTGTTCAAGCCCTCCCCTCCCAGCTTCCCTCTCTTGAGCCAGAGCCATCTGGGTGCTTTCTCAGCTGTCTCCACAGTGTCGCTAATGGCTCTTCTTCTGTGAACATCAATTATGCCAAGTGTTTTACCAGTTATAACAGGCTTTGCTCAGGGAGTGACTGGAAAATACCTGACTGCCCGCCTCCCCTGACGTGCACCTGGCAATCCGCCTGTTCATCTGATAGTCTTCTTCGAGCTTTGTTCCTCTTGTTAGCATCCTCCATCATCTCTTCCCAGAGATGAATTCTCAGCTGCTTCACGTCAATTATTCTATTCATTGTTCACCACAGCCAATCGTACGTGGCTCAGTATATGGCTGTGGAGATCAAACAAACATAGTATTGTTTTATTTGTCCTTTGTCCTTCCTTAACGAATAGAACGGCCTTGGTTGCAGCTCGGGCAAATTGGTTGTCTTTGATCCTTGCTGATTGTCTCAGCGATGGACTCGAGGATCCAGTCATGCATCCAGTGATAATGTCGTCACCAAGTGCCTTGGAGGAGCTGCTCAGAATATATTCGAGAGTTTCCACATTGAAACAGAGGTGAAAACTTTGGAGGTTCCACAAATGTCCCTCCAGGAGACACTCCACTACTACTGCCCATCACACGGCCATTGTTCTGCTTCTCCCTCCTGCCAGCAAAGTCTTAAGTTGTGTTTCTTCTTGCTGAACTCCCTCGACTGCTCGATTTCCTTGCAGAGACCAGAGGATTCTTGGGAGGATTTCATGTTAATATGCCCCCAGGCTTTGAATCTTCCAGGGAGGCCTGACTCATCCACTGCTTTCAATCAGTCCTCCAATACATGATTTGTTGATTGGATAGAATCCCTATCCTTCAGTCTGTGGTTGAACTTCATCGGTTTTTCCCTGAACGACGAGAGCTGAACTTCCCCTGAAGTGAAGTCATACTTGTCTGTGATCTTCCATTTCTTCAGAACCAAGGACCTGGTGAATCCAGTCCTTGCACAGCTCTCATCGTCACTGTGAGGTCATCTATGAATGCTCTGATGGCTGGTTGGTTGACCAGTTTTGCTGAGGGATATGGGAATAGGATATAGGTTCTAGTCGAACTCTGGCCCCTCACCATGTTACATTTCCATCATTAAAATTTTCTTGATATTTGTCTTTGATGCTGGGATCTGACCTGATTCAACTGCTGACCACAAAATATTGAAGATGAACAAACAACACAACCATTGTGTTTCTTGAAAGCTTGCCCATACTTTCATTGCATTTCAACTGTACTCTATGTGTACATGTATGTACTGTATGTATCTTGAATATATTTTGAAATTTATAAACATTTTGACGCACTAATTATACTAAGACAATATCAGATTTTATATACTGTAGGTATGACAATTACTCACTCTCAGACATTAGCATTGCTTATTGATGTTGTTCTTTTTTGTTCTAGATCTGAAACCCTGCGCTGTGAACTCCACCTCAGACTCAGACCTTATGAGACACAGAACCATTGGCCGTATCCCTCAGGTTACCCTCACATTTGGTTCAGACCAGATGAGACCTCCTTCACCCACTGAGATAGAAATTATCGCACCCAGCAAGATTAAAGACCGGACTCAGAATGTCACAGAGAAGGTCACTCAGGTCACACAGGTGAGCTATTCTTTATTATCAGATTATAAAGCACGATTGCACTTTGCTCTTGCTCACTCATTCCACAGGGACACAGCTGGTGTTCTAAATTTTGCATTCCTTGATGGCTGCTTTTTTTCCCTTTTATAGTTTTTGCGTTCAAAAATCCCAAAGGTGTGCAGTGTACCTTATCTCGCAAAGGTGAATATTATGTCTCAGCTTCTCACTTGTACTGACTGACTGAATGGCTCTGACAAGAAAGGACTAACATCATTCTATTGTTTGGTGAAAAGTAATAATAATAATAACAGATGTGCCTGCACACATTCATCAGCCGTCGGGGTTAGTATATTATAGGAAAATAAGTCGGACTGATCACTCACTGTCTCACTGTCACATCCAATCATTGCCTCTGCACCCGTACAGCTCAGACAAAGGCGTCTATAAATGGTATGTCCTTCTGGCTCAGTGAAGATGCTTAAAGACATCTGCAGTCACAGGGTGAAAGTGAGAACGAATAATCTCACCTGAGGTGTGACTTCTGTGCTACAAGCTGAAGAAACTCATCAGCCACCTGCCATCACACTGTGCATACACTGTTCCCTCATAACAAGAAGAACAGTCACCATGTAAAAATATCCCACGTCCAGAAAGTTACTTTTCTGCAGTTTGAATGGAACTCAAAAGTAAAGAAATATTAAGAAAGTATTAAGAAGGTAAAATCAAAATACTAAACTAAAAACAAGTTGTTGATTTGTAGAGGCATTGTAGAGTTGCTATTTAACTTCTTAAAATATTATATGCAAATACATACCATAAAATGTTATAGTGTAACACGTAAGTGATTATTTAGCATTATTTACTTTAAAGGTCTGCACAAACACACACACATACTCACACTGAAATGTCATGTAATGACCTATTTGGTCCAGTAAAGAGCTGGGAGTCGGATACTGTGGGGCTCCCTAAGTGCATCACATTAACCCAGTTTATCAGAGGGGCTTCCATGAAGGTCAGTTCACTTTCTGCCCAGCCAACCTGAGAACAGTTTTTTGTTTTGTTATGTGGCAGGATACCGACCTTTTCTTTCTACACGAAATCTGTTGTAAAATGAAACATTGGGACAAGGAAAACGCTACATTGCCTTGAGTGAATTTTTTGGTACAATTATATCAATATGGTAAGCTGGGAAGACAGTAGAGTCTTTTGTATGTAACAGCCTATTCTTTATTTTTTGAAATACTTTGCTTAACAAACGCCTTCAAATTTGGACTAGATTAACCAGTGATTGCCAGATATATATGCGTGGCCTTTATGACATAAACTGCCACCTCTTTTATTTATTATTATCATTATTATTTGATGCCTGCTGTGAGAGCACATGAGTCGCACTATTTTAAGACTGTAATAAATGTCTCTGTCCGTATGCAGAGATAATGGTTTTGGACAATTGGACAGTTTGGACAATATATATATTCATTCTTCGGTGCATTCATTTGTCTGAAGATGCATTTGTTTATTATAAATGGGTGTCAAATTTGTCTGTTATCTGCACAGTACCATTACCTTATGTGACTGCTTTGTCACTGAGGACTGCTGCCTTGGCGGTGGTGAGATCTCACTTCCTTGCACTGGGAGCGATTGTGGTATCGACAGCCGGTTGTGACTCAGTGCACAATGTGGAAGCAACGTGGCTTCTTTGGCCTTGGAAAAACTGACTGCACAAACAGAAGGCCTCCTGAAAGGCCTGGCAGTACACTTGTTATCTTGACTTTGGCGTCATGAACAAGTTTGTATAAAAAGCATTCCTATGTATTGGAGTGAGTGACTGAGTGAGTGAGTGCAGTGCAGTTTTCGTCCTCTTGTTGTAAAGGTTTTTCTTTGGCTTCTGTGGGAAATTACAAGTCGGTCGTTACAGCTATCTGTCTATTTCATGCCCATTAGTGACAGACCCCACACCAGCCTTTCACAGGACAATTTAGTCTTAAAATCTAATTTTCTAGAAAAACAATAATTTGATTTGAACTATTTTCAATATAGACTGTGTGATTCTCCACTGTAAGTTATGCCATTTGTCATTCTTCTTACATTAACATTAAATGAACTCAATAGTAGCAAATCTGTTTTTTGCTTATAGGATGGGGGTTTTAGCCATATGTAGTGTAACCTTTACGAGAATATCTTTCGATTTTTACTGGAGCAAAACATTTATAAAAAACATATAAAAAATATTCTATAATGTCATTAAAAGAACTGTTGTTGTAATCGACTCAGAACTAAATGTGCAAAGTAATCACGGACTGAAGCTTCTGTGTTCGATGCATGTGACTTCAGTATAAATGTAAGGTAAGGGAAGAACTTGTGACAGAGCGTGTGAGGATGCTCATGGAGAATGTGTGGGTGTGTGTGTGTGGAGGGATCACATACTGTTAGTGAGGCTGTCTGTGGGAGTAGAAAGGGGTCCTGATGAGAAGCAGTTATGAAAGCAGACAAAAAGGGAGGCCGCTGTGAGGCTATCGAGCAGCACTCTGTGGCTTGGCACTGCCAGTGACCTTGGCCTCTGGAGCTAATGGAAGTGGAGGGCAGAGGGTGTGCTCTCTGTGCATGTGTCAAACCTCCAGCTCCCCAGCACTAGTAATCACATTGCATTCCGCCAAAAGCCGCCTGCATGTTGGTGCCTATCTGAGGTTTCGCACGGTTTTATCACCCTGAACTGGCCCCGCATGTCAGTTTCCTGTCACCATGAGAGAATGCAAAGTGTAGGTTTCAGAGGAAGCTGTGCTAATGCATGGCTCGCTTCTGACTAAATACTGGACATGTGCTCTCCTTTTCTATTGGTTACGTCCCGTTGCACGATTAAAAATTTCTTTATCTCGCCTTTGTAATTGGATTTCGATTGGCACCTTATAAAAAAGAGAAATGAAGGTTGGCATTGATTGTTCGTATTGATTTGTCTGCATAACATGAAGCACACTGTGTGATTGACTCGACGGGCAACTGTAGAAAAGAACCAGCACACAAGGGTTTTGGGAAGGCGGAAATATGCTTATGTGGTGCCCCCTGGTTTTCAGTGAGCTCAAAACAGGTAACTGTAGAGAAATGTTGTCTGAACTGATAGGGTTGTGACAGGGTTGAATATGAGGGATAGTGGGGTTCGTCTCATAAAACCTATACTACTTATTATTATGCTAGTGATCTTAAACCACATAATGCATGATAACAATGTTACTGCTGTAGGTTTTACTTTAAGTGTTTGGCTACTGACAGGGCGTGCACATGTCTATGCCTCAAAGACGATAATGCAAATAAAGTGAACCGCGCAAAATTAACCAACAACTGTATGTAACACAGTGCACGTCAATACAGTTTCCCCAAATGAGGTTGCTTATAAGTCTGCCTTTTTTTTTTTTTTCAATAGTTGTTGTGTTTGTCATTGTGTTTGTTCAGCACCAATGGCAACTTGTGCTGCCATTCACAGAGTCACTGGATCAGTTTTTATGAGTTAGAAAGAGGATCTTGTGGCGAGGGCAGGGCTACGCGCAGGGAGGAAGAGTGAGGGAGCAAGAGGGAGGGTGATACAGACCGATGGACAGAGGTTGCCTTCTCCCTCGCTCTCTCTTTCTCTTAGTCTTGGTCTTCTCCTGCTTCTTTTTTTTTACCCCGTGTTGCACTTCAGCATGAGCATCAAGCAGAAAATACAGCCTGTAAGTATTTCATCCTTACTGAGTCTTTCATGCTTCCAGCTGTCTTCCTCAAACTCCTCCTTTTTTGAGCCCCATTTCTCAGTGTGTTAGCCGTGGTTCTCCCTTTTCCTGTTCCTCCTCACCTGCTGACCTCCCTGTTTCCAGCTCCACAGGTGAGCAACCGACATGTTTTTCAGGCTAAGCTGGTGCCATGTTGTTTGTGACAGAGGGGACAAATATTATCAAGAGGATCTTCAGCTTATTCTGTTTATATCAGAGTTTGGCCATGTTTAGCTCTAGGGCTTTACAGTGTGGAAATATGTCTATGTTTATGTTTTTATGTGTAAAACTACTGGATACAGAGGAGAGGATGCACAAGCTAAACCGTTGAGTTGTTTTTTTTATTCCATAACAGCTGCAATTTCATATAAGTTTTGCTTTCATAATTCACATCTAGTCACCTCCTTAAGCTTACCCCGTATTTCACACTTCAGCTGTCTTTTTAATATGGGAAAAGTTACAAATGGTCATAATGTCAAAGTCAGAGTATCAACTGAGAGCATTTGCGTGCAAGCTAGTGGTGGCAGTGGCTCTGGTCATCATTACGAAACAGAACTGTGGACAACATCAATAAATTAATATTTCTTGGATGAGTGAACCTTTGCTCGTGTGTTTACAATCTCATTACTGCGTTGTCTTTTCACATCTGTTCAGCCACTGTGTGTAGCTGCTGACACATTAAGGAGAGCCGCATGTTGTCGTGTCAGAAGAATTCATTACATGCAGTGTGTTTTCCTTGTTTCTAGTTGCTGTGTATTGGTCATAAAACTGTTTTATGGAGCAAAAGCAGAAACCCCCTGTGTTAATACTATAGAAGCCTTGGTCTAAATTTATTTTTCTGCCAAATAAGGCCAACACATGCACATTTCTTAACTTTATAAATGTACTTTGTCCTTGAGAAACAATTTGCTTCGACTATTTCTGGCCACTGTTTTCCTTTAAGCTGGGAAAGTTGGACTTTGAGTGGGGGAATTTTTTTTTCTTGGAAGACATAAATGTCTAAATAGATGATATCTCACTAGACTTTATTTGTGGGTCCTACATGAGTGTTTGGTTGTATAGCCACTGGAGCTGTACCTATCATATAAGTCCAGCTTATTTTCTTGTCCTGAATATAGTTATGCAAATTGAGATGCAAATGAGGGTCTAACTGCCAAAGATTAGTGAGGAGATGCAAGCACAACATACAAAGAGTGTTCTGCAATTTGTCCATTTATTTAGATGTGTGGGTCGGCCACGGTGCATTAGAAACATTCAAGAGAAGTTTTTTTTCCCATCTGCATTGACAATTTGGCCACACAGAGTCCTGACCTTGCTGTTAACAAGAATTAACCAAAATCACTCCTCTGCATAGCACCCAGTCGATGCCAGTGCTTATTCTGGTCCACAATTGACAGGAACACTAGCAGGGATCACATGTTCCAGACAAAGTGGTATTGCACAGTGCAGCAGAGGCAGGTGAGGCAGCAGTGGGTTATTTAGAAAGAGCAGTCACTGATGAGATAGGACACGCGAGGAAAAAAACGGGACTGGCACTTCAGAGCTGGGAAGAGGTAGATCTTCTGTGAGAAAGTGATGCAGGAGAGGAGGTGGCCACTGCACAGAAGGCAGGTGGGGCTGCACAGACTTTGGACGAGTCTCGTCTGCTGCTGTGGTCGACAGCAGGATGATAACCTGGACATGGAGGCTCTTATTGTCGTACCGGTCAGTGGGATCTTACTCATCGCTATCTCATTCATTGTCAGTTTACTGCTTTGTGTTGGCCTGCCTGTTAATGGTATTTGACAGGTGACAAATGGAGGGAGGCAACAATGGATGCAGAGTTGTAAACTGCTCCTCTGAAGGGGGAGCTGAGTTCCAAAGTTATCATTGGTTCATACACGCTTCCTTCCGGGTCAAGAGAAGCTGAGAGAAGCTTTGTTGAGAATGACTTTTCAGTACCTTAAGTACTTCTTGTTAAAGTTTGCTTTGATGTAGTTTGCTATATGCAGACATTTCTGATCTCAGCAATTGTTAATTGCAAATTTGCGTTTTATTTTAATGGCAGAATTTCATTGGCAAATGTTGTGTTTGCATTAGCCTGTAACTGCTCTGTTATATGTTTTGTATTGAATGTTGGCTAATAATGAGTACAAGAATCCCATATTTAACTTATATTATATTGGCTGTATATAAATATGCTATTTGTGCACACGCCAATAATGGAGAAATATTGGATATCCTGCTATATAAAGACAGAGATATTACTTTTTATTTCTTTTGTTCTATTGGATAATGCTAGCTGTCTGCTCTCACTGATTATAGAGTTTGCCAAAGTGCAAGCTCTGTGCGCTTTCCGTGCTCTAATCTCAGATAAATCAGCTAATGGACAAACCTTCCTCTCCTCCTGACTGGAACTTGTCATCGCCTCCGTACCTATGTATTAGTGCTCTTCTTCCATTATTAGTAACATTTTCTCTGCCTTGTCCCTCCCCGCTCAGGTGTTGTCCCTCGGTGCAGATGTGCTGCCAGAGTACAAACTCCAAGCCCCACGCATCCATAAATGGACCATCCTTCACTACAGCCCCTTCAAAGCAGTATGGGACTGGGTCATCCTGCTGCTGGTCATTTACACCGCCATCTTCACACCGTACTCAGCTGCCTTCCTTCTTAACGAGGTGGAGGAAGATCGGAGGAGGACCTGCGGCTACACCTGCAACCCACTCAATGTGGTGGACCTCGTGGTGGACGTCATGTTCATCGTGGACATCCTCATCAACTTCCGGACCACTTACGTCAACCAAAACGATGAGGTGGTCAGCCACCCAGGCCGCATCGCGCAGCACTATTTCAAGGGCTGGTTCCTCATTGACATCGTTGCTGCCATCCCATTTGATCTGCTCATATTTCGCTCTGGCACTGAGGAGGTGAGGAACCAGTGTCACATATAGTTTACTCATTGAGTTGTCCTGGTTTGAGAACATTTGTTTTTGCATTTAATTGATATCATCAAAGGCTTCCCTCCATCAAGAGGTGTAGCCAGGGAACCAACTAAGTATAGAGAAATAAGATGCTACTGAATTTAGTTTATTTGAACATTTATTTAATCTAAATGATCTCATGTTTTAAGTATGACTGCATCTTTTGTATTTTTTTTTCCAAATTTCCCCGTAATAACAAAAAATGTTAAATTAACTGGAAAACAAGAAAGATGTGGCAGAACAATAGTTTCAGCAATTAAGGCATTCAGGAGTTCTGAGACATTAATGTGATCTGCACTATTAGAAGTCAGCTTCCACCAAACTAAAAATTGAGAAGTTTTGCAGTGAAGTTTTTTGTACACTGCAGAAGTCAAAAGTCTCCTCTCATTAAGTCTAACCTGTCTTCACCAGCCTCAAACAACTACTCTGATTGGATTACTGAAGACAGCCAGATTACTGAGGTTGGTGCGAGTGGCCAGGAAGTTGGATCGTTACTCAGAATACGGGGCTGCTGTCCTTTTCCTCCTCATGTGCACCTTTGCCCTCATCGCACACTGGCTGGCCTGTATCTGGTACGCTATTGGCAACGTGGAGCGCACTAGCCCTGCCCGCATTGGTGGCATGAAGATCGGTTGGCTGGACAACCTGGCTGACCAGATTGGCAAACACTACAATGACAGTGATATGACATCGGGCCCCTCCATCAAGGACAAGTATGTTACAGCCCTGTACTTCACCTTCAGCAGTCTGACCAGTGTAGGCTTTGGCAACGTCTCGCCCAACACTAACCCAGAGAAGATCTTCTCCATCTGTGTCATGCTCATCGGCTGTAAGTAGAGGAGGAAATGGTCTGAATTGGCGCATTGTAAGGGCAAGCATTCTCAAAAAAAATTCTAATCGTATGTGTTCCTTGATGTAAAATATACAAATGTTCTTTTTTTTTCACCATACATATTTTTTCAGTTTGGTGGAAAAGGTTATGGAGTAGAATTAATACTGTAGTGAGACAGTGACATTCTCCCATCTGAAACCCAGAAATAATCACGTTTGTGCACGATAAATATTGACAGGCTTGGCTAATTATTCTGAAGTGCGAGTATGGGTAACTTAAGTTACCTTAGAAATCCATATTTGTGTCCTTTGTCCCCTGCAGCTCTGATGTATGCCAGTATCTTCGGGAATGTGTCGGCCATCATTCAGAGACTGTATTCAGGCACAGCCCGTTACCACACTCAGATGCTGCGGGTCAAAGAGTTCATTCGTTTTCACCAGATCCCAGGAGGTCTGAGGCAAAGACTGGAGGAGTACTTCCAGCACGCCTGGTCCTACACCAACGGCATCGATATGAATGCTGTAAGTGTTGTAGACATTCATACACACAAACAGTCTGACTTTAGTTCACAGTAAGCAAGAGATTGGGTTGTGGTAAATGGCTGCAAAAAATTTTGTATATGGATGTCAAGATGGTCACATGTTAAGTTTTTCTGTCCTTTTGTGAGCTAGTTATGTGGGGGTATAGCTCAGTGGTAGAGCATTTGACTGCAGATCAAGAGGTCCCCAGTTCAAATCTGGGTGCCCCCTTTCTCAACAAGGGATTGTTTTGAGCCCATGCTTCCTTCATAAGAGCCTACCTTTTATCAGCTGTGCATGCTTGCAAGTGCGAACATCTACTAATGTGTGCATTCTTCATTGACATACAATCATTGTATGTCCTAATCTTCAAACTGTCCTACTAAATTAAAGTACACTCTGTCATATACACACTTTTTATAGCCCGTTGTGCTTCATTAAATTCTTGTTTGCTGCTTCATTGACCCAGTTTTCCTGCAGTAAACATTCACTTTAATCACAGTTATGATTTTTCTCTCTCTCTTTCTCTCTTTTTTTTTTTTTTTACAGACAGTTATTGGCACGCATGCTATTTCTTAAGATGAAAAAAAAATGTCATTTGCATTTGTATGTGGGAGGTATAGCTAGGGGCCAGGCAACTGACTGCAGATCAAATGTCCCCAGTTCAACTCAGGGTATCTCCCTTCCTTTTAGTGAAACACACTTTTTGATTATGCTGAAGCTGGTGCACTTGGAGACCCAATTTTTAACTGATGATGTGCGTCATATCGTTGCCTGGGCCTTGGCTGCTAACAGCAGCAGTAAATGACGCGGCCAGAGAGCAGCATTAGTGCCTGCCAATTCGATGTGAGAATAGATAATCACTTGGAGCCGCTGTCCGTTATGCCCTGCCGAAATCAATCTGACACATTGCTCTCCTTCTCTCACCCCTCTCGATTTTTTCATGTACCTTCCACATCTATCTTGCATTTTCCTCTTTTGGATTACTTGGCTTTAAAGCTACAGGACAAACAGCCGGGCCACGGCTTGAAGAATTCTTTTAGATTCACCTCATGCCCTGTGTTTCCCTGCAGGTTTTAAAGGGCTTCCCTGAGTGTCTGCAAGCTGACATCTGCCTCCATTTGAACCGCAGCTTGCTGCAAAACTGCAAAGCCTTTCGAGGTGCCAACAAAGGCTGCCTGCGGGCTCTTGCTATGCGATTCAAGACCACTCACGCTCCGCCCGGTGACACTCTGGTCCACAGTGGAGACATTCTCACTGCCCTCTACTTCATTTCCAGAGGATCTATAGAGATCCTCAGGGACGACGTGGTGGTGGCTATATTGGGTGAGCCGCAGACCACTTTAACGATCTTACTTTCCTATAAGGTTAAAATACTTTACAAATGTCTTGGTAAACCCAAAATTAGAAAAGGTTGAATTGTCGTTTTCCTTTAATTTTCTCATTGATAGATAATACTGTTATTTTGTGATTTAAGTTTTGTTGCTTTTTGTATCTGCTTCTCTTGCCTCTTCCTGTAAAGGCCACAAAAGGCCACTCTGGCCTTTATGCCACATCAAAGACACACACACTTGTGCATGTGTGCTGTGTTGCCAGGGGTGTTTGGGCACAGCTCCACTTCCATTCCACAGTAGCATTGATCATCAATAAGGCCATTACGCAGGTCAAGGCTGCATAGGTCATGTCTTTTTCAGTGGTGCTTGTGGGGACCATTAATTGCTGAGCTGCAGTACCGCTGTAAATTAATGCGCAGTGCTTCGTCTCTTGTTATCTGGAATACGATTCATCCGTCTGATATGTCAGTGAACAGTTTTTACTGCTTCTATCAATGGCCTGTCCACACAGACCTGTATTGATTAGCTGTTGCTCTTTCCCCATGGTCATCTTTTCCCTTTGCTGTGATTTATGTAGGAAAGAATGACATCTTTGGTGAACCCATCAGTCTGTACGGCAGGCCAGGGAAATCCAGTGCTGACGTCAGGGCTTTGACCTACTGCGACCTGCACAAGATCCTGAGGGACGACCTGCTGGAAGTGCTGGACATGTATCCTGACTTCTCCGAGCTGTTCTGGAACAATTTGGAGATCACTTTCAACTTGAGAGATGTGAGTGCCACCAGAGGGCCACGTTACACGCACAACATCTTCACAGTGATTTTGTGTAATTTGTGGTTTTTCATTCATTTCAAGGCCTCACATTGAATATTTTTAACATGTGGAGTAGAAATTTAATTTAAGATATTTTCCTATCTCACTACTGTCACACATTTCTCTGTCTGCGTCTGCAACTCTCTCGGAAAACCCTGTTCCGCAAATATTTTAGTGGTGACATCAAAAAGATCCAAAAATCACCCTTTGATTTGTCATTTGTATATTTCCTCTAAGCCTGAGAACTGGTCTGTAGTTTTGAATTACTGAAGCTAATGTGTATCAGGCAGATAGAATAAACCAGACAACCCCGAGCAGGGACTCTGAGTGTGGGTACCGCCTGACGAGGCATCGGAGAAGCTCTCTGCGCCGCCGCAACAGGCCAGGTGAGTAAGACATTAGGCCTAGCGCATTTCCAAAAGTTTCTGTATCCCCATCATCTCATACTGTGACTCTTTGTGTACAGACGGGATGGATCGTGAAGACTCTTATCCCGATCAGTCCTGTTCAATGGCAAACCACCTCCGTGGCACAATGGGAGCATCTCACTGGGATGACCTCTCCAGCAGCGCTAGTGTCTGTTCACAGTCTAGTGATGAGGAAATGAAGCCCATGGGACATAGCAAAGGGGAGCTGTACCCTCCCGTAGGTGATGCCAGAGACTACCAAACAGCAGTGGTCAACCTTCTGCCTCACACTGGAACCTCTGCTGGATTAGGACCCCATGTAGACCTTGGAGGTCCGCCGTACTCAGGTGAAGACTATCTATAATCTCTTTTAGGACCAACAGATATTTTAGACATACTACTGTCTAAAATGCTACGGTTGTACAGCTGCTGATTATTCATACATGAACAAAATAGGCCACACGAAACCCAAAGGTCACAGTAGTTGGGAGAGAAAAAGTAAAAGGGTAAACAAGAGTCCCAAAACATGTCTATCTGTAGTTAGGGCTGGTCGTATCGATCGACATGTCGATAGTATCGATACCAGTATCGGCTCGATACTAGCCTGCTGAGATCGATACCTTTGTTACAGATTCTCTTCGATACGTCCAGCAAATTGTTCGTGCGAGCACAGCTTCTCTCCAACATCGTTAGCTTCTCCATCCTCACCTGTAGTAAAAGGTGGAATATGGACAGAGTTTGACACTCAAATCCTATCACAGCAGCATTGCACAGCTGGCACTTATTCCTTTATTGAAATGCGCAGGTACTCAAGAGAAGACAACTACACAGCATACAGACTCACTTCTTTGGTAGAAAATTCATGAGCCAAACATTTCCCTCTCTCAGCAAGTTTTATATTTATTATTACATGACCACTGTTGAATGTATGAATGGAACTGACCACTGTTGCTGACTTTATTTTACATTGTTGTTGTGTTGTTTACATTGTTATGTTTATATTTTTGTTACATTGTTCATTTTTCTTATTTTGCACTTTTTTCTAAAACAACTGTAGTAAAATGGGAATTATTTAAATGTTACACTGTTAAATTGTTTTACATTGTAATTAGTTAAGAAAAAACGGTTTATTTGCCTAAATATTTGTCCTGTATTTTATAATTATCATAGTCAACTAACTAAAGGAAAAATTACGACGTTATTCAATGATCATGACGTTTCAAGAAAAACAATCGGTATCGGCTATACTAGCTCTGTATTTACCCGGTATCGGATCGATACTAAAAATCCCCAGTATCGCCCAGCGCGGCAATAGTGCCGCTCAACTAGAATGATAAAACATGGCGCCGTCTGCTGGCAAATCTCGGCAACACGTGTCGTAAAGGTGCATTTCATATAATATAAACCGTTACAAACTTTTCCAACATATATAACAAAGAACATTTCTAAAAAAAAATAATAATAATGATAAAAAATATATATATATAAGTTAAGAGTATTTGAAATAAATATAATTTAAACTTACAGAGGCAGCATTACATTGCATGTTAATATACCTTTTAAATGTCATCACTAATGAAAGTAAGAGTAAAATTATAGCTCGGATACCTTTGTAACTTTATAATAGTTATAAGAAATTAAATTCTCATTCTTGTGCACAGCAGCAGCCCCCGTGAGCATGTCAGGCATGTATGGCTACTGGCCAGACCGCAGAGCCAGCCAGTTCTCCGACAGCCAGAGACAAGCGTCCTCTGTGAGGGCCAGTTTCCCTCCACCACCTTGTGCTGAGGATCGGCCCAGTGAGCTGGAGTCCCGACTGGAGCTCCTGCAGTCCCAGTTAAACAGGTAGATTGGGTTTTGATGTATCATTTAGATAAGTGAAAATGTAGAGTTGGACCAGGGATCTCTTCTGCAGTCATCCCTTACCTTACAATGGGCCCTTATTTACTTTTCACAGACACCTCCCTCTCCGACTTTGTTTACATACCAGGTGCATGCTGGGTGCATGCATGGCATGAGTTGCATGGGTCTCATCTAATTTAAACTAATGAATTAATGTCTCTTATCATGCTGCTCAGGCTGGAGACCCGTATGACAGCAGACATCAATGTGATCCTACAGCTCCTCCAGAGACAGATGGCCCCAGTGCCCCCCGCCTACAGCGCTGTGTCCCCCAGCCCCCTCTCGCCTCACGCTACAACTCTGTTCAGTACAGGAGTACCCACAATCCACACTGTACCTCCAATCCAGCCAGTACAGATGGACAGCACTGCTTCATTGCTACAGGTGCGGTGTGGTGACTGATAGTTGGCACAAGTTTGAAAATTCCTGCATAGCCGTCAGCATTAGTGTAAAAAAAGAAACTAATAACAATAATGCGAAGCTGCAGGGGCGTCATAAATCTAATCTGGTCTGCATTAATTCCCCTTTTTCCTTCCAGAGTCCAGATTCTGAAATCAAGCATAAGTCAAAGGACTCCCTGTCCAGTGGCATCCATCTCACTGTGGCGTCAGATGACACCATGTCCATGTCGCCAGAGGCAGAACCGCCACGCCTGCCCTCTGTGGCAGCTCTCAGCCCTCCTCAGCTGTTGTGCTCTGAGGCCCAAGAGCCTCCTGGACTTCTCTGCGGCAGCCAGCGCTTCCCCTCCCTCCCTGAGCACCTGGAAACATCCACAGAAATGCAGGAGATCCAGAGGCATCTCTCTGACCCTGTCCTGCCGGGCAGCTAGGACAGCTATCATCACCTAAAAGCCGGGTTCCTTTGAGCGGGACGACCATATGTTCCCCAGATCCTTATTTCGTCTCCCTAATCTCCTCTCCCATTCAGATGTTGCAATAGAGCGTGGGATGCCTTGGCTTCCACGTGACAGAGGCTTCAGAGTGCCTCCTGATTGTTACGCACAGATTTGACAGCACCCTCATAGGCTGTTGTGCTCCAGCATCCTTCACTCCCAAGGGCCGGTGCAATGACGAGATTATTCCAGCCCAGCAGGGTGGAAAGTTGACAGTAAGAACACTGACATAGAAAGTACACGTGTCAACTGGATCTGAAAGCTACACAAACTGCATCCCAGGACTTGAAGAGAGGGGAAATGTCAAGGAAAACTAATCATCTGCATTCACTTTATGTAAGAATTGCACATTTAGGCTTGACTATAGAAAAATATAATCATGTATCTGGAACTTAAATTATATTTCACGACAATAGAGATGTTACATGAAGGACCATGCGTCCGGTAACTGTAACTGAGCGTTTTAGGTTCAGTGTTGTGGTGTGCGTTGAAAAATATCAAAAGGCTCACCATGACTGTCTGACACAACCATATCCTGTGAGGGATAAGGTTTAAATAAGAGTTTTTTTTGTTGTTGTTGTTTTCATCTTATGTTTCCCCTTGAATGAATTTTCGATCCTTGTTAAGCTTCTCATTTGATCAAGACAAGGTATTAGTACACAGTCACGCGGTACAGAAAAACATCATAACTTCTTGTACACATAGCTCTTGCTACTTTGTTTTGGTCATGACGGCTTTGTTTCATTTTCCCACTTTCTGTGTCTTTTTATCCGTTGAAGTCAGACTTGCGTCAGTGACTTTTCCCCCCATGGTTTCACAATGTACCTGATGTATTTATCTGAAAGTGCCAACAGTAAAGAGGACTTGTTCCTTCTGTTAGCTTCACGCACAGTGGACAGGCTGTGACGCTTAAACACACAAAGGGGAAAAACTGCAGAAAACTGTTGAACATCAGCAGAGGGACATGTGAAGTGGATGGAGGCTGTCGATCACAGGCAGGCAGAGAGATTCGCTTTGTTTATATGATTGCACAGCTCCAACCACGAGGTGAATGTAATGACTTTTTAAGCATTTATATAATGATTGTTGAAGCACAATTTCCTATTATTTATGTCTTTTTTTTTATTTTAGATTAAAATCACACTGGAGTTACTGTGGGAGTTTAAAATTGTTTTGTTTTTCAAGTAGCCCAGCAAAGCACCGAGGTAACAATTGCACCCCCAAATGTAAGGAGCACCATCTGCATTACTATTGTTACATACTGTATCCGTTAATAACATATAAGAAGTGCAATATAGTCGACAAGTAGCTTTCTATTAGAAAATAAGTGACATCTATAGAAAATAAATCAAACTTTGTAATAAGTAGCAGTGAAAAATACAGTTCTGAGGTACTTTACTTGAATATTTCTATGTTATTCTTCTTCCACTACATTGTAATATTGAAGTTTTTGGTCCATTACATTTACTTGACAGAGTTACTAATTATTATTTAGATTTTATTTAAAGTTCTCATGAAAAAAAAAATAAACATAATGATGAATGTTGACAAAAATGAGGAGACCTAATGTTTCACAGATAAGTAAATGTTAGAAAAATATATTATCTTGATAATAAGACTAATGCAAATAATGTCTGAAGAGACAGATCAAGCTTTTTTTTTTTTTTATCTTACAAGTATTAACAGACTTGTTGTGGTGGTTTTGCTTAAGTTACATGTGATTCTCCATGTCTAGAAACACTGTTGAAACTGATCTCCGCCTGGAACTGAAATTAAAAAGATCACACTTAACCAGATAAAATAAATGTCTACCATGAAACGTAGACACTTATTTAGGAGGCAAGAGTGTATTGTTCTGACTATACAGGACACATGTGTTCATGCGATTGCTGGGAAATATGTACCAGATAGGGAGGAGCTTTAGATATGAGCTCATATAAAGGTAAACACTGGCCAGAGGCTGAAAACAAAGTTAGGGACTACTTAACCCTCAGGGGTATAGCTCAGGGACTGAAGAAGCTGTACTGTGGGATAAGGTGGGTGAGGGCTGGGGAGCAAGTCGTTATGGAGGAACTGGAGGAACCGGGCTCGTTGTAGGGTCACCTTGATGTCTTCTGTCATACGGGTCTCAAGGCTGGGCAGCAGCACGAAAAGAGACATCAGCAACTTCAAAGTTCAATCATCTGACCAGAAAAGTTTTAATACATCCTGTTCTCCTCCACTTTCAAATAAGTGTCTGCTAAAATTCTCTCTGGGTCTTTGACTCACACTCATGCAACTCACACACCTGAAACGCAAACACAGCAAACGTCATTAACACAAACAGAAAACGCCACCTCTGGAAAGCCTTGTTATCTGGGGGTATAGCTCAGTGGTAGAGCATTTGACTGCAGATCAAGAGGTCCCCGGTTCAAATCCGGGTGCCCCCTTTTTATTTCCAGAAGTTGTAGAAACCAACGTAGTTTTACTGCAGCTGGGGCAGCTCAGTGGGTCAGGTATAGTAGTGAATGCGAACTCCCTGTCAGACGCCCTGGTGGCATTCACTGTCATTTCACGCAATGAAATTTAAGACGAAGCACAGGTACTTTCTACCTGTGTTCTATTTAATTGCTTCAACAATACTTAATGGGCTGGTCTCAGTTGATATTTTTTGACAGTCCTCATCCATTCCAGACGTTCAGTTTGTAAGTGTCTTTGGGTTCTCCGGCTCCAAACTTCATTCCGAGGAGTCAAGATGGCGACGGTCAAAACTCCAGAGTTGAAGCTGGAAAATGGGAGCAACCACTTGCCGACATTACCGTGGCTACAAGAATGTTTTCAAAAGCACTCAAAACTTCATGAAATGAAGAAAAACATCACTGGCTAGTTTCTAAGACATGGAGGAATACAATTTATTAGAGCAAATTCAATAATAAACTTTATGAAAAAAGCTACAACATGAACACTTGGCTTACCAACATCTTAGTTCATATATTTATATGTATATACATGTTGCCTTGTAATGGCATGCTACAAGGACGTGACCCTTTAATTACTGAAAACAACAAAAAAGAGAGGCAGACAAAGACACACTCAGAAAGTTGTTTCCTCCCATTTCACTCTAACAAAAGAAAAACGCAGCCTGTCCAAGCACAATCTTCTACAAATAAAAAGAAAAGATTTAGGGAGCAAAAAGGCTGGACGACATTGCTCCGGTAGGTTCTGAGGGTTTCTGTACATGGCTGCCTTACAGCATCACCAGCCAAATGGACGCACACCTGCGGTGGCCACATGAACCCCTCTCAGGTTATTTTACAGTTTTTAAAAGTTGCATAGGTCAGAAAAGTCCAACCTGGATGCAATCACCTGGAGAGGATAGTGGGCACACACCCCTCTGACAAGCTTAAATTGCCACAAGGGTAAACAAGACTAGAATATATTGGTATGCATCCACAAGAAGGCTACAACATACTCCTACGTTTTAGAGAGGTTGTCTTCTGCCACCTACAGTAGTTTGTATTGACAAAATGAAACAGATGAAATGCACAACACCTAAATCCTTCATGAAAATCTCAAACCACACCAAGTATAAAAATCTGAGTTTCATTGACAGACACTTCTCATAGCTGCTGAACACTACCGTATGAGCAAAATAAATAAGCGTTTAAACACGTTTAATAGAAGACCAGCGGAGTAAAGTCATGAAAGGAAAGAAATGTAAACCAGGCTATTGAGTATGGAGTAGATATGTGATACTCCAAACACGTTCTGAAAGTTCACACGTGACCACACCCTCGTCTTGAAAGCAGAGGGGAGAGGACTGGAAAAAAAGTCCAAATGTAAAACGTCGCTCCGCCTCCGTGAAGCTTTACACGCGCAGGATCTCCAGGCAGTTGTTGTAGCAGATGGCGATCCAGTCTGGCTGCGTGGAGGCCCACTGCACGTTGTTTATCTCACCTTCAGCCGTGTAGGCCAGGATGGGGTCTTCGATGGCCCTTGGCATCTGCTGGATGTCCCAGATCAGGGCCTGGTGGTCATCAGCTGAGCGAAGAACACAAAAATATTTTAGTCAATGGTTAAGAAAAAAAGAAAACAATTCAGTCCAACCTTCACCGATTCACAAAATCCTTGAATCCATTGTGAACTAAACTGGCCAAACTGAGAGGGAGATTCATAACATGACAGAAGCCACAACTCTGAGAAAATGATCAGGCCTGAAAGCTGATGAGTGGCAGAAGTTTGGATTTAAAATGCAAATGGCAGTGGACTGAAACAAACTCGTGTATAAGATGTGCCAAGCAGAGATAAAATGTCATGGAAATAATACAAATCTCCTTCTTACCTGCAGTGCAGATGTGACATGAGGAGTGAGGAGCCCAGGCGATGCCGTTAACACAGGCGCGATGGTTGTTGAGACGAGCCACAGGAGTGCATGGAACGCGAACATCCAGTATGACCACCTGTCAAGCAGAAACATTCATGACACATTCATAGATAACACGTACTCAAAATGTATTCAAAACCTGCCTGTATTTTAGTGCAAGTACACCTCATGTCTAAATATAGAAACGTGCACTACTAGTAACTGAAATCAAACTGACCTCCATGCCGTCCATGGCCATCGTAGCCAGGTAGTTGGGGTCCTGTTTGTTCCAGCAGAGGCGCAGGAGTGGGTGGTGCTGAGGGTCTTCATAAATGATGGTGCTGTGTTCCAGGTGCCGGAGGTCAAACATGCGGACGGATCCATCGGCTCCCACAGAGGCGAACATATCTCTGCCACCTCCTGCACGGCTAAATGCGATATCATACACCTGTGCGGACAGACAAAGACATTAGATATCGCACTGTGTCCACACAAGTTAGACACAAGTGTGCAGTGACACACTGACCTCTTTGTCATGAGCAATCAGCTGAGTCTTCACATGTCCAGACACCAGATTAACTCGTCCCAACACCTGACCAGTCTCCAAACCCCAGATAGTGCATGTGGTGTCGATACTGGAAGTGCCTGCAGGAGAAAAAAAAAACATTGCACATTCAAAGGTCACAAAAGAATAAAAAAAACTAAATCCCAATTTTCTATCTATAAATAAGATCTTGGATTTCGTACCCAGCAGATTGGGATCAACTTCATTCCAGTCGAAGGAGGTGAGAGGAGCGCAGAAGTCGGAGTTTTTGTTGTTATTCAGCAAACATTCAAGACGTGTTTCTGTGTCACTGACCTACAGAACAAAGAGGAATTGGGCAGTGAGAATTTATCTGCTGAAAGTATAATATCCCGGCATCAGAACCATCTGGGTTAAAGCTATGACTGAGTATGGCTGGTATTTACCGGACACAGCTGCCTTCTTATAGGTCATTTCAAGTGCAGACATTGGCAACTGTAGTTCACAATTATACAATAAGGGTGGAAATATTCTATGATGTTGTCATCATGTTTTATCAACAATTTTCCAGGAAACAAATCCAACTAAAAACACAAACTAACTTTGTATCTGTCAGATTCTTTGAATGAGTGAGTACCAATGGCAGCAGAGTGATGTACATGACAATCAACAATTAAGCAAAAGGGGAATAAGCTAAATGAACAAATGACCAGGGCGACACTGATTAATATGAACTGTGTTTGTTGGAGCTTCCTCTCTGACATCTATTATCCTACCCTCCAGATGCGCAGGTAGTCCCCACTGGTGGCCAGCAGGTCCGGGTAAACTCCCTTGGTGTCTGGGATCCACATGATCTTGGTGGTGGGGTATGGGTGGTCAAATGTGTTCCTGCACACAAACTCTGAGCTCTCCTCTTCCAGACCCACCAGCTGAACCTGAACAGGACCAAACACATCACCTGTTATTTCAACACGCACATGAAGACTGGTCACAGGGTCGAGAAATAGCTTTAGCTATATATGGTGTTACCGACAAACATGGCCACTAAATTCACAAACGCAGACTTAACGGAATATTTCCACAGTTGCACTTTTGCTTTACTGGCGAATAATAACAAAACGTGCATTGTTGTTTTCTGCCTCGGTTCGCAGGGCAGCTAGCATTAGCATGAAGCTGCTAATGTTACCTTCTTTGGTGTTACGTTAGCTGACGAATGAACAAAACCAAACTACGTACCTTGTTATTATATTCCTCTACGAAGCTCCCAAGTGCCAGGCGAAAACGTTTGTCTGGTCGGACGCTCCAGTTCATGGCATACACCGTCCATGGCGCCTCGTATTTGTAGATTTCTTTTCTTTTGCCGTGAAGCGACATCCTCCCGAGCAGCAGCTAGCGGTAGCTAACTACGAATTAAGTAGTCTAGCAAGCGAAGTGTAACCAGAAACTTTAACTCGGATGAACAGATGTCACTAGACTTTTTGATAATTACCATTTAATTAAGCAAATCTCGTTTTAGAGGAAGATTTCTCACGACTTTACTTAACAAAGAGTAGCATTGCTCCTTAGACCTAAAAAAAAACCGTCAAGTCAAACGGAATAAAGCGACTTCCGTTTTTTTCCTTTTCTTCGTAAAATCCGCTTTACGTTTTAACTTAAATATCCGTGATTAAAAAAAAATAAAAATTTCTGCATCGTATCCATAAAGTCACATTCGTTCTGGGCTGCCTTCATGTTGAATTTCAGACATACCGTCTGAAAGATCTTTGAAAACAAGAACTGAAAATCTCTGAATCTTTGTGTCAGAAATATTGTCCATGAATGTCTTCATGATAATTTATGATAACTTCATTTTATACTTGTTATATATTTTCAGCTTTAACTTTGTTTACTATATATATATATTTTTTTATGGTATTTGTGTGTATTTTCTTTTTCTTTATTAATATATGTATAGTTTACTTTATTTTGATGTTTCATTTAAACCGGAAACCTAACCGTGCTATGAAACCTTGTAGTTACTTACAATGACCACAAGAGGGCATAAATACTCATGAACCACGACCGTCTGTTTTTGAAGGAAAATACAATTGTTGTGTGAATTAATTTGTCCAAGTGATCCGATAATAAAGAATGTATATTTTAACTGAAGCATTTATGTTTTATTCCAACTCACTGAAACATACGCATAGCAGCAGATAACACGCACAAGCTCGCCTTTCTCGTCTCTATTTTTGTAACAGTATCGTCACCATTTCTGCCATCTAGTGGTCACTGTATGTAACGGTATTCATCAAGTTAGTCAACGTAGCAAAGTACCAACTTTCCGGATTGGTAGTTCAAAATAAAACATTTTAAAACCTACATCACCGTAGTTCCGTGTTGTGGCCAACAGGCGCAATATGAATCGGTGATTACAAAGTCAGATATGTACTCTTGGTGCATTTTATTTTTCAGATGAATTTGGTGTAACGTAAATGTGCTGTTTAGAAAACTCGATATATAAAATATTAAAAATTACAAGTTTAAATTAGGGAGAAACGGGGAAACAAAAACGCAGATCGTGTCACTTCATCCTGTGGTGATACTTTTGCTTTGAAAGGACGTCCGTGTTCCGTGTGCTTCAGGCGTAATATCACTACAAGGGCAGTTCGGGCTACTTAACCTCAGCAAGCGTTTCCTTTACTGTCGTAATTAGTCTACAGGTAAGCTACGTGGTGGACTTTGCTCTTGTGTTCTATAAAATTCAACTAATTTCAGTGGCTCTGCGAACGAAAAAAAGCTTTCGTTTCGGATAATTGCTTGTTTGCTAGCAACAAGGTCCCATGCTAGTTAGCCAGTTGTAGCGTGCTAATGCAGATTTGCTAACGGCTAACGATCGAATGAGTGAGAGCTGGGGGATGGGGTGGGGGATGTGATCATTACTCGGCTTGTGGTTTAATCCTACACATGCCAGTAGTTCATTTCAAGCAGTTAATTTTCACTCGAATGACAAAATACTAAGTCAAAGTGCGTCGGTTATCTGAGCCTGAGAGCTGGTAGCTCCCAGGTATGATCCAAACTCCTGTGGCTTGTTAGTTGTATGAGCGTGGCCTCCACAGTACTGTCACATTATGTTGTTAAAGTCTAACCATACTGAATTGAAGTAACTAAAGGTGATAAGCGTTTGGGGATAATTGAAGCGACATCTCTCATTACTGGTAGTTGCCTTTCTTAGTTGTGTTTACCTGGTGAGTCTCGGTCTATGAGGACCTTTTCCTCTTTGGGGTTTGTCACGTCAGTAGTTACGGTCTGAGTGTAGGAGTCAGACTACTGTTACTCACAGTCATCAGTCAAGCTTAATAGATTCTTTCTAAATGACGAATGTCTGCTCTGATTTGGATTCTTAGTCGTGTTGTTTAAATCATTTTTCTTACAGTTTATGTCTTGTATTTGTGTAGACAGGCTGTCTGCATACTTGTATTCCTGTATGTTGCTTCACCTTTTCTTTACTTGAATGCAGGTGTCGCCATGCGGGGTGCCTATCTCCTGATAACCACGCTGCTGCTCCTCCTGGCCATTCCTGTCTCCAGGGGACGTTACAATGACGAGTTTGACGACGGGGAGGACCTGGCTGACTTTGATGACAATGACTTCGCTGAGTTTGAGGACATGAACGAGGACGATGCCGCAGCTGAGGCGGAAACGGCCCCCCCGCCACGCGCCTCCCAGTCCTCGCAGCCTGAAGAAGATGAAGATGAAGATGAAGCCACGGTGGAGCTGGAGGATGGCCAGGATTTTGAAGACCCAGACACACAGGTACGTCCCCTTGTGTTACATATTAACATTTGCGCATAGTTTCTGTCATGAATTGTATTTAATTGTTAATGCTAGCGTATTCGTTTAAGATGATTCATCTTAATATTTCCACAGGAACAAGACACGTACAAATTTGACCTAGAAGAGTTTGAGGGGGTTGGAGACATGGAGAACAGCCGTTCCATGAAGGACCCTCTTATAATCCACACAGTAAGCTTATCGCTCAAATCTTCTCAAGAGCCAATCTGCAATATCTTTCTCTGCTGAGTGTGATTTGTGCAGATTCTAAATAATATGCACATCATCCATTTCTCTTCAGGTTCCTGCACACCTTCAGAACAGCTGGGAAAGTTACTACATGGAGATCCTGATGGTGACCGGTTTATTGGCCTACATCATGAACTACATCATTGGCAAGAACAAAAACAGTCGCCTCGCTCAGGCCTGGTTCAACTCGCACAGAGAGCTTTTAGAGAGCAACTTTGCACTAGTGGGTGAGTTCTTTTATGTCTCTGTATAACAGCAGAGTATGAAATATCCGCTGCATGTGCTTGAGATTCTTCTCTGGATCTAATGGAAAGAGCCAGCATGGCGACTGTAGATGTTGTGTAATTATCACATGTTGATGTTGTGTTGGACTTGTATGTCTAGGTGATGATGGCACCAGTAAAGAGGCAGTGAGCACCGGGAAGCTGAATCAGGAAAACGAGCACATCTACAACTTGTGGTGCTCTGGACGTGTGTGCTGTGAAGGCATGCTGATCCAGCTCAAAGTATGTGTTGTGTGGTATGACATGTGTCTTTTGTGTGTTTATTCTTCTTTCAAATATATGATATATATCTGATGTATTTGTTGGCTGTTGCAGTTTCTGAAGAGGCAGGACCTGCTCAACGTTTTGGCCAGGATGATGAGGCCCGCCTGTGACCAAGTGGTATGTAGCTGTTTAAATGAGTCTTCCTGAAGTGGCATTGCAGATGCACAGTCTAATCAGCGGTGTGTTTGCTCTTAGCAAATCAAAGTGACTCTCAATGACGAGGACATGGATACTTTTGTGTTTGCTGTGGGCACCAAGAAGGCCATGGCCCGGCTCCAGAAGGAGATGCAGGACTTGGTAAATATCCTCAACAAATGACTGATTTATTTGGTGTCTCTTATGACAATGTTTACCCAAAAAACACTTTTTACTCCTATATCTCTGTCAGTATTAACCCGGCCTTTGTCCACAGAGTGAGTTCTGCGGCGATAAGCCGAAGTCTGGGGCCAAGTATGGCCTCCCAGACTCCCTGGCTATTCTTAGTGAGATGGGCGAGGTCACAGATGGGGTGATGGACAACAAGGTACAGTGTGGTGAATTTCTGTTCTCATCACTTGCAGGATCAATATGAAAGGGACTGCAGAGTAACGAAATACTGCATATGTTTAACTTTCCCACCTCCAGTCTTTTAATGCAACTCTTTGTATTTTTAGATGGTGCACTATATCACCAACCACGCTGACAAGATTGAGTCCATCCATTTCTCGGACCAATTTTCTGGTCCAAAAGTTATGCAAGAGTAAGTATTTAAGCTTTCTGTCTTTAACGTCTCACTGAGCAGTTAGTATTTTGTGTTTTGAATATTTCATGTGTTGTTTTTCAGGGAGGGTCAGCCCTTAAAGCTGCCTGAGACCAAGAAGACGCTGCTGTTTACATTTAATGGTGAGCATTTTGTTTGGAAATAAATACCACAGATTGTTACTGATACGGATTGGATTTTCATGATGCTATTAATGTTCATGGATTTGTTTTTTGTCTGTAGTGCCTGGAATGGGCAACACCTCTCCCAAAGACATGGACACTCTGCTTCCTCTCATGAACATGGTGATCTACAGCATTGATAAAGTCAAGAAGCTGCGTCTCAACAGAGAGGTAGGTATAAGTGCGCCCAGTATGGCCTCTCTGTGATGTACTGCAATCTAATTTTTTCAAGCAAAACCCAATTTGTCCTTTTTGTACATTCAGGGCAAACAAAAAGCTGACAGAAACCGGGCCCGTGTGGAGGAGAACTTCCTGAAGCAGACTCACGCTCAGCGTCAGGAGGCGGCTCAGACCCGGCGGGAGGAGAAGAAGAGAGCGGAGAAGGAGAGGATCATGAATGAGGAGGACCCTGAGAGACAACGTCGACTGGAGGTCTGAAATGGGAAATTCCACCCAAAATCTCGAACGTGATTGACCTTTAAATCAAGATTGTGATAAATTATGTTCTGCCCTTAAAGTACATCTGAAGAGTGAATGAAGCTATTTAGCTTAGCATTGCATTAAAAAGTGGAAATAGGGAGAAAAGGCTAGTTGTCTCTTTCAAAGATGAGGATCTAGTAATCTTTAATCTCTACAAAAAACAACTCGATGTTGTTTGAGTGTTTACAGTAACTGAGTCTCTAACTAACTGAGTAACTATAGTTTCTACTCGTTGCCTAGAAACTTCCTGCAGCCATTAAATATTCTTAAGGTGTTCCCCTAAACCGGGCAAATTGTTACTTAATGACTAAGGTAATTCATAGAAGTAGAGAACATTTTGTTACTATGAGATAGGCTAGTGGTTCTCTTTCTTGATGCTAAGCTAACCCATTTTAAATAATATTCATACACAGGAAGCTGCCCAGCGTCGTGAGCAGAAGAAGATTGAGAAGAAGCAGATGAAGATGAAGCAGATCAAAGTCAAAGCCATGTGAGAGATCACCACAGTGACAGTGGGAGACAAGCACACATGAAAGCAGTGCACCGCTCAGTTTTCCTCCATCTTCTCTCGCCGCAGTCCACAGCTCCGGATCACAGGCGCTCACAGCTCCACACACATGTCCTGTGCCTCTGGGTGTGTCAAGCTTAGCCGTTTGTGTCACCACCTGCTCCATTTAACATGGTCGAACCTCAATGAGTGAAATCTATCACTATTTGGGGATTTGTCCTCAAAATGAATCAAAGTTCTATCTGAAAATAGTACTATCTTGCTGAGCTTTTTAACCTAATTCGCTGGTAAAAATAAAACACACTATTTGGTGGTACTGAGCCACATTTTAAGGGAATGAAAGCAATGTTGCAGTTTCATTGAAATTATATTAGCATTGAGCTTTAATATAATCTTAAATGATATTATCAATACATTTTTAATTAATATATGTTACGAGAATGGTTTCTTGCAGGTTGTTTCTAATCATTATCTGAGCAAACCTAATAAAATGCACTGGAATCTGGAAAACTGTTTCTGTGTTGTTTTTAATAGTAACGTTGGAAGTCATCACGAGGCAATTCATGGTGGCCGTTGGTTTGTAATAAAACTGTGTACCGCATAGAAACTGGTACAGACCTCCTGGTGTTGGTAGTTGAAAGAGTGAGGGTCTATAACGGGCAACAGAATGGGGGAGGCTTCATGCTAAATTTAACTTGTAGATTGTGTCAGCAGTCTGAACTAGATTTTGTTACATCAATGTGGTCCGCTCTCAACACACTGAAATTGTTATGTTAATGCTTTCTGGACACAAGTCTGTTTTGTGGCTGCGAGGAAGCTTGTGATTACCTTCTGAAAGATCTAAGAATACTTGTTTTTTAACTGTAAAAGTGCAGTCCCAGATGTTAGCAAGAAACAAATTACGCTTGGTATGCTTATTTAAAAGTCTTACAACCCAGTCATGCAACAAAGCCTAGTGTCATGAAGGTTGTTTATTTTTAGTAAGTAAAGTGTAATATCTCCCTACTTGGCGTAGTGATATCTATCAATGTGCAATAATTCTTGATTTTGATTGTATTTTTCTACTCCTGCTTTCAAAAGCATGTACGCCAAAAGCAGTGACATATGCAGGCGTTTCAGTCTATCCTTTCTAATATTATATTTCTCTCCCTTGTGCTTTCAAAACAATCGTGACTCATCAGAAAATGGACATGGGCCTTCTGAGGTTGTGATGTCTGGACACACAATGTTGTTAGTGGGGAGTTGAGGTGACGGTCCTCTGGATCATCCCACAGATACTTGATCAGTTTGGGATCTAGTGAATTTGGTGGCCAGGTCAACACCTTGTGCTGTTTTTTTTTTTTTTTTTTTTTTTGTGGTTTTTGAGTTTGTAAAGTGTTTGAGTGTGTGTGTCCGTATCAGGCAGGTGTCTGGTCTAGTCTAGGCGGGTGCTACGGGTCTAACTAACATCCATACAAATGCCAGGTTCAAAAGTTTCTCTTTGAGAACAATTGTCCCAAGATGGTCAGTATTATTTAATTCTCCTGTCAGTGGTTTTAATGTTGTGGCTGATCAGTGTAGTCTCGTTCAGCTATATGAAATGGAGTGAACAAAATAAATGAAACATTTGTCTGTATATCACAAGTTTAATGGCACTAAAAGTGGAAGCATCCTAAGCGCAGGCATACAGTCAATCAACGTCTCTCTAAAACAGTTTTATCAAGTGAATATTATAACCTCCATGAAAGGAGTTTTTTTGTTGTTTAGCTGTAGCAGCTTAAGCTTTGTGTTAACTCAAGTCTGATGATTATTAAAGTTATTATTGACAATTTTGGTAAAATTCTGTATGTCAAGACAAAACTGCTTATTCCAAGTTCTGACAAGTGTTTTTTTAGTCATTTTTAATTACCTCTATTCTGTTTCTGTTCTGTCTGGGAATTAATTTTCAAATTCACTCTCATATTGCTTGGAAACCCCTCCAGCAAAGCATTCATGTTGTTAATTTTTTCATGGGGCACTATGCGAAATGACCAGTCTACTATGATCATTTATCTGTGTTTCATTTTAACACAATATTAAACAATATATAATTACAGCTGCTCTATAGGGTATTTTCCATCAGTGACAAGTTTTACTTTTGATACTTAAAGTGAATACTTTTGTTAAAATTTTGTGGCCTGTTGATGGGCTATTTTTCCTGCAGTAAGTAATGTTAGAATATGGCTTCGGACTTTCTACAATCCACTTAGCAATCTACCGAACTAATCACTCCGTCAAGTGTGTCATATTCAAAATATTACATTTCAAAATGTGGTGAAATGTAGTTTTGAGCGAGCTGGGTTTTCAATGTTTAGCCTTTAGGTGGCGCTTCATACACTTGGGATAATACAAGCAGATTCAACCATATTTTTGAAACGTTGAAATTTAACAATAAATAATATATAATAAAATATTTTGTGAAAATAATTGTATTATAATATATCTGCCGTGTTTCATATCGAGCTGTTGTCCTGCGATTTTTTTATGTTCAGTATCCGGATGTGAAGAAAGTGCCGGCCAGTAAGCGTAGACTGCACTTGCAAACACTGATGGAGAACAGGCGAGGCTTTCAGGTTGGTTACGCGATGGCCGCTCTCTAAACAATATATGGATTTTAAAGAGAAAACAATGGCTTCGTCGCTCGAAACGGTGTGTTGCTGTCTTGCCTAACTATCGGAACGGTAGCGGTGTCGTTTTAGCTCGTCAGTTGCGCCTTAATGCTGGATCGGAGATGTCCCGGGTCTGCTAGGGACTCTGTGTTTTTCTTGGTCGTCTCCCGGGCCTGGCTGGAGCTGCCTACACTGTAGCGGCGGGTTGCTACTTTCGGATGAGCGGGCACTAAGTCTCGAAGAGGTGGGGCCTGAATTAAGCCAACGAAAGGCAAAACAAGTCAGTAGGTGCTCAAAGAGGGGCGCACAATACAAATGTCTCTATTGAACTAGCGTCGTTGTGGTCTGAGAGCCGACGAGAGTAGAGTTTTTACTATGTACTTGCTAGTTAGCATTAGCCAACGGTAGCATTAACTTAACCCTAGCTAAAGCGTCAATGCACAAGTAATTTAACATTAACTAACGTTATCTGACTCGAGAGCAGTTAATAACGATCTTTCTGTGGACCATTTCGGAACCCGAATTAATTGCATTTAGCGAGAACGTCTCCGTCAAGCCGGAAATAACAGTTTCTTTGCATTTTGTTGGTGCACGTTAGCCTTTGCTAATAGCAGGTTGCTATCCGAACTATGTGCTCAGTGACGTAAGGCTGGTCATTGTTTTGACAGCACGAAGCATCCTAACGGGACTCAGTACGTCTTGGTTATTATTCTGACATTCGTTCATTTTGTCTTCTGCTTTAATAAATTATAACATGGAACAGTCGGTGGTCTAAAAGTTCATCTTTTGCTAACCGATGTGACGCAGCTCGCGGGTCCGTTACCATAGAGTGTGTCTGCTATCAGCGTCCAGGTGTACTGATTCTGAAATTACTGCAGCATTCAGTTTATCAGTTTACTTTGTTGAATGCTCGTTGACTGCCTGTGATGTCTCTGATGTAATTTTTGTCCTTAACAGCAGTTTTACACAACCTGCAATAAGGGTTTTCTTTTTCCATTTAGTTGTAGAATGGATCCAGACAGTGGGGCAGAAACACAAAAAGCTGTCAGTTTGCAGTGGAAGAGCTACAAACTCGTCCAGGATCCAGCCATTAGGCGGGTCACTCAGAAAATCTACAGATATGATGGAGTGCATTTCAGTGTGCCAGTGAGTGGATATTCATTTTTTTAAATATATGTATATTTATAATGTGGGTCTGTCCAAAATTGTATCTTTAATTTGCAACCCATTTATTTTTTTTAGGACTCCGGTTTTCCTCCAGTGGGTGAACTCCGGGACCCTAGACCCCGTAGACTATGGTCCAGGTATACAGAACTGTCCCTGCCAGTGCCGAAGTTAAAGGTGAGAAACGTTGGTCAGCAGTCCATTCACACATCTCACAAGTCATGTGTCTTGGAATGGCTACATCTCTCTCCCTTATCCTTTATTTGTTTTCTACAGCTTGATGAATTCTATGTGGGTCCCATACCCCTGAAAGAGGTGACCTTTGCTAGACTCAATGACAACATCAAGGAGCCCTTCTTGGCAGAAATGTGTGCAAAGTTTGGTGAGGTTGAAGAGATGGAGATCCTGTTCCACCCCAAGACCAGGAAGCACTTGGGTCTGGCCAGAGTATTGTTCACTAGCACCAGAGGAGCCAAGGACACAGTCAAGCATCTGCACAATACTTCTGTCATGGGTAACATCATTCACGCCCAGCTGGATATAAAAGGTAAGACAAACACCACCTCTGAGGGATCCTTAACATTTGAGCTTGTTGACATAAGATATTCCAGTGGTACCCCAAACAGTCATGTTAAATCAGTTTACTCCAGTTTTGAATATTAACTCAGTATGACTATGTAATACTTTTTGTGTAACACTGTATTTCACCCATTTAAACAAATGGAAATGTAAAAGCAATTTTATGTTTTTTCACAGTAGTAAATCATATTCATATGACATATGTACAAATACACTGTAATCTATTAGCAAATACTGAACGTTTGTGTTCCAGCAATTTTTGGCATATCCTCTATTGCAGTTCCTTTATCTGCATCAATAAACAAACAAAATGTAATTGTTGGTTCCTTGCCCTGCAAGAGTTGATCTTCAATCTGTTTCAGTTTAAGACGTGCTGACCAACAAGCGAATAAGAAAAAAACCAAAGGGTTGAAAAAACGTTGTGTTGGAAATTATGTCAACACCTGCATTCATCTTTTTGTGACTTTCGTTATTATGTTTTATTCAGGCCAACAGAGGCAGAAGTACTATGACCTGATAGTAAATGGATCCTACACTCCTCAGACTGTGCCTCTTGGAGGCAAAGCTTTGACAGACAGGGTCCAGCCTCAGGCCCCGTCACAGCCACAGCCTGACACGGTATTATGACAACATAATTGTCTTTTCAGTTAGACAATCATCATCTTCAGGTCATGTTGAACGGATATTAACATGTACATGAGTGCTTTGTCAGTATTAGTACTTACATACAATCTGTATATCATATGTTTAGTTGAGGAAAAAAAATGTTTTCTAAATTCTTGTATATGCTTACCTGCACAGCCATCAGAAATGAGGCGGAGGCTTTCCAGTGACCTTGCGGTTTTGGCAGCTGGAGTCCAGGCTCTCACATCTGGAAACATCACGCCGTCTTCCGCAGACACTGGCTTTGGTGATCAGCGTCTGGACACGCCTCCCTCCTCCATGTCAGGCCCTTACACCCCAGGCTCCTCTGTTTCATCTCAGGGTGGTGGAGGAACACCTTACAGCTCCAGATCTGGGACTCCTTTCTCACAAGACTCGGGCTACACGGGTGGCAGGTAAGTTGTTATTGTTAACCAGGGATGGGGTGGGTTGTTAAGGTTTTATCCGATACAGTGCCTAACTGGTACTGTTGAAAGTGTGCTAGTACTTAAAATTTGACTGCACCGGTGCTTATAGAATGTCTCATCTTTTACTACCGCATAATCCTCACTAGGGTCACAGGGGGTTGCTGGAGCTTATCCCAGCTGCCAGTGGGCGAGAGGCGGGGTGCACCCTGGACAGGTCGCCAGCCTATCACAGGGCTAACACAGAGACAAACAACCATTCACAGTCACACTCACACCTAGGGTCAATTTAGAGTCACCGATCAGCCTAACAAGCACGTCTTTGGAGGTGGGAAGAAACCGGAGTACCTGGAGAAATCCCATGCAGACACAGGGAGAACATGCAAACTCCACCCAGAAATTCCCGAGCTGGACTCGCTGGGAGGCATCATTGCTAACCTGCTTATAGAATGGGAAACATACAAATTTTGTCCAAAAAAGATGCCTTTTTGTGACGTGCAAGTTGAACAGAATATTAATTTAAATAATATAAATAAAACCAAGAAATAAGTTAACCAATATAAAATAAAATTCACAGCAAACTGTCATAATTATCATAATAAAACAGATAGGCTATCAAAGACGATACATTTCTCTGATTTTAATCAAATTCGAGGTGTTACCTCCCTTTGCACAATATCGCATTTGAGCACTTGTTGCAGCTTACCGAGTCTGCATCTTTTGAGGTGAAATACAGCTGAACTTTTCACTGTTTTGCCTTTGGCATTTTGAAGGTTCACTTCCATCCATGCAGGTGAAAAACTGACGTGATGTCACATGTAGTATCAGCACAGCAATAGAGCTAAGGGAGTGGCAAATAAAAATTCAGTAGCATTGAAAACTGCGTTGCTTTTCGGTCTGGTTACTACCATTTCCGTCGGCACTGACACCGTTATGGCACTGAATATCGGCACCCATCCCTATTGTTAACATATTTATTGTTGATATAAGTTTTGTCATTGGTTCTTTTATTATCATGATTACAATTCCGATACAAAACTACATCACAATTAATAATTATTTGTATTTTAAATTCATTTCACATGGAGAGAGGATTTCTCTTAATATCTTGGCTGCAGTTATATTGCATGGATTCAGTGGCTGGCCAGTGCATTAATCAAAATGAAATTGCAATATGAATATTTATTGTTTTCTGTGTAGATAAGATTAAGACAGGACTATACTGAATCTAAAGTTGAATGGTTAGCAGTGCTAGTTCTAAACAATGACTCTCCCTTTCTCTGTGGCAGGCATACTGGCTACAATAGTGGCAATTTGGGGAGTGGCTACCCTCCTCAGGACATGTTACCTTCCTCATCTTCATCTTCTGCTGTTTCCTCTACTGTCGGAGGATACAAAGTGTCTCGCTACTCTGACGATGCACAGGAACCTTCAGTGTACCACAGAGGTCGTCCTATGTATCCCCCAACTGCATCATACCGTCCCAATGAGCCACCATGCTACCCACCTTACCCCAGTGTTGGAGGACCTGGACCACACATGGCACACCACTCCACAATGCCTCCACCACCCCATGCCAATCAATATGATCAGCCCCCAATATCAGACAGGGACCGTGACAGAGACTTAGGGGGGCGCTACGGACCAGGAGGAATTGGTTCCAGAAGGTCTTCTTATCATCACCAGCCAGATACAAACTCTTCCTCAAAGTACCATTCCCATCACTCCCACCACCATTCAGATCGCAGGGATGACAGGGGCTACAGGCGGGACAGTCTGGGCTCCCGGTCAGGTGACCACAGTCACCAGAGACACCGCAACCACCACCATTCTCACAACCACCATGGCAGCAGCAGCCGCAGAAGAAGCAGCCATGACCGGGACAGGGAGCGAGACAAAGATCGAGACAGAGATAGAGAAAGGGACAGAGACAGCGATTACTCCAACAGTTCTGATCCCAGATACAATTCCAACTCTTACCGCTCTTCTTCTAACAGCATGTCTCCTCCACCGTCATCTTACTCTGCGTACTCGTCCAAAGAGCCTGCCCCAGCCCCTTCTCAAGGATTGGATGTTTCCGCGCGTCTTGGAGGCACAACCCTCACAGAGAGGGGATCGCTGCCTTCGGTCGGTGCTGATAAAGACTACCATGCTGGTCACCACAGTGCTCTGCCCCCACCTCCTCCACCGCCACCTCCACTGCCCCCAGCCTCTGTTATTGCAGCAGCTGTAGCTGAGACACTTGGAACACTGGATTTCAATCAGGATGGTCCTGCCCATGAAGAGCAGTGGACAAAGCCCAAACGCCGTCCCACCACACCACCTGCCCCGCCCAAGACACCCCCACCTTCCTCCCCGCCCCACCCCTCCGTTGCTTCCTCCTCTAACTCCCCCTCCTCTACCTCCATTCCCCACCATTTACCCTCCTCTTCCAGTTCCCCACCACCTCCTCAACGGGACTCTTCCTCCCCAGAGCCAGATTCCACCAATGAGAGTTTACCATTTGTCTACCACAGCAGCAGTCTTGACTCTCGTATAGAGATGCTCCTAAAGGAACAAAAGGCAAAATTTTCTTTTCTTGCTTCTGATGAGGAAGATGAAGACGATAGGAAAGAGGAGAAGCAGAGGGGCAGAAGTGCGGATGGAGCAGAGCGAAGAGGTGGGTCAGGTGATGTAACAGGGGAGCGAGAACAGGTAGGAGACAGCGGGGAGAAGGACCATAGGAAGAAAGGAGAAAGAGATAGAGATGGCCACCGAGGACGGAAACGGGGAAAAGGAAGAGAGGGTAGGAATAGTCCAACAGTACTAACAACAGCTACACCACCCTCTTCCACTTACTCTCCCCACATCCTGCCCTCAGAGGAACCCCAGCCCCAGGGTGACCTGGCTGGGACTGGAGCTTTGCAGGAAGACTCTTTGAAGGTTGGATCTGCTGATGCACGGAGCAGGACAGGCGCACACACGCCACCTTATAATGGGCAGAGTCAGGTATGATCAGTGATTTGTGCTATATGTCCCTTTTTCTTTTTAACATTTATTGAAGGTGCACAGCACAGATTAATGTAGTTGAGAAAAAAGGACTTTTTACTACAACAATAGGAAACTATATTTCACATAAAGTGATTTTTTACATCCTAGGTACAGTTAAAGGATGTTTTATTTTACTTGAGCTGTTGCTGTTGGGCAAGGGTATTTTTGTTGCCCCACATTTGACTTTGGATGGTGCTTAAATACACATTTGTTTTCTCAAACCATAAATGTTTTTTTTTCTTCAGGCCTCCCCTCATTCCTCAGGGGAAGACATGGAGATTTCGGACGAGGAGGAGGAGACAACCGCTATAACAACAGTGACCACCCATCAGCAATCGGGCACCTCAGGATCCTCACCATCCTCATCTCAGACTGCCATTCCTTCGCAAACAACAGACCCCTCATCTTCACCCCCACCCATCTCTGACTCTGCACAGCACTTTGGCACCTCCCTACACCCTCCCATGCCCTCTTACCCTCCTCATTTGCCTCCTCCACCGCCGCCTGGTTATTCCCTCCAGCCCCCTCCTCCACCAGGAATTCCACCACTTCCCCACATGGAGCTGCACCCTGAGTATCCTCCCCCCATGCCCCATCACATGTATGACTATGCCACTTCTATGGAACTGATGAACCAGTACAGTGGTGGAACCCCAATGTCCTTCCAAATGCAGACACACATGCTAAGTCGCCTACACCAGCTTCGCATGTCATCATCCAATGGCACCCCAGGGCCAGGTGAGGCAGCTACTGCGGACTACACTTCCTACCATCTCCACTCAATGCCTCCACCTCACACACACCACCCCTACATGGACCAAGAGGGCAGTGGGGGAGGCACGCATTATGACCAAGACCACCGTTACATGCCCCCCCATATTCCCTATGCCTACCCTGATCCCCACAGCACTCAGATACCACCCCCTCCACACCACAACATCCCTCCTCCCCACAGTGGCTGGCCACCACATGTTTTACCTCCACACTACCCCTCCTACATGCCCCCACCTGACTATGGCACCATGTTGCCAGGGGATGGAGGTGAGTACAGGGCACCAGGGGAAGAGATGCCAATGCTGGCTGAAAATCCACATGAGGCCACAGTACAGATGGTGCTGGCCACTCTGATACAGGAAATGAAAAACATCATGCAGAGGGACCTGAACCGCAAAATGGTCGAGAATGTAGCCTTTGCCACCTTTGATGAGTGGTGGGAGAGGAAAGAGACCAAGGCTAAGGTAAGAAAGGCTCTCTTTTTTTTTTTTTGATTTTTTTGGTCAGTGATCTTATGTGCTTATATTAAATAGACGTTTGCCGTATTACACTTTGATAAAATTTATTTGACAACTACCACTCTATTCTCACATTTTTGTATTTGTGTTTTCTCTGTTCAGGTCTAAAGAGATAACTTACTACATATGTCTTGTAACACACAACGAAGTGTTTTGCTACGAAAGATGTTACTTCTACAGTGTCTCATGACAGTTTAACTTTGCTTCCCCATTTTCAGTAGCAAAGAGTCACGTCACAGCTAGTTATATTGAGGGACTAAACAATAGAGGGAAAAAGACAGACCTGTGGAGCTGTGATTGATCTTTTTCAATCATGAATATATTTTTGCTTTTCTAGCCTTTCCAGACAATGGTGAGGGGGGTGTCTGCTTTACGCGATGAAGAGAAAAAAGAGGAAAAGGTCAACCGTCCACGGGAGCCCTTGATGTCTCTAGTGGACTGGGCAAAAAGTGGGGGCATGGAGGGCTTTTCTCTCCGTGGAGCAGTACGGCTGCCCTCCTTCAAGGTAAAAGCAATTCTCTAATTTGACTCAATGTTTGAGCGTTCTAACTTTAAATACCAAAAAAAAACATGAAAAAGAGCCACAGCTTTTGAAATCCATTATTGGATGTGTCTCATTGTTTTTAAATGGATGGTTGGTGTCCAATTGTGCAGGTGAAAAGGAAAGAACCTCAGGAACTTGAACAGGGAGACATGAAGAGACCGCGACCCTCAACTCCACCAGATGAGGACGATGAAGGTATCCTCAGCACAAAACTAAATATTTTTTAGGAACGGTTGGCTATATCAGCTTTTTGTATATAACTTCTAAACTGGTGTCTTTGTTCCAGCTGCTGATGGGAGAATGCCAGAGGCAGACAGGCATGGAGCAGAAAGGGACAACAAGAGGAGGAAAAAGAAACCAAGAAGTCGTAAGCCGTGGGAGCTTGACAGTGAGGGAGAAGAAACCTCTGATGGCTCCTCGACTGACAAGGTGCTTTTAAATTCTTGATGTTTTTTTTTTTTTCAGCTTCTAAAGTCAAGAAACATTTAAGAACAATCAAAAGTTATCACTCTGCATAAGTTAGTTATATGCAAAGCTTTTTTTTAAATAAAAAAAAAAGAGAGTCATTATATAAAATAACTATGAACAATTTAGGGTACTATAAGATTTAAATATTAATTTGATATTACAGTTAGATATTAATAGGTTTGATCAAAATCATGCTGTCATTTCCGTTGTTAGCTAGATGGCAGTATTTCACTGTGAATATTTGATGTTGTATTAACAACCTTTTTTTATGTGCAGGACGATGAGGAAAGTGAAAAGGAGTCTGATGGTAAAGCACAACCTATGATTACATTACTGTCTGTTTACTCTCATTTACCTCATCAGTAAAACAATTTTCTTTTATGTTTAGATGATGCCCTTAGTGCCGAAAGTGATGATGAGAGTCTCTCCTCATCCTCTGAAGGATCTTCCTCTTCAGCATCTTCCTCCTCATCCTCCTCTGAGGATGAGGATGAAGAGGAAGGGGATCGACCTGACAGTGAAGGTCCAGACACCATGGACGAGTCAACCATGGACAGCACAACTGAAAAGGAGGACAATAGGTATTACATTTGCAATTCTGTTTGGTCTATATTCTGTTTGATATAGTAGAGCTCTCTTGAGAATTGCATTGTGTCATCAATATGTAACTGAATGCTAGGATTTTCATAATTGCTTTTCTGTTTGTCTTCCAACACAAAATTCTTGTTCTGTTTTTCTCAGGGAAAATGATGCTTTTCCAAAGGCAGAAGTCAAAACAGGTTAGTCCTTTTCAAGAGCACAACAAATGCACACCATTATTTCAGTTTATTAACATTCTATGAAACAAAAGTGGCAAATGTCCATTATATTTATATTTGGTCAGTTTTTCAAATCTGTTTTTTAGATTTTCTTGTGTGTTACTGCTGTAATTTTTATTTTTATGCTGCTGAACAACTTTTTGTTTTTATCGGACAATGACAAAAAAATTAAAAATTAAAACTTAGTTTTATTCTCTCAGGTGTTCCGAAGGACAGCAAGACAGATTCATCAGCACTATCTACCAAGCATCCACCATCACCACCATACCCACGTCCTTCGTCCCCTATTGTTCTTGTGCCCCCTCTCAAAAAACGCAGGAAGACTGTCTCATTCTCTACAGAGGAGAACGATGGCAAAATGCAACTGCCAACAGCACCATTATCTCCGTCTTCACAAATGGCAGGCGACTCTCCTCTCCTCTCAGGCAGGCTTCCAGACTCTCCCATCACTGCAACCCCATCTCCCTCAGCTCGTCCCAGTCAGGGCATCCAACTGCTCCCCTTTGCCTCAAAACCTGGAGAAGGCAATGCCCTCATTGTGCCCCCATCCGGAAGAACCCAAGATTCTGAAGAGTGGAAAAAAGGACTCCCCGTTTCTCCTCAGACCACTCCTGTCAAATCCCCGAGCAAAAAGGGTGCAGGAAAAGACTCTCCCAAATCTCCTGCTCCTCCTGTTATGGTATGTCGCACTGTACAGAACCTACCATTGGACCATGCCTCTATGTGTAGGATGGCGTTTGAGGAGGCCCCTGCACCGCCTGTCAGCAAACGGTCCAGAGGCAGACCTCGGACATCCAGCTTTTCTGCTTCGTCCTGTCACTCCCTCAAAGAGGAAGATGAGGATGAGGAGGAAAGTGAGCAGAGGTTGAGACTCAGAGAGCAACTGGGAGCATCCAGCCTCCTTCAGCTGGCCTCTGCTTCAACCACCGACTTGTCCGTGTTGGCTGACGTAGCCTTGAAAATGGATCCTGATGCTGCTGACTCAGAAGAGACAGAGACTTCTGATGAAGCAGAGGAGCAGAAGATGGAAGATGGTCTCTTCTCTCCCGAGGTGTTGGCACGCATTTTGAGCCCAGAAGGTATAATTGTTCTCATGGAGCACAACTACTGCAAACCACCTATTCTCCCAACACCGCCTGGTAGCAAAAGGACTTTATCTAGACAAGAGTCTTCTGTCTTGCTCCCAGCAGATCTCAACAGTATTTCTGGGGTGCTTGAAGCACCAGAGGAGGTCATTGGAGAAGCACTACCATCAAGGGGGGATACAGGAGAGTATTTGCCTACAGTGGGAGTGCTGTGTGACTCTGACAGTATGGACCAGGTTGCAGCTGTATCTCCATCATCAAATAAGAAGAACATAATTGGCAAAGGTTTCGAACTCGAACAGGACAAGAGCAAAAAGAGGAGGAGGAAAGACAAAGAAAACCTTGAGGTTCAATACACAAAAAAACAGAAGGAGCAGCCAAGCAAGAAGCAGAGGAAACGAAAACTGGAGGTGTGTGAGAGTGTCTCGTTTGTTCCCGTAAACGTTTGTGATGTCTTGATCGTAAACAGCGTGTCATACGCAGCAGTCTGTCGTGGTTATATCTGGCCCAAGTTTAGTTTTCTGTAGTGTTCACACAGTTTTTTCCCAGTAAACAAAAATTACAAGATGTATTGTCTCTTGTGCAATGCCAAAACTAAAACACACTTGGATGTTATTTAAAAGAAGATGATTAACTAGCCTATTGCCAGCCTTCTGTCTGTGCGACTCTTGGCCATGTTGCAGCAACTCTCTACAATAACAAATCCACTGATGGCTGTGAGAAGAGACCTACTGTCTTTTACTTATGTTTCTGTTTCACAAACTGTTATTGTCATCACTTAAACTGAGTCAGACTGATCGTGAGGCATCTCATATGCACAGTTTAGCTCACATGTAATGGTTTTGGCAGTTTCGCTACACAAAGTCTTAAGATAGTCTTATCAGAATATGAGTTTGGTAACAAGCGGTTTGGATTTCATTATGGGGATGTGTTTCCAGTCAACTCTCAACCACAACAATTTCGTGGAAGTGGGAAGTCAGGCTTGCACCCACTCTAGTGTAGAACTGCATCAGGGGCCGTTGCCATATAAAAATGTTAGTTGTAGGTGACAAAAATAATAGTGATCCTGTATATATGCACAATTTTTACAGTGACATTGGATAATATTTTTTCACAGGACTCAGATGTTGAGGAAGATGTGGACGTGGAGGAGCTTGAGTCTGGGGAGCTGTCCAGCTCAGACACAGAAGATGATGTGGTTGAAGAGGTGAGGAAGAGTGAGCGCCTCTTTCTGCAGGAGGCAGGGGTGACATCGTCTCAGCACCGCCCGAAACCTGTTCCTGTGCCAGAGCCATCAGTCGTGAAGTTTGACAATCGCAGTGAATTTGAGCAGATGACCATCCTGTATGACATCTGGAACTCTGGTCTGGACGGTGAAGACTTGATGTTGTTGAAGAAGACGTACGAGAAGCTCCTACAGGACGACCACAGCTCTGACTGGCTCAATGACACTCACTGGGTCAGCCATACTGATATCCTTTTCAGTGACTACTTTTTACTCTTTCTGGAGTTGAGTTCATTTTCACCACAGTAACAATGTGCTTTTGTGTATTCATTTTTAAATTGGCACAGTTTTTTATCTTTGATTGTTTCACTGTTTGGGTCTGCTATTGCCCTTGACCTTTGGTCTGCACTAACCAATTTGCCAAACCCCCGTCGTAAAAAGAAGACTGTTGATGGTCAGCTCCGTGAACATGTAACTGGTTGTGCGAGGAGTGAGGGCTACTACGCCATTAGCCGCAAGGAGAAGGACGTCTACCTGGACCTGGACCTACCTGAGCAGGTCATACGGGAGGTGGAGAATGTCGATACCTCGGTAGGAAGATTTGATTTGATTTTAATTTGTCCGCAGAATAAGTTAACATGCACTGTTTACATCTATTTAACCAATTCATTACAGTTAACTTGTTTATTGTACAGTTTTGAATTATTGTACTAGCAGCATTAAAGTAGCAACTGAGAAACAGCACATAAATATTCTATAAAGGAGATTAATGTGTATCAATATTGGTCTTAATGATGAGGTTGGAAGACCTGCATGGTCCAACTTTTGTTGCTTTCACATTGAGAGAACAGGATAAAATGACGGTGTAGGTACATGATGGTGCAAGTAAAATGCACTGAATCAGGTCTATGAGGAATTCTAACGTGGCTCAAGATAACCACAGTTTGGAAATAGACGATATATTCCAGGTCTCCACTGGCATCTTGAACTATCTTACAGTAAACAAAAAAAAGTTTATATAATCCTTGGTAACACCCACATTAGGAATTTCATTGGAAGGAGAACCAGTACAGTTAGCCTGCACTCATTTGGCACAGATGAAATGTCATTTCATGAGTTGAACTAAGTATTTCCAAATGATAAAGAAGAAGGGTGGATGTGTGGAATAGTGATGCGGCCTTTCTGGTATGATAAAGCAACCGTGCAATGACGTCATTTGTACATTAATGCAATAATATATTGTGCAGTGTAGTTGAGTACTAAAAAAAACAGATAAATGAAACAGATAAATCAATAAAAAAGGCTAATCATTTTATGTAATATCAGTTTTAAAATTAATTATAGCCTCAGTACCTGTACTTGTAAATGTTTTCCATATAAGCCATTTTAAAACAGTTTATATACACACATTACAAGTTCAGACATACTCTTTCAAACAAATTGGTAATAAAACAAACCTTACCTCTTCACTATATCAATAGACATTTTGTAACAGTATTTTCTTAACATAATAGCATATTTGCCCAAGTCATATTTGAACATTTTTGAAAAACAACAAAGCACATTGGTACTTTTATTGATATCGTAACAGTAAGTCATAAAAGGGCTTAGTTAATTATGCTATTTCTGCTATTTCTGCTGGAAAGAAAATAGTACTTGCTTCCCCCAGGATTACTTCAAACAGATGTTTTGAGAATGAGCACACACAGTAATGCTCTCCATTTCGTGCATGTTTGCTGTGTAAAATGCTTGCAACATTTCACTGCTACTCAGGTTTGGCCATTTCAGCTTTCTGAGCCGGTTCTCGGTGTATTTGGTACTGTGTGGAATCATTATTCTATGGGGGTCTAGTTATGCCTCGGTTTCAGATTCCTTGGACAACTGGACATGACATGAGGCACAGTTGACCAACTCCAAAGCATAATGATTCAACCACCTTTTTTTAAGAATGGGTTTGTGTTTCTTGTGCTAAAAAAAGCTGTCCTCCAGAACACATTATTATGTTCTTGACAAATGTGTTTCATTGTTTCAAATCTGTGTCACTTGAAGGCAATAGGGTGCATGATCTTGGCATGAAGCCACCACACAACATGGTAAAGGTTTAAATGAGATTCTGTCATGTATTTTGTATAGTGTGTGATGAGTATTCTTCTTCTCTTTAGCCCAAATCTTGTAACTCATCTCATTTTACTCATTGGTATTTTTAGCATTTATTTGCTCCTATATATATCTGGACGTCACGTGTAAATGCTGACAAGTAAGGTTTCGGTCACATTGAGAATTGAAACCTTTGTGACACTCACTCTTGCACATGTGAAGTCATGTGAAGTCAGTAGATCTTGACACGCTGCCAGAATTGGGAAGATAGGAAGGAAAAACTTCGCATTGCTGTGGTTTTTGACTGGAAAATCAACGTAACTGTGTGAGCTTGAATTTGCCAGTGATGTGTTTTCCATTCTGGCTGTGTTGTGTGTCATTGTCACCATGGAGAAAAGTTCTTTTTATTTAGTTATCATCTTTCTAGTTTAGTGCTATAGAGTCACAGACTCGGCACAAAATGAGCTGTAACTGGACACCACATCATTCAGCATCTTTGATGTGTTGGCCCCAGTGACCCAGCAGCTTTGAAGTGTCAATAGCCTTTTACAGCAGCTGTTCAATCTGCACCAGCATCATGTATCTACTGTAGTCAGTGATGTGGTTTAGTCTACCTGGCTGGCTTTTGTGACCTTGTGAAAAGGCTACTAGCTGCAACCAAACTCACTATTCTGCATCTGCTCTAAAACATCTCCAGCATAGATTAGACCTAGACAGACTGTAATGATCCACAAGAAAAATTACTTTGTCCCCATAGCTTTGTTGTACATAAAAGTAAACACTCATAAAACCACAAGAAAGATAAATAAAGTGAGATTAGATTAAAGTAAAATAAAAATAAGCAGTGTAATAAAAAAACGTACAGAATTAGCATTATGAAAAAATACAGAAGTAGTTGGCAAAATAGTGTCCAAGGTGATGTGGATGTGGCCATTTGCATAGCAACATAGCAGTGTTGTGGATCGTGTTGTCATGGTGTTTCTTGTCAATGTTATTTAACACATCACATTATATACTGCTGATGTATAGTTTAACTTAATATTTCATGTTTTATTGATAAAGTCTATAGGGATTTTTATCACAAGGTTCATGTTTGTTTTTTTACTTCTACAAATAAGACATGAGTCACTTACTATAAATAGCTGATGGATAGATTTCCATAACTGGTTTTGGTTTAAAACGAGACTTCTCCCTATGGAAGATCGAACTACTTATTTCTGAAGTAATGTGCTTGAGAAAGTGGCAATTATTATGAATATTTCTCATCTTCTAAATCACCACTTGAAATGTTTTCATACATTTTACTTTAACATTCATTATTTAGTTGTATGGGTCCTTTGTAGAGTATATAAAGGTTTATTCAGTTTAGACATAACTTTAATAATAATGATGGTTTAATATCACAAATAAAGGCCCCAATCTTTATTCTTTGCATTAGTTAGTTTTGTAATGCCTCATGCACTGTAAGCGGTATTCAAGTGATTTTGCCTAAATTTAGTTTAGCCTACACTGTAGGGATAGAAGAGAACCTTTATCCTTGCATAACATTTCCAGTCTTATCTAAGCTCTCATTCATTCACTTCCAAATGAGCTTCACACTGACACAACTGTTGCAAACGCAGATCAAAGTGCATCAGTCCTCTGCATCTCAAGGCCATGCGATGAAGTCATATTGTGCTTTAATACCCAGTGACGCTCTTTCATGTCTATTGCCTCCCAGGGAGTTAACCGAGTGCTGTCAGAGAGACGTTCAGAGCAGCGCCGCCTCCTCACTGTCATCGGCACCACAGCTGTCATGGACTCTGACCTACTCAAACTCAACCAGCTCAAGGTACAGCCACTCTCAGCTATGGTATATAAAGCATGTAGTCGCTCAATGATATGCATACTTTACAGTTTTCAGCGCTCATCACACACAAGCACACACACACACACACACACACACACACACACACACACACACACACACACACACACACACACACACACACACACACACACACACACACACACACAGTCAGGTCCATAGTCCACAGTCAGGTTGTAGGAATTACAACAGTTTGTATATGTGCCTCCCACTTTGTAAGGGATCAAGTAATGGGACAATTGGCTGCTCTGCTGTTCCATGGCCAGGTGTGTGTTATTCCCTTATTATCCCCATTTAGAAGAATTCAGAGTTCATTTCAAGTGTGCTATTTGCATTTGGAATCTGTTGCTGTCAACTGTCAATGTGAGATCCAAAGAGCTGTCACTATCAGTGAAGCAAGCCATCATTAGGCTGAGAAATCAAAACAAACCCATCAGAGAGCAAAAACATTAGGTGTGGCCAAATCAACTGTTTGGAACATTCGTAAAAAGAAAGAACGCATTGGTGAACTCAGCAACACCAAAAGACCAGGAAGAGCAAGGAAACAACTGTGGTGGATGACAGAAGAGTACTTTCCCTGGTGAAAAAAAAAAACAACCTTCACAACAGTTGGCCAGATCAAGAACATTCTCCAGGAGGTAGGTGTATGTGTGTCAAAGTCAACAATCAAGAGGAGACTTCACCAGAGTGAATACAGAGGGTTCACTACAAGATGTAAACCATTGGTGAACCTCAAAAACAGGAAGGCTAGATTAGAGTTTGCCAAAAAAAACATCTAAAAAAGCCTTCACAGTTCTGGAACAACATCCTATGGACAGATGAGACAAAGATCAACTTGTACCAGAATGATGGGAAGAGAAGAGTATGTTTCGGGCAGTATTATCTGCTCATGTTCAGCCAAATGCTTCAGAACTCATTGGTTGGCGCTTCACAGTGCAGATGGACAATGACCCGAAGCATACTGTGAAAGCAACCAAAGAGTTTTTTAAGGCAAAGAAGTGGAATGTTATGCAATGGCCAAGTCAGTCACCTGACCTGAATCCGATTGAGCATGCATTTCACTTGCTAAAGACAAAACTGAAGGGAAAATGCCTCAAGAACAAGGAGGAACTGAAGACATTTGCAGTAGAGGCCTGGCAGAGCATCACCAGGGATGAAACCCAACGCCTGGTGATGTCTATGCGTTCCAGACTTCAGGCTGTAATTGACTGCAAAGGATTTACAACCAAGTATTAAAAAGTGAAAGTTTAATTTATGATATTTTCATTTGTCCCATTACTTTTGGTCCCTTAAAAAGTGGGAGGCACATATACAAACTGTTGTAATTCTTACACCGTTCACCTGAAATGAATGTAAACACCCTCAAATTAAAGCTGAAAGTCTGTAGTTAAAGCACATCTTGTTTGTTTCATTTCAAATCCAGTGTGGTGGTATATAGAGAATTGTGTCGATGTCCCAATATTTATAGACCTGACTGTATCACACATACAACACCTCAGAAGCCTTGTCCTTAATTTGGAAGAGACATTTTCGCACACTTGTGAGTCTAAAATAAATTAACTTACCCTGTGTAAATAACAGTTTAGTATGTTAATGAAAGGTGTGTTTGTTTTATTTTGACAGAGGGTACTTGTGATTCCTTATTCCATTGCCTGTGCAAATCAAAGTCACAGGGCTACCTCTGCAATGAACACACAAGAAACTGACCTTTGTGTTCCTTTTTTCAACAACAACCTAAAAAAAGCAAAGAGCAGTGGTCAGTTTATAAGGCGGGACTCACTAGAACTGTCAAAATTTCAGAGTGACGGCATTTATAGCCGGAATATTTAAATCAGCATTTTCTCCTTCCTGCATTGGTATCTAACAGCATATCAGCAACACGTCAAGTTATGTCACATGTGGCCTGCTATTTATACTAAGTTACGTTACATTACGTAGTGTTTAACTTTAATCTTCTGCTGCTTCAGGAAAAGACCCAACCTCCCCCTTTGTAAGAACACCCAGGATTTATAAATGTGTACTGTGACTTTTATAACCTTTTGTCTTCTGTCTTTTCTGACGCAGTTCCGCAAGAAGAAGCTTCGTTTTGGGCGTAGCAGGATCCACGAATGGGGTCTGTTTGCCATGGAGCCCATTGCTGCTGATGAGATGGTCATTGAGTATGTGGGTCAAAACATCAGACAGGTACGACTTTGTGACACCTCTTTGTTGTGATTGGTTTAGTGTCAACATGGCACCAGCGAGAAAATGTTTTTTATGTTATCCAATCAGATGGTTGCTGACAATCGAGAGAAGCGGTACGCCCAGCAGGGCATCGGTAGCAGCTACTTGTTCAGAGTGGACCATGACACAATTATCGATGCCACCAAGTGTGGGAACCTGGCGCGGTTCATCAACCACTGCTGCACTGTGAGTCTGGGCACCCTCAGTAAACACTCACTCAAGTCTCACATGTTTTAAATTAAGACTAACTCAGTTTCAGTTTATTTTTAGAGTTGTTGCCCACCATTCACTCATTGCTTTCTCCCTCTAGCCAAACTGCTACGCCAAGGTTATCACCATAGAGTCCCAGAAAAAGATTGTGATCTACTCGAAGCAGGCCATTGCCGTCAACGAAGAGATAACCTACGACTATAAGTTCCCTCTGGAGGAGAACAAGATTCCTTGCCTGTGTGGAACTGAGAACTGCCGTGGGACACTCAACTAGTGAGTGCACTTCTCTCCTTCAGTTGCCAACAGCCGCCTGGGCAGCCCCCTCCCCCCTCCTCCCTTCCAGTTCACCTTCCTCAGTGTAAAGTCGAAACAGTGCCCCCCTCTGTTACCCTGTTCCACCTCCGGATGACCCCACAGCTGTGCTCACAATTCTTAGGAAACAGAGACGCACACACTCGCACTTTTCACTCACACTTTTCATTCACTGTGCAGGTTCACAAGCCAGTGTGTGATGAGTTCGTGTACTCTGGCATGTGAATATTGGAGGAGGCATTCAGCATTAACTCCTCTGTGTCAGTATTGTTGGACTTGATTGGGTCTTACGTTCCAGGCAAGCTGTTGAACTATGAAAGACAATACTGAAACAAAAAAACAAGATATTTTGTGTCTAGATCAGCTCCCACAATCTGGGATGACTCGTCTACTGTCAAACCCCTCCTTCACCTACCCTCCCTTAAAGATCCGCACACAGACGCACAGGAATACCAGACAAATTCAGGGTTTTTAAAGGCGCACCTTAAGCGCACTTTTAAGACGTCAAAATTCAATCAATTTGGTCTTAAGTTATGCAAATTTTCAAGAGTGAGGGTTGTTTTGAAGCTTTTTTTTTTTATTTCATTTCATAGTATTATATAATAATATTACTATTGCTGTTATTAATGGTATCGTTACTTAGTTGCATTAGCTGTAAGTGACTTACAGTGAAAGGAGCTCCAGTGTACCTACCACTGTCCTCAGTGGCTTTGATTCACCAGCCCTATAAAACTGTTGTTATCCCTCTCTGCTCTGTGTTACTCTCCTGATTTGTCATAATTTTATGTCCGGATTAGAGTAACCCACCTTGGAAATATGTGTTCAATTTCAGATGCGTTATTTTTTTACATGGCTGCAAAATTTTGCCTGCATTAATGTCACAACATAGACTATAAAATATAATTTTATTGCTTTTTCCCCAAGGTTATGGACACTGATGCGTGTGCTTTTAACTATTTATATATGTGCACATCTTTGCTTACTTCCAGGCAAATGAGAACATATCCTTCTCATATGGGCCCCTTTGTTGGTGCACTGTCCAGTTCTCCTCCGTTTAACAATGATGTTTGCTTGTATGCATTGGTTGTTAAAGGCATATATATCAGCGACCAAAGTCAACAAAAGGTCTCGTATGGAGAATTCCTTGAGTGTTTAGTGGGCTCTCTCTGTCTGTGTAGTTGTTGTTCCTTCCGTGACGCTTATGTTTTCTTCTCAATATGGCAATGGCCGTCCAAATTTGGATGTTAAACTTTTAATTTTTTTTGCACGCTCTCAAACAGGAAAATGTGCAACAATTGACATGAGGATGTTCTACATCCTTTTTTTTTTTTTTTTAAACACACACACATATATATATATACACATCCCTTCGTGAATATAGTTTTCAAGTTCTTAAGTACACAAGCGAGAATGTGAACAATGATGCTTGGCTTTACTGACATTGCTAGTACATTTTTAACTGTCACCTAAGTCAACCAAAGGTCTCAAATGGAGAACTTCTCTTTCCAATTCACATATTTTGTTCCATCAAGCAAATGTTAGATTCCTGTTTCAGCAGCTGGCAAAAACATTTTCTGTAAGTTCTTTTTTCTTTTTTCTGTAATGGTCACCACCAATCTCCTGCAAGTCCTAGTAATAATGTGTCGTCAGTGTTTAACTTAGTCCTTCTGTGTGTTACAGATGTTTTTACAAGGCACATTTGTTTGATTAGGTCAGGTTTATTCAAATGTTTAGTTTAGGAGATGTTCTTTTGCTGTTTTGTCTGCCTCTGTAGTTGTCCCCCATATAAAAACATCTCTTTACCATTTTAAGGCAAACAGATGTCCTGCTTACAAACTGTTTGCGGTGTAGATGGGTGAAAGTGTCTTTTTGCCTGTTAGATAGCGTAACTTCAGCAGTTATCTGATGTGCTATGGACAGAGGGATGTCTATGACCCTGGTTTGTTCCCGTTTTTCAAATGGCTCTGGCCGTCCAAGGTTTAACTCAGATGTTGAACTTTTAACTAGACTTCTTTTACTTTTTTGTTCCCTCCCAAACAGGAAAACATGTAAGATATTTCTTGTTGCTATGAAAGCCTTTCAGTACAAAGCAACTCTCTTTACTACAGGATAAAAAGATGAAAGGAAAAAAAACTAAGAAGTACATGTAAATATTGTAGAGGTGTTTGTTTCTCGTAGAAACACACAGATTCCAAGTTGTAAATATGTTGTTCCTTTTCCTCTCTCCATGAGGAGGAAACATGTACATACCTTCCATTCATTTATTTTTTATTGTTTTTCCTTTTAATTTGATGATTATTTTAATATTATTTGCAATATTTCTCTTGTATTAATGCGTTGGACCCTTTATTAATGGTGCATTAAAATATTTTTTAAATAAATGAAAATGTTGATGTTTTTCTTCATTAACTGTGTGTGCTACCATTAGAAATACTGAGATTCAGGTAATGTAGACACCCGGAAGCTGTGTTGCAGAGATCAGTGTTCTGTAACCTTTTCCCTTTACACAAAAGGAAGTGTTGAAATCTGGCCTAAAAAAAAAAAAACTAGATTTTGTAAGTCACTGAATGACGACAATGGGAAGAGGAAAGATAAAGCTCACAGAGCAGATGGTGACCTCAGTTGAAAAAATCTCATCTGACGGACAAACGCGTCTTTCCTCTGTGCAATACATCCTACCCATATACTCGGGGGCCATGTAACATTGCACGTCTCTTACCAGGACACTCCCTTGCCTGAGAGTAGTAATGTTATCAACAACCGTGTGTCATTGTTTCGGGCGAGAAGGCAATTGCGGACAAATATTTTACGCAGTCTTATTTACATGAAACACTTCCGGATATGGGAAAGCTGTTACCGGCTTTTATGATTCTAGAAGTAGATGTATTGTCTTTTAAAGTTGTGTGAGACTTTGACTATTTAATCTCTGAATCTCCATTAGCTGCTGCTCGAGTTGCATTGTTGGTAATGTAGGGCACCAGAAAGAAGGGTGCATGGGATAAAAAAATATATATATTTCTGCTTTGTCCACTTTGATCTTTGAAGTTTCAGTCCTTGGAGCAATGCCAGAAATTTTGATTGCCTGCCCTTTCATTTGGGACCTTTATGAGAATTTCTTTCTGCTGTTTCAAACTGTATGGCACGTACTCCCCCGGATGTTTTATCTGAAAGCATGAAAATCCCCCAAACTTTTGTCCTTTCCACATTTTATTATATTGTCCAGCTTTCTTTTTAGATGGCATGCTAAGATTGAACTTTGACCAGCATTCTTCGTGCCTCCTGATTACTGTCTGATCTGTAATGGCCTTGACTGTGAAGTTCAAGGGCTGCAAGTAACCCATAAACCACAGATCCAAAACAGGTCTGTTAGTTCCAACCAACCAGAGAATCCTCTTCTCAAAACGTAGGTCTTACATGTCTGAACATCTCAGATTCTATCATTCTTGAGCTCATCAAGCCCGTATTCACGAACAAAGATGTTTATTATAATCGGAACAGAAAGTGAAATTCTTCACATTTGGTTCACTCAAGGGCTGACTGAGTAGAATTTGGTCATCAAAGGTCACATAGTATTGAGAAGAGCAAGTTAATCACTCACTTGTCAACTTGGCAGCTGCGTTGACAGAAGAGTGAGAGAGACTTTACATGCCTGCCAAACGGGACTAAATTTAATCTCCGTTTGTACCGTATATTCAGTAATTTTACCACATGGAGCCACTGAGGATATTATGTAAAATCTATAATGTCCTCCCAATATCTAACAACTTGGCTCAAATCACAATAGTGTATCTAATTCACAAGCACAAGCTTTGGTCTCAAGGCGGTTTTGAAGGATTGCTCTGAATGGTAAGTGAATGCATTGTTATTATAACTTTTACTAGCTAGGCTAACAAAGCGTAATAGGAATCGTGTGCTTTCCAAACCAAATATGTTAACATTTCTACTAAACGTCCGTGGAAGAATAATTTTATTTTTTGTTTGTTTTTTTAAAGGGAGGTGTAGGCGGAGTTTAGCTCCGCCTCAATGACGTAGCGTAGAAGGACAGCTGCAGGGTAGACTACGCTGCTGGACTCGGTCTGCGCCAGAGTCTGTGCAGCGCAGCGTTCAGCATGTCGGAAAACCAGCGAACCCTCGTATATTTGATCACCGGAGGCTGCGGTTTCCTCGGCAGGCACCTGCTGAAGGTCTTGCTGGAGAAGGAGGACAGACTGGCGGAGGTCCGGGTGTTTGACAAGCACACAGAGTCGGATTTAAGTGGATTCAGCACAGGTAAGACGAGCGGTGGCGTGGCGGATCATCTCGCTTTGCTGTTCATGTTTAAAATGAGCTACAGAGCTGCACTGTGAAATTATTCAGTTTCAACCTTAATTTAATTTTGGCCCATTGGCGTTGATTTTAAAGAGGTGACCCAACCGGTTACTCATTGCAGGAGCTTTTATTCGACTCGGCAACGTAACCTAGCCTACATATATATATATATATATATTTTTTTTTTTTCTTGACTAGGATTATTATGAAAACACCACAGAAATTGCTAATTATCGGCGATGATGAAATTTAGTTTGAATCTATTTTCATGAGTCCCTTTTCATGAAAGATATTTTTTTGTGATGCGGATAACCCCTTCAAAAATAGCCCTTTCTCTGTATGTAACTTAGCCTACTGTATTATTGACTTCCGATGAAGATCTTTATCTCTGTCTATCTATCTATCTGTCTATCTGTCTGTCTGTCTGTGTGTCTGTCTAGTTCAGGAGTGGAAATCATAATTAAAAATGATTGAGTTATGAAGGCATGCTTGCTTGATCTTCACTTGTAGCTATTTGAACCAGATGTGTCGTTTCTCCACACTGAAAAAGAATCTAACAGCAAAATCTGATATTTATTTCCCGTATTTTTCATGTCCTGAGCCTGTAGTTCAAGGATTCCTGTGTGCTGACACAGGATATGTGTATTTGTCATAATTTGTTGTTGTTGTCACTCCCCGAGATGTTATCAGAGGTGTGTTTAACACGGAATTGGAGATATGATGAAACACTCTTCCGGTCCAAAAACACGCTAAACAAATTAATCCAAACAAACATTTTTTTCTTCTGTTTCCAAGGCCCTCATTATGTTGAGTATGCCATCCAGTAAATTACACTGAAGGGCCAGAATGCCCTTTCCACTCATCAGAGGGAGGAATATACCGACCACAACCGACGCCTCTAACCCACAGAGGTTTTGTTGTTTTTTGTCAGATGTGACTGACTGTGCTGTCTGATCCCCTGGAAGATCAGATCAGCTAAAAGCAGTAGGAGAGCTAAGTCACTGTGACGCTCTCTGTAGGGGATCACAGGCCTGAGGAACATGAGATGACTTGGTGTGTCATGTTTCCAGTGTTTATTTCTATTTCCATCTGTAACTGTTAGAATTTAAAAGAGAATGAAACAGACAAACGACTCAACTCTATCCAGCTGTATAACAGCTATTTTTTTTTGTAACAACTAAGCCACTATGGCCAGTTAATTTCCCTCGCGGATCATTAAAGTGTCTCTAAGTCCAAGAGTATCTGAATTGCAACAGAATCTTAGACCTGATGTTCAAAGGTCTAATCTCTTGCCATGTAACCTACCTCTCTATCAGCATTCAAGGACAGCACATGTCAGCTAAGATAAACCAGGGTTGAAAGACCTTCATTAAATGATAACAAGGCTCAGCATCATTCCCTCTTTGAAAAAGTATGCAATTTGTCTAGTGTGGGGGTGATTTGGATGTAGTGACATCATTCACTGTAACTAAAAGATGTTTGTGGCGTTTTAAACAAATGGAAAGCAAAGAGTGAGGAAATGCCTTCCTATTTTAGTTGAGTTTATATATCCTTGTAGAATTCTTAGGAAAGCATTCCGATTGCTGTACCACAAAGTTTTGACATTGTTCCTTCCTGTTATTCCTCAGAGTGGACAAAGGTGGTAGTCATTCAAGGAGACATCACAGACTACAGCAGCGTGTTGGAGGCCTCCCGTGGGGCTGACGTTGTCATCCACACGGCCAGCTTGGTGGATGTTTGGCACAGAATCCCAGAGACGCTCATCCATTCTGTCAACGTCACAGGTGAGGAAGAGGGAGTGCTGATCCAAAGGGCTGCAAGGAAATGGAATGAAAGGAAATCTCATTGAGTGGTTTCTGATAAATGTGTGGCTGCTGGGAATTAATGCAGAGGAAACTGACGTAGTTTCCAAAGGCGTTACTTAAAAATTGTGACGATGACCACAAGAAACAGAGAAGTTTTACAATGGTATTTTCCAAAAATGTAATGTTTGTATGTCACTGACTTCCCTTTCGCCAAATCTAAAACAGACTAACATGTTCTGTATGGATTTGAATGATGAGATCCAGTGTTACATAAAATCTGTAAATGGTATGGGAGAGGTCTTTCTCTAGCCAGACAACAATTAATCTTAGAAAACTCATTTTGCTGTCAAAAAGTTGAAAGTCAAAGAACTGTAGAACCCATATACATACCCATATATGTAAGTAGACCAGACGTTTCCTATTGTTACCACACGTTTTTGTAAGTCCCCCCCCCCATTTTCAGGAAATGGCATCACTGTGGGCGGAAATACTTCAAAAGGCAGTATGCAGATTACCTCTTGTAAAAGCTAGTGACAGAGTGTGACACTGCAAACCTATTTTTGTAGGTGTTTGGGTCAGCATGTACACATCAGTGTGGTTGTCCTTCACAAAAATGTTAATGTCATTTAAATATAATCAAAGTGCTAAGTCAGCTGCCTTAAAAGGCTCGACGTTACCAAATATCATGCACAGCTGGGATCGTGTGAGCTGCTTACAAATCACGCTACAGAGGAAGAAATGCTGTATTTGTTGCAGACTAGCAGACGCTGCAGCAGAATACTGCAAATTTCATGCTGCTTCAACAGATCAACATCAGGAAGGAACACAGTCCTTGTGTGTCATTATTGGCCTTGGCACTTGTGATGTATTTGTTTGCGTGTAAGAAAAACAAAAAAATATCTCCAGCCTTATCCATTATAATATGTGTCCTGGAAATACTGGAGCTGAATTCATCTCTGGCTGTGAGATCTGTTGACAGATGTTTTGTATGAAGCTAAAAACACATTTGTAAATGGTTGGAATTTCATGTAACCTGGTTGATATCTGGAAATAATCAACAAGCCGTTCACCAGTCAAAAGATGCTCAGCTGTCAATAGTTTGAAGTGCCAGAGAATTAATTAATTCATTATCTAAACTAAAGCAGTGTGATAGAAAGGAGAGAGTAATTCCATTCTGACACATTTGGCTCGATCAACAGGGGCGGTTCAGGCTTGTTTTATCCAGTTAAGAAATAGTGCAAGATTTTTATATTATGTCCATTGTGTTGATGATTGCATAACATTTTTCAAATTACTGGTAACTCCCCCAGGTTTTGAGACAGAAATCTCAGTCTTTCCCTCTTTGTATTGTATTAAGACTCGGTATGCAGTCAGAGCTGTAGGTCATGCCAAAGACAAACCATGGTTGAGTTTTAACTAACGCAGGACACCATGTCCCAGCCGGGAAAACACATGTGGAACATGTCCGTTCCACATGTAAACACACATGCACTTTTTAGGCGCTTTTTTTATCAAGTTATATTAAATATTTTCCTATTTAGCTGTAACGCTTTAAACGCGTCCATCGGGATTTTGCTGCTTGTCACACGTCATCAGTACACACACTTATCAGAGTTTCTTTTCATCTTCCTCCAGAAAGGACAGCTTGTACCTGTCGGCTAACTAAAGTCCAAAACAGCTTCAATAAAAGAAACTGAGAGGAGTTGGAAAAAATATTAAATACCAGAATGAGATGTATTTTTTTCCTCTGCTCCGGTCACATTTTTTTCCACTGCTTGTTCACCGTTGATAACAGAGGGAAGATTTTTGTGGAGAGAAAAACGCACTTTCCCGTCAGCCACACAGAAAACATATGGGTGCCATGCCTCTTTTAAATTAACTACAGGTTCCATCTGTCCTTATGCAGCCAGCCAAGATCAGTGTCCTCTTGGCTAAGCTACCTACCTCTTATCTTCTCAAACTAACATTTTAAATAATGTGTTTTCTCTCCTCTCAGGAACTGAGAATGTGATCAATGCCTGTGTGGAGTGCGGCATCGAGTGCCTGGTTTACACCAGCAGCATGGAAGTCATTGGTCCCAACATTGATGGACACCCCTTTAAGAGGTGACACTAAGAAAATATATAGTTCTGTTTACTTGTTCACTCTGAGCTATGTACTGTTTTCCGGGTGACTCAGTGTGCAAATCCAATTGTTTTCCTTACCAAGCCACATGGTAGTAATTTAGACGCCCATTTAGAAGCTTGGGTTCATGCAGTTTGAGTTCTGTGGCTGCTGTCTTGCTTCCTTCTGCTCTTCTTTTCCTGACTGTGCCATCACATAAACCAGAGGCCTGCACTGAAAAGATATAATCAGCTGGAGTTCATAGTACACAAAACATCACGTACCCTGTGATCTAATCAAGGCGCTTTTATGTCATTCTGTTTTTTGCTTTGTGGAACGAATCAACATTCAGACTCACGCAAAACATTGTCCACCCAGCGTTTTGCGTGAGATTGTCTGGTTCGAGAGGTGCGTGTTACATAAAGTTGCGGCCGTCATTGCAGCCGTTGAATGGAAACCTGCTTCGCCAGTAGTCATCGTAGCATTATGTAAAAACCGGATCAGTAATTCGTTTGTTTGTAGGCTCACCTTTAGTAATCCCCAAGGATTTATAATCAAGAAAGAGAATCCACACATGCGTGAAGCGATAAGACAAATTTATAACAACAAAGACAGAGTGCATGGAAGAACGGAGGCATATGCACCCATTTGCGGGTGTATTGTTAAAGTGCAACATTTTCCCTCAAAGCTTTACAAAACCTGTTGTGAAACCCAGTCTGAAACCCCCAGAGCAAGCCTGAAGGCGGCGGTGGCAAGGAAAAAAACCCTTGTAACAGGAAGGAACCTTGAGCAGAACCCAGCTCATGGTAGGGGGGGGCGGGGGTATCCATCTGCCGAAGCCCAGCGGGGTAGAGACAGAAACAGAGGGAGAAGAGGGAACAAGATAAACATAAATCGGACTAAAGCGTACATGTAGAATCTGATAGTGATACAAATAATACACTTTAGTTCTTTCGTTCAAGCACCGTCTTGGATGGTACCACTGACAAAACACATGGGGATGTAATTTTAATACTGTGGTCATATAAAATTCCCTTTTGGCTTTTTTTCCTGTAACTGTCACACCAGCAGCCGGCAATTTATGTGTCAGCAACCTTTGTTGACATACAAATCATTCCTTAGTGACATTCTAGTACAGACATGTTCTTTCTGGAATAATAGCGTAATATTTTTGGTGTGTATAGAAACCATAACAGAAACAACTGTGCAAGGTAAAAAAACAGAGATTACAAAACAGAGAGCTCACAGATGGGGTGAGTCAGAGCCACGCGATAGTCCCCCACACCCCACACCCCACACCCCCCACCCACACACACACACACACACACACACACACACACACACACATTTTTCATCCAGTCAAGATTTTGCTAATTCCATTTTATTACAAGAAAAAGCAGCACGGAAATTGTCATTGAGTGTAGAACACAATGTAAAATGTTTTTACATTGTGGAGGGCAGTAAGACAAAGAAGAGCTATGGTGGAGGCCATAAGAGGTGTGGTCAGCCTTTTGCTTTCAGAGTGTCCATCTCCACTGCTGCCGCTAGTTTCCTGATCTCGCCTTGTGATATGAAAGTCATTGTGCACAGCTCTGAGTTACATTCTGAAGTATTAAGTTGTTTAAAACATATTTGAATAATATGGTGTAATCCAGCCTGCCAACGGCAGTCACTGTTTGCACTTGTATAGCACTTGTATAGCAGCAGCTGCTCCTTAGAAGACTTTTTGCAGTTTTGCTCTGTTGACGTCATACAATTAAGTAACAATGTAAGAATGAACTATTGTGTACTCTTGTCGAGGAGATGCGTTACGACACGTTTAGATGAAAGCATCAAAAAGTATATAAACAAACACAGTATCTAGACGTACCTTTTCGTCACGTCTCCTTTACTCCATATAACTCTTTCATTCTGTGCAAGTCTGTTTGCCTATATTCAGTGCATTCCTCATTCCTCATTCCTCATATGTGTGGGAAGAAGTCAAGAAAACACTTTCTGTTTACTTGTTCCTGAGCTCCTCTCTGAATGTTTGACCTCTCTTTCTACAGGGGCAATGAAGACACACCTTACTGTGTGAAACACACTATGGCCTATCCAAAGAGCAAGACAAAGGCAGAGAAATCTGTGCTTGAAGCAAATGGAACCAAGGTATGCACTATTTTAGTATATTATTTTAAGATATGGCAATACAGTGTTGAAGCTGTGCAGTTGCTTTCATGGCTGCCATGTGTTCGGTTGGTATGCGGCCTTGAAAAACATGCGCAACCGTGCCACAGAATTGCAGTTAATTTCCCTTGAGGCTGTATTGTGGTGTCATTCCTGCTGTTTTCAGTACAAATCCACAAAATCCTCCCTTTAACCCACAGTATGTGTGCGTATTTATTTTTCAGTCTGATTCACAACACTGACATTGTTTCCTGTCCAGGTAAAGGGTGGAAAGACTTTGTTCACGTGCTCACTGAGGCCGACGGGGATCTACGGCGAAGGGCACCAGCTGATTAAAGACTTCTACGAAATGGCCGTTCAAAGAGGAGGCTTGATTATCGGGGGCATCCCAGATCACATTGAACACGGGCGAGTTTATGCAGGTAAATGCTAGTGCTAGTTTTGTCAGTCCTACACACAGATTTAAAAATGAGAGTTGTTTTTGAATGTTGCCTGAGACGCTCACCTCTGTTCTGTATTTAACTCTGAGAGCAAAGGTGAGTAAAACGAATGAGCAAGAATAAACATCTTCAAACAAGGACCAAAAGCAGAAGTGCATGTGTTGTGCAGAGACACTTCCTTCACATTTTACAGGAAGTGTAGAGATTTCTCACCTGATAAAATGAAGAAGAGCCAAAGAAAATATATTAAATAGATTTCCTCATGTTTCTTGGTTGTAGATCTGCCAACATCTATTTATACAGTACTTTGAATGCAGTTAATACTTTCCTATTATGATGAAACATTATTGATCAGCCTCAAAATACAAAAACAAAAGCTTCCTGTTTAGTCATAGCATGAGATGATGCTTATGTGAGAATAAATGATAGATAAGTATTTCGTTGAACCGCCTTTAGCTTTGGTTACAGCAGCATTCGCTATTGTTTCGATAAGCATCTGCAATGTCAGAAGATTTATTTTTGTCCAGTGTTGCATTATTTTTTACCAAGATCTTTTACTGATGATTCGAGAGTCTGCAGCACTGCGGCAATCCCAGATCATAACACTGCCCCCACAGACTTGTACCGTAGACACTAGGAATGATGGGCGCATCACTTCGTCTGTCTCTCTTCTTAGCCTGATGCCCCATCACTCTGGAACAGCGTAAACCTAGACTCATCAGACCACATAACCGTCTTCCATTGCTCCAGAGTCCAATGCTCCTTACCAAATTGAAGCCTTTTTTCCAGTTAGCCTCACTGATTAGTGGTTGTCTTGAGGCTACACAGCTGTTCAGTCCCAATCCATTGAGTTTACTTCTCATTATACATGTGGAAATGCTCTTTCTTTCACTATTAAACAGAGCCCTGAGTTCTATTGTTGTTTTTCTTTCGTTTGATTTCACCAAACGTTTCAGTGATCGCTGATCACCATCCATCAAGATTTTTTTCACCCAGTATTTTTTTCCTGGAAGACAATGGTTTCCTGCTATCCTTCCAGTTTTTAAAAATGTGTTCGACAGTTCTACTCAGTTTTAGTAGTTTCTGCTTCAGTCCCCTTCTGCTTGATGCATGGCAATAATTAGACCCTTCTCAAACACACTAACATCTTTTCCACAACCACAGTCTTTCCACATGGTTGTTTAAGAAATGAGAAGCTACTCATTGGATCAGTTGGGGTTAAATAACTTAATGCCAGCTGAAAGATAATCCATGCAGTAATTATCCAACAGGAGGCTCCTGCCTACCCAGATGGTAAATTTTCATATTTATATACAAATGTTGATTAAAAAAAACAAGTAAGAAATAACTAGAAGGCTGCCACCCACGTTGCCGCGGGGAATTTTGTATTTGTTGTAGCAGCAGCTGCTGTGCAAGTGATGTACAGTTGATTATTTTAAGCAATTCCGTATTATAACATTGCGGACAGATAATTAATCAAGAGATGCATCCGTGTCTGGATGCAAGTAACTGCACATTAACTCACACACTCTTACTGAAGCATTAGCAGGTTTTAGAGGTTTTTCTTTTTCTGTATGGTTGTAAGTCATATATGTACGGGATTTTTTTTTCCCCAAATCATTAACATTTCCGAAACACTTGTTGACTACGATATTTACTTATTTATTTAAAAATCTATATTTCAAACATAACCCTATTTATTGTTGACAGATGTACCAACTACAAGTTTCCTTAGCAATGAAAATCCCCATATTTGAACTTGGAAAATACCGTACACCAGTTACATGTTAATGGCTCAATAATGTAGTAGTAACAGAAAACACTTTTCGGACTGATCACATTTAGTTTATCTTTTAACTATTAAATATATTCTAATATAATTCTGTCTCTCTGCCTCATACAGTACTTAATGTCACTCCTTAATTTGTAATAACAACTGTTGTTGTTATTATTAGTAATTTGTTTGTTTTTTAAGTTTTTTTTTTTTTTTTTTTTTTTGAGAGCTCCCTTTCTTTTTACATCATCCAGACTGGCTACTACTATTATTACTTTACCGTTTCAGTATCTCTACTACAATCTGGCATTCACCCACTCATTTGTGTTTCTAGGCAACGTGGCCTGGATGCATGTACTGGCAGCCCAAGCCTTGAGAGAACGACCGCAGACAGTCGGAGGAGAAGCTTTCTTCTGCTACGATGACTCACCGTACAAAAGCTACGAGGATTTCAACATGACACTGCTATCCAGATTTAACTTCCGAAAGGTCCGCATGCCTGCAGTAGTGCTTTGGTTCCTGGCTATGGTTAATGACTTGCTCCGCTGGATAATGAGCCCTGTATATAACTACACACCGCTGCTGAACCGTTACACCCTGGCTGTGGCTAGTACCACCTTCACAGTAAGCACTGACAAAGCCCAGCGTTACTTCCAGTACCGGCCCCTGTATAACTGGGCTCAGTGTCTAGCACGTACACAGAAGTGGATCGACTCATTCCCTGTAAATGACCCCAAGGACTCTTAATGTGACTTAAACCTCTGCAATATATACCAGAGGCTGCTGTGTAAGTTGATGGTGGCCAATATTATGAAGCAATATACAAGCCAGCTGTATGTACTGTGTAACTGAGTAAGTTACAGAGTGGCAATACCACGATGCTTTGAGATGGTGCAGTTGTTTTTAAAGCTATGACACTTCACACTCTGTGTGAGCTAAAGCCACTCAGTGCCATCAGAAATGCTTGTTACTACTACATTTGTTATGTACAATACGCTTTGTAATTATATAATTTAATAATAAGTCTTTATAATTTAGTTTTAAGAAGTCTTTGTTAAGATGAAGCACATGTATATTTTTACACCAGAAACATCAGCACAAAAATGAAGACAAATGTAAACCCCACTTAGAGGCATTACATGTAATATTTTGTTTGTTAGACTTTTGTAATAAATATTGTTTAATATATTCTATATGGCCTTTTGTACTTTGACTTTGCAGTCACTCCTGTTTCTTTATGATGCGCAGTCATAATGAAAGTTTGTAGTTCCTGGAGATATGGCTAATACATTTCAATGTTGTTACCATTTCCATACAGTAAACAGGTTCTCTGCACCTCTGGATTTCCATGGAAGCTGAACTTTGTTTACCCACATTGCAATGGGATAAGGCCCTCTTGTGGAAACTTGTCATGAAACCATGACAACCAGCTGTAAAGCATCAATTTGTATGACTAAGACGACTAAGTAAATGGGAGTTCCTTTGACAGTGTTTCAACATGCCTGGGTGTCCCCCATTTATGTGGTTTTACATAGCAACATCCGTTTCCATTCCACAGTTCACTTCCATGTCAGCTTGGAGGAAAAACAAAACACTTAGCCACCTAACAACGACAACAATCAGTGACGCTTTTGAAAATTGAAACGAAAGGAAAACGACTTGAAGATGTGAGAATATCTGTGGATTCGACGTTATTACTGCCATGTTTGCTCACACATACCTCCACCACAATACTAGTGAACATGATTATAAGTGATATGTACTGGATTCCCAATGCAATATGACAGAAAGCATGTGGTTCCAAACAAGTGTGAGTGTGTGTGTGCATGTGTGCATGTAATTGTATAGCTATCTTTCCAAGAACCAGTTTAACTTTTATACCATCAGATTTGTGCAAAGTGAGGACATTTTGGCCAGTCCTCACTTTTTTGGCCTCACTTTTTGGCTGTTTTGAAGGTTAAAACTCAGTTTTAGGTAAAGGGGTTACAATTAGGTTAGAGTTAGGGTTAGGCATTTAGTTGAGATGGTTAGAGTTAGGGTAAGGGGCTAGAGAATGCATTATGCCAATGAGTGTCCTCACAAAGATGGCCATATAATAATGTGTGTGTGTGTGTGTGTGTGTGTGTGTGTGTGTGTGTGTGTGTGTGTGTGTGTGTGTGTGTGTGTGTCCTCGAATCTCCGAGCTCTGTACAACGGTTGGAATGAATACGTATTGCGCCATCTAGTGTTTTAAAATAATACACCAAAAAGTGAAGCACTTTCAAGTGACACATTTCTTTGTCGATTTTATTCAAAGGTAACATTCCAGTTACCTTTGTGTCATGTGGATTCTTTAGTTGTTTTTTTCTTGTTTTGTATTTGCACTTTTTCACTTCTCTGTGGTAATTTCAACAAGCTGATTAGTAAGATGAGACAACATAATCTTGTAAAATCATACAGCCTGGCTTTCCAGGCTATATGATGCGCAGTCATAATGAAAGTTTGTACTTCCTGGAGATCTGGCACATTCATTTTAATTTTGTTACTATTTCCGCATGGTAAAGGTTCTCTGCACCTCTGGATTTCCATCGAAATACAATCCAATACATTCCAGTTGTGGATTAGCTTCAGTTTCTTTTCTTGGTTGTATTTGAACTTTTTTGTTTTAGTTCTCTGTGACTATTTGAACAAGGTGATTAGTAAAATTAGATAAAATACTCTTTTAAAATAATATTTTTTTCACAGCATGTTATACATACGACACAGACATGGGTACTTGTGGCTGAGGTAGTATTAAGCCACAAAAAACGGTGAGAAACGTAAAGAAGTAACTAAAAGTGACACATTTAGAACGTTTCTGCTGCTGAAGGGAGGCTCCTGTACGTGTGCGTGCCCGACAATATCGACGAGAGCACGCACGTAGCTGTCAGTAGGAAATGCTGGCTGTTCTCGTTGGATGCACCCCTATTGCTGTGCTCGGATAAATTAATCACAGGACGTCCCTTTGTTTCAGAATGGAAAGCTGTTACTTTAAGTATTGCTAGGATAAGATGTGAATTGTTGAAGTCAATCCGGATGTCTAACCGAGTTAACATTCGGCTTGCCAACTAGGCTAACTGTCGGCGCTAATGCTAGTAGTTATATTAGGCTAAAATAGGCTAAGGTAGCTAGCTACTAACTTAGCTAGCTAGCTCGCGGATTGCAGGACGTTCGCTTCTCCAACGGCTCACCCCAGACAGCGCTTCCTGCACCGGTCTCGCTTTTTCTTGTTTTCACCGAACTGAGGAAGTTGTGGAACCGGAGCTGTGGCGGGGGGACGTGCCATCGGGAAACCCCTGGCTTTCCAGGCGGACGGCTTTCAGTGACACGCCGGTCGTGGGTGAGTTTAACAACGGAGTTGAAGTTGTAGTTGACTGGGGTTATCGGCATGGACAAGGCCGTAGACGCTCCTCGGCCAGGCCTGGCAGGCAGTGAGGGTGTTGACTATTAGCTGTTAGTAAACCATCACACTTGTGCACTGAATCGGGAAGTTGAGTCGCTTCGAGCGAGGCCTCTATAGAGGATATGACAACAAAGTGACTGGTGTTATTAGCTGTTAGCATGTAACCGATAGCTGTCTGGAATAACCACTACGGGCGTAAAGCTGCTTCATCAGCAAAACATTGGATCACCATGGTTGGGCTGACGCCTTATTGATAAAATCAAATGCCAGTGCCCTTGTACATTGTATGAGAGCATATTTGTTAACAGCTAAGGACTCTGGCTTATAGGCCAATTAACTAAATTAATAGTTAAACGAGAATATTGCCGTTGTTATGAGTTGCTGTAGGTGTTTCTGGACAAAATGTTTCTGAATTACACAGTTTGTTCTAATTGTATTGTACAGTAGAGCCTTCTGCAGTAAAAGAGGAAATATAACCTGAGACCTCCATTGCTCTTAATAGTTTTGTTGTTATTTGTAGAATTAGTACATGAAAATACCAGACTCGAGTTTACAAGTCTCCAAGGGGTTTCCCATTTGTAAGAACTGCACTTTGAGGTGTGGATATTTGTTTCATGAATCCTAAATTTCCAGTATAGGGTATAGTGCACTTCTTTTGCTGCTTCTCCTATCCAATTCTCTGGCCTATTTTAAGAAGAGGAACTCTGTGCTTATACTCCCACAGAAGTATGTTTTTCATTCACACCCTGCTCATATTTAGCATAAAGTATAGACCTCTCAAGTTAAAAATTGTCTTGTTCCTGAAACTATATACTGATTGATTATTATCTGAGGAAAGTGTGTATGATACAAACTATACAAACTAACAAAAGAAAATACAGTAGTAGTAATTACTACAGCTGTGACTGAATGGATAATTGCTCTTCTGCGAGACTAAACTCACCTTTTTTCTCTTTTGTTTGTGAAGGAGACATCAACGTGAAAAAACCATGGCTGAACTGTCCACATTATCTCCATCACCACCTGCATTGGTTGATCCTCACACAGCTCCATCCATCACTCCATCTTCAGCAGCTCTCCCTACCCCCAGCAGTCCTGCTCCAGAGTCTGTCAGGGAGATGTCCACACCCAAGTCTTCCCTTTACAACGACAAAGCTTTGACTGGATATAATCCTGCTGCACTGTCAGGGGGTTCACCCTTGAGATCTTACAAACCTCCAGTGAGTCCTCCCAGACTCACTGCTGAGACCATCCCATCACTGGTACATGAGGCTGCTCCACAAAGAGGAGAATCAGCAGGGAATGATGATGTGACTACAGCTCTTGTTATCAAGCAGGAGACAATGACGAGTGATCCAGCTGCTGTGGAGCTTTTGAATACTGAAATGTTGACCCCAGCACTGGCAAGTGAGCCATCAGCTCCAGGCGAATTGCCACTGGCATCCCCGTCCCCTGATCTCAATCCTGGTCCTAATCTGTACCCAAATGTTCATGTCACTCATAACCCAACTCCTGTCCTGGATGATGGTCAGTTTTCAGTGGGCCAACATCAAACAGTTTCAGGTTCCAATGCCACACCTGCTCCTTCAGCATCAGCATCAGCAGTTGAAGAGGAGACACCCCAGCCGCTCCAACAAGCACAAAACCCTCAAGATGAACCTGCTCTTTTAACCTCAAGGCCTGAAGATCCCAGCGAAGCCATGAAGGGAGAGCTGCCCACTACCCCCACCAGAGCTGAACACCCCAGTCCTACTGTCCCACTGATCCACGAGCCAGCCTGTGTTTTCCCCCTACCCAAGCCCAAGCCAGCCCCCGACACCCTCAGCTATCTAGAGTCAGCCAGCCTCATGTCAGGAACATTGGAGTCTCTGTCTGGGCTGGGAGAGGATGGAAGCTCTGTGGGCTCAGACTCTGAGATCAATGGCCTGACTGTCAGACGCACTGATAAATATGGCTTCCTAGGTGGAAATCAGTACAGTGATATGGGGTAAGTAGTAGGACATTAATTTTAAATATCACACACTCGAGCCACTGTGTAGAAATGAGGATCATGTTCACAGATTTTTTATAAGTTCAACAACCAGGTTTTGATCTTCTCAATTTCAGTCTCTCTGTCCTGCCTTCCTCTCCTTCTCTGCTGCTCTAAACATATTTATCCATCCTTTTATCTCCCCTTGGTCTGACTCAGATAACGCTGAGAGCACTTTTGTGACTCAGTATGTACCGATTCTCTGTCTCTGTGGTATCACCCATCACACCCATCTACTCTCTTCCTGTCTTTTTTTTGTCAGATCTGCATCTGCTTTTCCTGAAAAGCTAATTGCTTTACCACTGTTGAATAATTAAAACTTTATTGATTTACCATCATTAGTGGAGGGCACTCTGGTCCTTGTTAGGGATGTTGTTTAACTGTTGTAACTGTGTTACTTTTATGTAATTTACAAATAAATGTTATAGTGAATGTGAGGTAACTCATTTGTCTCATTAGTTTAGTATATTTATGGTGTACAGATAGCAAATAGTGGACTTCCTCATTCTGTCTGTGATGGAGTCATTTCTCCTTTATTCATCACTGCAGTGATAAGGATGTTCGAGTTGAAGTTGCCAGACAGAGGGAGATGAAATGGCTTGATATGTTCAACCACTGGGATAAGTGGATCAAACATCGCTTCCAGAAGGTGACCACACCATCCCTACAAATGGATTTACACGTGACTAAACACGAACATTGTAATCGACTCGCAGTGTCTTTCGCCAATACCCTTTTCGTCTGTTTGTCTCATAGGTGAAGCTGCGCTGTAGGAAGGGGATTCCATCTTCTCTCAGAGCCAAAGCCTGGCAACTGCTGTCTAACAGCCAAGACCTCCTAGATGCCAACCCTGGGAAATTTGCGGTATCACTGTCGCCATATCTTACAACCGTGTTGCCACCAAACCTCAGAAATATCATTCATGTCTTCCTTTTTTTTTAGATTCTCACAGTCTTTGTGTGTACATACATTACAAAAAGGTGGTTTATGGGTGTTGATTTGATTTTGAAATTCTTAATAATCACTCTCAACTTCTGAACTTCCCACTGTCTATAAAAGTTTATTTGAGAAAATCTCAGGACAGTGGACATACTACACTGTTTTGATTGAGCTGTAAAGAGTATATGTGCCTGAGTAGGGCAATTTCAGCTTCAGGGGTGCTAAATGGGTGCAGGCACAGACCTGGTGAGCTGTAAGCTTCTTATCAGGACCACTAATCCTGGCTGTGCTTCTGTCTCCACACTACTGGGGCTGGCCTGACCACAACCAGACTGCTAGACCCACCTATGAATTCCTAATACCCTTGTTGTATGAAGATAATTTTCTCTTTTACTCTTGTGTGTGTGTGTGTGTGTGTGTGTATATATGTGTGTGTGTGTCTGTGTGTGTATATGTATCTATATATATATATGAATGTATATATAAAGAGAGAGAGAGACACACGCACATACATATGTTTATTTATTTATTTATTTTCATAGATGGATAGATTCCACAAATTACAGTGAACGTATCTAGTTATATCACTTTTCTTTCATCACAGGAGTTGGAGAGAGAGCAAGGAGAGGCTAAATGGTTGGACATTATTGAGAAGGATCTCCACAGGCAGTTTCCTTTTCATGAGATGTTTGCTGCTCGCGGTGGCCATGGGTAAAATAACTAAACACTGTGTTTCATACAAACATTCATAATTGATAAGAACATCCTGCACTCCTACATAGGAGTCCAATTGTGGACATATCTTTGTAAGGTCAATGTCATTATTGATTTGTTATTTTCTGGCAACTGCACCAATGTGACATTATCTCTCAGTAAAAATATTTGATTCCCGTGTTTTATAGGCATTTGTCTTGATTAGATTATACAGTGGAAGTTTTTACACCAGAATTTCTCGTTTTTCCGCTTGATAATTTTCATGCTGTGCCTGCAGGCAACAAGATCTGTACCGTATCCTGAAGGCCTACACTATCTACCGGCCTGATGAGGGCTACTGCCAGGCCCAGGCTCCGGTGGCTGCAGTGCTGCTCATGCATATGCCTGCTGAGGTGAGAGTTGGAGTCCCTAAGCGACCCCAAAGTCTCCACATGCCCAAAGATAAATGACACAAGACTGCGCTATAGTTTTCAACTCCCCCGTATGCCTTTTTGGGAAATGAATAAATTACTAACTAACAAACTATAAGATACAAAAGTCAATAGTGACTTCAGTTTTCCACTCGGAAACCACGTGCGCTGAACTGTTAAAAGCAGGGTAACCACACTGACCTACCTAACATGCATTTTGTCATTCTGAGTTTACTCGGTTCCAAAAATAAATGATGTAGAGAAGTATGCTGCATGCAAGTGAGAATGTCAAAGCTTTGTTGTTGTGTAAATCTGATGTGAAGGCTTGATGGCACACTGTCGTTATCTACTGGAAGCAACAGTTTAAATTGCTGCAGGTCTCTTTTTCTTCCGTAACAAAAGTGGATATTGGTAACTCATTCGTGTTTCAATCAAGCACATTACTGTAATTCTTGAATCTTATTTGTGTAACTGTTGTAATTTGGTTATATTCCACAGCAAGCGTTTTGGTGCCTGGTCCAGATATGTGAGAAGTATCTCCCTGGCTACTACAGTGCTGGGCTGGTGAGTAAAAAAAAAAAAGCTCTTGCTCTGTCTTTGTCTCGTTCTGTTTTCTCAGTGTTATTGACTTGTCATTTCTGTCTATTAGGAAGCGATTCAGCTGGATGGCGAGATCTTCTTCTCTCTGCTGCGGCGCACATGTCCGATGGCGTACCGTCATCTTAAAAAGTTTAAGATCGACCCAATTCTCTACATGACTGAGTGGTTCATGTGTATCTTCTCACGAACCTTACCATGGTCCTCCGTCTTGCGTGTTTGGGACATGTTCTTCTGTGAAGGTATCATTCATATATGCATGGTTCATACTCAGCTGCATTTATCTCTAGCTGGTGATACATAAAATACGTTAAATTAAATGTAAATAGCTTTTTTTTTCCTAGAAAAGTACACCGTCTGGTGCCTATGTTTGGCAGACTTAAGTGTGTAATTTAGTTTAGTAAACTGAAACTGATTTGTCACATCACTGGTTGTAGGAGTGAAGATTGTGTTTCGTGTGGGCTTGGTGTTACTGAAACAAATGCTTGGCTCTGTCGATAAACTTCGGGAACTACAAGGCATGTATGAGACCATGGAGCGTCTCAGAAACATCTCACCTGACACTATCAGAGAGGACATACTTGTACAAGAGGTGAGTGTGAGTGTGTTTCTGTGCCATCGAAACATGTTTCTGTTTTTACTCAGAGACACGAGTTATGAGTCACTTTTTCCTGAAGTGCCTGGTCTAGCGTTCTTCACTTCCCCTGTCTGTCTAACCCTTGTGTGATTGTCAGATCATTACACTCCCAGTGACTGAGGCACTCATAGAGAGGGAGTGCAGCATCCAGGTGAGGAAATGGAGGGAGTCCAGAGGGGAGCTCACACACCAGCCTGGCCGTCGTCTCCATGGCACGAGAGCCATCTTTGAGTACAAACGACGTGCTGCCTCCATCAGCTCTGGTGGCAGCTTCTCTTTCCTGGGAAGTTCTGTTCCACCACCAGGACCCCTCAGGGCCTCTTCTAGCCTCCTGTCACTCCCCGGCTTCCGCAAGTCTAAGACTCCATTCTACTCCCAAACTAAAAAGGGCTCCTTCTCAGGACCGTCAGGAATGGAGGGCATACCACCTTATTCTCCGCCTGCTGTAACATCAAGTCCAAGCCAAGGCCCCAGCCATAAGCCGCCTATTCCTCCAGGAGCCGGTCAGAGAGCACCAGCACCTCATGGTCAGAGCCCCTTAGTTGGGAATGCAGCTGGCTCTTCCCGCGAGATTGCTCAAGCTTCAGAGGGCCCATCAGCACAGGGCCAGCAGACTTCTTTGGCCCCAGAGCAAAGCACACCACCACCCAGCACTCTGACCCCGTCTCCTAAGATTGTCTCTGAGCAAATAACTCCTACTATCCCCTCACCTACTGCAAACAATTCCCCTCTCCTGTGTCCAGATTCAAAAAAAGAAGCGGAGTCATCAGCTGGTGCCGCAACTGGAGAGGAAGAAGGAAAAAAGAAGAAGAAAAGCAAAGATGACAAGAAGAAGGAAAAGGAAGATGAGAAGAAAAAAATGAAGGAAAAGAAGGAAAAGGAGAAGGCTGAAAAAGAGAGGCTCCGGAAAGAGAAAGAGAGGCTAGATAAAGAGAAGAAGAAAGGGGGAAAGAAAAAGGATAAAGGGGGAGGAGAAGTGGAGGACAAAAATGGAGCCGCGGCGGGGAAAGAGTCGGCCTAGTTTTCCAGCCTGTCATTCCGGGATAATGAAAGGGGAGACTGAACGTGAAGGAGGTCAGGGGGACAAAATACCCCCAGAAACTGAAAGAGTAATTAATTTAAAAAATGGGATGGCTTCCTATAGAATGCATCACTTTCAAGACTTAATGTAGTCCAAGGACTGCGGTGGAGAAAACTGGATCATGGTTTTAAAAGCACCTCCGGTGGGCTTCATGCCTCTCGCTCAATGCTTTTGTTTTCCTTTTTATTAAGATGGGACAAATTTCCTTTTCCAACTGGATTGCGGGCTGTTAATCTGAATATTATTTCAGAAGATGACAGTCATCCGTTTTAGTTTTTTTTTTTTTTATTAATTTTTTTCACATTTTTATTATTTTAATTAGATTGACAGCAATGGTTACAGAAACAATGGCTAAAGGGGTTATTGAACTGAACGTTTGCAGAAGTAGTTACAGTGCCATAGAGTAAGAAAATAAAAAAATGTACCATTAAAGACTTAAGGATCCCGTTAACACTTCATATGCTCCGTCAGTCTTTATATATGAACAGGTTATCTGGATGTCCAGGGAAGAAGGAAAAAAAAAAACTCTTGGAAGTCATCTCAAACACAGGCACTGAAGACAAAAATGGTAGTAATGTTGCTGAGGATGTATTTATTGTCGTATTAAATGTTGTGAGTGTGTGCCTTAGTAGTATAGTGAAACGTGGTCGTGTTCTATGTGTGGCCTCCTTGTTTTCAGTCTCTCTCTCTGCCTGCTTTTATTTCTCAAGTCAAACCATTTCCTGTGGTTCTTCTCAAACCTTTAATTTATTGAGTCGTTGGCATAGACGTGATGGGTGAAACAGGTGAAAATGGGGAGAAAATTAAAAGTACAGTCAGACATGGAGACTGTGAAGTGGTGGCAAATGTTTTATGTTTTGTGTTTGTTTTTTTTTTCTTTGTTTTTTTTTTCCTGACAAAATAACACAAGGGTAGAAAGCATTTTTACTTGAGGTTTTAGCTTTTTTTTTTTTGTTGCAAAAAGCATGCCCAACATTATCAATAAACAGTATCTGTGCGCAAGTCCTGCAGACCAAATGTCCTGTAAAATTAGTATTATATTGAAACAGATTTTGAGTGCATTTCACCCAGCCAAATTTCAGTATGGGTAAGAACTTAAGTTCATTAACCCCTTAGAATGTGATTCAAGTATCTTAGAACAATGAAGGATGTTTTTATTTTATTTTTTGCACTTTTTTTTTGTTGTTTGTTTTTTGTTTCATTTTTGTTCCCTCACAAAGCATTGCTGAACCTGACCACTTTGTTATTGTGGTGACATAGAAAGCGGGGGTCTCAGCAGACAGGTTACAGTTTGAAATCTCTGCCTTGGGGACCTATAAGAAGCCACTTGACTGGAGGTGCCAGGTGTGCCAATGTAGCATTAACCTCTGATCTTTGACCTTTGTGCTCTGTTGTATTTATGTACAAAGTGGTTAATTTAATCAAATATAGTATATTATGAATTATTATTATTATTTTTGATCTGACTATTTTTGTATGTGAGCAAGAGACACCTGGTTGACTGGAATGATGGCCGACTGCACGGTGTAGTTACAGAAGGGTCATTCAAAGTGATTTTACTTTTTGTATTTTCTTTGCACGTTAAGTCCTCTGCTTTTACACAACAAACTCAATGCATGTCTTTTACTATTGTTTACTGTCAATGTTGGTTTGGTTAAATTAGTTCACGAGTCTCCAGTTTACTGAAGTGCAGTATTAAATAGACTTGAGTGAAAGAAGTGGGCCTACGAGAGAACAAACTTTGAGACAAACGATTCATACAGAATATTTGGGAGTGGAAATTCTATGTACTGTATAATATACTGAGAGATGATTTATGAGCTTCTTGAATAGTTCTTGAATTGAAGATCTTAAGTACATCTCTATCAACAGGTTGTGTTGTAACATTCATAAGGACTTACGGACTAACTTCCTAATCTATTTACACTCAGTGTTCTGTACTGTAACATATTTATGCATTCATTAAATGGCACTGAACTCCATCAGTATACGATGAATAGTGTCAGGTTGTTAGTGTAAAACATTTGATGGCAAGAAAAAAAAAATACATTGATGCTCTTTAACCGTACTGTGTAATAGATAATGATTAGAGGGACTTACGTGTAATTGTAGCCAACATGTCCTCCATTGTTTCTCCACTTATTTGAAGTCTTTACATGGCTGTCATATAAATATATAAATATTACACACACACACTCCATCCCTCTTCTGTTTTGATGCCAGTGCATTATAGGCACGGATTAATATAGTGTTAGTGTGGATAACCTGAACACGTCTATGCAAAGTTCCTCCATCATGACTCTTGATGTGTGTGGCGACAGCAGCACTGATGTCACCCCTGATCAGAAAGATCTGAACGGTGTCATGTAAAGATGAATCCCGTGCTTCAAAAGTAGGTGTTTTTCTTAGCACACTTTCAGGCCCTTGTTTGTGAGCAATACGTCCTCCGTGCTCATGTCTTGGCGATCGTGTCGTTTCTCCTCGTTCAGTGGGCCGGGGTTACAGTCACGATCAAATGACACTAGCTGTGGGGTCGGCATATAGCTCTGCAATATTCAGGATAAATGAAGAAAATCAGTTTCTGTGAGGTCTTTTGTGCATTTCCGCATTTATCCTCAAGTCGTTCTTGATTACATCGAATTGGGAATGACTCCACAGATGCAAATATTTAAAAAAAAAAAAAAAAAAAAAGTGTGTTTCTGCTGTTTTTCTCCCCATGCCATTACGTCTGTTGTGTCTTTACGTTTACAAGTCACTCCAATGAAAGTGAAATAAATTCATAGCTAATTGAATTCATTCCTTCAGATCTACAACTGATGTATTTATAATTAATGATAATGACATTTGTGATGAGTAATAAACCATAATATATTAAATCATTATGCCGTTTTTGTCTTCCTTGATGTGCAATCGACCCTGTTTGGCTGAGCTATTTGAACATGAGGCAACGTTTCATATGTTTAGAAATATTGAATATATATTGAGATTTGGGCCTATATACACAATTTATTTCTAATTCAGAAAAGTCAGTGGTAAAAGAGGTAGTTTGATGTTTTACATACAGTAGTTTGTAATCTGTTTAGGGCTCATATCTGTAACAGAAGATATAAAGGAAGTCCACTAGAGGTCAGTAGGGGTGCAGATGCGGGATTATGCATCATTTTCTCAAACCCTGCCGCACAGAGCCACTGAACAGACACACTTGTACAAAAGGAAAGAGATTTTATTCACAGTTTGTCCCTTTTATTCATTACAAAGGAAAGGCGAGGAAGGATCCAGTCACTGGATTTGGGGCAGCTTATGGGAAAAAAAGATGATTCACTGGCTGCAAGAAGGAGCGGAGGGAAAGAAATCGAAGACTAGCATGTTTTCTTTCGTCCCTTTCTCTCCTCTCCTTCAGATTTTTTTTCTTTTCACTCCTCAAGGAAACAAAGTTGTCCTCACTTTAAGGAGACAACTCTCCCCATCTTAACCTGCAAAGGCTCTCCCTCCTCTCACCTCTTGTAGCCAAGAGGACATCTTCAAAATTTGGAATGAGGTCCTCAACTTGCCCCTCCAAACAATAAACCTGTTTCCCTCCGAGGTACCGAGGGAAGCAGGGGGTCATTCACACAAACACTTCAGAGACTCAAGTGACAAGTCAGACAGAGGTAAAGAGGTGATAGACAGAAGATGGTTGCATGAAAAGAAAGGATGTTTGAGAAATGTGGTGGTTGGAAATGATGTCACAGGATAATTTTATTGAAAATCATCCCTATTCCCCATAAGCAAACATAGACACCCCATGGGCACCAGACATGTGTCCGCGTGGCAAGTCTTTGGTTTGAACACGAGCGTCTGAGCACAAGGGTTCACACAGAGGGTAAGTAGGGAGGAAGAGGAGGAAAGAAAGGACAGGGAAGGCAGAATAGCAAAGGGATTTTTGTCTTTCTTGTCTTCTAGCTTTCTCCTTACTCCTCCTTCTCCTCTCCGTGTGTGATGACATAGCAGATGTTCTTGTAGTCTACGTTGCCAGCAACATCTGGGGGGAAGGCGGCCCACATGTTCTTAATCTGGGGAAGATTACAAGAGTGGATGAGTGAATTAAATTAGATGGATTTAAAGGAAAAGTACTACACTTCGTGTGGCTCGTAGCTTTAAGGCAATTTACCTCCTCTGGGGTGAACCTGTCGCACTGAGTGGTCAGGAGCTCCTGAAGGCTAAAATAGGCAAACCGAAAGATTTAATGTTTATACAGAGTGCAGATACTGTTTTAGTGTACTTGGACAGTGGTATGCTTGTTTGTTTGTTTGTTTTGTTTTTACAAAGTCCTTACAATTCCTTCTTGATGGTTCCAGTACCCTCTGGGTCCAGGACTTTAAAGGCGCTAAGAATAACGTCCTCGGGGTCAGCACCTGTAGAGGGCAAGAGGTGAGTTATACTGACCACAGTCGAAATAAACCTATCAAAAGATGTGAACAGAAGCCATAGTTTCACTAGACAGCTACACTATTAGATATGTATACATATGGCATATGTGTTAAAAGCCGCTCATGATTTGAGATTTGAGTTGATTAGAGATATAAAGTGGTACACAGCAGGAACATTAAACTTAATTTTCAGCACTGCCAACTAAATTCACTTTGACTCAGCTCTGGTAGCTAAAATACAAAAGCTTAGTTGAAAAATGTGCTGCCCACCCTTCAGCTTCTCTCCAAACATGGTGAGGAAGACGGTGAAGTTGATGGGGCCGCTGGCCTCCTTAATCATGGCCTCCAGCTCCTCATTCTTCACGTTCAGCTGGCCTGAATAGCACAGGAATTTGCATTAGGTCTAGAAGACACAAATTCAAACATGCATCCTTTGTGTAGATTAGCATCCGTCACGGCCTACCCATTGAGGCCAGCACGTCCCTCAGGTCATCTTTGCTGATGATGCCATCTCTGTTCTGGTCAATGATTGTGAAAGCCTGGAAAGCAAAGATGGGATTTATAATAATAATAATAATAATAATAAATAAAAAAAACAGCAAGACACAAGAAGGAAACTGCTGTCTGGGTACACTGACGGGGTGAGACCTTTTACACCTTTACTGACTCCTCTGTCAACACTTTGTCTATTAAAGTGACAGCTGGCGAATACCGTTGACACTGTGCTGTTTAACGATGTTAGAAGATACTGTGCAAGAAATAGGCTGTACCCAAAAACTCATACTTGGCTTAAATGGCTTAGAGACAGAAAGGAGGAGCTTGTGGGAGTGCTTGATGCGCCCACAAGTTTTTTCTTACATGTTAATTTGGGAAAGTATCATTAGGGAACAGCTGTGTGATCTAGTCTGCAACTTACGACTATGAAACCTAAGAAAACCTCTTGGACAAGAACCTGAACGTTGTTGCTGACCTTTCTCGTCACCCACTCTCCTTACCCTACCATTTTTTACCCACAAGTTTCCCTTGCGTTGATAGACACAAATACATCCCCTTGGCTGCTATCTTTCCATCTGTGCAACGTGCTAAGATCGTCTTAATCATCATGTTATACATTCCCAAAGAGGCAATCAAGTAGCCAGTATCACTTATCGTGGGAGGAATGTTTCCTCCGCTTGGAGCGCAGATCTCTTGACAACACACTGAAAACCCACACACGATCATTATCCAATCTCTTGACAGCATGCCCTTATAAAATCCCATCTCTCTGACCTTAATGAACTCTGACACCCGCCTTTAGGTCTCATGTTTACATTCTGGCTGTCACTTTCTGGGTTCAAATGGCTTCAGTCTGAATAAGTGCAAAGTACATCTGGAGCAAAAAAAAATACACATAAAAAAAAAATACCAAAACTAACAAAAAAAAGTTTGTTGCTGCATTATAATACAGTTGTTCTTCTGAGCGTCACAGCCGTTCAGATTGTTGAGGAGATGCCTGAGTGACAGCTGAGCTGGGGTCAAAGGTGCACAAAATACGGAACGCTTTAGATGGCGTCAAAATTTCTGAGCTTCTCCTAATGACATTCTTATGCTTATTAGATTGTCAGGGGAGAAGAGGAGGCATGCATAATAGCAACTGCTGTGAAAATGGAGCTCCTAAACCCAACTCTATATTTGATCTGATTCCAAATGTGGGGTTCTTTGCATATCTTTGACAGCTAACTGGACGTAACACAGATCTCTAGAGTTTCTTGGGGCTTCCCCTGATCGGATTCAGCCATTAATGATGCTTGTAGGGCAGAAAAGCATCACTGAGTGACCAGACAACCTCACCTCTTTGTACTCCTGAATCTGGCTCTGCTCAAACATGGAGAACACGTTGGAGGAGCCGCCATCTCCTGCTGCCTGCCTCCTCTTGGCCTTCTTTGGTGCCTGGAGGACAAACACACGGGAGAAATCTTCAAATGGGTTCCAGGATGCTAATGAGTCCTGTATGAGCAGAGGTTCTCTTTCTATTAAGCTATGTAAATCTGTATGTGTCCACCGAAAAACAGGGTGATTTCCCCATTTTACTTTCATCATTTAATGAACCACCTTTTTACGTATAAAGAACAGAGAAAAGCTTTGGATAAAAATCATCTTCTGTCTGGTTGGATAGGTCCTGATCCACTGCATTAGCATAACAGATCCAACAAGTTCAGGTGCAATCGTCAGCTTAGGTATGAAAATTATGATGTAGCTCAACATTACACGTGTTTGGTTTAAAAATTTCAGACGTGTTTTCTTGCATGTAACTTAGAGTTTGACATGGAGTCTGCACATGATGTAAAACAGAAATGCGGCACATCAACACCATTAGCATCCTTACAACTGCATCACCGGGAGCTGTGGTTATTTCAAAAACATCCACAGAAGATGTCCAAAATGTACAGGAATTTCTACGTCAAACTGTGACAATCAAAAAACTGAGTTAATCCATAGGGTTGGTTTTATTCCCCTGGAGAAATGTCCAGCAGCAGAGAGCAGAGATGTGGGAACCTTGGTACTCACCATCTTGAGACGGTTTGAGTGGAGGTCTGGAAGATCAAGAAAGAGAAGACTGTGTGAAGCCGCGTTGTACGTATATTCCCGGAGGCTTATATACTCCGAGCCAATCTAACTTTAGCCACAGCCTCAAGTTTGGATGGGGATAAAAAAGAGAGCAGAGAGGGAGAGAGAGAGAGAGAGAGAGAGAGAGAGGATGGTCAAGGATGAAGTGATGGCAAAAGTGAAGGAGACAGAATGGCGGGACTCTGTATCACCTTACAGAAGATCAAAAATAGACCCAGGAGTCTTGGAATTAAGTAAACCTGATAGCTGAGGGACCATGCCACAGGTCTGCAGTCCCACATGGACTAATAAGGACATTCGGGACATAGATGCTTGTTGGACCACTGGACACTGTTCCTCCACCCTCCCTCTGTCCACCTCCATCTGCCTACAGAAAGGCGCAGCGGCCACTGCCTGATTTTATTTTTGGTTTGTGATGTCCAGTGCGATATTACAGAGTGAGATACAAGCATTCTATACCCTCGGCAACTGATGCAGCTTTTACCCTCTATGTGCAAAGCTCAGCTTTCTTTTTTTAAATCGCGACAATTTAATGATGTCAGATTTGGAATTTTCCCATCAACGCTGTGATGATGAGCCACTTCCAGGACCAAATACGTACAGTACTACTGCATGAATGTACCTGCGTCATCACTAATTAAAATATCTCTTCATACAGCACTGTGGAAGAACATTTGATTTGTTTGCAATCTCAGTCTCATTTAAAATAGTTGTGGAAAATGGGAAATATTGACTTGGCTTTGAAATGCATCATGCTCACAGTCTTGTTAAGTGCACGTTCTGTACATCTTGACAAGACTCCACTTTTAGGGACTCATCTTTTTATGCACTTTTATAAATAAAAAGAAAAGAAAAAGCTTTTTGTTTATGAATTACCTACTTATCTAACCATCTTAAATGACTGGGGCAACGATATAACTGACTAATGTGCTATAAGTGACTATAAATGACTATAATGATGCTTTAAATTGTGACTGTTTTACATTTTCTATCCAGTAGCAACTTAAACATAGTTGGGATGAATTCATATTAACTTCAGTATCAGTCAGTCTAAATATGTCATCATCATTAAGGCCTTCATCTTTGGCATTATTGTCATTGTCTTTAAATGTGAAGTTAAAGGAATATAAGGCATTAAAGCATGTGGAATGTGGGAGGCAACGAACAATATCAGTTTGCTTTAAGTTTGTCTTTGAGCTTCAGTCATATACTGACTGATTTAAATTAATTACTAAAGGAACTAGTTACTATATCTGCAAGATAAATTGAATGGTGTAAATAATGCCTTATTAACCTTCTCACAGTACTCATAGCATAGAAATAATGGAAAAATACTTAATTTCAGGGACAACAACATTTAAATGGAGAAGTCTCTTATTTTATAGATTACAATAATCATTCATAGATTTCAGCACCTAATATAAATTTCATGCTTATTTATTGTTCATTTCTTTCTTTTCCCAGGGATTGTCGACTTAAATGAACAATAGCATGCCAGACCTGTGAAAGTGGGACCTTTAACCTTTGGCTGAGGTCCCACTTTCCTCATCTCTATGAAGGTGTGCGTTGGTGATTAGCCTCAGTCGTGAAAGCTTTTCCACCTGTTTGCCCCCCTCTCACACCGTCTACTCCTCGTGCCCCCCCTTAAAAATAAGGGGATTACTTGCTAGGGTGATGGCAGCAGACATTCCTAGAAGAACATAAAAGGGACAGCTGAGCGCGACCAAAATAGCTAAATAAACTTGACAGTCTGCCAATGTACCGGCCCCTGAGAGCCAGACTCTTCCTTTCATTTATTTTTTCAAGGTTTTATATCCAAATTTACCTCAGTGATAATCTGTTTTCATTTAGTGAACAAACTTGTTAATCTGTTTATTTTTTTTTTATTTTTTTTGATACACTTATTTTTGTTCTCTGATTGTGGCTGTTTCCACTGGTCTCTGTGATGACTCATGTGTCTCCTCTTGGTTTCCACTGGTTTCCAGTCTTTGGATCAGACAGGCGTTTGTTTATCTTGGGCGTGCAGCGCGTTCGGAGCGTGACCCGATCTGTCAGCCCTTGCCTTGTGCTCCTGTTAACCTTTGACCTCAGGTTTACTTGTCCATCATCACCTTGTTATAGAAACAAAATGCATCAGCGGTTTGTTGTGTCATTTTTACTTTTGGTGTCACAACTATTTAATTTAAAACATCTCACTGCTCCTTAGTCTGCTTTCACATCGACCAGTCAGTGTTTTGAGTTAAAGAAATGCTAATTATTTACCAGGAAATTACGAGGCTTGGTAGTTACAAAGTGTACTAGCATTCTGCTACAGATTAATTGAAAATGTTTTAGTTTTCTCCATGTGCTTTTTGGTATCACTCCATCAGGACAGGACAGGAACTGCCTGCACAGCGTTGTGACGATGTGTTCTAAGATTATTGGACTTCCTGCTCGCTGACTGAGCACTGTGTAAGAAGCAGCATGCAAGAGCCTGGCTCATGGAATTCTTAGTGACTCGACGTGTACTCTGTTCCCAGCATTCGAGTGGCTGCCATCTGGTCTCCTCCTGAACTCTAAGGGGTTACAATACCTTTAAGATTTACGCTTGCAATATCACACTGTCCTCATGTGCAATATTACAATTAATTTAATCCATGATACACATTATTTATTGCACTGAATCTGCTATTTTATGTTTGTTTTCTTTGTTTGTTTTTATAGTTATGGTGTATACTACTATACATCTCGAAGTAATTTGCCTTATTACCTCCACAGCACCACTCATAATGTTACAGGCCACAATCTCTTGCTTTTCCACAGCTACCTTTGTGTATTTCTTCTATTGCCCTTTTAAATGTACTGCTCCTCCTAATTTCCCCTCGGAGATAAATCAAGTTTTTGTTCTGATCTGATCTGAGCACAGGGCTGACATTAACAACTTTCTTTGTTTATAATAAAATAATGATTATTTATGTCCACCTTCATACAACACCTGAGTATTTTTTCTGGTTTGGCATACATAAGTGACAAATTCTCTCATTCTAATCTTCTATAACCACTTGTCCTCTAGAGGGTCTCGGGGGGGCCGCCGCCTTTCCCAGCTGTCATCGGGCAGGAGGCACGGTCCACCCTGGACAAGCGACCAGTCTATCACAGGGCTGTGACAAATTCCTATTATCATATAACATTACGTTGATGTTGTTAAAGTTTGTCTTGAATGGAAAATGTGAGAGTTATTGCTATTTGTTGTGTCTTTCTGGCTGCGTCAGTCTTTGTCAACACTGCCTGCGCGCTATGACTGGCAGGCAATTCATAAAAATATGAGCAGAAGCTTTGCCATCTCAAACTCTTCACAGATGCGTCAGCTGCTACAATTTACAGACTTCCCGACATCACAATGTGTTTACATGGTGCAATAGTGAGGAGGCCGTTCCATACAGATGTGTGTACATTGCAAGGGCCTTTGCTGTAATGTGATATGTCTCACCACGCTCCTTTGGTGCCATCTATCACTTTTTACATGATTGGTATGTATGTGTGTGTATGACCTGGAATGTGGAGACGCTCCCAGCTTGACCAATGGGGAAGAAGTCCTGAAGGAACTAACGTGACATAGGAGACTCTACACGCTTATGCTCTAGTGTGTTTGATTACCTACCAGACTAGGGTTGCTCTGTTTTGTTATCTGATCCCATGCGAAAGCGTGCTGCATAGCATTCTATACTGTAAATTTTAAGGTAAAGACTTGCCAGGTGCCAGCGTAAATCTTCAGAGGGCATCATTTCATCAAACTTGGTTGACTGAATGGAATTTCGGGGTCAGACATGGCGCAATAATGCAAGTAAATTAGAGTGTAGCTGAGTTATAGACACTAGACACCAGACGGTAGAAATATTTAACCCTGTCACTTCTAATACCAGCTGCATTTTGTGTCTTCCTTATATACTTCCATAAATCACTGAGCTATTTCTGTTTAAAAGTCAGGCTACACCAATCCTACCGTGTCTTCAGCTCCCTCTGCTGTTTACCATCCGCTACTGACTGTCATCGCTGACAGGTTTTCTCTAACCATTTCTGTCTAAATTATTGTATTAATTGCAGATTCACTTTACATCACAAAACGTTCTCTTTCTTCTGGCACAAAAAGACCTAAATAGATTTACCAATCTACCAATGTAAAAGGTTCATTGCATAAAATGGAAACATTTTGATTATGTCTCTTATTTATTTCCAGAAGCATTATTATTTTTTCCATGTGGGTTTTCAGGTGTATTGTGAACATCGGCATCTTACAGGGTTGTACGTCAGCATTTCAACTGTTTAGGAGACATTTAAGTCAATTCAAGCCAACTTTATTTTTCACGCAATAGAAAATAAATATATATAGAATATGTAGAATATATATATAATACTTTATGTTTAATACTGCATCATAAAGAATTTCCATGCTGTGAGTATATATACGAATAAGGAAAAAGCAGGTAAAGCGTGTGTGTAGCGCATTCTTTGTTGCATCCCGCAGAGTGAAAGGCTATCTTGGTTCAGAGAAGTGCAGAATTACTTCTGTGAACTACAATGAATCTAACACAGAAATGCTCAATATAACAAACACACTTTTAGCACTTAAACAGCAGCTGTCTGGGCTTCAAACTCTAAATGCAGCTTCGGGTTCAGTTCCTTTTTTTACATACATGAACCGTAGCTCTTTCTCACTTCCTCCTAAAGCATTTCTTCTTTTGTTGTTTCTGTTTCTTTTTTTTCTTTTTACTTTTTTTTTAATTTATTTATTTTTTTTTACCCCAGATCGATGAGATCTACATCAGTGTGGTCCTCCTCTCTTTTTCTTTGACTTTTCAGCCAGTCCTCTCTTGCTTTCTTCACTTCTTGACCATAATAATCATGAAGTTTGCTGAAATCGTCAAGTGTGTTAAAACCCTCCAAAGGCCATTCGCCATACAAAGGTGCCGGCCCGTTAAGTGGTGTGACGTGAGCATTTCTTCTGTGCCACAGCTTGGGGGACTTTCTAGCCGCCACTTTAGTTGATTTTGAAGGTGCTTGTAAAACGCTGCTGGCGCTGAGGCTTCTGCCCTCCCTGACCTTTGTATCTGGTCTCTGCAAAGTGATCAAGAGGCTGTTGGTGGACTGTGAGAGGGCGCTGAGCGAGGAGCAGGGTTGACCAGAGCCTTGTTGCTGCTTGGCTTCTGCAGATAGAGAAATTAACAAAAAACGACCAATCATGACTATAAATATTATTTTAATTTAACATTTTTAAAGGGATTGTTCAACATTCTGTGAAATGCTATGTTCATACCTGGGTACAACTGTTGAAAACAAAGGAAACCACTTACCTAGTTCAGTCTACCAAAATGTTCATTATATTTGAAATTTTTTAATAGATGAGCTAAATGAGCCAAATATCAATGGGGATATGAGAACATTCTAATAAAACCTGCCTATAAACTACAAACAAAAGCTTTCTTATACAGAAAGGAGCACTACTAACACACCTTCATACTGCCTCCCCAGGTCTCTGACCAGCAGGGAGAGGTAACAGTGACTGGCTGTGAGGAGAGCTTTCACCCAGCTTTCTTGAGTCTGATGATCTGCTGCTGTAAATCTGTAGGTTTTCAGCTCGGGCCCAAACACAAGGGAAAATGCGAACTGTCCATCACACTCTGAATGCCGAATGGCGCACCCCTCCAGCACGATGACACCCAACAGGTGTCTGTCAGCGGGACGCTCCTGATAGAAAAGCAGGTTTGCCTTCAGGACAAACCAGCGTCGATGGTAGGTGCCATTTCGCTCTTTCTAGAAAATAAATAAATAAAATGTGCCAAAGAAAAATTGTATTTTTTTCATTTGCTGCCATATAAGAAGTGGTTCTTAGGTTGTTTATTTTTTATATGCTTTTCAAACCTTTTTGTTGAGATATCCCTGTTTGTCTACTGGAGAGGTGCATGATAGGTAATGGGTCAAGATCTTCTCATGGAGCTTCATCCCAACACCTAAAGAAAGGCAAATGTAAATACATTTCAAGTGATACATTTGAAAGGTATTTACTGGAAACTGCATGAGATGTGAGCTATTGCAGGGGGTGTAATGAACCAAAATATTCTCAGTCCTTAAATAACAGTTCTGGTGTCAGACTAAGAAAAGTGATGGGGCTTTTAGTTACTAAGCTTCCTGTGGAACAAGCTTCTTGTCAGCTCATTCACATCAGTTTGTTGTTAGTCTGTTGACAGTTTCAAGCTAATTAATCATGTGGCCTAAATCTGAATTAACTTGAGTCTGGCTTTATAAATAAAAAATTCCTCTGCCTTAATCACTTCATGACCTATCACATTTTTAATGTGACCCTTTGAATGTACCTGACCTCTAAAGTAGGACCCAGGAAGCTAAAATATCTACTAAACCTATCTCAACTAGCTACAGAAGTAACATACTATTTTCTGAGTATTCATACTAAAAGATTCAAAGGATTTGAACCAAAACAAAAATGGTTATAAATAATAAGCAATGTCGAAATCTGACACTAAAAATTGAAATAAAAATCAGGAATATTTAAAGCGTTAATTATTTTATAATTTACTTAGTATATATTTACTTAATAGTAAAATAGTATTATTTGTATGTAGAAGTAAACTATAACAACAGTAGAGCAACAACTCTAAATTTTACTTGTGACTCAGACCAGAGTGACACAATAGAAAACAGTGACTTACCTCTGTCAATGGTGAATCCCTCGCAAGGTCACTTTCTCCCTTACATTATTTATATTCACAGATATTTTCTTGTCGTTCCTAAAGCCAATTGTTATCCATCAGTTTGGTTCATCCAGAACTAGGCAATGTTTGAATATATAGTTTCAGGTTACTACCACTGGCTCTCCCTCTGGTATAAGAGGACGAGTGTTGAAATATAAATAACTCGACCCACTTCCTGGTAACAAAATCCTGACACATTATATTCTCTCTCCTCTACGCTTGAGTCTACCTTGAGCTGATGGGTCGTACACAACTGAACAAAACCGGCCTCACTCACTCACAAGCCACCTGGAAGTGAGATGCTGAAAGCTGAAGTGGAGGTTGAGCTCTGGTGCATTAGATTTCTCACTTCCGTTTTTCTTTCTTTTCTTGACATTTAAAGGTGAACGCAGTGCTCTTGAAAAATTGTCTCTACATTTCTTTGTCTATTTTTGACAACTACTTATCCTTTTTATCCCAATGGACTTCAAGGAATTCTGAATCTAAAAGGGTCCTAAGTGTTAAGACATCTAGACCTTATATACTGTACAGACCTTCCTACGCAGCACACCAGAGTCACCCTAAGATCATAGGCTTAGCCTCAGTGCAGAAACTGAATGTTTCAGTTTACAGGCTAAATTAATTTCTGCAACCAGTCAGCAATTCCATTATGAATATTATATAATGAGGCTTTGAAGAAGAAAGCAATACGTCTATTCAGGCCTAACTAACGATTACCTCTGTTACTGATCAACTTGAGAGACTTTTTATTCAGTTGCAAACAGTGAAAATTATACATCAGTGTGACTCTCAAAATTCTTTGACCCCTCTGACCAACAACGATCCATATGCATACTTAAAGCTATTCAAATAATACATTAATTAATAAAACAATACCTTATAATACCTGAGTATTTACTTTAATGAATGAACTATTAATTGCCTGTCCGTTTAATGATTGTATGTTTTAGCCCTATATTAAAAAATAGGCTCACTAAATTTCATGAAGCCTAAATAAATAAATAAAAACTTTCTACACTCATCACCAGGTGATGATGAATCTTGTCCTTGTCACCAAGGAAGGCAGAACACTGCTGCTTTACAATAACAGGGTTGTTGCGGAATTCAGGGCAAGACAAAATATGACATCATTACTTCCTGAGAGAAACTGAAATGTATGTACAGAATCCAGCGTGTTTTTGTTTGTTTTGTTTATGTTATTTTTTGTTTACTTCATAATCTCTCGATCCGCACTCCAGGCCAATTGGTGGCGGTAATGCGCGCATAAGTTGGTTTGCCAACCGTCAATAACCTCCACAGAAGAAGGAGAAGACGAAGAAGAAGAAAACCAGCGAAGAAGAAACGAAAACGTTGCCAAAATTATTTCCCGCAGGTTTTGCCGCATTTTTTTGCTCAATGTCAGTTTAACAGAATAATCTCTATACCGCATTTAGTACGTAAACTAAATATTTATGGACTTATCTAAATGCTGTCTCTCATGTTGGAAGTCGTTTTATACTGCCGCAAAAGATGTTCTTGTTTTGTATGCGTCGTGCGTGTCTTGTTTTGCTAACAGTTTAGCTTTAAAGCCACCATAAGTTCTGTCGTAATTACTTACGCGTACAACGTAGAAAGAATCTCCTCAATGAACGTTTTATAACTACTCACTAATGTTCGAATAACGACGCCACTGTCTTGTCTCTCTGCAGCACCATGTCGAAGAGAAAGGTAACATTTGAAGACGGGAACGGGGACTTGGATCTGGAAGACGAAATTCCAAATAAAAAGGTAATGGTCATAGTTATCTGGTAACATTAAGTGCTGTGGTGTCAGAGTTCAACATTTTGTTGTCAAAGTGTTATAACATGGGAAGCTAAGAATCGCAAGTGGTGTGTGTTAAGCAATGTTTTCTTCAAATGTTTCCAAAACCTAGCCTTCAAAAAACTGCGGTCATGTGAGCCGTGGCTCGCCGTTAACGAGTCAAGCCAGTAATGCAATACCCCCCATTTGCGATTGTTTTGTAGTATATAGTCCATAGTGTATCTCCTTCGTTATTATCTTGTTGACTGGTCTTTTTATTCAGTTGATCATTGTCAACGTGGCTATTATGATCAGCATCCTCTTAAAAATACTCTCGGACACTGCAATAAAATGTGTGTATTCAACTATGACTTAAAAAAAAAGAAAAAAAAAGTTTTCCAGTAGTAGAAATAAAGAATTATTAATTTCCCAAAGCATAGTGTAACAACAGTTTGGTTTATGAGTCACATAATCCACAAGCCCAGGTATCTGGTCTATTAATAATGGACTCAAACATATACATCCCAGCTACATACTGAGAGAAACTGCAACAACTGAGTCTCCACTAACAGTGTGGCCTGCATGGCTGTGTGCGAAAAAGACCACAAGCACTTTAGCGCCCTAAGTCTAAAAAGGATGGTGTGTGGTACAGTGTCTTAATCACAATTTTATGAGGTATTAAATTTATAACTCATGTTCCTCCTTGCGACTATTACAAAAAACGATGTTCATGCTCAGACTGCCAGATATCCTCGGGGTCCTGTGTGTACCTGTGCGATGTGCTAGTTTAAAGACTGAATAAGGCTTGGTGAGCATATTGGCTCGATGGGAATAAATGCAGTGAAATCCCACATGCAAGGGGCTAGCCGTAAGGCCACCACTATGGTTTCTGTACATCTAAGACTGTGACGTCTGCGACATTAGGGCAGTTCTGGGCAGCAACCAACAATACATACAAGGTTATTTGGTGTCTCCACGGTCACCACTCGTTGAACTCCAATGAGGGATCATGAGATTCAGGACTGTATTTTAAGCAACAGCTTGTTGAGAGCATTGACTAAGCTGGTCCGTTTGTCCGGATGTTTGACGAGTCCTTGAAGCAGACAACAAAAAAGAAGCAGCTAGACATCCACGTATCTGGGCAGTAAGTTCCTGGCTGTGTCAAAAGAAGACTTCTGGGTCCAAGTCTTTCTTGGCAGTGACGTGGCTGCCCTTGCTAGGAAAAGGAAAACCCTTCTCTGAACAGGGGAAGTGGATTCAGATATAATCTGGCATTAATTTACAATACAGTCTTAACTTCTATCCCCCAAATCACTTCTCTTCCTATCCTTCACTCTTTGAAACTAGAGTCTCTCAATGATAATGGGTCATTATAGAACCATTCTTTGGAAAAAGAAGACAGGGACAAACTTTCTCTCGAACTCTCTGCAGGCAATCTGCGTATTCACCAAATAAACATAGTTCTGTTGAATTCCACATTGACACAGATTTTCTTTAAATTTAAAATTTTACTGTAAATTTTACTGTAAATTTTACTGTAAATATTCATATCTGTGAAGGACAACATGTGAGTTTGTATAATGTAGTTTCAATCTATATTATACATGACCATAAAAATCATTTTAACACTTTCATTTAGTAGTTTCAACTGGATTGTATTGCTGTTTGTTACAGTGTGTTGCTGTTTAAAGTTTAGCATAGTGTAAACTAAACTTTAAAGAAAAACATTATCCAGAGGATTAACTTCTTTCAGGATTTATGTTATTTTGTGAGAGAAATCCAGGCCGCTCATTAACAGAGTTTAAGATAAACTTTTGTACAACCAGTTTTAACAATGTCGACCCTTATTGTCAGTGTGCTTGTTAAATTTCCACCACTGCACACGGTGTCCTCAAACCTTTTTTAAACAATATTAATCCTGTCCCTAATTAGAATAAACTTCATCGTCATTGTCTTTATCCACTGACTAATTCTACAATGAAAAGTATTAACATTAACTTGAACAGCTGGAAATGTGTTGCAGCTGCACTTTGTTTAGAGAAGCAGGCATAGAGACAATTGATTTATTTTAATTTTATTTTGCTTTTTAATTGTTTATAATGATGGTAAATGGTCTTTTTGCTCTTTTCTACCTATTGGTAGTCAAAGATAAATGGACACATCTACCCATTCACTCACACAAACACACACACACACATTCATACACCAGTGCCACACACTGGGAGCAACTGTCTTACTCAAGAACCCAGAGGGGGGTGGGGGCATTGAGGGTGATAAAAGGTGGAGGTTGGACAGTTTAGGTGGATGAGTCATGGAGGGAGGGTGGAGAGATGAGGATGATTAAGATGGCGGAAGGGTGAAAGAAGGTGGTTAGAAGATGTAGATGGAGGGAGGGTGGAGGCAGATGGAGCAGCTGTTATCCGGCCTGAACCACAAGGAGCTTCCTCTTCCACTCCCGCGTTGCTGTCACTCTGCTTTCTGAGCAGCCAGCTCCAGAAACTCTTCTTCTCTCCTTCTTTTCTGCCTTTGTGGGGTGAGTTTCTGTCTTCTCCATCTCCATCTCTTTCTTTGCCTCATGTTCCCTATTCCTCTCTTCCAGATTAGCGTTTCTCCTCTATTTCTTTCTTTTCTTTTTTCATTTCTCTCACCTCCTCCTTGAGTTCGTTGTATTTTTTAATTCTCTCTTCTTCTCCCTCAGTTCTTTATTCTTCTCTATCATTTCTTGGTTGCTGTCCTTCAGCTCTTCATTTCTCTCATGCATTTCATTATTCCTCTGCTTCAGGTCTTTATTCTTCTCCTCCATTTCTCAAGTCCTCTCCTCCAGTTTGTTATTCTCTTGCTCTGATGCTTCATTCCTCTCCTTCAGTTCTTCATTTTTCTCTTGGATTTCTTTCATATTCTCCTCCAGATCTTTATTTTCCTCCTCCACGTCTTTTTCTCTTGTTCCAAATTAATTGTTCTCCTCTTTCAGTGCTTTACTTATCTAATTAATTTTGTTCTTCTCTCTTCCAGTTCATTTTTTCTTCCATTCCTCTCCATTCCATTCTTCTTTTCTGCTCCTCCATGTCTTTGCTTTTCTCCTCCAGTTCTCTCTTGTGCTCCATCAGTTCTTTATTTTTCTCCTTCAGCTCATTCTTGCCTGTTATTAAGTCTTTTAACTTATTTCTCAGTTGTTCACCTTTCCCCACTGTCTTTTTATTTCCCCCCATGTCTTTATTTTTCTGCTCCAGATTCTTCTTCTCCCACTCCAACACTTTATTCTGCAATGTCAATATTTCAGTCCCTGTCTTCATTTGTCTCTTAGTCTCGTTCTTAGTCTTTCTTGCTCCAGATCACTATTCTTGTCTTTCAGGTCTTGACTTTTCTTCACCATTTCTCTCTTAATGTCCTCCAGACTTGTGTTTTTTGAGTCCAAGTCTTTATCCATTGCTCCAACTGAAGATTTGACTTCCTCAGTTCTGCACTTTTTATCTCCATTTCTTGGGTAGTGTCCTCCAGCTCTTTAATTTTCTCCTCCAGTTCTTTATTATTGTCTTCCAGCTTTTTCTTTTTCTCATTTTTTTCCTCTCTGCTGGAGAGTGTTCTTTGTCCTTCTTGTCTGCTTCACTGGAATGCAGTTGTCTCTTTTCCTTTAGCTCTTCCAGTTTTGTCTTCTCTTCTTCCAGCCAATTGTTCAGCTCCTCTAGAGCTTCCTTCTCTTCCTCCATCCTTTTTCTCTCAGCCAACAGTTCTTTGTTGTCACTGAGGCTTGCAGAGAAACTCTCCTTCTCCTTCTGGAGCTGCAGGATTTCTTGGTCTCTCTGGCTGCATTTCGTATCCAGGTCTTTAATCTCTAGCTGGAGTTTGTCCAACATCTTGTTTGGGCTTCTTGAAGAAGCCTCATTGGCTTTGGTTTTTACCTGCTTCTCCAGCAGTTCCTTCAACCGTTCATTCTCCCACTTGTTGTAGACTGTATCGAGGTCTGTTGTAGACTGAAACTAGGTCTAGTAGACTGTATTTCAAAAGCAGTCAGAGATATATTTTTACAGGCTCCCAAAAGCCAAAGAAAAGAGAAGTAACTGCATTGCTGCATCATGAAGAAACAATAGGTACACTTTCACAAAGTCTGGGATTTTGTAGGATCGTAGACACAGCCAAGGAAACTTAGTGCAGCAGATGAAAACCACATTGAGCTTATTTCCCTTTGAAATCAGAAGATGTCCAGCAGAGCCATCAAGGATGACATGACTGTTCTCTAAAAGTGAAGCCCCTGGTGGCTGGCCGCACTATAGCTCACAAACTCTGATTCTTGTGTTTTAGTCAATGGACATGGATGAAAATAAAATCTAAGTGCATGCCGTATGAGATTTTCTCAGATATAATATCTGTTCTTAGTTCATTTTTCTGTTAACATCAATGGATTTCTGTACAGAAACCCCTGAGGCACTCTGTATCAAAAAACTGTAACCTACTGGGAGAGGAGGACATTGACTGTAAACGTCATGTGCAATAGTTTCTTTTCCGCTTTATGCAATATATTATTTTCAATATCGTGTAGGAGTGAACAGTAACATGAGTTATGTGTCCAGTATTACCTTTAATAACTATTTCCACTTGCTTGTCTCCTCATGATACACATTATTCTCATTTCTCTTTGTAATGTTTGTGCTTCTGAGCTGGGCGAGCTGACTAGAGATTTGTCCACTAGGGGGAGTTGTGTATTTAAACAACACTGATACCAGAAATAAACAGCAGGTGGCAGCAACACGCAATCTAGTGGCAATTTTAGTTGTCTTGATTGGCATTTGTTGTACATACTCTTTTGCTCAAAGTCACCTTCCATGGCACCGTCATTCATAAATGCCTTTGTCAAAAAGGAGAAAAGTGGACGCAGAGTATCGATTTTTCCAAGAAAAATGGACCTGCTGTTTATTCATAGAGGTCAATGGGAAACCTTTATGCAGCAATTTCCAGTGCTGCAACAACATAATGTTCAGTGCCATTATGAGACACACCATGGCAAAATACGCAACACACTGCAATGACCTGAGAAAAGAGAGGCAGGAGTCTTACAAAGTCTAACATTTCACAGTCCCAATGTAAGGCCTTAAAAATGTCTTAAATAGTTATGTTTTGTCTTTTTTTTTTTTTGTCAATTTACCGCTTCATTTGCAGTGTGACCCCATCTGGCCCTGGCCTATTATGTTTCTGTTCCTTAGTAAGTTACCTCAGGGATGTCCAGAGTTAATAGTTGAATGACAATAAATTATGTTATTTTTTATATTATATTTAAGTAATTCTGGGTCTCTGATTTTCCTTATTTTTCGTACTTTGTCTGCATCTTAAATTTAACTCACAATGGTCTTGAAAAGGTCTTAACAAGTCTTAAATTACTTTTGTTCAAACCTATAGAAACCCTGGCGCTAATAGTACACTGGCTAAGCGTTATGGTTGTATACTTTGGATAACCCATGGTGCGTAACCCATTCAGTCTTTTGTTCTTCGACTTGAAAGCAAAAACATGAACAGCAATGCTTGCAAGAAAAGCGTATGTTGGAATTACATGTACTGTTATTAGTTTACCAATTATTTAATTTCTCATGTTTTTCTGTTTTGTTCAATAGAGTTGTGAGGCTGTCAGTGGACCAGGTTCCAGGTTCAAGGGTAAGCACTCCCTTGACAGCGATGAAGAAGATGAAGGGGAGGACACAAACAGCAGCAAATACGACATCCTAGCCAGTGATGATGTGGAAGGTTTGTCTTATTGATAATGTGAACTGAAATGGAAATTTGAGGACATACAGTCTTTATTTGCCCTTGACATGTTCAGATCTACTGTTTTCCCCCGCGTTGAAGCAGACACCTGGAAGGGGGCTGAATTGACCCAAGTGAATATCATACAAATAACGCATGAGTCATTGTTTAATTCAAGACTATGGCAACTTTGTTTTCAGGCCAAGAGGGAGCAACTATCGACTTTGATGAGGGAGTTTCTATTACTCCTTTCAACCTGGAAGAAGAGATGCAGGAAGGACACTTTGACTCAGAGGGAAACTACTTCATCAAAAAGGAACAACAGATTAGAGACAACTGGCTTGACAACATTGATTGGGTAATTGCTGTTTAGGGATATATGCTTTGTTCTTGAGAGCCTTTCAGGGGTTACGTACTAATATGAGTTTCTTCTTTCAGGTCAGAATAAAAGAGCAGCCTTTCAAACAAAAGAAGAAAGGTCTTGGAGCCAAACGGACACGAAGAGCAGGTGATGAAGATGAGGCTGAGGAAGAAAAACAGAGAGAAGAAAAACATGCAGACCAAGAGGAAGAAGAAGAGGAGGTGACAGAACCTGCCGAGGACCCCCTGGCATCCTTCACACAGCACCAGCTCACTGAAGCTGTGATCGAACTGTTGCAACCTGGAGAGACAGTTGCTGCAGCGCTGCGTAGGTTAGGGGGACTTGGAGGACGAAAGAAGGGAAAGCTGAGGGAAGAAAGTAAACCCACTGAGGAGACTAAAAGGGATACAGAAAAGCTTGACAGGCTCACGGCACTGGCTGACAGACTGGTTGGATCTGGGATGTTTGAAATCTATCAGCAAACCTATGAAAAACTGGGGTATTTGATGAAGAGCATGACCAGCAAGCGGCCAGCGGTGGGAGACAAACAACGTGGTGATGACGAAGAAGATGAACTTGATATGTTTGCTGATGAATTTGATGAGAAGCATGACAGCAAGTCAGAGGACAAAGAGCAAGACAACAATAGAGGTTAGTGTTTCTTATGTTTACATGGTTCATCCTTTAGTATAAAAAAATATATGTTTTAATCAAGTTTTATATCCTTTCAGTAAGTGATGAAGTGATGTGGGAGTACAAATGGGAACATGCAGACAATTCTGAAGTATATGGCCCCTTCACCAGCCAGCAGATGCAGGTATTCTCAAACAACATTTTTAAATTGGAAAGCAGCCCTTGATTATGCTGATATGTGCAAATGAATCATCTCTTTGTCACTGCTTTTCTTTTGATACTTTACATTTTTACATTTTTGTAAGCAATGTGATCAGAAAGATGGAATGCAAAAGAGTATATTGTTACTCTACAGATTTTTGTCCCAAGACACCTGTTTTGATCAATCTTGTCACATTTGGTTCCTATACACATTGGAAATGTAAAGATGGTTACACACTTGGGAATTAATTTTAGTTGATATCTTAGCATTATTGCTAATGGCTACTTCCCCATTCCCATTTAATGTTTTTATTTGTTGTTTAATTAAAATTAAATCAGGTTTGTGGAAAAATATTGTCAAATTTTTACAAGCAGGCATTTTCATGATTATTTCCCCCCGCCACCCATAGTGGCAAATTTATTAGTAAATCCAATTATGTGTTCTAGATTATTGTGTTTTAGACTAGTCTTACCTTTCACCTCAGTCTGAGCTGGTAGGTCTTAATCTTCTTATTATCTGTTTTTGCAGGATTGGGTGGATGAAGGCTATTTCAGTAGTGGCGTTTACTGCAGGAGATTGGACCAGGAGGGATCTCAGTTCTACAACTCCAAGAGACTAGACTTTGATCTCTACACTTGATCTATATCCTGCATAAAATGAATCACAACAGTCACAATGGCTTGCAACATTTATGTTTCACCTACAGTCTTTCCCAGTTTTTTTCATTCAGGATTTTGACATCAGATCTATTATTTTAACATCAGTTTTGTTTTCTGTACATTGTTTTTAAATAAATCATGTGTGTTACTTTTGTGACTCACTGGGAACTATTTGAATTATTATCCACTTGCGAGAAGACGCTTCTTTACTATCTTGTTAATTTGTTGAAACATAATATTAAATGGGATTTTTTTTCTGTGAATAATGTGATATTTTCATTCAATTGGAATACAGATTTGTTAAAATATTTAACTGCACATGGCTTCAAGTATACAAAGTGAGGTCCTTTACATAACTTTACATCAGTGTTGCAGGACTTGTAAAGTTTGTGCTCTAAAAGATTAAACAATTCCAGTTCTGCATATTTATTTATTTTAAATCACAAAGTCAAGTGATTTTCTTTAACATTCCAATCATTCTAAGTCATGGAAACCTGGCAAAATGTACAATCTTGACTATTTCAGAGGCATATTTCAGAGCTGTGTAGATGATCAACTGATTTTATTGGTCAGTGGCTGTTAAGTGAGGTTTTCGCATCGAGTCTGGGAAGTGTCTGACATTTTAAAACATCACTGTATGCTCCTTGAAAATTTTTAAATAGTAAAAACTATTAATTAAATGTATCAATAAAAGAAGACTTGTTATATATAAATTATGTTTTTACTGGCATACAAATATAAATAAAATTGTTCTATGAGATACCATGTTAATCGTATGAAAAAGATAAAATAGTGAAAATTATTAATCAAGTATATCGACAAAAATGTTATAATAGCTCATTTAAATTATGCATTTACTATACAATATACTATACTAATTATGCTATGATGAGATTATATGTTAAGAGTCGTACGTCGTCGTCTTTTAAGAGATTGGGTCATGCGAGGACATAAAAGAAGACTATAATTTTTATGAGCCATTCGTCCTCGCATTGCTATTGGCTGCCCTCAACCCATGACCCTCAAAGTCTTATTTTAATTGGTCAGGTTTCAACAGGGCTTCACAGGCGGAAAAATAAGACGTGCTGTGATTGGATGATCCGCCTGTCTGCTTGTTGGATTTGTAAAAACGGATAGATACATTTGCGGGTCGCGGTAGGGCGCCGTCCGGCATGTCTTGTTTACGACGAGGTGGGAGTATTATTCTGCCGTCCAGCTAATCGTTCCAGGTAAGCTTGGTTATTTTTTTAGCTGCCGTGTACATATGCAGTTAAACGACGAGTGTGGGATATGTCAAGTTAAGCCACAAAAGAAATGTTGGACGTTTGAAGATATGACAGTTCGGCTACGACTATACCTTGGTGCAGAAACTGTACGCTACACACTATGAGTATCGTCGTCAGTCAAACCAAGCAATGTGGACTGAGTAACAATAAAGCTCTGCTTGGACCTAGATGAAATGTTTAGTACACGACATTTTCAGTATAGCTATTATCTGAAATAGGCTGGTGCTGTCTTATGTTAGCTTGTGAATAAAAGTTTGAATTTAGACTGGTAATTCCAGCAAGTAGACCGCGCTCGATTTTGATCAAACCGCCTCTCCCATTTGTTTGACAATATTCACTGAGGTTTACTTAATTGCTTACACACTGGAGATATTTCCGATCTACCACGTGGCCGTCTTTGTCATATTAGCATTGTTTTTGGGTGTAAGCTTTCCAACTCTCCGCTAAAAGACTCAGCCAATTGAACTGACTGGAAAACACCGAGAGCTCAAATTCGGTGTTTTACTACGAGAGCTGTGCTTTTTCCTTGAAATCTAATTATTGTTTTGTTATTGATTATATGTGGCGTTTCCCAATTTTTACCCCAGTTTTAGATTACAATATTGCATTTATTTTGTTTGTGCTTATTTACATGTTGCCCTTCAGACACATATCTGTCCGTTGTTGCTTTCGATTCAATATCCAACACCCCAAAAGACTTTTGTCTCGGCTGAGACATAACAACACTTTTTTAGGAGGACCATTTAACTTTTGATCTGACATTTCATATACACTAACTGTTCTAATTCTTAATTTCAGAATAAATCTCCATCCCAGATATTTGCAAAGTAAGTGAAGCTGAGTTATTAAGAACTCGTTTTGAATCGCTTCTACATTGATGTGAAACCCTGCATGTTTTTTTTCAGTTGTTATTTACAGAGAAGGCCAGAGAAGGAGAAAGAGCGAGAGCAAGGGGATGTTGACTTATCCCTCTGACTCGCTCCCTCAGATAGTTTGTCCAATGGATGATGCTATTCCCCCCAACCCTTTCTGTAGTGCACCTCCCCACAGTGAACCTCCACCACCTCTCCTCTCCCTTTCCTCAGTCACTCCCAGGTATAGTTGTTCTGGCACCTTTTGGTTTCTTTTGCTGGTGTATCCCTCTTGCTTTATGGTGCTTTTTTGTGCACTGATGGATTTAGGAAGACACATTTTTGTTATCCATTTACTTCAGTTCCATAAAAGTGTCGACTCATAGCTTGACAAATGACAAATGTCCTCAATTCCAGTTGTCACTAGTCTTGCAATTTAGAATCTAATATGATATTTTTGGTGGTGATTTAGATGTATGAGCAGGACCTGTCCTGATGTTTTTAAAAAGACAACATTATTTTGTCTGCAGTCACCAACAGGGGTGAGCATCATGGCGTTTAGGTTTAAATAGCTTGATCGAACAGCAGCTGGATTTTTGAATTTTTGCTTGCCAGTAGACATTAATAGTTCGACCTGAACAGAAGACTGGTTTTATTCATTTATTTATTTTAAACACTAGATAGTATTTGTAAGAAATGCACATACAGTTCACAGCTTGTAGCTATTACATTTTGGCCCATCAGATTATGTGATTTATAATCATGTATGTTCCTGTTATATTGTAGCAGTGTTTGTCAGTACTTGGATAGTGGTGTATAGACTATACTGATACAGATGCATTGCTTATGCTGTCTGCTTTTATTTCTCACTTTATCTGTAACAATAATTGTTGTATATTAGCTAAGTTTACTCTCCTGGGATACATTCACAGCCATCCGAATGATGGAATATCTGGACACAGAAGGAGTGATCGCATTCAAGGGATCAGAGCTCAGACTCCTAAAATTCGGAGTAACACAGACAGCCAAGCCTCTCAGAAACCGTCCAGACAGAATCCAGCCCCCGCAAAGAGACAAAGAGAAGGGGAGATCATGGTAGGAGTTGAACTTAAAAACCTCATCTAGAAGCTATTCATTAACAGAATAAGTCTCTGCTAATGCAACATGTCTATAATTTACAGGTGCAAATTTCACAGCCTAAACAGCCAAGAGTTGAAAGGACAGATGTATACGAGACACAAAACAAGGTCAGTTTAAGATTCTTTAATCCATATGTTTTGATATTCCATCCATGTATGTCCTTGATGGTATTTTTCACGTTCTAAGGCTGTCAGTGTCTAATCTCTGTGTGCACTGCTGTAAAACCGCATGGCAACACTGGAGACTTGTACAGTGAACAGAGTGTGAGGGTTAATTGGGTGATTTAATCCTCCTTCACGGTCTGCTGCGTTTGACACAGACGAGCTATTGACTGTCTAAATGTGACCTAATAACACAGACAGCAGTTATCACAGAACACAATGTATCTTTAATGGCTCTTTATGCAAACATAGGTTTATTATATACAACCACATGTGTCTTTATTTGATATTAGAAAGTCTGTTTTTGTTTTTAATTATTTTAGTAAAATTGTTGTTTTTTTCATGAAAAGAATGAGATGAATTGACAAGAATGGGGGCGTTATCTATGCAAAAGATGTATCATTAAGTGTTAAAACATGATGATATCAAATATCTGCACAACCAAACACTGCTAATTTTCTTAAAATGACAGTAAAATATTTACCTATGTATTTTGCAGGATGGACTGCATTTTAGTTTTTCAACAGAGCATCAAAATGAGTAAGTGTGACAACTAATTTTTCACCAAGTGAAACCCCACTTTTTATAATTGATTTAAGATTCTGTTATTTCAGTTGCAGTGTCAGATTTCTTTTTCTCTTCATTTATATTACAGGCAAAAAGACCAGAGAGGGCCACCAAAGAATACAGATGTCTCTCCGGACGAAACTGTAGTTGAACCTTTTCCTGAAGACACCACACAGAATATTGATGCTGCTGAGTCTGACATGGACACATGTGGGAAATTAGCTGTTGAACACAGTGTTGAAAATCCATCTGCTATGAAAGGATGGGTGATTGGTCCATTGTTTCAGTCTTTCAAGGCAAAGATGGCCAGTTTCACAGAGATAGTCATGAGCCCTGTTAAACTCTTCACATCAAACAGTCCTCCACCATGTATGGATCATCCAGACAACCTTCATGAGTATGAAATACAGGCTGATGGAACAGCAGATGCTGAACATTCTGGGCCAAGCAACACACCTTATCCAGAAGGAGAAATTGGCAACAGGAATCAGGGAATTGAAGATAATCAGTACGGACTTGGCACAGAAGATGCAGAAAATGAAAAAATCGTTATTCCCACATTTTCAAAAAAATTGCATTTTGGTATGGAGACGTCAACGTGCAGCTCTGAACTGTCTGAATGTGCAGTAAATCGGAAGGAAACAACCTCACCTGATTTACTGTGTCCACCACACCGTCCCTTGCCTCGCATTGTTTCTGAGCAAGTCTCCGTATCAGTTTCGTCCATTCTTAAGCCTTTTGTCCTGTTAAGATCCTCTTCAAGTGCCTTGCATGAATCAAAATTAAAGGTATCCAGTGATCTGGACAAAGGCAAGAAGGCTGGCAAGTCAAAACCTCTGCCTAGAAAACGTAGATCTGAATTAAAGAGCGTTAACTGTAAGACACCTGATGACAAAAAGGAAGAGTGTCACCCAGAGGTCCCTGACAAGGAGTCTTCTCAATACAACTCAAACAGCACTGTCTTGAGTGGGACGAGCAAAAAGCTGACTTTGTCGTCCTCGGTCTGTAACACTGATCCTGATGAATACTGTCTTCAGGCTGAAAATGATCATGATGATGGGAACACAGAACGATGTTTTGTTCAACAAAGCCCACCCCGACTGAGTAACCCCAGTAATAAAAGGACACAGAAGCTCACTTTGGATAAACATCAGCTGAACCCTAAAACGTGCCCAGTTATAGGTTTGGGGAGAGAAAAGAGAGGCCAGAAACTGGACTGTAGTCTCCAAAATTCTGCACGGAGCAAAAGACTGAAGGCAGATGCACAATCAGAGGCTACAAAAAGTTGTAGAGTTGAGTTGATGTCCTCAGATAATGACATATGGAGAGGGATAAAGCCTTCACGAAAGCAAGTTGTGTCGATAAATGCCAATGCGAATATGGAAGAAACACTCAACCCTGTTAAAAAAAGAACAACAAGAGTGAATGGGAAAGAAAAAGTTCCTACAATAAATGAAGCTGTGTTACAAACGCAGGCTCAAAGTTTCCCTGACATGTTGGTTTGCTCATCGGATAAGAGCCGTGGTTTGTCGGATGAAAACCAAAAAGGCAGCAAAGTGAAGCCTAGTGGTTCATGCAAAAGACTGAAGATGAGGAAAGTTCCTAACAAACCTGATGACATTGATAATGGTATGGATATGGAAACCACTATGGCATTCACTTCTACTGAACAGACTGAAGAGCCAATACCTGAAGTTTTACTCCGTCCTCATATAAAGCAGCTCGAGAACAAAAAAAGATCCAGGATTATAAACATGAAACCACTAAAAAGGAAATCACCAATCCAAGCAAGCTTGGCTGCTACCTCATCTGTGGAGCTCTTTGAACTCAGGCCTGGGGATTTAAATACCTCTGAGCATGTTCAAGAAGAGAACTTGACTAGAGGACAGGGAGAGCCGTCCAAGAGACCCAAAAAGGGCTTTAGAGGTGCTTTCAGTTCATCTGTGTCCACTGGGACTCAAGAAGCAAAGCAGTGTATTAACAGCCTTCATTTGGTAACCAAAGAAACCCAGTGTAATGTAGATGCAGGCGAAGACAAAATCTCAATAGACCCTTTGTATTTTGAAATGACACCTTTTGAAAGAAATGCTGAACCTGTACTTTCACCTTCCCATTCAGACTGTTTCATACAAATAAACCAAGCGAAGCACGCTACAGATCGGATGGAACGGGATTCTGCTTCTGTCAAAGATGAGAGATTAACCAGGGACTCTGAAGTTGTGAACAATAACAGCTTTTCTTTGTCACGGCTAAGACCTAGTGCAAGACGAGTTAACATTAAACCAAGGAGAGCAGATGACCAAAGAAGAAAATGCAGGGTTTTGCTCAGCAAGGCACATAACGCTGAAGCGGTCACAAAATCCATCACTATGGAGGATGCTGATCTAGCTGCATCAAGTATACAGTTGTCAGAAAACCGTTTTGCAAGGTGCCTGTTGCGTAGCTATTCTTGCCCAGAGATCTCCTCTCTCCATCCTAATGACACACCCTGGAAAACTCCTCATTCACCACATCACAGCAGGACTCACACCCCACACCAGCACCAGTCCTCCCACAGCCCTTTTGTGTCTCATGCTCGCAAATCCCTGCATCGAGCTCGTCGACACACGGTCTGCAGCGTGGAAGTGGAGAGGGAGATTGCCCCTCTGTGTCTTCGCAAGGAAGTGTACCCGTCGCGAAGATCTGCACCATATGACCCTGTCACTCAACACCTGTCTCCCAGCATTGCACTGTCCCCCAGCACTTCTCTCTCAGTTCTTGCTTCTTGCTTCCTTTCAAGCCCCTTGGCTTTCCTTTCCAAGAAAGCTGACAGCAGAGGAACCACTGCCAGCCCCAGCACTTCCAGTCATGTTTCTTCTCCCACATCTTCTTCGTTGTCATCCCCACTGAGCTCCACATGGCACCCTTCAGGAATTATTCCAGGAACGGACTCCTCTGGTAACACCTTGGATTCTAACAAAGGGTAAATCATTCTTAAACGTCTGTGGTGAGCTGCTGTACCAATGGTACTCCAAGTTAATAAAGCTGTACTGGTATTAACTCTCATCTTCTTTTAAAGTAGGAATCCTTTGGAGTGTGAGATGGAGAGAAGACAACAGAGTGAGGAGGAAGATGATGGGGAGGACACAAGCTCTTCCAGTCAGGAGTTTGAAGATGTTGGGTTGAGAGAAGAAAAGGCTCTGTCGGATTCTGAAATCAAGGTAAATGTTATGCATTTGTCTTTGAGTTAAACCATCTCATTTTACTGTCTGTCTCCACTTTACCATATGCCCATAAAGAACAATTCGATACAACAGCACTGCAAAATGTTTAAAGACGTTGTAAATATCCTTATTCTTATTTTTATTGCTCTCTGTTGATCTTGTTCTGTGTCACAGGTTGTGCAAAATCATGACAAACAAGGAAAGGTGTCCTCCATCCGCATTCGGAAAACTTTACCCAAACCCCAGAACAACCTGACACCCATGGGATTGCCCAAACCAATCAGGTATTTTGGTATATGTGGAGTAAGCATTGTACATTTCATAGTTTTAATTGGCAAATCTCTTTGTGAAATTTCTTCTTCTCCTTGACTTTTTTTCCCCCATTAACAACATGAACAAACAGAGGTAGGAAAGCAGAGTTGGCTTGAGAAGTATTTGAGAGAGATGAGACATTTGCCGAAAAAAAGACAAAATTCCATGTTTCCTTAGTGCCTAAAGAAATGGTAATGGTTTAAAGTTAATTTGCACAGCAAGTTCAAAGTAAATCTTTTGTAATACGTCAGTGGAGCCTGCATCATGTGCAAAGTTTGTATGGCTTAATGTTATCTGTGTGATGAAGTACGTTAAGAAAATCAAGTTCATGTTTAATCATGAGCTGCAAATGAATCCCATTCAGGCAGAACTGTTAGATAGTCTTCTGCCTCGTATCACGTTTGTACATGGAAGTAGGACGAATTCTACTGGCTTACACTCTGACCCATCATTGAAAGTGACTTAATGTCAATACACATGTTGTCTATTGACCACTTTCTAGTCAATATTCGGACAGAGTGCAACGTTGTTTTTTCCTCTGATACATTGCAGGCTGAAAAAGAAGGAGTTTAGTTTGGAAGAAATCTACACCAATAAGAATTTCAGCAAACCCCCTGAAAGGTAAGGTCAACATTAGATAACTGTTCTGTCTGCAAATAAACAGTTAGTGTCTCTCATGGATCACCACTGGTGCCACTGTTTTGTGTGTGTGCATCATGACTTTGTTTCTCTTGTTACTGTTACTTCTTTATGCCTCTGGGTTTGTTGTCATTGTGCAGAATGAATCAAGTTTAGAATAATGTAAACTTGTGAAGTGCCTACACCTTGTGCACATCAGCATCCCTTTTGTACTAAAAGTAAAGAGATGCAGCACTTTCTACATTGGTTATTTGACAGTTATTGTTTCATTTTGTTAGTCACTACTGAAGCATGTGACTTTTGTCACAAGTTAATATTCACCAGATTCTGGCCCCTCCTCCATGTTCTTCCTCAAATACCGCATATTAAAATCCGTGTATCTTTAGTGTGCTGACCCTGGCAACATGCTGCCTTCCCTTATTAGTTCTGTTGTGTGTACATTTGGGACATGTCTTCATACCACTGCTGCTACTGAAGCAACAAAGCTCAGTTTGACCAGAGGGTGGCAGCAGAGGAAAATTTATAGTATCTAAATGAGCGCGAGTGTATTTATACATCATTAGGGCTATGGGGCAACGCCCGAGGCCTAGTTTGTAACACTATTTTCTACTGTCTGTGCTCAGTAACCTAACATTTGTTTGCATTTCTCACTTGTGTTTCAGTCGTCTGGAAACCATATTCGAGGTGCCTCTCAATCGCAGAAATGGTTCCGAGTCCTGTTTTGGCCCAAGGCGCGTCAAGCGATTTTTGAAGTTCCTGGAGGTTGGTGAGTCTAGAAAACCAAAGAAGCCTCTAGTTGGAGTTGGAAAGGCAGTCATTTCCTCATCCAGGACGAGACGAGGCAGCTTTTCTAAAGACGAACCACCTCTGAGCATGCAGGATGTAGACTCGCTGCTCTGTGCAAAGCTCGATCAGCTCAACTTGTGGTTAATACATGATCAGAAAGAAAGCTGACAAATGCCGATTGTTTGGTAGCTATCAGAGAAATAATATTGTGTAAATAAGGATTTCAACATGAAGATTCACACGAGTCTTCCAGCTCTTCTTTATGTCGGCGCAATCGATGTATAAATGTTGTGGTCACATGTTCCAGTTGAAGAATTATACTGTCCATTTTGTAGCAGTTGTAACCTGCAAGTTGAACAACAGTAAATCATAGCACCATTGCCTCATAGACATTGGTTTTAAATGTAGTTATAAATGCTTTGCATGTGTGTTAAGTTGTTTTTCATTCATTGCCACATTCAAACCGTCCGTTCCTCACTTCAGACAGTTTCCATCTGATAAGCGAAACTGTCCTGAAACAAAAGTTGATATTTAGATTTTTTTTTTTTTTAATTAAATCACATGCTTACCCAGTATTAACCATCCTGCACCTCCTCCCTGCTAGGGTGACTCACGATGACAACAACTTTCTTTTCAAAGATAATTTGTTTTGAAAGAAGGCAGGATATCAATGCTAGTAGTTAGGACTTTGCAGCATCAATGCAAATTTTTTGTAAAGGCAGCTATTTTTTATGAAAAGCACAATATAACTTTTAAACATGCCTGAAGAGATTTGTATTCGCTGCAACTAGTTTCGCAAATTTCTGTCCATCACGTTTACAGTATGTACTACTAGGTGCGTCTGCACATAGCCTGGACTGCATAAACCAGTTTACCCAGTTCAGTTCAGTGTCTGTTCAGTTATTCAGTTATTTATGTTCTCATTAATATTTGTTAATAAGATATTACATGAAGACAATATGACACTCCAGGGAGTTTTTTTTTTTTGTTTTTTTTTTTTTTTTTTAAAAATCTGTGGTGCTCTTTGGATTGTCTGTGGTGTTTATCTTTGTATTGCAAATGTAACTTCTTGTTAAACTACTAATGAGTGTATTTTTGTTTGCTTGTTCTTATTTTGCTCAAATTGTAATGAGGTTGCCTTAACTGTAAAAATTTGTTCAAACTGATGTTTTGATGTTTTGTAGGCTCGTTTGTAATCTTTTTTTTTTTTTTTTTTTTTTTTACGAGGACATAACAAAGGTTCAACGAAGTCAGAGCACAAACATTTTTGTCTTTTTATTTTTTATAAAATTGTATTTACATGTCTGTATAAAAGTACAACATGTGGATGCATTTGACGTAAATAAAACTAATATGGTAACAATGCAATAATGCCAAGATAATGTCCGCACCACGAGAGGAGGATCTCATAAGATCCCGGAGAAGCACTGCCATGCCATTTTTTTATTTCCAGTAAGGACCCAGTCCTTAATGAATAGGTTTAGATTCACAGTGACTTAATTTATTTACTTGTTTACTATCTGCAAATTATATACCATATCTTAGAATGAGTATATTAAATTGTAATAGTAGAAATTTTAAGGATTGGGTCCTTACTAGATGTATAACTATAAGTGTTATGTAGTGTCATGTATAATTTGGCAATGCTTTTATATGCTCATTTAGATTTTTAATTGTCCATATGTGCATATATTGTTAAATAAATATTACACCGTATAAAAACATGTAAAACCTCATTAATACAACTTTCCATACTGGTGTGAACTGTGACGGCAAGAAAGACTAATGCGGTCTGAGTCCGTTTCATGTAACATCCAGCTTCTTTGTGTCTTTCTGATTTTTGACTTTAGTCGTTGGTAAGCAGCTCTGTCTCCACAAATTTCCAGAAACACAAGAGCCACTCCACTGGATATTTTCTCAGTCTTGAAAAGTGATGAGATACGAGATCAGTCCCATTAACAAAGGAATTGACAGCAAAATGGAAATCCACGTCACGATGGAAATGATGCCAAATTTTCTTGCCTTTTTTGATAACTTTTTAGATTCCTCTCGATCTGTCGTCTTCTCAGCCTAGTGAAGACACAACAACATTGTCAGTTAGGGACTTAGCGTTGGCAACACAATCTAGCAGATAAATCCATACAGCTATATGTGCAAGTTAATTAATCCCAAGTTTTCCAGGTTTTATTAGTTTATTTTTTGTGTTACCGTCATTCTGCTTCTACTCAGCAAGAAAATCAATTACATTTTTATCCCCAGTCCATTTCACTGAAATTGTTTTAAGGAGGGCTCTTCGCTGACAGTATGGACATATGGACAGAATGATCACGACAATTAATAACTCTATAGTGTACTTTGAATTTTACACTATAAATTGCCCTATCTAGTGAAAATCATTTTAACTAATGTGATTAAGCATCACAGAGCAGCCACTTTAGTGATGTGATGTGTCTGCATGTACTTGGAACGTGACTTACAGATTGACCCCTAAAAGAAAACCTGCGTCAGAAAAGAAAAGAGAAAATAAAATACCTCGACTGAATTTATCAGAGCTTTGATTCCGATGCAGGAGAGCCCGCAGATGATGCTCCAGATGGCCAGTCCCCTGTAGTGCTCGTTATCGCAACAGGACCCGAACTTCTTTCTCCTCCTGCTAACTTCCTTGCAAGTGCCATTTTCTGCGTCACTTGCCCCTGGTACAATAGGAAGTGGAGTGAATTCGTCCATTTCTATGCATGTGTCTGGTGATTCTGACATCTCTGTAAAACATGACATAATTTTTTAAGAAAAATTGCCTTTAGATGAGTGTTTTAAAAGGCTTTTTCAGTCAATGACATGCACAACAGGCCTAAAAGGCAAATTAGAATTTCATGATTTGTTTGAGCTGCTGTTCATTGTGGTTCACTCTGAGGATTGTTTGTTTTTCAAGATAAAGACAGTTTTAAGAAAATAGTTTCCCCTTTGTTTAAAATTCTGTTTAAATGTTGATTTTGTTTAAATTATTTACTGCTTTGAGTTTGTGAGGAACATTTGGCCTTCACTTACAAATGTTACATATAATCATTTCATTTACTTTTGCTTTACAACCAAATTATGTTCCTGTTTATATTCTGAACAAGGAAACATAATTTAATGTCGCAATCACAGAGCCTCCCCACTGTTTCCCACACTAAAGAAAACAGCTTTAACATTTTGACAAATGTCTGCCGTTGACACTCACCTAAATGTGTTAACGACTGGAAAATGATCTCAAATTTTATCATGGAGATAAAAGCCCTTACTTGTTTTCACTGCCTGTCCTTGCACCTCATGTACTCAGCCCATTTAAGTACAAGAGAGGGGAAAAGAAAATGTGTTCCTAAACTTACCTTTGTAACTTGTGTTTACCTTGTATTAATACCAAGTTCCCCCAGGGCAGTTTGAGTTATTTTGGAACTGGACAAGACTATGCCAAGTCAAAAGAATTTGAAATAAATGCACCCTACAAGTCTAAACGTGCTCTGAAAAGAAATATCCAGACAGTGCATTTCCTCAAGTGAACATTTTGAGTTTTGGGTATTTCCAAGCTGAAACAGAAAGTAGCCTCTAAATAGCGTAACGTAATACACGGTGTCAGTGTGTACAAGTGACAAGTCAAACAACTAGTTTGAAAAACTTGGACGATCACTCTTGTGATACTGTCAGAACTTCCGGCTTGGCTGGCATGTTGTCATGGAGCGAGGAAAACATGAAATGTGACTTATCTAATCTGTCAGCTGATCAAAGAGCAGTGTAGAACATACCAGCACAGTTTGAGCTTTTTTCTTGAGAATGTGTTCACAGAGTGTTGGACTGAGGATCATGTATTACACAGGACTGTGAATGATTTGTAGTAGGCAGCAAGAACAGTCAGGTCTGTGCCAGCATAGGATTGGAATGTGAACTGATTGATTAAGAAAGTTTCTGTTCCATAAATGTCATTCCCATAACAGAGCAGTCTTAAATATGTCTTTCCAAGTATATACTACTTCAACTTCTTTGAAGATGTATTGGGAATTTGACCAAAATGGAAAAGTCTGATAAATTTTTAAAAATATATACATATATAAATTTGAAGTACAAACCTGGTGCTCCGCAGTCTAAGTCTGAGTGAGATAGTAGGCAGGTGTATTGACTCCTTGTGTCCTTAGGAAGAATCCAGTTCAAGATAACAAATGTAGCCCAAGAAATATTCCTTAAAATGTGAAAGTTTCAGTTCAGTTTTCCACACATGGTTGTCTAAACACCGCTCCAGTGATTTCAGTGAGATGACCGCTTCTCAGATGACCTGTGACTGTGAAACCCGGTGCCATGTAAATGACTGTAAGGAGAAGCTCATAGTGAAACTGTGAAAACTCCACGCCCATTTTTTTATGCAGGCTTTGGTCTCGTTCCGGTACTCCCACACATACACTTGCCAAACCCTTTCTTCACTTGTTAACATTAGTTCTCATATTCTAGTCTATGTTTCCTGGGCTGAACTTCCTGTCTTACTTAGTCACAGTGATACATACTCTAGAGCGTTGTAACCTTGGTCTCTCCTCTGTCCTATACCACATTCCAGTGGATTTAGGGAAGGTGTGTTCACACTTGTCTTGCCTCGAGGCAAAACAGACAATGATTTAAACCGACTCAATTCGTCTTTAACAGGTATAACCACCACCTCCTGTTCTTCTGTTCTCATATCAGTCAGTTCAGAAGTATTCCCAGTTTCCTGCTCTCTGACCTACAGATAAGACATATTTACTTGACTCAGCAGTTGATGACAACCAGGACACATTTTTTCCTCAGGCTCCACCTGCTATAAACTACCACCAACATAATTTTCTACTTCCTTATCTTTAAATATTGTAACATCAGCATTAGCAAAACTAAACTGCAGATAACATTCATCAATTCAGCAACATTCCATGTGGATGTGTTGTATAATGAAACTTAAGTTACACTTTATCATTGTGTTTCGGAAAGATGTTTGAAAACGATAACTATTTTTATTTCATCATAGAATTAGGAGCTTATCTACTCAATGAGTTTACAACAAAATTAACTTACTGGCAGTGATCATTTCCTTGATTAATAATAAATGATGTATTTACCAGGATGTACAACGCAGCACTTGCAGTATAAGCAATAAAATGGTTATGATGTAAATTTGATTAGACTGCAACAAGTTTACATTGTTCATGGAATGTGCAATAAACAACTATGTACATACCTTCATATACAAAGGGCCAGACTGAGCTCTTGGTGAAGACTAAGACAGCAGTGCACAATTGGATTGTTGATTCTCCATGAAATAAAAGTCATAGATCAGCCACAACATTAAAAACACCGATTGGAGAAGTAAATAACATTTACCATCTTGTGACAATTCAATGTTTGGCTGGGAAACTTTTGGATCTGGTAGTCATGAGGATGTGAACGTAGACCAGATCAGGCACACCCATCCCATAACAGTGACACTCCTTGATTTCAGCAGCCACCCCCAGCAGGATGGAGTGTGACACATCTGTGGGATCCACAGGAAATAGAACAATAGAATATATATATAGGTCAACTCACTGGTAGCAAGGGGTTATTTATGTAGTCAACAAATAAACAAAGTACTTGACACAAAAACTTGGTCAACAAGTTTATGTAAATAATTTCCTTGAGGGTGAAATGTGTAGTAATTGGTAATTGGTAATATTTGAGGATAATAGGAGGGATACATATATAGAATTTCGTTCCATTCATGCATTCAGACAAGGATCGAGCACGGGATCAATACCGCTGTAATAGCCCCGCCTCAAACTTTCCATCCACCAATAGGAAATTGAGAGGCACTGAGGGCGGAAAGAATCCGGAAGCGTCTTAGAGAAAAACAAAACACGAGAAGAGGACACGTCGGTCGTTAACCAAAACACTCTGTTGTTTCATTTGAGCTTTAGTTAAATATATCCCAGTGAATTGTACACTGCATAATTGTGTTTGCTTTTATCGTCTTCATCCCTGTGTTTGTTCATCCTAACAGTCGAATGGAGAAAGATCCGTGTGTAGTTTTAGCTACAGAGAGGTATGGCAGTGCAGAATCCTGGAAGTATTTAGCAAAGGATGGAGTGATGGAGAGGAGGAGAGATGGGGCTGAAGGCAAATCGAGAGGAAACTCTGTTGTTGGAGTTTTTAAAGTAAGGATTAATTAGTCTTGTGTGTTCCTACACTGGATGTCCATACACTCATACACCGCCTACATTTGATTTCAGAGTGTCTTCCTGCCTCAGGGCTATCCAGAGAGTGTCAGTGACGATTATCTGCAGTACCAGTTTTGGGATACAGTACAGGTACAGTAGAGGATGCATTGGACCCTATGAGAGACTTTTGCCATCTCCATCAATAAAAAAAAAAAAAAACTCTCATGTCTCTGTCAGGCTTTCTCCAGCTCCCTCTCAGGGACTCTGGCCACTCAAGCTTCACTCAAAGGTGTTGGTGTAGGAAACCAAGAGGCGACAGTAGCTGCAGCTACAGTTACCTGGTTATTAAGAGGTAAAACCTTCCGAGGTTCTGTTGATTATACTTGCTTCATTTTCTTCCAGGTGTTTCAGTAACTTAATATATTCCTCCTGCAGATGGAACCGGCATGTTGGGAAGAATCCTCTTTGCCTGGCGGAAGGGGTAGGCTCAGATTCCTGCTCTTTAGGCATTCCAACACAATTTCACATTGAGTTTTATAATTGGTGGAATGAATAAATGCTTCTGTGTCAGATCACTTTCTCTGCCTTTGTTCCAGGAATAAGCTGGACTCTGAGGCCAAAAAATGGAGGTATGCACTGAATTTTGAGGTCCAGTTATTACAGTGGAACCTTCTGACGTCTTTTCCTTTAATTCCCGATCAGACTTTTTGCTGACGGTCTCAACGACATTGCCATGTTCATGGAAATATTGGCTCCTTACTTTCCTGCTTTCTTCACCTTGATTGTGTGCACTGCAGGAGTATTCAAGGTAAAAAACAACAACTAATTAAATGGGATTGAGTTTAAAATTGCAGGTTTGCCTTTTATTATTCATTCAATTAAAAGAGAATCTGTTGCATTATTATACTACTCTGTGTAACTGATTCCCGAGGACTTTTATGGTGGGTTTAGACTCAAGTTATTCTCAGTAAACACAATTATCTCTATTAAGTCTGATGATAACTTTACAGTTTGCGAAATCTGGAAACTGTAAAACTCTTGACATGAAGTTGCTTTTAGTAATGTAAGCACACACTAAAAAGTTACCGCTGACATTCTGCTGAATGTTTGTCCTCTTCAGTCTATTGTTGGAGTAGCAGGAGGTGCCACCAGAGCTGCTCTGACTGTTCATCAGGCTCGCAGAGACAACATGGCCGATATCTCTGCCAAAGATGGCAGTCAGGTAACTGTTTATCAGACTGTTCATCGTGTCAGTTAAGAAAGCACATACACTAGGTAGAGTATTTTATACATAAGAAGTATAAAGGCTTTCACAGCTGACATTTTGACCTAACATCCGTGAAACACAGATTTTTACTTATGATCCTGGCACGTGTCTGTTGCAGAGTGAAGCAGCATTTATTTTACACTTCACTATGACATTTGAACAGTTACAAATAAAGTTACAAAATCACAATAACACGTTTCTTGATTTCCTACAGGAGACTTTAGTGAACCTGGCTGGACTGTTGGTCAGTTTGATACTCATTCCACTTGTCACTGACAATCCGGTGTAAGTACCAACATATATGGATAATACTGAGAGTACTAATTGTACTGTTAATGCGTTCAGTGTGTGTTATATCTTTAATGTCATTCACCTCCCGCTCCTTACTTCTTTTTGCTCCTCAGATTGACTCTCAGCCTCTTCTTCCTCTTCACCCTCCTCCATCTTTTTGCCAACTATAAGGCTGTGCGTTCAGTTGTCATGGAAACCTTAAACGAGGCACGGCTTTCCATCATGTTACAGCAGTACCTGAGCGGCAAACAAATCCTGAGTCCACTACAGGCCAATCAGAGAGAACCTGTCTTCTTCGGTACAAAAACATACGATTCATGTTTGTTAGTTTTTTCCTTTTCAAGACCGCTCTTTTACTGACCACCGAAGAACCAATTGTGTTCAGTCTGCACATATTCTTATATTATCTGTGTTTGTCAGAGTTTGGGAAAACTGTCCCAGTCAGACTCGGAGTTAGGCTGCAAGAGGTTGTACAGAGGTAATTTCATTTTTACATTTCAAGTGGCTAACTTTTAAAGGTCAACACAATTTGATTAATCTCATTTTATTTTGCAGCCCAGATGAGCTTAATTTGGCTTTGAAGGAAAACAACATGCCTTACCTCTTGGGAGTCAGAAATGGTATTTCAACTTCCTTCACAGAGCAACTGTTTATGTAAGAGCCAGGAGTTAAGGAGTTTTCCTCACTCTGCTGTCTTTGTTGTAGGCTGCGTATGCGTTTGTTTGGGACCGGAAGCATCAGTACACGATGAGATCAGAGCAATGTGCCAGGCTGTGTGGCTCAGCGGCATGTTGAGTCGTCCAGCATCCAAAGAGCCTAAACAGAAAAGTGAGCATTTACCTCCCGTCATTTGTATTACAAATTGGTTTAAATATTACACTACTATTACACTACACTACATACTTCACTACTTTTTTTTTAAAGGTCCATGGGAAATGGTGCATGAGAGTCACAAGCTGATGGATGGCATTTTCAATCCATTCCTCAAAGGTGAGCATATGCAAAGTGGTTTTAACCTACAAATCATTTAAGTTTTCGCATTTCTAACAGAAACACGGTTCAACCAATATAATCTCCAGGTATTGAAGCTGCAGGATGGGATGTAAAGCGAACTCTGCTGAACTGGGATGAGTGGAGAGTTGAGTGGAAGACTAAGAGCCACTGAGCATCCATTTCTCACCGTTTATATATCGTTGTATGTTTATTAAAACAATTATATTTTCAAGAACCCTGTTGTTGATTGATTCTTTCAGTTTTAATTTGAATAAGTATGATTCAAGTAGAGAAAAATAATGTATACTGCTTAAAAGGCCACGGCCGACAACCAGTGTACTTCAAAGAAAATATGATTCGCCTTCTATTCAAGGGGGCAGTACTGAGCTTTTTTAACCAACACCACGAAGAAGAAGAGGTACCATCAACATCCGTTGATATGGCTATAATGGCAAGTTAATAAAACCCTATATGTTGATCATGTGCTTCTATCGAAATAAATATAATAAGTTTCACTTGGCGTTGAATATAGGTAATTTAGTAGATGGCAGCAGAAACACAAAAAATAAATCTTTCGTATTTTCCACGTTTGTCGCTAAAAGTCATGACGAGGGGTTATAGTATTTTGAAAATACTAACCGGATGTAGAAGCATTGCTAACTTTACGCACGATTTAACAACTTTAGCCTTAGCAACAAAAGTCTCGTTATTTGGCCGCAAATTGGCAGATATTGTGTAAAAATGGGACGCTATAAATGTGCATTCAACTGCGAGAACTCCAATGATGCAGATGTTAAGTTTTTCAAGTAAGTGTTCAATATTTCTTGCAGTTAACCAACACGACATTTATGACCAACATATTTGTGAAAAAAACAGGTAAGGTAGCTAACGAAAGTATAGCTTGTCTCATGATTTAATTTTAAATTTATTTGGATTCACTGATTTTAAAAAACGGCATATGGTGACAGCGCTTTCTGCAGGAGTCTAGCTGACGTCTCTAACACGGTGTCTTTCTGCATACATGGAGTGCTGCTGTTACTTGGAGGCAGGGACATACTGCTGGACCCACCAATGAAAATGAACACCAGCTTTTTCCATAATGAAACACCAACTAACAACAACGTAGGATAGTTAGGATAAAATATGAGGGCGCAAGTATGCAATAATACATGGATTAATAATAAACCCAATGTCACGCGTTTTGATCAGTGAGAATAACATAGCGTTCAATGTTGTGGTTGACATTTGCTCACTTTTTTTAATGAGCTATGTGTTACTGCAGGTTCCCCCTCTACAATCCCCGAAAACTTAAGAAATGGCTTATCAACATGAAGTGGAAGGACTGGACTCCGACTCGCTTCTCTGTGCTGTGCATCAATCATTTTGAGGAACAGTACATTGACAGAACTGGCAAATGTGTGAAACTTAAAGAAGATGCGGTTCCCACCATATTTCCAATCACTGATAACGCCCAGAAAAAGGTTTGTTTATCGGAGATACTATGTGTCAGTAGATCATTTCAAAATACAACATAAAAAAGACAACTCAAAATCTCTCACAGGCCAGTAGCTTCTTTAAAGTATCTTCTTAGTCATTTATTGTGTTTTATCTTATGCAGCTACTATCAATGTCTTTCTGATACAGGCTCCCGTCAACCCGAGACGTAAGAGACACAAGGTGAGACTCAAGTCGACATTCAACTGTTGAAATGAGTCAGTAGTTATTTGTGGTCAAGTGGAGTGTTTTTTTTGTTGTTGTTGTTGTTGTTTTTTAGAGATGTTACTGTCAACCTGCTCTCCCTTCATGGTAGTATACTAATGATGCACAACCACAGCACAACATATGAACATGTTGTTTCCCCAAAAGCTAAAAGAAAGGCAGCTGGTGGATTTTCTTGAAGACGTGTCACCACTCATCCAGTTGACTTGGAGTCTGGTGAGGAGTGTACATGGATGAGTGGTGGCATGTCAGAATCCAGCAAATCCAGTTGTTCTGGTTTTGCATGGTTTTTGTTATTTATTTTTTTTTTGACACACCATGTTAAAGAATGTTCACAGAATGTGTGTTGTTTCTTTGTATCGTGAACCCAGGCACTTGCTGATAAAGCATCAGAGAAAGATTCACCTCAGTCTACAGCAGCCACTCCCACTACAGCAAAGCACAGCACCCAGAACAAAGAAACTAGCCAGACAGAGCAGGAGCCGCCTGGGTATGTAATTACAGATACAGGTCGGGAGGCTTTGGACTCTCTTCTCTAGACAACTCCCATCAATAATAACACACATAATAAGTCAATAATAATCCACTAATGTCACAGCAAAAAAAGGAAATGTAGGGATTCTTCATGACATCAGACAGAGATCATGGGGTTTTATTGCGTTGGTTGAAATGAACAAAGAGAAATATTGTAGTTGGGGTAAATTAGTGGTAACATTCACCTGCAGTAAATCATAGTCCAGACATTTGATTCATTAGAATGCGCAATACTTATATATCAGTGGGGAGGAATGTCCACCGCATGGTGGATGTGATTATGTGTGGTAGCCATTTTGCGTTACTGAGCTGTTGGTTTTAAATTAAGTTTTTATGTGAAGGGACAATATATGTCCAAAAGGTGTTGAATAAGGCAACTGGACTCGTAGAATTTTCTTGAAGACGTTTCGCCTCATCTGAGTAGCTTCTTCAGTTCTGAGAGACTAGTGGGAAGCTGAGGTTTAAATAGGAAAATCTCTAGGATTAAATCTCAGACCACCTCCTCTGTTTAGAGAAGGTTTTTCCACTTTGACATAGAGGCTTCCTTTACTCCCCTCTCAAACCATCTGACTTCTCTGGCCAGGACGTTTGTATCTTCAAAAGAGTGTCCTTTGTCCTTCAGGTGGAGGTGGACTGCTGAGTAATGCCCTGATGAGCTGGCTCTCCTGTGTTGAGCCATGCGTTTGTGGATGGGTTGTTTGGTTTCACCAATCAGAATCAGAATTACTTTATTGATCCCAGGGGGGAATTACTTTTCGTTACAGCCGCTCCGTTTGATGTGTTTCCCCTCCTTTTCCTTTCCAATCTGTCTTGTAGGTACAGTCTTCGCTCTGTGCTGGAGGGTTCTGATGATTCCTAGTTTCAAATGATAAATGCTGGTCAGTGTGGGTAGGTCTGCCATATATTATCAATGTTGAGGCAATATATGATTTTCAAACCAAAAAAAGAGACCCTGGAAGATAGTAGAAGACTTCTGTTAATGGTCAACAAACAAGGTCTGGTTAACAAGCAGGCAATTGTACTGGGCCCTGAAATGTTCACTCTGTGGCACAAGCCTTTTTTATTGCGTTTCTTTTTGGGATTTTTGCCCTACAAAAGATCTTTCTTTTTTTGTGGTGATCTGAAACTTCTGCATAGTCATGGTCCACTTCTGCCTCCTCACTGGATGTATGGGTTTCAACACCCACTACTTCCTGACCTCTCTAGAAGATATGTGCAGAAGGATACTCAGGTTAGCATGGCCAAATCACACTACATGTTTCATTATAAGGTCTATAAGTAAATTGGCAAAACCTCAAATGTTGGCACTCAAAAAAAATATGCTAGTTTTAACTTAAATATACAAGTTTACTCTGGGCTTGGTCCGTTTGGCACTAGCATGGCACCCTGCATGCTGATCTTCTATCTTTTTTTGTGTTGATGTGAAACTGCTGCGTAGTCATGGTCCACTTCTGTCCCCTCACTGGGTGTGTACTTGGTTTCATAACACCCACTCCTTCCTGACCTCTTTCTCTAAAAGTTATGGGTGCTCAGGTTGGGATGGCCAAATTATGCTACATGTTTCATTATAAGGTCACAACCAGCAGTCTCTAGGTGACACAGTTCATTCTGGTTAACCCTTTTAGTAAAATCTTGTTTATACTGACAATATGGGTTTTGCAAAAAATGTTAAAGCTTTGTTTGTAGATAGTGACACCTTGGTTGCAACACTAAACAGCCGGTCGGAAAGTTTATTTAATGACCACATTAAATACTGTGCCTGCCTGTCATTTCAGGTTCAGTGCATGACTGTTTGTGACACATTAACTTTCAGCATATGGGTATGTGCCTGTAAATGTTTCTGCATTCAGTTTCATTCCTTCGATTAAAACAAACAAAAAAAAAAACTATATTACAACATCTCTCCCAAGTATGCGCTTGCATGTTTTTCACCATGAAGAAGTTTTGTAAGCAAAGGATTAAGAAGAGAGAGGCGCAGGACAACTCCTGACTAGAGAGGTCCTTTAGAGGTACTACTAGCAAATCCTGAACACTCATAAATGAAATGCAAAGTAAACTGGCAAAACCTCAAATTATTATCTGTCACAGAAAGGTAAGTTTTTGTAAAGTTGGATAAAGTAAGGTATGAAAGAAGTCCTGAAGCGTTCACCGCAGGAGCCGAGCTGGGTCAGTCTGTTGGAGAATGAGCTTCGCTGCCTTTCTATAGTCTGGTGGAGTGGATGTGAGGGGCAGCTCTCTCCAACAGAACAGGTCAATTGTTTATTTCAATAATTGTTGAAGTCTCTAAAATGCAATGAAACTGTGAATTCTGGTTGCTAGAATCCTCTCAAGTTCCATGTGACATTGTCACATTGTGTGTTATGTCTGAACGGTTCAATCGTTAAGTTCTATTTATTATTCTTATAAATGCAATGTAATCATTGCATTTGGACTGTCACATATTTAATGTGTTCACCTTTTCTGTCTTTACGATCAGAGATCCAAAAAAGTCTGACAAATGGAGGATTATAGTTGATGAAGGCCTGATGAAGATCGAGTCATTTCCACATTTCTTTCATGGAGATTACTGTGTGCCACAGGTAGGTTTTATAGTAGGTTATAATTAGTCTGTGCATATCATTGAAGTAAATTTTCATTTTTAGGCATAACTTTACAACTTATTATTTTGTATTTACATCCGTATTGTCTGTTTTCCACATGCATCAACAGAATATTCAGTGGGCGCCAGATGAAAATTTCACTGTAAGTAGTTAGTAGTATCACACAATGTCTAGTCTTTTATTTTCTGCTTTTTGATTTTTAATTACTTGCATTTCTGTAATTTTCACAGACGGAGCATAAAGAGCCCGAAAACACAATAGAGGTGGGTATATGACAATAGGCGTTGTGACAGAATAACAAAATGAAAAATAAATAGCTTATTGATGTGATCACATTGTGTGTGTACATCATGTAATGTCCTGGCTGCAGGTTAAAGAGCCGTGGCAGTGGCTCGGCCTGGATGTCAGAGGACCACTGCCCCAAACACTGAACGGACACAGATACATCTTGACAGTTACAGACTACTACTCCAAATGGGTGGAAGCTGTGCCGATGCAGTCGTGCCTCCCTTCGCATGTGGCAAAAAACATAGTGGACATAATCGCCCACTTTGGATACCCTTTCAGAATCCTCTCCAGACTGCCGCATGACATCGTCCACAAAGTGAGTGAACTAGTGATTGAACTGCTCTTGCTGTTAAACAGAACTTCAGTTCATATCAACATCATAGTTGTGGTCACAGTTGAAAGACAGACAGTGCATATTTGTTTTTGTAAAAAAAAAAAAAAAAAATACTGTCCTCATGCTAGATCAACCGAGAACTCCAAGATCAGCTTAAGGTTACAGTCGCACTTGTGGTCCATCATCAGCAGACGGGCACGGCAGATTTGACCACAGCACAGCTGATTGACAGGTCTGTAAGTACAACGATGTGACTGATGTATATGCTTTTTGTTTACACTCTGATCGTAGACTGTACACCGTCATATGACTATGACACTCGACACCTCATACATGTGGCTCTGCTGAACTCGTGTTTTTCTTGTTGATATCTGTCTGTCACATTAACACAACTGTTTCCATGAAAACGACGTGTATTATGTAAAATTAATATTATGAGTTCATTCCCTTAATGGATGATGCTCGCAGCCTTCAGAACCAGGTAACAACATACCAGACCTATGTCACAATTACTTTTATTTGTGTTGTTTCCAACAGGATGGTAGGTGATCTAATAGAGGAACATTCAGCTGACTGGGATGTTTACCTGCCTGCAAAGGTTTTCAGCCTGTGTTTCAAAGAGCATTCAAAGAGCAAGAAGAGGCCTTTCTCCGTGCTGTGTTGTAACGGACTAGAGCCTGCCCAATCTCCTAGAGGACTGGATGTAAGTGGAGGTTTTAGACATTTGAGTTTTAGGAAAACTTTGCTTTATATATATGGCAAAATGACTGTCTTACATCTCTGTTCCACAGTATGATTATTCCAAGATCCGAGAGAGTGCTTTTGTGGTTAGATAAAAGTTCATTTGGTGAGTTGAATACGCCTTGTGTGTGCAATCACATGCCATTCTTAAATATAATATAATAAGTAAATTAAAATCACGTCACTTAAGTGTTATGTACACCCTTTCATACTCAGTATTTTTATTTTCAGGTCACTTGAATTGGACAACAAACTGATGGAGAATACATTTCTACTGTGACATTGGACGCCTTAATGGTTTAATTAGTAGAAGTAGAAGAACTTGGGGACTGGACTGGACAGGAAGTGCAAATAAAAACTGCAAACTGCTACATCGAACTCAAACAAACAAAATTCCCAAGGACTTATTGCAGTAATTCAAAATATTTTTTTATTTGTTGTTTTTATTCAGCCATTAAATCGTCAAAATGCCACTTTCAGTTGTCAAATCATGTTTTGAATGCAGTATCTTATTAACTGTGCTTATTAAGGCACTACAATGAAATATTTCAAGTGTTGCACAGAAGCATAGCTGAATATCTGGAGCACTTGAAGAATTTGAGCATTGTGAGTGTTACCAAGAAAAATGGCATTAATAGAGGTAATTTGCAGTCCTAGTCTAAAAGTTGAGAAAGTTCAGTTTGCTAAACTACACGAGATCAACAGTCACAACATCTAAGCTGGCTAATTTAAGACTTAAAGGGCCTGATCGTTTGTTATTACTGTTGTCTATAAAATTTAAATATATAATATAAATATGTCTTTAAACTTTCTTTAAATAATAATTGCTTTATCATGAAGAATAAGATGAACAATATTCTCATGTAATCGTTGTATTTTCCAAACTAAGTAATTTATCATCACATAGTTCATAGCAAATTTACAATACTTTGACTCACCAAGTCAACATTTGTGGTACACATCTAACAGCAGAGTCCCATCTTTTGAGACCGCTTTGTGCTCTTGCATCATGTAGCGCATTTGTTTGCAGATTATAGATTACTAATTTGACAATTGCAAAAGTAGGACACCTACTGAGATCCACAATGCACCTCCGAAACGAACTCCTCTAACACACTTATTTTTCAGTGAGAGAAATGTGGGCACTTGTGCAAATTTGCAAATGTGTTCCTTTTTCTGTACTGGATTTTAAAGACATTGGGTGCTCATAAATGTCAAGAAGACAGCTGTTGTCGTTTCAGCTGTCCCATTTACTCTGCTGACAGCTGTAGGGAAGCTGACGAGGAAATGAAATCTGCCCACACCAAAGAAAAGAAATGCAGCACTTTGTGTCTCAAAGGAAGGGAAGAATAAGTCTGGTTAATAAGGTTTTGATCTTACCAAATGGTAATGATAGACAGATGGCTTGATAGATAGTTTACTTAGCCCGTGGGACATTAAGTGTCCAGTAGCTTCATTATACAGACACAGGAGGAATTACAGTCAGCAAACGGTGAATGTGTGTGTGTGCGCACAAAGGTATATGCAAAATACATTGTGTATATATATGGATGGGTATGACGATATCTGGTAATATAGATATCTAGATATTTTGTATAGTATATACAGTATTTAACCTGTTAAACCAGCAGAGTTTAACAGGCTCATTCTTTGTTGAACTGTGCTGCGTACTGAGCTGAAACCAACCCCTCTGACCCACATAGTGAATGTTGAGAAGACTGCACAATTACCTTTGAGCAAATGCAAGTCAAGTTGTTTTAAACGTATACATGTAGCCAGTAGGTTTACTATGACAATAGTGTCACTTTAAATATTATTAGTTGTCTGTTATGATTTTCACTTGGTACAAAATAGCTTATAGTCTTTTTTAAAAAATACAACAAACAACCTCACAAAGGAAGCGTCTCCAGCAGAGAATGAAAGGTTGATGAAGCTGACGCAGCGCCCTCAACAGGTTGATTGTGGGATTACAGCTGTGGCTGGCTCATACTGCTGTGATCTCATCGTTGTCTCTGTGCAGTGTAGACTCCCCCCCTCCCACCCCGTGGGCAACCAACCGCAAGAAATGGTGAGTGAGGAAAACATATACACATCTCGATGTCACCGTTGAATAGACAGATTCCGTTAGACGACAACCCCTTCTGTAATCGGTAGAATGTCCGCTGTCAGTACCCGAATCAAACCGGTCACACAGAGACCATCTGGAGGCTGATGTCTTTGTTTAGCTAGCCTTTGCTAACGCACACTAGCATCATCTACGTTGGTTAACGTCAACACATTAGTTCACGATTGCTCAACATCGCTTTACAGTTCTCAAGTTGATGCCAAGTTTAGTGGGGAGATGTCCGGACAGATTATATACGTATTAACGTACCTTTAGAGGAGTGACAGTTCTAACAACCAACTTTGCTTTTGCTGGCTAGCTAGGATGCTAACTAGCTAAAGTTGTTAGTAGCTGCTGTGTTACGGCCAGCGTTCTTTTCTCCCAACAACTTTGTTGAAATGCTTTTCGTTTAAATGTGGTCATTTAAAAGTTTGCCAGGTTACAGCACGGCGTGTTTTGGGACGTGGCAGTCAACTGTTCGCTGTCCGGTTGATTGAGGAAGCTGCTATAGCTAAGGTTAACAGTTGTTTCAAAGGCTATCTTGGGCTAACACCTCCACAGTTCCACTATCTCTTCGTGACGTTAGCTGACAGCCGGACTCCGTGTCCTAAAACGCCTAGTTGGGTGTAGAGGTTTGATGCTTAATCTTGAACTCTCCAGTCAGCTCATTAAAATGCAACATGTCACTGACAGCTTCACTCCTGCTGATCCAACACACAGCAGCCTTTCATACTCTGTGTGTTGTACAAACACGTTCACAATCACAAGTCTAATTTACATTTAGCCACTAATAGTTACATTATATATATATATATATATATATATATATATATATTAAAACTGGGTCTTTGTGTTATAAAATAACACAATTTATGGGCTGAGTTGACTTATAGCTGCCATGTTATATGTTATTATCATGTATTGATTAGCACTCTCTGAAGGTTTTATGGAGACCAGAAGTGATTTTTAGATTATAAATCATATGTCTTTACACTAGCATGATCTTATTTTCTCAGCAGGGAAAACGGTTCTAAACAAAGGGAGGCCATCCTACACACTTCATATCTTTTAGTTTTGGAAGAATCTGGCCAAAATGTCAATAATCTGCTTCAGTGTGTAATCTGCTTTAATCTGCCTCCAAACGTTTACAGCATATTTGAGTTTGAAAGGTTATCCAGTTAATATTTTATGGATGCAAATGTCTACTGTGTGTGAGTCAGCAGTACCTCATTTCCACTCCTTTCTCCCTCGCGTAATCTTCAGGATGTGTTTCTAATGATCCGGCGTCACAAGGCAACCATCTTCACAGATGCCAAAGAGTCTACCACAGTTTATGAACTGAAGCGCATTGTGGAAGGCATTTTAAAGAGGCCCCCTGAAGATCAAAGACTTTATAAGGTGAGATAAATTACCATCAGAATTAGCATCAGATGTAAGAGTTGTTTGGAATGTGCAAGTGAACCAGCAGCACCACCAGTTCATACCCACCTGTTGATATAAATGTTTAGAGCATTATCACAATTAAACACTGTCTGAGAGTGGGATATATTAAAATATATACAGTGAGACAATATTACTGCGTTTTTATTATTGCGTAAAAAGTCTGAAACTATTGATAATCAACTAATAGTTTAAGTCATTTTAAGACAAATTGACAAATCCCAAAATTTCAATTTGGGGAGATTTGTTGAATGTCTTGTTTTACTGTAAATTGAATATTTCAGATTTGGGGGTAATTGAAGACTTTACTTCAAATATACTTTAGTTTAAAATTTACTTGACACAGAATACACTATCAAACATGTTACCTCAAGAATTCTCAAACTGAGTCTTCACCTGTTTCTCTTTGTTAAACAACTTGTTGTACTGACAGCTTGATCCCCTAAATCTCTTCAGATACCTTCGACATAATCTCTGATCGTTCTGGTAGTGTGCACTGTGGAAAAAATGAAAAAGGATTGCACCTGAAAAGCTGGCTGGCTCTACACTACTTTGTTCTTTTCAACATTTTTTCTTCAGGATGATGTGCTGCTTAATGACAGTCAGACTCTTGGAAATTGTGGCTTCACAAATCAAACAGCCCGACCCCAGGCCCCAGCCACAGTGGGATTAGCTTTTCGTCTGAGTGGTGAGCAGTTCATCCTTTGGCAAGCCTCATATTAGAACAGTTTCGCTCTTAGTCTGAGAAGCTTGAGCTGAGCTCAGCATCGAGCTGGAGTCAGGATTTCTGCTTTTGTCTCACAAGTCTCTCGTTTGTGTCTCTTTGTCTTGTGTTGCTCTCCCAGATGATTCATTTGAGCAGTTGAGGATTGAGCCCTTCTCCACTCCCCCAGAGCTCCCTGACGTCATGAAGCCACAGGATTCAGGCAGCACAGCCAACGAGCAGGCTGTACAGTGAGGGAGGAGGGCATGGAAACGACAGGGCCACACAGGGGATTGGTGGGAGGACACACGGGGGGAGGGATGGGTTGAAATTTGGGAAATGATGCCTCAGTGGGTAAAGTTTTACCTTGCCGACGACTGATCTTCAGCTGGGCATAAACTGTTTCAAACACGGATTCCCCTTGTTTAATGTGAGGTTGCTTCAAAGTGGTTCATTTGTTCTGAAAATGACGAACGCATGCTTGATAAATTGATAATTTAACACAAGACCCTTCAGAGATACCTGGCGGACTTGTCACAACACTGTCAGTCAACCATGGGGTTGGTAGAGGCTGAACTTAAAAAAATTGTACCTCGTATTTAATGAATACTAGTGTTTATTTGAGGTAAGGTTGATGCTGCCTTACTTGTGTTCTTTTATTTTGCTAGCTTAAACGTGGGAGATGACGAGGTGTTTTAGGCTTTTATGTTTGTGTGTTTCTTTATTAAACTATTATTAGAATTAACATGTTTTTGGTCTTCGGCCTGGATATGTGTTGAATCTATAGCTAGGAGTTTGTGCATTTATATCTGTATTTCGAGAACTTTTGAACATTATTATTCAAAATTAAAAAATATATCCACTTGCTGGCAGGAGATCCTCGATAAAGAAAACACATTTCTTGGTATTCCACTGATCAGTAGTTACAAATTTCATACTGTAGCTGCTCACAGAAGGTACTGAGCCTGAAAGGACTCGGTCGTGAGTATCTACTACATGTAACGCTGGCATGGACCTGGTGTTGAATATCAAACGACTGACAACAGTAGTCAAAAACTATTTGGTGGTTATTCTTGATTATTTTCATCTGAACAACAACTGTAGGGACTAATTGACTTCCCGATATTTGATTGTAGTCAATGACAATATGGAGATGTTGTTAAACCATTGTGGTTAAAGTACACATTTAACAGTTTTAAGATAACCAGAAGTATTTTTTGATGAGCCAGTGGTGGACTGCACACTTCAGTCCATTATCCCAGTATAAAGTTAGTTTTATCTTGAGCCACAGTTTGTGTTGTAATATGCACCACTGATACCTTAATGCACGCTGATTTTCTAAATTTGAAGAATTTGAAATGTACACTTGGACAACATTGAAACGTCATACAAAGAGAAAGCACTGGGTCTTGTGATCTAGAAACTACTCTGAATCATTATTCACCGCAGGGAAAAAATGTCCTGACAGGAGGTGTTGAATGAAACGGTGTTGCATTAAAAACACATTTGCAAATTTAAGCTGTTAAACAGTGGGACATGATCAATGTTGCACTTGTAACTGATTTAACATTAAAACCATTGTTTTTCCATCTCTGCGCACTCTGGTACTTTGTTTTTTAAGATACACTTAAATAGCCAATGGAGACTGTTGTGGATTCTGTACATGTGGACACTATAGGAAGAATACAGGAAATTACGTTTCTACTTTGAGTATATTGATTCATATTGTAAAGAATAGTGAATTCATCCAATGACTTTTTTGAGTGCAGCCTTTTCCTATAATGCTGAACTGAACCTAGTAGGCTAGTACAGGTATCCCTGCCAGACTGCGGGAATGACCGGATTTGATATTATTTTAACTAAAAAGGTCCCACCTAAACCAGGTTATGTGTTGAGTGGATTTAAGAGGCAACCAGTTTTCATCATGTCATTTTGGGAGAACTATACAATGAGCGAAATACACTTGAATCAATTTGCTGCAAAATTACACCCAAAACAAAGCTTGAAATTGCACTCCAACCTCTAAGCATTTACCTGTAACTGAACAAAAATAATTATGTCTTATTGGTAACTTAAAAAAAAAAAAAAAAAAAAAAAAAATATATATATATTATATGTGTATATATATATATATATATATATATGTGTGTATATGTATATATATATATATATGTATATGTATATGTATATATATATATATGGCTGCCTGCTAGTTTTCTGTCGACCAGCTGCCCATTTAACCAACGAAATAATTGTGATTTACGCTAACAATCTACAAGTGTTGTGTACTCGCGGTTCCTGAACGTCTCACTGCCTCTGCGAACTTTCCGACAGCATGTGAAGGCAGCAAATAGCTAACCGGTTAGATTAGCATTATGCTAGCACCGCGGTTCGCAGCTCTTGCGAGGGCGCCTCTCGTAACCGCAGTCTGTAATGGCATCATGGACTGAAAGCACCAGGCGTGTCCTCTCCCAGTACAAATGGATGTCAGTGAGTGTGTTTTATCGGCGGGGAGAGCCGTGTTGGACGTGGTGGAGCGGGAGTGGCAGCCCCTGTCTGGGAGCGAGCTGGAGCATCGGCTAGACCAGGCGGTGGAGGAGATCCTGGAGTCAGACCTTCTAGCAAAACTGGAAACCCAACCTCCTGCTATTTATGTACAGTTACTGCAGAGTCAAGCAAATACGCCGGTGCATGTTACACACACAGCAACCACAACATCCAGCCCCCCGGGGGAGGAAGAGGAGTCTCAGGAGCGGCTGGATAATGTGGACAGTGAAGCAGTCAAGGTGACTATCTCACACTTCTCTGGCTGGTCCCTTCCCGTTTAAATAAACTTATCAGGTCACTTACACTTAGTAATAACTCGATACCAGCTGTTTGTTGTCTAGTATTGTGCATTTACGTTTTCGGAACTACTTTAACCCTTGGCATTCAACATGGACATTTAAATGTAATGCACAAGGATCGGGCATAACATTAGGACCACCGGCAGGGGAAGTTAATGACAATGACCATTTTGTGACAGTTGTGACTGTTCTGCTAGGAAACCTTTGAACCTGGCACCTAGACCAGACCAGACATACCCACCCCATAGTAATGACACTCCTTGATGGCAGCAGACATCCTCAGCAGGATGCAGCCTGACACAGACACACACACAGAAGTATCTGTGGGATGATCATCATCATCCCACAGAGGCCCCTCTCCTCAACCCATAGGACACAAAGGCCCCACACTAACACCATTCTGTTTCCAGACACCACAGGACACCCTCAGAAGACCCATGTCCATTCTCTGATGACTCACAACTGATTTGGAGGCACAAGGTGGACCTAGACACTATTAGGAAGGTGGTCATAATGTTATGCCTGATGGCTGTATTCTAGGAAATAATCGCTGGAAATAACCACTTTGTAAGACAATAAAGCAGATAACAATTGTGATTATTGGTGACTATTTTTTCCAGTTATTTTATCAGTTGTTTTGACAAAGTGATGTCACAAAGAAACAGCCAAACTAATCAAAATGATGGTTTTCTGGTTTTCCATATAGTAGCAAAATAGATTTTGACAGACTGAGCAGCTAATGACTGAAACATGTTAGCTTTCAAAAACAATTTTACTTATTGACAACTCTGGGACGTCATCTTTTGTGTCACCAGCACATCTCAGAGCTGCTGCAGAGCTCCAAATCCAGGGCCCGAATGGCTGGACGAGCCCGCTTATCTCTGTCCCACACCGTCCTCTTGTCTCTCACCCTGCTGTCCGAGCGAGTCAGCTACCGCTCTGTGTCCCGCCGCTTCCAGCTGGAGAAAGGAAACATCCACAGGATCTTCTTTTCGTTCTGCGACCGCATCAACATGATGGAGGCGAGGCAAATCAGATGGCCAGTTGGTGAGCCAGTACACTGTTGTCTGTGGAAGTTTGGTTGGATTACGTCAGAAGTTATGTTGATGATAATGGTGACGGTATCTCTCTCTATTCTTCAGGCAGAGAGGCTGTAGAAGCACTGTTCCCGTTTTCCAGTCTTCTTGTAAAAGACAAGCAGAAAGAGGCACAAGGAGTCCTTCAGGTCCTAGGAGTGTTGGGACACACCCGGATCCCTATTCGCTTGCCTATAGGGAAAAATGATGTCGAGAGCATGGCCCCTGAGCTGAAGAGAATGAAGACGGAGGCCCATCCTGACTCTTGGCTAAACCTTGAGCTTGTGTGTGACCACAGGGGCAGGTTCATACACTGCAGAATCAGTAAAGGGTCAGATGTGGATAGAGGCAGCGCTCTGAGAGACAGGCTTAAACAGCATCCTGAACTGATGCCCCTTGATTCTTGCCTTGTAGCCAGAGCCGGCTACCCACTCACTGCTCAGGTTTTAACGCCATACACGGGAAGTCAGGGCCCAAGAGAAGAACTCTTCAACAAGACGTTGGAAGGGCATTTTCAGATCCTAGATCAGACTGTTGCCAACCTTAGAGCCAGATTTCAAAGACTCAGGTATCTGGATATTGGAAACTTTGAACGAGCAAAAGCTGTGGTGTTGACTGCCTGTGTGTTACATAATGTGTTTCTGGAAATAGGACAAGTAGTTCAAGGAGAGTTTGTGGACAAGGAAGCAATAACCCAAGAAAAAGAGGGGCCGGTAGATGACGGTGGCGTACGCAGACGTGACATCATTGCAGATTTGCTGTTTGAACAAGTGGATTCTGAAAGAACATGATGTTACAATGCTTGCAGGAGGCCTTATGTAAATAACATGTTTCCCTTTAACTTTAGGAGACGATAGTTTTTACGATTTGTTTACAAGAAACAATCCACAGCTGCAACCAGTTTTCTGCCATATTTGTGTTACAGTTTATAAATGAGAACTAAAAACAATATAATAAAACCAATGATATGAATATTCGTGGTGGTATTTAGTTAACTACAGTTCCACAGTTATAGTTTGACACAATGCAGATTTATATCTGATAAGTCAATAAAAATAAAATGAATAAATACAGACTGATACTTATTTCTATTAATCACACTAATAATGCGTTATACTGTACATTAAGATTACTGTATGATATTCCATGATTGTAATACTTATTGCAGAATTGATTATTGCAGTGCATTTCATGGTAAGGCCATTCTTATTAATTGATAAATGTAGGCTATGCATTGGAGGTGATTTAAATTGAACCTTTTATTATAAAGTGTTAATAACGGACATCCACAACAAAAACTATAATGAAAACTTTTATTAAATACTACTATTATTAATGCTGGTGCGATAGTGGTTGACTGTACTGGTAACACTAATGAACTGATCCTTCGAGGATCATTAAAGTCTGTCTAGGTCTCAGTCTAAGTCTATATTAATATCTCTAATGATCACATTAACAGTAAAGCACTGAGATAATGTAGTGTTGCAGTTTTTACTGTGACCAAAGGAGGACAGTACAGATGAGAAGAAAACAGCAGCGTTATAAACCAATAGTATCTTCAAGGAAAAGCATGCCATCATTTCAATGAATACCATTATTGGTACATCTTAAAATAAATAACTATCATGTGTTATATTTGACAATAACTTAAGTCTATTCTTGTTCTTAATGACTTCATTTGTTCAGCTCACGTATTTGTGTGTTTTTGTCTTGCTGTATAACTTTAGCTAATGGCAATGTTATTTTGTTAAACAGATAAATGATAGATATAACATTTTGGATGGAGCTTTGTTATCTCCCTGCGGTAGAGGTATCACAGGTGAGCATGTGTCCCGTGTTCTTTGTCACCTTTTCTATACTGTTTTCATTTATTTAGATTCTGCCTTTCTGCTACAGTTACAGAAGCAATGCAGACAGTCAAAACTCCAGTATAAAGTGTGGCAGTTAAACCAACACGGCTGATCTAAAAACACATCTTACAAATATAAGCTGTATTGACAAAAGCTTTTGGAAAGAGCAAATCCAGTCTCCTCTGGCCTAATGTCCTTCCTTTGTGATCTGTGTGTTGTTCTTCTGAGCCAGGCTCGAGATGGCCTGAGCCAGGTTGTTGATGGCTTCTATTTTCCTCTCCTCCAGTGCTTTCTGCTGTGCCCACATGTTCATCTTCCTCTCCTGCAGCTCCATGTACAGTTGCAGGACGTCCTGTGGAGGCCTGGTGGGGCAGGGAGCAGCTGTCACAGGGGGTGTAGGAAGGATTGGGGTAAACCTCTTGCTGGCTAAGGCTTTGCCAACTCTTGTCCCACTTAGATTGGCTCTGCGCTGAGCTTCAAGCTCCTCCCTGCTCTTACCCAGGACACTATGCATGGCCTTGAAGAACTCCCAATGGACACTGGTTTCCCCCAACCTCTTGGCCCTTTCAGCATTCTTCCTGTATGTGGCGAGCATGTTTCTCCACTTGAGATCACACTCGTAGGCCTTTACAGTGACATCAGTGACCTCTGACTCTCTAAGTTTGGCATTTACCTTATCTGCCACCATTTCCCAGAGTTTCTTTTTCTTGCATACTGGCTGGTCAAATGCCTGATCCATTTCAAGCCGGGTATTGACAAGGTGCCACGTAGCCTGCAGCGTCCAAATAAATTCTACAGATGAAAACACATGGAGATCATGTTATTGGTTGATAAATATTTCACCTCACACTGAATATTACCTTTTCCCAAAGTTTGCTTATTTTGTTAGATACAACCTTTAAACTGGCAGATATATTCAAAGCCGTAAGTTACGTTTGATATATATAACTGACATTGTAACAGCCGCAGTATTTCACTATAATCTACTTCAAGTCGATGCTGCGTACTCATCAGGCCCTCCTCGCATCATGCGATGACTGGATGAAACCTGTCTAACTTCGCTGTGAGTACTAACCTGCTTTTGTTTTATCGGTTTCCATACTGGACACTACCGTTTCCTTTCCTTCTACTTCAGTATTTTGTATTACAATTGTCTCGATTACCTCCATGCCGTTAAACCACAACCATTACAGATAAAGTTGTTTATTTTTTTCTCGATGTGTCTATCGCGGAATTTAACAACCTCTCAGAGGCACCGATGCGGTTTCTCGCGTCGAGAAAACGATGACTACAACAACGCTACTCAGCAACTTGGGAAGTGTAGTCCGCTTTTGATTAAACAACTAGGTTTGTAAGTATCCCCAACCACCAGATGGACTACAATCCCTAAAAGCATTGAAGTTTTTAACGCAAGTTACCATTTATCATTGTCACGGGGGATGTAGTTTTTTAAACGGGGCAATACACTCAAAGAACTGAAAGGCAGTGAAAGCTGGACTACAAATCCCACAATATTTATAACCGACCCACCTCTTCACTTCCTGCTCAGTCCATCGGCCACCCCTGTTTTGTTGTTTGGCTAAAGATGGCGTTAGCGGCTAACACTGGCGGCTGCATTTTGTTACACAAAAATTATTCGGCCATTGGTAACAAAACATGGATAAAATAGGTCTTTAGTTCGTAATTTGATTTGCAAAGATGTGTTACACTGAGAAAATACACGTCCATTACGTAGAATAACGCTTGCTCAGCCTTCGTACGATGTAGGCCTGTTTTTAAGGGAGTGGACCGAAGCTGTTGGAACTCCATCTCCCGTCAGTGAGTGCGGTGTCAGGTGGTACAGTTTTCCTTTTTAATTCTGGTATCTGTAGTCTTCTATCACGTGCCAGTGCTGCTTTTGTGGAAACTTTAAAGAGAATTAAATGAAATTACTGAGAGTTTTTCACAAGTCGAGTGGTTAGCTAATTGTTAGAAGTGAAATGGCATATTATTTATTTATATGTCACTGGAAGCGTCCAGTGATGCGTCACGGTGTCTGAACTATCCGTTTAAGTTGAGAAGAAGAAAATCAAGACAAGTAAACTTGTCACCTGCCACTCCGGGGCCATGGCTGCATCACCTGCGCAAGGTGACCGTAAAAACTCAAGAGCACCCACCAGAGAAGGGCACCCTTCATCAGCGGAACCTTCTTTGACCTGGTGCTTGGCCCACCTCTCCAAGTGTGGACCAGCTGATTGTCGGGGGCATGGGCAGACAGATTCCGGGGGTAGCAAAGAAATGGACAAGAGATCCAGAATCTCTCAGTGGCGAGCCCTGGTTGCTATCAGAACACAGCACATTAAAGGCGATAAGGCTGGCATTGCCAGATTCAGAATTCAAGGAGGTCTCAGGCCACTTTTGGACCTACTCAAACACCCTGAGTGCTCGAGGAAAACTCTGGACCTGGCTCTCAGCATCCTGGCCAACTGCTGCACTGAGGTGGAGACACGCGTAGAGGTGAGATGAAATGAACAATACTGATTGTAGTATTTAGTGAAGCACCCTTAAAAATGAAACTGATCATGCGTAAAATGTCTTCCACCATAGGTCCGCAAGCTTGATGGAATAACTATTGTAGGTAAGTGGTGTTTTTTTTGAAGATTGTGTTTTAAGACTGAGTGATTTTTAAACTTTTCTTTGTTGGAATCTGTATGAATTGTCAACACTTTGGCATTATCGCAATTAATTGGATATCATGTGTGATAAACAATTTCTTGACTGTCTCAGTGGATATCCTGAAGAGAAATGTGGCCCTGGAGACTGTTCAGAACCGAGCAGCTCGAGCTTTGGGGAACTTGGCCATGGATCCAGAGAGCTCTGCACTCATCCACTCTGCTGGTTAGTCTGAAATGTTGCTATGTTTCTCTGCACCAATTTTAGTTGAGGTTTTTATGCAGCTCTATCAGTAAGTCAATAGCAGAATTTTGGTACTGACTAAGACAGAAGCAAAAATTAACCCTTCTACAGCTGCAGAGTAAGATTTTTTTTAAAAGTACACAAGTGCTTAAGTTTGGAAAAAAATTCATGTTTGCAGAAATTGCTGATATGATATCTGAAATATTCAGTGCAACTGTGTTCTTTCTCCTTCTATTCTTTTTTCATGCAGGTGGTGTTCCTCTTCTCCTCCTCTGTGTGTCTCTGTCCTCTGCCCCATCCTCTCCGACAGCTGCCCCACCCAAAGACCCCTGTCCCAAGCTGGAGTGTGCCCAGTCTGCTGCTCGAGCCCTTCTCTACCTCTCAGATACTCCCTCTAACCGGATGTCACTGCTTACCCAAGGGACCTTAACTGCCCTCGCCCCTCTCATCGCTCCAGAATATCCCGAGGGGTTACGACGAGCAGCACTCAGAACCCTCCATGAGCTGACCCGGGGCTGTGGCGTTGAATGTGCCAGGGAAGTGTCACGTTCTGGGGTCCTGTCTCAGCTTGGTGTCATGGCCTCGGGCGAGTCTGGTAAACCTTATGAAGAGCTGGCACTGAAAACACTGGCCAACATGTGCTCCCAAGGCTCCCTGCGCCCTCTCATCGGGTCACTGGGCGTCATTCAGAAATTTACTGAGGAGGTTAAGAGGGACCCGCTAAAATCAGTTATCTTCTTCAAGGCTTTGTGCTTGTGCTGTAAAGAGGCGGTCAACCGAGCCAAGGTGAAAGAGAATGGTGGACTGGAGGTGCTGATTGGCTTTTTGTCTGCTCATCAGAGTCATCCTCTTTCCCGGCTAGCTATTCTGGCTTGTGTGGACTTTGTTTTTGATGAGTCTGCCATGGAGCAGTTGCAAGAGTTAGGGCTGGTCCCTCTTCTTGTTGCACGACTAGTCAAGCTCAGCAGAGGAGAGGAACAGTCAGCTGAGAAGATTGACGTGAGCCTCTCCTCCTCTTCTCCAACTGAGTTCCTTCCTTCCTCATGTTTTGATTCTTTTGACTTTCCCCCTCCTGAGGGATGCAAGAAAGACGAAGCTAAGGAGCAAGGTCTATGTTCATCAAGTTTCCTAAGCCTCAGGTATGGAAAATGAAATATAAAGCCAGTTTAATCAGTTTCCCAGTTACATTTTATTATTTCACTTTTCTATGTTTATGTGCATCTTCATTGCTCTCTTCAGGTCTTGGTTGGTATCTGAAGGATTGATATCTTCCGAGGGGGATCTGCTGGATTCCTCTAATGTTGACGGGGAATGGGGTGGGAGTCTTCAGATCCCACCATCTTCATCTCCTCAAACGTCTTCCCCAAACCCATATATCAGCCAGTCTCTTAAAAACGCTTCTTCAGCCGCCCCTACTGTCCCTTCTGCTTCCAAAAAAGCTACTCAAACTTCCCCTGTGTCTTCTTCAACTTCATGTAAAGTCACAGATCCACCTCCCTCTAGTGCGCTCACACCACAAACCCAGCCTAGCTCTTCCACCATCTCTTCTCCCACTAAAACAACCCAAACACCTGTCTCCCCATCAAAGTTCTCGTCCCCACACAGAAGGAAGCAGCGGGTTAATTCCTCAACGTCTTTGACTAAAGTCACTCTTAACACCCCTCCCTCTGTGCCCCGCCCGATGGCCTACCATCACCCTTATCACCCTGAACCCTGGACACCGGAAGCTCCCATCCTGCTGCTGCTATCACGCTTCTCCCATGCCACTGACCCGAGTGCTGCTCTGGTCAGCTCAGGTGTCATGGCTGGCTTGGTCTACTACCTCACCCAGCACCAAGACCCCAGCAGCAGATGCTTCCGCTTGCTTTGCCGACTGAGCTGCAACCCAAACTGTTTGCAGGCACTGGTTCGAACAGGTTCTGTAGCATTGATTCACTACCGTCTCTGTCAGAGAGAGGGAGGGTTCGCAAGAGAAGAGAGGCAGACGGACCGAGTGAAAGCCAAAGTTAAACAGCTTGGTAAGATGGCACTTTCTTTTGCTGAGAGGCATTATTAAACCCGTAACTTTACTGAAATTTAAAAATAATTTTGTAAATCTTGCATTATTCTTTTTATTTATATTATAGGTTGAAAAAAAACCTATAACCTAAAAAATATAGTTGTGACTGGAGATGCACCTGTGAAAATTGAATTAATCTAACAGGATATTAATTGTAGGCTCTGGTTTGAACTGGTTCCATAGCACTGGTTCTGTAAATCCATATATACATACATACAAAGATGGTATATGTCATAACTTACTGCGCGCAGGATTTTTACTTTGACAACAATTTAACAATTTATTGTGGATTCACCCCTGGCTGACACTTGAATCTTGAGTCTTAATTAAGACCAATAATGAACTGCTTTTGATGCTTTTGCCTTTGATATGATACTTACAAAAGTCTTTTGCAATTGTGTGCTGACTTTGTAGGTACTGCTCTTCTGAATAATCTGCGTGTCCAGTGCGAGTCTGGATTTGGCTCTGGGGTTCTTGCACACGTAATGCTGTCGGGCACTGAGTCAGACAAGATGAACTGTGCACTCTCTTTGCCATTAATCAACAGGTAGTAGATGTGTCTGTCTGTGTGTCCAATGCACATTTCTGTCTTCTGTTTACATAACCTGAAATGCTCTTTCTGACAAATCAACTTTACATTTACATTGACATTTGAGTTTTTGAAATCTACTTAAGGCACTAGTCGTTTCATAAACATCACAATTTTATTTTATTTTTTTACAATATTTCTTTTTCTCCAACAGCAACAAGTCCCTGCTGAAGAAACTTCTTCTGGACAGTGGTGGACTGTCCTTTGCTCTGCAGCCCATTGACTGCGATGAGGATGACGTGGATGAAGACCACCCTGCTGAATGTGAAAGACTGCTTTCTGAGTTGTTAAGTTTGCCACATCCAGGTTTGACAAGTCAGCTCCACTCACTGTACTTCTCTCTTCTAATTGGATGCCTGTCTTCTCTGACGGGGACAATTAAAACGGAACTTTACAAAAAACATACAAATCCAGTCACAACACAATCTATCAGTAAAGCTGGCAGAGTTTCACCTCCTCCTTCGAAAAAACCTCGCCTAGCTGACTTATGTCCTTACAGTGTCTCAAACTTTGATCTGAAGCTGCTGCTGGATGATGGGACCTGCGTCCCAGCTAACAGGGGGGCTGTGGCTGGTGGGGAGGGAGCTGATGGCGTGGGCTCTGAGTACTTTAGGGCACTCTTGAGGGGTGGCTTTGGAGAAGCTCAGGGTAATGCAGACGAGGCCATCCCCATCAAGGATGTTAGTACAGGTATGCTACTGCCAGTGTTACATTATTTGCATGGATGTCGCCTCAACAAGTACACCGAAATGACCAGGGAACGGGAGGAAGGAGGAACGGAAAGGCATTGCGAGGTTTTGGACACATTAGTCCAGAATGGACTGAGCATCTGCCAAAAGGAGACAGAGGAGCGTTCAACAGGCGTCTTGGCTTTCCAGAAAACACCTTTAGGCGAGATGATGATTGGAGCTTGCAGATTTTTGGTGAATGAGCTACAGAAAGAGTTAGAGGATCTCTGTGTGTCACTTCTCCTGTCCTGCTTCATAAAGTCTGACAGCCAAACCACGCCTGCTAGCACAGAAGACAATGCTAGAAAGGTTACAACTAAAATGGAACTGGAGTGCCCTGATTCTGCAGAGGAGAACCTAGCGAATCGAACATCTGAGCTAGAGCTGACTGGATATAAGATGCAAACCGAAAATTTATCTGGTCAGGAGAAGAAACTAAACAGTTCCCTACAACAAATAGACAGCAAGAAAACATCTTTTGCTGGAACCTTGCAAAACGACGATGGAGCACTCAGTACAAATACAGACAAGACCACAATCAAAAACGTTTCACCAGTTTCCAAATCAGTCTGTATATCAATGGATAAATCACTTGATCCAAAAGAGTTGACATCAAGACCAAAGAACTTGATTAAAGCTTCAGATGAACTTGCGAAATTGGCCCCTCAAGACTCTCGGTCTTCGCCAGAATGCAGGGCTAAAGGTGATGCTTTGGCTGCTCTGCTCCCAGAGGTATACTGGTTTTCCCAGCGGTACAGCTATCCAGCACTCCGCCAGGCCTGCCTGTCTTTGTTGCTGGGCTGTCAGGGCTGTTCTCAGCCCATCTTCTCCACCTCCGTTGCTGGGGATTGCCTTCGCAGACTAGCCAAAGAGGCTGATTGTACAGAGACTCTGAAACAGGATCTACTAAGTCTGGCTTCAGTAGCTCTGAGCTGAGTGTGGAGGGGCAAAGTTGAAAACTGGGAAAGAATGGGGTATGAATTTGTTAAACTTGATTATGGTTCTGGAGTTGCCATTGTTTCATTAAGTGTCAAATGTGTGGTTACAATGGCAGCAAAACACACTGTATGAATTTCTTTAGCATAAACAGAAGTGACAGTTAATTTGTGATCATTATTTTGAAACATACATTTGTGTTACATTTTGATCTAATTGTAGCCAGTCCCAGCATGACATCAGTTTGTTATAATTTGCTGTATTTGGATTATTTTCTAACAACATTTGTATTGCAATTGTTTTTTTGTTTTTTTTTTTCCAAGTTGGGAATAGTTTAAACAAATGTCTACAGTGCATTTGATAAGTGTCATGGAGCTGGAATTATTAGAGTTGGACTAGGAGCCAGTTGTTTATTTTGTACATAGAGATGATATGGCATTGCAGATATACAGTGTATAAGTTTCAAGTGTCCCATACAGATTTATGGCACTGAATATAATGTTGGAACATCACTTTGCTTTCTGTTTCTTGTTGTTAAATTGCATGTGTCCACCAAAAAGAGCTGCTCATGGATTTAACTGAGGGTAGTATTATTTTACTCCAGCAGAGAGACGCATTGCAAAAGATAATTTGCAGTTTATGCTCACAAGATGACTTTGTTGATCCAATTTTTCAATCACTGTTGTCTTCTAAGTTGAAGACAAGTGACCAGCCAGATTCTATATTTTTATTATTGTCAAAAAAAATAACATGAACAAACCAAAACCACTGGTGTGTTAGGGGGTGTCAGTAACTGTGCTGATTACTTGCAACAGTGTTGCCAAATGTCTTTTAGTTGTTAGCAAACATTACTCAAAGAGGAAGAGATATTTTCAGCAACAGATTAATATCATGACATTTTTTTAAATAGAATTTTGTCCCACATGAACAGTGCTTACATGAGGCTAGGACCATAGTCTGTAACACAGGGAATGCGTGCAGACTGCCATTACTTGTTATCCTTTGAGTATATAATATAATATAATATAATATAATATAATGTTGCCAGACTTATGTTCATGGTTTAAACTCTGTCTGAACTTGGCAAACCCCAGTGGTCGAACATAAAAGGACACTCTTGTCACAGCCTCTATGATTTCTGCTTTACCTCTCGAAATGTCTGGACTACATCATCAAATGTAGAAAACACAAAACACGCTCACAACATTCTGAATGTTGATTAAATTGAGCACTATCCTAAATTAAAAAGAAAAGAAAACTGAAGTCATTGTTTCATAGCAATCAGTGATTTTTATTTCTGTCTGGGTACACGACCTGACATCAGTGCTTCTTGGCCCCTCAGCCAATGTAATTAAGTCAAGTACTCTGCAGGCTGGAGTTTGATGCATGCAGCAGGATGCAGCTGAGTAAGATGACCAATCCTCTCAGTGCTCAGTGACTGGAGCTCTCATAGCCATCAGGAAGAGCATTGGTGTGGCTGTTGTGGAACAGAGTGTGGTTTCCATCACCCCAAGGAAATTTCTGGAAGGAGACGTGTCAATATAATAGTTTTGAAGTAGGATAGAGTACCTGTGTAGTTGCAGACCCTTATAAATTATCTTGAGATTTACCTTGGTGCGAAGACGCAGGTGAGCGTATGGCACAAAGTCCGGCTGTCCATGTGGGTGCTCCTGCATCTTCATGTAGGCATTGACCATGCAGACAGCGACACCAGGTAAGGCCAGAACAAATGTCAGAATCTTCCATGTCCTTGCTGCGGAAAAGACAACCAGTAACAGTATATGCTTTGAAGCACCTTTCTCGCTGTGCCTCTGCTCCTGGTTTTTTGCCAGAGCACATACACAGGCTGGCTGCCAGCTCTGCTGATATTTCAGTTAATGGTCAACTAAACACTTTACATGAGGTGCTCGCGCTGGCAGATATTTTTTAGACATGGGGGCTTTGTAACATGTTTGTTGGAAGAGTGCGTAAAGACACACTGACCTCCGTCGCCGCCCGAATGTGACGCAGCAGCTAACACCCGACGAGCAGCCAAAGCAGCAGGAGACAGAGACATCTGCAGAATTATGGGAGAAATTAACTGTGATAAGAGTTTAAGTCATGGATACATAGAGATTTTACATGTGAATACACATGCTCAATGTAATAACAGCAACAACCAATTTGAATGTTATGTCTAAAATATAATGAAGGTTGACATAGGTTAATTTTTATGTATTATATGATGTATTTTGAAGTAACCGTTAAATCCATAACACTTCCAACTGAAAAGCATTTATTTAAATATTTCAGAAGTAAAAAATAGCCTCATCTCCCTGCACAAAACAGATAGGGTTGAGGCAGGGCCTACTAGTATTGCCATTTATGAAGTGGAGATATACCTGCTAAAATACCTTTAAAATACAATAAAAATGGTGAAAACTTACTGTTATTTAGGCAGGTAGTATTCAATATGCTTTATTATCTTCTTATTTTTCTGCCGAAAGTTCCTTCCTTCTTGTTTGTCCTTCAGTCTGTCCTGAGTTCAACTCAGTGAGACAGACTCCTCCCCATTTCACTCTGTCAGTTGGCCAAGAAACTTAGTTTATATTTGGGTAAGTGCAAAGGCAGGGTAATACGTGACAAAGAGGATGGGAGAGGAGGAGCCTCGCAGGACCCCCCCGTATAATTTATAAAAGACTGCTTTCCTTCTGTAACTGAACGATATTGTTGAGGGTTATATGTTTTTGGTTTCGTTCTTGAATTCAGCAGCAGCTGAGTGTAGCAGGGAAGGTCAGCCACACCACAGCTGTTCACTGAGAGAGAAAGTGGTTCATCTGTGAGTCAAAAGTGCAGAAGAGTTCATTGACCTTTTAAAATTATTTTAAATCCCTTTGCACTACTTTTCTTCAGGATGGGCACTCACTGCGGGAAAATTCAGTTGTTTGATCCACTGACTGTAGACGTGAATGAGCATCACAAACAGCATACTTAATCCAGACACATGGTATATAAAGCAGGTGATATTTCTGTAACATATATAAAATATGACTTTTGATTTTGTGTACACCTTGACAAATTGCACATTTTCTTGTTTTTTGAAGTGAAAAGAAGAACGTGCAACTCCTGCATTGAACAGACATTTAAAGTAAGTCTGTTGGTGCTAACTGAAAATAGCAAAGCAGTTATGGACACATTCAACCTGTAAAACAGACGCCAATCAAGGAGTGGGTGACTATGAAACGAAATCAAAGAGCATCCAGCCTGTAAAGTTGTGTGTCATTATGAAACAGAGTGAATCAGGAAGGAGCAAGAAAGCAAAACAATTGTCATGTGGCTGCAAAGGAGTTCAGTCTCACCATGAATTGTTGATGCACAAACAATTATCAGAAGGAAACCTTGTGACCTCCAGGAAAAAGTGAAAGTCTGACGCCCTCCCAACAAAGACTGTAGAAAACACGATGTATTCGCAAATAAATGCAGCTACACAGATGAAGTTCAAATAAAGTGCCATATATCTGTAGAAAATTGATTTAGAATTTACTGAAAAAGACTTACACTGGCTCCTGCACTAGGCAGTATGAGATTTTGGAGTTGTGTCAGCTTGCTGTACGTGCCAGAAAACACTACTGATATAGAAGAACAATGTCCACCAGATGGTGTAGTATTGCTATGAATACAACATTGTCCTTAAATCCCCCTTTAAGACTCTTTTTATTTTCATTTGTTTTATACAAGCTAATTTCTCCTGCAGTGTCCCTCAACGGAGTTCATTATTTTTTGAGTAATTTTGTGTAGCTTATACAGAAGCTGTATGAAACATTTGGATTCCGACTGTTCCACCTACAGAGCATGGATGATGAGTGGCATTGCATTTAAAATAACAAGGTGTGTTTTTTTAAGCTTAAAGGGATAGAATTTCTTACTGTTTTCATTGAGATGCTTCACATCTTCCCTCTCTTGAGTGTTCGTTTGGCATGTTGTTCATCTCTGTCTAGGCGTCTTCGGGCTGCAGTGCAAACAGTAGCGAGGGCCAACAGTGATGTCAGCCAGTCACGCAAGCTGCCTGTCGGAACGTCTAGCTCCTGTGTTATTGTGCGCAGAGGTAAAACGGCATCTCTGTTTGAAGACTCACACAGTAATTCACTGATGTTTAGACAGACAGAGGTATGGATGGGATGCAGGTGTGCTACTCGAGCTGAAGAGGCCTAGACCCCAGTCCCCCTAACCTTACCACAACCTTACCGCTGAATCATGGCTCAACTGCCCTAGTAAAGCTTTACTATTGAATCAACTGCTATGATTTATTTATTTATTTATTTTAACAGATATTAACCTTCCCTGGAGGATGAATTCTACTGACTTTGGTGATGCTCTGACCTCCATAGTAACATGGTTCGATGGGTTTAGTATGTATTTTGTACATACTTACATACATACTTCATCTGCACGTCTTAAATATGAAGTGTTAGCAGGCTAACACAGTGGTCAACAAGCATGCCAATTGTCATTATCTTTCATCTCAGTAAACACAATGGCTTTTGTTGTTGTTATTGCCAGGATGATGGAGAGCTACATTCAGAATGAACAGATTCAACAGGTTTCTACTTGAACGTAAGTAGAAGCACTTGTACAGTTGGTGTCGTGGTTACACACACAGCAGCTGGAGGAAACACTACAGACTCAACACAGCCCAAGGCAGACACATAAAGTGATGAATAAGTAAAAAGGTGGGTAAACATTTACAGGATCATAAAGCAAATACAATACACATTTATATTCAACCTCTGGTAAACACACCGAAACCACATATACATATTTCACATTTAAAGAAAAAAAGAGGATTTAAATCGTTCTCTAAGGTGAGTAAACTCTTTTACAAATAAATTGGGTGTAAACTGAATTCAGGTGGTTTTATTCACCTCAGCATCATTCAACACCCACACACATCAGTCTGTGTGCATTTCATGCCTAGAGAAAACCAACTGTGGACTGTGCAATGCAGTAAGTGTGTGTGATGTTGGACCGAGGTGAAGGCCGTCTCTGCCAGCTTTAACAGTCCTGTCTCGTCTTTTCCTTTTAAAACTGGCTGCCTTTTTTTTCTGAGCACTCTGCGTTCACATCAGAGCAGCTCACATCTAGGCTCTTTATTGAATTTATAACGTCATGGCAACCATTTATTTGGTCCTCATTATGCAACTTCTCTCAAGATGTTTTAGGCAGACAGCTAATCCGAACCAGACTGAAAAATATTATTCCTTTATTTTAAAGCTGAAAGAGAAGACTTCTCCAAGAATGGTCCGACAAAAGTTTCCACTCGTAACGGAACATATTAATGATTTATATTAACATATTTCATTAAAACTGACCACTGGAATAATGTGTAATTATATCATAAATTATTACAGTATACTGCTTCTGAGCTTTTACTGTGTGAAGGTGTTAGGGGAGGCAGGTTCCCTCAATAAATCTTATCCAAGAGCCTAAAACATTCTATTTTCTTTTCCCCACTGCACCAATAACAGCTGTTTTATGTGGAGATGCAGATTGCTGCTGCCAGTAGTAATAATTCTTTGTTCGAATCCCCTGGGATAATAATAATAATAATAATAATAATAATAATAATAAAGTCTTGAGGTTCACCTGAGAGTTCCGAGAATCAAATCAGGGGAATAAATTCACTCTTGAAACTAAGTAAATTCCAAACCACTGTTTTCATGGTGTAAATGTCAACGTGTGGGCAGTGTTTCAGATCATTGACAAACAAAATGATGACAAGAGGAAAAGTACCTCGGGATAAAGCACCAACAGTAATGATGAGTACATGGGAAATGAGAATAAGATGCCTATGGTGGAAACCTGATTCCCCTCCATCAAAACATACATATTAAAATAATAAACCTCGTCTCGTTTAGTCTTCGTCCATTATCCGGGTCCGGGTGGCGGGGGCAGCAGCTTCAGGAAGGTCCAAACAGCCCTCTCCCTGGCCACTTCCTTCTGCTCCTCCAGAGGAATCCCCAGGCACTCCCAGGCCAGACTGGAGATGTAATCCCTCCATCGTGTCCTGGGGCGACCCCGCGGCCTCCTACCGGTGGGACATGCCCGGAACACCTCTAAAGGGAGGCACCCAGGGGGCATCCTCGCCAGATTCCCTAACCACCTCAACTGCCTCCTCTCGATGTGGAGGAGCAGCGGTTCTACTCTGAGCTCCTCTTGAGTGTCTGGCCTCCATACCCTATCTCTGAGGCTGAGCCCGGCCACCCTATGGAGGAAACTCATTTCGGCCACTTGCATCACCCAAAGTTGATGACCATTGGAACATAGATCAACTGGTAAATTGAGAGCTTCGCCTTTCTGCTTAGCTCTCTCTTCACCATGACAGACCAGTTAAGCGCCCGCAACACTGCAGATGCCGCTCCAATCCATCTGTCAATCTCCCGCTCTATTCTACCCTCACTCGTGAACTAGATCCCGAGGTACTTGAACTCCTCCATTTAAGGCTGGACTTCCTCCCCGACCCGGAGTGAGCAATCCATCCTTTTCCGACTGCGAACCATGGCCTCAGACTTGGAGGTGCTGATCTTCATCCCAGCCGCTTCATACTCGGCTGCGAACCACCCCAGCAGGAGCTGGAGGTCGCAGTTCAATGAAGCTAAGAGGACCACATCATCTGCACAAAGCCGGGACGAGATCCTCTGATCGCTAAACTCGACACCCTCCACCACCCGGCTGCGCCTAGAAATTTTGTCCATAAAAGTTATGAACAGAACCAGCGACAAAGGACAGCCCGGGCGGAGTCCAACCCTCACTGGGAACAAGTCCAACTTACAGCCGGCTACATGGACTGAACTCGCACTGAATGTCCCTTAGCAAGGGGCCATCCACCCCATACTCCCGGAGCACTCCCCACAGGATGCCCATGGGGACACGGTCATAGGCCTTCCCCAAATCCACAAAACACATGTGGACCAGTTGGGCAAACTCCCATTTCCCCTCCAGCACCCTAGCAAGGGTAAATAGCTAGTCTATGGTTCCACGCCCTGGACGAAAACCGCATTGTTCCTCCTCGATCTGAGGTTCAACTATCGATCGGACCCTCTTTTTCAGCACCCTGGCATAGACTTTCCCAGGGAGGCTGAGGAGTGCGATCCCCCTATAGCTGGAACACACCCTCTGGTCCCCTTTCTTAAAGATGGGAACCACTACCCCACAGTCCAGCTCCTGACTTAAGGCCTCCAAAAAGGGCATGTACTCAGGGAAGCATCCCTTTCGTCCATCTGGGAGAACTCCAACATACAAGCAGAAAGTTTTGGGGCAAGCAAAAAGCCCACCCCAGCCCTCCGCTTCTCACCCGGAGCAACTCCAGCAAAGAAGAGAGCCCAACCCCTCTCAAGGACTTGGGTTCCAGAGCCGACGCTGTGTCGAGGTGAGGCCGACTATATCTAGTCGATAATGCTCCACCTCTTCCACAAGCTCCAGCTCCTTCCACGCCAGAAAGGTGACGTTCCATATCCCAAAAGCCAGTTTCCATAACCGAGGATCAGACGGCCAAGGCCACCGCCTTGGTCCACCACCAAGTCCACACTGCACTTGACCCTTCCCGGACCTCCTGCAGGTGGTGGGCCCACAGATAATAAACCTGGTCCAAAAAAAATCCTTTACTTTATTTATGCCTCTTCTTAAAGTAATGACTGACATTTGGAAAAGTATCTAATTTGAGAGAGACTGGGGTTGGTTTATAATGTCTTCTGCTTGCATAAATACAGTTTCGCTTGTCTCCCCTCTCTCTGTGGCTTCAAATTGTTTCAATTACATATTTGAGACACATTTATGGGAAGCTAGTACTGATACTAGATGTGCAATTTCATTGTGTCAAGTTCATAAAATAATTTTAACCTATTTTAATCACAGTTGTCATAACTGTCTGCTACAACACAACATATTGTTGAAATAGTGATAGTAGTGTGATGGTTGTATTTCTCTAATTGGGCTGTGTGTGACTGGGACTGGCAAGGGTAACTCCGTCTGCAGACTCTTAAACAAACAACCAGGAGTCAAAATCCACCATCAGTGTTGTTCCAGCCGGACTGAGACTGAGACGGCAGGGGATTTGGAGCAATGTCATGTTTCTGTACAGTGGAAACTTCCACAGATGGTCCATCGCATAAGTAGATCCTGTGCAGACAGGATGACTGGAAAATAAAGCCAGCTGTTTGGGTGTTTTCTTACAGTCTGACATAATGACTAAATATAAACAGCTAACAGGTTTCTCTGTATGTGATTTCATCTCAACGGTGGGAATGTTAAGTACCAATAAGTAGTGGTGGCTGTAGAAAAATAATAAAAGTAAGTGAAAGCCTCTATTCAACCTCTTGTTAGTGGTAAAACAGACAGACAGAAATTTCACAGTTACAATGTATCTATATATCCAACCATCTATCTTCATCTTCTTCATCACAGACTCCAAAATGTAATCTGTAGTGCCTTTAGCTCCAAAATGTACTTTTTTGGCTGTGAGGTTGATTTATTGTAAGCAGATTTCAGGCCTCCTGACCTAACTTTCAGCTTAAACACCTGCATGAAATCCTGTCGCTCCATGGTTCTTTGTGTACTGCCCTTTTAGTGTATGCTACATAGAGCTGAACGCTAATATTAAGCCCCTTGAGGTTGCCCACGGAGCTTCACGAGCTGGAAGAACAAGAGTGTGAAACCTCCAATAAACAATGCTTCTATAGTTCCTAGGGTAATAAAAAAAAGAAGCTTACTTCAAGTTTGATGCACAGGCTACAGACATTATGAGTCGTGTTCATTTCTCTGTACTGGTACAGGTATATTTGTATTAACACCTCCATACACAACGTGGAAACAACTGACAGACTTTTAAAGGTTAATGTACTCAGGTTCAGGTGTTGCTGCGTTTTCGGTAAAAGACTCTTCTTTCCATTCTGCAGATCTTCATTGATGTCCAAAACCACCAACCAGGGCTTAGCATAACTGCAGATAACACAAAGTCTGTCCGGTAAGTTTGAGTAAGTTCGATTTTTTCCCCTCTTCTTTTGTCTGTAACGCAGGCATAACCTATGGTCACACATACAAAATGACATTTGTATGAATGTACTGGGGTACACTGTGTTTCTAATAATAACAACCAACAGTGAAACATGCCATGCAGATGTGTTTCCACAAAAAGGCACCTCTAATGACCACGTCTGTCTTAATGACAACTGCCATCTCTTTTTGTAAAAACTTTTACTCTCAAAAAATGACACACTTCTTATGGATGTGATTCCTCTTTCAGTCGGACCTCTTAAATATGCAGACAGGTAAATGTTTAAAGGTGAACCATGGGTGAAGGAGTCATGAGCCAGACGTGGGTTATGTTATTGTCTTGTGCTCGGTACCACCAGGGAAGACGATGTGGTGGTCTGCACGTGTGACTTCAGTTTTCCTTAGGTGGAATAAAAACAAGTGGCTTCTTCCAAATCATGGCCATCAAATGTGGTTCTGCAGTCAGATGTTTGCATTGAGTGCTGTCGTGCCTGAGCTTAAAATATAAACTTAAACATTATATTAAGGAATGGCTGCCTTACAAGGGACCTCCCACACTATATTCTATAAAGATGCTCCTAGTGCCTCTATAGTGTGTCATAGTGACGCTCAACAGACTGTAGTACCCAGCTATATTCACCCAAAGAGCCCCATGACTACTAACAGGCTGTTTTGGTGAAATAATAATGCTATTCTGTACAAAAAAATAAAATAAAAACACACTTTAACACTTGGGATTATGTCAGCCTCAAAGCTAATTTCTATAGTAGTAGAGTGAGTTTGTGTAATTCCACATTAAACATTTATTGCTACATTGCATGCAGTTTTTCACTTAATTGTACTGTACCTGACTCAAATACCCTCCCAAATCACATTTTTGCACATATTTACTCTGTAATGTCCAGTATTATTTTTTAAACCTGGATATCTGAGTTTATAGATAGATAGATAGATAGATAGATAGATAGATAGATAGATAGATAGATAGATAGATAGATAGATAGATAGATAGATAGATAGATAGATAGATAGATAGATAGATAGATAGATAGATAGATAGATAGATATTTGAGAACTGCCATTCCTGATACGCTGTCATCCTCAAGAATATCAATTGCATGTGTTTGTCTTAATATTTCAGTAAAATTGAAACTGTGATCTATCACATGGCTGCTGTAAAAAGCATCCTACTAGGAAGCATTTCTTTTTTTCTCATATTTTCATTTACTTTCTGGCTGTTTTTAGTAAAGTTACTTTAATATTTTTGTATTTTTCCCTCTTGACACCAACTATGATGGAAATGATTTGATGTTCTGCATACCCAGTAAAATATAGACTGTAATAAATTATCAGATGCACGTCTGAAACTGTGAATGATTGGTGCGAAAGAAAGAAAAACTGAAGAAAGATATCAAGTCAACCCATTCGCTCAAAGGCAGTTTGTCTCTTACAAAACTCCTGTTTTTGTGTGGAGTGCCAAGTTTGGAGATGGTTAAGGGAGGGTGTGATTTTTCAGGTGCTAGAGAAAATACAAAACCTAAGCTCTTACAGCAAATTTATGAGTCCCTTGTGTGTCTGTGTGTGTTTGTACATTGACGACTAATGGAAATGGACCAAAATGGGACTTTGACTTTGCCCAATCAGACCAATGTGTGTGTGTGTCAGAGGGCAGGACTGGTCTGTGGGAGTGTATCACAGAAAGAAAAAAAAAAAACCATATAAATATATCATGGGCTGTGGTGCTTTAAATACCAGTCAATACCAAATACCAGTCAGTTGGTTCTCTCCCAGTGCAGTTTTTTGCCTCCATCATGCTGGTCCAAGCTCTTCTTCAGACTTCACTGGTTCTTTGGTTGGCTCAGCAAACTCTGCAAGGCGGTAAGAGACATATAAGATCACATACTGTCAGTATGTTATTCAGTCTTTGTTAAATACAGTTTTATAGTGAACTAAATGTAATAGTTTTTCCTCTTTTTAATTCCTTTATGGCATATATTTCAAATTAGTAAAAGCACTATGTATTATAATTGCATGGAAATCAGATTAACTTTTCAATGAGGAATTTAAATTGAACTATTTGGTTGGAAAAAGAAACGGCTAAAAAATAAGTTTTTTAACAAATTTAGCTTGGATTTGCATGTAGCCAGATTGCATTTAGTTTTGCTACGTCTATTATGATAAGTTTATTTTTCATGAATATAGATAATAAACCATTTAGATCTTACTATATAGCTGTGAAAAGCAAAAGATTTCCCAGTCTGGTGGATCACTGGCTTCAGTGACTCAATCTCACGTACTTGTTAAATATCATGTCTGTGAGATTCAAGGAGTGGGGAAAAAAAAGAATTGGACTCAGTGGATTCTGGGCTCCTGCATCAACCAACCCTGCCAAGTCATTGAGGTTTATATTATCTAATTTCGCCAAATCAAAGGATGCAATGAAAAGATGGCAGAGGCAGGCAAATTTGACAACTATCTGTGAGAAGAACAAACGGGCTTCGCAAAGGTGATGCATTTTATGTCATTCTCTGCTTCCGTCAGTGCATGTCTTTCAGGTTGCAGTAGTCTCAAAACCCTGTCTAGTGGCATTTACACTGTAATATGCTGTAAGTGTAATAGCTACATGACTTCTTCATGTATGGGGAGATGTCCATTACAAATCTCCTTTAACAAACCTATGAAATTTATGAATCCAAAAGACCAATTTATTCCTACACTAAAAAACGATTCATGGGGCTAGTAAGTAAGTATTAGTAAGTCCTTCCACTGTCTCTGTCTGCCTTCTCCTCATATATGCCCCAAGCCCCGCAGTGAATTTTTAAATGAATTCAACATCCTACTCACCAATCTATACACTCTGTCGCCACATATAATACTGCTGGGAGAGATACTGATACACCCTGACAACAATAATCTACCTCTCACCAGAGACTTTCTCGTCACGCCTGGATAGTTTTGGACTCAATCAAATCATCAATCAATCTTATGAATTGGTATCCCACTACAACAATAGTCTCAACAACGTTCTCAATTCTCTTGCTCCTGTCAAAACACAGCTTATTTCCTTCTCCACAACTGCCAATTGGTATATCCCTCATCTCCGCTCAAAAAAAGCTAAAGGCCGCCAACTTGAAAGACTCTAGAAAAAAATAGACTCGCCATCCACAAAGAAATGTACATAACCCACGTCCCACATATTCCATTACAAGGACTCAATTACTCAAGCCAAAACAAACTACTACTCCGTCTAATCATCTCCAATGAAGGAAACACCAAATCACTGCTCAATAAAACTTTCTTATCACCCGACTCCTTACCTCCCCCACCCGTACTCAACTGACACCTGTAACTCCTTAATGCAGTTTCTTAATGATAAAATTTCCAACATCCACCAACATTTATACACGAGTCCACTCCCTCTCTCCTCACCTGCATTTCCTCTCCCCTCATCTTCACCTGCAGCACTGTCAGCAGTTTTCCGGTTTCCAACTTTCTGATAACTTTCAAATCACTGACCTCATCTGCAAATCGAAACGCTCCTTCTCTCATCCTGATCTCCTCCCCACCACCCTGGTTAGTATGTGCCTCTCAACACTGGAATTGTTCGTCATCTCTTAGAACTGCAGCCATCACCCCAATCTGAAAAAACCTGGCTCTGATCCTTACAATTACAATAATCATCCCCATCCTCCTGACCAGCGTTTGACACCATCTCCCACCAAATCGTCATCATTAGACTCTCCTCTATTGGCATCACTCCGGCCTTCATTAGTTCCACACCTAGTTCTCAGACGGCACCAAGTTCATCCAGCTACCCCATTCACTACAGGTGGCCCCCAGGGATCTGTCCTGGGCCCCCTTCTCTTCATCATTTATTTCCTCCCCCTGGGGACTATTTTTTGTGAATTTGTAAAATTAACATTTCATTACTACTGCTATGCCAATGATGAAACCCAGCTCTACCTCTCTAGAACCCCTTTCACATTGAGCGAGTCGACCCGGCAATCGACCTGAGATTTTAGACTCAGCTTCGATGTGAGCAGGAATGCCACATCGATCCAGGGTTTTCACTCTGATGTTGATGTATTTGCCTGCTACATTCTGATTTTGGAACTCGACGGCCTGTCAGACTGTATCACTGTAGAAGCTCCAGCTCAAAAATAGAGTTTTGGTCTACTCCCGTAAAGACTGATCTCTCAAGGGCAGAGATATTTGTTCATTTATTTTTTTTTCAATCAAACAACTCAAATGTGTTGTTTCACGGTCATTAATGGAAGCGCATAGGTGAAAGCGGTATTGTAAACCTGACTCCACCCCCCCACCCACCTTCCTTATCACCTGCTTATCCAAAATCAAATCCTGATTCACTTCTACCTTCCTGAAATAAAACAATGATAAAACTTATATTCTTCTAATTGGTACCACATCTACACTTACTAAAGCTGACTTCTTTCCTGTTCTCATCAGTAGCTCCTCCGTCTCTCCCTCCCCTCGGGTTAAGATTCTGGGTGTCATCCTTGACAGAACTCTTTCATTCAAATCCCACATCAATAACACTGCTCAAACTGCTTACATTGCTTATTGTATGTTCCTTGTATTTGGATGTTTGAATGCTGTTTTTTTTTGTGTGTGTGTCCATCGATGTTTCTATCCATTTGGTATTCATCTCTTCCTTTCTGTAAAGTGTCCTTGTGGTGACTTGAAAGGCACTTCTTAAATAATATGTATAATTATTATTAAGTACAGCTCGAGATCAAGAGCTTTTTGTGCACACTAAAATAAGTTGTGTGTATACATTATAGTGAGTTGAGAACTTAATTTAATATTAGAATAAATAAAATAGTCCCAACTCAAAGGTGTGAATAGTATGAATTTTCAACAGATTAAGTTTAGATTAAGTTTGTTTAACTTAAATAAACTTGTGGAGGACAAAGACAATTGTGTTCGTTGTACTTAAGTAACTGAGTTGGCCTAACTAGAAAAGTCTTGTGGCATGTGCTCAATACTAGCTAAGTTGAAATCACTTCAAACTAATCATGCAAAATGCAACATCAATGTTTTACATTGAGGCAGCAAATGATTTGTTAGAGTGTAATTTAACATGTATTACCCTCCCTGGTATGTTAAAATGCTTTCAGTATTGCAATTGCTTATCAACGTTGTGTTTTACAGTATTGTCTTGAGTGTCTTGCATGCTTCCTAGTCCTCCTTATTTGCATCCAGTGGGTGCAGGGTTAATATCATTATTTCATTTCACTATATTAAACGAAACAGAGCCACTAGTTACTGTGACATATTAAAGAATAATACATTTTTCATGTTTCAGGCGTTAAACCTCAAGGTGTATCCTGGGGGAGAGTGTTGCCAGCAAGAGGTACTGTGTCGTTCATTTTTGAATTGTTTTTAACCTCTTGCGTGTTTAAATACCTCAAAATGGATATCTTATTCATGACTGGCTGCAAAAAAAGCTAAATTGTTAGCGCCAATGAGGCTCCTAATCATATGCTAACTACATAAACTATAAGCTGGTTAGCAGCCTGGAATTGTAAACTCAAACTGAACTAGCAAAGATTACCTTTAGGTGAATATCATCAACCAGAAAAACAGTTTTGTTTCTTATTTCTTATCTGTGTCTCCTGTTTTTTTGGTGAAGGTGTTGGCATCGGAGTAAAACCCGGAGGTCAGTGATACATAACAGTTTATGTGCTAATTTGCTGCAACAGTCATAGTCAGTGTAGCAATTAAAAATGCACATGCTAACTGCTAGAGTAGTAGCAGTAGAGATTTGTAGTGTAGTGTAGTGTGTAGTACATCAAACAGAAATGCATGTACCTAGATGTAGCATTTACGATGTATTGATTTATTTTTTTATTCATTTTTTCCAGTGGGAGGTGCCCTTGGAGCTCTGGGGAGCAGATATGGCAGCAAAGCAATGAAGAGTGGGCGTATGTGTACCTCTGTTTAAGTTTCTGACAACACCGTTAACTTATATTGCTTTAACTTCTGTTATGACATGTTTTGTTGTTGTTTCCATACCAGCTGGGCAATATCCTGGGGCTCAGCATGGTGTTGGTAAGCAAATATTCATGTTACACAGGTTGCAATATTAGAAAATCTGCACAGAGCAAAAAAGCTTTCTTCAGCTGTTGAAAAACAGACATTAACATAAACATATTTCCTGTTTTATCCAATGATCTACAGTTCGTAAAGTTTCAATTGCATTACAGATGTTCAGTAGCTTATTTGAAATAACTAATCAATTCTGAATGATGATACCTGTCTGCAAACAAATTCAGCAGCACAGTGAACTGAGCTCTTTGTATTATTTTCACAGGAGGCTACGGAGCTCTTGGATTAGGAGGTAGAGCTGGTCTGAAGCAGGGTGGATATGGAAACCAGGGACCCTATGGTACACCCAAACCCTTACAGCCTACTCAGTTTTTTGAGCAGACTCCCTTAAAGATCACAGATTTTTCTGCATGATAATAATGAAATCAATTCTAGTTTAGTACAATAGAATATCAAAAATGATTTATCTTTCCTGTGTTTGCAGGTGCCAGTCTGGGTACCGCAAATGGACTGGGATTGGGCTATGGACAGGGAGGGAAACGTGGTGAGACTGACATATAAATGATTATGTGTTTTACCAGCTGATATTTTATATAGATTTTGAAAATAGTCCATTGTAGACAAGGGTTGGATCTTTAAAAGCAAAAATTTAAATACACAAACAGAACAGCGCTTCGGAAAAAACATTTATTTATCAGACATGAAATACCCGATTCAGGTATCTGAATGAATTTTTTTTTCGACAGACAGCGGCAAGACGCTAGTAGCGGCATCCAGACTTAATTTTTGAAAAATTGCCATATGCACTGAAAATCTGTTTCGTTAAACAGCCTGCTTTAAGTGCGTTGTTTCAAATTTTTGAGTTTTTATCTGTGTTCACACCTAGTAGCAGAAATGTTGGCAGCATGTGCTACGTGCAGAACTTGTCAGATTGTCGGCTGAACTCTAATCAAATTTGCAAAAGATATTAAACCACTAAAACTGATCTCACACCTGTTATTTCTTCAATACAAGCCATTTATGTAATTTTGCGCACAGTTTTGTTTGTGTTCTCATCACTTGAATCCACACCTGAGTTTTTTTGTGTATTATAGATATTACACTGCCAGGATAGTGTCACATAAATATTTTGTTTAAGATATTAGCAGTATAAACTCTAACTGTCTCTGTGACTTTCCAGCTTATGGTGCTGGCCATGGCAATCTTCCAGGTCAGTAAATGTGTGCTTCATTTCTAAGACTTCTTTATGTTGTTTCCCAGAATAAAAATACCCTCAAGCAGTTACATTCAGTAGGTCTCTGCTTGTTAGTTTGATAAATGTCACCTAGGTGACACGCTGTCAGTATGTCTGTGAACATGATAAATGAAGATTGCCTCTCATCACATAAATTGTGTGTCCTTGTAAAGCACAGAAAAACCCAGCACGCTGGTGATGTAATCCGTGTTAAAGATGATCACTTTGTTTCCTTGTCAGCATATGGACCTTTAGCAGGCATTGGCCATCCTGGAGCACGGCCAGGTAAGTGATGAATTGTCTCGTACTTCTTGGGCCTTTATTTAGGTTATTTTACTCAAAACTGAATACTGTGCAGTGTTTTGATGCAAAGTTGTGCCTAAGGTCCTCAGGTCTATCAAGCACAAAACACGTTGTTTATAATTTTCTAAGGTGTCTGGGCTTTCATAACTAAATATTTTAAATAACCACTTATCCCGTTCCACTGAATTAAGATCATTTCATTGTCAGCTTCACTGTTGCAGAGCATTGCTTTTGCAAAAAAAAAAAAAAAAAAAAAAAAAAACTCTGCCTGAAATACACTAGCCATGTTGGTATTGGTCTCCTCTGAGACACTGAAATCATTGAAATCAATGACAGTCCTCCAATCTACTTTCATTAGGAGTTTTCCCTGGGTATCCCACTGGAAAGGGGGCCACGAAACACAAACCGGGTAAAATCTTAATCATGGTTGTCTGTGGTCTTTGTGTCAGTCTGTCTTTGTCAAGTGGTTGAGTGATTGACTGATTCAGTTAAGGTTGCTTTGTATTTGCATGAAATCTTATGTATCTATTGTAGTCAGCTTTCAATTTTATTTGCTGCACATGGGCAAAAATCACCTTCCAGTGCTTGACTGTGTTTGTCAGAGCTTCATCTGTGTTGCATGTTGCATGAGGTTTTGCACCTTCAACTTAAGTTTCTGAGCTGATGCGAGTTGATTAGTGCAGAGTACTCAGTGCTGTGGTTTATAAGAGCTGAAGGGACAACTGAAAAATAGGTTGTGCAGACAGTAAATGGACATTAGCAACCTTATTTTACTAAGATTAAAGCCTTACTTTGAAATTTGTGAAAGGTTGAGCTTTCCTACATAGAATATTTTCCACGTATTTCATTCATTTGATGTTGGCAGTGATATCAGTTTAGTGTGAGTCATGTATTTTTAAATCGGTTGCATTTTTCGGATTCACTTGGTTATTTTATATATAAACAAGTATAAACAAATATTATCAGGGAAACTATATTGCAAAATTGTAGTTATTTCAGTCCTCTGGGAGTATTTTTTCCTAGGTCGATTTGTTTTTTCATGTCCCATCAGTATGTTTGTCTATCAGTTGTCTTTGTCACACACTGATGCTGTCTGAGGAGTCAGGTGGTGTCTTTTTCCCACTCTGTAACACTCGTGTCCTTAATGACATTCCAAATCTTTGGGATGGCAACATACCATGTTTTCTTTGTCAATGTCTTCACTATGACTGTGCGAGTACACTGTGTGTGTACTTCTAAAGTGTGTGTTGTCCCTGTTCACAATTATGGCAGTGATTCTGTCCCTTTACGTTGGACTAATTCAGGCCATAATGGATTTAGTCTCTTCTCTGTTCGGATTTGAATTTCTTCCACTTTCTTCCACTCCAGCCATGAGCATTCAGTTGGTGATGTGTTGTATTGCACTGAATGTTGTGATACACATATCAATAACTGCGACATAGGCTTTGAATACAGAACAGTAAATGTTTCTGCCGCTGGTTACAACATTGTGCAGTTGAACCTTAAAGAACCACTGCTGTCTCTGAGTCAACAAGAAGCAGTGAATGCATGATGCATGATATTTTTCTGTCAGGTGTATCTTCAGCAGATTTGGGTGGACCTGAGATGGCCAGTCTGGGCCGAGCTGCCCAAGATCTTAAGAGAGAAAAGTTTAGAGCTCTTGGAGACTTGTATCGAAAGCAGGAGGGAAGACTTGGACCGGAAATGCCCAACATGAGAAGAATCAACATACTGGGCCCCACTGTTCCTGAACTACATGCTGAAAGAGAAGCCAAAAGCATTGATCCATTAATTCATTCACCAAGTCTTGGACCCACAACACCTCTTGATGGTAAAATGCATGGTCTGTCTGTTTCACAAGCACAAGGAGTAAAAAGTAATGACCCTGCTGTCTCTAGAAGAAAGGGCACGGTAAGCCATGAAGCGGCAATGGCAACTGGAAGTGTACAAACACAGATGCCCGTTGATAAAGACAACATCAGAAGTCTGGGTGCTGCTTCTTCTCGTGTACAGAATGCAGGAGACCATCGTTCATCTATTCAGCAAGCCCAAAACTGTGCATCTCCCATTGATTTGTCAGATGTATTGAAAATCAATCACGATGAGTTTATGGGTTCCGAAACTCAAATGACTCACGGTTTATTACCACGGTCAAATGTTGGTAAAGAGAGCAAACACCTTGGAAGCGCAATTACAGAAACACAAAAAGAGAAGACCGATCAGCTACCTCTTTCACAAGCTCAGGACGTTAGAGGCAATGTACACTCTGCTCCTCAGAGTCAGGGAAGCACATCATATTTATCTGTTGTAGCAGACAAGCAGGGTGTCAAAGGACTTGTGACTGAGGACACAAATGGATTTCGGGGGACTATTTCTGTGGAACACCATAGTCGTGGTTCTGCAAGTCTTCAAATACAAGCAGGGGGCCGCTATGGACCAGTGATTCCAGGTGCAAGTGGAACCCAAAGTTTAGGCATTCCCTCAGTGGGAGGAGGGCAGGGAGCCCAAGACTTAACTGCGGATGGTCAAGATGTGAAACACCATTCCCAAGCTGAACACGATGTCTTTAAGTTAAAAACTCTCCAAATGCCAGGACAGACTGGGAGGAATACCCAGGCGACAAGTAAGCTTTGTCTTTTCTTCATCAAAATATCTTTTCATATTTCATGCGGTTCATTTGATAAATGAACCACGAGCCTGTACATCTGGTTGTCATTTAGGTCTGAGGTTTGTTTGGATTTTTAGACCGTGGTTGGAATGTCACCTGACACACAGCGAGTAATGTCAGAGACAACTAGTCCTCTCCAGGATATAATTAAAACGAAAATGACAGTGGTCAAAATGCTGAGTAAAATCATTACGGTGTAAATCTATTGCCACACTGCACGGCAACCTTGTTTAACTTCCCAGTACTTTTGGGAAATGGTCTTTTATTTTTGGTGTTGCAATGTCTTCTTTCAAACTACTGATCATGAGACAGTTCTCTGCTTGTACTAATGTGTAGCTATATAATGTATGTGTGATTTAAAAAATCATGTGATTTGAGGATACTGGAAAAAAAATAACCAACTTACCGTAAAACATAAGCCACGTGGTTCATGGCTGTTTCTGTCAGTATTCTGTCTGTAATCCTGATTACAATGAAGAATTGAAACCAGTGGGCTGGTTTCAGTCTCTTTTTTATCTGAAAGTGTTTGAAGTTTGAAGGCTCAATCATAGATTGTACAATTGAATCTCTTCCTACACAAGAAGACCCTGGCGACATTATATAGCATAAAATATACATTCCTATGCTTTCATATCTACTTTTACTTCAGATGAAGATCCTGTCTCACATGTTTACCTTATTTACAGCCGAGCATTGCATACATTTGTAACATGTTACATTTAATACCTTCTGGACTCTGGAGTGACAGGGCCATAAGCAATAACACACTCCTATGACATTTGGTACATCTGTTCCCAGAGGATTTTGTAATTTTCACTAATACTTTAATCTATGCATTTTATGGTTCATATTTTCTTAGGTTTGATGCGGTTGATGATCTTGATCTTACTGATCCAGCTATCTGTATAAAGAAGTGGTGATCTCTTAACAGTTGGGGTTACTCATGGCTTTGAAGTGTATTTCAGGTGGTCATGTTCTGGTATTGTGGCTTTTAGGATTCAGTCCAGAAAGAATGCTGCCCAGTGGAGAGGATGCAAAAAAAAACAAAACAAAACAAAACAAAAGAAACATCCACCACTAACCCAATCCTTACCCTCCTTACTCTTACTCTTGATAAGAGCATTTGCAAAACACTTCATTTGTGGCAACCACTCTATCATATGAATACAAGAGATGCTGAGTGAAGAAGCATGTCACAATCTTCCCAACTGCATCTTGCACATATTTACTGTGTACTCTCCTAGATTCCTTTTAAGTCGAAGCTGCACTCAGAAATGAGTGTGTTTTTCTTTTGTGTTATGGCACGAGTATGCTATGGAATCAGGCCCCTTTAGCTCACAGTAAACTACAGGTCATTTTGATCATTCCCATTAACCTCTACAGGATATTTTGGTGGAGCAGGAAACTATATGGGAGCAGGTCTTGGTGCTGGAGGCTTTGGAGCAGGTAATACAGGGCTATGCCACAAAAAAAGTGAATAGTATTTATACCTTTTAGCAGATGGAGCAGATTTACTTTACCTGTGCTAAAAATGTTCTATGCACTGCTCACAGGTTTGGGACAGGGAGCCTATCTGGGCGGGGCAGCTGGAAAACACGGAGGTAAGCATGTGTATTTTTTATTCTTTTCTTATTTTGAGGATGAGGATCAAGATTTTTGTGCTAATTTTAGCTTTTCTATCTTAACTCCTCTCTTTTCCCCCTCTGCCAGCTGCTGCACTTGGACAGGGTGGTTATCCCCAAGGTGTTGCAGGAAAGTCAACTGGTGAGGCTGTGAAATCTTGAAATCTTCTGCCTTATTCCTTTCTTGAATAGACACAAGTTAAGTATTTCTCTCTGTTTATGCTTTAGCATATACGTATGCATGAGTGGTACATTGATATCCTAATTTATGCCTGGCAAGGAAGTAAACAAACATTCTTTATGTGGAATAGATACAAAGTGTTTTATAGTTGTCGAACAGAGCTAGTTGTACAGTTGTTCAATAAAGTCTTTTTTTTTTTTTTTTTGTTTTCAAAAAGGCTATGGTGACGGAGCAGCAGGGCACCTTGGTGCTATGGCAGGCAACGGCTTCGGTAAGTGCCAGCTCAATAGTACAGCTAGCTTAAGAAACAACAAACACAATTTAACCTGAGGAGCACAAGACACGAGTTGCATTAATATTGTCACTGATATACAGTCAGTATGAGACAAACTTTCTTCGCGTTGAGTGAATTTGTTCTGTGTTAACTGTAGGTGCAAAACCTTTATCTACACATATTTGCCATGCACATATTGCACTCTTAGATATTTCCTGCCCCTTTGTTGCGTAGCTGTGATCTCTGAAATGTTTAACATATAGAGCCATCTCTCAACAGGTTACGGGAATGGTTACAGTGATGGTTATGGAGCTGGTGAGTGGCATCTAAAATAATAAGTTAGGGAAAAAAGAAGACAAAATTAGTGCTAATTAGAACTATGTTTCAGGGCTTGGTTACCCTGCAGAATTAGCTGATGTTGCTGAGGGCAAAACAGGGAAGCGTGAAGGTAACACTTTTGAGGAGTTATAACCTGCTGAGAACCAAGAGGTGAAGAGGTGGTGATACTAACCTGTAGATGCTTAACCTTTGGTGTTTGACAGCTTGAAAAACAAGATGCTGTCAAAGATAAGTGCTGCTTAATATAGCCAGTGTGGTCATTTAACCACTGGGTGTAGCTATTGTCTCTTATTCATAGAAACTGACCAGTTTAATCTTGTGGCTTCTGACCTCCTGCTCAAGTAGATGCTTATCAGATAGTTATGTGAAGTTATGTGAAATATTCCTGTTAGTGAAATCAAATATGAGCATTTTTTAGCGCTCAGTTCCGGAAGCTACGTGGGACAAGTCCAGGTGGCATGTGGTAACAGATTTAACCTCTTTATAGCTATGCCTGTTTTTCTGCCTCCTGTGCAAAAATGACATGAATATAATAGTAAATGGGTTATATCTTCACAATTCTTAAGAGCTGTATGAATAATTTTGGTCACCTTTGACACAAACACCAGTATGATTGCTACAGAAGTGTCAGAATATAGATATATGTTACTGTGTCAGAGAAAATTCATCTGGAACAAAGTAGTAAATTTCTGTTCTGTACCTAAAAAAAACCCCACATTATTTCGAGTAAAAACCGTCCTTGATGTGTGGTTTAGCCCAGTTCAAATATGAATTAGTAATGTGAAATCTGAGTAACTGTAGCAAAAGTAGATGTTAAAAGGGTGAATCTGAACAATTTTAGAGATGTTTTATTCCATTTATGTCCAGGCAGAATCACAAATGAAAAACTAATTTAGTTTCACCGATATATCACAAAATACAAATACAACTGACTCCCTCAGACCCTAAGTAAAGAGTTAGCAGAAGCACTAAATGAGACATTCACTGTAATCGTGTTTTTGTCACGCTCCCATACTTGCTTGGGGTTTTATGTTGTATTTCGTTTAGGTGCCAATGCCTGATAGACGCTTTTAGATGAGTTTCTCCCTGTTATTTTGGTGTATTACATGTTCAGAATGGTGCACACTACCATGCGTTTAGATCGTCTGTAGCGCGCGTATCTCACCTCATTATTGTGCTCTTTCTAACACCAATACTTGATTTATTCGTAGTAATTCATGAAATGGTTATCTGCATAGTTGTCTAATAAAACCTGCATAGTCCTATCAGAATTCAAATGCAAAACTAAGAGCTACAGCTAAAAAATCTAATTACCCTGATGCTAATGACTCAAACCTGCCACCTTTTGCACACATCACATTTTTTGTCAAACCAGCATGTATGCTAAACGAAACTAAACCTCTCATTCACTAACAGAATTTCTGTGCAAATATTTTTTCCATGATGTTTGGAAACCAGCCACAGAAGCCCCTTTTATCTTCTTTCAGGAGCATTTGGTGCTGGCCTGGAACCTACTGGTGGCAAATATGGTGAGCAGCACTGGCCTGACCTCATCTTTCTGCTTCATTATCAGTCAGACCTCTGTCAATGTGACTATCTGTGCATGAGTCAGGCTTGAGCTAGTGGGTCTTGTGGAACTGGCTGATGGCCCATGCAGATTAAAGGGTACTGGAGATATGATTCCATTTTACCATGTCGTCTTTTTTTCCCCTGCACTAGGCGGAGCTGCTCAGAGTCCTTATGGTAATGTTCCAGTGATTCCTGCTGGACTGGAAGGTAGGCGCAGCATGTGTCTGAAACTTTATTTGTAACCCTGATTACACATGTTAATGAATTATAGTTCTTTAAAAAACAACAACAAGAACAAACAAACAAAAAAAAAAATACTTACCTGCGTCCCCCACCGTAAAAGGATTAGCTTATTTTAGCTGATCAAGACACATTTGTTAACTGATATTCAGTTGTGTCCCTTAATTAAACTAATCGTATATAAATGAAACAAAACTTCAAGTTCAACTCCCCCAGTCTCATTGTTTTATATTCTGTTAATGTGTCACAGTCACACTGTGCCAGAGCTGTCAAATCCATATATGTATACATATGTTCCCTCTAGGTGATGGTAGCTACCCATACGCAGCTCAGCATCTCAGCCTTGGTGCTGAAGGCACCAAAACCGCCAACAAATATGGTGAGAATGAGTGACTATGTGTGATTCTAAAGTATGTCAAACTGTGTCAAATGGAAAAGTCCGTTAGCTGTGGGGGTGTTGTTTTTTTTTTTTTTCTTTAACCACTTAAATCTCTCTGTGGTTATAACGCTCAAAGAGGTAACAGTGAAAACAAATAAGATTAAATCTGAGATAATGCTATATTCATGGTTCCATGAATATGACTAATGATATGAGCAATTCATATTCTGAGCATTGGTATGCGCAATTGAAGTTTTTTACATCTGTGCTGGTTTTAAAAATGTAATTCCTGGCACATGTCTTTGATAAGGTTATGGTGCACATCTCGGACCACCTCAAGATGCCTTGGGTAAGCTACACACTTTATTAACCTCCACTCGCTTTGCTGTTTCTTGTAAACTTATTAGTCATGCCGTCTCGCATAATATTACAACGTCAAAACACAGTGGCAGCACATGTCGCTTTGTCGCTGGGTTTGCTACTTTATGTACATCTTGAGACTAACATGCAAACTGTACATTTAGCAAAACAATTTAGATAATCTGTATGTACTCACAAATGTTTCTACTCCCTCTGAACATGCACTTTTTAAACTACGTTAACACTACAAGAATGGCTACATGCATTATGGATTATTTACCACTCAAGGGTATGGGGCCTGAATCGCGTTGGTTTAGCCCTCTAATCATACATTTTTGAAAGTTTTAACTTAGCAGTCAACTCTTTCTTCTTTCTTTTCTTTCTAACACTGAACTAAAGCTTTCACAGGAGAGCAGACTGGCAAATATGGCGGGGCGAATGGTAATGGATACAAAGGTGAGAGTGCAGGAAGTTTTACAATTGGTGCATGAAGAGACCATTACAACAAACAGTTAATAAGTGTTAGCAATATGTTTATAGTTCCTTGAGACATTCATTTTCAATATAACTGTTATGAAGAAAACATTTTTCAGATCAGGTTTCAGATAAAACTCGGCATACGTGTAGTTATGGTTTTGTCACTGACAAGTCTTCCTGATTCTATATCTTTGTCTTTGTCTTTAACCAGGCTAATTCAAATGACCTGCACCTCTTCAAGTGGATCATGAGTTTTTAAAGCCTTCTGTGTGTTGTACTCCATTTTGCCTTATTGTGTTGGCTTTTTGTCTTTTAATTGATTTTCTTAACCCCCTTGACCCCCCTTGATATTTTTTACCTATGTCTGTTGTATGTCTTGTTTGTCCAAATCCTGCTGTACCCCACCAGTTTAATTCTATCGATGCTTAAAAGATACTGGTGGTGACTGAACGTTAAAAGTGTGAGAATATTGTCTCTGTGTTTGAAAATAAAATTATGATTTTACAATTCGATTCGTGATTCAAATACAAGCAACACGTCAAAAAGTTTGATGTAAAGTTCCGCTGAACACTGTGTTCACTTTGACAGACCCAGTGCAACCTCATCCGTGACAGGAAGTTTTACCACTTCCTTTTTCATGTCAGGCAGCACTGCCAGATAGAACATGACAAAAACATAACTTAAAACTACAAGTGATAACATGAAACAGTAAACAATACGAATGTCTTTATTGTAGATAAACCAGCGTGTCAAAAATCCTAAAAATGATACTGTGACTAAATACATTACACACACTATTACATGTTGTAAATGTTTTGTAGACACAATAAAATGCAGTACATCTGTCTGCAAACATGTTATTTCGGTTTTTCAGGTTGTAAGTAGAAGCTATATCAATCAAACTGACCTGCGGGGACTTTTATATGATCTGCTGCTTATGATATGATGTACAAAGGCAATGCTGCTTAATTTCCGATACATATAGTACATTTATAACTGACACTAAAAGAAACAAATAGATAAATATACAACAAAATTGACAAATGGATTGAAAACAATACATTCCAGTGATCTGAATATTTCACTCATCCAACATTAATAAGTGTCAAAATAATTATACAAATATATATGGAGACTGTTGTGGGACAAATGCTAAAAAACTGCAAGCAAAAGCTAAACATTTTGAATAATATCTAGCCATTTTTTACTCCCCATCTTATTTATCGTGATACTGGTTTGAGAAACCCTTTTGATTAAATTAATGTCATCGGCACACCAAATTAAATGAATCATGTTTCAATTCTGCCTCGGTAAAACCAGTCATGGGTTATTTGACATCATACATTTGACTCTCAGAAGTAAGACTGATTTTTCCATGAACTTGATTCATTGGCAAACACACCCATCTCTAATAGGATGGCCTTTGGAATAGGATGTGAATGACGTGACACGTACAACTTCTTCAGACTTTGACTCATAGGTGTTGGTTTATACTCCATACATGTTTTTCCACTCAGACTTGGAGCACACTTCACTTCCCATTTGAAGTACAGCCTGCCATGCTGCAAATTACACAGATCCTCCTTTACTCCTGCAGACAGAACCTGCTCACATTCTCCTAACAAGTCATCGTCCCAGTTGTTGTCCTGATCCCACACTTCAAATCTCAATTTGTTTCCTCCAGACAGATCCTGGGGGCCCAGGTCTTCGACTATGGCCCAGTGTGGGTTGTTGTTATTTTGAATGACATGAGTACGGCGGACCATCTCTCTGCCAAAGAACACCTTGACATATCCGTCTGTGGCTGTGCTGTGGTCTCCCCATAGATCAGCGGCTCGTTGAACTGTTACAATGACCCGTGCCATGCCCTTACGTGTTGGGCAGCAATCCGTGTTCACAGCAGGTTCATTGTGGCAATGGCACACACATGAATCCTTCGAGTCGCTCTTAATACCAACCTGACAACGGTCGCTGCAGTTCTTCATCAGGCCTTTCTCCAGGATGTAATGGCTAATGGCAGAGCGCAGGTTTTTCCGGACAAATGTGTTTACAGGCAATAATTCATGCAGAGAGTCCAGGGAATATGAGATTATATCTGGATTCTGTGGTAATGTGTTCAGCCATTCTTTGTAGGCTGATGGATTTTTGTCAGCAGAGAAGAGAAGGTCTGGCTCTGTGGTATGGCCCCCCTTTATTTCTGTGAACCTGCAAGAGAATACAGTGTTTCAGATGCTGAATCAGAATGGCTTTTCATTTATAATGTTTATGTTCTGTTACCTGTCATTGAAGAGGCTGGAGAAAGAATTTTTGTTTTCCATCTTGTTAGCATCCTTCTGGCAGTGTTTCATTTCAGTTTTTACTTCAACTTTGATGCTCGCAGATGCCTCAGCTTCCAGACACATTTCCACTTCCTCCACGCTGAGGCCTTGTAGGCTTGCTTGACACTGCCTGATGCTGGTCACAGATTCAACTCTTCCCCCCAGTTTCACCTGACAAATTAAAGCAGATTTTTGATAAGCAAATGTACTATATGGTTACCACTGCCTTGAGTTATTTTAAAATATGAACAACTTCCATATACCTTGGTGATGTAATGCGTGCCAAAGGTGTCAATCAGTTTGTAAAATCGTTGCTTGGTTCCTGGGCTGTAGATTTTGGGGAGCTGCTTCACTGCTTTATGAAATTCTCTGTGCAACCTGGGAGTGCTGGACACTCTGTAGCTGTTTCCAGTCAGATGACAGGCAAGAAACAACAGAGCAGTAAGAAACAAGTGTGTAATAATATTTGCATATATATTCACAAGTTGAGGGGTCCTCATCTCCTTACCTGTAGTACTCACAGGACATGCTTTGACTTGAGAAGCTGAACTTGTCATTCTTTGTTTTCTCCATAGAGTACTCAGCTAGTTTAGAATGGGTTCCAGCCAGCATCAGCGAGGCTCCTTTGTCATTCTTACTAAATTCTAGGCCAACTTTCCAGTTGTTTTCAACAGAAGATGTGGTGGAACTGAGTAGAGACTCACTGGATTTGTGAAGTTTAGTGGCCACTTTCATACTGCAGAACTGTTTTGTCCTCCAGTCCAACACCGACAAGGGCAGTTTTTGCTTTTTGTTCTCCAGATAGGAGTTGGTACACAGTGTGCATGTTTTGTCCTTTCGTTTCCACTTATTCATGTCAAGCACAAAGGCACCCTTGCGTTCCATTTTGGTGATGTCGAAACCTTCCCCGGCCAGATTGGTACCTGGAGCAAATTCTGCTTCTACGCACTGTCTGGGTGTTCCTTCTGTGCATGACTGATACGTACACTGAGGGAGGACCAACATGAGACTGGTCCACACGCAAATCTTCAACAGAACCATGTTACTGTTGAATTGGATGACAGATTCAGTCTGAAAAGAAACATTTTAGTTGAATAAACACACGCAGAATTTTAAGTGCACAGAAAGTCGCCAACATGTATTGACCATACATGTCAATTGTCCCTACCCTCTGAATACAAAAGCCTTTAATTAGATTTATGGACAGATCTTAGGTTTGGTTAAAGCAGGGGACTTTTAGGATTGTAGTTAAGGTTACAGCAAAGTCATGGGCAAATGAAAGATTCATGTTTTTAAGATGGAAATGAACAGTGGTCTCACAAGTCAGAATCTAGTGTTTTGTTGACCCATCCATTCACCTAGACATTCTCCATGTGGACACTTTGAGGCTCACTCACTATGTTTCCTAATTTTCATCATGTTTTATGCAGTAACTACCAGCATAAAAGCGCAACTTGTCAGTGCAAAATGACAGACCTGTGCAGCAACTGACACCTTCCACCTCCCCAAAAAAGTCCAAGCCCTCTATTCCAAGTTTACTCTAAATATCCAAACATGAAGACCTGAAGGCCTGTCTATATGTGTGTCACTGCTAGTTCTAGTTAAAGAAGTTTTTGTCTTTGGTTTAACATTTCATCCATTTTAAACCTTTCTTTTGCGTGTTGCTACAGTTTATGTCATTCTCCTTCAAACGTGCAGCAATACTCTTCTAAACAACTTCTAATGTCGTTAATAAGTTCATTGTAAAATGTGTATTTTCATAGCCTTGTTCTAAAATATAATTGTATTCCTGTCAGGTTTGCTCTCCCAGAGATAACAAATCACTCAATGGTGTCTGCAGACTCTAGAAATCATCTTCTGGTCTTTGTTGTTTGATTAGATTGGTCAGATTCTGTCATGATTCTTATCTTCACCGTAGATCAGTTTCAGTATTGGGTGGTAAATCCTTATCAATCTTGTGGTGTACCTCAGTGCTAAATGCTCTGTTTGACTTTGAAATGTATCTAATATGTTTGCTAACTTTGTTTTGTTTATAGCAGTGTTTCTCAACCTGGTCCTCGGGACCCTGCCCTACATGTTTTCGATGTTTCCCTCCTCTACCACACCTGATTCAAATGATCAGCTCGTCATCAAGCTCTGGAGTGGCCTGATAAGGAGCCATTCATTTGAATCAGGTGTGTTGGAGGAGGGAAACATCGAAAACATGTAGGGCAGGGTCCCGAGGACTGGAATTGAGAAACACTAGTTTATAGCAAAACTTGTCAGGGTCTCTAAAGTCCCTTTCCCATCGAGCAAAAAACCCGGGTTGACAACCCAGGTTTCTCGCTTGATGTGAAAGGGTCGACCCAGGTCTAACAACCTGGGTCAACATCTTGGCAATCGACCTGGGATATTATCAGCTTGGCTCGGCTTCAATGTGAACAGGAATGCCATGACGACTCGGGGTTTTCGCTCTGACGCTGATATATCTGCCTGTTACATCCTGACTTGACGGCCTAACAGACTGTATCATTGTAAAAGCTTCACAGTACATTGCAGATAACATTGCAGTTTGTTGATGACCTGAAGCTTCTACAATGATACAGTTGCTGTGTCGCTGACCCAGGTTGACCCTTTCATAATGCTCGATGTGAAAGGAGCTTTAAAGTGTCTTCTCAGATGTGCCCCAAGTTCCGGAGGGCCAACTTCTTCCTCATCTGAATAAATTAGAGAAACGACCTTAACATTTCATAGGCTGCTCAGATTTGTTGGAAAAATGTCTCCTTCTTAACATGAAGAGTAAGTAAGTCACTCGTCTTGTCCTGTGGTTTGTTTGAAATTTCATCACTGGTACCAAGATAAAACAATTGAATTTATTATTGTTTTTGAGCCACCTTGTGGATTGGCACATATATATTATGTATATTTATACAATATTCTACATTCAAAATTCAGAAGTGGCCATATATTTTCCATGGTTGCCTTCCCCGACTGTACTATATTTTACTCCTTACTAGCAATCCAGCACTTCCTATCTATTACGATGTTTAGGCCTTGGAATAAATATATTTAACCAATGGATTAGAGTGTCAACAACTATCATAGCAATGTGATTGTCCGTCATTGTTGTTCTTAAATGTGTAATGTATAAATAAATGTACTTGAATTACAGCTGAATAGCTTGCCCTGTGTTCCAAGGTACTGCTCTTGCAAATGTAACATGACAATACCGTGCTACAGTATTAGTATCTATATAAAATCTCACAGTTGCTTCATTTAATCTATCAAGTGAAAGGATATAGAAATGTGAGCACATTAGCGTTAACTCACCTTCATCTTGACGGTTCGCGATGCTTTTCAAACTGACTGCTAGGAGCACGAATACCAGTGCTTAGCATCTAGCTAGAAAAGCGAGGTAGGAGGTGATGCGGAGATGACGTGACAGTGGTCTTATAGACAGCAAGGGGAAAAGGTGGTTTGACAAGTTCATCTATGTTGAGCTGAATTAGTGCAAAGAGGGAGGAGTCAGTGGTCTGAAAAGAAACTCCAGCAGATAGACAACATGAAAGTCAGACTAGCTTTCCAGTTAACAAGAAACCAGTGACCACAAGCCCATCATTTCTCTGAAGTGGTGGTGGGCTGTGGCTGTTCAGAATCACAACAAGACTTCGCACACAAATGATCAGTTTCTTATGTTTCTTACTAGTCTGTGTAACTTATCAGTTGTATATAATAATCTGAGATCAACCCATATAGCAGCTCTTGGAGGCATTTCAGCCACACACTGATATTGAAAAGAAAGCTTTTATTATGATATACCAAATAAAACTAAATCTATGTTGCAAAACAAGCCACTGAAATTACAAACTAGCAAGAGCACACTAATTGAAAAGTGAAAAATGCAAGGTTTCGTATATATATCAAAATCTGAATCAGCAATAAGTAGATATATGAAGCAGCGATGCAAGTAGGTGAGGTACAACATGAAAAAAGGAATATACTGGATATGGCAGTATAACATGAATAGACAGGGTGATCAAAATGTATGCCTTAGTTTTCTATATAGTACCCCCCCTACAGAGCCTTTCAAAATAACACACAAACTAAGATATATGTAGAAGCTGCACAGAATAAATCTTGCGTTTTAACAGCTGCAGTAACCTTTACACTACTAAACTTAAATGCTTTCTATATTAGTAACACATTTATCACACAAAAAACACAGTGGCACAAATCTCATTTCACTTTCACTTTCCTCGATCTTGAGAGATGTTCAACTGAAATAATAACTACACAATACATATATGATGTTGTTTTAATGTTTAGTTGCAGCTATTTTGTCAATTCTAATAATAAGTGGTCAACATTACTGACTATGCCTTTTGCTTAAACTAACCTCATCAGTGGAATAAAATGCATGTAAGCCTCAGTAAAACCAGTCATGGGTTATTTGACATCATACATTTGACTCTCAGAAGTAAGACTGATTTTTCCATGAACTTGATTCATTCACAAACACACCCATCTCTAATAGGATGGCCTTTGGAATAGGATGTGAATGACGTGACACGTACAACTTCCTCAGACTTTGACTCATAGGTGTAGGTTTATACTCCATACATGCACTTCCACTCAGACTTGGAGCACACTTCACTTCCCATTTGAAGTACAGCTGGCCGTGGTTCAGATTACACAGATCCTCCTTTACTCCTGCAGACAGAACCTGCTCACATTTTCCTAACAAGTCATCGTCCCAGTTGTTGTCCTGATCCCACACTTCAAATCTCAATTTGTTTCCTCCAGACAGATCCTGGGGGCCCAGGTCTACGACCATGGCCCAGTGTGGGTTGTTGTTATTGTTAATGACAGGAGAACGACGAACCTCTTTACCAAAGAACACCTTGACATATCCGTCTGTGGCTGAGAAGTAGTCTCCCCACAAACCAGTGGCTCGTTGTACTGTTACAATGACCCGTGCCATGCCCTTACGTGTTGGGCAGCAATCCGTGTTCACACCAGGTTCATTGTGGCATTGGCACACACATGAATCCTTCGAGTCGCTCCTAATGCCAGTCTGACAACGGTCGCTGCAGTTCTTCATCAGGCCTTTCTCCAGGATGTAATGGCTAATGGCAGAGCGCAGGTTTTTCCAGGTTGAGGAGTTTACAGGCAATAATTCATGCAGAGAGTCCAGGGAATGTGAGACTATATCTGGATTCTGTGGTAATGTGTTCAGCCATTCTTTGTAGGCTGATGGATTTTTGTCAGCAGAGAAGAGAAGGTCTGGCTCTGTGGTATGGCCCCCCTTTATTTCTGTGAAGCTTTAGATAAAAGAATTGTCTAAACAGCTGAGCCAGAGCAGATTAGAACAAAAACTAGAGGAGCCTGTGTCTTTTAGGCATTTAACTTTGAAGCTATTAAATCCCGGGGGATACAATATGAAATATAATTGATACATTTTCTTACATGATGTTTTAAAATCTTACTTCATTGTTTTGCACAGAACATTATAAGATATGAAGATATGAATGAACTTTTTAAAGTTTAACTTATTTTCACTGTTAGAAGAATAGAAAACATTACAAATAATGTAAGGAACAAGTAATATAAATAATAAGATGACACATACCGGTCATTGAAGAGGCTGGAGAAGGCTGACTTACTGTCCGTCTTCTTTATGTCCTTCTTGCAATGCTGATACCGAGCGTTTACTGTGACTTTGATGGTGGCAGAGGCCTCAACTTCCAAGCACATCTGCACCTCCTCTGCACTTAACCCCTGCAGACTGGCCTCACACTGCCTGATACTAGTCACAGATTGAAGATTTCCACCAACCTTTACCTGGAATTATATATTAAACACTCTGCATTGATAAAAGAGACAATTTACATAATATCACTGAATAACTTTGCATTATGTTGTGGTAAAATCATGAAATCTTTTTTCTTCCACCTTGGTGATGTAATGCGTGCCAAAGTTGTCAATCAGTTTGTAAAATTGTTGCTTGGTTCCTGGGCTGTAGATTTTGGGAAGCTGCTTCACTGCTTTCCGAAACTCTCTGTGCCACCTGGGAGTGTTGGACACTCTGTAGCTGTTTCCAGCGAAACAACAAAAAAGAATGACAGACGAGGTTGAAATGGATAAACATCGAAACTGCGTGTTTCTGCATTTTTATCTCTGCAGCCAAAGGCACACAGAGGCAAATTTGGTCCATACCGTGATCTCCTTACCTGTAGTACTCACAGGACATGCTTTGACTTGAGAAGCTGAACTTGTCATTCTTTGTTTTCTCCATAGAGTACCCAGCTAGTTTAGAATGGGTTCCAGCCATCATCAGTGAGGCTCCTTTTTTTCCTAATGTAAAGTCTAGGCCAACTTTCCAGTTGTTTTCAACAGAAGATGTGGTGGAACTGAGTAGAGACTCACTGGATTTGTGAAGTTTAGTGGCCACTTTCATGCTGCAGGACTGTTTTGCCCTCCAGTCCAACACCGACAAGGGCAGTTTTTGCTTTTTGTTCTCCATATAGGGGTTGGTACACAGTGTGCATGTTTTGTCCTTACGTTTCCACTTATTCATGTCAAGCACAAAGGCACCCTTGCGTTCCATTTTGGTGATGTCGAAACCTTCCCCGGCCAGATTGGTACCTGGAGCAAATTCTGCTTCTACGCACTGTCTGGGTGTTCCTTCTGTGCATGACTGATACGTACACTGAGGGAGGACCAACATGAGGCCGGTCCACACGCAAATCTTCAACAGAACCATGTTACTGTTGAACTGGATGACAGATTCAGTCTGAAAAAGAAACGTTTTAGTCGAATAAACAGAATTAGATGAGGTTGTTTCTTGCTATTAAATCAGGTGATGGACATAATAATAATAATTATTATTTTTTTATTTTGATATACTATATTGATATATTGATCCCCTAGGGGAAATTCTATCCTGCGTTTTGACCCATCCATGTGTTCACACACAGTAATGTGTACAGTTGGAGCAGTGGGCTGCAGCCCCTCTGGTGGGCGCGCCGGGGGAGCATATTGGGAGTTAGGTGCTTGCTCAGGGCACCACAGCCATGGACAGGGCGGGAAGCAAACCTGTGACCCTTCAAACTCCAAGCTGTGCCTCTCACCACTGCGCCACAATTTAAGAAACATGAGCAAATGAAGAAGTTCAGTCTTTCACAATTTAATTTGATTTAATTTAATTAGGTCTAAATCACAGTATTTTATAATTCTGCAACAGATAACATTTTCAAGTGTAGTAAATAATATAATGTTCGGCATGTGATAAAATTGTCAGAATTACCCACCTTCTATTCATCTATTATAACTTATTAAATAAAATGTCACTGTAGACCAGCCTTTAATGGAGCAATCATTGGAACCCTCTCCCAAAGCAATTCTAGGCCGTATCTGAACTTCCATTTGCATCTAAGATTTTAATAAATGTCTACATTCATGACTTAATGAACAACGAAATTACAGTGTTTTATATTAATAATGAACTACTCTTTATTGGTGATGGGCGCTTGCCTTCTAGTTTCTCCTCGATCTCACTTCACACTGTGTTCCTTTCTTTTTATTTACTATCTCCATGCTACTCTTTAGAAAAGTGCTGCAGTTAAATATCTAATACTCAGAGAACATTACACCTGGCCCTTCAGAAACCAACACTTGCATTGTTAACGCTCTCAAGTCTAGACCGCGTGTCTCATCTTATGGTCTTCAAAAAAAAAAAGAAAAGAAAAGAAAGAAAGTTGGTCCCTTTGTAAGCTTTGACACCAAGCTGTGTTTTAATGCTCCATAGACTAAAATGGTCTGCCTAAGATTTTAAGATATTACTACGCTGCCCTCAGACTGATGTAAATAAATAAATCCTACAGTATCTTTTTAAAAACAAGTTTAACCTAAGATTTATATATATATATATATAATTTACCGAGCTCTTTGCAATTTAGTTTTTCAAAGGTGGCAAATATGAAAAAGACAAGATGATATTATTAATTATATTAATATTAGTATTATTTGTATTAGTTAATATTAGTCTCATTAACAATGCCTTCAGCCGTCTCCCCTTCAAATAAATTTTGAGAATATTTCATAAATGGTCAAATGAGCATAGACTCACCTTGGCCTCCAGTGCTGCATGCAGTGTTTAGACTGTGAGATCTGTATTAATACGCTGCGTTTTTAAGACACAGTAGTAGGTATGGGTGTGAAGTATGAGAAACATGAGGAAAAAAATTGTGGTTGACGATTTAACACCAGGTTGTTTGTTTGTTTTCTCACGTGGTTTTGGACTAAAGCCATCGGTTGGAAACAGAGATTGTAGCACTAATGATCACTCTTTTTTCTTTCATGACTTTATTAACATCAAACATGAAGGCTTTTAAAAAGTTTGTCACCAACTGAAGTTTTTTTCTTCTCTCACCTACTTTCTGTCATTCTGAGAAGTTTCACATCTGAATAACATGTGACATGAGGCTTGTCCGGAATAAAGGGGAATCTTCTTTGTCACAGTCTTGTGAATTTGCATGGTCATAAGATCATGACAAAAGCAAGCAGTCCAAGCAGCAGAAGTGGTCTGTGGCCCCCAAGTGGTCCATGGATTTCATGTGCATTTGTTGCTTTTGTGCAGAATTTTTTATTTTTTATTTTACCCCATGACGATAATGTTTTTGTCGCTTGAAATTATAAAATAGGCAGCAATAGCATTAGGGTGCACCTAAACAACATGTAGTCAGACACTGAGTCATTTTAGAAACCACCAGTTTTCACCGTGACACCCACTTCACTTCCTATAACAGCTGACTGTCATTAGAGGTTCTCACAGTACTTAATATCTGTCGACTTCTACTAGATGTAGATCTTTAAATAATAATCAGTGTCCAACAGTAAAGAAATGTGTGTTAAAACAAAACAAAACAAAAAACGAGTTTGAGGGTCCTGAGCAGTATCGTAGCTGGTCCTAGGACTGTGCTCTTCTGGTGTTGTTCTGGAGATCTGTTGGAGCCATTCTTCCCGAGTTCTCCTACCACCACCGGGATCACGCTCGCCTTCCACATCTGTTCCAGCTGCTCTTTCAAGACTTGGTACTTCTCAACCTTTTCATGTTCCTTCTTTCCGACGTTGGTGTCAGCTGGTATCTATCACCACCACCCTCCTCTGTTGAAATCAGAAACTAAAATAAGAAATCATAACACTCTGGTGTTTCTGTGTGTTTAATCCGGCGTCTGCAGATTGGCTCAGACAAAGCATCAAGCTCTGAGAGTGGCAAATGAGCAAAAAATACACAGTGCAGGTCTGGTTTATACTGTACTGATTGTGTGAAAAATCTCCATTACAATCTCTTATTATAATATCACTACTGAAGGATAAAAACATTTTGTTGATAAACCTATTTGTTATGCATGTGTCTTCACAGATGTAACTAATCTTTTCCTCTGTGAGCTCGGGAAATAACTGCAGTATCACTTAACGTGGTGAAGGCATCAATAGCTCAGTTGCATTCACGCTGCCTGGTGGAGCAAAGCAACATAAGCTGCCCTCACACAACCAGAACGAGACCAGAAGTTAAAAAAAAAGTCCCCCTTCAGACTAAAATCTGATTTATATTAGAATGAAAATTAGTTAATTGAAATATGCGCTATTTTAGTTTAAAAGTAAGCTGGCTGTATTGCAAACGCTTCTCCAGACCTTTGGTGACACCAGAGTGCAAGGTTTGTTGCATGTCTGCAGATACGGGCAAATTTGAGAGAATGACCGTCGGCATTTATGATGGAGTCCTGCAACATGCATTGTCTGCGCATATCTGCTTCAAACCCCGTGAATCGTCGTATTACTCTCAGTAAGCGTGAGACCGCTTTCATGTTTAAATTTATAGATTAACAGAATATGCTGCATTCAGATCTTCCTCTTCCAGACCAAACTGTGTGGGCATATCTATACACACACGACCTCTGATCACGTATTTTCCATATCAGGAAAACATATCAACACCAGGGTAACATCCAAGGTGACAATGGTATTAAATATTTATATTAATATTTTTCAATGTTCGAGTATCGTCATAGTCCGGAATGTAGGTTTTATTTCGAAAACAAAAACCGGAAGTACCTTTGTTTATATTCCATATAACTTGACACGCAGGGCGACGCAGGGGACTTAAGGCCGCCAGAGAAGATTCCGCTTTTCAAAGAATACAGCCAGGTAGAAATAATGGTGGAAGGCAATACGATGAAACAAATGATGAAGAAATTGGATGTAGGCTTCGTGGACCAGGCCATGCGTGTTTCGAGTCAGCCGGCTCAAATATCAGCTCTCTCATTCTCAGTCATCGGGCGTCAGTAGCCGACTGCCCGGCTTGCTAGCCCGCAGTGCTTTAAAATCTCTGCTCTACATTCACGGATGTCATCTTTTTATTTATTTATTTATTTATATATGTATTTATTTATTTATTTATTTTATAGTGTTACGAAAGCCAGTCAGCATCAGACAGATTTGAACATACGACGCCCGTTTCCTTTCATTAAAATACAGGTGTAGCCTGGTAGTCCTTTACTGCAAGCCTGACCGCTGGGATTAAGCTAGCATCATCTGGAGTTGGATGCCAGCATCATCCTGACTGGGACCTGGAACCCGAGACCTGGAACCTGGGACCGGGACCCTTCAGGTCTGAGCTGCTGCACTGGAATGTTCACTAATGAGGAAGTGGCTTTAACATGACGAGACACGGTTTGTCCCTCATCTTCCCGAAGCCTGTTAGTGCAACACAGACCCTTCTTAGATGCCAAATGTAATGACTGTCCCGAGCTTGCACCATGCATGTGACTGGCCGTGTCTGTCTCCAGCCTTGCGGATGACACTCACACAGGTTACGGCGGTTAGAGGCAAACAGCGGCGGCGCGGATACGCCGTTGCCGGGTAGCGCTCAGAGACTTGACGGGAGCTTGCTAGCGCCGAGCTAGGCGGCTAACAGCACAATATAAAACCCTCCACAAATACCAACACCAATGGTATCCCACAAGGTTGTAGTCGCAATAATCTTACTAAACGTGTATATAGGTGTACAGTCTGTTTTTTACTTATTCGGCGGTGTCCTTTTAACGGTCCTGTTTGCTATGGCATTTTTAAATGGACCCAGGCTGCTGGACTGGGCGAATTCCCCTCCACATCTTCAGTTCAACAAATACGTCCTAACGGGATACCGACCAATCTCATCTGTGCAAGACTGCATCAGAAGCCTGTTTTACCTGCACAATGAACTTGGAAACATATACACTCACGGTGAGTACAAAACATCTGCAGGATCTGCTTAGTCAGCAGGTGAGATTTCTGTGGACTGTGTGACTTTGAGCATTAACCCACACCAGGACAGAGGCAGAGGCTGCACCTGCACAAGGATGCACAGGCTGTACACTACAGCCTCCTGGAAATCCTTCATGAAAACACATATTACTAAAGTGATATTGCATTATATATATGTATGTGTGTGGGGGGGTATTCAGAGTGGTGAAAATCTGAAAATCTGACTGTTGGATTTGAATTTATTTTTTGTATTTCCTTAGATTGCTTTAAAGTAATTTAAGATTGATAGCTATTTCAGAAACTCAGGACATCATCATTGTGTAAACAAATGTGTGTGTACAGTGTTGATTCTACATGTTTACTTTAGTCAGATGTGTGTTTGTTTCGTTTCACCTGCTGCTCTCTTCTCTCTCTCCTCTGTTTCTACCCGGCTGGCCCTCCCTCCAATTCTTCCTGTTAAAAGGGAGTTTTTCCTTGCCACCATCGCCACCATTCACGCTTCATACATAAAACTGAAAATGACTGTACTTAAGTGAAATGTTGACATTTGCACTTTCTGTGAAGGCATGTATTTCATACCTTGCACTACAAATCAAGCGTGAAGTAGTGGTCTTTTTACTCCACTCACAGCTGTCGTTAGTTATAAGTTATTTTTCTAACTTCTGTTTTCACTTAGGTCCTACAAAACATTTGATTAACTTACATAATATGAGGATCAAACTTCAAAAATCAGATAATATGGACAGGCCTACCTGCAGCTTACTAATTATTAATAAAGTTTTTCTACATGAATCAGCCAGTTTCGTCTTGTTTTATCTGATTGCCTGATCAGCATAAAACAAGTCATTATATGTGATAGACTGGACACAGTCATTTGACATTTTCTCTACAGGTTTTTTCATGGAAATTCTATTTTTTATTGTTATTTTTATTCTCAAATCCAGACTCATTTCAATTCAAGAGAATTGACTGCGTCGTCCATACATGTCTGAGCAGAGAGTGTTGCTGATGGAGGAGAGACTCAGGGAGGAAGGGACAGGAAGATCTGAGAAACCATTTCAGCTTATGCAAAATGTGTACACACCCATGAGTGCATGAGCGCATCTACATTACAAAGTTACGAACTCTAGGATGCAGCATGTTTTGTCAGTGCTGGGGATGTGTGCTGCAGAACATATAAAACACTCAAACACTGGTTCTCACAGTGACTTTAATAATTCATCGTCCCACAGTCCCACAGTTTTACATCACTGATAATAGTGAAAGACAATTAAAGGTGCCTTTATCTTTTCATTTCATGTCTGTACCACACTTGCAAGACGTTTTGATGATATATTGAGTTAATTACAAAAAGGACTAAGGCCACGTTTTACTGCTGCTTACAGGCAATGTAAGTTAATACTGAAATGCTCTTAGAGAAGTTTGACATAAAGGTTTGTTCAGCTGAACCAAACATAATTGAAATTGCCAGGAGTGTTTTTTTTTCATCTAGTCCTAAATGTCATGATTACACAATATGCTGCTCTTTTTATAGTTTGGGGCAAAGCAAAATTAATTGCAGTAATGTGTTAATCTGTGCAGTCGGAGGTGGGACTGATGTGTGAGCTTGTTAGCAATCTGCATGGTTGTATTCCATTTTCATACAAATTTGATTAGGCTGCCAGTGGCGTGACACTTCGTGGCATGACTTACTTCTCCGCTAACGAAATCGAAATACATCCTGAACAGTACACCGTGTGTGTGTTCCTCATTGTGAAGGTCATAATCTGGTGGCGCTCTAGCGGACAGCAGTCACAGATTAAACTGCAGTAGTGATAATGAGGGAAGTGGCCCTGGAAGTCTTTGTTATACTCCGGTGACGTCGGCTGAGCGTGTGACCTCAATTGCACCCTTAAAATGATTGCGTATATAACGCTTATATGATGTTCAATCGAGTGGACTTTGTCCAGCTATTTGAGTAGAAGAGAAGCGGAGCTGCGCAGCTTGAGTGTGGCCTTTTGTGTTGTGTAGAAACATTTAAGCTAACTTACATGAGCTGCCTGGTTTTGCATATAAACTGAAAACATCCTGTCCGCAGCTCAGGTCCCAGACACTTTTGTGCTGCAGGCTGTTAGTGGTGATCCTCTCCACTACGCTCATGCCTGAGTTCAGCCAGTCGGCTCAGGACGAGTGGGGGGAGGAGCGGAGATAACACACTTAAAATAGATGTGTTACAGTGGATGGCATTCCTTGTATCACCTGCCTGGGACAAACGCCTTGGCTTTGGGAACGGCACAGTGAGCAAAACAAGGGAAAGAACGTGCTATGCAAGAGTGATGAATGATGGGAACAACTGTATGTGGATCGAATTTCACAGCCTTATTTTGGTCATGTAGCAGTGAGTGCTGCTCGTTGCCAAACAGACAAACTTAAATTGGGGAGCCCTGTGGCCGTTAGGTGTATGGCCTTTCGCCGCATCACTACAAGAGCTCAGCGGGAGCCTCGTCTGTCTCACAGAAGGAAACTCGGATGCGTTTGTGTCAATCACGTAGGTGTCCCGAGCATGGCGTCTGCACACGCTCGGCTCATTCTGACACAGTTTGGAAAAATACGTCCTCCGGCCTTGAAAGTCCCCGTCTCGATAATCCATCACAGCAAACATGACATCTTAATTTGGTTTTGTCAAAGTTGCTGTGGTATTATACCCTGCCTGACTGGATGATTTTCATATCAGTGTGTGTGCGTTACCTCAGGCTGTTTGTCGCCATTCACAAGAAAAAGCCTCAAACACAAATAATCCCTTGCCGTGCCAGTTTTAATGACAAATTTGTAACGAGCATGCCTGCGTACAACAGAGGGAGTCTCATAAAGGTGTGGGTGTCAGACGTCTTTGTGTTTTGTGAAGTTACACGTTTGATGAAATCCTTAACAGCAGCGAGTTTGTGATTAAGGTAAAGTCTTCTTTAATGACGGCGCTTTCTGCTCCCACCCTCCAGGCATCCCTTTGGTTTGCTTCCTGGTGCTGCTGCCTCTCAACATCCCCTGGTCTCAGATCAGCGTCACCTGGTTGGGCGTGGTGCACTTCCTGGCCTGCCTGTCGCCTCAGCTGGGCTCTGTGCTCTACCACCTCTTCATGAACCACGAGGGAGGGGAGCCGGTCTACCACACCCTCCTCAAGCTGGATGTGTGTGGAATCTGCATGATCAACACGCTGGGTAAGCTTTCTCCGGGGCTCAGCAGATTGCTTCACTGTTTGTCATTTCGGATCCATTGTCGGCCGCCGCTGTCTTACTGCTGGTCTGTTTACTTTGAGGGTGGGATTTTGCTTTATTGATGGCAATGATTTACAGTAGAAGTGTGTTGCTTGAACGTGTACCACTATTGATTTGTCAGAATGCTAAGTCAGTCAGACAGTGCAAGCTGTATTCCAAGTTCTGAAATGATTATTGATCTGTCTATGCTTCCTATTGTAAAAAAAACTGACATGGGCATTATTTTTCATTTATTTATGTACCTGTGTACTTGGAATTAACCTTATAGATCGGCTTACTACCCACATAACGTTGATAATGCAATAATAATCATCAGAGTGATGAGGCCAGAAGATGTTGCACATTTTATTGCTAAATTCTGATTATTGTTCAGAGAATATGAGGTTAAAGAACCGATCGTTTTCATTGTCGTTCTGTTATTGTTTCTCAATTCAGTGATTAATTACTGAAAGTAACAGTCACGCTAACAGTCCAAACCACATAATCCCAATGAGAAAAATGTTTAAATATTTACATCTGGAAGGCTTAGTTCGTTGAGAATTGAGTAAAACACGAAACACCCAGCTGGGCTACAGATCAGCAGGTCTGAATGCTTCTAACCCAGCTTAAAAAACCATTTAGGCATAAAGCCTTGTTCTTTGAACCATGTAGGGTATTGCTGCTGAGTTGAGCATCAAAACATCATCCTTGTTTTGACTTCCTTGTGTGTGTTTTTTCTTGTCTTAGGGGCACTGCCCATCGTATACAGTACGCTGCTCTGCTACCCATTCATCCGTACTGTGGCCCTGTTAGTCTACATCCTGCTGTCCAGCCACGCCATCTACTGCGCCGTCACAGCTCGGAGCAGCGTCCGGCGGCTGCGCTCCTTCGCCTGGCAGGCGCTGTTCCGCTTCTCCTTCTTCCTGCTCCGCTGGGTGGGCGTGGGCGGCGGCAGCCCCACCTCGCTGCGGCACTTTCTCATGATGGACGCGCTGGCCGTGCTGGGCGGGGTCATCAACATCACACGGATCCCGGAGCGTTTTCGGCCGGGCCTCTTTGACTACTGGTGCAACAGCCACCAGATCATGCATGTACTGGTGGTGGGCTCCATCCTTTACCTGCACTGGGGCGTGCTGGATGACCTGCTCTGGATCAACAGCTACAACTGTCCCTCAGACTGACCCCCACAACAACCCCCACCCTCTAACGAGGAGCACTGAAACACACGATGGAAGAACCTCTCAGGGTGGGGGTGGGGGGGGGGGTCTGAAGAGGGATTACAAAGGAAGGGGAGATCAGGGGGAACTGATGCTGTGCATGTGTTCACCTCATGCTGTCGGACTCCGAATGTCCATATCTTCGTCCATCTTACTTTGTCCAGTAACATGCACACATCGTTCTGTCTTTTGTCACAAACATGGACACACAGAAATGCAAACACAATGTAAAGTGAATATATTTTAATCAGTTAACTTATTAACTGAGTATTAAACATTAGGGAGTCTTAGGTAAAGGCTTCTGTAAAAGGTTACTTGAGTTTAAATCCTTAACTTAATCATAGAAGTTTAACTTGAGCATTAGTTGATGTGGTTGGCTAAGACAGGTCAGATAATATCATATGCTCGAAGTCCTCTCAGATGTCACCGTTGCTACCTATGCACCATATCTCACCTCATCATGCACGTCGCATACGTACACTCACACTCCCCCACGCCTATATTTTTACACTATATAAGCACTCATTGAGTTCATTTTGTCAATGTGACTGTTTTGTTGTTTATGTACATGTTTTCTGCCACACCTCTTCCCACGTGTGTGTGTGTGTGTCTGAAAGATGAAAATGGGTAAGGGGTTCATTCCTTCATTCCTGAGTACGCTAATATGTTAGTCATGAGTTTACTTGTTTTAGGTGGTCTGGACCTCAAAATCTATGGAGTGGTGTGAACTGCTTTGTTTGCACCTGAACCCAGTGCCAATGAAATTACTACATTTTTAATCAGAAACTGCCAAATATATGCTCTCATATATTTAACAATTACTACAAATCTAATTATTTTGAAAATTTAACCACTATGAAGTTTTATCGTTGTCAAGTTTAGGTAGAGACTAAGTGCTGAGTCTTGAAAGCTCTCTAAAATGACAGACTTGGTAGATACCTTAACACTGAAATGCCACATTGTGCACACTGGGTCCACATGTGTCGACAGGATGCACTGAATATTAACACTTTGCTTCTCACTGATGCCAACAGTAACGATATATTACGATTCAAATGTCTTTACTTTCTAAACATTTTGAGGCCAACAGCAGATATTTATCTTTGGACACAATTTCCACAAACAGTGCACACGAGGAATAGATTACATTTATTATTCCCTTTATTCATTTGCAATTGTGTTGTGATAAAAAGCTGCTCAAACGGTCCATGTTGTGGCTGCGAGGATCACTCGCTGACAGATCGAGTTAGAGGTCAAAGAAAATCTATTGTTTCATTCAAACTGCGCAAATCCTGGGGATTAGCTTTGCGTTTCCTCTCACTTTTTCCCCTGCCATATGTGACTTCTCCATCCAGTCACACAGTAATACTACTGAAAATGATCGGTATCCATGCGTCATGGTAACATTCACAATAGCAGGAAAGGAAATTGCTGCAATGTTGCTTCAAAAACAATTCTACTGTAGTTGGGTGTTTACTTGTACTTTGGCCATAATGATGAGCACTCATTATTGCCAACATCTGGGCACATAAGTGCCACATGATACTTTATGTGAATGCACTACTGTTGCTCTGTAGCTGTACCTGTGTTCTGTGGCAGAACACAATTTAACTTGCACTTTTTTTTCTTTTCTTTTCTTTCTTTTTTTTTAAATGAATAGGCGTTTGACACCTATGAGTGTTTCTAAAGGGGTGGGGTGGGTGTTGATATTTTAAGCTTGCTCGACTGCAGGAATGAACCCCTGCACCATCCTGTCTTGTACAGGTGTGAAAGTTCTGTGTGTGTATTCATGATTATTTTTGTGTCCATGTTTGGCTGATTCTATTTCAGTTGCTGCTCTTAAGTTAAAGTAACTGTAGGACTGTAGTCCTGTCAAATCTAGAAGCCTGATTCCTTATCTAGAAGCAGACTTTATTTATTTCTAAGTGACACTGCAGTTGTTTCAGTCACAGCCGCCCTGTGACTAGTTGCCAATCCCGTCAGCCCTATTTCGTCTTGCCATATTAAAAACACACGAGGCGTAGCACAGCCTCCGCTTCCTTCCTGACTCACAGGTGAAGAAGGATTTTCCTGTCTTTATCACGTACACTAACCTCCGACTGCACCCACCCAGTTCACACTGTTTGCCTCCCTCTGACAGTGAATATTAAATGCAATGACCGTGGTACAATGTAAAAGCTGAAATTAATGTATTTTTGGCCATTGAATGAAACAAACAAAAAAAAAAAAACAATGCATGAAAGTAGCTGTCAAAAGGAAACTTATGTCTCATAGTCTTAGCTGATTGTTTGTTCATTGTTACCAGCAACCGGTTATTAACAACCTCCTGGAAGTGACTAGGGGAGGGGGGCTTGGTTTCGGAGGATGTGGTTACCAGTAATAGATGAGGCAATACATCACTATCAGATAAACTGCACTGCTCATTGTTCTCCAAAGGGCTTTGTATTTCAAGTAAATTATGACACATTTAAAGTCCATATAAATAATGTAAATACATATATGTAGGTTATATTAACATACAGATGAATATATCCCCCGACTCATCTTTGATACATACAATATGTTAAGATAAAAAAATGACAAAAGAAGGGATGGGGTTAATGTTTTGCCACATATAAGCTGCTGCTTTTTTTTTTCCAAAGTGAAACACAAGAGAGGGAAACTTGGCGCGGTGCTTCGGATTGATATCATGTGTTTACCCAGCTATGTCCATTTATATGTGAACAACACAAAAAAAAAAAAAACAAATACCGAAATCAGTGCTAATGTAGAGTTGTTTGACCTTTTGTGGTCCTAAGAATGCTTTTGATCATTTAAATGTAATCACTTTTTTAGATACGCGAGGAGGACGTTTGTGACCGTAGTGGGGAATCTTGGCGGGCATGTGAATACCTCGTGACTACCACTGGTCTATCTATGCATTATCAGACGAAAAGATACGTAACGGTGAAGTCAATTTGTGTTTGTTAAACGGCTCTCTGATCCACCATAACAGAGAGAGCTCACTCCAACATCCTGGGTCTCCCTCTTCTCAGGGTGCCATAACAGTAGCTGTAACATCCGAGGCCTGACCTCTGCTGTCCGAAACATGGCCGTCTGCCTTCCCCTGCCCTCTTTAGTCCAGTTTAATCACGCTATAAATCCAACTAACTGGACACAAGGAGGAAGGAAGGAAGGTGGATCTCTCTGTAAACCGTGTAACAGGAGTGATCAGAAAATTGGTCTTGTCCTTTTGTCTGTATGTTAAATGAAAAAAACAAACAAAAAAAAACTGACATGATGTATGAAAACATCGCTTATAAAGCTAAATTCAGTTTTTTAAATATAACACAGGTGCCGGATAGCCTGTTAACAACTTGTTTATAATGTATTGTTATATACTGATTATTATGATTACTGTTATTCTGTGGATCCTAATAATGACACTGGTCTATGTGTACAGGTGATGAGACAAACCCTGTCCTTTAGGATGAAGTGAGCGTTTTGGAGGGTCTGTCTGTTATCTATCATATCTGCAATGTCACTGCATATGTAAAGTGTCAAAGGAGTGAGTGTGGCTCCATCTAGTGGAAGTTCATTGATGCACGCATTACTGTAGCCATAACGGCAGCCAAATGAAACGCACTGACGTGTGGTTATACTGTCAGTACTGACCTGCAGTTATCCTCTAATTTATTTATATTCCCAGTCAGACCATGTATGTGCACATGTCTGTGTGAGCTCTCCTGCAGGACCCATGCATGCGTGAAATCTGTAAGTTGTCCAGTTTACTTTCTCCTGCTGCACTGATGGGGTGCAGATTGCATCCCCAGAGTGCCTCATTATCCAGTCTGTGTGCTTGCAAGTTAATGTGCATAAACACAGACACACGGTGTGTTCCTGCTCCGTAGTTGTCCAACATTAGTGACCTGTGTAACAGACAGGCTCTCACACTCCTCAGTCTCCAGCAACGATTGTGCAATAAACTGAAGTCTATATTTTTAAACCTGCCTTCAGGCTATCTCTTTCACCCTGTTTATCATATGTTCCCTTTATTAATGTATGTGTGTCTGCTTGTCTGTATTTGTGAGAACCATTTTGAATTTAACACCTTCGCTGTGAATACACTGGTGGCAGACAGCATTTACTACTACATTTGGCTTCCTTTTTGTGCAATGCGTAATTTTCCATCAAATTACATTGTCCACTTATATAATTAGCCCGTGCCTATAAGTAGTTTGACTCCTGAGGCTATTTCGACAGATTAAAATCGGTCAGCTCTGTTAAAAACCAGGTAAGAAGTGTTCACATAATTGGATACTTTAAAATGAAATGTAACTCTGGTTGTGGAGTTACTTTTCTTACGTTTGGGCAGACTGATGTGGACAAATCGAATTCAGTGATGTTGCTAAATCCTACGTTGTAGGTTAAGAACACTCCTTGAACAGCTCATTAAAATGTAAACAGCAGTAGATCCATGCAACAGAAGAAGATCAGAAAGATATTTGTAATTTAGAATAAAAAGTCTAAGCTAATAAAGGAGTCATTTTAGAATCGCCAGTCATCAAAGTTCAACACAGTTAATTGGCCGGTGGTTCTTGGGTTAGTCATTATGATTTTAAGATTAAGGAAGTACATTAGCTAAACGAGGGTCCTCACAAATGTCAAAGTATGCTCACATCAGATTCAAGTCCTCACGGTGACGCAAGAACAAGAGAGCAACAGCCCTGCTCCAGGTGCCTCAGGTGTTCAAATAGTAAGACTGAAGACTGTTATTATGACAGAGCCGGTTTGGTAAAGTTTGTAGCTCAGGGGTTTGGAGGCCCTTCTTTGTCTTGGTGTTACACCTCCTTGAAATCTGGGCTCTTGTAAGAGACAAAAAAGATGAATTGAAGCAACCAAGAGGCTTTCACATTTCCAATAATGCAAGTAGAAATAATCTTGACCAGTAAAACATAAAAAAAAAAAAATTAGTTGACGAAGTAATGAACGTGGGTTTTTATTATCTGTGCTGTCTATATTTTATATTGTCTAATATATTACATAGCGTAAATATTGTGCCTCTGCCCTGAACTGTGAACCTCAGGAATGCATCACATTAGTCTGAAGTTTCACTGACAAGTTTTATGGTTGTTCTACATGTCAGAAGGGAAGTATTTATGATAATGAAGTGAAACCTCACCCAAGTCTGCTGTCATTTATTGCTAAACGTGAACTGAACTCCAGACAATCAAAGTGTGCATTGTTGTGCTGCTGCTGTCTTGATATTGTCTTGCTAAAACTCCCATAGGACGTGCACCGCGTTTGCAGTCGTGCTACCTTGTGCACTCTTTCAAATGTCACAGAAGAAGACACCTCCCACTTCCACCTTCATTTGAAACTCTCACTTCCTCCATGTCATTTTGTGATGTACTTTAACCTACCGTCTCCTCTAAGTTCTCATTCTGGTAGCCGGGTGCTCTTCCGAAACTCCTTGAGCTGAATCGCCCCCTCACGACTCCCAGGTAGGCCTGCAACTTCTGTCTTTGCTGTCATGCACCTGCAAACATCTCCAAAGATGATCATGATGTATATTATTCTGTTATTATATAATAGTAGGTTAAGTTCACCAAACCTTATTGATTTGAATTGGGCATCTTTGTTCCTCATGTTCCACACGGTCTCCTGTTTCTCCTGTTTCTTGCTTTGTGCTGGCCAGTGTTTTCCATCACAACAGAGGGAGGCGGTGGTAGACACAGGCTATTGAGATGCCTGATAAAATTACGGCTCACTCTGTAAAGGTTTATTAAATTAGGTACAGAGCAGCCTGAGAGGTCTTGTGATGCACATGCAGCTAAACTGTTACACTGAGTGTGAGCTTAGGCGCGGCTGCAGATTTCAGGAAGTAAAATCTACAAATGGAGGTAAAGCAAAACATATTTCATGTTTTTTGCTGGGTGTGCTGTTGCTAAATGGAGCACACTTTGTTTATTCCTTGCCGCTGTTTCTGACTGAACTTTTTAAGATGATTTGAGGCTAATCGTAGATTTCATTACACAATCAGACTGATTCTTGCTTTGGTAAAGGATGCATTGTATATGCTTCAGCTTACTTCCTAAAATTTGTATTAGATTCTGGGATGATTGATGGCTGCACGAGTGCATGAATTACAAATTAGGAGAGGCTAGGGGTTTAATTGCTCACTCTAGAGGATGTGGTGTAACTGCCACTTTAGCAACTTTGTCCGTCTCTTTGGGCACGTAGCCCTCAAAGCGACGATAAATCCTTTTTTTGTACCATCCTCATAGTGCTGTTTTGTGCACTTATTATTGTAAGTACATTATTATACAAGTAAAAACAGAAATGTACAGGGAGGAGACTAAGTACCAGTCACAGACAGACTAGAGGAAATAGTTGTGAAAGCTTTTTCTTCCTCTTTTTTTTTTAGCTTTCCTCTGCCATGCCTTTCAAGTGTTTCGACAGCTTTTTTGTCCGTCAGTTTTTTTCCACATCAAAATGTTATTTACTTAGTTTATGCATGCAAACAATGACCCATGTGGTGCATCTCAAATAAATGTTTCCCCCTTTCCTGCACAAATAAATCCCTGTCCATTTGTTTAAGGCCTGTCCTCAGAGTAAGCTTTGCTTTGTCTTAGTTCACCATGTCCCGGAAGGTTGTGAGATCCAGCAAGTTCCGTCACGTCTTTGGTCAGGCTGTGAAAGCTGACCAATGCTATGATGACATCCGAATCTCCCAGATGACCTGGGACAGCAACTTCTGCTCTGTTAACCCCAAGTTTGTGGCCATGATTGTGGACGCCAGTGGTGGAGGAGCCTTCATGGTGCTGCCCCTGAACAAGGTGGGTCAGAGGAAACACTCAGCTTAGACAGAAGCACAGAAGAAACGTGCGTGCTCCTTGGGTTTGTTCTCATCTCATGATACCATTTTTGGATATGTTGGCCACTTCAGCTGCAAGTTGATTATTGTTTTTTTTTTTTTAACGCCTGTACTTCAACTGACATTTGAATAATGCCAGTCACTATGGTACGTTAAGCTGAATAAGGAAGTTTGATGCTGTCTTTGAGTCGTTCTCCACGTCACTTGCTTCGCTGCTGAGAAGTTTTCACCATATTAGGAGTTTATTGTTGCTCAGCGCAGGAGGACAGGATGTGGCCTCGACGCAGTTATTCTAGAGAGTGTGTTAGGTGCCTTGCAGTTTCTTTATTCCAGTTTGCAATAAAAAAATAGCAAATTGCTATATATGTGGTTTAATTAATGGTCTTGTGAATTTGTCAAAAACTGGGGCCTCGACTAAAAATGTTTGAATCAGTCTCTCTGTTCTTGGAAAGTCTTCGAAAACTTTGAATAGCTTTTCCCTAAAGCTAAACATTTAGAAGGTCTAAACCTTTTTTTGTGGCGTTACACTATGCTCCATCAGACCTTTTGCAATCACTTTCACCACTGCATGTATATAGCAAATTCATTGTTTAATTCATCTATCCATTTTCTGCTACTTATCTTATAGACGTTATTGTAATTGAATATGGAGGCAGAATTATGTTGTTGAAAGAGCCTTGAGATAAATGTAACTTGCTCAGCCCTGTACAAACCACATTATTCATGGTTTTATCTCTCGTGTAGTGTGAAACTCTCAAAGGACAAAAATGAGTGAAGGGACCAGTGGGCATGAAATTGCAGAGAAATGCACTGAGAAAGCATGAAAGCATGAAAAAACCCTCAGCCTGTTTTAGTGCCACCATGCTTGTATCATCTTTCCTTAGGGCCCAGGCCTCTTGTGATGTTTCTTTGCAGTTGTTGGTTCTCTTGCAGTCTCTTTGCTTTACTTTCTGTCGCTGTCTAACGTCTCTACTATGTCTAAATCCTGCTTGCTGTTTCTCTCTACAGACAGGCCGCATCGATATGTCCTACCCCACTGTTTGTGGACACACTGGTCCAGTCCTGGACATTGAGTTCTGTCCACACAATGACAACATCATTGCCAGTGGCTCTGAGGACTGCAGTGTCATGGTAAGAAAATAGAATTCTTCATGCCTCACAGGGTTTCAAAGCGTCCCATAGCATACGCAAATTACATGTCTAAATGTCTTCGTTGGTAATTAGGTTTGGGAGATTCCAGACGGTGGGCTGACCACATCACTCACAGATCCTGTTGTCAAGCTGGAAGGCCACTCCAAACGTGTTGGAATCCTGAGCTGGCACCCCACTGCCCATAACGTGCTGTTGAGTGCAGGTATGACTCACATTTAAACCTTAAAACTCAAACACAGTCTGAGCTGTTGCTGCATTTACTGACAATAAATGTGTAAATGTATTTTGAGGAACCATGCAGAGATAAATTTGACATGTATCACAGGTGTTTAGTTCAATGAAACCCGTTTGTTAAACAGGAAGTTCTCACAGCCTCCACCAACACCCTGAATACTGATCAGCAGCAACATGATATTTCAGCTTATTGTAGCGTGCGCTCTCTGAACCCTATCTATGATCGTCATTCTCTGAACTTTGAGTGGAACATGTGGGATAGATTTTTTATTTTTTTTGTCAAGATGTTCTGTTTTCATAATTTCCCGAAAGTGACACATGTGAATCAGCTCTTTTCATTTTGATTTAAACTGTAGATTACTTTATTCATAATGAGGCCACAGTTAAGCCCCTCACCCCTCTCTTTTTCTGATGCTCTCACCTCCACCGCGTCTGTGCAGGCTGTGATAACGTGGTGATCCTCTGGAACGTGGCTTGCGGTGAAGCAGTAGTGAGGATCGACAGCGTACACACCGACCTCATCTACTGCGCCTGCTGGAACAGGGACGGGTCCAAGATTCTCACCTCCTGCAAGGACAAGACCCTGCGGGTGTTTGACCCACGCAAGGGCACCGTCATCTATGTACGTTTCCTTATCTGACTGCACTTCCCTGTCACGCTGCTCTGTCACCAGACTTTCTGCAGCTGCACAGAACGTGTCAAATTATACTTCTCCCTCAACAGCTGTGGCATTTAACTCACGGAACAAGTGGCTAGTTATACCTAACAATGAGTTTACTACTTCTCAATCAATCACTAAAACGGTTAGAAAATAAGGTGACATCCTCATCTTCTAGAAATGATCATGGAGATAATTACATATATTTTTTTATATAATTTTTTTTTTTATATCAATGTACAATATATAACTCTGCTCTACCTTCACACCTATAGGAGAAGGAGAAGGCTCATGAGGGTTCCAGACCAATCAGGGCGGTGTTCATGTCGGATGGGAAGATCCTCAGTACGGGCTTCAGTCGCATGAGTGAGAGACAGGTGGCCCTGTGGGATCCCGTGAGTGTCTCAGATCTAAAACCTCTTTACTCAGCTCAACAGTTTCAAAATATTAAGATCCTTATTATGTGTTAAAAAAATATTTAAGTGTTTCTCGACAACATTAAATACGCATTACATACTGCACAGCATGTGGTACTGAAAAAGCTACTTCCTTGGGACAAATACAGCTAAATTCTGATTGGTGACCAGAAAGTGTAAATGCTTGAAACTGTTCAACCTTCAGCAGAGCAGTGTTTATATAGGACCTACAGAAATATGCCCTTAAACATCTCCGTCACATGTGGTTTGAGATATGTATTGAGGTTTAAAAGTTTTTGCACTGTTACACAGTTTTGAATGTGAAAACTGATATACTCTGCACATACATCACTCTTAAACGATGAATGACAAAAATAGTAAACGTAAGGAAATAACAGATATTACATCAAAAGCTGGGATGTATTCAATTGTTACTAGGGAGTGACACCACTGTTTCACAACAAGCATATTACAGCACAAAGGGTGGTTGATCTGCAATATCCCACATCATCCTCAATGAAATAAGCCCTGGCTTACCTGCAGTCTGCTAGAGCAGCCCTCTTTACACTTTATGTCCTGTTAGCTTATCAAGTTCACAATTATTGTTCTTCCCTTTTAACAGAAAAACTTTGCAGAGCCACTGACGTTGCAGGAGCTTGACACCAGCAGCGGCGTCCTTCTGCCATTTTATGACCCAGACACTGGCATCGTCTACCTCTGTGGCAAGGTCAGAGTTAGATGTTGAAATCTGTGTGTTTGTGTGTGCGTCACTCGCACAGGCGCATGCAGCTCACTCATCTCTCGTGTCATTTAATTTAATTTAATTTTTTTTTTACAGGGCGACAGCAGTATCCGTTACTTTGAGGTGACAGATGAAGCTCCCTACGTCCACTACCTGTCCATGTTCAGCAGCAAGGAGAGCCAGAAGGGGATGGGATACATGCCCAAGAGGGGCCTGGAGATCAACAAATGTGAAATCGCCAGGTAGGAACATCACTGTAGCTCAGGGTTTTTAAACTTGCTCCACCACGCTGGTCTTTTCAGACGTCCATAGCCTCCAGATGATCCAAAGGATTTTGGTCATCCATTTTTACCTCCCATAGTTGCAAGCATAGCTGTAGACACCTGGTCTTGTTTACATTGTGACGTGACATTTTTAGACATTTATTATTTCAAACCACAACCTAAAATATGAAAATGATTTCTACCCTCAGATTCTACAAACTCCACGAGAGGAAATGTGAGCCCATTGTCATGACGGTGCCCCGCAAGGTAACATCTTAACCAAGTTAAAGTATCTTTATCTACCAGGATGAGTTTCCAGTGGTTACAACATTCTGCTGTTTGTCCTTAATCCGGTCTTTCCTTCTCTGCCTGTTTAGTCGGATCTGTTCCAGGAGGACTTGTACCCGAACACCATTGGCCCTGAGCCCTCGGTTGAAGCCGATGAGTGGTTTGGAGGAAAAGATGCACAGCCTAATCTGATATCCCTAAAGGACGGGTTTGTGGCAACCACCAAAGCAAAGGAGTTCAAGGTTCACAAGAGTCTCCTGAAAACCACGACTGCTTCGGCAGGGAATCAACCTGAGAGCAGTGGGGTGAGCCTTCAGGACTTAACATTTATGCTGCTTTATAGTTTTTCTGACCTTTGAAAGAAATGCATTGTTTGTTTTTTACCTCAATTTATCTCGTCACTTGCCGCAACAATTCAATGTGGTGAATAAATAGATACGTGTGTGTAATCAAACTTCATGACATCACAACTTTACTTTTCTATTCTCAGGAGGTTCAGTCCTTGAGGAAGGAGGTCAAGGATCTGAAAGCGGCACTAGAGGAGCTGACCAAGCGTGTGAGTGAGCTGGAGAGCAAGCATTAAACAAGAAGAGTTCGATAAACAAGAAAAAATAAATCAAGAGCAGAAGTCAAGAGTAAAACAGCAGTGCAAAGAAAAACAAGAGGGAGAAGAGTGCTGTCAACGTTTGATTGTAGTTGGACAAAGGGAGAGATAAAGAGAGCAGACATACAACTATTCTTATTGTGGCTTGATTTGTTTATTTGGTTTTCTGTGATCAATTAGAGCAAATCCTATTTTAATATATGCTTTTAGTTTAAAATAAAGTCTTCTGTATTTTCAATTTTTGTTTTGAAGAACCAGTTTTTAATCTTTTACACCCAACATCTTACAAAATGAGAAACGAAACAAAACCACAAGTAACAAAGGTATGATAACATGATGTCAATGTGGACTGTGGAGAACATTTCGCATGAGGATCAAGTGCACACAGATGCTCCCTGAGGCTTACCGAGGTGCATTTGGTTAATACAGCTTTCACTGACATTGATAATATAAAATATTAAAGCTGAAAGAGAAAGACACAAGTGATATGCAAATATTTGAACCATTGGTGCAGCTAAAAAAAAAAAAAAAAAAAACAACCTCAGAGTTTACAGTATCAGATTAATTTTTCTAAAAAAAAAAACAAAAAAACAAAACAAAAAAAAACAGTAAAAAAATATGTGATGTTCTTTTACAGCCAATTTTGAGGTCAAATATTTCTAGAACAGTAATGGGAATGCAATATCATAGTTATTATTGGATATGTCAAAGTAGTAAGCAAAATAAAACATTTTAACTCTGAGGTCACAAGATATACTATGAGTTTCATCTATAAATTGCATTTTTTTACTTTCATAATGCTTTGGCCCCCACCCAAAATTTAAAACAAAAAATCACCCGTACAACTAAATGAATATGAAAATTAAACCTAGAAGGAGCTATTATTAGAAGTTACTATTTACACATTTCCTTTGCTTTGCTGCATTACTGCTTATCCCCTCCTTTCTAAAACATCAGTCCCTTTCATAAAGCCACTACACGTAGTTTTTGCTTGGGGCTGAGGCGCTGTTGCTGTAGTACTTAGCGGTTCCCCCTGAGCTGCCAGATCCGGACCTGCTGACGCAGCAGAGCAAGCCCCCAGCCAGAAGGAGAAGCGCACCAGCCGCCCAGCCAATGAAAATACACGCTCCCAGCTCCATCCTCTGAGACATATTAATGGGGTTGTTGAAGTTTTGCACAACAATATGTGCGGACCAGCTGACGGGGATGATCGCCAGGATTCCGGCCAGCAGCAGGCCCACCCCGGCCGCTATGCTGATCTTAGGCTTGACATCCTCATTCTCCACACAGGTGGTAAAGTCGGCCCCACAGAACAGGATGAGGAGGCTGAGGCTGCTGAGCATGCAGCTGATAATGGTCAAGGCTCGGGCAGCCTGCAGATCAGAGGGCAACACCAGCAGGGAATCGTACTTCTTGCACTGCTGCTGGCCAGTGCTCTGTACCACACAATTCATCCATAAACCCTCCTCAGTGGTCTAGTCACAAAAAGACAGAAAGATGATCAGAGAGAGACATTTCGTCAACCATTTATGTCGTGCAGTGGAGTGTAACTTTAGCTTGAGGCATTTGGTGCCAATTCACAAAATAAGCTCAAAAAATATGCTAGGCTACCCAATTGTATATTTAATAGAAGAATATTAGTTTTGTGTTGACCAGCTGTTAGATGTATACAGGATGCTATTATGATACTTTAAAAATTCATTTAATGGGTAATTGATTCAAGGTGAGATTATAGCCTGTGTGTCCAATTTTACAATTACCTGTGAAGTCACAATGTTGGCTCCTGTGAACGAAGACACTTTCCAGCGAGGGAGAGCGCAGCACACTATGACGCCAATCAGACCAAGGACCCCAAGGGTCACACATACCATCTGAATTGCTGATGATCCCATTCTGGAAAAGACACAATGGAGAAAAAACATAGAGGCATGAGGGAGAAAATTAAGTTACCGTTATTTCACTGTACTTTATTATTTTTAATAATTTTTTTTTCATCAGGCTTTGGCTAATTAATATTTACTGTTTGTTTCTGAAACTTCACTTCTCTTCATCTAAAATGAACAAAGTTATTTTAATTTTTTAATTCTTAGGATTGTTTACTCGTCTGGTTATGAGGGAAGCAGTAGTCAAATCTCCTTTCTGAGAAAGGAGGTACCAGAAGGTACTTCTGTGTTGTTACTTTGGCGTTATAGTGTACCCTGGGGCTGGGTTTTTTTCAGTAATCACATAGCTGAACATGCAACTCTAGATCTTTGGTTTGTTATGACTCTGACAGGTCGTAACTTGTCCTGACAGGCCCGGGCCTCCTGAGTTTCCACCCAAGACTGGCTGGGCCTCTCCCTAGCATCTTACTCCAAAGATTTCTCATTTGCATACTTATTTAAGTGAGGTTTATATTCATATAAAAGAGAATTGAAGATTAGAGTAAAAAATAAAGGGCAGTTTAACTGTAAGGCTTCACTCACAAGGCAAAGTATCATAAGAAAGTATTCAGTTAAATGTTCTAATGTTTAATTGTGATTATATATAGCATAGTCCAACCAAGATGATATATATATTTTGATTTTTTTTTTGTTTTGTTTTTTTGCATTAATGTTTTAGCTTTTGTAATCGAAATGAGTGTTGCCCAGCATAAAAAGACTATACTTTTATTAATTTTAAACATATGTGAGCTGCCCTTTCTCGAACTGAGTAAATAAGAAATAAGTATTTTAAAAGAAATATTGCGTTTTGAGTAATACAATTGTTTAAATCAAGGGACGCCCATAAATTCTTCCATAAGCCTTTAAATACACGGAACACAGATAAAAAGAACTGAACCTTTTATTCCCTATTTCTAATCTCACAGCTGTTTATTCTAACACTATAATTTGTTTTTTTTTCTAGGGCCCATTAAAAAAGGTATCCAACTAATCCTCAACCAATCCTTTCATCCTCTCATTTCAAGCTTTTGCAGGATCTCTTCTCAGAGTTCAGGCTGTCCTTTTGAATAAAGAGTGGATAAAAGGGAAGCCTACCTTTTATGAAAATGTAAAATGCGGCGAGGTGTCTGTTGAGGTTCTTTCTTCCTTGCTGCCTGTGCGTTGTTTTTTAAGATGCTCTCTTCTAATGTAGAGACGTTGTGAAGAAGCTGTGTTATAAGGAGCAGATTTGTAGAAGAATGTGAGGCGTAGGTGGGGCTCGGCTTGCATAGGGGAGTACACAGGAGGGAACGACCAAAAGACCAGACTGAACTTGTCCTATATGTATGTTTCCCTCTCTTTCCCTGCCTTAAAGACGAGGGGCTGTTATTTTGTCTTAGACAACATTTTAGCATCAGGTGTCAAAATTGATCAATTTATCTTAACTGATGATGCTGATGCTGAGTGAATTGTTTTGGTAGTATCTATGACAGAGAGACAGAAAAAGAAAGGTGAGTCATGTGGAAGGCTGCCCATTTTCTCTCTGTACCCTGTCTGCACAAACAAATACCATTCCACACACACACACACACACCTAGCTCTGTCGAAACTGTGATAACTGTGATGACGCATAGAAGGTGACCACTTTTGGAAGCAATGATGAATGTTTTTTTGTTTTGTTTTTTTGCGTAAGATCATAAGCTGGGTTTCTTGGAATATTAGGAAGGAAAAAATCAGAGGAAAAGAGAGGATTGCAGTCTCTAATTGAGCCTTGAACACATCAGCAAGTGATGCTCACACACACTCATAGTTTTGGTTTGCATAATATACAGAAAAATAAGGAATGAATTGAATGAATTTGATAAAGATTTCAGAGTTCTTTTTTTTTTTTTTTTAAATCTTATAACAATGTCAGACAAAATTGAAATGATGTATACTTCAATAGATACATCTCAACTTTGTTATTATAATTTATAAACATAATTTAAAAAATGTTCTTAGATTCAAGTGAAGATATGACACTTCTGAACTGAACTGAAAATACTTTGGGGTAATTTACCTTTTAACTGAAGTTATTTTAAGTAAAAAAGAAAAAAAAAGATAATCAAGTGAATCATTTAACATTTACAGTTTTCACCTTAGGTGGTCTTTAAAACAAGGGAGTGACAGTAATGTCTCCAACTAAAATACATACATATATTTTAAGATTTTGTGCATCCCTGGAAATAATCACTTTGAATCTTAAATAAACTTTTAAGAAATATAGCTTTCCCCCCCAAAAAAGGGGGGTCTCTTGGCACAACTTTCAGAGGAGAATATGAACTTCTGCTCCCTTCTGGCTGTACCACCAAGTTTTTATGGCGTGGGTAGTTTCTTGAGCACATCTCCTCTAGAGATGACTCCTTCATCAGTTCCTTTAAATGTGAAGATGGGCTCTCCATCCACAGAGCTCTTGTAACTTTGCATTAGAAATTTTCACTGATGCACCCTCAACCCTCTCCACCAATCCAACATAGTTATAGGATTTGGTTCTACCTGCAAGGTTCACAATGACAAAGCCACCAGCAGAGAGATCCCTGTCACCATCATCATTATCATCATCATCATTATCATCATCATCATCATCATCATCATCATCATCTGTACTCTCATACGGTGTCATAAAGTGGAATGGAAATCACTCCCTTCTTAGCTACAACCACTTCCTTTTTGGATTTGTTTGGTTTGGATCTTTCAGAGTCCCCTTTTTATTATTTTCATTCTTTTTCTTTTTCTGTTCATTCTTTTTATCTTCTTCTTCTTTGTGTGTCTTCTCCAGCTCTATCTTCTCTGGTGTGTCGGTCAGGCTTTTTGTTTTTTCTTTGTATTCTGGGCCTGTGTGTGATGGCTTTGCAGTGGCTGGCAGCAGTTGTACAATTATGTTTTTAGCAATTTTTGTCTCTGAAGAACTTTCAAATGTACTGACTTTATATAGACACGAAGCACGGCAACAAAAACATGTGTCTTTTAATTAACCAATCAAATTTAAGCTTTTAATGGCTGTTTTAGGATTTTTTTTTAGTGTTTTGTGATTGTACCAAAAGAAATTGTGCTTGAAGATCCAAGAGTGATTCTTAATGCAATATTTCATGAATGCATGAGGGGTCAGAAAACATTTTTCCACCACTGTAGACCCATATTGTTACTTACTAAAGCTTGTGCTTACTAAAGCACGTGTGTGAAATGTCTTCAACATGTCTATAATTGTTCAGACACAACAATCAAAAAACCTTGTTCATAGAAATTTCACTTTGTAAGGCAAATAACATTTATTCATTTTTTTTTAACCTAAATGTGCTACCTCTCATACAATGTACCCTCTTCTTTGCAGGATGAGTATAATGATGGCTCTTCAAGAATGTTTGATCACATGACCAACTTCTTTGTTTTTAATAGAAACAAGGGGTGGCACAACTTCCCTGCTGGCATAAATGACCCCACTCTCCCCTATTATGAGCAACCACCTGTCATGAGTAATATTATCAGTTCCACTGAAGCTTTAGTGGAGTCCGTTTACACAAATACAATTAATAAACATATATTACATAACATTACATTAGTAATAGTCACTGTTGTCAGCTATGCAGCCTGAGCTCCATTGCTGGCTGCATAAAATGATTTCTATGACAAGAATGTTTTTCGATTTATGACATGTATTCCTCTTTAATATGTCTGTTTAAATTACGTGGAAAACCTCAATGTGCCTTATTTAAAAATGCATATTGTATTCTGGTATAGTGCGAAGCAATCATAGCTGTGACAGTGTTTGCCTACTGACATCCTAAGTGCAATATTTTATTGAATGACAGTTTATTTACTCTGCTCATTAAAGATGGGAGTTACAAAGGAAGTCTAAGCCTTTCAGATTCCAAAGCGAACTAAATTTATTTTGTCTGTACACGGGGTACTTCCGCATCTCTCGGGTAGTTCAGATTCAGTTCCAAATGTAAACACTGAGTGGCGTACTTTAAGCTTTAATTTGAATCTCCATTGATGCGGTTGTAAACGGGTGTGGGCGGAGCCTATACGTGAGACGGACCCAGCATATGTCCAATCAGAAAGGAAAAGTTTGGCTCTAGATTCTGTAATGGACCAATCATCGTGTGAGAAACATGCGAACGGTTCGGTTTGATTCAGCCTCCTGTTACCGTAGATGTTTCGGTACAAACGGCCCTCTTTTAAAGTTCCTGGGGGTAGAGTGGACCACGATTGAACTCAGAGGATAAATATTTACACATTCTTTCATCCCAGGAGGAGGATTGGTAGTAAACAGAAGCCAAGGTGGGGGACATTTAATCTGTTGACAAGTTTTCTTATATAGCTAGCGTTAGCTAACTTGCCTCGGTTCAGTTGTGCTGCTGCTAGTTTGTATGTGTAGCCGATGGTACTGGGCTAGGAGCTACCTAGCTAGCTGGGTTAGCTCAAGCCCGCATAAGCTCATTGATTGTTCCATTCCAGTCAAAGCTGGATAACTGGTGGAAGACATTCGGTAGCTAACCGCTGGGAATTATGAATCACATTATGGCTAATTGTTAATGTCCCCTTCTTCTATCTTATGCTTTCTGTTCTTTACATTTAAGGTGCTGCTCAGAAAACCGAGGTCTCGACTGCCCGAGAACGTCAGAAAATAAGGAAAATGGCGGAGCCGGACAAATTAAACATTGACTCTATAATTCAGCGTCTCTTGGAAGGTGAGAAGACCGAACCTACAGTGTATAAGCATATGCTTTATTATGCGATATCGGAATAGTAGTGAGATTAAGGGTTATCGGTATCTTGTTGTAGCCTACTTCAGGCTGCTTTGCTCTCAGTCTCGATGGTTGGGTTTGGATCAAAGGTTGTAACCATTTCAATCCTTTCATTTTAGAGACTGTTTAGCGCATGTTCGTAACGTTATTTGTTTAGAAATATATATACATATATATATGTTACAGACACTGCACAGTTTTGTTGTCATTGCTGTGATTTCTACAAATCAAGGGGAATGACGTGATGCCACAGAATGATGCAGCACGGATAAAAGGGGAACATGACACACTTATTTATGCAAATTACTTGCTCGGGGTTTATGGGTTTTGATTAATGCATTTATCTTTTTCCATCTATGAGAAACAGAAGTTTGAGGTTTTTGGTGTGAGGTCAGCATGAACAGAAATGCCCAGTTTGATTAATTACTCTTAGAGACATTTCCAATCATATTTTGTCCCTTCCCTCTGGAGCTGTGTTATGCTTTTTTTTTATGGCTGGAGGATCCGTTTACAATGGCTAGCTTGAGCTTTGTCAGAGTGGCCTTTAATTAGGTGTACACGGATACTTTGATTGATATAGTGTAATACCGTTGGTTTGCTGTCTTTGTAGCACTGCCACTGCTTTTGTAGCACAACACAAAGTGCCTACCTCATTTATTTTTCTAAGAAAGTAGCGACACAGGTTTTGGTTTCAAAATGTGTATATGTACGTGTGCAAAGGGAATAGTTCTATATCTCATTTTGATATTGTGCGTGATACTATTGAAACGTTTCTTCTGCAGATTTGGATTAATCTTGCAATCTGCATATGATCCGTTCCTAGGTGCACTGTGTTAAGACAGGCCGTTATGGTTGGAAGTGTGTGAAAGAAAACAGGGCTGTTTTATCTTCACATCCACATGATGATTGTATAACCGGAGCCCTGAGGACATCAAACAGAGGCATAAATCTCCCCAGACCTCTCCGTACAGTTCATCTACAGAGCATATGCAAAAAGGTTACGACCTCTATGGTTGTCCTTGTAAGGCAAGCGCACTAAACTGGCCTCACAAGACATTATGTCTTCTTTACATGTACACTTAGGAGTTTCTCCTATGGGACTGTTTGTATAGAAACAGTATTGCATGACTGTTGACAGGAGCACCATTATCTACGTAAATTAGTCAAGTCCCCTTCAATTATGTAGCACAATATCCTAGACTTGCTTCAGTGGCCTGTCTGGGCAAAGAAACACATTTCCCTGGACTAACACTGTTTATAAATTTGACCTTTAGCCCTTTGTTTGTTTACCTTCTTAAATATAGGCCCTACACGATCAGCCTAAGCTGAGCTGGTAGATGTGATTGGGATTATGCACAAATATGCATGTGTAGTCATTGTGCCTCCTGGGAGTTTGACTTTGACTGTGTACTATGCTGGCTGCTGGTGTGTTTTGTACATGGCTTGTTGTACTTGGGCCGTGATAAGATTCCCTGCCAAACAGAAGAGAAGACAAACAAGCCTGATAGTGTCAGTATTTATATCCTCTTATGTAACTGACTTGACCTTTTTCTCTGTGTTTGTGGTTTTAGTGTTGGGAATATTGTTGATATACAATTTAACGTGAGGAAACATTGCAGTGGGACTCACCTGTCCTACTGCAGGTGTCACATCGAAAAAGATTAATAAATTATTCCACAGCGACAAAAAATAACCCCCCTGCTTGCTGAATGTGCCCCGAGACAAGACCAATTAAATGTGTTTGGATAATGACCAGTTTCAATTGGATTACATACGTATATCTAAAGCTAAGTGAACTCAGAGAGTGTGTTGCTAATACCATGTCTGCAGAGTGTGACATCACATAAGCCCAGCCAGCACTGAGTCAGGAGCGCTTGACCAAACCAACTGTTGATTCCAGCACCAGCAGCTTTTTTGTTGCGCTGGTCCACTTCTTTGTTTTCAGTTCCCATGACATGATCAGTGTCGTGGAAAGCCTTTTGTCTGTACCCCTCATGATAAGCTCACTGTTGCCCATTGGCTATGTGGCTAACTTTGGAGTAATCTCTGTCAGGGCTTAGCCTTCTGTAATCCAGGTTTAAAGTTACAAGCAGCACTGCAGTATTTATACCTACTTTTCACTGCTTTTAGTTGACACTTCAGAATAGTGCCATTATAGTACTTTCATTTGTTGAGTTCTGCTCTCACCATCCTTCTCCTAGTGCTTTGCAAGCACTATTAAACCTGATTATTTTGGTGCATCATCTGTGACACTAGTGTCAGAATATGCCTTATGAATTAATTTTGGCTTTTATTGTATAGTAACTGTGAATAATGCAGTCATGATTGGTACATCAAGACATCTGCATGGCCAGGCACAGGAAAATGAATTAGCCGTATGTTTCTTATGAGCATGCAGCTACTGATGGTGCCAGTAATGAAGCAACCTTTTGTTCATAGATTTTGAATATGTCTTAAAATGGTTTTAAATTTGATGTTAATGGCTACGATGTGAATGTTGTGCTGTTTCTTTCTGTTCAACTGGAATATTTATAAAGGGGAATATCTAATGATGATCTCAGTATTGACCAAGCAACTAGCAGTCAGGTCTCTGTCTGAGTTTTCTTTGCATTTATTTCACAACATCTTAAACTGTACAACTTAATTATTCCATTTGAAAGGAGCTGTAGTTCAACTGTTGTCATCCATGTCTGCACCGCGGCTGTATTTAAAAGTAAAAAGCATTTTGTCTGTTCGCCTACTGAGAGCTGACAACTATTAAATCAACTCCATAAACATATTAGAGAGAGCTCTGTTTGTACGTGGCTAGAATATAATTGTCACTTGGATGGTTGCAGGCTGCGCTGTCATTGCTACACATATATTACTTGTTCAGTAGGCTGTGTAGAATGAGTTTGATAGGAATGAGTCTCTTCATTAGTAGCGTTGTTAAGAGCTTCTTTGGCATCGAGCAATATGAGTGGGGGCGTGATTAATTTCGTTAGCAGTACAAACAAACATGATTCCAAACTTCAGACAGGAGTAGGGATCTTGCTTAGGTGTGCAGTACACTCGCATTCACTGGGGTGCAGTCACATGGCATCACATCACAGCCCCCTACTTGGCATGTAAATGTTCGGTCATTTACATCACACTAATCTCTTTTCTGGTTTTAAATGATGACTCATATTTGATGTGGGGTGGGATTTTTAAGACCAGTTATCTGTCAAGCAACACTCGAGTCTTTATTATTATTTAGCTCAATTATGTGTGTGGTATGTGTGAAAACACATGACAGTGAGGCACTTGACCAACCCGTCTTAAGATACAATCAGCTAGTTGGATGACTGGGATATAACAAAAGCTTCATTACAAAATGAAGCATAAAAATGCAGTTGATGTGATGTTTCTTGGACTTTTTATTTTTACTTTGAGACTGCATACAGAGGCCTGCCATTATTCACTTCTTAACCGTGCATGCTAAGAGAGTCCTAATTAACTGTTTGCAGCCCTTTGCTGCTTCTGTATCGACAAGAAGGAAGTGGGTTTCATGGTTGTTTCTTAGCTTTGGTTTCAACTGCCACCTAAGCAGCATAACTTGCTTTTGAAAATGACAGCGTCAGGCTTGTTTCCACTAATCAGGCTTTCTCAGATGTTGATTATGTTTTCCTACGTCACAGGGTTGTTTGGTTGTGGTTTAGTAGGTATAAAGAGTGTATGTTGTGTAAGTAACTTGTGTTTTCAAAAATGTATATTATGTGGTTACCTGATGAAGTGGTTGTAAGACTGAACTACTAACAGAATTCGTCAGCATTTGGCTGGTGGGAGGTGTTAACTTCCCAGTCTGGTTCAAAATATGATAATCACGTTTCATTGTCCTTTATGTCAGTCTTCATTCACTCTTACAGCTCTCGAGCAATGTCTTTTTGGTGTTGCTGTACATCCCATAAAACGTCTGTCTCTTTATCTCCCTTTGTCAGTCAAGGGTTCTCGACCAGGGAAAAATGTCCAGCTGACAGAGAACGAGATCCGTGGCCTTTGTCTCAAGTCCCGTGAAATCTTCCTCAGCCAGCCCATCTTGCTTGAACTGGAGGCTCCCCTCAAAATCTGTGGTGAGTGTTTTGTGATCAACAAGACATTTACTCTACTGTAATTGGTGGCTTTCTGCTGGTAAGTGTGAACTCGACATGCAAAGGCATCAACATTCAGCAGCAGTCAAAATATTCTGTTTATGCTTTTCTGCTGCCCCCTGCAGGTGATGTCCACGGTCAGTACTATGATCTGCTCCGGCTTTTTGAATATGGAGGCTTCCCCCCAGAAAGCAACTACCTGTTTCTGGGTGACTATGTAGACAGAGGAAAGCAGTCACTGGAGACTATCTGCCTGCTTTTAGCCTACAAGATCAAATACCCAGAGAACTTTTTCCTGCTTCGTGGCAACCATGAATGCGCCTCCATTAATCGAATCTACGGCTTTTATGATGAGTGTAAGTACACAACATGTCTGTAGATATGGAAAATCATGCATGCATTCTTGACCGATGCACTAAATTTTCATTCTGCTCTTGTGTTGGTAGGTAAGCGACGGTATAACATTAAGCTGTGGAAGACCTTCACAGACTGCTTCAATTGTTTACCTGTGGCTGCCATTGTAGATGAGAAAATCTTCTGCTGTCATGGAGGTAGGCCTTGTTGATATATAATTTTGAGGCGTTGAGGTGATGGGAATTAGACTAAGACGGGTGTGTTCTCTGCGTGTCTTCTCTCCAGGCCTCTCTCCTGATCTTCAGTCGATGGAGCAGATCCGCAGAGTAATGCGACCCACAGACGTGCCCGACCAGGGTTTATTGTGTGACCTGCTGTGGGCCGATCCAGACAAAGACGTGCTGGGCTGGGGCGAAAACGACCGCGGTGTCTCCTTCACATTCGGGGCAGATGTGGTGGCCAAATTTTTGCACAAACATGACATGGACCTAATATGCAGGGCGCATCAGGTAATGTTTAGTAGTCGTTGTGTACAAATTAAAAGCCAGGAGGCCGTGGCCCATGTTACCTAACACTGTATTTATTTGGCTTTTATTTTTATTAAAGGACTGTGATTGTACACTCACGACTGCTTTGTTTAGTAAATCCGTGAATTCAATAACACATCTCAGCTATAAACGCTGCCATCTAAAAAGAGAATAATGACTAAATTAGAAATTTACACTGTTAGAGAGGTATTAATTTAGTTCTGTGTTATTATTACTGAGGTTGCAGTGTTGTTGAACACTAACTGCATTATAATGAGAAGAAACATGAGGACAGAACATTATTAGAATCACAATGCTATAAACTGTAGTGCAGAACAACACTGCCACTAACCATGACTATAATGCGGTAGTAAAAATACCACTGAAATAACAAGAACTGAATATTTTAATCTTTCTAAATTTAGAATTTGTGGAAGCTTTTTGCTTGGTTATACATGTCGACATTGTAAAGCAAAAGGAAGCTTCAATTCAACATATTCTGACCAGAAAGCACATTTCTTTCGCTTAATTTCGTGTCAATATAATGTCCAGGGATGTAATGAAATGTAAGACTCAATACTTTGATAATGGACCTGAAAATCTGAATTTGTGATGCTTCTCACATTTACCAGAACCATTTCAGCTTCTTATTTCTGCTTTGTTACATGCAGTACTGACGCTCTCATTTCTGTCTTAAGGTGGTTGAAGACGGTTATGAGTTTTTTGCAAAGAGGCAACTGGTCACGCTTTTCTCGGCCCCCAACTACTGTGGAGAGTTTGACAATGCTGGTGCCATGATGAGTGTGGATGAAACACTCATGTGCTCCTTTCAGGTGGGTTTGATGGTTTCTTTTTGTTTTGCTGCTTTAAAAGAGTGTCAACCCAATTTTATTCATTACTGATCATTGAAATTGGCCGCCCAAAGCATAGAGTTGTAAATTTTCTATTTGATTTGTTCAGCAACATGATTCAATATGAACACTGAAAATGAGTAAATACTACTTCCTCCCTGAATCTCACAGGGGTTCAGTGTTTCTGTCTGCCAGTCTTAATTAAAAACTCATTTGTCTGTCTCACAGATTCTGAAACCAGCAGATAAGAAATTGTATCCTTACGGAGGAGGGGGAGGAATGGGATCTGGGAGACCGGTCACTCCCCCACGAAATTCAGCCAAGGCTGCTAAGGCCAAGAAATAACACCTGTCGGGTCCCCTGCCCACAACCTGCCACCCCCTGTCGGCCCAACGCTCTCTTTTCCTCTACCTCCCAAACTTGTTTCTCCCTCGTCACCAAACGGCAACAAAGAAAACAAGTGTCCAGGGTTCAATCATGTTTTTTCTCTGAAACTATTTTTAATTGTTTGTTTGGCTATTTGCGTGCAATTTTTATGTATGAGCGTGTGTAAAAAGTGAGAGTGATGATGATGATGATGGAGCTGCTGTATCCTGTGTGTATGTCTTTTCTTCCTCCTGTGCCCTCTTTTCTGTTTTCCTGTCAGTTTTGTAGAAATGGCTTCTTTCCATTCGTTATGTAAATTCAAACCTGGCTGCAGGGGAGGAGAGAAAGAGGGATAGAGAGAAAAGAGTCTTAGCTGTTTATGTTAAGCCTCTGCACTGTTTAATGCTAAACACAAGCTTTTGTACATCCTGTTTCAGAGGTCCGTGTATGTCTGTGGGTGGGTGGGTGGGTGTATGGGTGGTTGGGTGGGTGTGTAGTGAAGGGCTGGGTTCAGGAGGTTTGGGATCAAATTGCACGGTCAAACTGTAATGGCACATACCACTCACTGGGTGCACAGGTGGATAAAGTGGTGCTTGAAAGTTTGTTAAGCCAAGATTTTATGTATAAATATGACTTCAATTACTATCAGATTTTCACCAAGTCCTTAAAATATGTTAACAGAAGAAAAATGAAATGATTATACTTTGAAATTTATTTATTGAAGAAGATGATCTGATATTATCTGTCAGTGGAAAAAGTGTATGAAGCTTTCGGCATCTAGTGTCCTTACGCTAACTTGACAGAGTCGTCCATGGAAACTTTGTCTGCTTGTAGGAAAATCTGATATTTTAGATCATATTTATGCAAAACTGAACATTCAGAAGGTTCCACAAACTTTTCAGCAACAATAAATATGTGCGGGTGAATCCTTGAATTTAATGGGTTCACAATAATAATAATAAAAAAAATCTCTTCCATTTTGAGAACCAATGATTTAGGATCACAGTCATGGATGTGAGATAGTCTCTTGCTTTTTTGTTTTGTAGATACATGGAATCAGTATGTTTTTATTTTATTTTATTTTTTTCTTATTTTTAGTTCACTGAAAATTGAAGACAAATAAAAATACCCATTTATTTGAAGTATGCCATCATGCTGACCGCTTTGTGTTTGCCATTGCTTCCATCATATTGCCCCGCTCAGTGGCTGCTCTTGTCTTCTGGTGTGGTACCTGGAATGGATGAGCTCGAGAGGATGTATCATTCATGAGTCTGTGAAGTGTAATTTTGGCCAAGTTTATACCGAGGTAAAACATAAGAGCATTTTGCATGTTGTGTCAGATTGAGCAAATAATTGGTGGAAATTCATCAATTATAGGAAATGATAAATTAAGACTGCTTTCAGATTGAGGTATTGTTATTGTTAGATTATGTTTTTTTTTTAAACATCTTTTAATTATAGTTAGGAAATCTCAGTGTTTATTTTCTTTAACAATATCTTCTGACGCATGAGCAGTTTGTGAAATAACAAAAAGACTGTCCGGAACGAGAAACTAGTGGCTCTGCTCGGTAAACTCCAACTCAGGACGTCTACAGAAGAGAAAGTGGCTTGATGATATTCTGTATGTTTCATTACAAGCAAAACAAACAAACACAACAAACAAAAGGGGAGATGAGATGGTGAATCATTGATGTAACCTTTCAGTTTGAAGTGTTCTAGTTAAGATCACTTCACTTGATTCCGTGATGAAAACAAAGAGTGGGTTTATTTAAATGTAAAAACCCACACTGACTGAGATCTGTTCGTAAGCTAACACTGGGACCGTGAACTCTAAGGACCAGTGTTTGGAAACTTAAATCCCATTTTTGGCAGTAGGAGATTTATCTTTTAAGCCTTTCAGTGTGTACAGTATGGAGGTTGTGAGCACAAAAATCATAATGTCATGTTCATCATGAAAATATACTTAAGATAATCATGTACAGTAAATCCACCATGAATCTAGCTTAAAGTTTATGTGATAAAGTAATTCCCAGGGGAACAGCTAGTACTAACTTCATTAAATAATTTTTTATGCTTCTTAGATTGTGCTACATAAACTATATTGACAAGAATGTACTTACATTGCTTGTGACTGCAAACATTGTTCTCATTTAAGTTTGTGTATGTCCTAATTTTCTTTCAGCAGCTCGCTGCAGGAAAACAAAGAGCCATGGACAGAATTAAATTTATGGTTCTCAACTTTAACAACTGTGAGCCCTCAAACGGTTGCTAGAGTTCAGAAAAGAAATAAATAAATACGTAAAAAGATGTTGGATTTTCACTTTCAATAAGTTTTTGTCAATGTAACAAAATGTCTGCTCTCCTTTTCTCCTGTGCATTAAGTTCGGTTCACATACAGGGTGTTCCCAGTGAAAGCAGGCCACAGTTCCCCACAGGCTATTGCAACTGGTGAAAATATTTTTTTTTCCCCCTGCAATGTTTCAGGGTATTCAACTATCCAGTTCTAATAACCCAAGCACTCTTTCTGCCTGTTACACAATTGGTGTGTCTGGTTTTACTTGTCTGCTGTCTGTCCTCATTCTTCAGCCCCCTGTCCAAGTATGAACACATGCAACTGCAGTGCTCTAGATTGTAAAGCCAGTATACGCTTGTCAGACAGAAAGCAGTGCATATCTCATACTGATGCAGAGAGCGGGAAAGCTGGAATTCAGCCCCACATTTTCTCCTTTCATTCCTTCAGCCAGAGGTTTTCAACTCAGTACCTTCATAGATTTTTTTTTTTCTTCTATAAAATCACTGAGTTTTTTTTTTGGTTTGTTTTGTTTTTGGACATCATGTGTGGCTTTATAATGTAGACTCAGTGCAATCCCTAATTACAGCATATGAAATAAATAATTCTTAATTCTATTCGAGTAAGATCAACTCAGGAAGTGATGTTTAATTAAAGTGCAATGGTGTGATTCATATAAATACATGCACAAACACCATTTGTACAGGAAATGTGCAAGTCTATAGTTACAGTTTCTGTTCACATTTTGAAGTGGACAAAGTGAAATGACTTTAGCCCAAAGTTGGAATTCTGGTGAATGTACGTGGGAGCAATATTCAGACTGACGCTCTGTTGCCTAGAAAGAGTTTTTGGGTTTATTAGTGACTGCCTTTTGTGAAGCTGATTGGGAAAACGTTTGTGGTAAAGAGTTATCAAGGTGATGGATGAAAGTGTTGGTGAGTTATGACGTTGTTGAAACTCTCCAGTATGGAAAGGTTGTTGTCGGCACTGCAGAACAATTAACTGGCTCCTGTAAGAGATGCTGGAACTTAATGGAACTTGTAGATCTCCTGAATAAATGGTCCAATAAAAGCCGCTTCATAGCTGTACAAAACTCTGCTTACAACATTTTTTAAATTGCTTCTCTATAGTAAAAGTTGTTGCCTCTAGAGTTCTGCTCTCTAATCACATTTGTTTCCTGTTGTTTTTACTGACAAATTTAACCCTAGATACTGCAAGCTTGTTAGTGTAGAATTTTTTAATTAATCAGGGATGTTTTGCACCATGCACTGTCGCTGGGTAGATATAAAGTCATTAGGTTATTACAATTAAGATAATAGAAACAGCAAATTCAACTGTATTTTTTATTTGTATTTCATTTGTTTGTTCACAGACTCTCTGTTTCAAAGTAGAAATAAAACACTGAATTTGTACATTTGTGTCTGGTCTTGCTTTTAAATGTGAGAGCAGCCTTGTATAAATTGTGTACTGTACCGTACTGTATACTGAGTGCTTGGTCAATAGTTTTTACACATCCTTCCTTCCCCAAGACCATTTTTCACTTCTGTGTTTCTTTTGCGAAGGCTGCTATGTTATTGTCTGTCAAACATTTGCAGTGTGAGTCAGTGGCATGGGTGGCCTCTTTATCCCTCTGTGTACGTTTACTTATTTATTACACTCCAGTTGGTTCAGACAGCACAAAGATGGTTTCCAAAAGCAAAACTGACGATGCTGAGTGTAAACTGGTTTGTGAAAAAAGAAAATCGCCTCTCTCTTTCCAATCTCTTCTTTCCTCTTGTGTTTTAAAAATGGCAACACAGTTTGCTTCCTTCTCTGTACCCATTATTGTAACTGTAGTAGGATGAAATTAAGTTTCAGTCACTCAATCTAAACAATGGTCTTAACACGTAGACGCTGATAATAGTAACTTGCCACACCTGCCTTCACTTCACATTCACCTCCTCTAAGAAGTCAGTGAATGCCAATTCGTATACCAGGATACTGATTCATGGTCCAACTTACTGAACACATCTTTACTAGATAAAAGCATTAAAAGAAATTAAATCTGATGTAAGGTGGCATGACTATGTTTGATATATTTTATGTAAGTGAGCCATAATCGTAGTTAATTCATTCATTCAGCCACCTAAAATGCTTAAACCAGGCTTGTATGTAAAGAAAGTGATTGGTGTTTTCCACTTCAAGTCCTTGAGCATTGCTGGGTGAACGAATACTTGACACTCCTCAAAATATGCAGTATCGCCCCTTTGCATTGTCTACCAGTTGAAACCTGTCCATGGAGTGAAAGACTGGTGGTGGTCGAGGTTGGTTGCACAGTTTGGAAGACAGCAATCTATATACTGTCATACCACAATTTTACAGTAGAATTATGTTTCAAAACAGCTGATGGAATGGTTAACAGACTATGGCATTACAAAATATGGTTGCAGGGGATTTAGTTAAAAAAAAAGCACAAAAACAATTGTATTTTTATTTATTTATTTTATTCTTAGTCTAAAACTTTCCTTTATCTATGATAAAAGAGTCACGATTCTCAATTTCACGAGAAGTTGTGCACTGTGTGGGAGATGACTTTTAAAATTAAACTTTGACTCTATAATGTTAGAATCCAAACCAAATGCAAACAGAAGTGTGGCCCCTTCAAAACACAACATTACATTTTCCCACACTAAAACAGGTTAACGGTTTACTGAACACGCAGTAAACACAATTAAGCCTGTGTGGGCCTGTAGAGGTTTGCATACATCAATTACTTCAAACAATTACAGTAAAGAGTGCTTTTATTTTGAACTATGACAACCTGAAAAACGTGTAAAAAACAAACAAACAAAAACATCTGATTATTAATGGACAAATATACACAGTAAACTGAACAGTTGCACATTTGAGTGAATCTCTGTTGCTCCAGTAGTTACATTAGAGCCCACCACTGTACCAGATAAAAACTCACCTTCGTTCAACCAACCCAAAGAGGCAGGCCCAACCCATATGATACATGACCAATCAGGGAGCGTGAAAGCCCTCCGCGTTCTTAAATTTGTAAAAATAACCTTGACCTCAGCGAATAGCGCAGCGCGTGGGCGTGGCCAAACAATAGTTCGGTTGCAGTGGACATCGCTCATCAACTTTTGCTACTAGACGAGCCTTGCACAGCTAGTTAGCAGCTACAAAACATATACATTATTTAGCCCCAGTTGTCGTTGTCGGTGGTATATTTTTTCATTTCAAATTTTGGACAGGGATTTAAAATCGCCAGCGATCAACAATTTCCACAAGTGACGAAGAGACTCCATTTTCGTATGTGGCTGCTCGGGCCAGCCATCAAGACGGCGGAAACCTAGCTGGCTATGTTGCTAGGCTAACTCTCCCAGGTTAACGGGGACTGGAGCAAGCAAGCGGCTTGCGATAAATTGTCTATTTGACGATACTTTCGCTGACTACAAAAGACTCCCAGGTAGGTTTTTGAAAACACCACAGTTTGTAAGTTTGCATCACAGTGGGGGCGCATTGCTTCACTGGTCGGTTCTCAGAGTCTGTATTTCACCAACGATTTGATGCAGTCATGTTACGTTAGCTGCAGACCACCAGTGCTACCTCAACGGTAGCCTGCTCTCCCACCAGCTGATAACCCAGTGCATTTTCCCTGCAAGCTGACATGCTAAGCTAATATACTATGGACGCCAATAGTAACACAGTCACACTCCGAACTCGAGCATCGTTATCATCATCGCCACCACCATCATCATCATCATCATTATCATTATCATCTACTGGTTATTATAAGAGTAGTGCATACACAAAGCTAAATACAAAGCGACCTAATGATGGGATTGTGATAGGAGCATAGCAAGCGAGCCACAGTTACTCATTGTATGCTCATGTCATGTCATTTGCAAACTGGATGAATGCACATGCAAAACTAATAGCGGATTGTGGTTTGTTGTTGTTGCTGCCGCCATAGCGTTACTTTGCCCCTTTGCCCCTACTATGCACCAATCAAAACATCACTTAAGCACTCTGAACGCCCCTATATGTCTATATGTCTGTCTATGTTTACTGTTACTGTTTAGTACGCGTGCCTGCACTGAATGACTTGAGTTATTGTGCTTATTTTACACAGTGGGTGGTTATGGCACCGGGTGAAGGATCTTTGCACTTTATTACTTTAGTGTGTAGTGTATGGATGTTCCCAACGAAATGTTGGTGTTTTATTCTGACAATGACAATAAATAGATTGATTGTGTTTGCAGCATGCTGATGGTGGGAGGCAATGGACGGATGCACTAGAATGAGTGTGAAGGAGCTCTGTGAGACTGATGACCTGGCCACCAGTTTGGTGCTGGACCCTCTATTGGGCTTCAGCACCCACAAAATGAACATCAGGTAATCTGTCATATATGTCAAACATTCATACAGTCATGCAGTTGTCTGCAATTTCTGTTTTGCGCCTGTTATTTTAGTTTTTGTTCTATTCTGTTGTTTATTTATTGGGCATTGTGTGGGCATGCCAGAACATCCAAAGGAGTCCACATAGGACTGACCTGTATTCTACAGAAGACTGATGTGTATGTCAGAACAGTCCATGCACATTTGCAGTAAAACAGTGTGTACTGGAAACTGCTTATGTCATCAAAACATTTGTAATACTTGCTGTTATAGCTTTTGAAACTGCAGGTAAAATGGCTTAAATGCTCTAGCATGTGCTCTCTATTCTCAAGTATACTGCACGGTCAAGTTTGTTATGATCATGCTGTAATTGATTTTTTTCAGCCTCCAGTGCATAATTACAGAAGGCCACTGACATTAGTGGATTTTGAGCTGAGGCAAAATCTACTACTGTTTGTTGCTTACTTAATTTTTCTTAGCTGTCTATTTCACTGTAAACGCACACTAAAAACAGTCAGAGTCCTTGTGGAATAAAATCCATACAAAAGTCAATTTGAGTAGTTTGAAGCAAAACTTGTTCATCAGTTTATTACATTCAGCGTTAAACCTGGTGCAGTTTACCTGTAAACTTACAACATCCTTTTTATATGTAATAGTTTTACTGACTAAGATAATTATTGGTCATATTGGTCATGTTTTTGTGAACTCAAATTTTAAATTAACAACTTGTATACAAAAAAATCCATCTACCATTTCAGAAGAAGTTAAATCATTATCTAAAATTCATTACTGGTCTCAGGCTTTGTTTAGACTACGTCTTATGCATTTTCTGTTTTCCGTATTTGAACTCATCTCTTCTTTAGCCCTCCACCAGTGATCAGGCGTTGGGGTAACCTCAAAGAGACCCTCTTGAGGTTTCAGCGTACACATGACTTCAACGCCACGTTCGAGGCACTAACAGTGGGCGAACTGGCTGGTGACTACTTTAATGCTCTGGGAACCCATCGGCAGGAGCTGTTGAGACAACATGTAAGCATAAAAAATGTTTCATAATAACATGTGTGTTTGGAAGTCTCCCGCTTCTATTTTCTGTGTTGTATTCATAGAATTATATCAGTGAATTCTTGAATTTGATAGCAAACTGAACCATTTGTGGTGTTTGCAGGTTTATCGCTACCTCAGTGCCTTCCTGTTGGATAGCGGTGTCAAGATAGAGTCCTGTGACAGATACTCCTCAGAGACTAATGGTGCAAAGATAACCTCAACAAGGCACTGGTATGTATTCACGCTTCTAATGTTGTATTTTTGAGACACTAATAATGACGTCAGCTACTGTTATAGCCGTGTAATTTTTTTTTAAATTTTACATTTGCAACCCTTCAATTTGTTGCTCTGCAGGTTTGCGGGAGAGCGAGTTGAAGTCCTGCTGGGCTGCATAGCAGAGTTGAGCCCCGCTGACAGTGCCGTGCTGAGGGCAGGAGTCAATGACTTTAGTGTGATGTATTCCACACGAAAGCGCTGTGCTCAGCTCTGGCTTGGGCCTGCAGCTTTCATTAACCATGGTGAGTTTGTTTGCACTCATGACTAATTTTTACCCAGTGCGCACTAGGGTTTTTTTTTTTTTTCAAGTCCACTGTTACGTGATGAAAGTCGACTCATACTAGTTTCTGATGACATCACTAATAAAAACATAGTAGAAAGTAAGGCTTTGCAACAATGAAATCTATTTTCTTGACCTGAATAAATATACTGAGAACAGTCGGGTCATGAGCTGCAGACTGTGCGCTGCAGATATGTGTCGTACCTCACAGCTTGTTGTAAGATGAATTTAACAATCAAAGTGTTGATTTGTAGCTTCTTTGGCTTTGTTACCGCGGGGTGTTTGGTGAAGTTGTTAATTGACTGCTGTCAAGTGTATTTGGACCATTCCTTTGTTAGGGTTAAAGGATGCATTTTCAGATGAGTGTGCATTGCAGTAGTACTTTTGTCGTATTTTAGTTATTTATTTTACTTATGTTGTATTTTTATTTACGTATTTTGCATGTCACGGTAGCATGGATGGACTTAATCTTTAGTGAAGTATTTCCACAAACTTGATGAACTGCTGCTAGTTTGCTGAATGACTGACTGTGCTCCTCACTTGTCTTCTCTGAAGTGTCTATGTTGTTATTGTCATGTGATCAGTGACTAGTCACAGTGACACGATGCTTCAAGTGTCATGGCACCGCAGTGAAGTCGACAAAGTGATTAGTCTGTGCAGGCCCTAGTGCGCACACACGTAGATGTATGAAATCGAAATGTTCTGTGATCCAAGCTTGTGAAACTGAATTGATTGAAAGGGATTTTGTTACAAGCAGTCACACTGTACAACAGTTAAGTCTAGTAAATGAGTTCCTTTTTCTTGCTGATTGTTACTGATCATTACTGAGGCCTATAATTTCATTTATGATCCTTTGATATACCCTGGGACGCTTTTATTGCTTTTCTATTTTAAAGGTATATAATATTTGAATAGAATTCACAAAAAATGAAATTGATATTTTGTCAATTACTCAAATGCAGTGTGCATTTGGTAAAAAAATTAAGTCATTGATACTTGCATGATATTTGAAGATGGATTATCACTAGCAGCTTCGTCCTCTTCCTTCTACGTACTGATATTTATAGATCATTGCATGTAGGACATGTTTTTTTTTTCTGCTTCGACCAAAATCGAGACTAAACATCAAATAATCCAAATTGTATTGTTAGTTTTAATGTAATAAATCTGTCCTTAACTCAGTTTCTCTCCATAGTATTTATAGTACAATATGCTGTGCTAATAAGGGACAGTAAATTTCTTTTAAAAACTTAACAGCGTTTGTCTGGCCTGATGTAGCCAGACTATTTTTTTTTTACCAGACCATGTATCTGATAACATACTATTTGGCTTTCAGTAATGGGCATGTTTCAACAAATACAGAGAAAAAGTATATTTGCACAATAGCCCTACAACCAGTCGTGACCATCACTGTATACAGCTTACCTTAATTATTTGATTGACCCAGTAGATAATTGTCAAAGCATAATTATTTTAATATAATAATTAAGCACCACAATTATATGGGTGAGGGAAGTTGGGCTGGCAGTACTAGTTATCTGTAAATGTAGGAACCTTTGAATTATTACGAAAAATCTAAAATTCCATGTAGGAAAAAATATAATATACCTACATTTCCTCTGATTAATAAAGTGAAAAGAATATGTCTAGAATTAACCAAAAATATAAAGTTTTATTGCCAACTGATCCACACCACAGTGAACATGTACAGTGATTTATGGAAAATGGTGAATTGGTTATCAGGGCTGCATTTGCAATTTTATTTGTATATATATTTTATATATTGAGTTTCTGTGTTTTCTTCTATTTCTATATAATTCCCAATCATTGTGTCATTGCGATTCATTGTGTAATATGAGTTAATGTCAGCTCAACCCTTCAGCATCTGCAGACTGAATTCTCCATTAACAAGTATACTAACAAAATGTGTACTGTACTGTTATCTCATTCATAATTAATAATGTTTCTTTGTTTCTATTTGTTTCTTCTTCTGGGGTGAAGACTGCAAGCCAAACTGCAAGGTAATCTGCAATGATAATCTGTCACATAATCTATCAGACTAAAGTCTACTTTATAGTACTGCGCTGACCTACGCACGGACCCTCCTACGGTGTGAGACACTTATGCTTGTGCCTCGTCAATCTGGCTCGCTCTGTAAAAACAAACGCTGGGTTCATTTTTGTTTCTAATTCACCTTCCGCTTCCTGCTTTTCTTTCCACAATGGTGGTTGACACTTTATGGTGGTTGAGTCATAATGTTTGTATCTCCAAATCTCCTCACTTAACCTTACTGAATCTTTATTAATCCAAAAGAATCAATTTGAAAATCTCAGAGTTGGAGAAGCATCCAGAAATACTTAAGTGGAAACATGCTACTACCAAGTGGACCAATCACAGTTCTTGCAGTCTGCGTTGCATGTCGCATGGTTACATTTCTTGGGAGGTGCACATCAGCTACAGAGCCAGGCTCTGTGTAGGGTCTGTGTAGGTGTCTGTGTCAATTAACACAGAAGCGTAAATTGCGGGTAAAGAGATGCGACAAATTTGTAATGATTGATGCCGTACCCAAAGAAATGCTTACACGTTATTTGTATAATCTAGTGAGATTTTTCATATTTAAATTAACATTTTCCACAAAGCTTTATTTGAAAGCTGTATTTTAAACAATGCACTGCCATTCTGTTTTCTAATTGCTTTGTTGTTGTATCCCATGGGCCAACCAACCTTTGTGTTTTGCTGTTTTTTCTTTCCCTTTTTCACCCGCCCAGTTTCTCCCTGGTGAGAAGAATATCGCTTGTGTTGAAGTGATTCGACCCATATCACCTGGGGAAGAGATCACGTGTTACTATGGTGCCAGCTTTTTTGGTGAAGGCAACGAAATGTGTGAATGCTGCACCTGCGAGAGGTGTGTCCATTATCTGATCAGACATTCCCTTTAGTATTGCTTTGTTTTTGTTTAAAATAAGAAAAATGTTGAAAAGGTATCAAGAAAAATCTGCTAAACCTTCCAACGTGCCTTTTATTTTGTAATTTTTGCTCTTCTTTTAGAAATGGAGAGGGCCACTTCAAACACAGAGGGAAACAGCCTGAATGTGAAGAAACAAAGGACCCCGTGGGCCAAAAATACCGCCTAAGAGAGCGATATCTTCGTCATCACAGGGAGAAAGGTCACTTTACTACAAGGCCGATAGAACCAGGAATACACACAGGTATTCTCAAAGGTAAGCAATTAAGAGATTTAGATTTTTTTTTTATCTAAAATAAATTTTAAGAACAGTGATACAACAAAAAATATATTAACACCGTGATGACAAAAGTGCTAAACCCAATTGAAACTGAAGTTTGAATATTGAAGTACTGAGAAGCATGAATAATAGTTAAACATTGCAATTAAACAACAAGTTGTAATAATAAGAGATTTACAGTCTGCTCATCAACGTCGATTAGTTATAAATAATTTGACAATAGCAGATCCTCAGAGAAAACAGGTGAGGAGCCCAGTGAGTAATTGCAGCAAACTAGCAGTGATTCGTCAGGTTTATGGGAATACTAGATGAAGTCCATACTAATGTAACATGCAAAATATGTAAGCCAGTTCTGAAATACAACAAAAGCACTACTGCAATGCACAATCATCTGAAAAAGCATCCGCTGATGCTCACAAAGGAACAGCCCAAATCCCCTCGACAGCAATCAGTTAATAACTAACGCCCCGTGCTAACGCAGATAAGGCTGATGGCTCTGAAGGCGATACGCATCTGCAGAGCACAGTATTTAGCACATGACCTGTGAGTTCTCAGCATACATATTCAGGTCAAGAATGCGCCTTATACTGACTGTGTTTGGTAAGGACCTGTTTTGTTTATGTCCTTGTTTTAGTCGGGGTAACTACTGGTAAACTGAATTACTCCCTGGGAATTAATATATTTATCTGATTCTGAAAAATATAGACTTCATTGTTGCAAATGGGGTTGGGCAATATGACGATATTAAATCGTGAAGGATTACAACGTGACGACAAGCTGTCAAACTGTAGAGATCATGGGATTGTCTAGGGCACATTCTATTAATTGCAGTTCTATGCTGACAAACCGACGCACCAGACGTATTACGACGTCAACCTGACCGACCAATCATAGTGAATTACGGGCAGTGACGTGCTTTCTTACCCGCCTCCTTGTTTATGTGTGTAGCGGTAGCTGCATGGAGAGCCATGGCTGAAAGCCAAACGGAGTTAGTCACTAAAAAAAAATTCCACTTCCATTATATGTAATTGGTTTGGATTTTTCTCAACTGATGAAGCGCAGGCAAATGTTCTGTGCAAAGTTTGCACAGAACAGGTTTGCACGTCGGGTGGCAACACGACGAACCTGTTCAATCATTTGAAGAGGAAGCATCGCAAATACAGGCAAAACTGCGACTATTTAAAAGAAAATCTGTTAAGAAAGGTTCTTTGGACTAAATTGTCTATTTTTCATTTTTCATTTTAAGATCGTGATAAAATAAAAGCTTTACAACTCACGTAAACGCGTTACTCCAACTAATATTGAAGTTCTCCTTATCCGACTAAGAGACTCAGATAATGTGATTGGAAATTGATTTTCACCAGCATGCATATGCCTTAATATGCCTGACGATGCGTGTGGATTTGCTCCACAACCACTGCACTGCCACATGACCCTTGAACAAAAACAAGCAAGAAAGCTGATTGCAGAAGATGAGGAATAGCACACATCTTATCCGCATCAAAAGTAGTGCACACATTACATACAAGGTTTATAAAGCCATACTATTATTCAGCTTGTTGTTTGATATGCCATTCGGCCGTATGAACGTCTCCAGTTGTTATTATATGATGTAACAGGTCAACCAGAAAGAGGACCACGTTAACACGCAGAAAGAACTCTAATGTGAACCTAATGTGAAGGAGGAGGACACGTTTCCGCCAGTTATTCAATTTTCTCCGTTGCGTGTAAACTGTGACAAGGACTGCAGCTCGATTAATGTGTGCGTGTTTACTGAAATTGATTACTTAGTAAATAATACTCAAACCTCTCACACTGAATCTGTGTTTATGCATTTGTTTTTAAGTAGTAAGCTTACGCTCATGTAATCACAGCAAAACAAAGGATTTAGGAAGCAGGATTTAAAATAATTAAAGGAATTTTCCTTCGGGACAGACAGGAAACATGAACACAAACCTGATATTTAAAAAGAATAGAAGACTTTCTTAATGTATTATGTATTTATGAGTGCAAAGTGCCCCACCTTCTTCATGCATTTGATGCATTTTACAGTTATCAACTTTTGTCCCACCACTTTCCCTACACTATAGTTAGCACTATAGACAAATTCTTTGCAGTGAGGGCTTGAAAATGACTGAACTGTCTCTTTTATATTAATTTACTCTATAATTATAAGAAGAATAATTATTATTCTAATAATAATGCATCCGAATTTATATAGCACTTTTCTAAAAAGCCAAAGATGCTTTACATTGAATACATTATTCATAAATAACCACATCAGCAGAAGAAATGCCTTTGTATATAAAACCCTAAGTTTCTTTGTTGTTGTCTCTCATTCATAGCCATCCCCTCACGGAACTCATTCACCCAGCAGATGAGGAGAAATGCATTGAAGCACAGAAAATTGAGTCAGACGAAGAAGTGGAGACAAGAGAAGCAAAGACGATCAGGAAAGCACCCACTAAAATCCTCCACAGTTAAACAGCATCAGACACCACTTTTATCCCAAGTTACTCTTGGAGACCTTAGAATCAGATTACGGCGCCACTCAGTGGATTTTCTACTGAATTGTAAGGATCCAAAAAGCAAAGAAAGGGCATTGCTGCAACAACTGGAGGAAGAGAAGCCAAAACATAACAGCTGGAGTGAACGGAATTTGACTGGTGAAGAAAATGACACCAATGTGGTGAACTTAAAGCCTTTCACCCTAAATTCCTCCATGTTACTTCATCAGAAACTCAAACCTAGTAGCACAAGTCCTGATAGGACGCCTGTAAAACTGGTGAAGGCAGTTCACTTAAGGAACTCTTCAAGAAAAAAGAGCCTTGCTTGCACCACGCTCACAACCCTGGCAGACTCCAGTGAAACAGCTAACACTACAACTGTTTGTCACCCTGTTAAGGCTGACAAAACCTGCAATGCAATAATACAAGAGAAGACTGAAAAAGAAAACACAGAAACTCAAAGCAACAAGGGAAGCAACATTGAATCCTGCAACGTCACCACAACTCAAAATCCAGCTGCTGGGCAAACTGAGCACAAGACTATCAGAGCTTCATCCCAGTTAGAAATTAGTCAGAGCGTCACAGATGGATCAAAACAAGATGTAGACAATCCACTAATATCTCTGAAGCAATACCTTACAGTTAAACTAACAAGGTTATCAGTGCCACAAAGTTTACAAGCTGTAAAAACTTGTGAAGACAACAAAGGAAGAGTGGAGGCAAGAGGAAGGTGTAGGCAGAACCAGCGTCCTAGACCAACGACAGAAAAACGAATGTCCAGATCTCAGCAGAGGCAGGGAGGAAGTTCTGACATCTGCTCCGCCGAAGGTAACAGAGGGGTGAGGGAAATGTTTTTCAAGGCTGTAGATAAAGTAAATGAAAGGAAGCGGCATACAAATGATATTGTAGATGATTTGTCCCACAGCCTAAAAGAGAGGAATGACAAGGTAATTAAAATACAAACAGTGTTGGAAGAAGATACATGTTGTACATCAAAAGAGCAGCAGAGCATTTTAAAAGACAAAATTGACACTGAGACCAATTCTGAACCAGTTGTAGGATGTAAAAATAATAGAGTCCTGGCAGAAGCTAAACTGTCTGAATGTAAAAAAATGTCTAGCGGAGTAACTTCCATACAAAATAACATCCAGAGTGTTAAAAATATAGCCAAGGAAGAAGTTCCTAAATTGCCAGAGCGAATGACTAGGTGTTTGAGTAAACACCCAGTATCTAGTCATGAAGAAGATATTGTTATCAAGCAAGCAAAGGTTCTGCTATCTGATATTTTTAAAAACGATAAATCCCTAATAAATAAGGGATTAACAGGAGATGCTCTAGGAAGAGCCCTTTCTTCCTTGGCCTCTAAAAACATGCAAAATGCTGAGGAGGAAGTAAAAGCTAAACTAAATGGAGACGACTTTCGTTGTCCAGTACTGAGGAGGACAGGGAGAAGACGAAAGATTAGGTCTAGAGCAGCAAAAACAAAAGCAGAAGATATGCAAAGTGCCAGGGGACACTTAAGTAAAGATGTTTCAGGTACAGTTGAGATGGAGTTGAGTGAGAAAAGTTTGCAGCTTCGGTCGCCAAGGAGTCAAAATGACTCACCGGCCACCCGCCTCAACCCACTACCTCATAAGTCATTAATATCAGAAAAAGCTATGACTAATCTGCATCCAGACACCAATCCACAGACACACATACAGTCCAACATACCTCTGAAGAAACGTACATTTCGCAGTTCTGTGGATTCTTTGACACAAGCTTCAGAAAAGGACACTGAATTAAATTCATCTGCAGCGCTGAGACCAGACCTTACTACGGGTGAAGGGGAGAGTAAAGTGAAAAGAGAAGGTACTAAAGTCAGACTTAGGAGAACAGAAGTCCAGAAGTTAGACCCTAAAAAAGCTACAAAGCAAACCACCTTTAAAAGAGTCCTCCGCTCCAGACCTAATGATGTTCAACGAAGCCATTTATGGAGGAAAGTTCGAAAGTGTAAATTAGAGAATCAAGATGAGGATGACATCAACAAAGCTCAGATACTAGAGAGCGATAAACCTTCACATGACGAAGAAATTGACAACCCTGCTAAAATACAGAAGCAGTGTTTTATAAATCCCTCTACAGGTGAATGCAAATGTAAAGATCATGCGGATACCCTGGAAGAATGTTGTTTGGAGGAGACAAAGCCAGGCCTTAATTTTAAGTTCCGCCTGAAAAGGAGCAGAGGGAAAGTATGGGAGATGCAAAATGCAGCATTTGAAAATCTGGCATTAAAAACAGAAAAGGGAGACGAGTCATGTGATCCCTTTAAAGCAATCATGGATTCTGTATCAATTTTAAACATGGAGATGGAGGCAGCTCAGGCTCATGTGCACGCTAGTAAGAAGTCAAAGAACATATTGCACCGTTTGAAAAAAAGAGGTGAGCGGTTGAATGAAAAGCAAGCCATAAATTTCTCTACTTGTGCAAAATCAGAAAAAATAAATAAAAATGTATGTGGGTCCAGTGAATCTACCTATGAAAAAATAGACATTAAAAATAGGATTGAGAAAGAGCTTGTGGTTGGAGTGAAGCAGCAGAACATGGAGAGCAAAAAGAATAACGGTGAGGCGCTGGCAGTAGGACGGGAGACAAAAATTGAAGATCGTTTTCTAAGGCAGTGCTGTGTGTTTGAAAGTGGGTCACAACAAAAACAGGAGCCGGAATTGGATTTAAATAGTTTTCAATTACCAGTAATAAAACTGCGTAGGAAGACCGAAGATATTTGGGAGGTGGATAGCAAAGAGGAACTTTTACAAACTGAACTGAAAAGAGAGCTCAAAGTTAAGAAAGAGATAAAAGGTCTGGTTTTAGGGAAACAAAATAAAGGATCTCTGGATTTTAGCAACCTCAAAGAAGAGTGTCTCTATTCTGAGAGACACAACAGCAACTCAGGCTCTTTGAAAACAGAACCACCACCATTTTCTTTGTCTCTGTCACCGCTGTCTCTGTCTTCACCTCTTAATGATAGTAAATCTGAAGTACCTCCAGCTGCCGATAGAATCGCTGAAAGGCCAGAGATGAGCAGCGGAGGAAAGAAACAGAGACACAAAATGGACAGAACACGCAAGTGTGGGCTTGTAGAAACTCCCACCACTTGTCTTAGTCAAACGCTTCAACAAATAGACAACAGTCTCTCTAGGCTCTCAGAGGGCTTGTGTTCATCTCAGACGTTGGAAAAGCCCACAGCCTGTTCCAGTGCTTCTAATTCTGTCATTCAACCTCAATCCCAATCTCCTCCATTCACAACTGCTGATAACATGCTTTCCGGTGAACCCAACTTCACAAATTGCTGTGATGATATACTGGATTTTCAGTGTCTTAACTTTGAGGGCTATTACCAGCCACAGAACATACTTCCGTCATCTCCATCAGATTTGTGTTCACTGGACCCACCCACAGATCCATTTAGCAGCCCCCTCTCTCACAGCCCTTCTGATACTTGGACTACCGAAACACCGTACCTTGGCCCTCCCAGTCCAGGAAATAACTTTACCAGTGACGATCTGCAGTTTTTTCCGGGTCTAATTTCTTGCAAAAGTGACCCTGTTCCTCTGGGATGTGAAGCGAAGGATACCTCAAAAGACAGAAACCCAACCAACACTAGTTTTAGTTTTTCAGCTCTGAGCAATTCTGACTTCATGACTAAGGATCGAATTATGAATAAAAATCCAGGAATGAGGCTATCCAAAGAAGACCACAAAACTCAGTCTGTAGCTGGCAAACCTCGGTTGCTTAGTGCACCATCATCTTGCGTTACATCTCAAAATCCTGTTACTTTAACCCAACCCTCCATCAACATCAAACAGAACACCAGCCAATCAAAAATCCAATCTAACCTTAAAACCCAGGGCCCCTTCCACCGTATGGCCATTCCAAGTAAGTCCCAGTCTTTTCCCATTAGTCAGTCAAACACAGTTAGAGGAGCACCCCAGAGTTGCTTGACAAAGTCTACCCCGTCATCTCATATGTCTAACAAATTCCTCTCTCCTCAGCTCTTCACTGTGAAAAATCCTAATCCTCCAGACAATCCATTGAACTTCCATGAGAAAAGCTCTACAGTTATTCACAGGGTGCTTAAGTTTCAGGGCGGGAACCAGAGTCAGAACTTGTATAGTGCACCCTGTAAAGACACCATGGCTGCTGGCAGCCCAACCATCACATCCAGAACTCTTGGTGCAAAAGCAGGTTCTATAGAAAAGATGCAGCAGAGTCAGAAATTTGGGGTTAACACGGACTGTCCTCAAAAAGGCAACGTTGCTGCTCATGGCTTTGGAAAGGATGTCTGCCATCTTGGTTCCGCCATCAACCCCAGCAGGTCCAACCTCCCCTTTGAGAAACACAACTCCTCAGTTTCTCAGTCTTTTATTAAAAATAAGATGTCAACTGACAAACATGAAAGTGGTGAAACTAACATGACATACAAAAACTTTTCTGCGCTGCCTCGACCTTTCTTCTTTCCTAGCAAAGTGTTGGACGAATATTCATCACCACACGACAAGAATTTGAAACAGGATAAATCTAATACGCCGACGCCCGACAAACACCAGCCATGTTACACTCAGCAAGACCCTTTTGATTTCAGCTTCAGCACATCTCTTTCACCCATGCCTCCTCAGCACAACAGCCCCCGAGTGGTCCACAGTACACCTCCTGATACACCAGCAAACAAGAGTCAGTCCTCAGCCTCTTCAACTTCTTTTCCTTATGGCTATCAAGGTCCTCCTTACGTACTAAACTTCAGTGGAGATCATTCATTGACCCTGGGTCTCAGGGATGGTCCTGATGGCTACCCAGGATTAGGCTCAACTAACTATACCTACCACTGCCTGATGGAACCTTCTGGCACCCAAGGACGGTTGGTTCTTGAGCCCTGTGGACCACAGCTCTCTAATCCAGCGTCATTGTCCCTGGGTGGATTTTCAGGGCTAAAAGGTTTGGATGAACACTGCAGGAAGGACATGCAGCACCAGTGTCAGCCTGGGGAACACCAGGGTACATCACACTACGGACCTGTTACATCTCACTCTATGGGTCCAACAAAACCTAAGAGAGTGAGGTTAGTGGTAACAGATGGCACAGTAGATTTAGATCTCCAGTACTCTGACTGATTTATACCTGCAGGATACACTGCATCCCAAAAATACATTTGGACGTTAAAAGTGATTTTACAGTGTCTCCCACAGAATTATTTTTTTTTTGTAAACATTGTATTTCATAGAATATGATTTATTAAAGCCCACTTACATTTTCTAACCCATTAGTTTGATGATGGACTGTTGATGAACAACTCTCTTGTACAGAGTTTTATTTTAAGCATCCGAATGCTTTAATTACTGTATAATTTAAAAAATCCACTACAGTTTGCTTACAAATTTAAAATGCATAAAGAAAATAAAGCATTAAATATATTTGTGACTGGGATTTTGGACCTACTGGCCCTGTAAACATTGAAAACCCTCTTATTGTACTGTAACATAGACGTATGGATTTTCTATACTACATATGGTAGTAGAGTCAAGAGCTGCCATCATTGGTTGTTGGTACTTCTATTGTTTGTTTTGTTTTTTGTTTTTTTTAAAGGGCACCTTTCTGCCTCAGTCTTTGATATGTTCCTGTGACTTTTTGAAGCACCTGTTGAAACCCTGTCTTGCTTCTTTTTTATACTCACGGCAAGCTCTTTTCTCACTTAACTGTGTGTGAGAGTGTGTGCATGCATTTGCAGACGGGTCTTTAGGGATCAAAGTAAGGTGTGTTGTCATACCTGATATCGTAACTTTTGCTTTGCCAGATTTAAGATCATTAGTGGTTAGTGCATAAAAGAAAGGCTTGTGCATGAAGAGTGTACAGTAAAATGTTTTTTAACCTGAAACCCCATAGCCTAGGACTACTCGGAAGATGTGTTTCATGAACTGCAGCTTTTCTCAGCTGCTGTAGAGTAGCTGTGTGGTCAAGAAAGTGGGAGACAATGCAATATGTTTTTTCAGGGCAGTTGTGCTCAACGGTTTGAGGGATAGTACAACATGGGATCTTGAAATATTTCCACCTTTGATTAAAAAAAAGTGACAATCTTCTTACAGAATAACTCACTTTTGCAGTTTATTTGGTCGTTTTTCCCACGGAAAGAACAGAAGGGTAAGTTGTGCATCCTCTACAATAGTTATTGTAGTTAATGGTATTTTGTTTTTGTGGATGAAGTTACACATTCATAAGTGTTTATATTTTAACCAGACTTAATTGCTGTTGAGTGTGAAAGTCACGTGAGCATTCCTCTCTTGTTGGGAGGTACTGTTTGTTGAACCCATTTTACATCATTGGACAGGAATGTTCAGTGTGACTACACAGCCTTACATTATAAATATGTACTGTCTTGATATGGAAAGGCCAATTATTTATTTTAATATCCTCATTCTTGAAAAGGTGCTTTAATGTAATTTATATATCACCTTGATTGTTCAAACTATTAAATGTTTTTTTATTATTTAATGGGAAATAATACTGATTATGTGCGTTGAGTATTTAATTTCAAAGGTTTATCATCTTTATATTGTTTCTGGTAAATCTTTCTGTCTTTCTAATTGGCAGTTAGTCTTACTGAAAGTTTGTTGTAGAAATGTACAAATGTAGCTTACGTCATTAAATACACTTAATTCTTTTTTCACATTTTCTCTGTTTTGACTTTTTTAAATTCATCAGTTACCACTAAATTAGCAATTCTTCTTTTATCATTTACTCCTTAACATAAAAAGGCTTGGCACATTCTGTGTGCAGGCATCCAAAAAAGCTCATGAAACTAAGAATCAAAAGATATGAACAAAAGGAAAATGGCAAATTAATGTGGCCACATAGTTTCTTTGATTTAGTGACATCTGCTCCATCGTCTTAAGCCTGTAATCTATACTGTTAGTTATATTACTTTTGGGACCTGATAAGAATTCTCATCATGGTCTTGAATTTAGATAAGCCTCTCCGCTAATGATTATCCCAAGTAATCTGCTCATTATTTTCTTGTTTACACAGTAAAGTTGTGGAAGATGCAAGGCTCACAGATTGCAGCTCCAAAAACACTTAGTTTTAATTTGTTAGGACCAAGAAGTGCAAAACATCTTTGATAAAAAAGCTGTAATCACAAATTTGGAACAACTAGGTAAGTATGTCAAACACAGAAGCCGAACAACTCAGACTGGAAATAACATCAGCCCTCGCCAGTGCAAAAACACCACCATCGAACATCACCCCCCAGGAAAGGAAGGCGCTAGTATCACTGCAGAAAGACCGGGACATCACGATCCTGCCAGCAGACAAAGGGAGATGCACAGTGGTGTTAAACACGGTGGACTACCAGGCAAAAATGAACAACCTCCTCAACGACCAAGACACTTATGAGACACTGAGACGCGACCCAACCAACATCTACAAAACCAGAATAATAAACTACCTACAACAACTGGAAAAGGAGAAGGTCATCGACAGACTCCTTTATTACCGTCTGTACCCAGGGGAAGCCACACCGTGTATTTATGGTCTCCCCAAAATACACAAGGAGGGAGCCCCACTCAGACCCATTGTCAGTAGCATCAACTCTGTCACATATAACATTGCCAAGCATTTGGCATCCATCCTCTCTCCATTAGTAGGCAACACCCCACACCACATCGAAAACTCCAGGGACTTTGTGAACAAAGTCAAGGACATCACACTGGACCCAGAAGAAACCATCGTGTCCTTTGATGTCACCTCTCTGTTCACCTGCATCCCCACGAGAGAAGCCACGGATGTAGTAAGGAAAAGACTACAAAAGGATGACACCTTGGCCTCAAGAACCAACCTCACCCCAGAACAAGTCTGTGTGTTACTCGACCTGTGCCTGACCACCACCTACTTTCAGTTCAATGGAGGTTTCTACAGGCAAAAACACGGCTGTGCGATGGGGTCCCCAGTGTCACCGATCGTGGCCAATCTCTACATGGAGGAAGTAGAGACCAGAGCTCTGGACACCTTTGCAGGTCCCACTCCCACCCACTGGTACAGATATGTGGACGACACCTGGGTTAAAATCAAGACAAAGGAGGTGGAATCTTTCACTAAACACATCAACACAGTGGACAGCAACATCAAGTTCACCAGGGAGGACATCAGCGGGGCCTGTCTGGCCTTTTGGACTGTTTGGTACGTGTTGAAGAAGATCGAAGCCTCAACATAGAAGTATATAGGAAACCCACACACACAGACCAACACCTGTTATTTGACTCACACCACCCCCTGGAACACAAACTGGGAGTCATCAGAACCCTCCAGCACCGAGCACAGACTGTCCCCACCAGACAGGATGGCAAGGACAAGGAGGGAACACACATTAAACAAACCCTCAAGACATGCGGATATCCCAACTGGGCCTTTGTCAAAGGCTCAAAAAGATATCCCAGGAAGGACAGGGAAGAGGAACAAAACAGAAGGAAGAACATCACCATCCCCTACATAGCTGGGGTATCAGAGAAACTAAGGAGAATTTTTGGTAAACACCGCATCCCAGTTTATTTCAAACCTGGAAACACCCTAAGACAGAAACTGGTCCACCCCAAGGACAAAACACCTAGACAGAAACAGAGCAATGTAGTGTACGCGGTTCAGTGTAGCGAGGAATGTACAGACCTGTACATTGGGGAAACCAAACAACCCATACACAAGCGCATGGCCCAACACAGGAGAGCCAGCTCATCAGGAAACGACTCAGCAGTCCACCTCCACCTGAAGGACAAAGGACACTCCTTTGAGGATAACAACGTCAAAGTCCTGGCCAGAGAGGACAGATGGTTTGAGAGAGGAGTTAAGGAAGCCATCTATGTCAAAATGGAGAAACCTTCTCTAAACAGAGGAGGTGGACTGAGATTTCATTTACCAACTATTTATAATTCAGTTTTGACTTCTGTCCCCAAGGAGTTTCAACAACATTCACACACTGAGCCTCCAGGTTCCCATGGACAATAGCCTCGTTAGAGCTCTATTCATAGGGTAAGTTAGCCTAGGCACACAGTTTCCCCCCATTCAAGGACAGGTAAGTATCAGCCATTATGGTAATTAGTGACCCCAGTCTTCTGGTCAAGCAAGTTTCTGGTGGGTGCTACCCACAGAGTTTTTTCCTATTTAAACCTCAATTTCCCACTAGTTCATCAGAACTGAAGAAGCTACTCGGATGAGTGGCGAAACGTCTTCAAGAAATTCTACAAGTCCAGCTGACCTTATTCAACGCTTTTTTGGAACAACTAGGTAACATCATTAGAACCACTGACAAGAGAAGTAAATAACATTGACCAACTTGAATGCAATATTCTGCTGGGGAAACTTTAGACCTGCACAAGATCAAGCAGGTGTTCATGATATTATGCCTGATTAGTGTAAATTAAGTACTGTAGTTAAACTTCATATTGTATCATTGAGCCAGTTGTCTGACCTCTTTAGTCTGGGCTTCATTTACACATTTGAAGTAGTAGTTCAGAATGTAATTTTATTATATTAAGGGTTTAGATTCCCCTTCAAAATGTATGTACAATATGGCCCTCCTTTACAGACTGCAATATTAAAATGATGCTCATAGATTATAATCCAGTAATGTAAAGAAGTACTACTACAGAAGTGCTACTTTCAAAAATGAGACTACCTATTTCTGTTCTCTTATTCCGAAGTGACAGGTTTCAACAGTAGTATTAACGTCGATTGCATATTACATGTTTTTGTATGTAAATGGTGTACAAAACATGCAGTCAGAAGATGTTGTAATCCTGCAGAGAAAGTGCCGAGGATTTTTGTACCCCTCCCACCCAAATCATCTGGCTAATTTCAAAGCTCCGGGGAAGAGGTCGTTCTCTTGTTTTAGTAATCAGGCTTTACCTCCTTCCTCTCCATCTGTGCTTCCACAGTATTTAACTGCCATTTGTGTTCTTCTCCTCTATCCCCTCCTCTCTTCCAGCATATGACCCACTTCTTTCTTTGTTTCAGCCGATCAGTTAATTCTGTTGCCAAGTACAACACTTTCCCCATAATAAGGATAGAAAGTGAAGTAAGGACAGATTATCCTTTATAACAGTTAAGGTGTTTCACAGACGGTACAGTTAAAGGGACAACAGGAATAAACCTAGTGTTTCCCCACTGTCCTAACAGAGTGCACAGTTTATTCTGCTTAGACGTATGGACCCCGTTATAGAACCCTTCATTCTGATGCCTCATTATGTACATGGTCAACATGGTTTTAAGTACTTGATGTAAGGCTAGTAATGGTAATAACTCTCTGGAGATATGATTAATGACATGGTAAAGAAAAATCTGCTCCAGTGTTATTTAATTGACCTCTACGTTCATTCAGCTGTTTGTTCAGATTTAAACAAAACCATCTGAGAAATATTATGGGAAAATAACTCTTAAAAATAATTTCTAATAACTACAAATGGCCACTTTATAGACACTTCTTGTGTCTAAAATAATGTAATGGTGTGAAAAGCATGAGGCAGTCCTCAAGTGAAAATGATCACGTAAGGTTAATACCTTCAATCTGTGCTTTATTACATTTGCTTACATTCTACTGCTGCTTTTATTTTCTTTCATTATTCGCAGAGGTGTCTCCTCAATTGCCACTCAGTTTACTTTAGTGCAAATCAAACACCATTAAATGAGGCACATGCTCAGCATGCATGTAGCCACACGACTCCCTGCTTCCACTGGTAAGGGCTGATTGTAATCTGTCATGGGATACATGCATGTGTACTGTTCCACTGCAGCTGTAGCCCTCAGAAATGCCCGACTGTGGCCTGTTTTTATTAGCATTATTTGTGTATTCTGTAGAATACTGAAGTCGTTGTTGAAAGCAAAGTAGCAGGATCCATAAATGGTTTCTATAGATACAGAAGAAAAACATTGAGAGGAGAGGACTTTAGAGAGGCACGCTGGCATTGCACATTATTTTCCAGGTGATAAGTGGAATAGGCTTTAAATGACTGGCTACTGATGGATGTGTCAGTGCATTAGTGGAAATTATGACTGCAACAAAACCCTGTGTCTGACAGAGGGGGCTGAATGAATACGTCAACTGCACGAGCTGGGATATTGCTCTTATCATTATTGTGGACATATTTCTTTATTAAGTCTGCTATTAAGGTGACTCCACTGTCTCCTTGTAGTCACAGTCGCGCGTGTTGTTTTGATGAAGCACAGCAATTTGGTTGAATTTACTGCAACTTCTGCGTCTTACTGTTGCCCCCGCTGAAACAAGACATGTCACGCACACACACACACACACACACACACACACACACATGCAATACATACAGACCTGGTTTTCAAATTCAGTGAAAACCCAATAGATCCGATGGTGTTTTCATACTGCGTGTGAAAGTTACCTCTGCATGAGTCACTGAATGAGCAAGGAGGTGGACGGCCCCCGCTGTGTAAGCATTCAATTCATTCACATCCACTTCTAGATACACAACTTGGATCCAATGAATGTAATGTTAATAAGGCAAAATACGGGGAAAGATGGAGAAACTTACAATTAATAATACTGATTTTAAGAGCTGAAATGACAAGGTTTGCCTGTCAATGTAAGTTGGAGCATCTCACTATGCACATCTGGCAGATTTGGGTGCAGGGTACTAATTTAAAATGAAACGAAACATCACTGTAGATCCCCAACTCCATTAAAATACAGTTAACAAAATGTGTTAAAATATTTCTAGTAAAAGTAGTAAAAGACAGAAAGCACTGAGATAGGAATATTGAATCCAAAAAGGTTTCTGTCTTTCTTTTTATCACTTCATTCAGAACTGGAGTGGTGGTTTGCCACGTTTCACAGGGAGCATAGCTCTCACAATGAGCTGTAACTACTCAATTTTCTGTCTGTTTTTTTTTGGTTGGGTGGGGGTGTATTCTCATCGGAAAATCTATTCTGACTAACTGAGTATCGGGGACGCTAGCAGTACAAAATGAATGTTAATTACCAGAGAAGATCTGATGTTGTGAAAACATCTGTTTTTCTCGTCTCTGACACTATCCCACCCCTCTCCGCCTCACACCCCTTTCACCACTATGAAAGAAGTGTGAGCTCAAGCCCGTTATGCGAGTTTGACACGCTTCACTAACCACTGACTGGCGTAATGGAATTAATTTCTACTTGTTATTTCATTCAGCTCATCAGTAGAAAACTCCTTCTCCACCCACAGTCCTCTGCTCCCTCACCCCCCTCTATGTATGATAATAAGCATTGCAGCAGTGGCATCCCTCGTCCTCTCTTTCATTCCTTATTCATACTTCTGTGTGTATGTGCCAATGTACATGTTAGCTGCACTGCTGCAAATTGCGTTGCTCTGTATCTAGGGAGCACATCATTTATGATCTTCTCATCTTTCAAATGAAAATTCTTTGGTTCTGTTGTTGACTCTGCATGCTAATTATTGGATAATCTCATTTTATGCATTCGTGCGTTTGGAGTGTAAATCTCTGCGCCGTTGGGTGGATCCCACTGTGGTGCTTTCACTACAGTGTAAACTGGAAAAAAAAAGAAAAAAGAAACCCACACGGCTAAGACTCCAACTCCAAGGCATCAAAGAGAGAGTGTGAGAGGGACAGACGGATGGAAGGAGGGAGGGGCATGCCTTGTATCTGGGTAATGATGGAGGGCAGAGAGGAGGAGATATGGAAAGAAAGAGAGAGAGAGAGCAGTAAGGGAGGGGGTGAGGGAGAAAAACCAACCAACCAACCAGTACGTGGAGAGAGGGGGGCACTCTGAGCAAGCTGGAGGGAGGAGGGGAGGATAGCGAGTGAGGGATGGGGAGATTGCCGGACCGAACAGATAGAAGTGTTACTACAGAGCTACTGCTGTTGGAGGACGGGCTAGGAGCGGAGGATAATGCTCCATCCTTCAGCGTACAGCGGCACGCTGGACACCTTGTAATTTCTTGTGGTGGCGGCGGTTGTGGAGGAGGAGGGTCTTCATTGTTGCAGCAGTGATTGCCTTTTTTCTTTTTTTTCTCCCCCTTTTCATCACATCTTCCTGCTCGCCCCTACTCACTCCTTATTCCTCTGCAACTGGCAACCGCTGTGCACCCCCTCCTCTCTCTCTTTTCTACTTCTGTTCCTTTTTTTTCTCCTGAGGAGGGATTTTTGTATTTCATCGGGGATTGTGGAAGACAGTAAGAATCTTTTCTGTCTTTTCCTTTTTTTGTCATGTGCAGAAACAGAGGAAGATGCATGGCAAAGAAGCGGAGAGTTTGATTTCATGGAGTCAGAAGGGTGTATGTGTGTGCAGCAGGAGGTGGGAGGGGGGTTGCATGTCCAAGTTTACTGCATTGATGTGAAACATTCGTTCCTCTTTGTTAAGGCAGAATCTCGGCCGTAAGTAAAAATATGCATCAGTTGCACGAAATAAACTGAGCAAAAAAGACAATGAAATCATACAAAAGCAAAACAGCCTAGAGAGGATTTGCTGAGGGATGCACGGATAAACAGAGCAGTATTTGGCAGTGGATTACTCCTTTATGCCAACAAATGAAGATGAGTCTATCCCAGCTTTACAGAGGCAGAAGAAGAAAGTGGGGGCACGAAATGGAAAAAGTCTAAATGAAGGAGATAATAACAAGGGATGTGAAAATGTATATTGCATTACGTATATAAACTAAGACAGGTGCATGAGATTTGTTAGTTCAAACATTTATTGTATCAAATTGATAATCCCACCCACACACATTTACTTGCATGCCAGTGATTGCTGATGATCAAGTGCACAGAGCAGCTCATTGCTCACATGCTTCACATTAAAAGGCTCACCACTGCATACAATCACATAGTAAAGCTTCTATGACACATTGACTCTGGTGTGTGGAGGCATTGTGTGCATGGATGGACATGGACACAGATGCATGGCAGCATTAAAAATGTGTGGACTGATGTACTCAGGAGCAGATATATTAGGTATTTTGCCATGCATCACATATCGGATGTTATAATGGTTGTTTAAACGGCTGTCCTCTCACTCGAATGGCTGCCTCTACACGAACAGGGTCACCCTTCCAGCAGGGAACATGTGTTTGCTCTGTTCCTGTCATTATCTCTCCACCTGAGTTAAGTCTATGCATAGAAGCCTTGGTCTCTTCTGAACACAGCCCCACAGAAAGGTGACGGTGGGTCACTTTACGGCGTACACGTAATTACACACAAGCTGCTTTTGTATTGCAAAGAGTTCCAAAAAGCCGTGAGGAGGGTTTCGGCATAATACCGCAGAAGGAAAAGTTTAACTGAAAAGAACTTGTTGTTGGAGGCGTTCAAAGCACAAGAGACATTTTGGTTTCAGTGAGGTTTGGCAGTGACATCACCCACACAGAGTCACAGTAACTCACACATGCTATTCATGCTCTGTGTGTGATGTGTCGCCTTAGGGACAGGAAGATGGAAGAGCTGATCATCAGACAAGACGGACAATATTAAAACTTTGGACTATGGCAACATCCATGGACTAAAGGTTTCTGAGAAGCCTGTAGTCTGTGCTGACGTATTCAAGTGGAGTGCATTTGTCAATGTGTAGTGATAATTCTGCCGTGAACAGGTAACAACTCACTTTTTGCTCTGAGTGGTGCTCAGAGTTCAAACACTCATCGACTGAAGCAGTTGTTACACACACTAACTCATGCTACCAACTCTCCATAGATCAGGGTTGGTGACGCTTCACTCACTCACGTAAAGTTGTAACTTTGTAGTCGTACATTAAAATAATTCATGTCAAATTGAATTGGCCAGTTCACCATTTCTAAAGTGAATTTATGGGTGATGGAGTCATAACTTTATATCTGGGTTGGCCCCCTTGTGTTACCCTTCGTAGGCTTCAATCACTGTCTTCCAAAGCTTAAAATCGTTTATACTGTTAAGCCCTCTTTGCTGTTGTCATAGACATGTATGAGCTAATCAAGTTTGTGATATTTGTGACAAAAACAGAAACAACAATATTAAATATTTTTTTAAAAAACACTGCAGTCCATGAATATGAAGCAAGCCATGTCAAACACAGCCTTGGAAAAGAAACTGGGCATAGCTGGATTTAGGCTTCTTTTTCACTACCAGTAACATGTAATAATAAGCAGTTCAGTTATGCAAGGAGGAAAATTCACAACTGTCTTCCTTGTAATATAGTTACTGTAAAACTCGAGTGCACTGTCAACATCTATTTCCATTGTACTATATAGGCTAATACGTTACCATCTAATAATAAGTAAGAAGGTAATTAAGAAATAGAATTTTTTTTTTACACAACTGAAGCTATTCATGTAGGTAATCATCAGATTGGCCAGATTAACTTTCAATGATACAGAAACTTCATCACATGGGAGTTTTAAAGTGTGGAGTTTGGAGGTTTGCTTTATTTCAGCTGAATTGAGGTCTGATCTTTGGCTCCCAAGGAACTCAGTTAATTTGTCCTTTGTCCTGGAAGTCAAGTTGATCTGGTCCAACAGGCCGATGCTGAGTGCTGATTAACTGACTGTCATGTTGTTTGTACCTCAAATGCTGTTCGGCTCAGTGAGAGTCATGGTCTAGCATACAGCCACAATATACTGAATTAACATTCAGCTCATGTTTGCGGGGAAATACCATTAATTCTTCCTTGGGAAAAATGTTATAGAACAGCACACTTCACATCTACTACACACTCAGAGGACACAGCACACAGCCTCCTTTGGGATCAAGGGACCAAAATCTTTTCTTGCCTCTGATTTAGTTCAACGTTACCTGGTAAAAAGAGGATTTATCGGCACACTAGGGCAGAGCTTACCTGACTTATGGAGAAAACGGGCCTTGACAGAGATAAATCTTTCTTAATTGGAATTAATTGGATTATTTCAAGCCACATTTATTCAGAATCCTCTTTTGCACAGGCATGGGAAGAAAAGAAAGGGAGTAAGGGCTGTGTCTGTTGGACTCTGTTGAATTGCCATATGTCCTGACAGAATGTCGCATTGTCAAAGCCTCATTTTCTAGAGGTTATACACCTATTACTCTCAGTCTCACTGATGGTCCACTGTATTTGTCTAAGTTCAACGAGTGAAGCTCAACTTTCTTTTGAATATTTGCAGTGCTGCTCAGGGGGACATGCAGTTCATATCTCCCAATTTAGCCAATCTCGTTTACTCTCTCACTCTTTTGTCTCTTTTTTCCTATCTCACTCATTCCTTCTCCTTCTTCTTCTTTTGCTCGCGGTAAACGACTGATCTGGGACAGACAGGCTCCCCTGCGCTCTGTCCTATTTCGACGTTGTCCTCTCTCTTGTATCTCCTTATTCCTTTCCCTCCGTCGTTTACCTCTGTCCACCTATCTCTTAGCAACTCGGTCTGTCTCAGTCTCTATTAATCATTTCTCTGTCTGTGACTGTTCCATCATACCAGAGTAATGGTTCTGTCTGGTGTTAATAGGCTGTCAGGGTGTTTGGGAGACAGAGTTGCTGTCATTACTTACAGTAGATTTTTTCCACTGGGCGTGGTGCAGAAAATTGAAGCTTGTTGTCCTGAAACTACTCCCTTTTGATTTAAAGGGAGGTGATTGTAGACCTATTGGTGAATTGAAAATAACAGTTAATATATCGGCCTGGTGTGGCTACTGCTAGCTTGCACGGTATGTTGGCACGACAGTATCATGGGTCGTGTCACTGATAGATGTCTGTCTGTGTTCATGTTAGCTAGGTAACAGTTTCAGAAGGTTGCAGAGCGTGACACCATATTTGGTGAAGAAGTCGTATCTTTTTTCTCAAAACCATTAGGTTGTCAGTTGGGGAATCCAATGACTGTAATTAGTTTCATAATTTTTCTCTACTACTTTCTTCCTCACAGTTTCCCACCATCTCCAAAAGGTCTGCTAAATCCAATTTTTGTCACTGCATAGACTCCATGGAGGGAAGGGTGGAATGCTTTGGCCAGACTCATGAATTCACTCTCAGTTTATTAGGGCTAATTGCACCATTGAGAAGTGTAGAGGAGGAGGGGTTTGAGTTTCCCCAACAGTCTCTGCTGCATCATCAAAGTGGTGTTGCTATATTTAGCTGCAGCAGATGCATGGCAGCAGTGGGGCAGTGGTGGCCCAGGATAATGATCACATCGCAGGGCGGGTTGTAATTTGTGCTTGTAATTTGTCTGAAAGTATCAGCACTTTTTCAGCTTTCAGGTAGTAAATAACTTCATTGTTCACAATGAATGATGTACTGAGATACTTAGTTTCACAACGAAATGACAGTGCAGAATTTTTATGGATTCCAAACTGCAACAAAATCTCAAGAAAAAAAAAATTTGATTCTTTTTCACATCTCAAATGAGTTCAAGTTTGAGAATCCTTCCCTGGATTTCCCCAGTAATTCCCATAAGCCTAGAGTGCAGCACTGTAAACTGATGTTATTGTGAGCAGCGTTGGAAGAATATCTAACCGCAGTGAGTCCTTCATGTACTTTCATCTGTGTGAGGCTTATTTAATTTGACTAAAGAGTAAAATGTGTAAGATTTGGGTATGCTGTATGTCATTGCACCATTTGTCAATTCACTATTGAATAGTACATCACTGGATGAATGTTACGATGTCAGATGGCTTCTAGTGTTTCAGTCAGTAATTAGAGTGTGCATAATGCTGGAATGACCATTAGCACTAACATGTCACTTCATAGTGTAGGTTTTTTACTGCTGTGACTGTGTGATGTGACACTGTGTAAACCTCATCTAGTGTCCATTTTGCTACTTGCGATTGAAAGCTGTCTAGCGATGTCGTTTTGTTATTGTGATTTAGGTTTGGACTCCACACACATTTTCTCATCATTGACTTTGACATTGCAAAGACAGTTAAGTAACCCTCCTACTTCCTGCTATATTAAACAGCAGCATTATATCTCAATTTGTTGCAGTGTCTCCCACAAGACAGAACAGAGCCTGAATCCATCCTGTACCGGGTCTGTATCAAGATGTAACGTGTTATTTTTGGTCTTCATGCTGATTCGTTCTCTGCGCCTGCTTCACCACTAAACTTGACATGGACAGAGGCGTGTGCTGGTGCACGCACATCCGCCTTATCTGCTTTGTTATGTGTGTTCGTTTTAGTCAGTGTTTTAAAGTTTGCAGGGGATGATGAATATGCAATGTTCGGGCCATGGAATGTTTGTGCGTCTTACTGCATTAATAATGGAAACACAGTTGGCGGTATTTATAGTAACAATGGCAGCGGGCTGAAGCAGCGTGAATGGAAGGTGATATATGAGACCAGTCTGGACATGGGATACAGTTCTCCTATGGTAGACAGTACTTGGTTGACAAAAAGAAGAGGGCTGACACTTATACACAGTGAAAACACATTTGTGCGCAATTTAACACAAGCTTTTCCGTGAGTAAAGGTGTTTCATCAGAATGGGTGACATGTCCTGAGAATTTTAGCACAAGCTATAGGAGGAGAGTTAATACAACAGAGTTTTGATAGTGAAGGCAGGGACACGTACATAGAGGCAAAGGAGATAAAGCGAATGGAAGTCGTTTGATGTGCAACCATATTGATTGGCCTACATAGCTTAGATTAAAACAGCAGACGGCAACCTCCTCTGACGGCTTTCCACAGTCTTTGGTTGGAGTTTATCTCATTTAATCTGTGGCTTGCAGTCATTCTGCCGCTCATGTGCCTTTGTTACTTGTCTGTTACTTTCAGGCCCGATAATGAGAAATGGACGTGATGGTTGCATCAGTGAAGTGAAGGATAAGAAGGTGAAACTTTTCTCACAGGACCGCAAGGAAATAGGTCCTATCAAAGACCTCTAATTGTAATATAACAGTGAGCATATCAGCTAACTTTGAGGTACATTTTCTAGTGCTCCTTTAAATGGAAAATCAAACTGAAAGAACTAAACATAGTGTCACAATAATGAAGCAAATAATTAGTGCTTCTAAAAAAACAAACATAACGCAACCTAAATCTATAGCAACCAGATAAAAGTGTTGGGAGTAGTAAGTGTATACTGTAAAAATATATATAAATAGCCTAAAATGTAAATCTCAAGTAAATGCAATAGTTGAATGTTTGTTCTAAGGTAAGATTAGAAATATGCAGTTTAGTTTGTATGAAAGAATCCCGTGTCATAGACATTTATAGAGTGGGTAAAAGATTCAACTGATGTCTCTATCTGGTTTCTAGATCTGACTTAAAATAGATTTACCATTCAAAAGCTTGGAATCGTTAAACCACAGAACCTCCTGGATGAAGTGCTGAATCGGCCACTACTGGACTACAGGAAGCTAAAAAAATCTCTATCCCTTTCACTTGAGACAAGACTTTCTCAAAACATGTCTGATTTGCTGAGCTCATTTTGAGTGTATGCACATTGTTGAAGAAGGTTGAATGTTGAATTCCAACTACTGTATAAAATCTACCTTTATTTAAGCCAGAGCTGCATGGTCATCACAACCCTAGCGTTGATCACAGGTTGAGATCAAGACATCAGTTGCTGCGCCGACTCTGCTGATGCTTTGCAATCTTTGACAGGAATTATTACAAAAAGAGGAGCAATGCAGGAATCCAGACAACAGGCTCTGAATATGACAGACAGTTTGTGAAGTTGTCTTTCTTTGGCCTTTACAAAACAAAAGGGGACAACCTGGAGGTTGCCACATGGTCAGTGTCCCATTTGGCGCCTGTAACAGTGAAGCAGCATCTACCTTTAATATTTCACAGCCCCTCATATGCTCAAGCAGTCTCCTCCCCTACAGCTACTCACATTGTGTTTTATTTATTCATGACCTTCCCATGCGCTGCCAACTAATAGCCACAACTTGGCCCTCCATGAGGCCCTAGATAGGAGTAAATGGGTAATACTGCTCTGAACTGAGCCACCACTCCAGCTCCTCAGCCAGACAAGCGTATACGAGTCTGTGTGATTTAGGAAATTACTCAGCTCTCTGAACAGGCAGCATATATAGCTGCTAGGAGAAAATAAGAACAGGTTCTGTGCAGTCCCACAGAGATTTTGTGGCAATGACAAATAAAGATAATTAATGTGATCTCATCTATCTGGCTCCCCAGCCAATTGACTGTCTTCATTGCTTCTATAGAGAATACAGTAGATTTCGCAAACACTGAGGCCTTACTCACATATGTTAAACAGTTAATATTTACAATCACTACATATATCCTGCTTACTATTGTTCGTCTTGTGGATCAAATGAATTCATTGAAAAAAATGTATTGCTCAACTCCGAAGATACAAAGGGTCTCTGTCTTACACCACTGCAAACACTGTTCCATTTCATTTGCATTAAAAAGGAGATTAGGATGATAATATAAAAATATGTTGCTCAAGACTCTCATCCCAATCTGTTCAACTTGTTTGTACAACCTTGTAACCATGAGCAATAGAAGTGAAACTGAAGGAACAGCTGTGCACTACCTGTCAAACGGAGCTGTGGAGTAGTGGTTAGAGAAGTTTCAGTTTTCCTCCTTCCATGTCCATGTCTGATGTGCCTACTGCTCCAAGTGTACACGTTGCTGTGTAAATTAACGCATGCAAAGAACACCATGATCAACATGGTAAAATTAAGTTTTAAGTAAGGGTCTTAAATGGGAAGAGATCTTTAGGAAGTGAATATGCAACACTATTTGAATCACCAGTACTTTGGGATTCAGTTGCATGTCTCAAATTACTAAAAATCAATATTATATATCCTTTGTATTCTCCTTTAGATGGGCATAGCACTGTGCGAACCGACAGAGAAGAGTGTATCTGGCACTGGGATATGCCATGCATATGCCATAACTGTTCGTATAGACTAGATAAGTGGATGTGACTAACGGCTGGTAACTATCTCCAGTGAAAAACAACTCCTTATATGGCTGAGGTGAACCTTGCCCTTCCTCTGTTTAGATGAACCTGTAAGTAGTGCATATTCTATTTAAAGGCAGAGACACAGCAGTAAAACGATTAAAGATGCTGAATGCATCCAATCTCTGTCTTTCTCTACCTCTGTATTGAAAGAAGCTGAAGAAAAGTGGGGAATTAAAGTCTTGGTCTAATATAATACATGAAAGGCTTCCAAATGTTCTCAAAGTTATCTCAGAAGCCACGTATTGTGAATCTCAATTTTTCAAGTTGAGGAGCTGTATAATTACAGCCACGACCTGGACTCTGTGGCTGAGGTTTCTAATTGACAAGAATCAGTTTTCATGCTAACAGGCTGACAAAGTTTGTCATTTTCAGGTTGATTCCAGAAAGACTTTTATTGTTCTCTCCCATGGTAATCATGGCATCTGGCTGAACCACCACTTTGACAACTTTTGACAGTGCGTTGTAAATCAAGTTCCAATATGTGTGCAAATTAGGACAAAGCCAGAATGAGTGTTGGCAAAGAGCCTGGTGAGAGCCCACATCTGTCACACAATGGGTCCACATCCGGGAATCTTCTCGAGAGTCCAACTTTGGAAAAGTGAAGGTGATGCAATATCTTAAATTGGATGAGGCCATGTTGGGCACAGATTGAGGCTGTATGCAATCCCCCCCCTTGGGCTCGTTTTCAATGCTCCAATGTCAAGTTCACCCAAATCGTCCTTCCATGTAGACTTTATAAATTCTAGTGGAAGTCTTTGCTGATTGGCAAGAGATTATAAATGAAGGAAATAGCTCCCCTTTTGGTTGGTGGTTTGAAGGAAAACAAGTGTTCCAACTGGAACTCCTCAGATAGACTGAGATAAGAGGCTGTGTTTGTTTTAATATAACTATAAATCTGGAAGAATTTTAAATGGTGTGATTGTGGTAATTTAAAGTTCCTCTGTAGTTGTAAGAGGAGGTGGGAGGTGGGAAATATTTGATCTATGAACAGAGCCTTCATGTTGATTATCCCATTCCATTTCCAAATGTCAAAAGAATCATCCATAACTGACGGGGAGAAAAGGTGGCTTGGATAAACAGGAGTGAGCCATTATACCATTATACCAAACATGCTGTTTACCCACAGCGGACCGTATTTTCAGAGACTGGGTTAAAATGGGATTATTCTTAAGATGCAATGATAAAAGCATTGGAGAAAACAAGAGGGCAGTCAAAGATGTCAATGCACAGGAATTACATTCCACTAATATCACATGACCAGTAATAAAACTGAAAGTGAGGTAGTCCCATCCCTCCACATGGTTTTGGTCGCTGTACATAAGCCTAATTTTCTTCTTGTTCCATGTGAAATTAGAAATTATTTTGTCAAACGAAATGAAAAAAGACTTCCGTATTGCTATAGGAACAGTTTCATAGTGATATGGAGATGTGACCACTTTTCCAGATCGTGAATATTGCATTCAAGTAGTAACTCAAAGTTTGCAGCAAACAGACCAGTCATACTCCTTGTCAACACCACACCAAAATATCTAAAAGATTGTGTTGTTATTTGGAATGGGAAGTGGAGTATGAGAGGCTCTTAGAGTAATTTAGCTTAAAACCAGAAATCTCACCCTATTCATTCAAAATGGGCATGATGTTTGGAATACATTTGTGGGGGTTTGTTACTTATCAAAGCAAGTCGTCTGCATATAAGGACACTCTATTTTCAATCCCTCCTCTATAAATCCCATCAAAATTCTTTAGAGAATGCAGAGCAATAGCCAAAGGTTCAACATAACAAAAGTGGGGATAAGAGGCAGCCCTGCCTTGTTCCCCAGTGCAGGGGGAAGTAACAGGACCTAAAAGAACATACATGGTTAACATGGTTGATCTCTAGGTAAGCAACTGAACAACCCTTTAGCCCAAGGAACATCAACAACCCTGTAATAACATGCGCATGTAAAATAACATTACAGGTACAAATGGTACAGGGCCACTTTTACCCCTCTGGAAGAGCTTGCCAGTTCTATGTTGTCTTATTTTGTGTAGTTTCATACACCTACTCATTTTCACTGTAAACCACTGTTGTCTATATACTGTATAGGGAGCCCTCAGGGGAGGTTGTTTTTATTGCTTTTTCCCAACATGTCTCTAAATCGTCTTTTCTGTACTACAATACTGTTTCTTTTGATGTACAGAAAGAAAGACAGAATCAGATGGATGTCTCTGGGCTTATTATTGGTGTGAAAGGTTTTTGATTTTTTTGTAAGCATGAATCCTTGCCACCTTCGCCTTCATTCTTGCTCTAGGGGTTTCAGGCTGGGTTTCAGACTGGGTTTTGCAAAGTATCTTGAGACAATTTGTTTTGTTACTGATGCTGTATACATTAAATTGTACTGAATCTCTTGGCTACTATTGAGTCATGGCTTGGTTTATATTACAAGATAGACAATATTGCCAAAAGTATTCGCTCATCTGCTTTTACATGAACTTAATATGACATCAGCCCATTGCAGTTATAACATCTTTAACTCTTCTAAGAAGGTTTTCCACAGGGTTTAGGCGTGTGTTTATGGGACTTTTTGACCATTCTTCCAAAGTGCATTTGTGAGGTCAGACATTGATTTTTGATGAGAATGCCTGGCTCACAGGCTCCAATTCGTCCCAAAGGTTGAGGTCAGGACTCTGTGCAGGCCAGTCAAGTTCTTCCTCACCAAACTCATTCATCCCTGTCTTATGGACCTTGCTTTATGCACTGGGAGGGGCAATTCCCAAACTGTTCCCACAAAGTTGGGAGCATAGAATTGTCCAGAATCTTTTGGTATCCTGAAGCATTCATAGTTCCTTTCACTGGAACTATGAGGCCAAGCCCAGCTCCTGAAAAACAACCCCACACTATAATATCCCCTCCACCAAATTTCACACTTGGCACAATGCAGTCAGACGAGTACCATTCTCCTGGCAACCCCGCCACCCCAGAGAATGTCTCCACTGCTCTAGAGACCAGTGGTGTCGTGCTTTACACCACTCCATGCCAAGCTTTGCATTGCACTTGGTGATGTATGGCTTGGATGCAGCTGCTCGGCCATGGAAACCCATTCCACGAAGCTAGCTACGCACTGCTCTTGAGCTTTTTTTGGCAATATAATGTAGTTTGAAGTAACCATATCATTTCAGAATAGAGTGCTGGAAAGAAGAAAGACCAGCTGCTAACTTAGTGGTGCTGACTGAAAAAAATGTTCATGAAAGGCACATGTTTTTGATGGTTTCTAAATGCTGTCATCATAACTAATACATGACGGTAGCTACTAATAATTTCTCATCTCACTTGGATCTCACTGTGATTCTGACAGAAGTACAACAGAAGGCCTTGCAAGATTTGATGAGTCATGATCTTGTGGTGACTCACACCTCAAGGTTGAGACTTGTTTCAGCAGTTGGATTGTTACGAAACATTAGAGTGTACTTTGCGATTAGTGTAACTAAAAGTAAATGTTAGCTTGCAAACATGCCAAGATGTGATGATGTACCATACATGCTTTACCAGTTTGAGCTTTTAACTCAAAAAACTATTACTATGAGACAAGTGCGTGATTCTGGGACATCAAATGAACTGGTGTTCTTATTAGAGACGTCCTGAACCTACTTCTGAGAAAATTTGATGATGAGAACACCAATGACGCTGTTCTACAGCCCACCCTTTCCTTTCAAACTTAAACCAGGTTCTGCCATCGGCACTCACCCTAGTTTAATAGCACAAGGGATGGTTACATCAGAATGTGAGTAGAACATGTGGTGTCATTCTGCCTTGTTTGAGCTCCCCTAGGTCCCTGCAGTGACGTTGTATGTGACGTACAGATCCCACATGGAAGCCTTGGTTCTGGAGAATGACTGCATGTGTGCACAACTGACCAGAGTGTCAGAGTTTACATGCATTATTAGCTCTTATCCATTTGTATCCATATGTTTATGGGGGATTTGTGGTCATGTGTGAATCCTTTTCGCATACACAAATAGGCTGTACAGGAGATTTGTGTCCATTTGAGAGCATCAGAGTGCCATTTTGTGTGTAGATGTCAGACAAGGAGGGAGGGAAATTGGCCGTTCCAGTTTAGTGGCAGGAAAGTGGGGCGATCTGTTCTTTGGAAGTTTCCCAGTGAAATTTCCTGGGGACCAAGACACTGAAAATATCTATCTATATACACGCCATGTCCTACATAAAAGAGAGGGTGAACCAGAGATAGAGAGAGAGAGAGAGGAAGAGAAAGAGAGATTCATGTGTGTTTGGGAGAGATGAAACGAGAGGGAGAGAGGTTAAATGTCACTGTGCTGGTGGGATATCAGTCTTTTGATGCCATCACACTGACCGTACAGAGATTGAAGCTTTGTAGAGCCAGGTCAAGACTCTGGCAAGTCACCCAGCAAAGTTACCTCATTTTCCCTCTCAGTCCTGTCACACCAGAAGTAGAAACGTTGCCTCATAACCCAATTTTTTGTTGCTCGTTTCCTTCTGGCACCAATGGAACATTTAACATTTAATTTATAATAATAATAATAATAATTTGGATTACATTTACACCTGCTTATGTTAGCAAACTGAGATGCCAAAACACAGATTTTCTCAACATGCCACTTACTCCTGTGAGCTTTGAATCTTTTTAAAAACAGATGTTAATGGCTCATCTCACTCATTCCTCAGCTAGTAATATCTTAACATCTCATTTTTGATAAGTGTGATACCACCAGAGCCACCTGTTTTATTTGTGAGCTTCAGTATTTATTGAGTAAATCTTACCACTGGAATTCTTCCTCTTTTACAAACAAGTAAAATATAGCCATGCCAGAACGTATTATTACTGCTAATTCACCTAGCCTTGAATTATTTTTTTTTCTTCACAGACTGATCAAACCAAACTGAGAGGATGTCATCTTGAGTCCTTAGTAATTATCAGGATTTGGTGGGAACATAATGTTTATTTTGTCCATTCTGAAGACTGCAACTGCAGAACCAATAATGATAATTTTAGCTACAAAAGACTTAATACCACGACTGATTATGAAGAGGCAATAATCATACACATAAAGCAGGGGTTTTCAAACTACGGTCCGCGGGTCAACCGCGACCCGTCATCCAAGTCTAAAATATAATGGACTATAGCCTACACATAATATTTGTGCTTAGCTGTGTTGTACTTTGTAGTTTAAACACTTGGTGGCGCCACTGTCTTGAACAAGGTAGCATCTCCACAAAGCAAGCGTTCGAAGAAAAAAATGCTCAGGGTCAACAGAGATGGCGCAACCGAAGAAACGCAAGATTGAGTACGATGTACGAAAGCTTTACGAGACGAAGCATCTTCCACAGTGGCGCCGAGCGATAAGAGAAGGTGAAGCAAATGACAGCTAGCCTGTGGGACTAGTTTTACCCGCGCACCTCCGGTAATTTCTAATAATCACGGAGGTCGTCTGTGATCTTAATCCCGCGAGAATCTTCCATGTCCGTGATCTGAAAAAATAAAGTAAAAAAGTAAAATAAAGTCATAAAGTAAAAATTACACCCACATTACCTACCATAATTCTCGTAACACAGAGGTCCTCTGATAAAACTAATCTATTGTGAATTGACATCTCTGTGATTTAGAGGTGAGTTTTTACTTTTTGGCGACTTCTGTTTGATTTTCGGCTTTTCTCTGCCTCTTGTCACTTAAGAATTATGAAGGGTGTGCTATAACTCGAAGTTTGCACAAATGTTATAGCGCAAGGTCGAGATGTCGCTGAACTATTCCAATATTAAGTGAGTGGCCTTGTCCTTTATATATTTTTCTGTACGTGGCCCTCATGAAAAAAGGTTTGGACACCCCTGACATAAAGCTACCCCCATAGGGACCACATGTGCGGCCAAAATACAGTTCCACATACAGTAAAACATTAATTAATGTATGTGCAATACAGTTGGAATCAGCACATCATAAAAAACAAAACTGGCATAGCCTGCATGTGCAAAACTTGCTGCTGTGTCTGAATATGAGACTTACTGAAGGTGACACTGCCAAAGGAACAGATAAATATGAAAGCTGTCAGATCTTTGCAGAGAACAAATGAATCTACAGCAAATGTGCCAGAAGGAGACCACGAGACACAACACTGCCAGCAATAAAGTAAATGAAGTTTTATTAGCCTGTTATTTCACCTATTAATTAGCATGAAGTTTAAGCTCAGGCGGTCTGTCCAGCACACTTAATGTTCAGCATTTATTGATCTAAGTGCATTTAATAATTAAATGTCTACCACAAATAAATAGTTTCTCATTTTATAATATAAGTGCGTTCAGGCTCTTGCCAAGAGTTAGATTAAAAAAAATGGATGCTTCTTATCAATGTGATATAAATATACAGCTTCTGTGTTTGATGTCTTTTTGAGTATATGTGCCTTTACTCCAAGTGTTACCACTAAGCCAAAATTGCTCAGCACAGTTCCTGGGGAATTAGTTCTCCGTGTTTCTAATTGTACTCAGCTAAGATAACCAGCTGCATTTACTGGACAGACATGAAAGTCCTCTAGTCTTTTGCCACATGAAGGCAAATGAGCACTGTTCCTTTTATTACAGTAAATTGTCTCAACCCAGAATCCAGCAAATCCGTGCCTTTCGTTGGTGGCATGAAACAGATGAAGCACACTGAAAGAAACTGGCTCCACAAAAACAATTGCACCACTTATACACACTTCCGCAAAATATCACAGAAGAATATCACATATTAACAAGTTGTAACAGCACCTTCTCCACAAAGCTGTGTGTAAAAAGCTTCCTGCGTTTCCTCTTTGGGCTCTTGATACATTTTTAAATCGAAATGCGATCGACTTAAGCTGACTTGCAGTGTGTTCTTACTTCCCTTTGTAGTAGTGTAGTTTGAAAATAGTTCTAAGCTAAGGACAGAACTGAAAGTGTTAATTATCTGACCTGAAACTCAAATAGCTCTCCAAGGAGAATGGCGAGAGATAAAGATTTTCACAGCCTGATATCAAGCCGAGGAGATGATTATCACTTGTTGGCATTAGGCAATATCTAATCGCTCCACTGCCCTCTTCATCATCACTCATATAGACACGTTACAGAGAGCTCACACAGAACGTTCATTATGAAGGTCTTTTTATGTGTGAGTCATGACTTTTCTCTCGGGAGCTGATTATCACTTTCTCTCTCATAATTTACTCTGTCCTGACCTGTTCCAGCTTAATTGATGATGAGTGATTCTCTCAAAAGTTTGGATTTATCCTTTTAGCTCCACCTTAATTTTCTCTGCTCCATCCCTTGGGATCAGCCTTATGGCGGGCTTAGAAATATATGAATAAAATAGCTAAGAATCTGTGACAAACACATCTGTCATGCCATCCATTTTCAGATTATTGTTTCGGAAGGCTGTTGATCACTGTGTGATGTGGGTGGATTTTACTCAACAGCTTCAAGGTATCAGTTTGCGATGAAACCTGCCTCTGCCTGTTTTAAAGATTTCTTTACTGTAACAAACCATAATGGCTTTTATCAGAGCATTTTAGCATCTTGTGAGCGCATAAATACTGCTTCAGAGCCTTCAGACGGGTGGGAGTTGGGGAGGCCCTTTCAATCTTTTGGCATGTAAATGTAAATAAAGTGAATGTCAAGATTGGCTCTGATGTCTTGGCAATTTGACCAACTTATATTGGCAGTGATTTTGCGGATCAGCCTGGACTTCATCCTTTCTGTCTTCTTCCCATCTCTGCTCTCGACCATCCAGCCCCGTGAGTTCACACCTCTCATTTCACAGCCACCTCTCACATTCAACTCCTGCCCTGGCTGTCCTCCTTTAGTGTCCTTTTGTTCCATCACAATATCACTGCATTTTTTTCGTTTGTATCCTTACGTTCCCTTGTTTCACTGTTGCTCTGTGTTTTCCAACCATTTGTACCGTTTTCTTATGCGCCACTCTCTCCCCTTAGATGAAACCATAATTTTTAGTCACGCTATCAGTGTGCCTTGAGTGACTGTAATGTCTGTGTTTGCGTCGGTCCGGACGTCCGTTAACCACTTTGAAATAGACACAGACTTCTTGTCAATCATTAGAATGCAGTAGATGCGATTTTATTAGGCTTTCAGCTTCCTCAAAGCATCACATTATTTTGTTCTAACAACACCAGCTGGACAACATTTTGGATTCTCAGTGACTCACTGTCTCAATAATTTTTGGATAGACTGCCATAAAATTGGTCAGAGGTGCCTTTTGTGAAATCCTGACTCCTTCCTGTGTCTACATGATGGAGTTGCACAAAATCCTAGGCAGTGCAACCATTATTATACGGGATTTTGAATTTGTCAAGTTTTTCTGATTTAAGATCAAACAACTGTGACCACCTTTGTTGTTATTTTTGATAAATGACAGTGAGCATAGGGAACACAGTTCAGAAAACGAGCATACGGTTTGCTTTTCTAGTGGGCACACAGTGTGCTTGCACAGATTTGTGATGGATAGGTGACAAAGTGTACACAACATCGATACTCGCTAATTTGTCCATCCTTTTATTGTTATTCTCCATCCTTTGTCGTTTTTCTCTTTCATACCTTGCTGCTTCCCATTTTGTCCTCTTCCTCTCCTCACACTATAGCTTCCCCTATCTTTGATTATTCAGCATTGACACTTCCATTTATTATCACATCTACTGTAGCTACCTCGCACCGGCTGGTCGGCTTTTTGACAATCCTGCAGCAACCTTGCCGCTCTCACTCTTCTTCTTTTGTCTCTGCTCTTGTCTCATCTCCAATGTGGTTTCCACCCCCTTCTCCTCCCCCGTCACCTTCTCTCCCTGTTTCACAAGCTTGCTTTAATTTCATTTTCTTTCATTTCTTACAGTCGAATAGACAGAAAGTTTGAGAGAGAGTTTGACAAATTAAGGCACATTTTTTTAAGCATTAAAGACGCATTAGCAGCTATAACAGGAAACCAATTAATGCACATTTACTAATTGTATGCATTTTTTACTTGATATATAGTGCACATGTACACTACCAGTGAAAAATTTGGACACACTTTTTAATTTAATTTAATTTTTCTTTATTTTATTGACTGTTTACATTGCAGATTCTCAATGAATGCATCAAGCCCTTTGCTTTGATTACTGCTTTGCACACTCTTGGCATTCTCTCAATGAGCTTCATGAGGTAGTCCCCTGAAATAGCTTTCCAACAGTCTTGAAGGAGTTCCCAGAGATGCTGAGCACTTGTTGGCTTTTGCCTTCCCTCTGCGGTCCATCTCATCCCAAACCATCTGGATTGGGTTTAGGTCACCTTTTGTGTATCACACAAAGACACGGTGTTTGGAACCGGAGATCTCAAATTTGGATTTCTCAGACCAAAGCACAGATTTCCTCTGGTCTAATGTTCATTGTGTTTCTTGGCCCAAATAAATCTATTCTGCTTGTTGTTTTTTCTTGGTAGTGGTTTCTTAGCAGCCTCTAATCTGAGGCGCTGTTAACTTGTGATTTCTGAGGCTGGTGACTCAGATGAACTCATCCTCAGCAGCAGAGGTGACTCTTGGTCTTCCTTTCCTGTGGCAGTCATCCTGTGAGCCAGTTTCATCGTAGTGCTTGATGGTTTTTGCGTCTGCACCTGGAGACCCATTTAAAGTTTTTGCAATTTTCCAGACTGGCTGACCTTCAGTCCTTAAAGTATTGATGGACTGTCATTTCTCTTTACTTAGCTGATTGACTGTCTTGGCAAAATATGAATAGGGCTGTCAGATGTGGACCAACCTGACTACATCATGAAGCTCAATGAGATAAGACAGAGGGTTTGCAGCGCTGTCAACAAAGCAACCACGAGGAATCTAAAGTATAAAACATATTTAGTTATTTAACACTTTTTTCTTTGCTACATAATTCCATACATCTTGCTTCATATATTTGATGTCTTCAGTATGTATCTACAATGTAGAAAGTAGTAAAAATAAAGTGCGACTGGTAGTGTATGCTACATTTATCTTATGTCAGTAGGTACTGTTTAGTCCTGTAGATATATCGTACATATAAAACATGACAGAAAATAAGGTGAAGAAATAGGGAGACAAATAATTAAATTAAACTTAAATGCACCAGTAATGATGAAATACATGGTAATAATAATGGTTAATTTGCCATTTCTTCTACGTTGGCGGGTGATACAGTCTGGATATCCTGCAGATCTGCACACTTGTCTGCTATCTCTTTCTTTCTTCATGACTGTGAACAGAAGTTTGACTACTAACAGGCTTTGGAAAATTGGAGAAAGAATTGTTGCAAGCGAGTTTGCATTTGTCACCAGTGCAGCACTCGGTTTGGGTGTATTTTAGAAGTAATGAGAAAAAAAAAGAAAAAAAGCAGACTGATAAGTATTCCCCACCAGAGGAAATGTCCAGTTAACAAGTTTCAGGTTTAAAATAGTGTTATTATTATTATTATTATTATTATTATTTAGCTACAGCAAAGGATTGTGGTGAGAATTTCAAGAAATGTCTTCAAACAGCACATGTCAATGTACATGTTTCTCCGCTGTCATCAAATTAATGATCCTTGACACATAAAATTTCTAGGAGCAAGTTTGGGTCAAATAATTTCTCCTCCCTATGACACATTTGATTTCTAAGAAGAGTATAAGCATGACACTTCATCCTAAAATGATGTCACAGGTATTATCTTTCTCCCTTTTTTTCCCCCTTCTTGAGCTACACAGCTGGTAGTATGTACCCTTGTTTGTTGAGTGTCCTGATAAAGCCTCAACACATTTTTCCAACATGGCTCTGAATCCCACACGTGCGTCACAGTTGCCTCTTCTCTCACACACTCACCATTTACAAAACAAAACTCACCTCATTATTCTGCACTTACTATTCAAGTCAAATGAAAAACAAATCTATTTTTTCCCCAGATTAAATTTTACTGTTATCCTTTTGCAACATTTTCGACTGAGCGATGAGATGCATTCACATCTGATGTTACAAAGTGACTAGAAATTACAGCTCCGTCTGCGATCTCTCACTGCTGATGGGTAAATCCTCCTGTGTAAACTGGAGCATCATCCCTCTTGCTGTTTGTTATTTTGCTGTTTGGTTCTGTGTGGAGCTGTCCAGAATGTAGTGGTGCTGAAAATCCTGAAAGAGCATGCAGAGCCAAGCAGAGGCCTTTGGGGACAGATCTGTTATCTCACTTACTGGCACTCTGAAGGGCGGCTCCATGAACTCACAGCGGTGACAGCCAGAGTAAGAGCGTTTGAAGCAATATTGTCCATTATGAGTATCATGACTGCATCAGCTATTCCCTGCTGTGCAGGGTAGGATTGTTTTTTGATGATGATGTTGGATAACTTCAAGGCAATGACTTGCTAAATCTGAGGTTTAATTCTTAATTCATTTGATTTTCCTTTAAAAGAACAAAATGCAATGCCTGTTGTATTCAAATTGGCCAAAGGTACAGATTGTACATCAGCTCTCAGGAGCTTTACCAAAACAAGACTCGAGGCAGCATTGTTTCGTCTAACTGAGAATACGAAAAAGCTGGACATAACGTCCCTATTTTGACAGCCTTGCATGGAGTGACGCTAAGTTTGTCCTGAGAGAGGTGCTTGAGGTTATTTTAAATGAAAAAGGAAAGATAATATTGCAAACACTGTGCAAAGACAGTTTTTTTTCTCATAGCTGCAACAATGAGAGAGTTACAATTGTTATACTACTGTATATCTAGTTGCATATTATTTGTGTAGTACCGGTGTCCGAAGTGTCCCCTTGGAAGCTTTTTCCGCTATGTTTATATAATGTTTGCTGGTATACAATGGTAACATTTCTCTCAGTGAGACAGATGGTTTCTGATGCTTCAGACATCTGCAGACAAGTTTTGAGATTAACAGATCAGGAAAGGATTCTGAAGTCTGGAGTCTGAAAGCTGAAAACTAACATCAACACCAATGGGTTCATTCATATGAAGTGTAAATAGCATGTCATCATGCAGTGAAGGTTTCAAGTACTGCATGTCTGTAAGTGAAGCCATCTGTTCCCATAGAGACCAGACATTTTTTAGAATGATGAAAACTTTCTACTTACAAACTTTTTTTTGACCATATCTTCTCTCCATTCTCTCATACAGTGTCTCACTGGTAATGATGGTGTTGCCACTGGTGCTGCCCTCTCTGTCGCCATGACAATGCCATTTAGCCCCCTGTCCAGCGACGAGGAGCAACAAAGAATGCTGGGAAACAATCGCCATCTCTATCCTGGGGCAGAGGACGAGGAGGAGGAGGAGGAAGAAGAGGAGGAGGAAATGGAAGATGATGAGTGTGACGAGGAAGGGGAAGAGGAAAAGAACGGTGAGCTTGAGGGAGAGGAGGAAGATGACGAAGAGGAGATGGTGGAGGAAGTCAGGCGAGGAGGCCTGTCACGAGGGGGCAGGGGTGAAGGACACAGGCAGTCAGCTAAACTGGCCGGACGACCCAGTGGGGACAGACAGATCCGGTCAGGGAACCCTGGTCACACCACAAACCCTTATTCATCCAACCCTGGACCCACGCACCAACAGCCAGCCAATCAGGTACAGCAGCAGAGGAGGCTGAAGGAGCGCAGTGCCAGCTCTGTGCCATCTGAGGACGCCCACATCGCCATGATGGTGTTTCGCATCGGCATCCCAGACATAAAACAAACGGTCAGTGCTGCTAACACACACACAGAAACTCTGAAATTAAAAAGCAACAGCACACATGCATCTGAAGTAACCCTGACATCCTCAGATTGGACTTCAACTGTGTTGCAAAGTGGAGGTGAGGCAGGTGACACTGAAACAAAACACCACGCTACACCAGCATTATGAACGGTATAAATGTTACTTCAGGTTTTCAGTAAAATGTTTAGGCTTCTGTATTTATTCAATATACTGGGACCCCTGGGACATTGAACAACATCATAAAGTAAGAAGGAGTCATCCTTGGCATCTGTATCAAAGGGCCAATAATCTCACAATACATCCACAAGTATATGACACTGTACTATATAGTATACTATATGCAATACGTAGTACTCAAGAAACATTGCGTGTGTCAAAGGACTGGGTGTATTATTCTCTTTCTTGCTCTCTCATTGCAATGTCAGCGGAAAAACTGAGAGAAGCTCAAATACTTGTCAGCAAAGTAACTGATCTGAAACAGAGGGAGAGAGACTTTCAAGGTGACCCAGCTCCAGACTGAAAGAGAGAGAGAGAGACAGAGACAGCAGGGCCAAAATGCACACGAGAGTAATCAGAATGAGAATATGTGGACACAAATTTGATTTTCAAAACACTACAAGCAGGAAAGAATTCAGAGAGAGTGAAAGGAAGGGATGTTGAAGTGAAGACGCTAACATTTGGGGGATGCATAGCCTACGGCTTAATGTTGCCAAAAAGCTTTTAAATAGTGCAATAAAGCATGGAGTGAAAAGTCCTTTGCGGTATGACTAGTTTTAAGAGTGCAATCCAGAATCATGACGGATTGATCTCTTTCTTTTCCCAGATGAGGTTTTACATCACATCAGCTCAAAAGCATCTATCAGAAGTGTGTCTAAATTAGCTTCTCTGACTCTAGATGCAGCTGCCTCCATGTACAGTACCACTCTCCCACACTTTAACAACACACAGAAATTAGGCAACCGCCGCTGCCAGACGCCCAGGCATCTCTCTGTCTTTTACCCCCAGTGTATCTCTGGTGAGTAATCTGTTAACATGAATCACAAGGAGAACCTTGGTTGTTTTGATAATTGAATTACAAAGACCCTAGAACTGTGATTGCGAGGGACTGAGGCTGCACACAAGTGTGTGTTTTTGTGCAGGCGAAACAGGAAGAAAAGAGAGGAGAAGAAGAAGAGAGTGCCTTAAAGTTGAACCAGACTAGCCTTTTCTTTGACAGTGGGCTGCATTCCTCAGACATTAGCTGTCTGTTCTTTTTTCTCTTTTCAGTCAAGTCACCAAGGTCACTGTGATGTGTTCATTGGTGGCTTTTTAAAATCATCTGCGCAAATAAAACTGCAGATGAACTGACTGTATTTGTGACTGCCGCTGTGTGTGCGTGTCCACGTTTTATATTTACCACCTCAGTTCACTATAAATGCCTCACTCAACGCTTCTTCCTCCCTCTTCCTGCCGTGTGATATATTATTGATCTATGCATGGGTGTTTTCAGCAGTGTGTGGTCGTGTTTTAAATCCGAGCCTAAATGATTCATGGTTCCCTATTTATTCTAACAAATCGGCATCAAAGTTTAATTGTAAAAAGATGGTTAAATGAACATGCTCGGGAGGAGAAAAAGGCTTGGAGTCAGTACCTCAAAAACTTTGCTCAACAGTCACACAAAGGCAGATAGAGATAGATGGAGGAGGAAAGATGTACCTAGACAAGGGCACAGAAAGACATAAAAAGAAGGTGGAGACAATAGATGAAAGTATAAAAGGATTGCGATAAAGGTAAATGGAAGTAGACAGGGACAGAAGTAGATCAAAATGGATAGAAGGTAGCTGAGAGGTATGTGGATCTAGGAGTTAGAGATAAATTCAGAGGGATAAAGTTAAGCAAACAGAAATAAAGTTGGAATGAAATTGAAGTACACTTAAATAAAATGCTTCAGAAATGGTTTCTAACAGACCTTTAGTTGTATTCTCTTGACTTTCTGTATATTCACAACAGGATATTTTCCGCAATTGCCTGCCAGCAAACGAAGTAATAATAATAATAATAACAATAATAATAATAAACTGAAATGAAAATAAAATAAATCCTTCCAAAATTCTGAACAGTGCAACTTTCATCCCTAAACCAAATTTTTTATTTTATATTTCATTTACTTCCATTAAATCATCGGGACTTCAACTGCTGATTGAGATCGGATTTTTAATCTTTAACTTGAGTGTGTTTGCGTTAATTTAACATTTTCTACAAACTATTATTTTATGTTAAATGTTAAAGTTTTTTCATATTTTCTTACTATATTGTTCTATTTAGATTCTTGGAACATTTTTCAAAACATTTTTACAAAACAATGAGCCATTACAGTTTACTAGGCAGTCTGCAGTATTTTAGTGTAACTTATTGGAGGTTGATGAACCACATAAAGACACTCATACTCAGATGTGTAGATTGTAACATATGAAAGCGCTAAAAAACACGACCTTACAGACTCCTTGCTTTCCTGTATTGACTCACTACATATTGTCTTATTCCCCAACATCATCAGTTATAACCTGACGCCTCCACTCTGACATTTACTCTGTGTCATTCATCCTGACCTGGCTCAACCTCCTCAGGCCATTTTTCAGTGTTGTCACCCTGTCCTTTCAGAATAAAAGTCTCTGATCTTTACTTTTTTTCCCCTCTGCTGTTTTGTCTACTGCTCTCTATCTTCCCCTTCCTCTCCCTCCATCTCTCTTGTATCGGGTAATATCCCTTAACACTCCCAGTACATTAGGTCTGTTCTACATGCCAGCTAATTCCCCCACAATAAACTATAATTACTTGTTAATTGTGTTGTAATGAGACAAGGGAGTGACTGCAAATGCAGATGTTATGAATTGAGGGAGGAGGAAATGGAATGACGATAGAACAGCTACCCTTTTTAGCACAAATATAACTCTAATGTTGAATATTCGCCAATCAATCAGCCATGCATCTCTGAAATGTAACATGTTATGCCCGATTGACCTACGCAAATTCACTTTGATATGGAAATTTCAATTACGATTCCACAGGGGTTGCTGCATCTTCATTCACAGTCTGAAGTACGTTTTGCTGGCTAGAATCCTTTAATAAAGAATTGTGATAACGATCCATGAGAGAATACAAGTTCTTCATGGCATCAAGAGCAAAGAAATACCCATGAAGTGGTAGCTACTCTGAATGTTTGGTATTCCTGCTCAGACAGCACCAAGCCTCAAGTTTGAACATGAAACTGGAACCCCCTTTTCCACAGTGTTGTGTGGATTGTAGAATATTTTAAGATATAAAAGCCTGTACTTGTTAGTCTCTCTTGAGGCATTTACAGTGAAAACTCAGAAAACATCTGGGGATATCTCCTTTCTCCCCACCGTGGCATTTACCTTTGCAGTTTTAAAAGTCTCTTAATAGAGATGTATAAGCCTAATGGGGACATCTCTCCCAGCTCCCTGTCAGTCACGACTACACTGATGGCTCACTGAAACACTGAAAGAGAGAGGGTGGTTGAACTATCAGTCAACAATATTTGTCTAGCAGGAGGGGATGTGGGGCATTGCCACATGCAGACAAAATCTGGGCTTTAGTGGCTGTGATTCGATGAAAAATCCACTTGGATGATCAGTCTATAATCTCATGATGAAAAGAAAGACGTGTGAAGATGTTGCACTGAAATGTTGTCATTTATAATATACTTTTATGCAATGCTTTCTAATCAGATGTAGCCCAGTTTTAATATGCCTGTCTTAGCTGTCCTTGTGAGCCCTAATACTCCATACTCCTACCTCTTCAACTGGCGGCTGATGTGAAAAGCACTGGTTCATTAACTCGTTCATCTGCACAGCAAGTAGCAACAGTATCTCAAGTCATTCATATGGTACTGTCACAGCAGGAGGTGAACGCAGTTTTGTTTTCAGGTTTATTCGATTGTCGAACTCACGCACACACACTCAACTTGGCATTTGCCTGCAGAGCGCATTAAACAGCATGAAACAAATGAGTTTTTCTCTGTTGTTTGACTTTAGCGAAATTCGGGCAACTCTGAAGTATTAGCAGCAGCCCTTGAGCGCATTTCAGCCTCACAAGCACTTCGCCACTGAAACGCTACGAGGTGAGATATGTGAAGATGAGAGGACACAGACCGAATCCACCTCTCCATGTCACTACAGCCTTGTAGAGAGAGTATTATTATTATGAAAGCAGCCTCAAAGGTGAAAAGGGGTGCTGAGATAAAGGAGAGGAAACTATGAGCAGGGAGGGCAACATGTGATGGACAGGTCACAATGAAGAAAGAGGAAACGGGACACAGAAAGAATGACAGCAATCCTTCAAAAGAAATGAACGATTCTAAACTTCTGATTAGATAAAGTGATGAGCTAAAGAGGGAAGGACAGACAGAAACAGAGAGGAAAGAGAAGTTAAATGGCGACATGGCTGCCATGTGCGTGACTGCGTGTTATTGGTGGGGGGGTGGGGGGTGGGGGTGGGGTTATTTCCCCAAAGATCTCATTAAAGGCTTCTAGTCCCTGCTGCACTTGGCCTGCAGGAAAAAAGGCCATAGGGGCAGAGATAGAGAATGCCAGAGACAGGAGATAGGAACGACTCTTATTTCTGCATAGACGAGTGACAGAGCTGTTACAGAAAGATGGAAGGAGAGAGGGAAGGAGGAGGGAGAATAAGATAGAGATAGGCAGGGGAAGATAAAGAGCAGCATGGACAGAGTGAGTGGGCGTATATGAGTGGGAAAGTGTGATCACAGCTTTAGGAGGCAAGACAGAATCTTTGGTCTGCATAATGATAAAACCACGAGAGAATCAGAAGGGCTTGCATTAATGTCTTAATATGAAACTGAAAATTGTATAATGAGTTACGCAAAAGCAGTGACATTAAGTTCCTTTATAGTGTAGATGCACTACTGTCTCCTTTATAATCAGGGTCTGATTACGTTGTTTTGCCCATGCAAACATTGTATTGCTATCAGTAATCTACAAATCTGGATGAGAGAGTATATGGAGTACATCAATAGAAATTTCTATAAGCACCTTATCCTATGTTACAATGACAAAAAGCTAAAACAAAAAGTCCTGGTTTCAAGTGTCCGCTGAATTCTGACAGTCAGAAACCAAACTGTGTTCCAATATTGTTTTGCTTGTAACATCTTCCAGGATGGAACAGTGATGTCACATACAGTAATATTTCAGCCACAGAACAAGAACTTTTGTTTTTGAAATTTGAAGTACAGTTTGCTAGGACAATATGTTTCCTGTAATGGAACAGGAAACATAACCACCTTCCTGGCATTTACAGCAATTTCTGTGTGCAACGAAAAGACACTGCATCTTCACATTTTCAACATGGACATTTGGTCTTCCACTAGAGGGTGCTCCAAACTCTCAACAGAGACTACAACAAAACTGGAGGAAATACAATATGATGCAAGGCAGTCTGTGTTGTAAGTAAAGCACACTGTACAGACTATTATTATGATATATGCAGTTCACAAAATTCTGTAGTGGAAGGGGAATCAGGGGGGAAATACCCTTTTACTGAACCAGGTGCCATTTCAAATTCAATTCAATTCAATTCAGTTTTATTTATATAGCGCCAATAACAATACAAATTGTCTCAAGACGCTTCACAAAAAACAGCCTGCAACCTCCAGAGCAAGCCTGAGGGCGACGGTGGCAAGGAAAAACTCCCTTTTAACAGGAAGAAACCTTGAACCCAGCTCATATGCCTCAGATGATGAATATGTGATGAGTCCTAATTGACTAGGCAGGTAGAATGTGGATCAATAATTTTCATGCAGAAATACAGATCAATAAGAGAGGCTGATTAGGTGAAATCTCTAAACAGTGTATTTTTACAATATAGTTCAGTTACAGTGTGCCATGATTTAACAATTCTAATGTGGAAATATTCTCCCTGAACAATATGCAATATGAATCATTAACCTTCATTCTCTCCAGCTGTGGTTGTGATTCATTTTAGAGTGTTGGCTTCCTTCCTTTGATGAGACTGTAAATGCAACGTGTAGGCTCGTGTGCACGTCTGTGTGTGTGTGAAGCCTAATCCAATACAAACAGACACACCTCTCCATCCTCTTGTACTCTCCCATACTCAGAATCTTAGACGTTCCCCACCCTTTTACTCTGTGCTCTATTTCGCCACGCTGGTGTAACACACACACAAACGCACACACGCACAACAACCAATTCACGCTGATGCACATGCTCACTCACAAGCACACACGCACCCTTCCAGTACCCCATCTCCAAGGGAACACAGGAATGTCTCTATGGCAACAAGCAGCTTGCTCCACTAATGAACCGGTTGCCATGGTGACTGGGTTGGCTGTGCGCGAATGGAGACACTGAATAAAATAGAGGGAGAAAATCTGATGTTACTCCGCTGCACAAACCCAGCGTGCAGGGTTTTATCTCTTTCTTTGTAGGACACACACAACCACACACAAAATGTGTGTAAAGAGATTAAAGTGAGTGACAATGAATGAATGAAGCTATTTTCTCTGTTTTAAGAGGGCTGCAGTAATGCAGTAAGAGGCAGGGATCCCTGCAGCTGGCAATGCTCTGCATGGCCATTCATCCTGCTGGTGCATCAAGGTCAAAATGCAACCCAACTCTACTCAGAGCAAGATGAGGGAGAGAGACAGGGGAAGGGATTGAGAGCAGGGAGGGGAGTGGCGCCAAAACCCTTCTGTCAGCCATCTGTGTAGTGAGTTACGTTCCACTTTGCTGACTGAGCCTCTGAGCTGTTATGCATTTGACCATTCACAACCATAAATGAGACTCTTAAACCTGCACCAAACCGGCGTTCATATGCTGCCTGAAAGCAGAGGCCACCGGGAATCACTCACTTCACTCTGGTGCTGTCTCCCCCTTCTGGCTTCAACGGCTAACAGCCTCAGAGCTCTGCAGTCAATGAGAGCATCCACTGCCACAGAGCTCACACTGTAAAACAGTGGTCCCACATCTGATATTGTGCTATTTTCAAGGTGTTCTGAGATAGTTCACAAGATGATTCATGTTGGAGGAAAAAGCCACACTATTGATTTGCTACAATTAGCAATTTTGCTATATTTTTAAAACCATCAACCACCAAATCATCTTGATAAGAATACCGTTTACTGGTTGTACAGAAAATGGCACCTTCAACTATACAGTTGTTCTTCCCATTTTGCTCACTTTATCTTGTTATAAATGTAACTACACTGAACTGAAAGGTTTTTTTAAAAAACCTATTGAGACCCACCAAACTAGTTTGCCGTCCGTAAATAGTGCTCCATGGCATCAGTTACAGCTTCCAGCCTTCTTGGGTAAGTCACTTTTCACACCTGGATTTGGGCTGTTACTCCCATTCTTCCTGTGAGATCCTGTCAAGCTTTGACAGATTGGATGGGAAGCAGCTGTGAACTGCCATCTGCAGGTCTCTCCACAGAAATTCTGTAAGGTTTAAGTATTAAGTGTGGTCGTTGACTGGGCTGCTCAAATAACCGTCAGAGTTCATCTGAAACTACTGTCCTGTTGTCTTGGCGGTTTGCTTTGCGTTATTGTGGAGCAAAAAAGTAAGCTATCTCAGGGCTCTCATACAGACTACTTTAGGCCACAAACAATTATTTTAATGTGGAAAATCTCACTTTGGCAGAACATACTGCCTACAGACATCTGAAACATGACAAGTGGCCCCAGAATCTTGGTTTACTCCTCAGCATTGTTTTGTGTTATATATGAAAATCTTAAACCATCTATGAAGTAAATGTAGTAATCAGTTAGATATATATATCTTAAGAAGCACTTTTTCATTTGAGGTTAAATCTCAGTAAAAGGCTGAAACCTCCCCGTGGTGCACCCAGGACAGGTCGCCAGTCTATTGCAGGGCTAACACAGAGACGAACAACCATTCGCACTCACACTCACACCTACAGCCAATTTAGAATCACTAACCTAACGTGGAGAAAACCCACGGAGACACAGGATACAAGAAGAACAAGCAGGGAAGCATCAGTGCTAACCACCAGAAACTACTGTGCCGCCCGTCACCTCCATCTTCTGAAGCCAAAATCAAAACACCCCAGTTTTAACATCCTGGTACTACTTCCTGTTCATGTTCAAGGCACAAATCTGACAAATAATACAAATAATTTTACTCAATATGCAGAATGCAGCTTGAGATCCTCAGACAGTGTTGAGTTTATAGTTTTAAAAATCTAGTTTACGAATATTTCTGGCTTTTGCACAAAATGTGCCTTCACAAAAAGATCTAAATTAGCTAAAGGTGATCCAGTTATTCAACGATGGCTCCCAATATCTAATCTGATTGCTCAAGTTGCATAACTATACTGTACATTAAATAGTTAGTAAAATATTTTTAAGTGTGTAACTTGTTAAGATGTAATAAATTTTAAAAAAAGTTAGTTCCTTAATTTTGTTCCTTAATTGAGCTAAAACAGCTTCCGTCTGTCTATCTGCAGAAATGTTTGCGGTTTAACCCAGAAGCAACGGTGTGGAAGGCCAAGCAGCAGGTGCTTTGCTCCCTGACTGAATCTCTGCGAGATGTCCTGAACTATGGTCTGTTCCAGCCTGCCACGGACGGCTACGATGCCAAGTTTCTGGAGGAGGAGAGGCTGCTTAGAGAGTACCCACAGTCCTTTGAGAAAGGGGTACCATATTTGGAGGTAATGAAGACTTGACTTGATGTCTCTCAACTGTCCTCAAGATGTCACTGTTATTCTTAAATGTAATAGTCAGCCCTGAGGAGCTGTCATAAAAGTTAAATTGTACCGTTTGAATTGTCTTAACACATTAACAGATTGTTAGTGAGGAACATATTTATAATGTTTTCACTTAAGAGTCACTAATGTGTGGAAGAAATTAAGATCTGTTTAGTAGATTAGGACTTCCAGTTTTTTGCATCACACTCCAGGAGAGTTTTACTTTCAGATCCCGTAAGACAGCATCATTTTATTGATTTTTTAAAATTTAATTACATCCACTCGCAATTTCTGTTGAGCCTTTTAAGTAATCTAATATAAAATTCAGTTTTATGAACCAGGATCATACACATTTCTTCAAGGGATATTTCAGTTTAGTTTTTTTGACCTGTTTAGTCTTACACCCTTTAAACTGACCCAGTTAGTGCAGTCACCTTCTTTTCATGCAGCATTGCTACCCAATGGATGCTATAAATAGTTTTTAAACTGCTGCATAGCCAGACCACTTTCAAATTTCATGTCTTCAGTGATGTAGAGGAGGACCCTTGTATAGCAAACCAGATAAAGCTTCTCCATACAATAAATCTGCAGACATTTTGTGGATCTAGGCCAAAAGCTGAGAGAATTGAGGACAAAGGCCTCAGTATTAGGATTAACTCTTCGTTTTCTTTCTCTTTCCTTGTATCTGGTTTAGTTTCGTTACAAGACCAGGGTGTACAAACAGACAAACCTAGATGAGAAGCAACTGGCCAAACTGCACACTAAGGTATGAAACCCACCTTGTTGATCTCTAATGTGAGTTCTGTGTTACATTTATAGGAATCTGACACCATCCTGATAAAAATCAGTACTGTACAATATACAGTACCTGTATGTGTAGGTGTTTTTCATTGAGTTGTTGATCTGTGCCTATTTTCCACGCATGCATGAGGTATTTTGATTGTATTAAATACGGGTACAGCTCAAAAAATTAGAATATTATGAAAAAGTTCTATAGTCTGCATCATAGAGTCTCTCACCTTCCTTTTGACAATAGCCTATAGATTCTCTGTGGGGTTCAGGTCAGGTGAGTTTACTGGTCAGTCAAGCACAGTAACACCATGGTGATTGAACCAGCTATTGGTACCTTTGGCAATGTGGGCTCCATAAAACTCGTCAGCAGAAGGAAGCATGAAGTGCTCTAAAATGTCCTCGTAGATGGCTGCGTTGACTGTGGACTTCAGAAAACACAGTGGACCAACACCAGCAGACGACCTGGCACCCCAAGTCATCAGTGCTCAGGAAACCTTTGCAGGTGTTTTGAGTTGATTGAGTGTGACACCATGAGTTTCCAATGTTGAACTTTTTCACAATATTCTGTTTTTTTGGTTTTCATTATCTGTAAGCCATAATCATGAACATTACAAGAAATAATGGCTTAAATATTTCATTCTATGAGTAATAATCTAGATATAGACATAAGTTTCACTTTCTGAAGTGGTTGACAAAAAATATTAAACTTTTGAGCTGTACCTGAATATTATACTGTGTACTACACTTCAATATATTATATGGAGGGGTTCTACGCTTACACACAGTGTTTTATCAGTTTATAATAAAATGTCGTCATTATTTTTAGGAGCTTTAAATAAAATCTCGTCATTGTCTAGGCTTGGTGAACCTGCATAACAGTTTTTGCTGTTGCTGTGATTCTCCACTTTTGTATATATCTCTCTACATACCCCTCTAATACTCTTCTCTCCATATGCAGGCTAGTCTGAAAAAATTCATGGATTACATTCAAACCAGCGCAGTGGACAAGATGGGCAAGTTCTTAGACAAAGGCCTCGATCCCAACTATCAGGATTCTGACACTGGGGGTAAGTAGTGCTGCATCTCTCATGTAGCACTTACTTCCTCTTCAGTCACTTATCCACAGTGTAATTTCCTATCCTGATACAGTTATAAGAGACTATACTTAAAGTGCATTTATTTGAAAACACGCCCCAACATCCCCTAGCAGCTTAATTGGCACGCTGGTAGCCAGCAGCTGTTTGACCCGAGGCTCTGCTGTATAAACTCAACCTTTAAACTGTCCGCTAGCAGCAAACCCACTCCTCTGTTTTTTTTTTTGGCTTTCATCCCTGCAGTATGTTGTTCTAACACTCTGTGAAATGATCTGAGCCAGTGCTGTTCACAATTTGGTGGCTTTTCTGAGATCCTGTTAATGCTTAGGGGGCACAGCAGACGGCTCATTTGCAGTTTGGGTGTGCTTCTCTGTGTCACTCCAGCCGTTCTGGGAGCAAGTGTCAAAACACAAAACATATCCCGTCATCAAGGGTGTGAAATACACTCCCACTGCAGAACACAGGGGGGCAACAGAGATCCCTTGTGAACGCCACTTACTAACATACTGTATTCATATGTACTGTATTCAAACCTTGAAAAATGTTACATCAGGTGTTTGATGCTATTTTTAAGTTTTGGAATTGGAATTTGACAAGGATGTCTGTCCTTCTGTGCTAAGGTTTGTTTAGTCAGGTATCGGAAATTACTTGATCATTTAAACGAGGAAAAGAATTATGATTTCACGCTTCTGTTAATGAATCCTTACCTTAACAGCTTACGCTTGCTTATGCTGTAGAAAAAACTTTCTCTCTCTGTCTAGAAAAACTGATTAGAATTAACCAAAATCTACAGAAAATGTCACGACACGTCATGGGATCCTCGTGGTTGGAAATGGTTTTCCTTTTAGATCTTTATAGGCAGGGCAGAGATGTGATCTCTGTTGTCCTGGGACAGCCACATTCCATCAATTGTTGTTGTTAACTTGTTTTTACACTGATCCTGTCTGCCTCCCCGAAACTCTCTCTTAAAAAAATAACTCTGCCTCATTCAGCCTGGTTCCTGTCAAGAGGGGCTTACTTCCATCTTTGCCAGAAGAACTGCTAAATGGGGATTCCCCATGTCATCCTGACATTGCAACTACAGAGGAAGTGCAGTCAAAACATTTCCCCAAAGTATTTGTACCTGACATAAAAGCACAGAGTCATTTTCCTCTGTTGTGACTTGTCATGACAGCCAATGCTCCGTACCTACTCTGTTTTTAACTTGGAACATTTTAAATGCTTTTATCCTTATAGGTGCTTCTTTTGTAGTATCGGGTTGGGTGGGTTAACAGGGTTATGACACAGAATTGCTGAAATTTCACTTAGTCCATGTGCCTGTCTGCGGACGGGTAACTGGATGAAATAACACAGCTTTGGGGACTGTAAGATCGTTGGTTTGTATCCTCTTATATCTATAGCACCCCCCACCAACAGCTTTAAGTGTTCACACTGTGTGAAGGAATTAATGGATTAAATACAGAGAAAGAATTTTACCAACGTATCAATACAAGCAAACTCAAATTAAATAAAGAAAAATTATTTGGTTGAAGTCGTCAAAATTAATTGTTCAGTCTTTTCATTTCCTAACAAATTTTCACACTTTATATTAAAACTACAATAATGGAGAAAAACATGATAGCTCCTTTATCATTGTGAGGTTGGTAGACAGTTTTCACGTTTAGCTCAAAGTACAGCTGTGAAGAAATGTATGCTTCTCTCTGTAAGTCTGCTGATCAGCGGTTGGTAGCAGTAATGGACAGCATTTTATTTTTTTTTTTTTGAATAACGTACACACTACACCTTAATCTAATGCTTTAGAGCAATGAAAATCATCTGATTCACAGCTTCGGGCTGGACACCAGAAATGTCTTTTTCTAAAGGTTAAAGTGACCCGAAAGACAAATTAAAAAAAATTAATCATTTGATTTTGACACCCTGCTCTTGACCCTTGTCCCTCCATCAGTTAAAAACCATATGTCTCAATCTGTGTGTGTTCTTTAGAGACGCCTCTGTCCCTGGCAGTGCAGTGTGAGCCAGGTGGAGGCGAGCCCATCCGGGTCCTGGTTGATGGAGGAGCTCATATTGATTTCCGTGCCAAAGATGGACTCACACCTCTACACAAGGCTGTTCGAGGCCACCGCCATACAGCCCTGCTGGTAAACATTCACACATGTTATCGTCCTTTTATGGAAATGCGGCTATCTTACTGCAAATATTAATGACTTTTCATTTTAAAAGGATTCTAGGTCCGTCTCCAACCTACACACTGGATATATATAGAGAGAGATGGATGTTTGCCCTGAATTTGATACAGTATTATCCTCATTTGTGTTACCATATGACTAGTTGAAGATAGCATACACAGCACTCAGCCACATACACCCACCTACCCACACACAAAACGCATGTGAAAAAACAACTCCAATATTTTATTCATCGAGAGGGAGAGAGAAAGACAGTAACAATAAGACTGCCTGCTTTTCAAGGCGTGTGGCACATTTACATTTTAGGCGTTTGTCCAGCTTTTCAGCTCCCAAATTGCCAAGAATCCAGGTACCTGTTTGAGGAGAAAGTCATTCAGGTGGCGATAATTGCATGTGCTGCATTGTTAGAGCCCACATTTTCCACAAAGGAAAGAAACCCAGCTAAACTGCATGAGTGTTTACATCACACTCTGCTTCAATACGTAATTTTCTTTAGCCTCGGGTGTTTCATGACCCCTCTGAACCCTGAATGTACTCCTACCTTCATTTAAATTCCCTCAATGTTCCTTGTATCATAGTTGGAAACCAGCACAACATATTTTTTCTTCCAGTTTTCTTATTATTTTAGCTCACACAATATACAGCATACATATATACAGCTCATACGGTTTAAATAATCATTCCTTCATTGTGTATCAAACTCCCAAGCGGTTATCACTACTCTCAGGATTTGAAAATGACCAGCAGATGAGGTTTAACCTTCTGCTCTGTGGTCCTGCAGGTCCTGCTCTCTCTGGGTGCATCTCCAGACTACAAGGACCGGCGAGGGCTGACGCCGCTCTACCACACTGTGCTGACCGGGGGCGACACCTCCTGCTGCGAAACACTGCTTTTCCACCGCGCCAAGCTGGGCATCAGGGATGAGAACGGCTGGGATGAAACACATCAGGTATTTTTTGAGTTTGCAAATGTGTGCTTAACATCTGAAGGGAGCCTGATCCGAGAGAGTGTTTAACTCTTCAGAGATTAAAAGCAATTCGCTAGCAATTAATTTGCGTAATACCCTGTGTGCTCTTCAGCGCTTTAATACTAAATCAGCTCTAGACAAAATAACATAAAATACGAAATGGAATGATACACAATTTGGGTTCTAGGAGAAATATCTTTCAGTCTAATGGAATCTGTCGAGTTTTAGTTTTTGCGTGCGTGCATCTCTTTTTAAGAGATTATCTTCTTGTAATGTGCCAGTGTACTCTGTGTTCCAGTGTGTGTCCATGTCAAAACCCATTCATGCCATGAAACACTATTTCATCCTCCATCCTACCCATCCAGCTTCTGTGGCCTCATATAACAGCTGACGTGATGTGGACAGGCAAGGCCAGGAGGAAAAATAAAGGTATCAGCCTGTTCATCTCAGTGTGATGTGTACACTTCATCAGCATCTGTCTCTGCTGTGCTTCTCGCCAGTCACGGGCTCCGTCATACACCGTCTGCGTGTGTGTGTTGAGATTGGTTTGTGTCCTCATTCAGGTAAATTTCTGTTGTATTTAGGCATTTAAATAAATTCATGCGACCTTGAATTAAAATCATGCTTGATTGAGGAGGCTGTAGTTCATTATCATGTTTAACAACAAATAGTGATGCTGAAGTCAACATGTGTTGCTAATGTACCAGTTGTAAGTGAACTGTTTAACATACTTTCCAGATTGATTTGATTATTTTAACATAATATATAAAAATCACAATTCAATATGTAGCTATAATATTGTTGAAGGTGTGTGTATGTGTAATGATGGCTCTTAATACCGTAGCTACGATTATCATCATAATTAAATCTCACTTGTGTTCTCGCTGTCTTCTCACCCTCTGAGTTTGTAGGTAGTGTTAATTAAATCTGGTGTCACTTGATAACTGTCACCTTGTGCCTCTCCGTGTCTCTGTCTCTTCTTTATCCCTGTTTGCTTCTCCGCCTCTATCATTTCTCTCTTAAACTACCGCATAAATCTTTTTCTGTTTTTCTGCTCTCTGCATCTTGTTTTCCTCACTTTGACCTCCTTTTCTAAATGTGTCCCGTTTTCACATCCTTTCTTTCTCTCTCTCGCTTCCCCTTCTTCGTCCTCTTTCTAACTCTCCTCTGTGATCTGCTCATCCTCAGGCCTGTCAGAATGGTAACTCGCAGCATCTGGAGCACCTCCTTTTCTATGGGGCGGACTCTTCCTCCCAGAATGCCTCTGGAAACACTGCCTTGCACATCTGTGCTTTATACAACAAGGTAGATACCAAATGCCACCTCCTATAGAGTGTTCTCCTCTTTTGATATAATATATGCAGTATAATGAGATAAACTCTATTAATTTTCATAAGTCGTTTCTAAATAATTTACCTAATTTTTGTTTCAATATTCTGGACTGGAAAACCTCATCATCCTAAGATTCTAAGGATCTTTTAAATATACAGTTCTTTACTTGAATATATTGAATATTTCAAAACAAAATTTCATGATAGTATACAACTTAATTACATATACTGTATATGCTGTATATTTATATGCATCTCCATATCGTATATTGAATCTTAAGCACTATAACAATAACATGATGTTAAAAGTAGATTCATACTGTGAACAAATTTCATGCATTTCTCTGTGAAACATGAACAATACAATTATTGTTTTACATTAAATGCACATTAATCAACGCTGTTTGTTGCAGGAAAGCTGTGCACGAATTCTGCTCTACCGGGGAGCAAATAAAGACACAAAGAATAACAGTGGGCAGACCCCCTTTCAGGTAATGGCTGAGTGCCTGACTGGGTAATTATGCATGTTGGGTGGCGGTATGGTTTATTGTCTTATTAAGTTAACGTAGCAGAAAGTTCCAGGGCCTAATTTCACTTTAAACCATTATTATGCCATGGTGCACACAGAGGTCCCATGTGGCAGGACTGCATGTGAACCCTTAATCTTCATACATTAACTCTGTCAATGCAGAAAAAGCCGGCTGAGACAATCTGTTGTTTTGTGTCCGTTTAACACGCTCACAAACCACAAAGAGAACAACATGGGGAAAGCATTATGATCAATGAACAATATGATTGACTGGCGCAAAGATGTGTTGGGGGGTTTTCAGGTGCTGCGTGGTGTCTTTGCACAGCTTTGTGTTTGTTTTCATCAGGTGGCTGTTATGTCCGGACATTTTGAGTTGGGAGAAATTATTAAAAACCACCGGGATACAGATGTGGGTAAGTCTGATCTGAATTTTTTGCTAGTTACAGAATTTGAATATTCCGTAACGACATGTAAAAAAAATACTATCATCATTAGAAATTTGAATGAAGAGTAAGAAAGAAGATATGCAAAAGAAAATAATACTCTTTGTTCTCTTTCTCTAACCCGGCTCACGTTACCTCCCAGTTCCCTTTGTGGAGTCTCCAAAGTACGCTCCACAGAGGCGGGAGAGCACCCGCACACTGACAATTCCCCACCCTCACCCCTTCCTCCGGGCCAACAGTGACAGCAGCATGAACCTGCCCGAGTGGATGGCAGTGCCCAACGCCCCAAGCACCAACATCGTCTCTGTGCAGGTATCCGTGTTTGTCTCAGAACTTTATGTTCTTTACATAGAAAACTGTTGACGAAGCAGTGTCACCTTAAGGTCACAATATGGATAAATAAGGAGTGATTTAAGAATCTTTTGGATGCATTTTAGAGAGCATTAGTACAACCAAGCTTGCTAGACCACATACTTATAACTACTATTTTGATGAAATTTTTAGTTTTGCATTCATTTAATGTTTTACTTGTCCTTGTCCTTGTGGACTGTCCTGCTATAACATGGTAAATTTCAACACTGTGGGATAAATTAAAGGATTAAAGGATTATATTAAAGTGTCCTAATGAATTGGAAAAGGCACACATAATAACCACTTACTTTGCACAGGTCCAGTAATTTACAGTAGACATACTGCAATGTAGTGGATGACCTTTATCAACATCTAGTGGTGAATACTACTAATTGCAGCACCTTATCTCCCACCTTCCAAATAGACGTCATTATGTGCAGTAAGGTCATTTTCAGGTTGATGGCCCTAAAACGTACCAAATGTAACGTAAATACAAAAGTTATGAAATACTAACCCATTTTATTATGTTCATTATGATTCATGCTGATATTGTAATCTGGTCTGACTCCGACATATTTCTCTGATTTCTTACAACAACACAATACATTAAGGTCACTTGGGTGTGCCGGCCAGGGTCTTCTGGTTGTCCCAGGGACTAGGCTGAAGCACAGGGGAGATCGTTCTTTCTCAGCTGCACATTAGGCCAGCCCAGACACTGCTTGCTTTAAAAGCCCCTCTAAAATTTTTTATTCTTTGTCATTTAATTCAGTTTCATAGCTGCTCATTTCATTCAGACTTTTATTGTGTTTTATATGCACTGACCGCTCCTACAGCACTTTGACCAACATTTGTTGTTTTTAAATGTGCTTTATAAATAGATTGACAATTGACAGTGTACAATATGTAAACAGGCTCTCAAAACCCCAGGTAAAATGAATCAGTCAAATCAGTGTGTAAGTAATTATAGATATGGAAGTATGCGAAAATTAAGCCGCAGAGAAGAAGATGAGTTACCCCTTATCACCTCTTTCTGTATTTGTGTGTCACAGGGCTATAAGCATACAGGAACCCTGCGGAGCTCCAGCAGTCCTAGAGGAGCAAGAACACGCTCCCCGTCCCGTGGGAGGATTGGAGACAAGGAAGACAGGAGCAGGCAGAGTCGGAGACAAGGGTGAGTGGAGAAGGCTGAGATCAAGGTCCTGGCTGTTCTAAAAGAGGTCTTATAATTTGAACCTTAATGGTTGTAAAAGTCTTAAATATGGTTTCTTAGGTGATGTGAAATGTTTTGTTGTGCAGTAAATGATATTCAGATCATAAATTATACAACTGAAATGAGAGTATTTCATTCGGTTAGTCATAGTCATTAGTCATATGTGGTTTTAAGCTGCAGCATTCCTCTTCCCCAGGCCTGCCGCTGCCACCACCACCACAGTACAAACTGCAGGCCAGCGGAGACGCCTCTACAGCGCTGTCCCAGGACGAGTCTTTGTTGCCACTCGGGCACACTCTGCACAGGGAGAGCGAGAAATCACTTTTAATAAGGGAGACAGGGTCAAAGGTGCATATATATACTGAGTTTTCACATCATGATGTTCTACGTGTACAGTATATTTGTGTGTGGTGGAGCATATACTGCACTTTGTCTTCCATGTGAACCCGAGGTTTCTGTCTGGTTTGGACTCTGTGTTTGTGATGTTGTTTCACACCTGATTAGATTGTAAAACACAGACTGCTCTTTCAAGCTACTCCCAGATGTCTTTAAAGGGAATTTACCACATGTCCAAATAAAAGGAAAGTCCACATTAATCAGACTGGCAGCTTTTACAGGGGCACACGTGTGAAATTAACTGAATGCACATTCATGCACATGCAAAGCTGCATTAGAGACGCCAATAAACGCGTAACATGGGATTGCATGTGCTGTAGTCTGTGTCTGTTTTGGGGGTTTGGCATAGCCCCAAACATTTCTTTATAGTATGTAAGCTGCTGACTGCAGGGGTTTGACAATTTTGGAGGTGAGATTTAATTAACGGATTTTAAGCTAACACCGTTTAGCCAGCTGATATAGTTTTTTGGACACACAGCCAGATGCTACATCCAAAGAACATTTAGTAATCCACCCAGCATTAGCTAATACTACACTGGCCAATATCCAGTGACCACACAGCCCTATACACTATCATCTAATCAACGTTTTATTGCTTACATTACAAATAAATACCTACCAAATACATCTAGCTGATGTAGAGCAACCAAAGCACTCAACTAAAGTTTTATTTCTTGTTGCAAGGCTAATTTACGTTCAGTATTCCCTCCCCTTTTAGCCGTGGTTCAGCTTTTCTGTGTTTGTTTCCTCCCTCCACCATATACAGTGGTGAAATTCAGTCATTGTGCAGACCGGAAACCAAAGCAATAAATTAGCTGAAAATGTGCATTACGGTTGGATATTCTCTCAGTCCCGGAAACGTTGGATGTTCTCAGTAAAACAGCAGATGGATGGACTGAGAATGACAAGGAACCAGTGGGTAAAACTATGCGGCCATCACAGAAAAATTAGAGATTCCTCACAGCCACGAGGATTAATCAGTTAGGTATCACAAATGACTGAACAGAATCTCATGATCATGCAGACCAAGTTATCTTATCGAGACTCTTGAGATGGATTTTAACAGTAGATGTAAGGGCTGTCTTTCAGCCTCAGAGGCCAGATTCAGGTGCCTTTAGATGAGTTTGTGAAACAGTCATGTCATAATGTGAGTGTAAGGTCTCTATATGTATGTTTGTATTTAATGTCTGCAGGTATGAATATGTGTGTGTTTGTGAGTGAGTCTAAGGTGTCACCAGGTATGTATGTCTTGGTGAGTATGTAGGAGGTTTGCATGTCTGTGTGTATGTGTGTGTGTGTGTCCACATTATTTCTCGTCTGTCCGTACACTCTTGTCTTTTTTGCGTGTGTCCGATTCTCATTGGTGTTGTAGATTGTTTAGGTGGTACGTCTTTGTGTCGCCTTTTCTTGACCCGATGCTCTTTCCTGCCCCCCGCCTATAGTGTTGAGTATTGGTGAGGGCGGGTACTGGGAGGGGACGGTGAGGGGTCGCACAGGTTGGTTCCCCTCTGACTGCGTGGAGGAAGTGGTGGTTCGAAGCCAAGACAACCGATCAGGTAAGCACCAGAAGTCACACACAAGCGAGCATTATAAGCATGTCTTTAGCTGAGGTTAGCTCCTACCCTTTGCTAATAAACAGTACAGTACAGCTTGCTCCAACCTAGTGTGGCCTGTCATAAAAAACAAGCTCTATTTTTAACCACAAAATAAAATTCAAAACCTGCTAATTGGGCATGAAACCTCACCATGTGACTGTAGAGGAGAGGGATCCACCTGTAATATTTCATCACATATGTCACTAGAATGATAGCAGTGATGTTGAACAGTATCTGTATAATAAACCTTGCAAATGGATTTAATGTAGGTGTGGCCACAGCTGATGTCCCTGTGATTTTGTGTTCCAGAGAGCCGTGGAGAACGAGCCAAAAGACTATTCCGCCATTACACTGTGGGATCCTACGACAGCTTTGACGCTCCCAGGTAAGAGCAGCCGTGCTTTTTGCTGTCACCGAACAGCGAATCGATCATCTCCTTGTTTCATCCAAGGGTATTGGGGTGTGCACAGGTAGTTTAAGTCGTGGGTTCATTAAGTATGAGGTCACACCTGAGCGGTGCTTCACCTATCGGAGGGGTATTTGAACTGAACACACCACTTTGGGGTTGTGAGATTGACCAATGCTCCGTTTAGATGTGGCAGCTGTCTGTTTGGACCAGAATGAGGCATGAAAGCATCCTGTACGACGTGAAGGTTTAATCATGACCACCACTGTTTTTATTTGTTGGCCTTTGAGCAGCTCTGCTCAAAAAAATGAGGGGTTAAGTACTTTGCTAAAGAGCATGATGTGATTTGTCCATCCTCTCAGTGGGTGCTGAAGTTCAATCTGACAGGCTTTTTTTTACGAACCTGCTGCTTCGACTGTTTAGACATACAGCGCATGCTGGCAGGGGATTTGTTTGTATGGCAACATACTGTATACATCCACCCAGATCAGATGATTCATGTGCTCCAGCTGTGATTCGTGTGATGTGTTGTGAGTGACTCATGCAGTGCAATGACGATGTGTGAGGGTTCACAGCCTCTGGTCCAGAAGCTGATCCGCCTGCTTTCACGCTGGAGTCATCCTCAAGGTAGAGGCCTACCAGTTGTGTTCGACTGAGTTGTTTTTGCTGAATCTAACCTAGGCAGAAAGGAGGACTTTTGTCATATGAGGATGAGTTAACATGAGTTAACAAGTTCATTCCTTTGTGTGTTTTGACACTGAGCTGTGAGCCGCTTTTCCAGGTTGCAGTTTTTAGGCCTGTGTGCTGTTAGACCACTTTGATGACAAACTCTGAAATATCTTTGTGTCGACCAGATGATCATTACTAGCCTTGATTTTCAGGCACTTGCATATGTATCACTGCTCAATGGGACCAGACACAAATAATCCCCAAACCACAGCTGTGACCTTTGAAATTAACAGGAGTTTATTATTCTTTTTTTGTGTTAATACAGATCATCCACCCACCGACTTAATCAGGGTCCACTCCCACACAACTATTCATTCTTAAAGGGGCAACACAGATTTTTATTCGAAAACTGGTTTTCTATCATTGTAAAATCTAAAGTAAATATATATGAAGTATACTTTAATTCCTTCCATGCTGCACCTTTGTCTTGCTTGTGTTTTTTGTTGTGTTTTTTTTGTTTTTTTTTTCACTCTTCTCATGGTGCAATTTACTGCAATACTTCAACTGAGAACTTCATAATCTGACGTGGAACCTTAAATCAGACCTCACACAGCCCATTTTTCTGGTCATAGTCCACTATAATTAAAAAATAATTGCACCTTTCCAAAATAGACATCACAGTTTTATGGCATAACTCACTTTGTAGTGGTTTTACTCCACTTCAGTGTTTAATTGACAAGAGAGTTTTATTAGGAGTAGTGGAAAATATGTTCTTATTCAGCTGTTTGAACAACTTCTTTATAGCATATAAATACACACAACTCTGGGAACTCTCCTGAATTGTCTTACGTGGTTTGACATCTCCTTAAGTCATCTACGTCATGGTTGTTCACATTGATTCAAACTGATCTCAGCATAGAGGAGTTGGACTGACCAAAGGAGGCAATTATTTACATATAAATAAAGAAATTTTCAGCCAGATGTATTATTTATGCAAATTACCCCTTCTACCTCTTTGTTTCCTTCTCTCATCATTCTCTCACTTATCGTCCTCCTGTCTCATTCCTCAAAATTTCTCTTTACATTTGTCTCTTTATCCCTCACTCTGTGATTGTCTCTCTCTCTCTCTCTCACACACACACACACACTTTAATTTATTATAAACATGCTTTTCATCAGCGCGACATTTCATGCAAGTGACATACTCAACCACTCGAACTCACACACATATGTTTGCGCACATGTTAGCACGCACATCATCGATAATTAAAGCCGCGTTGTGGCACAGAAGGAGCCGGAGACTGTTGGCCAGGCATGGCTGGGCTGACTCAGAGCCGCCCTCACATGGGCCTACTTTCACAGCCTTTATCGCTACATGTAATATCTCACCTATTCCTCCTATCATTCCTCTGTATTTGGCCACATCTCCTGACCGTCTCCGCATCCCTCCCTCGCTTTTCTATTCATCACTGTATTGCTAACCCCCCTGTACTTTTTAATTTTCTTTCTATCACCCTGTCCTCCCCGTGGTGACTCCATCTGGAGGTCAGACAGTGAAGGGCACTCAAAGGAAGCGAACAGAGGGATGAAGAGGTTGGATGATGGAAGAAAGATGTTTTTACAAATGGATAGAGAAGAGACAACGTTTTTTTTATTTGTGCATGCAGCCAGGGTTTGAAGACAGATAGAAGGATCTTTTAACTTCATTCTGAGTGAAATGAAATTTCAAAAGCGAGACCAATATGAATCTCTAAGGTTAATATAGATTAAACCAAAATGGCCAGTTCCTGTTTTGTGCAGTTTACCAGACCAGGAATGGGTATGTAGCAGCAAAACCACTTAGTGTATAAAATCAAATTATTTGCAAAACATTTTTTTTTTCTCCGAATGTTTCACAGTCTTACTTTTGTTTTTATCCTGTGGTCAGACATACCCGAAGCTGGTTGTTGTTTGGGTAATTACCAAAACTGATTGATTCATGCTCAGTTTCACATTTTCAACATATTGGCTAATCTCTGCTGATGTTGATCCTCACCACCTGTCCTGCCCACTGTGTGCTGCCTTTGATGCCTGGATATATTTTGTAGCCTGATGTTTAGAGCTCAGGACACAGGTTGATAACAGAAACCCAGCGTTCAGCTTTAACTCGATAATGCAGTTTGGCAATTACATTAACAAGAACAAAGGAACTAAAGGATATGATGACTTGGGAACTGTCAGTGACAAATGAGAAATAAATGGAGAGTTATTCTATATATCAGCCATGCCCTTACACCTCAGATGACATACTTTACTCACAATTTTTCCGTTGTTTGTCAGCTCTTGCTCCTCCACATAACTCTGCCTTTTCCTGAATGGATGGCTGCATTAATATTCCACACGTTTTCATCTTTTTTTTCCACCAGTGGCTAAATTCAGAGCAGTCAGCCTGTTCAAAATGAAACATGCTTGAATGTTTAGATGCCATTAAACCTCACCAGATAATATATTAGTCGGCATCAAATTAGGAACTCATCTATTGTTTAATATTTGCATTTGGTTTCAGTTTTGTTTTGTTCCATAAATCTCCATTCATAGTTAAGGATTAATCATGGCTGACAGTAGGCTGAGCAAACTACCTGCAACTGAGAAAAACACACTCAAATAGACTAAACACTGTCACCTATTAAGCTTTTGCTGCAAATCATGAAATACAAGCTTTGGGAAATACACCGTCTGGATGAACACGAACAGCTGTCACTAGCACACAACACGCATACCCCTTCGTTAATTATACTGTGTCACCAAAAGATTGTTTTAAACTGCTGTGTGAGAATATTGTTTTGCTAAATGCATAGCTTTGAACTAAAACACTAGTCTCAATAAGAGTTACGAACTGAGAGTTCATCAGCTCAATGTGTCATTGCCTCAGATGCTCTGAGCAACTGTACACAATCTGTACGTGCTGCTGCTCCTTTGCAGGCCCACATGGGACCGTTTTTTTGGCCAACAGCGGGTCAAATGAGGACGAGCAAGCACACAGCTTGGGGGGAGGAGAGCCATAGAATAGCATGTTAAACGCTGCCGTGGTGTTTTGTTGAGTAAAACACACACGCTGCCTTTTACATCTTTTATTTCTTTTTTTATTTCTAAACATGTCCAATTCATCTTTCTTGAATTTTGGCTGAAGTGTTGAACGATCATGTGAACCTTCTGTCAACATTTGCTTCCTCTCCCACCTCTCGCTCTCTCTCTCTATCTCTCTCACTCACACACACACACACACACACACACACACACACACACACACACACACACACAAACATGCATGAACACACATACTGTACACACAGGATCACAGTGGTATAGCCTGACATGCAGGCAGAGGGACAAAAAAGGCAGAGATGTGAGAACAGAGAGGACGAGTGCTGTGATCGTCCTCAAATGCAGTGGGAAGGCTAAAGGATGAGAGAGAGAGAGAGAGAGAGAGAGAGAGAGAGAGAGAGTGCAAACGTGGAGAGGGAAGAAGGGAGGGAGGGAAAGTCGACGGAGGACAACTTCGACATACCAAGAAGGAGGCTCTGACTAAGAGATGATGTGAGTGCCTATTTGAGAGAATCTATATCTCTCCTCCCTCCACCACCTCCTCCTGCTCATCCTCCTTCTGCCACTCATCCACCAGCTGTTTCTCTGTCCTATCCCCTCTTTCTGTCTGCATTGATGCCCCCCCCTCCTCTTTTTTTTGCTTTGCTCTGTCCCTCTCATTCATGCTTTGTTTACAGCAAATCGGTGTGCATGTGTGCATGAGAGGATGGAAAAGAAGAAAAAAATGAGGTGGGTGGGTGAGGTTGGTTAAGTGTGATTTAAAGGCACATGGGGTCAGTAACAGCGGGAGGACAGCAGCAGCAGAGGCATCTGTGTAAAGTCAGATTTATAAGAGCACATTAGATGCTGTTTGTTTTCTGTGTAGTATTACATAATGGTAATTTGGCTTAAATTTTGACATTATGTCATATGATGATAATAGCTCTTCAACCATTAAAGAGGCCTCTACCATGTCCCCTTTGAATGAATTACTGCAAAGCACAGTTTTATCTCTGTCACGTCTGTTTTTATGAATGGAAAAACCAGGACATTGATAAATAGGCAGAGTGAACGCTACGCATATAAACTATAGGAGTGAGGAGAAATGAATGAAGGAGCAGAGGGGGATAGGAAGTGTGTGTGGTTTTGGTGGTTGTGTGTGAGTTGATTGCATGAATGCCAGCCGGACTGTATGTTTGTGCATGAAGCCCCCTGTGAACAAACCCAATCACCTCACACTCTCCCTATCTAAATTACCTCATTTCTCCCTCTCTCTCTCTTTTAAACCACCTTATTCCCCTTCATCTCCCCCTCCTTCTCTTCACTCTCACTCTCTCTCTCTCTCTGTCGCAGTCAAAGCGAACCATCTCCATCCCTCACTCTCTCTCTCTCTGTCTCTCTCTCTCTCTCCGATTCCTTCTCTCTCTGTCTTAAGCATGAAGGGGCTGGGAGAGCTTGGCCCTCTCCCTTTCCCTTCTTCCATCTCTCTCTCCTCCTCTTCCTTCTCTCCTCCTCCTCCTCCTCTCTCGCGGCTTGCGCTCTCTGCTCTCTCGCTGGAAGACGAGAAGGAGAAGGAGCAGGAGCAGGAGAAGGAGGAGGAGGAGAGGGAGGGGAGGAAATGGCGATGGGGGCATGCGGCGAGGAGGATCTCTCCCTCTCCCTCTCCCTCTCTTCTTCCTGGCCATCGCTTGGCCCTGTGAATAGGAGCGTCTGGTTCATTTACAGGTACCTGCCATGGCTTTTTATACCCCCCTACCCCCCCTGCCTCTCTCTCTTTCCCTATCTTCCTCCAGTTGCCAGGGGAGATGGGGGGGGTGGATGGATGGAAGCACGCATGTGGACATAATGGATGGCGGGGCAGGATCAATTAGAAAGACTGGCAGATGTTACAAAGCATGCTTGCAGACAGATGTGTTTGATTCACTGTGTCTGATTGTGAGTGCGTGTGTGTGTGTGTGTGTGTGAAGACGGACGAGGGCTGCTGCTGCTGCACAACCCGGCGTATGAGCAGTGCAGTCGTTCGGTGTTTTGCTGTATGAACATGTGTGTGTGCCGTTTTCTTTCCCTCTGCTTTGAATCGCTGTCTGAACAAATGTCCTCTAGCATCGCTGCACCGGCAGAAGTGATGCTTGGTGTTTTTACTGATGTGCAGACTGATTGCATGTTTGTCCCTGTGCATGGTTCCCAACGTCTGTGTCCGCGTGTGCATGGATGGACGGATGGATGGACGGATGCCGTGTTTGCAGTTGTCCATCAAAACCTCAAAGGAATGGCAGGCAGATTTCTCCCCCTTTTTTTGGCTGATTGATTGCATGTGTGCTTGTGTCTTGTGTGATGCGTAGCGCGTTTCTGTATGTTTACCACCGTGTGTGCGTATGCTTGAGTGAGATGGAGAGAGTGAGGCTGCTGACAGAAAGGAAACAGTGCATAGTGAGGGAGTTTTAACGATGCAGCATGCGTGACAAGTTCCAGCTTCTTCTTGTCACCTCTGAGGAAGCCTTCTTGACCAAACCTGTTTAATGCCTTGGCTTCTTACCTATGCAGTATGAGGCACGCTGTACACCCCTCTGTGTTGTCCAGCTCAATTGCTTTCTAATGACTGTGTCCCCGGTCAGTGGCTGAAACCTCTGAAGGATGTAGTCCCAAATCTGTTACAGATAGTCGAGCCTCACCGAGACCGTATTCAGGTGTCAACCGGAGGTGAAAACTACTAACACCTGAAAAGTGCCAGTATAAACTGCATCACGTAGAAGATTAACAAGCACATTACAGATGCCACACAAATAGTGTAAAAATTTAAGTTGTTATTCTGTAATATCCCGTAATTAAGAACAAGACAAGGCTTATAGCTGGCTTCCAGGGATTACACCTTGCACCTTAATTCCTTGTCTAGTTCATATTATATTTACTACTGAGCGATCTGAATACAAAGTACTATGATATATAAGGACTATTATACAACTGACTGGATTGAGGGACACTATGCGCTTTCAAGAAAACGCAGTTGTGATCAAAAGTCGACTTCATTTTTCATCTCAGCTGCCTTTGCGGGAGCGTTTGAAATGCGATGGGCTCGTTAGCCCTGATGTAGTTGGCCAAAAGATTTTCTCTACAGAAGATCCTGTCACTAAACTGGGCTACGAGTTATGTCACTTAAATTTGATGACATCCTCGAAGACAGCAGAGACCGAGTTAGGCTGGTTGAATGGGGTGAAACTCCTCGCACAAGTCCGCACAGACTTATTATGGGATGACTACAACATGTATGATCAAACACACCTTTCAATCACAGACTCAGGCCGCACATTTTTAGAGCAGTGATGCTGATTGTTTGTTCCAGCTGTGAACAACTTGTGTCGCTGTCGGCTGTTCAAACAAGAATGCAAAACCTTCATTTTCTGTTATTTTGTGTTTCATAGTGTTGCATGATGCTGAGGCTTAAAAGAGCTGAACCAGGTGGTTATAAGGCAACATGGGAAGTAATAATTGTTCGTGGGTTTTTAAGGCTTTTTATGATGTTGTCCTGAAGTTTAACTAATCAACAAAATTTATTTTGTGGTAATTTTTGCCACATATTTTCACATTTATTTTCACTGGATAAAAAATCTGTTCTTCAAACTTAATCCTGCTGATTGGCTGGTGTTGGTTCCTGAACTTTTCTTTGCTGCCTATAGTTGTTCAATTCAATAAATGAATTGATCCCAGTGATTTGTGCCTGCAGGGACAGAGCACTATAACACCTACAGTAAGGACTGTGTCACTACATGCACCTTTATTTACTTTATCCAGTCTGCAAATTTATATTTTTAGGAGAAATTAATGTATTTATTTGCTTAGTGCTACTTTAACATTTGTGTCAATTTCTTATTGTTTGCCGTGTTCATTTATTTGTTGGGTCTCCAGAATGTTTGATGTTTGGACTGAGTGGTAAGAAACAGGCAGAAGAGGACAAGAATAATAAAGAGACAGAGCCCTGGCAGAGACAAAGAGACTCTCACAGTCAGTGGAGAATGTCACACACTTAATAGACTGAAAGAAAAAGAACACGAGGGGGCTAATGTGATTAGAAGAAAAAGTTACTGTATGATTAGAAGTTTGAAGAAGGAGAGCAGGAAGCCAGCATAGGGAGAAGTAGCCATTGGGGAGAAGAAATGTATAACAAAGAAAAGCCAGTGAAGAGAAAAAGGAGAGCAGGATGAACAGATGGAGTGGGCTGGGACTATTTGTGCGCGATGGGATAACCAGCATGTGGTTACAGTATGTTACAGCTGACATGGTATATATATATATATACACCTCTCTGACGAACTGACTGACTGAATGGCTGTTTACATGGTGTTTTCATTCATGACAACAGTGGCTGACTGTGGTGGTGCTGTTCCTTTTACTCAACTGGACCAAAGTGGTTTAAACTCATCAAATAACAAATGTCTCACATATTTCAAGGACGATAAAAAAAACTATATAGCAGACATACAGAGCAAATATAGATTTAAAGATAACTACCTTTTCAAGGACTATCATATGAGTACATTTTGACTGCTATACAGCTTTATCTTATCTTCTTAATAAGAATACCTGTATAAAAAAATGATAGAAAGTTCATTGAAAAGCCTACAGACTGATACAGACCCAGGTGACCGATATCTTGGACTGTTATGGATGTTTATGTTTGTTAGAGTTATTTGATGTGGAGTTAGTTTGAACAGTCTTATAATTATGAATTCCCAAACTATGCATCTGGTGTGTCCAAAGGTCAAAAGGCATTTTTTTCTTTGATACTTTTGGATATTACTTACTTGGACTGTCAATAGTTGCTTACATAAAACAGTTTAATACGTTTACAGGGGAAGTTAATATTTTAGGGTCACAAGGGTCTGTCACTGGTTTAATTGTTATCAAAGCTCAACCATAGGTGTGTCTTAAGATTAACAAAAACTGTAGCTGTCAGATTAATGTTCTGGAGTGAAAGTATATTTCCTTCTGAAATGATGTTTATTAGGACTATGTAGTAGTATAAAATGTAAATACTAGGTGAACCTCCTCAGGATCTAGTAGCATTTAGTGTTGAGGTTCAGACTGCAGCCAACTGAATACCCCTCATGTTACCCTCTTCTTCCAAGTGCGTAAATAAAAAGCCTCAAAAGGTGCTCTCTAGAGTCAGTGTTTGGTTTGTCCCTTCTGGGCTTCTGTAGAAACATTCCACTGCAATATGGTTGAAGAGGACCAGCTTCCTCTTTAGATCTAAGGGCCTCATTCTAAGCTAACACAACTGTTCTTATTTTCAAGTGATCATACAACAATGAACACACAATTAGGAAAATTATATTCCACGTCTGCCTAGATTCCCCAAAGCCTACATACTGGACTGGAGCTGCCGTATTTGAGTAAATACCTTCCACTTCACGTTGCATATTTCCCATCTGTTTGTGCCACAGTGTGGAACACAAAGTATGCTACACTTTATGAGCTCCACCTGTGAGCGTGCAGGGCCTGTTCTGTGCTGTCAGTGACTAATAGTTTACCATTACATAGCTTGGCTCTGCCGTGGACCTACCCAAGTTTCCCTGTGTCCAGTTCTAGCTGTTGCTGAGGCAACAAGCAGCGCCATCATACTGTATATAGCATCTCTTACTTAGGTTCTGGTAGCAACTGGTTCTGGGCTCGCTGTCAAAAACATACAAGAGAGTGAAGCTCGGCAACGACTGTTTTAAGTCTGTGCTGCAATGATTGTGTTATATATTACATTTTAATAGTCGTTTAATTCTTAGCAGTAATCGTTTTTAGATTTTATATACAATATTTTTATATTAAACCTCTCTGAGTATTGTTGTCAGAGGTAACATAGAAAATAAGTAGAGTATAATAAAATCTAATCAATCAAATTCGAGTTTCTGTAGAGTTGTTATCTTCATCTCATCTTCTACTACCGCTTAATCCTCACTAGGGTCGCGGGGGTCACTGGAGTCACCCTGGACAGGTTGCCAGATTTTCGCAGGGCTAACACAGAGAGACAGACAACCATTCCCACTCACACCCAGAGTCAATTTAGAATCACCAGTCAACCTAACAACCATGTCTTCTGGAGTGGGAGGAAAACAGAGTACCTGGAGAAAACCCACGCAGACACAGGGAGAACATGCAAACTCCACCCAGAAAGGCCCGAGTCTGACTCGAACCCGGACCTTCTTAAAATTGTTACAGTATATCAACACTACAAATATATAAAGAAAAGAAATGCATAGTCCTCTCCACTGTTTAAGGGTGAATTGTAAAGACAGACATACAAATCCTCTCTTTATTCTCGCCCGTGTTATGTCTAATTGTCTCTCCCTTTTGGTCTCTTCTCTGCTTTCTCTCTACTAGTGACTATATAATCAAGGAGAAGACGGTCCTTCTACAGAAAAAAGACAGTGAGGGTTTTGGCTTTGTGCTAAGAGGGGCCAAAGGTAAAAATGTAGCCTCAGTGAAGTTAATATAGGACATACTGTATTATGTGCACTGCTAATGCAGTCTGCCATTGTCATGCTGTCTCCAGCTCAGACTCCTATCGAAGAGTTCACTCCCACCCCGGCCTTCCCTGCCCTGCAGTATTTGGAGTCAGTGGACGAGGGAGGAGTGGCCTGGAGAGCTGGTCTCAGGATGGGGGATTTTCTCATAGAGGTAACAGCAATTATTTACCACTGCATTGAGAAAATAGCATTAAAACTATTTGCACACTAGCCAAATGACAGTAAACCCTGTTACTCAATAGCTACGCGTCTGTGTCTCAGGTCAACGGTCAGAATGTAGTCAAGGTTGGTCACCGGCAGGTAGTCAACATGATTCGGCAGGGTGGCAACAGCCTCATGGTCAAGGTTGTCATGGTAACCCGCAACCCTGACATGGAGGAGGGTTCAAGGAAGAAAAGTAAGAATCTGTCACTGCTGCCAGGGATTGCTTGTGGAGACTCCACCTTGTTCTTGAACAGCTTCACTCACCGCTGCTGCCTTTTACTTTCTCCTCTCCTCTAGTCCCCCAGCAGAGTAAGAGGCTGAGCACCCCAGCTATTGCCCTACGGTCCAAATCCATGACTTCAGAGCTTGAAGAGATGGGTAAGATACAGGTTTAAATAATATTTTGGGGAGATGAAACGAGAAGAATGAAAACAATGAAGCTTGCTTCAGCAGACTCAGGTGATAAGGAGTGATATAAACAGTGTGAAACCAATGTTGGGGGTTGTTAAAGATGCTGAAAGTGTGAAGGGGAGTTGTGCTAGGGCTAAATTTAGACAGCTAGAAAGTAGAGATATTCAGTGACAGAACAAGAGGAAAAGAAGATTGGCTGCCGCCGTGGATGACGGTCTCAATGCATTTCACTGTTCTTTCAGAGGTTCCACACTGTCACTTCCAGCACCCTCACCACAGGTAACCCCACCCAGAAAAAGTGTCGCCATCCACCCCGTGATCCTTATCCCACTGCCCGCTTCTCTTACCGCTTACCCCTTGTGCACTCCCTACTTCCTCCTGGCCAACACACCGCTTTAACCCACCACCTACAGAACAGCCTACCAGCCCCTCTGCTCAACATGCACACACACGACGACACTCAGCAAGTATTTGTTACCAAGGTAACACTGCTGGGGAATGGGCGTTCACCTGAAGAATTTCCGGGTGTCGCTAATATCATAGCAATGTGCCTGGTCTTAATGTGTCAGCGATCTAGTTGTGAGATATGTTCCTCTGTTGTTATCTTCTTTTGTTGAAAATGTATTTGATTCACTTGGAAGAAATCACAGCAAGGATACAATAATTGAGATGAGTAATTTTCAAGAAAATATAAAAAAACAACTTTGTTCCAGGGCTGTTGCTACGGTAACAGCATTATGTCTAGCTATGCCATCTCTATTTGAGGCAAAATAGTGGGAGGAGAGTGCATGGCGAGGGTCAACGCCCCCATTTGCAGATCGGAATGCCAGTGTTTTATTGGTGATTGGGTTGTATCTCTCTAAACATTTATGGTGCTGCTGATGAGCCTGCTGATGATACATGAAAAGCCGGTGACATGTGAAGCTGCTTACGAAGAATCAGCTCGGTTTTGTCAGCTGGTCTCAGATCTGGTTTCTTACAAATAATGATGGACACTTGCCCAAACCCATAAACAGCAATTAAATGACTCATGTCCTGTTGCCACACTGTGAGTCAGAATCTGACTACTATAATCCTGAGTGTAGAGATCAGCCCTTCGCTTCATCCCTTCCCCATCTCCTCCTTTCACCTGCCTTCTCTCTGTGGTGTGACACCTGACCAACACAAAGCATGAGCACCCAGTCTGACATACAAGTACTAGTTTCCTAAACCCTGAGCCCACTTTCCTACTGCCCCAATTCTCACCATACAGTATACTCATAATATGAGTTTTAGAGGGAAACTAGACATTTCAGCATGTTGCTGGTTTGAAATTGTGAAGACTAATCTCCTCATCATCTTCACTCCAAGAATCAAAATGTGATACATAAGTGAGGAAGTGCCATAGTACAAGAGATAAGGCTTATCTTATAGGCTGATATAAACACCTATAAGTAAGAAATTATTAATAAAAATGCCTCAGTTTGAGCTAATTAAATGCAAATTCAAGTGATGAGTTACTGTACGTCCTGGTCACAATTATTAAAAAGGAAATAACCTTATACTTTCAACCAATTGTAATTTTATCTGATTTTCATATCTAGCTTCCACCAATATCAGCATCAACCTCAGAAATGTGCTATATGATGCTACACATGTGATTTAAAGTTTATAAATAACTATCCTCCTTTAGATCTGTTCCAGATCCCTCCACTTAATGTTACACCTTCTGAATCAAGGTGAGGCAAGCATAGCGTGTGATGAAGCTGTGTCAGCCGATGCCATATGCTCATTCTAATGCATTAGAATTCATTTAGCTGTGATGCCTGTTTAACTGTCTCACCTCTGCCACTGGAACAGTGTCCAAGTTCACCTGGAAGTCATACAGCATAACAACAGGAACATTAAAATGGAAATGATCCTTCAGTGCACTGTAGTCCACAAATAGTTGCTTTACTTTAACTTGACAGCAAGTAAGTATTGTTTAAATATGTCTGGACATTTAATAAATCTAATTTTGGAGAGGAATTGTGCAGTGCAGAAATAAGCAGGAGATTTAATAAAAACTAATTCAAACCCCCTTCATAGTTGGTTTAACCATTATACATTGAGATGTAATTCCTGTTTAATTAAGTTCAATAAACCACAAATTAGGAAATATAATGGTTCAAGTGTGGCAGATAAGCCCTTCACTTTTCAGTGCACACACACAGACTCACTCACAAGAAGTGGATGCAAAGGTCACTTGTACTTCTTCCCTCCTTCCTCCTCTGTGGACCTCCTCGCAGGGTTAACCACTAACTCTTCCTTTCCCTTTTCTCTTTTGTCTTCACTTCACTGCTGTCGGGAACATAAACCATTTAACAGTGGAACGAGGTGGGAGTCAGCTTCAGAATAATTCCTACTAATTTGTGTGTGTATGTGTGAGTGTGTGCGTAACAGCGAGCAGCATATTGTACGTACGAGCAACATATTTACTGTAACATGAGTGTGCACGCTTCAGCTATCTTAAAGTGTGGGTGTGATGTACGTTCTTTTACATCAAAGATCTAAAAGCCTGACGAGGTGACTCAGTTCGTCAGGCTCCGGGGAATATGATTAGTATTCACTGTAACAGCACTATCGCACTTCCACTCCTGCCAAAACTTAAGTCTCCTTTTGTCCTCCTTCCAGCTGCTACCCCTTGGAAAAAAAAATCAGGTATGCTCTGGTGCACCCCTGCTTCTGGCATTGTATTTATGTCTGTCCAAAATGACTTGGCACTTGTCGCTCTCTTACTGGGCTTATGCTGTTACTTCTATTTTAGAATTCGAATCTTCCCAAGTTACAGAGAAGAAGAGGACAGTCTATCAGATGGCTTTGAGTAAGGACGCTCATGTTTGTCAGTGGATGTTTCCTGAATCTCTCCCTTTCTTTCTCAGCCACTTCCATCAAGTGTGTTCCTTTCCACACATTGTTTTGTTCATTTTATTGATGTCCATTTTTCTGTTTCATTGTCTATGTCCCTTTCTCCTCCTTTCTCTCTGTCTGTCTCTTCTCTTTTATTCTCTCAGATAAACTAGATGAAATTCTTGCAGCAGCTCAGCAGACAATCAACACCAACGAGGCACCGGGGACACGGGGACAGGGACCAAAGCGAGACAGGGGAAGAAGTTTCTATGGCAATGAGGTGTGTATCATGAGAGTTTATGTATTGTATTTGTGCATGTCAGATTTGTATACATACTTCTGTCACTAGCACATGGACATGTACAACACATTTGTGTGACCGTCTTCAGCTCCATCCTATGTAAAGGCTTTAAAATGTGGCAAAATGTATCACTACCAGTGAATAAATCATTTCCTGTGTAAGCCAACAGACCAAACAAAAAATGTTTTCAGTCTTTTAATCTCAAATTGTTCTGAGCTTCATGAAACTCTATCGATATTAACACTAAATCAATACTGAAAGTCAACATTAAAGTCTGCTACCCTACACAACTTTTAGTCTGTTATTTAATTTATTTATTTTTTTTGGTCATCAGGTACGTGTCCATCACATTCTCTTCATTTTTATCATTTCAGCCAAACTACGGGGATCAGTCTGCGATGGGGATGATGTCGTCTGGGTTGGGCCTCGGCTATGACCGTGGGCAGTACACCTCAGGTCATGCCCCACAGCACGGTATGCTGCGGCAGAAATCCATCGGTGAGGTTGTCTGTTTTTTCCGTCTGCCCCTCCGTCCACCTGTCTGTCTGTCCTCTGGGCCGGTGGTGGTCTGTGCTATGCTGACCTGTTTGTTTGTGCCCAGCAGTGTCTTGTCTGTGGCCAAAAATCTGTGCATTTTATATGTAGCTGATTGTCTTTGGCTTTGGCATTACAATAACCCACTAACTCAGTATACTGTATATATACACTATACAAATAAGATGTTTGTTTATGTTTGACTCACTAAACTATTGGTTTTTATATGCAGTAGTGCCACTAATCTCCTCCTGGTTTATTGTTTACTTAGCTTTTGCTAACTGTCTCCCTGAAATAGCTCTCTGGTGACCAACAAAACAAAACAAATGCTACCATGTAATGCAGTCCAGTTGCTACTTGTTTGTGGAATATGTAGCACTAACTGACTTATACTAACAAATGTATTGTAAGAATGGAGGACAGACCTGCTGGCAGGTACCTGGGCAGGCAGATTTAGACAGACACCCTCATATATTACTCCCAGCTTCTCTTTCACAGTGCTCCATTTGTAAAGCCCTATTTGTTCTTTCTCCACCTGTGAATGCTGTATTGTAGGTGTGCCTGAGGAAGAGAAGCAATTCTTGCATCCTCCAACCATGAAGTTTGCCCGGAGTCTGTCGGTGCCTGGTCCAGACGACATCCCCCCTCCTCCCACCACAGCTCCACCTGATCCTCCATTCTCTTCTGCTCCGCCACTCGGCTGGAGAACTAAGTCATCCCAGCAGCCTAATGTCTCTGTGTCCCAGTCCACGTCCACTTCTGCACATTACCAGCCCTACTCCCAATCAGTGCACTTCACCCATGGAGGCAGGGAGAGGGCAGGTGGTCCCAGCACTGGCCCTGGTGGTGGAGCGCCAGAACACACAACCTCATATGCACATGCTGCTGCCCATACTGCTCAAAGCAGGACTGCTTCACGGAAGGTTGCTTACACCGGGGAGCCTGTTGGAGCTGGCGCAGGGGCTGGTGCAGGGGCCAAGGCAGCAGGTCTTAGGAGAGGCTATAGTACTGCTGTCCCCCCATCCAGCATTGCCACTGTAATACCCCAGCAACAACAGACTACCCAGAGTCAACCCCAGCGGGCAGACCGTAGTGCTGCAGGAGGTCCCAAAGGAGGGGCCCGGAGAGGTAAGGGCCCTCTGGTGAAACAATCCAAAGTGGAGGACCTGCGGATGGGCCAGGGTACACTGGGAGGCAAAGGCTCAGTAGAGAAAAGCTCCATCCCTATCCCTACAATTATTGTCAAGGCCCCTTCAACCAGCAGCAGTGGACGGAGCAGCCAGGGCAGCAGTGTTGAGGCTGATGTTCCTGCATCAGGGGAGGCAGATGACGCCAAAACACCACACGGTCCTCCTCCCTCCACTCCTGCTCCACAGCCTCCTGCTCCGCCGTCCATCCCAGCACCACCGCCTCCATCCCTGCCTTCAATAAGAGCCCAGGATAACCTGGACTTTACCAGCCAGTTCGGGGCCGCCATTGTTGGCGCAGCTCGCCGAGACAGGGAGCGGTTCCATGAAGCCCGCAGAAAGAGTGCCTCCTTGTTCATGTCTGCTGAGGAGGATGTTAGCCTCGGCGGTGTGAGTGATGTATTAGCAGGGGTGACAAGGACTCAGGTGTCTCAGCAACAGCTGAGCACACAAACAGAAAGTTCATCAACACGGCTACGTCCGTCCAAGTCCATTGATGAGGGCATGTTCTCTGGGGACACCTTCATCCATCACACCCGCAGTATGCCTCCAGCCTTTGGCTTACCTGAGTACTCTTCACCTGCCCTGGACTATCAACCCAAGTCTGTGCCTACTGATTTGTACACAGCAGCAGGAAGGCAGCCAGCAACCTCCAATACCACCACTTTCATTCACCCCCTTACAGGGAAGGCTCTTGACCCCACATCACCTCTAGGCCTTGCCCTGGCTGCCAGAGAACGTGCTCTGAGGGATGACAGCCGGTTAAGAAGGGGAACAGAGCATCACTTTACCCGCCAGATGTCGAGTGTGGTGTTTCCTTCGTCTGCTGTTACCTCTCAGGCAGCCTCATCTGCCCAGTCCTCAAGCTCGTATCTAGTCACCTCTTCTTCTCTGGCTGCCACCACGCCTACTGTTGGCCGCCCACCCTCACCCAGAATCCTCAGAGGAGTCGGGAGTGTATGGGGTGAAGAAGGTGGCGGAGGGGAGAGAGAGCGGGAGGGAGGAGGGGCTCGTGAGGGGCTAAGAGTTCGCTTCTCTGAAGATAAAACGGTCCACACACACCACTACCAATCTCAGCCCTATCAGCCAACTTACAAGGAGAGAGAGAGGGAGAGGTCGAGGTCGAGGGAACGGGAGAGGGAGCTGTCGAGAGAAAGGGATAAAGAGAGGGAAAATTACATGAGGAGGGCTGAGCAGGCTGCTGCCAATGCAGCATCTGCTGAAAGTGCCGCTCAGCAGGCGTCTCAGTCTCAGCAGCCTCGGAGGCCCTCTTTTCTCAGGATGGAAAGTCAAGCTGAAGCCTACATCTTGTCCCTCACACCTCCCTCTCCTCCTCCTCCTACCAGTGCTCAGCAGACAGCGAACACAACTGGGAGCACTGGGACAGGCCTGATGGTTCTTCCTCCCCCTGCCCCCTCTGTTGACGCAGACGATGAATTCGTCTACGCAGACCCCCTCCCGCCCCCATTAGAATTTGCCAACAGCTTTGACAGGGGAGTACCAGGATACTCACAACACGGGATGCTCTCCAACAGTATGGCCTCCCGTAAACAGCAGGTTCCACCCCCTCCACCTCCGCCTCCACCTCCCCCGCCACCGCCTCCACCACCCCAAAAAGAACACTTTGCAAGTGGGTTTCCTGCTCATACACCTCTGCCCTCTCCTCAGGCAGGGGACTCCACCGCCTCTAGCCTCACATCTTACGACAGTGAGGTGGCAAACCTGACGCAGTCTGCTCCTTCCCCGTCTCAGACGTCACCAAATCCCCCGCCCCCTTCTTCCCCCTCTACCTTGCAGCCCACCTCTGGCCCTCCACCTCATCCATCGGTCTCACCCCCTCCTCCCCCTGGATCATATCACAGACCATTTTCTATGTCTCACCACCTTTACAACAGCACTCACACTCCTGGGCGTTCTTCACCCACACCTCCCCCACACACAGTTGCGCCCCCCCCAGCCTACCGTGGCCCTCTAACACCCTCCTCCACTGCTGCCACCTCTGTCCCACATAGGGGCACTGTTTCCCACGCCACGACCGCTAGCTGTGCTGCTACAACCACCGCTGCTGCCACCACAACGAGCACCTCCACGCAGCTCTACCACGAGCGAACACAAACCACACACACAACATCCTCCACCGCCATCACAGGCAGTCGCAGGACAGGAGACCACCACCGTCCTACGCACACTACAAAGAAAGGAGAGTCCCAGGAGACCGTGGTGGACTCTGGGATTGAGGAACTGGACAGTCGCAGCAGCAGTGACCATCACCTGGACAGCATCCTGGCTCTGAGTGGAGTCCGGGGAGACAGACTGGACCGTGGGGAAAGAGGAGGAGTCGGAGCTGGGGGACGGATGGGAGGGTCAAGTGCGACAGGGGATAGCGAGAGAGGAGGAGATTTTCTTGAGTCTTACATGAGCTACCTGGACGGACAAACTTTTGAGATGCAGAACGCCACAGCAGCTGCCTCGACCTACCCAAAAAGCAACCGGTTCAGAGAGGGAGGTCGTGCAGGGGATCTGCACAGACAGACCAGCACCGCTCCCGCTTCCTTCCACTCCCACCGACGAAGAGATGAGCATGAGGAGGACGAGCTCGAGGAGGGAGTGGCAGAGGACGAAAGTGCCCAGGATGGATATGGAGTAAGGGACATGCAGAATTTGGGACGTCCCACTTCACCATATTTCGATCGGCCACGCACTCCCGAAATGAAGCCCCTCTGGGGTGATGGTCAGATGACTGGTGACGGCCAGTCTGGATCGCTTTTAGAAGGGAGGAAGATTTACCCTCCCGCGTCCAGTATGAAGCCCAGCATCATTAATGAGCTGAGCAGTAAATTGCAGCAAAGGAGCAAGGACACATGGAGCAGCCAGAGAACACTAAGCAGACACAGGTACACATTACTGAAAACCTGACTGAGTTTTGTTGTTCATGTCATGTTGAAAATTGTGTTTTATTGTTGTTGGCATGTCAGTTTTTGTTCACCTGTGAGTAACTTACCCCCACAACTGTTATTCAAGTGTTCTGTGAAAAAAAACTGTTGTCCTGTGTAAGTGGTGTGTCTATACTGTGTAAACTTCTTTTATTTCTTCGGCTTTTTCCATGTGTTTCTCTCAGAAGCAGAAACAGGTAATAGAGCTGCTTCCATATCATTTACCGTCTGGAAGAACATAAAACCTTGACTTGAGTTTAACCTGAGTGAATTTACAGTTTGTTAGTGAGTGATAGAAAGGAAAGAGAGAAAACCAATGCCTTATACTCAAAACTGTGATTTCTGACACTATTGAACAATTAGAATACACAGGTTAAAATATTGTTGTACAGTTTTCCCTTAGTGTGTCTTTTGATTGTAGTGTTTGGTACTTTGTATCATGTCTCTGTAATAATTTCTCTCTCTCCGTTCACAGGTTTTCAGAAGACTCTGCCTCAGCTCTGAGCCCTCCCTCAGTTCGGTCCCAGTCACCATCTCCAATCTCATTATCGCAGCCGTCATTGTCTCCTTCTCCAACCCCTGTCTCCCAGTACCCCAACTGGGGACGATCCCCATCTCCTCAACCGCCAGCAGCCTCTCAGCCTCCACGTTCACATTCCCCGCTGTCCCCAACTTCTTATTCCCCGTACCCTACCTCCCCCAAACACAGGCCTGTCTATCGGACCAAAGCCCTCGAATTTCAGTTCATTCCCAGTCGGGAATCACGTAAAGCAGAATCACACATCCTCCAGCGAAGGCGAGCGCCCAGCCCCCTCATCTCCCCATCAGAGAGGCCCAAGGTGTGCCCACCGCGCCCTTCGTCCCTTCCGCTTCTTCCTACCACACCTCTGTACAGCGCCATCTACGACCTCCGTGGTTCAATCACCCCGCCTTCACCTGGGAACCCTCTTGGGGACCCATACTTCTCACCCTCCCCTCCCTTGTTTGCTCCCTCAGGTGCGCCTCCTCCTCCAAACTCCACCTTAGTTGTCTCTCGATCCCTTTCTCCAACTCATTTCCTGTCCGGAACCTCTTCTCCACCTCTGCACCCTCTGCCTCCTCCTCCCTGTTTGAGTTACCCTCATCTACCGCCTCCCTCCCCTACAAAGCCTTTTGCCTCCAAGCCGCTGCCCTACTGGACCAAGTATGATGTTGCAGACTGGCTGGGATACCTGAACCTGGGTGAGCACAGAGAGCGTTTCCTGGACAATGAGATTGATGGCACCCATCTTCCCTCTCTGACCAAGGAAGACTATCTGGATTTAGGTGTGACACGGGTGGGCCACCGCATGAATATAGAGCGAGCCCTGAGGACTGTAATGGACAGGTATGGCTTCTGAAAGACACAATTCAGCTGATAAGTTGCAATAGAAGTCTCCCCAGTTGATCCATAAGGCCTCATTTACACCAGGTTGTAACGTGTGATCTGTATCTGTATTGTATAACACCATTCAAACCATGGGTAACTAAAGCCTTTACTTCTGGTATTAATAAGTGTTCTCCTTACTTTAACTCTGCACACACTGTCACTGGATCCCATAAAAATGACCTTGGCGAGGCTGCTGTCATTAGTGACGCTAGCTGGACCACAGCTACACTACTTCTGAATAATTACATCTGCATTAACACATATTCCAGTTACAGATCACAAGAAAATGTGAGAATATTTGTGGTACTTAATGCATTTTTGCTACACATGAAGCTGATTTATTGTTCCACATTAGTGTCCATTTGCAAAGCTCTCCATCTACGCAGTGAAGGATTATGGGAATGAAATCAACCTAGAGGCTGCAGAGACCTGGTTTTGTGGTTGTGTGCCGAAAGTCTAACAGAACAAAAAGAGCATAGACATTGGCTACATTTTAAAACTCCCCTATGTCTTCTTCACTCTGCTACCAACATTTCCTGTTCCAGTTCAGGCATTTCAGTCTGAAAGAGAAGGAAGGGGTATCTGTAGCAAAGCACAAAACGACTATGCTCTTGACACTAGCATATTAAATAATAAACGTACTTATTAAGATAATTGGTTATTCTATTGTTCTTTTAAGTATTAGTGTCAAATCTGAGTCACCAAAAATGATTTCCCCAGCCTTTTGCTGTTAAAACTAGGTTATGTCATTGTTGGCTGCTCTCTCCTTTCACCATCTGGTCTTATCTCCAGAAAAGCTTAAGATTCATGTATAATGAAGAAGAGCACCCCCTTCCTGTTTAGTGTTGTAAAGCCTTCCAGCACATTTAACCAGTCTTAGTTCAAATACAGTGAATGTTAACACCCATTGATAAACGTGGATGGAAAAGTTCTTCATCACAGTGAAGAAACAGGTTTGCCAGGCCTCACGCTTGTGATGACCAGTCCCATTAGTCGTTTAAAAAAGAATGAGCCACACATATAGAATAGCCCATAGCTTCGGCACCCAAAAACAAAAGCATCACACGTGTCCTATGTTTGTTGTTTTGTCCTCAGGCTGTCCAGCAGCCCATTTCCCATTTCTGTTCTCTCACCTCGGGATGGACAGACTGAGAGGAGGAGGGACGACGGGAGTCGAAGCTGAGAATGCAAATGCAGAGACAGAAAGAGAGGCACAGAGAGAGGGAAGGAGGGGTTGAAGTCAATGAGGGACGAAGACACAACTGCTGCTATCCATGGTGGATTCACACAACAAATGAGGGAGGAACAGGTTTCACACAGAGAGCAACAGAAAAGGGAAATGGGTCCCAAAGAGAGATGAAAACAGGGATGAAAGAAGGGCTGACGACCCATAAAGACACCGGCTGGCGTTTCCAAGTTGTGGCAGGCTGATTTACACGACGAGTGCACTCCTCCCAATACGTACTCATCGTCACCACAATCCACACAAGTAACACAAACACCCTCTCATCCATAACCTGTGTGAAGACTGTGGCTGCAGCAGAGATTATGTGAAAAATAGTGTTGAAACCCAACCAAATACTTGAGAGGAACGATCCATAGCCAGTTAGATTTTTAAAACTCTGAGTGGGTTGTATTGTTTGCAAACTGGAGATTTAGATAAAGGTGTCTTTCATCATGTAGTCATCTGGCTGATTAGTCCTCACGCTACTTCTAAACTGTTAAAACTGTTCAGGTTCAAGAGTGGAACAATTTGAGTGAAGTCAATGGTCACCCCTCCCTGTGTGAGTGGATGCTAGTTTTAAAAAGTGGAGCGAATGAGTGGGGATGAATGTGTGCAGGAGTGAAGCTTTTTCCGTGTGAACGTAGGACGATGCAGGACAGTACATCGAGACAGCTTCCACGACTTCTAGAGGTGACGAGGGCGCAGATGGTTAACTCGTGTCCTTGGTTCTGATTGGTCTTGTCTTGTTTTTACCTCACCACTGGTAGGGCTCCGTCCTCACTGCGGATCCTGTGATCAGGATCATATGTGTTTCTCTATAGCTCTTTATCATCTTAAGTCTTATAATGACATATATACAGACTGGTCACTGTATCACAAATTTGTAGCAAAAATAAGTGCCCAGACCAACAACATAAAAAAAAAAATGAACACACTGATATGCACACACAGACACCCAAGTTACTACTAAACATGCCTGCATGCATACACCGACATGTAGACACACGTGCAAACACAGGCACTCGCCCGTGTTTGTGTTGGAAGTTATGGGACACCTTATATATATATAGACACACTATGTTTGGATCTGTGATGTACAAAGAGGAGACAGACTGCACTTTCAGCTGTTAGACGGGATTTGTGACAATGTCAGAAGAAATCTTCCAGAGGATTTTATTTACAGAGAAAGACTTCCTCAGCGTCATGGCAAATGTTGTACATTCATTCAGACCTTCTGTCTGAGGGAGACTGGAAAGGAGAGGGGAGGGGAAGAGTAAAAAAAAACTGCCATTTTCTTCTTCTTTCCCACCCAATCCCCCCTGCTCCTTCCAGGAGTGGCCTCTATCTCTCTCGACGAAAACCTGGAGGAAACAAGCCGCCACCCGGCCGAGGGGATCAGAGAGAGATGCTTATATCGAGTTTTAATACTATGATTGTTCTTACAATTTTTAAACTTTAAATGGGAATAATGATATTGATATGGAGAGATTTATTGTTACTATTTATCATTACTATCATCGTCCTTACTGTTATTGAAGCCTCAGACAGTCCTGGTTTCCTGCCTTCGGTGGCTAAGACGGCACTCTCGTGCAGTCTTTTCTGACTGTGCAGTGAAGATAGAGGTTATATATAAATATATATAAATATATGTAGGTATTTTTGAAAAGATGAATACTATGTCACTTAGTGCACTGCACCCTCAACATTGCTTCTATGTGACAAGAAGCATTGCAACTAAATGTGAAGCACATTTAAGAATATTTTTCTTTTTGCCATTTTGTTGTCAGACTGCGACGCTTCCATCAAAGTTTACGTGCTAAAGCCTCAAAGTATAATTTTAAAAGCAAGTTGCCGCTCAATATTATGCAGATGCTGTAACATGTAGCAACTGTTACTCTGCCTATGATACATATATGATTAAATTCTGGATTATGGCTCAACCCCATCCTCACTGACCCAGTTTTAATTCTGCTCTGCGTCTCGTTGTGCCATATTATTCTGACTTCTTTACTTTCCCATCGGATTTCATGGCACATTTCCATCTCATCATAACTCCAAGGCCTGCTTGTCTTACTATTGCTGAGATCAAATATAAGGGCTCTCTCATGACCTCTCTACCTTGAACAACGCTTCACCTCTCCTGCTGCTTTTGAGTCCATGAACACATATCAAACGTGCATTTTACATCAGAGCGTACAAGGAGAGTTTACTCTCCTCCCGCCTCTGCTGTCCTCAAGTCTATTTTTACGAAAAAGATGAAGAGTTTTCATACATCATGTTGCTCAAAGTGCACACAAGCTGTTAATAGGAATGAGCAAAGGTCATTAAGGGGATTTGTTTATGTATTTGCTTTGTATTGATGGTCAAGAAGAGATTATATTTGATGTTGGAGGAATAGCAATAAGGACGATGAAAATAATGGTCATCTAACTATGGTTTAAGGTGTAAAAAAAAAAAAAAGTCTCAAAAGTTCTAAAGAATCTCTGTCTTCCAAATACTGTTTAACATGAAAAGGTACAATGTATTTATTTAACCGTTCTGCTTTCTATACAGTTTGACCCGTTCTCTGCATCTGCACCCTTCCACTGTTACTGATCTGACGGTAGTAAGAGCTCCACTCTGTCATCGTTTGCATCTTCCTATTTTGTACATCCGTAACACCTGCTGCAGCCGCTAACATGTGCCAGTACGCTCACAGCTCATTGTTTATTACCAGCGTATTATGCAATTACCCTATTTCCATCAGTAACTTTCCACATTTCCCTTAAGAGGTCCTAAAGTAGTTTCCATGTCTGTAAAGGGGTGAACAAGCAGAGTGTGGCTGCTGGTTCCATCCACAGCCAGATCCTGCACCTTCTGGTCAGCTGTCTAAACGTATGCTTGTGTAAATACGGCCGGTTAAGAACTTTGGATAAGAAACTTTGAAGACGCCTCTTGCTGATACGATGACCTACTCGTTAAGTGAACGGCAACAACGTGTTTTTTTAGTCCTATCTTTGCATTAAGTAGTTTTAGTCAAGAGTGACGCCTCCTCGTTGGAGAGGACAAAAAAAAAAAGTCTAGATCTGGGGGAATTGGTCCGACTCTATAGAAAGCATTTCTTTTCCTTTAAGAGATCTTTTAAAAAAAAAAATGAGAATATGAACTGATGAAAGGTAACTTACAGAATATATATGTATATGTAATATGCATATACACACATTCATATGAATATATATGAATTTCAAATGTTTTAAGAGATAATAAATTGTTAGAATTATAATAAAGATACAGAAACAAACTTCTAATTGATGGTTGTTGATTTTTTTTTTTTTTTTAATGAAACATTTCCATCTGGATACTGATTTTGAACTGAATTAGTTTTTCTCTGACTCTTTGTGGGTCACATGAACTTGGGTAATTCTGCGTAACTATTTTTTTTCCCCCTGCAACTACATTGGTATATTAAGTCACCGCAGGCCTGGGTGCTACTAGAATGTATAATGTAATGTACATTATAGCCCATCACAGAGTTCTAGACGTGTGGAACATAAAACTAACGTAACTGTGCGCACTAGTTTGCCTCACTATTTCATGAGGGAGTAAGACTTAAAATGTTTTTGGATCCAAGTACATGTACCCCAACTATGAAGGTTTTCATCCAACGGAGAATAATGGAATTACTGTTCCCAGTCGTACTCATTAGAAGTCTCACTTACTGTACCCTGTATCAGACAGAACTGGCAGCAAGTGTTGTCATGATCATTATACGAGTGTAATTATACTGATCTGGCAGCTACATGCAAGATTTAAAACACCTTGTGCTCACAACTTTATATTTAGGGAAGTCTTAGTATTGGGAGCCCACTGCTCAGTCAGTCTGCAAAAATAATGAACCCACTGCAAACTGCAACACTTCAAAGTATGTCACTGATAAGTCAAAAATTGTCTTAAAGACTCATATCCCTGTCTGTATACTTGCAGGAAAATGACAAAAACAAAAGTTCAAGATGCAGAGATTTATTTGATCAGGACAAACACAGATTACAACTGGAACAAAACAGACTGTATTTAAGTATTAGAACATTCTGCATTCTGGGATTGTAACAAGGAAGAGTTTCTGCAGGACTAATACCTAAAAACAAAGAAAGACAGCGGTCAGACACACAAAGCAGCAAGATCACAGTCTAGAAAGTTTTGAACTACACAGTTTTAGCCACATCTCTTCAGACCCTGCCTTGTCAGGGGCAGAGCTGCACTTCTGTCATCACTGCTTTTCTGAGCCCAGTGCAATACATCACAAGAGATTAACATTCACCCCCCCACCCCCCCCAAAAAAAAAAGAATTGTATGAAACAAACCTGGTTTAAGTCCACTGTGAGCAACGTCTTTTTTTTTTTTTTTTTTAAACAAACCTAGAGAGACAAGGGAAAAAAGTGAGTTACTTTGTCATGACTTGTTGTTTTGTTTATTACTGAGAGTTTGTTCTCTCCTCAGAAACTCTGGCTTGTCAGGGCCAAAGACGCACGACTCTCTCCATACAGACTCAGAGCCCAGTGCAAGTCATCAGGGGAGAGAAGGACATGAATCAGTTACTCAAACCCAAGATCCTGCCTTCTGAAAGAATTACCTTACCGGGAAGCAAAAATAAATAAATCATTTCTGAGCCCACTCTGATTGATTTAAAAGAGGTGTAGTGGTTGATGAACGTCTCGGTAGGCTTCTGTCTGATTTGACTCATGACAGGTGAAATCATGACTTTACTGCTCTCACGTGGACACAGGGCATAGTGACACCTGATATGTGTAAGCCGGGTTTTAAAGATTAACATCTGTCTTATTAGATGACAGGGATGGCAGTCTCATTCATTTATCTTATTTACTTATGTATTATGTGTTAGTACCATAGACAGGTGTCCTCCACCCACCTTTACTTGGTCCGGCTTGATTTGAGCGAGTGTCATTCTTCAAGGACCTGAAGACAAGGACAGTTGAGTTACTATATTGCCCAGATCATCGGCTTTGGACAACACTGGGTTCGTTTTCTCCTCAGAAACTCTGGCTTGTCAGGGCCAAAGATGCACGACTCTCTTCATAATGATTCAGAGCCCAGTGCAAGTCATCAGGGGAGGGAACGTCGGCGTCACGCACTCACTCCTAGAGGTAATGGACATTTTTATGTCCACTGCCTTGAAGTTATTAGTAAGTTACCTAATAAGTCATTAGAGAATGTAAAGTATTATTTTGCCGCAACATGAGTTGTGACTACTGACTGGCCCATCATGCTAATGCTACTTGAACGGCTAACCACGTGGACATAGGCCTGGCGTTACTGTAGTTGGACAAACGTTATCTCTGCTACTAATGTCAACACATATAAATGACGACTAAGACCATTAAACAATTGATGAGACCAGCTGAAATCACAACAAAACGCCCTTTGAAACAGAACAAATCAGCACTTGTATTTAGCTTTCAGCAAACTGTGTAGAAGTTACATCTGACTTAATGCGAAATGTTCGCTGCTAGTCGTTCATGAACAGAGCTGCGGTGGGATGAGATTCTTCACATAGAACAGCTCTAAGATCATTACATTATAACATCGAAATGCAACCCAAATGAAATTCGTACAATCGTCTTACCATCTTCTAACAACCGTCCAGCCAGGCAGCAAGCAACTCAACTGAACCAGCTTCTACTGCTGGAGCCGCTACCTCACTTCGGCTTCTTCTTCGTGTTTAACGGCGGCTGTCATCCATCTCTTTGGTGCATTACCGCCACCTTTTGATGATAATTTTAGCTGCGGCTCCCCAATTAATAAAAACTGGCTTGACTGTGACACTCGTGTCACCCTAATGCGCCATCTTCCTAAATCCCGTGATAAATGCCCGTTTCCCTTAGATACTGTAGCAGTATCTTTCCCTGTACCCTGTCCCCCATGTCTAATAAGCAGTGTTACCTCCTTCCCCTCATATTTTCCCAGCCTGTTCCTCATCACACCTGTTTGTTCCTCACCACATAACATGTTCCATCGTCTCCATTTCCTGACACTCTTAGCACAGCTCAGTCTCATGCTCCCCGACCAATTTCAATCTATTATTTAAAGAACAATGGCCTAATCTCAGCCTTATCAGTACCACCTCTTCTCTCCTATTTCTTCCTCCTTCACTTGAACCTTTAATGCTCTTTTCCACTTAATATAAGTGTCTTCTTCCCTCTCATTATCTCACTTTTGTCCTGGTGGACAGGAGCCTATCGTAGCGCATTAAACAACTCTGGATTGTCCTTATTTTACTCCGAATTAAATTACTGAATATTCACCAACGTACAGAACCGGTCACTCAATTTACTTTTTAGCTTCATGTGACAACCAAACATAACACAGTGCTATATGTTTAATATTTAACATAAAAGAGAAGACAAACATTTCCTTTTTGCGTTGGAATGTAACCATGGTGTTACGCACTAATCATTTACAGAAACACATGAACACCACCCTGGGAATCAGGAATATGTTTGCCCCCTGGTGGTCACAGTGTGTACAGTATTAGTTGGTGCTGTTTTATTTTGAAAATATTAGCCGGAAGTACCACCATCATTTTGTGTTCAACTTTACTAGTAAGGAATTGCGGTGTGTAATTGTCACCACTAGGGGGCACATAAGAGGCTGACTGCAGTTTCAACAAAACTTTACGATATGCCCCTCTCTGCATTTAGCTGTAACTTTATAAAAGCAGGATTTTGTTGTATACATTCCTTGGTGTCTTACAGTGTAAATGTCTAGTCGATAAAACCAGACAACCCCAGAGTGTTGGTGCGTTCTAGCGGCCACAGTACTGTTTTACTATGCTCTCAAATCTACTCTACACCTCAACACTAGCGGAGTAGATGCAGCTCGTCAATATAACCACCAGAGAGCAGCTATAGTGAAACACGTGCATCTGTCGAGAGAAACTGCATCTTCAAACCTTACGACAGTTTGTCTTTGTGACTGATAATTTTCCCGCTTTCAATCAATGACGTTAAGTGCACTCATCCATCTTATATTCCAATTTATTCCACAGCCTGCAACATTTAAAAACACCGTCGTACCAAATATGAACAAGAGTTGAGAAAAACGAAATATCAACAAAGGCGTCGAAATGTCTACAGGAGGAGCCATGTACCGAAACATGAACCAGACACACGAGCATAATGATATATAGGATTAAAGACGTTTCATTAAAATGAGCAGACAGTTGTGGTTTTCCACTGTGACCACCGGGGGGCTGCGTGTTGGTTTTAGTTAAGCTAGAAACAATACCATCGTAAACACTTCCTGTGATTTTTTAAAGTCAGCCATGTGCGTTATCATTTTATTGGAACAAGACCATGTGGAATAAGAAAAGAAATAATGCTGGTGATCTGCTCTAACTATAACATAGTCACATTTTCCTCTACCATACTCACATTTGACTGCCAGTTCATACAACAAATGTACTTTTGCAAGATGTGCAAGGTGTTGAAAACTAGTGCTGACATTGTCTGTCTCTTATGGCTGTTATCATTTTAATTACAGACTCTGATTATAACATTTCTAACTTAGGATTACTGTTTCCTAAAAGCAGGCTGCAGCAGGGTGTAAGCACTGCAACATACAGCTGTCTAGTTATTTACATGACATGTTCTGGCAAGGAGAAGTTTCACAAGTTCAGCATAGCACAAGCCGTTATGTCACATGGAGCAGAATGAACAACTTTTCTTTTGGAGTTCCTGACTTCAAAGCGGCCCTGGTATTTACACACACACACACACACAAACACACACACACACACACACACACACACACACACACACACACACACACACCGGATGTGTCCTCCAGCTGTGGAGGCAGACCTACCAAACTGTCCCAAGGGAATATTGTGTTGAGTAAAAAAAAAAAAAAAAAAAAAGGAGGGAAAAGACAAGCAGAGAGTAATGGACATGCTCCTTTGGGCTTCTTTTTAAAACAACAAGTTAAAAGGCCTATTAACACACACTCCCCATACATCCAGTACACACACTCTGGTTTGGTGACTCTCCCATTATCTGACTCATTTAGACATGCACACACACAGAAAGAAACACCCCAAACAAACCTATTCATAAACACTACTTTGAGAGAGGTGAAGTGAGCCAATGAAAGAGAAAAAGGCAGAGGCAATCTTCAGCGTGTGGTGACGCACAAAGAACAAGAGAATAAGTTTCCCGCAGCTGTTTTGGTGAGAGAGGAGGAGAAAGAGGCTTTGGGGGGAGGTATGAGAGGGAGGGAGGGAAAAAAAGAAGCCAACTCATCTGACACAAACAGTGGGCCAAAGAAAGGGGAAGAGCAGGAACGGCACTGTCCAGGACGAGTGGAAAACCAAAGTTGGAGTGGGAGAGGAGGAGTGTAAAAGAAGAGCAGACAGAGAGGGAGAGAGCCTGAAAAGGACTGGAGCGAAAGAAAAGTCCAAACTACAGCCAAACAAAAGAGGGGAAAGGGAATCAAAGTGGGGCCCCAACATAGAAAGAGGTAAGGAACTCGTTAGCCTGCTGTGGCTGCCTTTCACTGAGATTTGATGGAGCTACAGTGTTCCTATTTCGGCCCTGTGTTCGTTTGTTACTATATATTTCATGCACGCAACGTGTGTGTGTTGAGTTATGTGTGACAGATGAAACGGGGACAGAGGGAGGAGTGAGTGTGTGTGTGTGTATGCCAGAGTGTGTGCAGGATACGGGGGTGAAAGGGTTTGGTTGGCTGGGAGTTCCAGATGGACTGTCATGACTCAGATGAGCTTCAGGTTTAGCTGGTTGTGTTATAGAAGTGAAATTGGTGTGCGAGATGTTGGTAATGTGAATTAATGCAAGTTAATGGGTTGATGGACTTTTGAAAACAATTCAGACACGGCAAGGAGGACACATGCTGGACATAGATCTGTACATATAGGGGGTAAGTTATGCATTGAACTCTTCACTGTACCTAGAGGACAGTACAGAACTTTGAAAAGACAGGTATGTGATTTGTTGTGGTTTGTAGACCATTTAAAACCAGTAACTAAGGATCAGGAGACTTCAGAGAGGACTTGGAAGGTTTACAGATTTAAGGCTTAAGCTGTTAATAAATCTTGGCCAATCCCACCCTTTAAGAGCACGTAGGAACTGATTAGAAAGGCTATTAAAAGCAAGTTTGAACGGCCCTTGTGGCTAATAAATTGATTTCAGCATACTTTCTGTTGCGCGCTGGCCAAGGCATAATGCTTCTAAAAATACGTGAGAGTCCAACAAGTAGATCACAGAACAGAACTTTCTGTGTGCTTGAGCGAGAGCGCACCTTTTGCGGCGGATTAACAGCACCATAGCTCACCAAAAACTCATCGATAGGTCACAGTAAAACCTGCACATTATTAGATATCAACAGGGAGACCAGAGTTCCCCCACCCCCGCGTTCTTCTGGGAACTCGGACACGCTGATGCCCCGAGGAAAACCAGCCAGCGTGGGGACAGGAAGTCAAGGTCAAGGGTTAGAAGAGATGCGTTCCATTATTTTTGTGACCTCCTGCAGATCGTGCGTAATCTACAAGACCTCGGCGGAAAGAAGCCGAGCTGAGAAAGATTGGGGCGGGGGGGGGGGGGGGGGGGGGGGGGGGGGGGGGGGGGGCATCACATTATTCCCTCAGTGGAGCATGTGATGCCCTGTGAGCAGCAGGACGTAGAGGGAAATCATTGCAACGCTGGCTGCAGGGAGAAAAAACAGGCGAGAAATAAAGGCTCTGTCTAGGTGGAGGTTACATATGGGTGCAGTGAGGGTTTGAACCACCACAAGGAAAAGGCTGCATGCTTAAATACTTTACTGGAAAAGCTTCACTGTTATTGAAATGGAAACACATGGACATAAACTGAAAGATCACAGGAGCCATGTAGCTGATCGCTTCATTTTAAGTGAGACAGAACTCATTAGATAAATATTTCTCTTGTCATGTGAGCGTGCGTCTGTTGTTGGGATTAACACTGAGAGCATTGTTTCTTTACTTCAGCGGTAAAGCAGCAGACAGGGCAGCCAGCATGGGAAGAAAGTCAGCGTGGATGATAGGATGCACTGACCCTTAGCCCCTGTTTATTTTAGGACGGCTCATGTTTCTGAGCTGGGAACGCTGGGAGAGGACGCTCCATGCTCACTGGTGTTGTCAGAGCCTGCCTCTATTTACTGTAGGGGCCAAATTTAATGTACACATCAACTTCCAAAAGCAATTCCAGCTATTTAATGGGCACCCAGAGCCTGCATTACAGTATATGATCCAGTCACAGGCATGTGTTACACCTGCTGTACTTTTTCATAGTGGTCCTGACAAGCATGCGCTGGCCGTTTATCTAAGAGGGTATTAAATGCGTTCATATCGTAGAACCTCAACATGATCGATTCCTAACCGGGGGTTCCCCCAGGGAGGACTTCTGTTGTAGCCAAGGGGTAAATGGAAAGCGGAGGAGCCTAAAGCAACTTCATATAATAAAATTTATGATTTAATTACAAAATATGTCCACAAACTGAGTGGTGAGCAGACATGGATATGGAAACAAGTAATGATTAACGATTAGCTAAATGCAAAGGACTGCTCTCTCAAAAGTTGCAACAATATAATTGATACATTAAAAACAGCATATCAATAGAGAAATAGATTATTTAAATAATGAATGAATGAATGGTTGAAATATTAAAGTAAAAGCTGCAACAGGTAGGTCAATGCAGTGGATAGGCAGTAACATTGGGAACGAATATCAGATTAGACGTTTATGGCCCAAAGTCATGGATAAATACTTTTAACAGATGCTTAAAAAAAACAGAAAGCTGGCCAAGCATAGCACACGTCCATACACCACCAGTCTAGTGTACACATTCATTCACTTCAAACATATGACAAGTGTAGTCTGTTCCCATTTATGTCCAGTTTTGCTAATTAATTAAACACAGATTCTGAGTGTAACTTATCACAGCATTTAAAGGATGTGAACGGGCTGTGGGAGTTCAGTGCTTCATTTTAGGGCAGAGTATGAGATTGAGTTTCAAAATGTAAAATTAAATTCCTCACTGGGAGAATAATTGACCATTTGAGGCATTTTAAACTCCTAAATACTCGACTGTAACATCTACATAAAAGGTCAGCGCGCAGATTAAAGATCAGTGTTACAGCATAGTCTAAATTAATCACGCATTCTTTATTTTCTCAGAGAACAGAATGTCGACGGCGCCATCGGAAAACAACCCTGAAGATGTCAACAATCGCAGCTTCTGGATGGTATGTACACTTTATGTGTGTGTGTGCGCGTGTGTGTGTGTGTGTGTGTGTGTGTGTGTGTGTGTGTGTGTGAGGCTCTGGCTTTCCCTGTTTGCCTGCGTGTCCTGTGATGGGACGAGATAGCTTTTCCCTCTGTATCTCTGAATTACCTTCCAGTCAAAACAATTCTGTCGCTCTGGCTACGTGTCTTCGTCAACAAGGCCGAGCTGCTCACAGACAAGGTTTTTTGCTCCAGCGTTTGACTCATTAGGTATCTGACTGTCTGTGTGTGCTCCACAAAGTAGATGGTGTAACTCAGAGGTCGTGCCTCTGGGGATCTCTGCAAGATGGTTGTTATGCTCCAGTTCTGCACGAAGGGTTTATTGAAGCAGGACAAGAGAAAATGACAGTATTATGTAACGGTTCACCCAAATGAGTGACTTAAAACAACTGCTTGGCTTGTTCTGGGTGGCAGAGGTGGTGGGTGAGGGGGTAATAAACTAATATTCTTATTTGTTCTCTTGCTAAGCTAGCCTGGCTAACAGAGCAGCAGAAGTGTTGGTGTGCGCGTGTTGTTTTGGATGGAGGGAGCCAGGCTAACTGTTTCCCACCTCTTTCCTTTTTGCAAGTGAAGCTGAGAAGCTGCTGGTTTAAAATGACTCTAAATTCTGACTATAAAATTGAACTGTTGACGATCAAACATTGCAACCAGTCTTTGGATTGTTTGAGGGCTACACTTGAAGCAAGAGATGACACTTTTTTTTGTAATTTAATGTGTCTGACATAGACAAAATCAAAAGAACAAGATCATTTTGTGACACACAAAATTCACTGGATAACATCCCAGCTGCAGATCTAGCTCAACGTCATTGACTGACCCTTAATCTCCATTCAATTCAACTTTGTTACCAAACATCATTGTTTGGTAACAAAGTTGCATTTTTTTTTTTCCTTTTGTGAACCACAACGTCCTCTGTTTGCAAGACGCTGCGCTGTTTGTTGTAAAGCCATAAACACGTCTAGCATTCAGAGCGCTCGGCTATATAATTTGAGCATGCTACCAGTTCAGTATTGGCTTTGTCTCTCGTTGGCCTCAATGTGCTGCCCCACTTTCATCTCTCCCCTCCTGTAATTTTGGAAGCCTCCTGTTGTGTTGGATGTGTTTCCAGGCCAGTTCCTGTCTGTGTCATCCTGCTGCCATGCTCAGGGGCTGTCATTATACTGTAAACTGCAGCTCTTCTGTTTTGTATTTGCCCAGTCACCCAGTTGTGGTGTGTTATGCAGAGTTGTGACACTGAGGCTCTTCAGACATAGTCCTGGCCTTCATATTATTCTATTACTATTTCCTTTAGTCCCAGACTCTAAGTTGTCATTATAGACTTTACCTATTACCTAGGGAAATTCTACACAACTGAATGTTCAAGAACATCAACATAACATAAACCGTGGTGTGTACCCAGCTGTACACTCACCAATATTAGATGGAAAACTGATCATCGTCTGACTCATGCAGCCAGATGAAAAGAAGCAGCTCTCTGTTTGAGGTTCCCGGACTCTTTTATTACTCTAACATCTCATGATGTGAGCAAGATAAGATTTGTGTGTGAAATGTGACTTTAAAAAAAAAAAAAAAAAAACTAGGTCGGAAGCCATTTTGCTACTTGGACCTACTCTCTGGTAGCGGATTTGCATCTGCCTCAGATATTGGCCAACTGGGTCTTTACAGCGCTGCCGCTGGCCTCGAGCTGGATTCCTCAGCTGTTTCTGTTTAATTCACAGACGACTGAGGAGAGTCAATGCAAACCGCAACAGAGGCAGAATGAAAGAAACGAAAGGAAGGGAGAAGGAGAGAGGGAAGAACAAGCGGGTACTGATTTAAAGAACCCAGACTGATTCTGATTAGGCATAAAAAAAAAGAAAGAAAAATTCAATGTTTCATTAAAAGCACAGGGAGAGCTGTGATTGCTTTTTTGAAGGCTGTTAGCATGACAATAAATCACCTTTATTTCCTGGGGGCCATTTCTATACAACCTGTGCTCTAACATCTAACAACTTGAACTTATATGGCGGCGTTTTGAAGCCTGTATGAAAGGAAAGATATTTATTTTCCTCGTCATACTTATCTTGTAAATACAATATTCATAAAGTAGTCATTTAAAGTTACATGAGCAATCTTAACAAACTCACCATTTGCTTGATCTTCCTGTCTCAATGGTGCAGTCGATCTGGACGTTTGTTTTGCTTTTTCTGCTAGAGATACCAACATGCTCTAACACATAAAGATTGAATGACCTCTCAGATGTGGCCCTTTTCATTTAATCACTAAATAATAGCCCCATTAGAGTCGAAGAGCTTGTCCATTAGCCTTAAAAAATGTTTAAGTCTTCCCACAGACACTGTTGGAGGCAAAGTTCTGTTCTTGTTGGACAATGTGTCATCTTAGAAATTAAAGTCAAAGCACGGTGGCTTACATTATCAAATGGCATCAAGAAAAGTGGATTACTGACTGAAATGCATTTAATACACATAAAAAGGATGCATTGGTTGTATGCCAGAAATACAATATGCAGTCTGATGTGAGCCTGAGTGACACAGCTCTTTATTTACAGCTTTCCAAGTCATGTCTATGAGCAAATATGCACAACTGGAGCTCCATTAGTGATGTCATTACTTTCATCAGTATTTGACTATAAAGTAAAACTGTCATCTTTGAGAATGTCCTGATCATTTATGTCTACTGTGTATATTTGTGGTATTTATATTAAGCCATTGCCTCAGTTGATTTAACACAACACAGTGTAATGGCCTCCAGAAGCTTTCAGCTCACTGGCTAAATGTGTCACTGACTAACAGATAGACTCTGACAGAAAGTGAAGTAGAGAGTAGGAGTGAGTGCTGAGCAGGAGCTGGCGGCAGCTGCCAGGAAAATTGCAGAGATTTCCAGATTCCACATCCACAAACAGCACACTTGCTTCAGATATGGTATTACACTCAGGGCCTTGCCTCTGCTGCCCTCCTGTCCTCAGTGTCTGCCTGGCTTTTTATGGCCAGCCCTTTTCCTCATGTCCTCAGACCACACCTCAGTCTGGCATGGTTTACCACAGGATGCTTAATGCCAGCAAAGTGTCACTTGTGACATGTTGGGGCTAGACGTCTGCAGCGATATGACAGCTGTGAAAAGACGAGGGCGAATATCAGCTGTGAAACCAAGTGATAGCAGTTCTCCTGGCAGCAGTCGAAGAAGTGAAAGGCGTAGTAGCGCATATACAATTTGTGCATGGGGATATGACAAACACAGTAATGACTGCATACTATTTAGCTGTCTGTTCCAGCTCATTGTACAGTGCACTGCTCACTGGGGTACATGACTATAGCTGAACAGATATTTTAGCAAATATATTTTCAAACTCTCTCTTACAAAATTGACAGTATTGACACATACTGTGTGTGTAGTCAACGTGCTGCTTCTGGTTCGCTCGTTTCAGAATAGCACAAAGACTACTGCCAGGCAACCTCCAGGAAGTTACGCTTTCTCTCCAAGATACATTCTGCCACATACCCATAAAATATACTTTGATCTGTGTAGATTTAAATGAGACACGCTGCAAGCGTTAATTAGTCAACTCCTCTGATCTCTGGTAGGCAGATTTTGCTACCTTTAAACTGAGCCATGCTAAGTGTTTGCGGCTGAAGCCAGCAGTTTGATATTTAGCCAACAGAATGGGAGGAGTTTCAGCCTCGCTCAGATCCACTTGTCCCAGCGCAATAGCCAAATCTGAGTCAGATTGGAGTAGAATCTTGGTACGTGCACTAACTGCGTGGTAACGGAGCTGTAATGTGGCTGTGGCTCAGCAGTAGAGTGGGTTTCGATTTCTGTCCGAGTGTTTAAGGGTCCTTGAACCCCAAATAGCTCCAGATGATCTGGACAAGAGCTCAGTCTAATAATAACAACACTTTATTTTCTCAACACCTTTCATATTTCAGGTAAGCTCAAATTGCAATGTGCAGTAAATACCATAGTAGGTGGTTTTTAAGTGCTGTTTAAAAGTCTCAACAGAACTGCCCACCTCTTCTGTCTTAACTGGGATATTCCACAGTTTGCAGCGAAGAAAGAAAGCTGCATCTCCAGAATGTCTCTGATTTAAGCGAGTCCTAAACTGCGGAGAGCTTTGTATACAAGTACAAGTAATTTAATCAATCCTGATAGATACAGAGAGCCAGTGCAAAGCTTCCAAGACTGGCGTAATGTGTTCCCTCTTTTTTGTTTTTTTAGGCAGTCTAGCAGCAGAATTCATGACAAGTTGGAACCTCTCAATGGACATTTCAGGAAGTCCAGAAAAAGAGAGCATTACAATAGCCCAGTCTCCTCGTAATGAAAGCATGAATCTGTCTTTCAGCATTTGGCTGAGTCAATGACGGCCATATGTTGGCAATATATTAGAGATGGATGAATGCTACATTTGTCATTTCTTTTACATAGAACACAGAGTCTAAAATAACGTCCAGATTTGTTTGGTTCGATCCAAGAGTATCAATTCCTTTAGTTTTTTGCCCTGACAAATATAATGAATATATCATCAGTTTGTTCACTAAATAAGTAAAATGATATGCACTTTCTCGCTAAATATTCAGTCATATAATTATTCATAGAGTTATTACATTAGATGTTCCATTTTTATGAACAGTACTAGTATAAATCACTATGTGTAATAATAGTTGTAGTGGTACTACTTCTACTACTACTACTAGTACTACTACAAGTTTAGACTGAAGAGTCATGCTGGCAGTCGAAATTAATTTTAATATTCACTTTACATGCTGTTGTGATTGCCAGGAATAAACAACGAGGACTAGATTAAATACTAGAAAAAAATGTTTTTTTTCCACTAAGATTTAAAAACAGTGGGGGGTCAGCTTTTAAAGCATCATGACCACTTAACCTTCGTTCCCCTAAGTGTGTTTACAGTGACAACAGTAAATCTTCCTGTCTCATTGTGTCCTGGCAGCCTGGGAACTATCAACGCACTGTGAGGCGAACAGAAGATGCTTTCCAGGCCTGTAATGACATAGTGGCATGTTTCCAAGAAAGAGCTCGCGTGGAGCGGCAGTACGCCCAACAACTCAGTGAATGGAGCAACAAGTGGAAGCCAGTAGTGGATTCCAGTAAGTACAGTAACCGCAACACCAATGATCAACATGTAATCAATGCGTTTCAGTCTGTAAATAAAGGCTGGTCATTGAATTAAATTGCATAAAAGGGCACTTTTAAAAACGTGTGATCCTCGTCCTACTCTCTCAGGTCCTCTGTATGGATCTCTCATGAAGGCTTGGCAGTGTTTCTTGTCCTCCGCTGACCGGCTGGCCTCCTTACACGCCTCCATCTGTCGCTCCCTGGTATCGGAGGATGGAGACCGGGTCAGGACCTGGCAGAAGGACACCTTTCACAAGAAGTTATTCGGAGGCTTCAAGGAGTCCCAGGACATTGACACAGGGTTTGCACGTGCTCAGAAGCCGTGGGCCAAACGACTTAAAAAGGTCGGTCTGAGTTTTCAAATTGGAAGGCCAGTTTCAGCATTTATATAAACTGACGGCTGAAAGACATAAAATTAAAATGAGTTCAGTATCATAGACATCAAGGGCGTTATGTGGAACAACAATTAAATCTAAATGTGTGTGATCATTACTGAAGCAGCCGTATAAGTACGGTGTCTTCTTGCTCTTTATATAACAGATACAGTGCACATACTGTAGCATGACATGCCTTTTTTTCTTTGGCTCAGTGTTCAGCTGCTGCTTCTTATTGCAGCATTTTAACAATCTTCAGACAGTATGTTATTTTTTTATGCTCTACTTTTGCCATTTTAGGTTTCCTTCTGACCTACTTTCTTTATTATCTGTCAGATGTTTTAGTCTCCTGTTATACTGAATTGTGAGGTTGTGTGCCCTCAGAATGTGCGGTTTGTTTGGTTTAATAAAGATAAATCTGCATGGCATTTGAAATAGGTTTGCTAAGTCCCCTCCCTCCCATATTTAGGCTCATCCTTGACAAATACAGTTCCACACATCCACTCAGATCATGTTGAGCTGTGGTCTAGTCTCACAGGGCTTTAGGTGATTCTTTTTAGGAACTTTCTTTGTCAAATTGTCAACTCTCATTTCCGTGTCCAGGATGTCAGTGACCTGGACGGAGGCCTTTAAGCCGGAAACCCAGTTCTCAAGAGTTTTTCTTATGTGTTTGATTCAAGCAATGAGCTGTTCGGATCTTTGCTTTATTGTGATTTGAGGGCAACTACACAGACATCCATCAAAAGCACAACATATTTACACTCAAAACCTACACAAGCCCCTCAGCGAATCAATATTTCATACATTCTAGAAGTGGCAGCAATGTCACAAATGGACTCATTAAATAAATGGCCACAGTCCCAGCCAGGCCTATATTTAGAAAACAGGGACATAATGTTTCGCTTTAGGAATGAGTTCATTTTTGGAATGACTAAGATGCTTTCAAAGTCTGGCCCATCTCAGACAAAGTGCTTTAGACTGTATAGTTGTTAGTGTTGTTGCAGAAAGACTACTTCTGGAAATTTCTCCTCCTAGGTTCACGGGATAGACATTAAAGCATGTTTTGGTTTGTCCACAGCTGGATAAAGCCAGAAGAGCGTACCACAAAGTGAGCCGTAAGGAGCAGGCAGCCAGGGAGAGAGAGGCACATGCCCAGGGAAATCCAGATGTTGCCATCGACAAACAGAAGAAGATCCAAGAGGAGAGAGAGGTGGCACAACAGGAGGCTGAAAAGGTGCAAAAACTGTGTTACCTCTTTCAGTTTTCACTAGGTTTATAATTCAGTCCCTATCTGCTACTTCAGTTAATCTGCTCACTTGAAGTTTTGGCTTTTTACTTGTGTTGAACTGCATTAAAATTGAAACTTATAATATCATGAACAGGTTTAGTTTTACTTTTGTTTCGCTTTTTTAATTTCAAGGTAGTGTTTCAAGTTTTTGTGTTTCGACAAAATGTTCAGGTGCGTGCCCGCTATGAGAAAGTACTGGAGGAGGTGAACCGCTATGCCCCCCGCTACATGGAGGAGATGGAGTCAATCTTTGACCAGTCACAGGATGAGGAGCGCAAGAGGATTGTATTTCTCAAACAGGCCTTCCTCTCCATCCACAAACACCTGGACATTACCAACAATGAGAGGTGTGTGTGTGTGTGTTGGTTGTAAAAAGCTGTCACGTTGTTATCTGCTGACTACATGAAGGTGGATATATGTGATTATAAAGGTAGATTTATTATTTTATTTGTGAATTCCCAAGCTTGTGCCTGGCTGTTAAAAATGTTAAAACCAATAATTTGCCTAATTAAATGTAGTAACACATGAGTGTTTCTCGCTGACTTCCACTCCAATAAAGGAAATAATAATAGCTAAGAAATCTTAATGACTTTATAAAATCTCCAGGAGCCCAGGGGCTTACAGGGTTGATGAAAGAAATTTTAAACTCTACTAATCTCCCTAATTTTGGGGTAACACTTTATCTAAAACAATGCATTTACAAATTAGAGGTCTAGATAAACTTTTAAACATAAGAGGAAAACTGCTGCTTACTATCAAGTTTTTTCCTGGTTACTGTGTCTTTTTATATTACGATGCCATATAAAGCTCAATAAGTTTTATGCTTCAGTGTAAAAAGAAAGTTGCTGGAAGGATTATGATTAATGATTTGTGTTTGGCAAGACAGAACAACTTCTTCTAGCCAGTGTTAAGGATTCTCAAGAGTAAAGATAGCCGATTAAAATCTAATTGTATTCACCACTTGTCTTTAGTGTGAGAGCCGTGTACAATGAGCTCCACAACACACTGATGGCCATTGATGAGCAAGAGGACCTTCGCTGGTGGAAGAACACCCACGGGCCTGGCATGCCAACTGACTGGCCACATTTTCAGGTATTTCCGTTTTTGTTCACAGTTTGTGACTGATGTGAAGTTTAATTATCATTACTATTTTTTTTTTTTTTTGGACTTTTTTTTTTGGAAGTGTTTTTATATCCCATTGGTTTTCAGGAATGGACTCCTGAAAAGAAAACCAAAAAAGGAAAGAAAGAGATGGAAAAGACAGGAACAATAGAGAAGAGGTAGGTAGACGTATCCCAGGGAAACAGGAACCTCTACAAAACCTTTACACCAATAATGCAATGCTGATGTATCTCTTTTATATCTTTCTGAAACTCGACATCATCCAGTGTTATGATCGGAGGGGTGCGAGTAAGAGCTCTGTATGATTACGTTGGCCAGGAGACCGATGAGCTGTCCTTTAAAACAGGTAAGAGACCACATGTACAACTTCAACCTACTCAGTTCTGTTACTTGGTATGTTGCATTAATTAGAAACAGGATACAGCATTTGAAATGACAGCTTGAGCACTGGGGAAATATAAAGTAATGGGTTAAAGGCAACGTAATGAAAGAAAGAACTGGCAGGGAACAGATGATCTTATTAAAGAAACTCATTCGATCGTAATTTAATTAATAAAATGTCTCTTTCTCCACGCAGGCGAGGAGTTTTTGAAGATCGAGGATGAGGATGATCAGGGTTGGTGTAGGGGGATGAAGGATGGTGGATGGGAGGGGCTTTACCCAGCCAACTATGTGGAAGTAGTGTAGTTACAGAATACAGCATATGAAAGATCGCTTTACATCAGTTTCACAGCCTGAATACATGCCTACACATCAGAAACACAGCACCAATGATGTAAAAGTCAGCACCAAGTAGCAGTTAGCCAAAGAGTACGATTACACAGAGGTTTTTAAAAGCTACTCGGGTTTGTAATCTCTTGAAGGATTTTAACAAAATGTTTTAATATATATACAGTATGCATAGACCACTTGTACCGAAGCCATATGATAAACAATGCTTTAATGTAAAGTACAATGCTGGACTGAAAAGGTACACCATATAATTAACCACTTGGTGCTGAAACTGCAGTAGAGAGCTGCTATTTTTTATTTTTAGCATCACAACGCATTGCTATTAAAATCCTCAGAAAGCCTCACAACATATGAAGAAAGTGACGCTCATACTGTGATTATAATTAATCTGAAGCACCTGGGGTTACTTTAGTAGATGTAGATATCGTCTGTATTCCTCTTCTCTTCTCATCTTCTTCTCTTCTTCTTTTTTTTTGTGGTTTAAAGGAAAATTATGAAATTATAAGGAATTTGAATGTTTACTGTCTCACTGTCGGTTAGACAAAAAGATTGATATCAGTTTTGTCTCGTTGTATTACTGGGAAATTACTAACCTGGAAACATCAGCACACATCCTGGCAACTGAAAAGCTGTTTAAATTTGTACCTTGTCTACTCAAAACCAACATACACGTCCAAGTACATTCTTACATACAGTATATTTTGTACTAGTATGCCCTAAGCCTTGGAGTTTTTAGATGAAGTTCTGAGATGATTGAGGCTCAAGAGCATAGTTGGTGGTTAAATTAATGTCTCATACGTAATCAATGTTGTGAATGGTAGTTCCACCGCCCTCTAGTGAAAATGGAAGAATTAGAAGAAAACTGTGGTTACAAGTTCTTGAACGTCTTCAATTTTTCATTTTGATGGAACAAGGCTAAGCTGGCTTTTCACTGCTTCCAGCCTTTTAAGCCAGGATCATTTATCAACTCTGGGTGAGGATGATCTTAATTTTAGGACTAAAATCATCTGAGCATCAAGATTGCTTTTAGAATGATGTCTAAGCATGTCCAAGATGTAGTGCTGGAGATGAAACTGATATTATCATCTGCTCATTTCGTCACACTGTTCCTTCAAGTACTGGGGAACAAATAGTTTTGTGTCTGCCTGAAATGTCCAAATGTGTCTTGCTAGGTAGGTATCATGTAAAGCATCTTTACCAAAGTAAGGAATAGCTTTCAGGAATTGCTTCGCCTTACCAATGGCCTCCTTCAGTATCTCTGTCTTTATTTGTCTTGTAAAAATGATGGAATTCACCTGTCTTTTGCAAATAAAATGCAAAACTTTTACACAAACAAAATTAGTGTTTTGAATTTGGAAATGACGAAAGCGTGTGTGTGTGTGTGTGTGTGTTGAGACAGACAGAAAGAGAGAGTCATTGCATGTGTGTGATGCATGAATCACCATGCCACCATCCTTTTGATTCCCAGAGTTCTGCCAGTGGATGTTATTGCATGTGTGGAGTGGCCACACAGCGGTCACACACAGACGGCCATCAGCCAAGTAAACTGCCCAACAGTGTTTATGTTGAAGCAAGCCAAAGGAGTTCAGTCATGAGTCCTGGTATGCTGTTACACTCTCTTTCCATGAATTTAAGCGGACAATGATCCAGGAATTTATTTTTCCATAGCAGTGAAGGAGGCAATGATGTCATCTTGGAAGGAATTTCCTTACCTGATGACAGATTCGTTGCTTGTAGTGTCAGTAATCACAAAGACAGCTTAAGTTGAGCTCTGACACTTCTCCCTCAGCTGCTTATAACATTCCTGTTATTGTAAACCCTAAAAAAAGAGAAGAGCTGTCATCAATCTGATGAAGGATTTTGAAAGATATTTTGGTTAGACCAGCTTTTAAAAATAGCAGTTGCACAATACAGTCAAGCATTTAAAATTAGACTCAAACCTTCAAACACTGACTGTTTCATCACTTTTTATCTTTTTAGTTTTAAACTAAATGCAATATTGAAAGGAATAATTTGATTCACACCAACAATGATTTTACTAACAAAGACTGTGCCTAATGCAAACAGAAAGGTTAGTGGTTAGATGTATACTGTAAGTAGGTAGGATAGGTCAGGATATAATAACTTCCCCGATGCATATTTCTGTATTTCGACACCTTCATAAAATGAGGTGTGTGTCAAAGGAAAGGCTTATGACTTCAATGATTCTCAGCCTATTGTATTTAAATAAGGTCGAAAGAAAATTAAAAAAGTTATTATGGCTGCAGAGGGTGACGTGGGAGTTTCACTGAGAGCAAGGCGCTTGCCAATGACTAAGCCCCTCATGACACCTAAAAACGCACATAGAGAGAGAGGTGGCACAAAGGCCACGGGCACTAGTTGGCTGGCAAGTAGGAAAGATCTACTTTGTCAGGAGAGTGAGTCATTTCGTCTAATTTTCAAAAAGTTGAAAAATATGTGGAATGACAAACCCAGTCGATGACCTGGGTTGCTTGTCTTCTGCAGTGAAGCACTCTGCCAGCTCTGTACAATGAAGTCTGTATGTTATTTTGGCTTTTGTCCACAGAAGCCTCTAAAAGAAAATTGTTATTACCAGTAAATACACTGAGTGAGCACTCATCTTCAGAGATATATTGCTTTGCTTGTGGAAGATGTCCCTCATGATGAAACTGAGCCTTGCTCATGCATTGAAGAATATAAGAAGATTTCAGGCGATGATGAAAGGAGACAGACCATGTGAAAGTCATGTGCTCTGACTAGACGTTTTATCTGGCAGCTTCCCTGTAGGCCACTTTAGATACCGCACAGGAGCTTGTAATTGGTGATCCAGAAATTTGATATGCATCCAAGAACCAGGGCCTTTTTCTGTCACTTTAGAGGAAGAGCTTGTTTCTGTGCTTCAGCTGATGAAGCAATGCTGAAAAAAAATTCTTAAATTTACATCATGTAACCAACTACCTTTTACATCTGACACTCTTCAAAAAACGACCGATTTTGACTTTCACTTCACCGACCACGCAACCACGCACGCACGCAACCACCGAACTCCACTCTGAACTCTGCTCGTTTACATTCATTAGCTCCACCTCATTTCGTGCTGTAGGTGCAATGTAAACACACACCCATTAGGAGACGCTTGTTTGTCAGAACAATAATGAGTGGAAACCGGTCATTTGCATACTAATAGCCTCATGATATTAAATTTGATGCCACTGAGCTCACGAAAGGTTTCAGCTATTGATCTCAATGAGGTAAGCTTGTCGACACCCACTCTCACCAAACCTTACACAGACCTTCTTATTGTTCATGAACCGAACATAATGTTTATGCTGCTCAATCCCCATTGGCTGTATGGCAAAGATCAACGGCCGCCACTGATTCAGTTCATGTTTTTTGTTTCCTAATACATGACATTCTGTTAATTTTCAGCAGAGGGAGCTAAAACATCAGCAGCACAACCTTCAGCAGGCCTGTCTTGAGTAGAAATATGCACGCTGGGGTGGCAGCATAATGGGAAAATGTCTTTATTCCCTCATCTCTCATGCGGTGACAGGCAGAACTTTAGGTTGCCATGGAGAGAGCTGCTGAAACAGGGCCATAATTAACAGAGCCACAGAACTTGGTTCAGTGACTCATTACATTTCAAGACGTTAATGAGGAAATCACATAGCTCCTCGAAGGCAAAAGACTCCACATGTGTACAATGTGTACATTTGATAAATGTTTGAAGACGCATCGTGAGGTGAATATTGGTGTACACATTTGCAGCCCCTTCCGCAGGGCTAATGATGAGCATGTGATCTGCCCCCGTGCAGTCTAGTCGACAACTGGATGTGTGTGTATATGTGAGGCTACATGTAAGTGTATGTTTGTGTTGTGGGAATGACTCACCTCTTTGCCAGAGAGACAATAAGCATATGGACTTTTTCAGGAGCTTTCAAAAACACACGCACACAAACAAACACTCCTCACCCTCCTCAACTCTTTGCTCCAGGTGTATTCCAGCGTCTCTGTTGCCCAAATCCTCTCTCTTTTACTCCTTTACTTCCCACTTGCTCTGTGTAAGCTCAGGTTGCCCTGGGGAGGCACCTGTCACAACATAGGGCCTACAGTGTGTCTGGTCAGGGGCCTGGGTCTGCAGGGCTACTGATGAGCATATGATCTGCCCCCATGCAGTGTAGTCAACAACTGAATGTGTGGATGTTTGTATTGTGGGAATGACTCACCTCCTTGCCAGGGAGACAAAAAGCATATGGACATTTTCTCAAGCTGTCAAACACACACACATTCCTCAGCTCTCTGCTCAGATGTATTCCAGCATCTCTGTTGCCCAAATCCTCTCTCTTTTACTCTTTTTCTTCCCACTTGCTCTCTATAAGCTCAGGTTGCCCCGAGGAGGCACCTGTCACAGCAAAGGGCCTACAGTGGGTTTGCTCGGGGGGTTACAGAGTGGCCAACAACACAGGAAAAGCCGCCCAACCACCTGTAGACCTGCCAAGAGCACTTAAGCGCAAACAGTCTCTTACAATTTGTCTCAAGGATGTCTGGAAAATCCCACTTGACTCTCTTGCTTAACAACACTGAGGCCACTGGCCAGGGATGCTCCCCCTGGAAATGCAGAGGCAAAGTCGAGGCTAAGGTGCAAAGAGTCAAATATGCAGAGCAATACACAGCGAGCAGGAGACTTTAGGCCAAGGCCAGGAGTAATATGGCCAGGCCTCAATCTGCAGGGGCCAGACCCATCTGCACCAGGCAACAGGGTCATCCAAGGAGAGATGCAAGACCGCCTTTTTTGGCGTCTGCATGTGTACGCATGCTTTTCATTATAAACTGCCCAAAAATAATGAGCAATCAAGAAAATGGTTATTCTCGCATTTCAATTAGCCTAATTAAAGAGAGGGCAGGGGGCTACTCAGAAGAATGGCAATCACTAGCACAGTACAGTGTGTATCCGTAGGTGTCTGTGTGTGTATGAGTGAGAGAGAGGGAGCGCAAGAGACTCTCCAAGGGGTTCAGCTGGAACACTGCATCAGCAGTCAGAATGAGAAATTAACCATTTGCTTTCTTTCTTCCACAGCCTGAAGCAGATACACAATCTGGTCAGCGTATTGGCTGCCAGAGAAGATTCAGAGTCACACAGCGTTTCCATCAGTGTATCATAAATCATTTATATCAGCGTTTCTGTGGTCCAAATTGCTCAGTAATTCAGTTTATATGATAACAGTAACCAGAAATGTGCTTTTATCTTTCTGTCCTCACTGAGACAAATACGGCATCTGTTAATGAGCTTTGTTTTTTTTTTTTTGTTTGTTTTTTTTTTTCATATGGAAGCTAAGCAGATGTTGGCAGTGAGGGAGTTAACTGTAGGTTCAGTGTATAATCTGACAGCGAGAGCCAGATGGTCATGTAGAGCACTTACAGACATGGACCTACACAGCTCCCTCTGCTGGAACACACTTACACACACTATCCCTATGCACACACACAACTCATTTGCATGCAAACTCATACGTGAAAATCTCTGGTAGATAGCAGTGCCTTTGATTCCCAGGTCATTTACCCCCCCCCCAGCTCCTTTTCCCTCCCAACTTCCTCGCTCCTCCTCTTTTCATTTCCTTCTGTCTCAGTCTGATGGCCACAGTTAATTGGCTGCTGTCTAATTTCGGCACATTAGCTTGACTAACCAAACATGTAAGACGTAGCAAACAAAACCTTTTCTCTTACATAGCTGTGCAAAAGCGCAGCACAGTTCTGCTCTGTGATTTCACAATTCCCACTCCAAGTCATCCTCATCCCTCTTCTGAAAGAATTGTGCGCTTCACCTGCCTTTTTATTGCTCCATCTTTCCATTTGTCGCCAACCTTGATCCAGAAAACATCGGAAAAACAGAGAACAATGACAAACCACATACATGATCACACGAGGTTACTATCACTGAAGCTCAACAAATATTGAAACACACCATACACCATAATGCATGCCATCACCCACCCACATATGCAGACACACATCAGAAAGGCCAGCCTCCTCGCCCACACCCTGTTGGCATTTGGCAGGTTCTCTATATTTGGGTAGTGCCCCTCCCATGTGCCCAGCTTTCTCAGCTACCCTCCCTATTTAATCTATCTTAGAAAAACCTCGGGGGTTTAATTCCTTTCTCAAGGCAAAGTGCTTTGCTGGCATGGCAGCCAAATCCATACCCACGGAGTGCATCAAGCTTTAAAGTGGACATCTCAACAGCGGAGCAGTTTAGTCAGAGTGACATAAAGTATAGACCATAGAGTACCACTGTGGAAGGAGAGAAAAAAAGTTTGAGAAGAAATTGGTCTGGGGATGCTGCTGTCCTTAGGGGATGTGGCGTGAAAAACACTGGAAACAGTGAGGTGAAATACGCACAAATGCACATATATACACAGACAGACACACAAACGCACACACCCACAAACCTACTCGCAAACCTTGTGATATGCCAAGAAAATGATTTACTACTCTAAATGATTAGATTAGTCTCCTGGCTCTGTGGCTCTTGTAGCGCCAAAAGACAGGATGGGATGAGACATTAGAGATATACCACAGGCAGGAAAAGATAGAATGGTAAAAATGAAAAGTAAACAATAGAGAAACACGGAGAAAAAAGTGCGCATCTCAAAATATAACTCCACTAACCCTAAGCTTGGCCTTGAGTGAGTCAGACCCTTTCCCCCGATCATACAAACATTTAACATTTGCAGCCCCTTGATATTCATAACTGAGACAAAAATGTGCATTATACAGTCAGAGGATCCAAAGTATTAAGGTATCAGCTAAAGTAATAATTTGTTCAATTATGTAAAAATGTAGAAGTAAATACAAGCTTAAAAACACAGTAAAGACAAGCAAAAAAAGTCAATGTAAACAGTTTAATGCAGTTAAAATTGATGATTGTGCTTGGTGTTTTTAATATACACATGGACAGCATCAATCATATTCTCACTATGGATTTTACATAATTTTTGGACAGTTTTGATTTTCAAAACATCTCCCCATTCCAAGGGTCATATCCTTGATCTAATGTGCTACTCATGCATCTCCCCTTTTAACTGCTTCTCTACTCATCTCCCTGTCTCTAATCATCATGTTCATATCATTCAATCTGAATATGGCCATTTCCAAAACTAAACCATCACATATGATCTCTTTTCGTAACATCAAGGACATTCATTTGACAAACCTCATCACGGCCATAGAAACACTTCCTAGCATCACCCCCTCTTCAACATCTGATGAACACATTCTCCACTACAACAGCAGTCTCCACTCCGTCTTGACTTCACTTGCTCCTATAAAAACCCAGACTGTATCATTCCTGCTCTGCTCCCTGTTTTATACCTCATCTCCATCTCCTCAAAGCTAAAGCACGACAACTAAAACATCTCTACAATAAAATCTGTCAAACTGTTCATTAATGTATTACCTTCACATCCTCCATTATAGACGTGGTTTGTAAACAAAGTGATGCTTTTTGATGGGCAGGGGTTAACTGGGGGCCAAACATCTCTATTACTATAGCTCAGGGGTCCCCAAACTTTTTTCAGTGTAGGCCACATCAACTTTCCTTTCTGTGATGGGGGGCCGGGGTCAGTCTATAACAGAAAATTATATGGGCAAGGCTACCATACTGATTTCTCCATATTATGAAAAATGTCAGTGTCTCTTTTACCAAAGTCATACCATCATTAATGTGTACCTTGATCTCAAAAAAACCCAACACCACCTTACAAATGAATGAAGTTTGAAGTTAGCCTATCCTTATGGTAGCTAGTTATCTAGACTAGAGTCCAAAGAAAAATAGTAGTATACTGTGAAACCCATGTGTGCATGTAATTTATGTCCATGTAGATAGACAAATTTAATTGACACGCAACTTTGCCTCAGTTACTACTAAGTTATCATGGTTAGCTAAGTATTTACCATTTTTCTGAGTAATTTCAAACTCATAACAACGATGGATGAGCACAGGGGACTGAGGAGAAGGTAAACACAGCTCCTGTGACTGGTGAAGTGATTGGGCTACAAAGCATTTTACAGGCTCATTTAAGATATTTAAAGTAAGTAGACGCTGGGATATTTAAGTGAACGCCATTTTCATATTGACAGACGTTGCCAATAACATTTATAGGCACGTCAATGGTGAAATCAAGACTTCTCTCCAATGCATCTAACATGGCGCCCATGAGTTGAGTTGGCCAGACTCTCTCTAATACACGGTTCTGGCAGATTAGATAAACTGTAGCCTCAAGTGGCCATTCAAAGAACTGCAGCTTGTTGCACTCATGGGCATCATCACTGAGACCCATTTCTGAGACCCAGAGGTTGACGCCTGGGAGGGACTGCCTGTGTGAAAGCATAGCAGCACACCCACGGCTCGTTGAGAAGGGTAAGAAGAGTGATACATTGTTTTACATCTGAGTCCCAAAAAGTCTCCAAGAGCAACAGAAAAAATCACTAGATTTGTCACTAGTCGCTTTTTTGGAAAACAAAAGTCACCAGAGAGGTCTGAATACTCGCTAAACATAGCAACGAGGTCGCTAAATTGGATTAGGTTTCCCACCACAATTCTACTCTATTGAACTCACTCATGAACTTTTTCAAAGCTAAAATTGAAAATATTCGTAAGCGTCTGGTCTCTCATATGTCCTACAATTCATTCCCTCCTGTTGCCCCACCCCCTTCCTCTTGAACGTTCTCTTATTTCCACCTTCCCTCTGTTGCAGATGTATCAGAAACTCTGAACCATCCAACTGTCAGCTCGACCCCCTTCCAACACCTGTGGTCAAAGCCTGCCTCTCCTCCCTGTTTTCTCTGATCACCACCATCATCCACTCCTTCCTCCCCTCTGGTTTAGTTCCATGAGCTCTCAAATGTGCTGCAGTAACTCAGAAACCTGCTTCAGATTTCAGCAATTTCAACAACCTCCGTCATATTTCCAACTTACCATTCCTCTCTAAAATCTCTGAGAAAACTGTTGCATCACATCTTCACTTTCATCCCTCCAACAATAACCTTTATGAACAGTTGTAGTCCAGTTTCCGTCCCATCACAGCACTGAAACAACCATAAAACGACCAACGACCAATGACCTCCTCCTGGCAGCAGACTCTGGACTCTTATCTATTCTCATCCTCCTTGACCTGACTGCAGCTTTTAATACCATCTCCTACTCCATCTTTGTCCATATACTGGCATACATTGGATTATCTGGCACACCTCTGGACTGGTTCCACTCATATCTCACAGGCTGAACTCAATTCATTAAATTAAAAACTTTTGCATCCTAGCCATCTCCCATCTCCCCTGGTGTACCACAAGGTTCTGTCCTGAGTCCATTCTGCTTTATCATCTACCAAAGACCACATCCAGCTCTACCTGTCCTCCAGAACTGAGGTTCTCCTCATTGGTTCCAAATCCACCCTTTCAAAAGGCAACAGTTTTACCATCAGCATTGACCCCTCCTCTGTCTGCCCCTCCCCTCAAGTCAACTCAAGTTGATGCTGCTATGTATTTTAAATCCAGCTGAATCCGCAGTTCATATATATGAAGTGGATATGTTGAGTTTGCCGTTTCTGCTGTCCCCAGATGATCCAAAAACAAGCAAACAAACTAGCGGTAAATAGTTAGTGATCATTTGGTACTGTTTTTGGCCTCCTGGCAAATTATGTGTAATCATCACGCCTTTTTTGCTCTGTTTTTTTCTCAACCATCTATCACAGCTAAAAAATGCTCCTCTCCTCTGTACATTCACTATCTACTCACTAACTTCATTTGTTGTTTGATTCTGTAAAGGTAAGTATTGAAAGACTTTGATGTGATGTTTTTTGCACAAAGCATTTGCCAAATGCTGTTTAAAATGGCATGATGCTATTGAAACATTAATCCAATCAAAATCCATGTAAACATTTTCATAAGGATGAAGGGAACCACTAAGTTTGCTGATGAATTGCTATGCGTTCATCACCACCCTTTCACATAGACCCATAGATGTATTCTATTGTTAATGTGCAAAAGAATATATTATACTACTAGTTATTACGATTAAATGGATAAATTATTTGTTCAAGACTTAACTCCATGCAGATCTTCCTTGAGGCTGTTCCAACAGTCTGAGGAACACACAAATTCACTGCTGCCTCACCAAATGTTCCTCTTGTAAAAGTCCAACTTGGACACAAAGCCTGCCACTAGCCTGTCCCCGTCAGTCAGAACATGCAGTGTACAAAAATCACTTTGTACATAACGCACATGGGCTTTAGATTTTGATTGCTCTGAAAAAGAGCAAGAAGCCATGCTGGGGAACAGTTGGATACCACTTGTCTCACTTGCATGGACTTTCTTCTGCACTGCAGACCCCTTGACCTTGTGTACTAGCTTGTGTGAGACTCGTCTTAAAGCTGTAGTTACTAGCTTCTGCCACTGAGGTTCACGGAGGATTTTGATCTTCTTGACCTTAACACATAATGCATATGGGTCCTGTCCAAACTGTTCTAGGCTAAAGGCAGTGAGACTGCAACCCACCCCCTCCCCGAAGAGCCTGACTAAGAGTCTGGACTGACCTCACTGAGTTTGCTCGAGGGCCTCTCTGCCAGATGCAGTGAATGTGATGGCTGGTGATGCTAACATAAGAAAAAAAATACAGTATACTGACTTTTCATCCACTCAAGGTAACTGATCAACAAAAGAAATTAACAAGAAAGACAAACAGACAAATTGGGTAATAGGAGGATGTGGAATCCTCTGTTGAGGAATTAGTAGGTGATGGATGTGACTGATGGGTGAGTGGGAGTCACGACAAAGAAAATGAAGAGCATTATAAGAAAGATAGAGAGCTAGTGAAAGAGGGAGAGAGGTGGGCGATTGGTTTTAAAAGCAAGTTGTCATGGTAACAAGTGATCATTATGAGGTTGAGAATGATCAGGGAAGACTTTTGGAAATGAAGTGCAAATACTTACAGAAGATGGGTAATTACATTAGGTTTAAATTGCCAGTATAGGAGAGTATCATGTCAGAGAGGGCAGCATGCAATGCAAACTAATTCAAAAGTTTGTGTTTGCAGAAAACTTTCAAACTTTTGATTTACCAAACAGCCCTTTAATTTATACCGGATTAGGCTGAACAACAGCAAACCAACTCTCAGAAGAAATGTTGTCTATTGAATAATTAGAGGCTTGTTCATAAATTAAGAGGGCTGTTTTTGCTAGCCTTTAGTGCTGAATATCATGACTGCGTTTGCAATCAGATATAATTATATTAGCAAACATATTATGTCTTTCACATCAGTCACCATTTGTAAATGGTGTCTGCAGTGCATCCCTCTCTGAAGCTTTCTTTTATGGCCAGCTACATTAACTTGAGCTCCCAGATACACTAACCTTGTGAGTTATAATGCACACACCTAAATTCAGACCACATTTATTTCACGAACAATGGAGAAATATGCATAAATTTGAGCCCTGGGTCATATGGCTATTTAAATACGTTGGCTAAATTTGATGCTGGGTGTTGTTTGTTGCCCTGCGGGAGCAATTACTAATTTATTCTCATTTATTCACACCCAGCACAATCTCTGTCCCCTCAAAGTCAATCATTATCATTGTCATTATTATTTTATTTAATGTACAGCAACCACTTTTGGCATATACTGTTGATATAATAATGACAAAAAGAACTGTATATTACTGTAAATTTAACCTGACAGATTCAGTAGAGAATGGCGAAGGATTTAAAGGATTTGAAACAGGACATTAATTTGTATATTCCTTGTACCTTCAGCGAACTATGGACCTTTGGATTTAACACAACATGGAAACCACAAGTTAATTCATGTCTGCAACAAGTCAGAATGTCCACCGTGAAAGCAGGATTTGGATCAATAGCTGTTCTCCTTCCTTCTATTCAATTGCAAAAAGAGTACATACTGAAAGGACAAGGACGCTGCTGATTCTTAAAATAACACAAAAAGACGATTTGACAACTTGGTTTGAACTGGTTTTGAACAGTGGACTGGTTGGCTTTCATTTCTTGTTAGACTGCTTTTTAGAGCATGTGTCTCTAAGTACTGTTATAATAATGGAGTTTTAGATATATAATAAAGGTGCAATACGCTGTAATTGGCCTTTAACCATTTGTTAACCCTCTTCATCTGTGTTGGTGCAGGACTTTATTTGGCAAGGTTAGATTCTTCCAGTGTTTAGTGCCAAGAAAGCCTGGTGAACTACAAGCAGTTTCTAATGTCCCCTTTAGTGCAACGAGATAGAGCAGACAGACAAAGACAGTACTTTTATAGTGATGATTGTGTCTTTCTCCTCTCTCTTTCCTTGCCGAAAGAGACCGACTTCCTCTTCTTCTGCTGAGATTCATTGTTTTCTTGAAGAAAACTCTTTAGTAGAGCATGACTTGTGTTAAGTAGGTGTTGGTGGACACCACAACAAATAGAGGAAATAGAGGATCCAGTGCCAGTCTCACCAGTTTATCACAGTGTCACAAAGAGAGATGACAGACAACCATTTACACTCACGCTCACACCTAAGGCCAGTTTAGAATCACCAATTAACCTATCAGGCACAGTGGGAAGAAGCCAGTGTTCCCAGAGAGCAGAGTTGACTCAAGTCGCTGTTTTGATGACTTGTGACTTGTGTGACAAAAAACAAAAAACTTTACTTTCATTTCATGTTTTCAGTTTGAATATGAAATATAAAATAAATGTTTGTAGCCTGTAATATTACCTGATATGTGAGCGCACGCTGGGAATAGTGTTCTAACAACCCTCTCAATCAGTCACTCCTCTCTACCACTCTACCTACGTACCCACATTTTGGAGAAACACGCCCTCCTCTAATAGACAGCCATCATCATGTCGGCGGGTGCTTTTGGCTTTGAAAACTACATATGTGAAGGGTGTGAAACAGTGAACTACAGAATGCAAGACGTGCAAAACCACAATTTGGGACAGCCCATCTACAACGTCAAAGTTTCTCCGGCATTTGAAGAACCATTCTGGGAGTAAGTGCTTGTAAATAAGCTAATATTAGCCTGTTTAGTAAAGTAGTAGTTAATATAGTCTTTATTGTTGTCAAACAAACACACCATCAGTACATACATTATGAAATATCATTATATTGACTCACAGTGGAATAGACACATAATTTATCTATGGCTCGAGAGGTTGGGAAACACTTTGTTAGGTAAGTATAGTTTTAAAACAATGAATGTGTTTATGAAACAGAATGTGGATTAATAAGGAGTATGTTAATAGATAAAAACACATTCTGTTTCACAGATTTACAGAATATGTAAAGGCCAGAAAAGCCTGCACTGATTCTACACGGCCTGCAATTTCTCAGTTCCTCCAGGCTCGTCCTCTGGAAGCATATTCAGCCAAACCTGGAAGGACTTGTTTTTTGGTCTACAAATAATAATAAATAGTTTTAAAATGTTTTTCTGCTTTCTGTTGTTTGATTCCATGTATTTTACTGAATACATCAGTAATTAAAAACTTAACTTTGTATTTCTAACTTTTAGCAGCACATCAGAAAAGCATCTCCCTTAAGTCAGAGTTAACAAGTTTCAGCTGGAGCTCTAGAGGATTCATTGCTTCTCAGTTCTTTAAAAATCTGAGACTAAAAACAGTTTAAAGACAGTTTTTTTTTAACTGGACTTGAAGAAAATAGTTTCTTAGGATTCTTACAACGTAGAGATACCAGTAGTTGCTTCTGTAAAGTACACTCTCTCAAGAAGCAGAAGTAATCCTCTAACATGAATTACAGCAGTAACCGCTGGGAGCCTGGATAACCTCACTGACAAGGTCATTTCACGATTTTTGTCATGGACAGGTTTTCTGCTGTTTCTTGAAGTTCAAGCAGTGCTGTTGTGTTTGCAGTTCAATCAGAACTTGCACTGTTATGACTGTCCTTTAGGCAGTCTGTATATCAAAATATACATTTAAAAACACATTCAAAAATTCAATTTAGGAAATCTTTCAATAATTATTTGACACCACTGACAAATTCACAGTTGGGTTACATCGGTTAAGTAAATGATCAGCTTTCAGTGACCTGCTAGCAGATTAGGTCACTGTAGCATCCACTGATAAATTCCCAACGAAAAATTGCCCTAAATTTTGTTTTTGCAAATTTTGTTGCTTGAATCTCTGTTGTGATAAGAACTAAGTCTGGCTCTGCCAGGCTAGCCCTAAAGTCTCCTTTTGGCACTGTTTTCTTTTAGATTTGGTGCATGAACGTCTTACACATTTTGTGACTTTCTTACTTATAATGTATTTCAGTATTGACATTGACAGGCCAATTAAGCAGACACCAATGGTCTTAGTTATTCTTAATATCTCACTGGGGAGTCCCTACCCTACAGCTTCTCTCTGTCTGCCTTGCTTAACACGTGCATATACGTGATGTTGACATGAATGTGTTCTTAATAGCTTATATTGTGTATGTGGGAAACATTTTGTGTGCAATTACAAGAGTGAATCATTTGTCACATAAGAGGTATTATTATGCCAGTGTTGTTTTTAGAGGAAACAAGGTTTTTGGTCTGTCAGTGGCTGCTGCTGGCAGAGCTTTTAGTTTCTTTCACTCAAATTTGTTTACCTCTCTCCTCTCCTCTCCTCTCCTCTCCTCTCCTCTCCTCTCCTCTCCTCTCCTCTCCTCTCCTCTCCTCTCCTCTCCTCTCCTCTCCTCTCCTCTCCTCTCCTCTCCTCTCCTCTGTTTGTATCCCAGATCCCCCTGTGTTCCTGTCCTCTTCTGTTGTGTGTCTCAGCCTCTGTCCGTGCTCTGCTGTGACAGTTAACAGAGGTCACTGTTTACTCTCATTTATCAGTCAATCATCACCCGCTGCAGGGTTCCAAACACTGCTATTTCTCCATCATCCAACCATCTTTTCCATTACTGTTTCCAGGACAATGTTGAAGACAGTGACACATATTTTTTGAGGTGATAATTTGATAACTTTTTGGAGAAATATTCTATCTATCTATCTATCTATCTATCTATCTATCTATCTATCTATCTATCTATCTATCTATCTATCTATCTATCTATCTATCTATCTATCTATCTATCTATCTATCTATCTATCTATCTGCAAGCGGATATATTATCATGTGGTCAATGTGCTCAGTTTAATAAATAATTTGACAAAGCAACTATTCTATATATACTATTATTCTGTTGATTTGATATGTTAGACATAAAGAGTGACAAGATTTTGTTGTTTTCACAATGTAATAAAATCACAGATCACTAAGCTCCCTGGGAGATTAAGTCCCGCTCCTGCACTCCTAATGTGATGCTTTTTGGATGTGGATTCCAGGTGTTTTTCTAAATCTTTGTCTTGATTTTTGATCCCCATTATCATAAAAAAAGCACAATATCAAATTTGGATTTACTTAAGCAAAAAGTAATTTACATGAGACCTACCCCACGAACCTATCTGAAGTGTGCGATTTGCATATTTATGAATTCATAACAGTTTGATTTGTGCTATTTTTCCAAAGTGTGCCTTTAAAGTAGCCTTTGAGCCAAATGCACAAAGGGTTCTATACCAAAGGTTTTACAAAGGCCTAGATGTTCTCTGCGCTGTGTGGCCCATTAGGTGTTGTTCAGGCATACTCTGGGAGAATGATTAATTCATCAGTGTGCTGTCTTTAAATATGAAGGTGTTTACCTCAGTCTTAACAACAGAACTTGGAGTAGGAGGACTGTTTTTTTTTTAAACATTTAACTACACCCATCAGGCATAACATTATGACAACATTCCTAATATTGTGTTGGTTCCCCTTTTGGCCCTGACCCATCAAGGATGGATGGATGCATGGACTCCACTAGACCTCTGAAGGTGTGCTGTGGTAAGCTGCGAGGTGGGGCCTCCGTAGATCGGACTTGTTTCTCCAGCACATGCCACGGATGCTCGATTGGTTTGAAATCAGGGGAACTTTGAGGCAAGTCAACCCCTCAAACACGCTCAAATCATTCCTGAACCATTTTTGCTTTGTGGCAGCAGACCACCTTTGATAGATAGTGTCTAACTGCAGGCCGGTAACACCCCAAAGGAGCTGCAGTTCCTGTGATGCTCTGACCCAATCGTCTAGCCGTCACAATTAAGACCTTGTCAAATCTGCTCATATCTTTACACTTCACCATATTTCCTGCTTCTAACACATCAGCTATGAGGACAAAATGTTTCTGCCCACGAGCAGGTGCAGTGGTGAAGAGATAATCAGTGTTATTCATCTTGTCATTGGACATAATGTTATTGTTGGTGTAAAAAGGATGTTTCCATGCATCCATCCATCCTAATCACAGTGTGTGTGTATGTATGTATGTATATATATATATAGATGTATATATATATATACACACAGTATCTATATCTATATAGACATCTATGTATAAATATTTATGTGGAGACACATGTAAAGACACTGTGGAGACAACAATGATTGAAGATCTTGACAACTATACGTTATATGGAGAACAAGAATAAAGCAGACACAGTTCACTGTGTTAATTTAATATGGCAGCAGGCCCATGTGCGATGAACATCTTGAGGGAGCAGAGGGACGGCTCGCCTTACATAACTGCTAAAGTTGGCAGCATCTCTGAAGCAGGCAGAGCAGAAACCCTAATCCAGGGGTTCAAACGCACATGTTACACTACTACTAGTCTACAGCCTATCTTTTAATCACTTGATAGATATTATTAGATTGTAGTTATGGATGTGGTGCAATACATAATGTGACTTCTGGATATCGAAACTGCATTCCTATTACATTCTGTCACTGCTTAATGTGCAGACTCAATTGTAACTGCATTGCAACTTTCTTATTTTTGTTGGGTGGCTATTCCCCTCGAGATCCACAAAGGGACCCACCCTGAGGAACTCTACTTTAAAACAAACAACTAACCCAAAAAAAAAAACAAAAAACACAACCCCCCTTCCCCCCCAACAAATTTGATTGCCTACACCAATTCCGCACTGAGCGTAATTGGTCCTCATTATCCTACTGGAAATGTTACTATAAAACCGAGAAATATTTTTATGTGCCCTCTCTCTGCATTGGTACAAGGCCTGCAGGAATATCATAACCTAATCATGACTTCAATAAGACCTTGTCTCATTCTAACTAAATCATGGCCTCTGTTTTCTACAGCTGTTCTTTCATTGAGGTTTCCATGGTGCACACGCACAAAACACACTAGCACACGTACAAAGAGCAATGTGTTTTTTTTTTTTTTTTGGCTCAGGGCTGAACAACACTGACCCTCCATCACTGTTCATCACCACCTGACATGTCAACAACACCTCCTCCTCACGGCCCCCTTTTCCCAACTCTTCTCCTGTCATCCCACTGTTGCTGTCATTAAAACAGTAACACTGTATGTGCCCCCCAACTCACCCACTACCAATACCAAGATGACCTCTCCAGGGGCATCTGCATGAGTGTTATTATCTAATCATAGTGCTAATAACACCAAACAAGATCCTGGGCCCTTCTAATCCACACATGTACCCTGTCGACTGTAGACTCGGAGAGGACCCCTGCACCCCCCATCCCTTCTGCTCACACTGACACATACACCAGCACACACACTCCACCTCTCTCTCCTTTTCCTCTACACGCCCCACATACATCAGTATGTCTTTAGCACTGGTCGGGCTGTACAGGCAGAGAGGAGAGAGACAGAGTATTAGTATTCAGAGCACAGGGAGGAAAAAAGGAGAGGGAGTGAGCAAGCAACCGAGAGAGAGAGTGAGAGGGAGGGGATAGTGAAATACAGAGAAGAGAAAAACACAAGGAGGGTGAAAAATATAGGAAAAGAACACAGGAAACGGGAGGGAAAAGAGGGGAGGGGAGAGATATCATATTATTAATTTCTCCCTCTCAGTCCGCCACCCCGGTTGTTCTTATTGCTCAGTGCGTCTTGGAAAGAAGAGAGAGAGGAAGGAGGTGGATAGAGCGAAAGAGGGCGGAATGCCCCTTTACAAGCGTCGCATCTGACTAAAACAGCGGAGAAGGTCCTAAATCGGAAATTGGTCAGAGAATAAGACAGTGGGTTCTGCAACGACAAGGTAGGAAGATATTTCTTTTGTTGCTCCTGTAGTCGGCTGGCCTCTATGATATCAGCGATGTGTGCGTTATTCGCATCATATCTCCTTTGATCCTGCATCCCGCACTGTGCTCTGATGTATATGCCCTAAATCTAGCAGCATGTGTCTGTTTTCCATAAATATTTAATGTCTTTTTTTTCGTGCATCACCCCGGCTCTTCTACATTGCATTTAGCCATTGCTAGGCATAAATTTCGAGCATATAGTGGGATGCATGTGCAGCGGCAGTCTCTATAAGGCAGTGTAAGCTGTGCAAGCCTATACAACGGATAACAGGTTCGTGGCAGCTTTCCTCACTGATGGCAATGATTGAACTTACTTTTCCACCCCGCGGGAACGTTATAAGACGAACAGACACTGGGGTACGTGCGAGAACAGGCAGAAAACACACAGAAGACAGGTTGACGTGCGTAAGACGTGCGTAATTCCCCCTCCACCCACACCCACGCCGCCTCCACCCCATCCCGATCCCCCTCACCATCAAAGAAACTGTTTCTCCGGCTTCCCATCACAGAGAACCATATTTATGCAAAAAAAAAAAAAAAAAAGGAGAAAAAAAATGTAACAACCACTGAGACACACTGACTCACCGACTCTGACATAGCAGTAGGTGAAAAATGAAGTGAGAACGGCCTGTTGTGTGTGTGTGTGTGTGTGTGTGTGTGTGTATGGTTACACTCCCCGTCTGTAAATAGGTCCTGCTCTGCAGCTCCACTGGCTGGGCAAGAGACAGGAAGAGCAGCACCAATATCCCAGGGTTCCTGGCGGGCCACTTGCTCTTGGTTTCCTGTCCCACGTTATGGATAATTCAGACTCTTGCAGCTCTAACAGGCCCAGAGTTGCCGTGAAAGCCTCAACAGCAACCTTTGATATGTGTGAATGTGGGACAGAAATAGGTGGAGATAAAAGCGGCAAGTGTCTTCTTGGAAGGCGTGTTTGATAGCATGTTTATGGAGATATATGGTCTTAAGCAGATATTAACGCTCGATCTCAACCACCTCATGTTATTTATTTGCTGAGAGGGTGGCCAGGAGCTATTATAGGACAGACTAAATTGGAACAACCTCGGGGCTAAGGCTCAGCAAAGCTATTACCTCTAGTCAATAGACATTAATATCCCCGTGCTCAATCTTGGCCTCATACAGCACTGTATCTGTCCCGGCAAAACACAGCACCACTCCACTGGAGTAACCAAAAATATGTGTTGTAGTAGCCCTATCTGTTCTGTGCATCAATTCGTCACAGACGAATGAGCAGAGAGGAGCAATGATAGCATTGTCTCAGGCAGACATCGCTGTGGCCTCAAAAGGAAGTGATGCAAAACAAAAGGGAGGATATGCCAGCAGCCGCGGAAAGAGGTCATGACCTCTGTGAATCAGGGATAGTCCTGACGAATGGTGGATGATCTAAAGGTACACGAATACATCGGTGTGAGGTGATACATAACATGATAGGGCCCAGCAGGGCACAGCAGAGTAGACATCATCAAAGTCCTGAACAGAGAAGAAGAGGTCATGGGGCCAAGTCCCCAATCTGTGGAGTACGGCAGACTATCAATGATGTGTTTCTAAAAGCAATACTGCTAATGTGAAAACTGTCGTGAAGGTGCAGACATGGGAAGTGTGAAATTTGCTTAAACACTTAAGCAAATTTGCATACTTTAAAACAAAAAAACAGCAACAAAAGCATTTGGGGCAAAAATGAAAGGTACGATTAAAGATGACTTCCAGGTACTGATGAAAACAAACGAAAAAGCGTGGCAGCAGATAGGAGGACTTGAAAGCAGGTTCAGTGAGATCCGCCTGAAATATCCTATTAGGTATATCAAATGGATTAGTCCCCTTTGTCTACAGAAACATTATGTTCTTATATAAAAAGCTATTCTCATCCTTACAATTATGTAGGTGTTCCGTTTCACCACTATAAATTAGTTAGTAATTTTAGTAATAAACAGTAACTCCCATTATGCTTAATAAAGAGGGGGAGGGGAAAGACCCTAGAAGAGATTTTTATGACAAACAAACGAGGAGATGACCTTAAACCTGCTTGATTTCTAGGCGTAACACTAAAATTACATTTGGAAAGACTTCAAGGTAAGACTGCTTCCATGGCTATTTCCTCTGCTAACTCTAAAGTAGAATAACTAAAACTGAAATGTGTGATGTATTTTACTCAACAGAAAGACAAATATACAATTTGACATGAAAATAAGAAGCCAAAGGGTGATATGGGTTGCAACAGATCACAGGTTTGTGGTAAGCAGCTGTAAGTCATCTTCTTGTTCAGCAGCGCTTCAAATGTCTTATCATTGCAATTCGCAAACTGAGCTGAGGTGTGTGATTCCTCCCTAAGAGGCAGATTTCCTATACAGATTTCAGCTTTTGGGATCTGTAACATGACGCTTTTTACTGAAAAACCTTTATCAAATTCACATCAAAGATTTCGGGTTGTTTATTTATTGCAGTTGTTGCTAGAATTTCCATGTGAAGATTTCATATGTGAGGAGTGCAGCTCCAAAAAATAAGAAATCCAACCCCCCCACACACCCCACCCAAAAAAAAGTGCATTCAATACTAGATAAATATTTATTAGTGCATACCCCTGCAATGAGAAATGAGTGCTGTGGTGTGTTTTGGATGATTCCCCCCATAATAATGTGTGCTGGATGGTTTAGGTATTGTACCTCTGAGCAACTCAAACCGTTCCTCCTGGTGCAAATACAAGAATGATCCCTTCATTAAAAGGGGATACAAACATAACTGCCTCATCTGCTTTATCACCTATAAGCTAGATTGGGAATGTAATGGCTGGACTGAGCCTTTAAAAATTAGTCATTTAGCTGATGCGCTTATCCTAAGTAATTAAGAGGAGGGACCCACCAAGGGCTTGGTATCTTGGTCAAGGACACATGTCGTTAGCCTAATAGTATAATTGCCTAAAGTCATTTTTTGACTTACTGTTACAATATCAATAATTAGCCAATTTTTCTTGTTTTCTAAAAACATTGATATATGACTTAAGCAATTATGCTATTAGGCTAAGGATGTGTAGGTTTGAACTTGAAGCTTCCTTTTCATTTGAATTTGGTCTGATATCCATTATCCTCATAACAGGTATCTGGTCCTCGTTTCTGGTGCAACCGACCTTTTCGCGTGACCAGATTTATCTCATTATCTGATCTACTTCTTCCATGATTGAGGAGTGATCTCATCCAGTTCCCGTCTTCCTTCAGTTGTGTGACTGGACAAGACGGATTCGCCTTTCTCTGTAGTGTGATTAGACTGTGACCTTGCAGGCCATCCTGTCTCCTCTTGCCCTGTTGGACGGTGACCTTACCGGTCGACTGGGCTATGTTGTGGCATATTCGTTCCCTGAGAGTATTGATTCCAGGCAGAACAGCAGTCAATGGAATGTCTGTGGGAGGTTTAGTGTTGCTCTGTTAACTACAGTATGAACATGCGTTTCTGGGCATGGTGCTATCTGAGAGGAACAATACGTCAATATGATCCTAAAGTCATATATATGTATGAATAGCCATATTCTGTAAATATTTAGCTTGTAGTAAATTGCATTCTCATAACCTTGATTACTATTGTTGCTGTGTCACTCTCCGCTCCCACTCCCAGCCAGCTTCCTATGTTTTTTTCTGCCCTCCTCTGCTCCAATTTTTTCCCTCCCCCTTTATCTGTCTCGCCTCCAATTTAATGTCAGCATCTCTCTTATCCCTTTCTCTCCTTCACCCTCTTCTTCTCTCTCTTGCTACACATCCATTCTTCGTTCTCTCTGTTGGTGCTCTCACTGGCATTTGTGGTAGTGTGTTTTGTGCCAGACAGCCATTTCTCAGATTGAGATATCTTGGGGTTTAAAATCACTCAGACCGATCTTAATGGTAGAGAGGATGCTGAGTCTGGCTGGCACTTTGATTCAGTAATTTTAGGTTAATTTCGGCAACGGGCTGTACTGAGATAAATGGACTCTGCATTATCTGAGTTTCCTATAGACTGACTGGGTATACTACAACATGTGACAATCAGTTCCTCAGAAGAGACAGAGAGACAACGGAGGAAACGAGTTTCCACTCTTCAAGCAGAGAGTCAGAAAGCTCGGAAGGAAGTGGAAGCATTTCTTGTTTTGGATCTTGTTTGGAGTGAAATATGTCTTTGCCTAATACAGTGATTGATTGATGACTGGGAGACAGATGGACACATAAAGAGCACTTTGCTAGGGAGGTGCCACTCAGTGCACAAAGACAGACGCTGACAGTTCACAGAACAACATACATCAAATGATCAATAGTCCTTCCCCTGTCTGACGAGGCACCTTGCTTGAGAAATAGGGCTGCTGCTTCACAAGGACAAAAGATCTCAGTGGAAAACTGAGCTGACCTCTCACCATGAACACTGTTTTGCTAATGATTTATATTCCTCAGCACTTGTACAAGAGTTTTGGCAAGACCAATTCAATATGAAGAGGTATTGCAGTGGATTTGTATTATGAGACTCCACTTTGCATATATTCACTTCACCCAGTGTCCCTGGAGACTAACTGACTGTGGGAAACTGGAGTTTGAGCATTGACCTGTTTTTATTTTGACAGAATGAGATCAAAAATATGGTTTTCTGTCCTGGAAAAATATACAAAGAAGGAAGTCAGACTTAATATGCCTAATTAGATCTCAGGGAGATTTTGTCATCTGAACATTGACGTAGGATTAAGTTTATTGACTGATTGAATAATTGTTATTGTTTTTCAGGTGTTGTTGGAGAGCTTTGGACAAGAATCTCTACCATTCTGACAGCCGTTTCCAATCCATGCTGATGTTTTGGAGAGAACAGGGACACGGATGCAATACACCAACTTTTTCCAGAGCTAGAAGAGCTCAACTCTCTTCCCAGCTTGCAGTGAAGAAGAAAAAAAAACACGTGTCTGCAGGCTTCCATTTCTGATCTTGGAACCATTCGGAAAATAACAAGCTAAAGGTTATGCATGCACTGCAGGCATAACTCTGTATTCCACAGCCAAACCTATTTGCAAAGAAAACTTTGAGAGTGCCTCCACTCTGGCATGCAAATTCAACATGGCCCAGAACCTCAAGAGTTGAGTTCAAAAAGGTAAAACTCACAAATCATGACATCAGAGTTAATGAAATGCTTTAATTTGAACTCTCTCTTCTGTATAACTGACTTACAGCTAAATGTGAAGCTAAATCTAAGTAGTTCTTACACTCATGGAACATATAAATGTGAATTCTGCTAGAGATCTAAAAATAAATAAATAAATAAATAAATAAAAAACTCACTGTATTCACCCATTACACACAGTCACTCATACTGTTTGTGGTTTCCAAAGAGTTGTGTTTTAGTCTCAACATACAAGTGCTCATAATCATCTAAATTATTCTTTAAAGTGAAAAGGGTTTTGGTTTGAAATGTTACAAGAAGTAACAAGATGACTGAGTCATTTTTAGAAACAGTTTTAGAAACTAAACACTTCACCTGCAGGAGTTAACTAACAGTGAGGCCTCTTTGCAGTTAATTGTGCACCATGTTGAGACAAGACAAAAAAGCTAATGTTTTAGTAATAGAAACTGAAAATGTGACTTTTACTATGGGGTATACCCATTGTTAATTTTGAAAATAAAAGACACTACTATATGTGTAGCTAGGTATGCTATTGGAATGCAATGTGTGTCCATTATTTGCAACAAATTGTAATAATGATTCACTTTTGGGCTGAAGTCACATAATCAGCACCTAACTGTGGACAACTGCAGCTGCTTTTTAATTAATTTCCGTATAAAATACTTTATTTATACCTTAACGGTTAATACAAGGCTCATTAACTCATCAACTCATTAACTCATTTGATTCTTGCAACCATATATGGCGTGTAGCGTCTTTATTTGCCCAAGAGCATTCTACTGCCCCCCTGTTCAGGAAAGATAAATGGAGATTAATTTCTGATTCTCAGAACATTTTAAAAAATGCAGTAGCAATGTACTCTGCCTGAGGGAATGTCCAAGACAATCCACAGACCTAGACGTTACTCTTATTAAGTACTTTTCCTCAAATGCAAAAAAGACTCGTCGGTATGACCACACTAGTAAGAAAAAGTCTTCAGCACAAACACACACATCAGGATTCTTAGCATTTAGTATACGTGCATCATGATTAAATTTTTTCACTTATTCCATAATGGCCAGTATCAGTCTTCATCGTGTCTGTGCAAGCAATATTAGGTTAAACCGCGGCCAATGATCTATCAGAAACACAGTGATGGTTCTGGAATGAGTGTTCTCCCTTAATGGTTAAGGTGACTATACTGCCATAAACTTGATTTGTATACTTTTATGTCCTCACACTTACTTTGCCAGTGTCTCTGCTTCTGTCTCTTTTAGGGAAAGTGAAAGGGAGGGTGTCGCTCATTCATACATGGGCATGTCTGCTTGGTCATTGTGATCCAGACCAAGACACCCTTCTGAGCCCCTCGTGTTATTCCTTTTTTGACGTCGCCCCCTCAGCCTCCCTCTGCCTCCCTCTGCCTCATCTTTCTCAGTGCACACCCCTGTAAAAGGTGGACGGGCCAGCACTCTACTCTACACAAGCGCCGTCCTATAGGTGAGGGCGGTGAGGGCTGTGCTGTCACTGGCTGGCTGCTGGTGAGAGTGCGATGCGGATTGGAGGATGTCGGGGGACTGGGATGAAGACCTGTGTAAGAAGGCGTTGGTGCTGGTGGAGGAGCTGTGCTTCAACTCCCCAAGGGGTTATAGCCAGAGTGAACGCTGCCAGGAGTTCAGCTCCCTGCTGAGGGGTCACAACAGACAGGACGCAGGTAACAGGCACACTCACAATATTTTCTGTAGTGTAAAAAATAACTGCAATATCTGCTTCTCCTTGCCTAAAAGCAATACTTCACATAGGACATGCCCTTATAGTATCAAATACTTCCTTTTGCACTTTGAAGTCGGCTTTCGGCAGTTAGATGTACCCTCCTTCACACAACAGGGGCTGTGGTCAGTTTGATTCATGTTAGTTTAAATGCAGTGCCATAAAAAACAGCGTTGAAACTTCTGTAGAATAAATAACTTGTCTGCTGTGTATCCATATGTTCAGTAATGTTTTGTTGATGTTTCAGCATTTTTGCTAAATATGCAAAAACTGGACATGCTAGCCAGTGGCGACTGGTGGTGAAATTAGGTGGGTGGGCTAACAAATGCATAATACTGACTAAATAGTTAACACAGCAAAAGAAACAGGTACACTATAGTTTTTTTAGTGCTCTACACCTGTGGTTCTTCTCATCTGATCTGGGTTCAGGACCCAACTTAATGACAAGCCGCGACCCAAATCAAAGAAAATTTTCAACCTCTCAAATTTATTTGAGAGATTGAGCAGGGTGAACCTGAGATAGTAGAACATCACAGTATGAAAACACACACAAAACAAATGTAATGATAAACCGAAATGACGCTAGAGAGGGGTCTAATCTCGTTTACACAGCTGCATTTGAATTCAAACCAGAACTCTCCACTTCAGCAACTTCAGACTCAACAGGGGTTTCATGCACCAACGTGCAGAAACAACAAATAGAAAAGTCCAACTACTGACAAATATTAACAAAAAATTAAAAAACTCAAATTATATAGCTTTGGCTGAGAATCCTCACTTACTGAATCTATGACAACCAACACTGCACCATGGAAAAAAGAATTCAATTTTCAGTCACATGTTTGTTGCTTTAACCACAACCTCCCATGTGAAAGTCAATGTCACTAACCACTGTTCTATTTAACCATACAGTTCACATTGCTGAATCAGCATGTTTTTCGACATGACTTGTACTCCAGACTTGAAGTTAGCCAGTCCTTTCTTTCAAACCATGAAACACAAAACATGCTATTTTGTCATTTTTTCGTTAGAGTCATTTGAATATTGTTTGGCTGATGTGATTCCAGTGTCTTGACTTCCAGCTTTTTTTTCCAAAGACACTGACACCCACTATACCTGAACTTCTTCTCCCTCCTCCCACTCTGGCACCAGCAGCACTTTTGACCTGACCAAATGATCATCCACACTAGGTGGCGATACGTGTCTTTTCAGCGGGTTAATACCACGTTAATACAGCCCGATTTCCGGCCAACAACCAGACGGATAAAAGTACATTTTTTAATCTTGTACGTAATGTTCGCCCTACTTCTGATGCAGGTAAGATCCGCGCTATCCCTCAGATGGCTCCGTTTCTCTTCTTCTTTTACGCCCGGCTATCTTGGACGTTTTTCGTTCCGGGGTCACACGCCAGCAGTGGTCGTGGAGCATGCGCACACGCATTATCCGATTGAAAACTCCGATTCAATCCCATTATCTGGTTGTCTCAATCGGATAATGAGAACGTGTTTACATGTACGTAGGTTCTCCTGTTATAGTCCGATTAAGGCAATAATTCGTTTTTTTTCACGTGCACGTAAACGTACTGAGTGAATGACGGGGGGAGTGACATGACACCTGTCAATCACTTCCAAGCATTAAATGAATGGAAGAGGACCGATGGGCACTGGGGGTGTAAAAAATCAGCCCACGTGTAGATATTCTATGTTTTCCTTGGACTATTTGGTGCTGTTGCTGCCCTTGGTTTCACCAAAAACTTAAAACAACATGTTGTAAGTTATACATTAAATTTCTCATCTTTTTTGTGTTAGCTTGGGAAGGCTTAGCCCTGTTAGCCCATTTATACCAGCCGTCCCTGATGCTAGCTCTGTGTGTTTCTTTTTTCCCCGGCATAAAAACAACAAAATCAGCTTTGATTTCCATTTAATGTATTCAGGAAGTCCACAGCTGCTGTGCTCTGTGAGGGAGGAAAATGTAAACGTAACAGGCATCTTTCAAGCTACAAGAAGGTAATGTATGATAGTGGGAAAGATCTTGGATATGCTGAAGAGCTGATCCCCCACTCTAAAAAGCATTATTTTTTAACATGGGCTTTGTCGAAGGTCTTAATATCCCTTAATATCCCCTAAATGAGGAATTACACCCAAAATAATAAAGAAAAGTTCCTGTGATATTTAGTGTCTTGAATGTTTTAGCCTAAAAGTGGTAACATTAAAATCACACTTCAATGATCACAACACAGCATGACATATTAAATTTTAAGGTATGATCAGGCAAATGTTCAGAAGTGTGCTCATGTTTATGGACAGCTTTTACTTACTTAGTTACCGTGCACCCTGAACACCAACTCATGAAAAATTCATGTGCTTCACTGAAATGTCTATGGTCCAGCCTATTTCTTTCATGATTCACAAAAGAGTCTCAGTAGAATCCTCTTATCTCTATTTATACATATCTGTTTTTCTTTTTACAAAATTGAGTAGGTAAATCCTACTACACCGTGGAATGTGTATAGTGAGTTGGTTCTAGTTGAAGCATCTGGAAGTGCAATGTGCTGTTATGCAGATTAACGTGGATCTGTGGCTCAGTGTAGATTAGCCTGGTTTGGCTGTGTGTTGCCTCTTGAGATTTGGATGGCTCTGTGAAGAAATGTCATGCCATGGTTTTAGGCGTTGGCCTCCTCGCTTACCAGCTGTGATTTTTCGCTGTTTGCTGATGGAAGTCTCCGATCCCTCAGAGGATGGCGACTGCCGAAAGCTGTCAGTGAATGGCTTGTGTAAGCAGCGGAGATATGTTTGATGTGGAGCAATGTATGACTCCCAGTGGGCTTGCATCAGTGGCTGATTGACAGGGAGTCTCGGGCCCTCTTCACGTCGCACTTCAGAGGCCTTCTACCCACCCACCTAACCGCCTGCTGACTTTCCTTTTTATGCTGTGTGAATTAGCGATGGATCTTTGGCAGGATCAGTGCTTGGGAAGGTACAGCAACTGCCCTAAAGAGAGACAAATGGAGGAGAGCTGTTTGGCCCCCGACATTCACTGCACACGTTGATCACAACCGTGTCTTATCAGCGCACCGTGATCTGCCAGCCACGCACAACCTGCTCCGATGCCTCTTTGCTTTGTTTTTCCTCTCCCAGATCAATACATTAACCTTTCTCATCCTTAAACTCCTCCCCACTTTAGGTTTCACTCTAAATCACTGTCAGCTTGTTATCCTCCCTCTCTCTCTCATTGCCTTTTTGTTTCTACCCTTTCACACATGGCATGGTAGTTGTACTGACCTTATTCATCTCCCTCTCCTCCTGCTCCACAGTGCTAGTCAGCTTATATGTCTGTTTCACATGTGCGCCAATCTGTTTTCAACCCTCCCTTTATGTTCCTCAAAGCACTGCCGGCCTTTCTGTGGTTGTCATCCACCTTTGTCGCTGCTGTCTTCTTCTTCTTCTTCTTCCTTGAGGTTTCCACCCCAACTTCCTTCCTTGGCCCTCTTTTCCTTTCCTTCCCATGTCTTCTGATCTCAGTCGTCATGTTTTCTGTTGCCTTGCTCTCTATTTCTTTTTTTTCATTCCCTGTTCCTCGCACACACAACCTTGTTCTTCAGCGAGACAGATCGATGTCCCCTCGGCCATCCCCCACCCTTGCAGCCCCCCAATCATATCTTTTGAGCAACTGCTGATTAATGACATACACAGAATGATGAATAATTCACTGAAGAGTGCGAGGAAGCGGTGAAAGAGCGGGAGGGGCATGGGGGGCACAGAGAAGGTAGGGGTGACGTACAAACAGACAGTCGCTTAAGAGAGCATGCAGAGGCAGACAGCATGGGAAAAGAAATGACAGCAAAGAATGAAAGATGTTTGAAGGGATTATATAGACGAGAGTGAAGTGAAAAGAGCGAGCAGGCGGGTTGAGACAGAACTGAAATCCAAAAGATGTAGCCCACGGCTGGAGGATTGGCTGCCGTTGTCTTGTTTTTCTACTTATTTGCTCTCAGTCTTGTTGTCAGCCTGTTACAGATGAAATTTCATTCTTGTTTTGTGCGATTTACCAGTGCTTAGAGTCTTTGTCATGCCCATAAGACATGAAATGAAATAAATTAATGGAAAAAGGGGTTAAGGAAAATGAGGCCATTGTTTGGGTCTTGTGGGAGTTCAGACAACATTTTCCTCAGACGTCGAGACAGAGCAGTTCTACACAAAGGTGATGGCTGGTCTGCCCGCAGACAGGATTTTTAATTGGTGGCTCTTTTGTATGGATGGAGCCCATGAGGGTAGAGAGCAAAGATTTAACTCTCAAGTTGGAGAGTACAACGTCTGCGAATTCAGACACACTGTCGTGATGGGTCTTCTTGGTCCCCTTAAAACATAAATGTTCCAGCTGAGAGCTCTGGGCCTGTAGTTCATTATGATCTCTGATTGGTTCTTTTGTCAAGATAGTCATCAGACACAAAGGTGTTATTCATAATAGACTTCATATAGTTCTGGATAATAATAACTGCTGTTTATTTAAATGGTATTTATTGAATTGTACTTCTACAAAAGTTCCCAGTCCCCTGAGCACACATTGACTTTCATTCAGTTGTGCTCTCTTGTGACAGAAACTGTAGCTGGAACTGTCCAGCGCGGTCTGGTGCTGAAGCTGCTCTTTTCTTTTCCTCTGTACACTTTTCATTCGGATGAGTCATACTCCACCCTCCCCATCATCCTCACCCCCACATATATCCACGCACTGCCCCTGCGCCCCCACCCACCCTCACTCCTCAGACACGATCCTCGAGCTGTCACAGATTAAAAAGCATAAGCATGAGGCAATATGGGATGACATTGCATCGAGACATCACAGTGGGTGTTGGTAGTTTCTTTTTAATTGTTTGCCCATCCTCCACCCTGCCTCGTCTCCTTCCTGAGTACATCCACTCTGCTAACGTTTGCCCCCATTTTAAGCTCAAGATTCAAATGTGGGATTTGAGCTTCGGGGGATGGCTGCTTATTCCAATTTACGCCTACAGCACGTTCACTCTCCTGCTTCATGATGTGTGATTTGTAGATATTGTGGTGATGCTGATGACAGCGTGTGCGTGAGAAAGAGTTGTTGATCATGCACTGGCTTCCAGCTGATGTGTAAGGCATATGTATAATGTGTTAATGTGCAAATAACAGAGGCATACTGATGAGGCTTTGGTTTTCCTCTCTACTAATGGCTAAAAATATCCATAATAGCATTTTACGCCTGTCGATTGCAGATTGTTTTCAAAACAAGTTTCCCCTCAAACTTATTTTAAGCCCTGACTCCCTTCTATTTGTGAAATCTCCTCTCTTTACCTTCTTCCTCCTTTTCCTCTGCAGAGATCTCTGTCAGTCTTCTGTCGGTCATCGTGACATTCTGTGGCGTCGTCCTCCTCTCTGTCTCCCTCTTCGTCTCTTGGAAGCTCTGCTGGCTGCCATGGCGGGACAAGGAGGGTGGAGGACTGAGCCTGACATCGGGTTTGCTGCCCGGAAGCGCTGGGGTCGGAAGCCTTGGAGGTGCTGGGGGGTCGTCACTATTACCTCCGCTGCTGCAGAGGAAGGAGGGTCACTCCTCGTCCTCACTGTATCCCTCCCTGGGCCAGCAGGGCCAGCACCACCCCCATTTCTCTGACCTAGTGGGGGTGGAGAGGGGGGAGGTCGGAGGGGTGGTTGGGGGGCCACACGAGACCCAGGAACACTCCTACCTGGATATGGACTCATATCCCAACAATGCTGGTGAGCCAGACAGAGAGTTTACAGACACTCTTAATCCCACACTCTTAATCCCAGTCAGTGTAACATAACGCCTCAGTCAATAACTTCTCATTTTAATACACTCACAGGGTACTGAATTTAATACATTTATCTACACACTGTAAAAATAATTTGTCGGTGCTCCACCAGTATGATGAATGCTCACCATTATTGTACATATAAATGGGTTTCTTTCAGTTGTGCTACACTCAAGCAAAATTACTTTTGCTTTCATCTTACTGGCCTTGTCTCTTATTAGTTAAAAAGTAGTAAAATTTACAAAAGCGTCTGTTCTGTTTTTTAACTGAAGTTCCTATTACAGCATATATCAGCAGCAGTTTTATTATACATTTAATTAGATTATTCCTTAAAGCTGCATAAATAAATTCTAGGCTTTTAAGGACTACATGTTCCCAACTAGAAAACCTTTTTTTCTGGCCACCTATAATATTTTCCTTTGGCTTTGTTTCGGTCTCAGCAGACACTGGGGAAAATCTCTCTCCCGGCTGCTGTGTTTTATCCGGCACCTTGTTTTATTAGGGCTCGTTCGCAGAAAACAGTCGCCTGCTGCTGGATACAAGGTTGATGAGTGAAAGCGGTGAACCAAACTAAAAATGTGCCATGAAACCAGATAATGACCTCTAAAGCTTGCTAGAGCTGCAGAATGTTTGTGTTTGTTACAGAATGTAGCCTATTTACATTAGTCAAGACTTAATCTTGAGATACAAATAAATAAATGTCCAAATTAGGGGTCTTGAGCATTGTTTTTCAGGCCAAGGACCCCCAAACTGATGGAGATATTAAGTAGGGACCCAAATACATATTATATGTGTTATATATTAAACTCCTATATTATTAATAAATATACATTATTATTAACATTTTCATTCAGCATTAAGCTGTTAAGCAGTAGTGTGTTTGGTGCTGATCGATCAGCCAAGCTCAGCGTTAATCAGCAATTAGAATAAGAAGCTAAAATGGAAACTGTTTTAAAGTGATGTCAGTGAGATATTTTGGAGCTGACGTTGTAAAATGATAACTGAGATGAGCTTTCATTCCCGTGTTGTGTTTACACTGTCTGTCAACATCATTGCAGACTGTTTATCATTACTCGCAGTCAAATGTTTGCTGGTTGCCTTTATTGCAGCTGGATGTACCCTTCTTTCACACTGCTGCCTTTTATGCTGGCTCATGTGCTGCTATTGTAAATATGTCTGCTCATTCCTTCCTTTCCCTGCTCCGCTGGTAAATTACTGCCTGTTAAATCAAAGTAATACAATCAATGAGATCAATGATGCTGACAAAAACATTGGTCTTTAGTGCTACTGTATGGCTGACACCACAACAGCACTAATAAAAGCGCCACTGAAAACAGTTTTGTCCATTGTTTTCCACTCTGTTAGGAACTCTGAAGCTGAGTCAGACGTCTCCGGATGTCCCCAACTCAGAGGGGGGAGCTCATCCTCCAAAAGACCTGCCCAACGCTCATTCGCAGCAGCAGGTCACTGCACGGTAAGTGTGTGACTCTATTTGATTGAATACGTTACAAATTAGTTATACAATATTGGCTTTAACCTTGCAAGGGTTTAAAAAAGCATTTTTAGCTCTTATATTTTAGGTTTGCTAAATCCATCGTTACACAGCTAGTCTTGTTTTGATAACACTTACTATGATGTATGCATGTGTGATAAAAGGTGTGGATACTCTGAGGCAAATAAAGCCTGTGCTTAAAGTCCCAATTTGAACGGTTTACCCGCCACTGCATCCCTGATTAACCGGCTGAATCACACTGTTGCACAGCAGCAGCTTTTTAATTTTTTTTTTGTTCGTGTGCGTATAACTGGATGTGTGTGTTCTGCGTTTTTCACTTAATATTCACCCTCTGAGCTCTTCTGTGTCTGTTTAGGCCCAAGCCCATGACGCACCAGCTCTCCAGTCCTGATTTCCACGGTGAGGAGAAGGAGCAGGTAACCTGCATTGGGCAGATCAAACCGGAGCTCTATAGACCTAAAGGTGACCTGGGCGAAGGCAAAGCGGGCGACAACTGCGGCAAGATCAGCTTCCTCCTGCGCTATGCCTTTAAGTAAGTCACAAAGTTTTCTCCTGGAGAACCTACTCACTCTGTCAGTGTCCTGTTTTCATCCAGTTAGACTAAATGTGCTACATTTATGTAGAGCCCTTATAGATTTGCTTTCTGGAATCTTGTTCTTGGATCAAAACAAGGAAACACTCATACTTCATCACTACGTATATAGTTATTGCTGGTGTGAAAAACAAATACAAATTCCAAATTTTTTGAGTGATTTGCAGTCAGTTTGATAGTTGTTCAGATATTTTTTGTCTGAGTTGATTGACCAGTAAATAAATTCAGCATTCTGTGGATTTGTGTGACAGCAGTAAAATATGTGGGAAATATAAACTTTAAAAACAAGACTTCAATGCTGTTGTTCACCAGGTAAATGTTGACGCGTCTGCTTTTGCACCACTTTGATCAGCGGTGCTCAGAGGGCCACATGCAGACACAGGATTTCTTCATGGCACAGAACACAGAGAGGTTACTCCTTGAGAAAATATCTTCCAACGTGTTTGTCCTCTCCAGTAGTCACACAAAAGCGAATCTCCAACTCAAGGAGAAAATTGAGTTTGTGACAGCGAGCATTGAGTTTGAGTGGAAAGAAAGAGTAAAAAACCCACAGCTATGTTACTGCTAACACGAGAGCTGCTGTCTCGGCTGTGGTCTCATTTGTTTGTGCTTATAATGCTGAAATATTAATGAAAATTAAGAGAGTGGTGGCATTAAACATGGCAAAACAGCATCCGTGTTTTCTTGTGCGGCATGTGGCCCGGATTTGCTGTAGTTACTTTAATTTCACTGCTTTCAGTGGAATGTCCTCCGCCGAAGGATTTGGGTCTAAGCACGTAATTGGTGGATGCCATGCTGTGACAACCGGGTGATGGGAGAGTGTGTGCATGAATCGAGTGTAAGTCGGTGCTGATGGGGAGGAGCGTGCTGCTCTCTATCTGTGGCTCAGCTGGCAGTCCCCATTTCTGCCTGCGCCGACATGTAGAAACATTACAACGGGCGAAAGTGCTGATGGTCAGAAAAGAAAGGGAGCGAGGGGCCGTTTCAGTCATGAATTATATATGGAAAGCCACTTTAAACAGCAACCCTGTCAACACATAATAACACCAGGCTGTGTTATAGTCAAAGCTACGGATATAGAGAATTAGCATGGGAGTTTGATGGAGGGGAAGGGTAATGATGAAAACTATTCTTGTGTCCCTTTTCCTCATTTGTGAAGTGACGAGATAATTTATGTCACGCTTTAGTTGCCTGTCATTAAACTGGAAGTGAAGGAAGTGACTGCTGTATAGAAGCTCAGTCGGACATGTAGCAAAACAAGTGTGGGCCGGTGTGTTGATGCGCGCACACTCGCACACAGAGGTGTGTTAGTGCTGAAACTGTGATAAGATTTGTATGTTAATGTGTGAGACCCAGTTGTTTGGAGCGTAACAGTCAGAACAACAATGTCAATCTTATTCAGATCCTCTGGGAAACGCATTTCTATTGACAATCCCATTAAAAGCTGACACATTTCCACTGTGGGAATAACAGCTAGCTTTCGGGCATTGTCTGCAAGGAATAAGGCCGTGAATTTCACTCTCTGCTCAAGCATTAATAGGTATATTCTCTGCAGCATGCCTCTGGGATTGTGTAAAAAACCTTGCTCCGGGCTTATGTCTTGTTCTGCAATAAGACACGTGAGTGCAGAAAAATCCGCAACCATATCTTCGTGTAGAACAACAAATGCAGGAAAAGTCCTTCATCGTTGTTGTTTTTTTTTTTTTGCTTCCTGTCATTTCTAATTATTTGCACATCAAAGCATTGCTGTGAACCAGGCTGGTTTATTTATCGTGGCGATTGCAGACTCTCTGCCACAAACATATTGTCCAGTCATACTGTATTAAATGATTATCAGATACATATTTAAATTAGTCTGAGGTTTCTTGTTAAAATATTTATCTGGCTGGAAATGTGATTTACTGCAGCAGTTTGCCCTGTACACCATCTCCTTGATTTGATGTGATAGCGAACTGGGCATGTTTGTCCGATTGCCTTAATTAGATGTGATTCAGAGGTAAACACATGTCCGGATTGGCTACGGTTATATTGTCAACAAGCGTATCTTATTCATGATTGGTACACATGGACAGTAGACACGATAACTGCAAGGGTCACTTCTGGCTGATCTTTCCCCATCCACAAAGTTCACGCTGTTCTCCCAAAGCAGCTAATGAAGTGCTGACACAATGGTTAACACAGGGAGACACAGTCTAACGAGGTCTGATTAAAGGCCTCCGAGCCGTCTTCATCTTCATTTGGTAATTAAATACATAATAAATGGGAGACGCAGCCATGTCTGTGTGACTGCGCATTCAGATGTAAAGGCATGTGCGTCAGCGTGCTCGTGTGTGTTGCATGCTTGCATATATTTGTGTGCGTGACAAAGAAGGACTTAGAGTCCTGCCACACTGCTTGCATGTGCATTTGAGTCTGTGCTCAGATTATTGATATATATGGACCAACAATGCTATTTTAGGACCAAAGCTGCTGGGGGTTTTGATTTGTTTATTTTATTACATTGAAATAGTACCTTTAAAATGTCTATGCCAAAAAAAATGGAATTGAACGGAATATTGTTTTCATTTTTGGATTTTATGATGAGACACTCCTGAACCCAAGATGTTTTTCAGTCGCATAAAATGTTAAAAAGATATCCCCGAAGATTAAATAAAAACGTCAAGATTCTCTTTTGAACAGTCCTTTAGATACATGTTTGTTGTTGAACTGTTTCTGGATCCACAACTTTCTAACTGCTATAGAGAAGCAGCACAGTACGCATTTGTTTATTGTCTGGATTTTGTATCTGTTGCGCAAGGCTGCAGCTGATGACTTTTCATTGCTATTTGGCCTTCTATTATTTCCTTGATTAATTGTCTATGAAATATATTTTTAAAAAGGTGACACCTTTCCAATAGCTCATCTGGTCTGACCAACAGTCCAAAACCAGTGACGCTGCCATTGTTCGCACAAGGAGGCACATAGTACATTTAGATTAAGCTTCTCTCGTGGACAAGATTCTCTATATGATGCATGTGACTGGAGAATTAAGGATAGAGTGTTAAATGTTGTAAATGATCTCAGCTTTGGAGTGTCGCACTGGCTGGTCATCTGTGTACTGAGAGTACAACCACGATACAGCTGCAAGGGTGACACGAATAACATGCATACACTGACATTTTTGCCTTTTTTATTCAATAGTCTAATGGGGTTTGTGTGTTTGTTTGTTTGCGTGTGTGTCTCAGTACGGAGCAGTTGGTGGTGAAGATACTGAAAGCTTTGGACCTGCCAGCCAAAGACGCCAACGGCTTCTCTGATCCATATGTGAAGATTTACCTACTGCCAGACAGGAAAAAGAAATTCCAGACGAAGGTGCCTCCCGCTTCCACCTCTCTCGCCTGTATCTTCAGTGGCACGCAGCATCTTTAATGCATCAGAAACAAACATACACAAAGAACACATCAAGTCAGACTTTCTGTTTTTTTTTTTTCTCTGTCTGTCTCCTGCTTCTCTGATGACCCTCCGTCCTCACAGAGAATCATTATGGTTTCGCTAATGTAATCTAATCTAATCTGGGCCATAATTTATTTAGGATAATGTGCTTCTGTCTATTATAGAGTACTGTTACTCAACTCCTTTGTGTTATTCTGGTGTTTGAGGACAGTCGAGTCAATATTTGAGTACATTTTGGGACGTTCTGTACCCGTAGCCCTCAAAAAAGTCCTCCTCTCTTCTAATTTATTCTCAGTGGAGAGGCTCTAGATTTATAAACCTTACAAATGTGAGTTGTAGTTTTACTGTTATATCCATAAATATCGCCAGCACCTTTGTATATTCTGACGCTTTAAAGGGTCAGTATTGAGCACAGAGCTGAGAAAGTGTGAGAGTAAAGGTTTCGATGACAATGAAGCTGTACTAGTTGGAGATTTCTCCTTTTTGGTTTCCCCTTTTGTGTGACTGTCTCCTGCACATCACAAAAGCCCCTTCAGCCATTGAAAGGCATCAATGCTTCTGTCATTTGCATAATACGGCGCCTCTTTTGTTTGCACTGTGATTGTTTAATTTCAATCGCATTCTCATTAACATTGAATTTTTACACCGCACATTTTGCAACGCTTTTACCATCCAACTCATTTCAAAAGAGAAACAGACATCACCTATCAGTAGATATAAGAGCTCATGTTCTGGTTCTCTAAACCTGTTTTCTGGTTTCTAAACCGCATCTCCATCCGCCGCATGTTTAATCCAAAGCTAACAAGTAATCATCAAGTGCTAATAAGCTGGAGTGACAGACCCGCTCATGCAGTCACAAAAGTTGGATTTGGAAAATCGGGAGTGTGTCACATTTTAATTATCACATGCCTTATTGCATGACAGCATTTACATCAAATGCTTTCACTGCAATTAAATCCCATCGGTAAATCAACAAAAAGAAACATTTTGTGTTGGGGCTTGAATGAGGCTGGAAACAAATTTATTAATGACATCCTCAGTGTGCTAAAATATGACAAGCTCTGGGCATTTTTTTCCTTCAGGCGGAGTTCTTGTATTTAAAATGATTAAATAACTTGGATTAAATGTATCTATATGTGAGAAGTGAGTTTTAAAGGAACAAATTCTGGTTCCTTTTAAATGTAATGTTCGGTCTTTATTTCATTCCTCCAGATTTGATTTGATCTTTGATCCCCAAAGAAAAGGTGAAATTCATTTTTCTCCCTCTGGCAATGGAACAATGTCAGGCACCATGTTAAAGGTTAATTATGTTGCCCAAGGACTTTACAGTAGGTATACTGCACTATAAATCAAAACCATCTGTAATGCAGTTCTTTGTCCGGATATGTCTTGTTTCTGAAATAATGGACATCAGTTTAAAATAGAGCTCTATGACATTTACATGCCTGTTTTGCTGCTTCCAGCACAATATGATTCATCCTCCAAGCAGTTAATCAAAGCTTTTGGATTCTCAATGAGTCTCTGGTTGCTCTTTGGTTTACAGGAAGCGGTGCCTTTTATGTTTCTCATTTCTGTTGGGTAAAACTGCAGAGGAGCTGGTTGGGTTGCAGGGGCTGAAATGTTGCAGGCAAAAATGTGAGAACGCAAAAACGAGGCCTGAAAAAGCGGCATCCCAAAACTGAAAACCAACAAACACCCCATTGTGTGTTTGTGAAGTATGCTGAGTATGTATTTTACTTTGAAGCAGATTAAAATATGTTGCATGCCAGCAGGATAAAAGATTTTCCCGAGTGTTCCAGATGCATTTTAAAAGAGCATTACAACCGCCTGCTGTTTCTTTCTTAATAATACCTTGGCTCATGTCTGTGGCTAGAAGGCAGTGTTCAAGGAAAAGTCTTGTAATTACTATGTAGTTATTCCAAAAATATGATTATGAATATTAATTATTATTATGCCTCTTGTATGAATACTCTTCAAAGACACATATAAAAGTAAGGGAAGCACTATTTTTTTTAACTTACAGTACCTATTTAATATTGCATTAGTGCAATAAGTACATTTTATTATGGCCGTTGTCATTAAGGTATTTTGAGGCTACAAATCAATTTTAAATTTTAGAAAAACTGATATGTGGTGTCCTGTTTACTGAAAGCACTGAAAATATGGGAAATGTGTTATATGAGCCCCCCCTCCCCTCATTCTCTGTAATAAAACAATTATACATACCCATTAAGTATTTTGTTGGCACGGCAGATGTACCAAAATATTTCCACAGTAATTTAAAAGCTGTGATGTAAAAGGTTTCCATAAATTCTCTCTCTCTCTCTCTCCCCCAGGTCCATAGAAAGACCTTAAATCCAGTGTTCAACGAGACATTTCAGTTTGGCGTGCCGCTGAATGAGCTACATTCCAGGAAGCTGCATTTCTCTGTTTATGACTTCGACCGCTTCTCCAGACACGACCTGATAGGCCAGGTAGTGGTAGACAACCTGCTGGACTTCAGCGAAGGCAGCGCTGACAAACCCATCTGGAGGGACATTGTGGAGGGCACTGCGGTAAGAAATTACCCATGGCAGTCACTTTCACATGGAGGAGGTGTTCGCTGATTAGATGAAATTTGAATGAGCCTTGAGGAGAATTCGGGCTGGAAATTACCAGCTACAGCTATGATAGTTTCATATCTATTAAAAAAAGATTTAAAAAACAAATATGTTAACGATTGTGAAAATTATTTTTAATCGCAGCCTGAAAGTAAGAGAAAATAAGTGAAAAATATATACGCATGGCAGTGTAGAGCCAATGGGAACGTGAAAATATTCCAGTGTACCCTGTATCTAATAACCTCACACTGTTATAGCAAATGTAACTTCTGAAGCGTAAAAGTCCCACATAAACTGAATGAACTACTGAACAATATTTGGACACCGCTTTGAAACTCTTAACATCTATGTGAATTTTATGGATGTACGTATATTTATTGAAGGTCATTTAAAGTGTAGTTTCAAAGGAAGGGTTACATCTCTTAAGGATTCAAAAAGCTCTGTTCATGTGTCTGGAAAAGTTCAAAGGCCATTTTTTTTTTTCAGAATTTACATAATATAAGATTATCTTATACTTCAGCTTCTACTCCCGTAGCTCTCAAAAGACAAATTCAGATGAACTTCAGACTCTTCTTTTCATTTCCATATTTGACTCAAGTTACTATAATCGCTCTATGCTTTTATGCTTTCATAAGACGCACAGAAGCGTGTGTGTCGTTGCTTGTTTGTCAGAGGATTATACTGTATAGAATGGATGCAGAGAAATTGTGCAGACTGGAAACTGCCTGCAGTAAAGATTAATTCAGAGTCTGGTAATGTGAAAAACAGCTCAGGAGAGTCCAGATAGATTACTGGAAAGGCACTGGTAGCCACATCCAAACATTAGGCAGTGTCCAAGTAGATTTATATGAAATATTCATAGAGTGCTATTAGCAAATTAGAAAGAGCAAAGTCTTAAACATTTTTTTTGGCATGGGCATTTAATTTATTAAATAAGTTTAAGGCATCAGCACATCAGTATATTTCAGTATTTCACTTTGAGTATTGATTAGTGAGGCTTAAAGCCACTAAGGAGTCATCACACTACAATGTGACCTGAATACCACTGGTGTCATTACTGTGGTGCCACTGAGACCACAGGCAGCGAGAAGATCATATCGGAGTGGAGGTAGACATATAAAAAGCACCAAGAATCGTCGCCCCCTACTTAACACTTTCCTCCACTTCAGGACAGATTGGCATATGACTCATTTATAGTGACGGCACTTCCCCTCTGCTTAAGCACCCCCCCCACCCGCCAGTCACAGATGCAGCTCTTTTCAGGGCACAACACAACAATCACAGTGAACCAATGGATATCTGTCTGTTACTGTTTTAGCTGCCTCTTTTTCTGATTCCAGCGTCGCTGCTCTATTCCTGATCCTTGTTTGTGTTTATCTGGTGACCTACAGGAGAAGGCTGATCTCGGGGAGCTTAATTTCTCGCTGTGTTACCTGCCCACTGCAGGCAGGCTCACAGCCACAATCATCAAGGCCACCAACCTCAAAGCCATGGACCTGACTGGCTTCTCAGGTAAAGGATTAATGCACTCACACACACCATGCTGCTGTGAGCCTGCAGCCTGAATGGAAACACGTGTACAAGAAGAATACGGCAACGTTAATATGGTCTAACTGGCAGTGGTGGTGTATGTTGCTTTCTTTTAGGTTTCTGATTCTGACAGGTAACTGGACAAACATACAGCATAATAAATGGTATGCACTGGTGAACTGGATGGCAGTTCCTTTCAAAAAAAATAGAAACTTTTTCTGCCATTTAGCAACAAATCGTGAAGCAGCAGCCTCTATAGACGAGAATACACTAAAGTTACGTGATACGACGTGATGCATTTGGATTTTCACCACTTGCAAGTGAAACAAACAAGTTTGCATACAAATGTTATCAGGAAGAAATTTCTAAAAACTTTATTAATCTCTAACTGAAACAGAAGTAGACAAAGCATGTGAAAGATAAGTACTTCAAGTCGTCGCTAAGTCGTTCCTGTACATTGATTGTTTCTAAACAAGAGAGGGGTACTTCAAGAAACAGAGTTTATACAATATAAATGTATTACCTGAAGGTATCATGTTTGGTTGTTTCAAACACAGCAATCAGTAAAAAGGATTTATTGCAAGAAATGTGAGCTCCCGACGTCATTAGAACAATAATGTCTGGAGAAATCAAGACTTAAAGAAATGTAGTCTCAGTGATCGATGCTAATATCAATACTATATTACATCATGAAGTATTTTTATTCAATAGTTATCCTTTATTTTAAGATTTGATGATTGGAACTGCAACCCTCACAGGTTGAATGCATTTTCAAATGATAATGACTATGTGCTCGTATTGACTAGCTGATTGCAGCTCCCGAAACGCAGGATAAAAACCGAGACGTGTGTGTGTGTGTGTGTGTATGTGTGTATGTGTGTGTGTTTTCCTTGGCTGCCGTCAGTGCTGCACATGTTGAATGGATAACTGAAGTGATTCAACCTGTGCTGCTTTTCTCCCTTTGTGTTCTTAATCCAGCTTTGCCAAGGTGACTTGATTTTCGTGCCTTTTACGTGTTACAGATGCCGATACCTGTGAACATAATACCTAACAACATTCACTGGAGTCCCCCCTTATCTTATTTTTTCTGCTTCCCCCCCACTCTGTCTTCCTGTCTTTCTTCCTCTCTCTTCTTCACTGCTTCTCATCCTCCCTCTTCCTCTTTTTTCCGCTACTCCATTTTTTCCCTGCCCATCTTCCATCTGTCTCTGTCTCTCTCTGCTTCAGACCCATACGTGAAGGCCTCTCTGATATGTGACGGGAGAAGGCTAAAAAAGAGGAAGACCTCGATTAAGAAGAACACGCTGAATCCCACGTACAATGAGGCGCTGGTCTTTGACATTCCCAACGAAAACATAGAGAGCGTATCCATCATCATTGCAGTGATGGACTATGACTGGTGAGTCAGCTGATGTGTTATTATGCTGTAACATGCTCCTGGAGTCTTAAGAATAAACTGATCCTCACAGTGTAGTGTGGTGAAAGCTGAGTGTGTTTCCGGCATGCAGCATGACGTTGAGTGTGGGTTGTCACATCTGGATTGTGTTGAACAAGGGCCCCCTCGTGAGTCAGCCTCCTGGTGGATGCTCCCTGTTTTACATAGACGGGCACCTCATGAATAATCATGATTTATGCTAATGACGAGGGAAGGAGCGTAACCCTGCCGTTGTTTGTCTGTCTTGCAGCAACATTTGGCTGGTGTCTGAGTCTTAATGCGCCGCCTCCTTTTATGTAGTCTGCCCTCCATGTGGCGTCTCTATAGGTGTGTGCTTTTGTATGTTTGCGCTCGTGCCTGCTCCCCCACTGACATCACGCTTTGATACAAGGCTGTGCGTAGTTTTGAGCTGCTATTCAATATCCTTCCTCAACCAGTGTACTCTTTTCCCAGCACTCGAGTTTGATAAATGAGACTCTCTCTCTGTTTCTCACAAGCCCCGTCTCTCTCTTTTCCTCTCCCTCTGCTTTCCTAATATCCCTCTCCACCCCCTTCCATTTGACTGTCTGGTTCTCTCTCTCTGTCTCCCTTGTCCTTGCTTTCATCCCTCCATCCCTTGCTGCGTTTCAGCATCGGTCATAACGAGGTTATAGGGATGTGTCGTGTGGGCAGTGAAGCCGACGGTCCGGGGAGGGAGCACTGGGCGGCCATGCTGGCCAATCCACGCAAACCAATAGAGCACTGGCATCAGCTTGTGGAGGTAATGAGTGTGCGATAATGTGTGCCTGTGCATCCATGTGTCCTGAGAAGAAACACGCCATGCCGTGTTCCACTTCCACAGTACGATCATAAAAAATAATTCTTATCATATGATGATTAACATTAATAAGAATAACAGTGACTTTGCATAAGCAGTGATAGGAGTAGAGGGAGTGGCAGGGATGGTATCATTTCCTAGGCTTTACTTAAAAAACTAAAAGCGGACATCCTATCACCTGCAACAACTGTGAATAATTTTATTTACTGTTATTTGAAATGAATGTATAACGTTGCACAAATACAGTAACACAAGCAAACTGTCCTCTTTCTTACAGGAAAAAGCGATTGGTACATTTGTGTCTAAGCCTGCACCAACATCATCCCCTAAGCCGCATATCGTGGTGGACAGCCCCCATTCCGATTAAAACTGTGAGAATTTTGTTCCTTCTGCGACGTGACCTTAAGCATTATTTTCCAGTAATCAGTGTTTTGTAATTTGTATCATGATCCCACAAACTATCCAACAACCCAGTGAATTCTGCTCATAGAATATAGGCACTCTATACTGAAGCATGTCCACGTACAGTGTAGCTGATGCTTTTCACTTGGATTTCTGCAGGAATACTAGTGAAGTCTTAAAAAGCATGACCTATCTGTGAGTGTGTGATAAAGTGGAGGCTGTGGATCTGTCAGATGCAGAAGCTCTAAGGCAGAAGCATCTGTATAATCTAGATGTTATGGGTTATGTAATGCATCTCCCCCTCCTCCATACAAATTTACAGTACTGCATGCTGTTTATATATTCTCTCCCGACCCCCCTGACTGTCTCTCTTGCTTAATCTGCCTCTTTTCCCTTATTCCCTCTTTCCTCAGGTCATTATCATCTCTACAGCTCCAGACTTTTCTTTCTTTCCGCTCATCTGTGAATAATTCTCTCCATCAAAGAAAGAGAGACGCGGAGACACTGCTAGTGTCCGACTGCTAGTGCTGTTTCGCTCCTGCTAATGAATCCTCCGACTCATGTGCTGTCTTTACTGAGCCGGGGGGGAAATAAAAAAAAAAAAAAAACTACATCCATCACAAACTACACTATGAGCGTCAGACTACACATTCACACATGTGGACACTAAATGGTACTGTATGACTGATATCAGGTGTAAATTTGGAGTCTAGGAAGGAAACTCACACACTCTCCCACACACACACAAATACAGAAGTTTGTAGTATGTGCGTAGTTCATGTGTGCTTCAGAGTAGTGTAGTATTTCATCTAGAAGGAGTGTGATGTGACCAACTTTTCTTTCTTGAAAACAAAACAAAAAAAGACAAAGAAAAAAGAGAGCCATCATAGAATGGTCATTTCAACCAGGACCAAAGGTTCATACCCTTGTATAGACTATTAAAGAAGAAAATCCATATGTCAATATTTTTCTTTGCAACATTGGTGTGCAGTATATGCTGTACTCTAAGAAAACTTCTCATGTAGTACTTAGCAGGACAAAACATCCATGGTGGATTCTCCTGGCCATTTTGGATGCCTTCTCCAGGGTTTGTACCCTCTGGTTTCAGAGTTAACTCGCTTATTTTCCCCAGAGGAAAGACAACAAACCGTCCAGTGGTCTTTATTGATGTCAGAGGAGTGAAAAATGTGGACAGACTTATCGGTCTAAGCATGTAACGTAACTTGCAATGTGTCCCTCTTTTCTTTTTGTCACGGTCCTCATGGTGCTCATTGGTTTCTTCCTTCTTATTTTGCTCTGTCATTTGTGTGACACACAAAACATTCGGCACATCAGGAAAGCGGTTTATTCATGCCATGTTTTGCGTGGTTTGAGCTTCAGAGAGACATGAACTGTTTGATTGTCTCCGGCTTTCAGGCCAAACCGCCAGACTTTTTCTAACGTAGGACTAAATGTGCTCAACAAAGCCTACGTTAAGGATTGGACCAACATCCGTTTGGATCGTACTCGCTGGAGGATGCATCCCACAGGAAAGGATATTGTCACTCTATTTTATTTTTCTATCATCTATATTTAGTTCTTTGAAGAAGTCATTGTCAAGCTCCATCTGATAGAATTGTTATCTTCAGGTCCATATCATGTCCCTGACAAGACTTTAGAAGGACACACACATCCGTGTTGCTTTTATTAGTGTGTGTTTCTGTGTTTGTGGGCGTGTTTGTTTTGTATTCGTGCGCGTCTGTGTGTGTGTGTATGCCTGTGTGTCACTGTGACCTTGTGTGTGACACGTTTCCGTGCCCACCGCCTCCCCATCCTTTTTCTGTCTTCGCCTTCGTCACTCCCCAAAACAGACCGCATCCCATCCACAGACTGAAAAGCTCATCTCAGAGCCAAACGTGTCTTCTGTCTCGTGTCTTTACAAGGAGCCATTTTGCGTGTGTGCGAGCGTGAGAATGCGTGTGTGTGTACTGTACGTGCCTCATTGCACTAGGTGGGGAAACACTGTCTATCATAGACATTAGTTTGTATTGTCTATGTCGTCTCTGAAATCAGCTGCCAATCATTCAGCCCTCCACTCTAACACTTTGCCTGATGTAAGTAACTCTGTTGATCGTGTACTTCTTTCAGTAATTTGTGTACCGTACGTCCGAGGGAAAAATCAGATGGCGCAGTGACTGAAAATTTTAAGAGTTGGGTGTGTTTTGATTATATTTATGAGAAGGAACACAAAAATATGAGAAAAAAAATCTGAGGCTTGCTTATTATAGTCAACAGATTATGACAAATTTAGATCCCCTAAAAGCAAGTCAGCAGGGAAGAGGTGCTGTGAGAACAAGAGCCTGAATGTTCTGCACATCCTGTGTGAACCAATACAGACTTATAAAGCCATGTCTGTCACCGCTACTACTACTGTAACCTCAGCAAAACAGTTCAACTCCTCACTACAGCTACTTGTATTGCTACTGTTGCCGTCTCCCGCTCACACACTTCTCTCACAGAAGTGTTTGTGTGGGGGGATCTAGTGTCTTTCTCTTTACCTTTGGATCAAGGAAGGCAGGTAAGCAAGAGGTTACAATTTCTGCATCGTACAGCACCTGCAAGGATTCTGTGTGGTTTGTGAGATGGGGGAATATTGATCAGCTTGTATAAGTAGATATGGTATTGATCCATTGGTGTTGAGGCCCCATAATTCTCCTTCTTTCACAGCCTCTCTCTCTCTCTCTGCTTGTGTCTACCCTATTTAGTCCTTGTGTTACTGCCTTGTGATAGATTACAGAACTCATAGTGGAACCAGCACATTCCCTGATTCTCTTCCACCTACTGTCCACCACCCCCTCCTCCTCCCCTCTCTGTTTCTGTCTGGCTGATTACTGCCTGATTACTCATTCTCTCCTTTGCTCCTCCAGCCATCCTTACCTCTGCTACAACTCTACCCCCCACCTCCCTCTCACCTATCCATTTCCCTTTCTATTTTTCTCTCCCTCTCCGACCTCCTCACTGCCTCAGCTTTCTCGCATCCCCCCATCTTGCCCTCTTTCTTTCGTTCTTTCCGCGTATGACGACCTGCCCTTCCTCCTTCCCCCCTCCTCTCTATCCCCCTCTCTCTCTCGCCGTCTTCTCTTGTTTGTGCAGTTCTGAATGGTCATGGGGAAACATGTTTGCATGCTTATATTAACATGAATGATGTCAACTTGATGCAATGAAAATTATATAAGTGATGCTTTAAGCAAAATCTGACAATGAACTTGATACTAATACTACTAATGATGACTAAATGGAGACCTAGCAATTGTTAATCTCTGTGGTCAAAAACAGCAATGATGAAATAACATTGTTTATGCTGTACTTATCTTTCTCAAATTGGTATTCTTTTGGGGGGATTTTCAATTGTTTTTTTTTTATATAATTTATTCAAGAGGTTTACTTTTTTATTGGTTAATGCTGAGAATTTGAGTGATGAGGTTCAGTCAGGGCGATTGTTTCAGTCAGGACAGCTGTACCAGGTCACAGGATGTCACTGAATGTGTAAGTAACCGTGTGGCTGAAGCAATGATTATGGAAATAAAGGATATGTTATCATCCAGCCTCGTGTTTCTGACTTCTTTTAATGCACTGGGTTGGGAGGCAGAGGAGGTGGAGAAGCTACTGTCACACATGCCAGGCAGTGTGTTCTATATAAAATGCATAGCCCTGGGCCTTTCAGATGTACGTAGTCTATATTTAGAAGTTAGAGGCAAGGTAAGACACTACCTGGTCAGTGGCTGCCTGACCTTCTTTTATCATCAAGCTCTCTGATTTTCTGCTGTGCATTAAGTCATGTGCAATTATTCAGCCACTTTGTCATGAATTCTTTATTGTGGCCGCATTTTGCCTAAATGCAAAGTGGAGCACGACTGCCTGCCCTGTGTACTTTCCCTCCTCCTACTTCTGTTTGGTCTCCCTTTATTTTTATATCACTCATATTATTTGTCATGTGGTTATTATCCCTAGTTAAAGCGAGAGGGGGAAACCATGTGTTTCAGCAGAAAGCGGAGCGAGGAGGGAGACGTGCAAGGGATGTGCAAGGGAATGACAGAGAAGGGGGAGTGGGAGAGGATTAAACAAATGAAGGAGGATGGGGAGAGGGAGAGTGCCAGCGAAGGAGGAGAGCGCAAATGGGAAAACCTGGAGAAGAGGAGATAGCTGCATGCACGATGTATGCAGAAGTAGAGACAGAAGTGGAGGAGGATAGCTCCATATATAGACACGCTCATCACAGGGCACCTGCACAGTACTGACAGTGTTAACTGTTCAAGAAGAGCGAAACACACACACCTCAACCGTGTGCTCACACACACACATGTGACAACGCACCAGTTAGCACAGCTTTAATGCTGTGGACTGTTGAGAGGAAAAAAAATGAGAGGAGGGGCTTGGGGTAGTGGGATGGTGGTGGCGGTGGTGGTGGGGGATTCCTGTCTCCATGGCAACTTTCCCACGTGCAAAAAAAAAAAAAAAAAATCATTTAGTCGGAAAGACATTTCACTCAGTTCAGTGAGCTGAAAGAGGCAGAGGGGGAGGGAGGGGAGCAAGTTAGACACTAGGGGTGGCATGTGCAATACAGAGCTGTTTGAATAACTCTGGAGGGATTAATCTAAAGGTATCTAAAAACTGACAGCGAGGCATTTACTGTTACTGTTAATATAGCTGATTATTATGCATAATGATATTGAATTCCCTTGCATCGTTAAAGAATAGCTTTGGGGGATGCTTTGCTGTTCCAGCTGAAGACCTTTCACGGTTGGGACTTAAATCTTCTAGTTTCTTATTTTGAAAGTATAAGGCAAAGGGATGTTTTCAAACAACCATTTATTGTACCATGTATACGGTTTTTAACATTTTATACCATTGCTATAAATAATACCAAACCTTCCAAAATGATGAGTTCAATGAATGCATGTAAACAGAAACTCACTAAATGAAGTATTGAAGTAGCTTGCTCCTGTAGGGGAGGGAATGCATTAGGGGCTGACCTTCTCTACTTCGATTGAAGAACTTGATATTCACAGGACAGACATTAAATTATGTGGAACATCCTTTAACATTACTGTTATTATGGCCTCAAAAGAGAATACAGGAACTTCTGAATGTGGATTTTTTTACAAAATCAATGAAATAATAATAATTGGCAAGGGAGGGTAATATCTGTTTCACAAATGTTCTTGGTAGTTCTGGTAACCTATCTGTGTGGATGTTAGTGTTTCAGTATGCTGGCTGTGATTACCTGTTGTGAGGAGACCATCTGGCCATCAGCATCCCAGCTGGGTACCACGGTCAGGAGATTGTCTTTTCCACACCACCTGGACCTCGCAGACTTGGAGCGCCGAGGCACCAACCATATTTCTCATTCATATTTTATTATGCCATCCTCTGACCAAACAAAAAAACACAACGGAAAACAGTGTCTGGTTTTCCAAAGGCACGCCCAGAGAGAAATCTTTCCATAATTACTTGGCAACTGCTGGCATTGTGTGCGTTGAAGTTAAAAGCAATGAGACACAAAGTATAACCCTCTGAGCAGCAGAAAGCATCAGAGTTGTGAAGAAAGGTGTGCCTAAGCAAGCATATGCACTCACATAGACACACGCAAATATTCATGATCCATTCTCAGTTTAATTTGGCCACGATGCTCAGTCAGAATATAATGCTCTGTGGGCGATTTAATGTTTGCATACAGGGGCATGCCTTGGGAACAAACCGTCGCTAAGAAGAACTTTTCTTAGGTCGCCGGAAGCAGCCTTGCTTACTGACGGCCAAATGGAAAAGCTGCTTGAGCCCACAGCTTGTTGCCCTTTCTGGAATTCGGGTTAAATTGATATGGAGCATTGTTTCTGTGGGAGGTTTTGAGTTTGATGAGCTCTGAAGCCCCTCGCTGAACATTGTGCTGAGCTGACTATCTGTCATGGCGTCACAGGTTAGCCGCTTGTGTATTCTTCTCATGTGAGTGGAGTAAATGTGCTGATAGCTGCTGTGGTAATTAGGCTCTTGTTTTTTGCACCGGAGGTTTAAATGGAATGAGAAGGAAAAAAATAGTTTATGAAAACAGGATACCCCACTAAACCTAGGTTAAGCATTACAACTATAAATCACAGCTCACAATTTATGGTAACTTGACCAAGACAAATATCTTGAGGATATTTTTCACCAGTGAGCTTTTGCTACATGCAGCTGAGTCTAAATATATCCATAATTTAGATCTCAAAGCCTTGAAGGGTCTTTTAGTTACAACATTGTCTTCCTGATATCTACTGATATATGCTGACATCTCCTGGACATCTGGTTCAACAGCATTTTCCAGTATTCTTGATCAAAGCTCTAAAAGAAGAACACACTCAGGCTGTGTTTCATTTGTCATTGGAAAGCTTGATGTAAATCATGCATAACTTAATCCCCTCTGTAAGAACTGGGCTTGCCTGTTATCTACCACAAAGGATGTGATACAGTAGACTAAAAGGTTTATGATACGATGCCCTTCAATTTCTCTCTTTCTGAGTCTTGAATAAGCCTTTGAGTTCAACAAATGGATTTATCTGATCCCGAGACTTGCGCTCAGAGGGATTTATCTTGAGCCATCCAAATGTTTCTGTCATTGTACTCTGTAAAAGTCAGCTATGTGGGCTCTTTCACAGTCAGGATTTTAAAAGTCTTGTGTAGATTCTCACTTTTACCCCTGAGGAAATCTTTCTGTTGGCTTCAGTCTGCACTGTCTGCCTCAGGATGGCCATTAGATGTATCTGAGGCAGATACAATAACAGATGACCTTTTCTCATGACTAATGCCACTGGCAGAGCACTTGCTTAGATGAGGTTTTAGAGGTTTGGGCCAGGATGATATTCACTGATGACCCTGTGCCTCCAAGCTTCATTTACACTCAATACGGACATCCATTAAGTCAGTAAGTGCATTTCTTTTTTCATTAAGCTGCCAGCTCAACCGAAATGCAAACACAGAACCATAATTAGTTGAACTTTGAGTTCATACTATTTAATATTAGGCAGCTGTTGTCTCAGTTTGGGACAGCAAGACTGTATAAGTGTGTCTGGCTCCAACTCTCACAGACTCTCAAAGTGAGCTTGAATAGTTTCATATTATTGACATTAGCATAGATTTCTGGTTAATTACTGCACTGTGGCTGTAGTGTGATTTTACCTTTATTTTCATTCAGTCACATCATAAACATAATACGGCATTTATAAACTGTATCATTCTAAATACTTTTTAATGAAACTGATATTCAAATAATAATGTCATACCTTGGTTTCAGCAAGTCGAATGGGAAATGGTGTACAATAAGAAGGCGCCTTTAAACTGTGCGCGGCAGCACTCTGCCCCAAAACTAATTGTCTGCCGAAAAATAACGACGAAGAAGAAGGATCTACGTTTGGGGGCGGGTCATTCCGTCACTTCCGTCAATAATACAACAAACGCTTATGCTAACTGTGTTGTGTAGTCGATGCTAACTCACGTTTGTTTTGCGTTACATTTCGACTTAACCGATTTCAAGACTAATCTGACAGCCGTATACCACCAGGTGGGTCTACGTGCGTTACATAGTGAGTCGCTGCCTTGTTATTCAATTCTATTGGAAAAATATTACCTCATTTCACCCATTGACGTTTACTATATTAGCTAACGCTAAATGAGAATCTCTGCGCAATTCAACTTGGTTGTTCTTTCGTTTTCGTTGATTTTAAGCTCTTCTTTTCACTGGCACTGGCACAGTTTATTCCATGGTGGGCGCATGGAATGATTGTGTTGTAAATTGTATAAACCGAGTGTATTCTCGTCGTTGCGAAGTGACTCTAGCTAACTTCAAAATACGTAGCTATCTCTTATTTTTAACGCGTATTTCAAATCCTTTAGGAGTTACCTTAATCCCATTTCTGATTTCATTTTCAGGAGTGAATCGCGTCCTTTTATGCAAGTTCGGTCTGAATAAACATCCTATTCTTCAGCCCTCCTTGCCCCTAAAGTGGGGAATTACCTGGAGACAATACAAGGGGACTTTTTGTTTCACTATCATAACTCAGTCACCAGTTACTGATTCATCACGGATGATGATGCTGAACATTTTAATTCAGTATATGATGTTCTGTGTTAACACAGTCCATTATCTAAAAACATCATGTTGGAATTAATTTTAACTTTTAGTTTGTAAGTGAAATCCACTGTTTATTGAGTGACAGTAATGTGAATTAGACTGATTAGGTTGAAATTGAGTGTGTGTTGTTTATGCCCATCTTGTATTGGATTTAAGCTTAAAAGCTCAATATTTCTTCAAAAGCTTCTTACAAAAGTTCTTACATTGTACGCAGACTAAAAGTAGATTTCCAGAACTGCTATGAAGCCCAGTTATTTATGGTTAACATAAAAATTATAAATCTGCCCTTTCTTCATTCCCAGATTCAAGGTGGCAGGTTCTACGCTCATGGAGCCATCCACTAAGCCTGGGACCAACCAAGTGGCTGATGTGGTGTTTGTCATTGAGGGGACGGCAAACCTGGGCCCATACTTTGAATCTCTGAGGAAAAATTACATACTTCCTGCTATTGAGTATGTATCTGAAGATGCCTTCTGTTCCCTAATTTATTCTTTACAACATCATAAACCAATACATCTGTTTTGTTTTACTTTTTTGTTTACCGTAGATATTTTAATGGAGGGCCCCCAGCAGAGACAGATTTTGGTGGAGATGTGAGTGTTTCTCTTTAATATTTCTAAATGCTTTTTGTATTCTGAAGGTCATGACAGGGATTGTTTAGAGAAGCATCATTGAATACAGCTTCTTAAAATATCCCTTTGTTCTTTGTTTCTTTTAGTATGGAGGGACACAGTATGGCCTTGTGGTGTTCAACACAGTGGACTGTGCTCCTGAGTCATATGTCCAGTGTCACGCACCAACCAGCTCTGCCTTCGAGTTTGTCTCATGGATCGACAGCATCCAGTAACTTGATGAAAATTGACAAACTGTAAACTTAATATTTTATCAGAAATAACATGTTACATATTCACTTTTTTTTTTTTTGCACAGGTTCATGGGAGGTGGAGCAGAAAGCTGCAGCCTGATTGCAGAAGGACTTTCGGTGGCTTTGCAACTCTTTGATGACTTTAAGAAAATGAGAGAGCAAATGTACGATAGTATTTTTGTTTCACACCATTAACTTAAAAAAAGCGAAATTAGAGGTAAAATGGTTGTCCCACAGTTTGATGTTCTCTCTTTGTGCCATTGCAGAGGTCAAACCCATAAAGTGTGTGTGCTGCTGTGTAATTCTCCTCCTTATCTGCTCCCTGCTGTGGAGAGTGTCACCTACACCGGCTGCACAGCAGACAGCTTGGTCAAAATCATCAGAGATGTGAGTTACTACTGATTTGTTTCCATTACTAACTTGTGACAGAATGTTTCTGAATGGGGTCATATTTGATACATTTTGCAGAATAATTGTATTTAATGTTAAGTAATTTGTTTTTGTTTTGTTATATAGAAAGGAATTCACTTCTCTGTAGTGGCCCCCCGGAAACTGCCTGCTCTAAGGGCTTTGTTTGAAAGGGCGTCTCCAGTAGGAGGAGCAGTTGAACCTCATCCTGATTACAGTCAGGATCCATTCCACATGGTCCTAGTCAGGGGCATCTCACTTCCTGGTGAGAAATTTCATTTATCGACTTGTTTGTACTGTGGCCTGTCATAAATGTATGTGAAAATTGTATAGGATAGAATATTATCAATGTGTGTTTTACAGGTTCTTTGCAAACTTACACTAACCAGGCATAACATTATGACCACTGACAGGAGAAGTGAATAATATTCACCATCTTTTGACAATTCAATGTTCTGCTGGGAAACTTTTGGCCTGGCATTCATGTGGATGTTGGTTAGACATGTACCACCCACCTAGACCAGACCAGTCACCCCCACCCCAGTGACACTCCTTGATAGCAGCACCATCCCCATCAGGATGAACAGACACACATACAAGCCTGACACAGACACACACACAAAATCGGTTTAGGAACAGCTAAAAAAAAAAACATGAAAAACAGCACAAGGTATTGACCAAATTCACTAGATCCCAAATTGATCAATTATCTGTGGAATGATCCACAGAGGTCCCTCCCCTCAATCCTTAGGACCCAAAGACCCCTATTCCGTCACCCTCAGAAGATCCATGTCCGTACTCTGATGAATCACAACTGTTTTGGAGGCACAAGGGAGACCTACACAATATTGTTATAATGTCATAATGTCATGCCTGATTGGTGTTTGTGCCATGAAACAGTAACATAGTTAATTGTTACTTCTTGTGTACCTTCCAGCTGGCACAGATGTGGTGCAGAAACTGCTTCTGATGGAATTATAAAATCATGTTTATTTTATATCTCTTGAATGAGTTAGGATTTGATTTTTATGGTTGTAGATAGAATAAATACAAATTGAAAGATAATGTAATTCAAATTTTTAGTACTATAGTCCTATACACAGGTATGCAGATTATTGTAGCTTTATAGCTTACTAGTCATGGCAAACCCCTTATCTCCAGACACACTTTTGATAGGATGTTACACAATTTTTTTTGTATTCCTTGAGGCTGCAGGCATTAATTGTGCAACTTCATTTTCATCATTTGTATTCTGTGATGTCCCTCCTCTACCAAGGGCAGGTTTTCATCCAAGTCTTTATCTTTCATTTAATTCTATACACTACATGCTTCATTACTCATTTTTGTGTGTTCATTGCTGCTGGAGATATTAATAATTGTACCATTCCATTGTATGTTGTTCTTTAATTTGTGTAATTTAATTTGTCTTAAATAAGGCCTTAGCTGTTGTTTAAGGTTACTCCCACACGTCTCTTGGAGTAGGAGTGATAAACACACTTCAGCAGGAATATGTATTCAGCAGGCAACAACAGAAACAAGCTAAGCTCATCCCACTGTCTGTCTTCAGTTTCCTCAGGTGGAGGACCTGGACCACTCAAACCTGTACTCCCTCCACAGCCGCTGCCTGTCACTCCGCCTGTTCAACAAGCCCCTCCACCCATTAACCCAGCCCACCCTTATCAGGTAACGAGCAAGCAGCCGCACAAGGAAAGGCTGTCTTCAGACTAATTTCAGCCACGCGCTTTTGGCTCCGTTTCAGGCAGTTGTGCTTATTTTCCTTCCCTAAAACGTTTTACCCTGCATTGTCTTCCTTTAATCTGCTTGCTGACAGAATCCGACCCCCATGACTCCCGCTCAGATGGCGGCACAGATGGCCGTGGACGCAGCCAACAACCAGAAGATTCGCTGTGAGTTACCGGTGGACTCTGTGGGCCGTTGTCAACAATTTACTCAAACTTTCAATTTCATTATGAATGTGTTTACATAATGTATCTGTAATTACATCTGTCTGATCTTTCTTTTTCTGAAAACTTGTTTCCAAAAACACTTCTCTTTCATTTTTTTGACATTTACTAAATGGTCTAATCTGCATTAAACAAGTGTGTCTTGGTGTCCAGAAATGGTACATTTAGATAAGAATTTATTCATGTGTTTACTTTTCATACTTACTTTTCATTTGCGTTTCATGCAGTCCCGGGAATGGGCAACCAAGGTCCTCCGTTTCCCAGTCAGCCAACCATCCCGTCAGTCCCAGGAATGAAGCTCAATCAGCCCAGCATATCAACAGTCACCACAGCAAATCAGCCCATAATGCCTCAGCAAGTTACTCCAAATCAGCCACAGCAGGTCCCAACCCCAACAGGCCCTCAACAGCAGCAGACAGCACCTCAGCAATCGCCCACAACGAATCAGTCCACAGCACCTTCTGCACAGGCCGCCATGGTAAGATGTGATAATTATGACAAACCATAAACATTATGGTTCAACTGCAATGGAAGCAATTGTAGCTTCAGTGAGTTACCATCTAGGGAAAAACACGGCAAACAGAGAAATAGGCCGAGTATTTTGGCATTTTGGGGGAGGGTATTTTCCCCTAAATAAATTATAACTCACAAGATGCAGCCACCTACCTGTTAGCTTGGCACAGAGACTGACAATGTGGTAACCCAGATTCTGACCAGTGGCAGCAAAATCCCAGTACCATTAAATCTAGCTAATTAATGCACATGTGTAAAAATAACACATGGATTAAACAGAAATGAAATATGTAGGTTTATTTAATAGTTTTTTTGTCTCTTTTACTGTCCAGTGCTATGGTAGCTGTATTCCACAGGTTTTTAGGTATTTGAGGACCTGTGTTTTAAAAGAGCTCTTGGTAAACGAGAACTGCTTCTTGCTGCAGTCTTAAAATTTAACTGATGCTAGTTGTGTTTTTAATTATTCACTGATGAGAGCTCTGGCTGAGTGTTTTTTCATTTTATACACATATTGAATAGTTTAACTATTCAATACAACTAAACATTGTCAATGTTTAAGGCATATTGACTTTTTCAAATTTCAGTAGCCCTGTTCAATTTATAATACTGAGACATTAATTAGTGAAGCTGTGCCACCATCAGCCTTGAGCTCAGTAAACTCTAACACACAGCCTAATATCAAAATGAATTTTAAATGTACTATCAGATCAAAACAAAACGATGTTTGATGACCGAACATTTAATAATGTTCCAGTTTAATCGGCTATGCAGAGTTTAATGTTTAATGTTATTATCATGTTATCATTCTGGTCTTTATCTGTGCTAGTAGACTACTTGTAACCTCCTCCTTCATTGTCTTTATAGCCTGGTGCAAATCCAGCTGGACAACCACAAGCAAATAAGATAGTGGCATGGACCGGCGTCCTGGAGTGGCAAGAGGTAACTCAATAAGCTGATGTGGAATTAATGTTCATTTGAAAAAGGAGTTGATACCTTTACAGGGGGGTGGGTGCTCTGAATGGTAAGCTGACAAGGACAGCAGCGTTAGCAACGGCTTTAAGTCATCCAGGCTCAGAAGATAGAAGTCAGTAAAAAAGGTTGGGATATGGACTGGAAAATAGGCTTGTATGCTGTCTTGCTTGTTGGATGACAATATGAATAACTCTCCAATGCTAGTAGCAAAGCTATAGCCAGCAGCTGGCTAGCTTAGATTTACTTAAAGGTCTGTGACGTGGAGAAACGGCGAGACTTACTATTACAGAATCTCTTTTTAGTAAGAGCTTTATGTGCAGTTATTTACACTGTTAATATGTGTTTGTTTTTTGTGAGGTGTAATATTGTTAGACTAGTTCCTGGCTTTCCTGAATTAGTATTCGTTTGTTGGTAGCCTTGCAAGGATGAAGATGTGATATATTAACCAGTGAGCTTTAACGGTGCCGTTTCCCATGTTTTTAGTTAATTGCTTAGCTTTCTAGCTGCTGACTTTAAGCCAGTATTTCCATTAGTGGTGTCAATAAGATAATCTTATTCTGAGTGTAAATGAATAAGCATTTATGTCAAAATATCATTTTAATTTATGTTACAACTTTAAATCCGGTTGACATAGAATAAAAGCTAGTACAGCCTGAGAGCTGCAGTGTGGAGCCTCTGTCCTGCCGAAATATTGTGAGCACCTCCACTGTGTAGGACCTATCACAGTGCTAAGACTTAATAACCACCTGTCATTGATTATTGTACAGTATGATTAATAGCACATCATTTTACTGTCCTACTACTAGCTCAAGGTCAGATCGATTTAGTTTACAGTTGCTGCGCTGAGCCTGGAAATTAGATGTTAATGGCTTTTATGCGACACTCATGAGGTCTTCAAGTGTTTGTGTTTGGGGAGAAGACTCGGATCAATTTCCTCTATCGACTATAGTCTCATCCTCCCTCCTCTTGTTTGTCAGAATTATCTTAGTCAGTTAAATGGACAGGAATAAGAATGAGAAGCTATTTCAAAGTCTAAATCGTATCTACAAAATGTACATCCACAAACTACCTGAATGACCAAATTAGGAGCATGAAAGATTGCTCTTAATCTGCTGCTTCTTCCTGCAGTTAACTCATCAGGCTTTCAGCTCTGTAAGTGATTCCTCGCCGGAGCAATTTGTAATGTTAAGAAGAATTACAGGGCAGACACTAAAACTCAATTGGAGAAACGGTTGTTTATATAAACTCTCACAAGCGATGCCAGCACACTTGGCTAACGCTAGCACTGAGTACAGTGTTTATCAAAATGGTATTTTGATTGGCCGGATTTCAACCTGGTTTTTCCTGAATGCTCTTCTCATTTAAAATGTAGGTTAACTTATTAAGGCAGATAAGATTGTTTTACTGTCCATCTGTGTTTTTCCCCTATCTTTCCTGTCTTGGCAAACCCTGAAGAAAAATAACAAATTTGTCTACACCACAATACATTTGTAATGGACTTTAGTAGAACTGACTAATTTGTGGTTGATTAAACATTGATCTTGTATCTGTGCCCTGAAGACAAGTACTGGCAGTTTTCCCAGTGGGATTGCTCTATTGATGTGCTTAGAGAGTTGTTTTTTTTTTCTTTGACATTTTATTTACGTCTTTAAAAGTCCATCCAACCATCCATTTTTAAAATTGCTTGTCCTGAATGGGGTCAGTGGAAAAGTGGTGGGCAGGGCAGTCCACAAGTCGTTTTCCTTAGCTGTGTTTTCCAGATACTCCCAGATCTTAACCACGCTGCTTTGGGGTACAATGAATGTCAAAAGACACACAAAAAAGAAACAACTTTTCTTCTGCTCATACTGAGCATACTGTACAGCATTTAATAATAAAACAATGAAAATTGTAGGGTCATAAGAGGTACTTATCCATAATTGGTGGGTTACCTACTGTAAATGGTCAGTTTGTAGAAGTAGACAGTGATACTGGCACAGATGCAAAGCGATGAACAGCTGTGTAACTAACTGATTGAGGCAGTGGTAGATCAGCATCTCCTGTGCTCTGCAAGGCACAATGACTGTTTTTGGTAATGGAGTGCTGACCTGCAATATCTCAAAAACATTTTAAGTCTGGTTGTCTGTCACCTGCAAGATACTATAGTGATGTTCTGTCAGTCCACTTTTCTAATGTACCTCTTGTTTTTGTCTTGCTCGTTCCCCTCCATATTAATCTTTGCAGAAGCCTAAAGCCTCATCCATGGATTCAACCACCAAACTCACACGCTCTCTTCCATGTCAAGTGCACGTCAACCAAGGAGAAAATTTGTGAGTATCTTCCCCCTCATTTGTAGCTCAAGGTGTTTTACATATTCACTACTGAAGTTCTAATTTTGTGTCAAAACAGAAACACAGACCAGTGGCCACAGAAGCTCATCATGCAGCTGATTCCACAGCAGTTACTAGTGAGACCATTTTTCATTCATTTGTTAAAGTGTGCACATGTTGTGCTGGTTCTTGTTTGTTTGTTTGTACAGTGACTTTGCTATGAATGATGCACAACTAAGTCCTGTTCTTTCTTCAGACAACCTTAGGTCACCTCTTCAGAAACTCTCGAATGGTTCAGTTTCTCTTCACCAACAAAGACGTCGAGTCGTTGAAAGGCCTGTACCGTATTATGGCCAATGGCTTTGTAAGTGTTCCACCTCACTCTGCTTCTTTCTAACGTCTTCTCTCCTTGTCCCCAATCTTATCTCATTAGAACTCTAATACTGTATGTTTTCCAGTGGAAACTGGGTGCAGGTCCACTTCTGTCCACTAGGTGGACCTAACATAAAGTTGGGTTGCAGTATCATGGTTAAGACTCTAGAGGGGGTTCTAGGTCTGATATTTGCTCACTTTCAAGCTATAAGTGATTTTTTAAATGGGATATGCCACCAGTACAGACAAAAAAGGTTCCATTTTATTCATTTCCAGAAGGCTAGAATAATAACTGTTTTTTTGTGTTGCATGTTAATCAGGTAATACCACTGAGACATAGTAGACGTATTAATAGCATTCAGTCCAGCTGAGTTCTGCCTCTTTGCTGAATTTGATTTACGGCCCAGGGAAAGAACACTAAGAATTAAGTTACCATTTGCATTTAATTTATAAAACCGATATGTTTGATTGGATAAAGAAGCTCAGGAGAATGTTATGTCCCCGAGCCTGAGACCATCACATAATTACAACAGCATCTCATGTCATTGTCTTAATCTGCCCTATGACCCTTTTTGCAGGCTGGTTGTGTCCACTTCCCCCACACCACTTCGCCCTGCGAAGTGCGGGTGCTGATGCTGCTCTATTCGTCCAAGAAGAGAATATTCATGGGCCTCATACCCAACGACCAGAGTGGCTTTGTCAATGGCATCCGGCAAGTCATCACCAACCACAAGCAGGTCCAGCAGCACAGAGCGGTGAGTGCTAAGCTGGTGGGAAGAGAGGAAGTTTTCACTGTGGAGGGGAATGTGTGGAGTAGACCAAAAGGAGGTGATAATGAGGAGGCATTATAGAGGTGCGCCTGGGAATTGAGGTGCATTGTTTAAGGCATTAAGCTGCATTGTTATTGACATTTCATTTAGTGAACCCAGTATCTTCACAGCAGACGCTCTGTGGAGCGTAATGGGGCTAGCATTAGCTACTGCAACAGCGCAGTCCACCTCATTATCTCTTCTTAAGTGAGAGAAATATAGGTGCAATACATGTGCGCTCTTTATGTCAAATTTGTTTCAAGCTCAACAAAATAGTCTGAGCCTGAGCTTTGTGTAATATGTTGGGTTATTTAAAAATGTTGTTAGCAGTTAGTGCTTAAAAGGTTTCCTTTTCTTACATTTGCTAATCTGTTACTAATTTAAAGCTCTTTGTTAACGTTTCAAATATTTACTATTTCTCTATAAAAACGAATATTTATATAAATCAAAGGTTTCAGGGAAAAAATAATTGTTAAACACTCAAATACCTGACCACCCTGGTAAGCAGAGACTGTACAACTGAGAAGACCTATTGATTCAGTGTGTTCAGATTGGTCTATGGTGGGTGACATTACCTTTTTCCAAAGAAACAGACTCCACTTCAAAGCAATTAGAGGAGTACAGACAAAACACTTCATTCTGTGAAATACTCAAAACTTTAGTTTAGTACCATAGTGCTCATAGTAAGTAGCTGTTTGAGTTTAATCAAAAATGCAAAAAAAAAAGTGGTTTAAGTTTAAATACTATCCAATACATACAGTGAATATCTTGTGTTTCTGATTGTTTTGTAAAAGTGTCTGCAAAACTGTGATGGTGCATTTTCCACTAACATGAGCCTTTGTTGGTTTTCTGATTGGTCTGCTGACCACCAACCACAGGGCTCCAACCCTTTGCCAGTTCCTGACTCCTTAGGTTGCTGTTCCTAGATTAGACAGGCCATTGCAGCCCATTGATTAATTCCCTTATAAAACGGGACTCAAGAGGTAATATGGAGGCGTGGCAGCTTATGTTGGTAACCGTGGAAACGTGACAATAGTCGCTCAAATGCAGTTTTAAATGAATCACCATGTTGTGTGGTTTTTGCAGGCTGTCTATATGTTAACATTACACAGGACCGATGGTGTGCAGTGGTGTTTGCCAATCTTTACGGGTAGAAATAAGGAAATCTAGAAACGAGTTTCCTCCATCGAGTCCCAATGGTAAAGGTAGACCTGTTCTTTTCACCGAGTTCATTACAGGTTGCAAACACTGCTGCCTTTTCACCATGACATGGAACTTTCACATACCCTCTCTGCTCATCTTCATCCCCAGAGACAGGGTGATTTAAAATGTGTCCTCTGGATTAGCTGTCTTTTCCATCACGGGGCTCCACTCCAGGTTATTGCATCGAGGGAAGAGAGATGCTGCGTAACTGTGAAACAATGCAGCAACCAGCCAGAGAAGCTGCATGTCTCAGTTTCAAAGTGAAGCCTGTTGTCAGGTTTACATGACTTAGATTACATTTGTCCTCATAGGCTGCCCTCATCAGTGATGATGGCGCTTGTTTACTCACTTCGCTGATTTTACGTCTACGCAAAAACACATCAGCTCTATATGTAACTTGAAGCCGTGTGTATGAGCGTCAGGGCGTTTAGAGAAGGCAGAGGACATGAAATTCTAATGAAGATTTTTTTTTCTTCCTGCCTCTTGTGTATCATCACATATTCAGTGCTGCATTTCTAATAGAGGCGCTACAGCAATCTTAACGTAATTAAAATTTCAATTTGTACCAGTAGTTAAGGTTTTTTTTTTTTTTTCTGTGCAAGGCATTCTGCAGGAATGAGGCTGGAGTTTGTTTTGTTCAAAGTGAGATGAAATTGAATATTTTCCCCTTAAAAATGATACACTCTGTAAATCGTGATCCAGGATTTTACAGGTTACTGGGTTAAAGACAGGAGATAAATCAATGGCAGGAGAAGAGCTGTTCTGTTAGTTTTCTCTAAAGATCTGAAGCTGTGTGTTGCACTGCTGTTGTTGGTCAGAAAGCATACCATGCATTAGCACAATCCCAGGGTGATTTGTTCTGATTCAGCAAGATGGATGGGTGAAGGTGTTTTTCCATCACCCTTTTTTTTCCCCAGTCTGTGGTTAATAATTTGTGCTAGGAGGAGGGAGGAAACACCCTTCATTCCTCCTTGTCTCTCTTAGTGTGGAAACACATAAGCCACCACAGGATCTGCAGAGCACAGCTATCTCAGGAGCTGCCCGTTTCAAATTCTGCCTTTTTAAGCAGCTACAAGTTGACTCATACTGCGATTTCCTTTTTAAAGTACACGACTGCACAGGTAAAATGTGAAATAGAGTGAGCATTCAGTCACATTTAAGTGCTATATTTCTGAATAATCAGTGTTCCCAAAATTTGCTGACTGGTAAACCAACAGCAACAGGCTGTCTCTTTTCTTGTTACTCTGTGTTTAACTGCAGATGGAAATTGTGTACGATTTATTTATTTTTTTTCCTTCTCCTGACTACGTTGACGGCTTTAGTCATCAAGCTTCAGTTTGTTTTAAACCATGAAATCCAAAGTAGCAAACACCTCGGCAGGTGGTGCTTGAAGTTAAATCTCCGCTTTTCATCCCGTGTTTGCTTTTGCTTTCCATCTGCACACTCGCGAGCATAGGAAGTGAATATACAGTTTCACACAGTTTCAACGTTTGCACAGTCAACATCAATTACATATAGCAAACAGATGTACTGTCAATATAGATTAGGAATGCAGGGGATCAATAAACACAGCCAAATATCAGAAATTGTAGAATGGTACAGCTTTTTAAAATGAGTAGAAACTCGTCAAGTCTAACTGGAAACATTACTGACAGTCACTAGAGTACATACTGTGTTATTCATCACTGGAATTATTTAGCACTTAACTGGACTCTATGAGGCTTTTTTTTGAACAGTGACAGTTGAGAAAGTAATTTATTGTTCTCTGCAAAAATATTCAAATAAAAATTTTAAGCACTTTGATAGGGTTTCCAAACTTTTTATTTTCTTGAGTATTTAATTCTAGTTTACTTTTAATTTGCATCTGTACAGAAGCGAGGTTTTTATTAAGTAATCTGTTGTCTTTTGTTTTTTATTAGTGAAGTGTTACACATGAGGCATAAAAGTAAACCACGTAAAAATAATGGTCAAAAAAACATCGCTATTAGGTCTGTGGACTGTACTAGTGTAATTTAGCTTTCACCACCACTCTTAGCCTACGATGTTTTTGGGATCTGACCTTTGTCATTCATGCAGCTGAACTCTTGAATACACCTTCTGTCGTGCTTTTGTCCAGATGAGAAACGCAACACATGAGTGTCTTTCCTCCTTTTCAGAGGTTACGCAGACTAGTTCAGGAGGACGAAGAAGACTTACTGCAATGTATACAAAAAGTGATTCCACACGATACTGTGGTAAAAATACTGGTATACTGATTGCTGCATTTCTTCCTTTCTGTTTATGCAGCAGCTGGGTGGTGCAGGAGGTCCAATGCCGCCCAGTCAAGTCCCCAATCAGAACTTCCTCAACAGGCCCCCTGGTCCCATTCCCTCTTCCCATGGCAACGTTCAGCAGCAGGTAAATGAACCCACTCTGCGTTGGCATGTCTGCCGTGTCTCCAGATCAGTTTCCCTCTCACGCTGCCTGCTGCTGGTGCCTTAACTGTCAGGGTGCCCACTGATTTCTGCATGCCTCACTGGTAACTCTTTCCTTGGCTGTCGTCCTTTTTTTTCACACTTCCACTACTCCCCCCTTCCTCCTCTCTGATCTGTCCTTTGTCCAGTCTGTGGTGGTGGGCATGCCCCCTGTTAGTCAGGTCTCTATGATGGAGGAGCAGCAAAGGCAGAACAACATGGTGAGACCCAAAGTAGCTCTTATGTGTTCACAAGTGTGACATCATAATCCAGTAACCTTTAAGCCTGCAGCGACATCTCTGGCCAAAGGCATCATGTATTCAGGTTATACTTTGGTATCCATTCTTGTGAATATGTGAGGTTCTTCAGTTCTGGCATAAATGTCCACTTTGACTCCAACATGAACTGATTAGAATTGATTGACCAAATGTCAATATGACCCCGCAAAACACGTTTGCCGTTGGCCGTAACTCAGTTCACTGTAATGATGGCAAACTTTCCTGGAGGCATATAACTAAAGGTACTAATGATTTTTGTTTAAATTTAATTGAGCTACAATAGGAAACAAAAGTTCTGGCCCCTCAGTGTTTCCCTACATGGTATCTGCCTCCTTCTTTTTCTTTGTCCCTTTATAGTAACTTGAATAAGTTTACCTCCAGAGAGAGGGTTTTATTTCAAAACCTGTGCTAGGTTTTGTCATTGACATCTTGTTTTTCCACTCTGATAGACATATTGACACTTCCATCTCATTGCTTAACATCAGGCTGGTGAACAATTTAATTTCCTATTGGCATGCGTTTTCAGTCCCTGTTGAATGCTGTTTTTAGCATGCCCTTGGTGCAAACTAACATATCTAACTGATAAAATGCATGCATGTGTTGGTGCACTTTACTGAATCTGATCTATTTGCATTGAATATGATATAATGGGCTCACCACTATTAATTTCATCTAAAGACTAAGCCTTTAAATAGTAAATCACTCCTCCTATTTCATAGACACAGCAGTTAAGTTTCGTTTACCTCAAATATGGAAAAGACTGAGCAGAAAATACCAAAATGGTCATTATTTTACAGAGATTAATAGTTTACATTTTTTAAATAAAAGATGCCCGTGTAAAAGTAGCGTGATATTTCAGTACACCGAACATTAACTCTGAGCAATATTTGAATTCAGGTTTACATTTATGTTCATATTCTGGTGAAGCTCCTGGCTGCTTCGATTGGTTTATAGGACAGTTTGTTAGTTTTAGCTTTGAGCAAGCTGATGTACTCAGTTGACTAACACAAACACTACTTTGCTGTTTGAAAACAGAAAATTAAACTACCAGAATACAAACTGTCTCAAGCACTGAGTAGTTTGTGATCAGTGTCTGTGTGCAGGGCCTTGCGAGAAACATAAGATGACCATTCCTTATGACTCCCCTCTTAAACTGTGTGACATTTGTTAAGATGACGATGAGAGCAGCCGGACCAAACAATCAACAACCGCCAGTAAGCGGCGCTCCACCCAACCAGGTTGCTCAGAGTGGCCAATCTCAGGCCCAGGGTCCCATACTTCGTCTCTCAAACCCAGGAGCCAATCCACAGCTTCGCAGTCTTCTTCTCAGCCAACAGCAGCCAGTAAGAATGCAACAATGGCTGTTTGAATGATTTCTCTTTTAATCAAAGTCTTCCTTCTCAAGAAGCCTTATACTTTGCCATTAACAGTCCCCTTATACGTTTGTCCTTGCAGCAGGGTGGGGTGTCTCACATGCCAGGTATAATGTCTCATCAAGGTTTAGGACAACAGTTGGTCCATCCGTCTCCGGGGGGGGCTCAAATGCAAAACCAGTGGAGGCAGTCAATGCCAGGTAAGCAAGCACCCTACGAAGAAATGAAAAGATTTCATAAATATAAGAATCTAGTAGACATGAAATGTTGGTCTTCTTCCAAGCATGTTACATTTGACACCTGAATAACTTCAGTGTCACCTTTCTAGAAACAAATTCATTTAAAATCAGGCATTGAAATTTCGATACAATAAACTTTTAAGCGTAATTCGTGATTTTTTTTTTTTTTTGATAATTTTTTTTTTTTTACTTCATTTACTGCACTGCATGTCTGCTTTGCTATGGACTTTGTTTCTTCGATATTTAAAAGCTATCTGATGCAGTCATCTGTATCTAATAGTAATCCACTTGTACAGATTTGCTTGAGTCAGATATTCTATTCCAGTGTGTGCACACTGGCCAAATTTAGTTTGTCAGGCTTACTTTGTTAGGCCCGCTGATTGAAAAATTCTTCTGAAGTTCTGCTATGTTCATGTATTGATTTGAAGCTCAAACTTAGAGGAGCTTCATGACTGAGGATCTCAATTTCCTATTAAGAAGCCATGCTATGGTCTGATTCAGGCAAACAGCTAGTGCAGATTGGTCAGTGGTTGCTCTTGTGGACTGACATATGATCTTCTCAAACAGACGGAAAGAATATGATTTTGCTTTCTCTCCTCTGCAGAGAAGCGTATAAGAGTACACACGGTTTCATAGCTCAACATGATAAGGCTGAACTATGAAGTAACTTTCTTTATATGTTTCAAATAGCCATTAGTTTTAAAAAATTTCTATTTATTTTTTTTTCTATTTTTAAATTTCTATCAATTCAGGAATGACTTGAAAGTGTTGTGTTATCTTATTATCCCTCTCTCAAACTTGTGTTCAGGTCAAATGATAATGCCTGGAGGTCAGAGAGGAGCTGTACCTCAGTCTGGAATGCCTCAATTATCCAGCGCCATGGAGGAGGAAATCCTCATGGACCTTATCTGATGGAGCGTTGTTGACGCAGGAACAAGACTTTTATTTGAATCTGAGCTGCCATTCGCTGGTTTGGAAACATACATCTGCTTATTGCTGCAAATGTCCAACACAATTATGAAACAAAAGCATGAGTAGCTTCTTCTTTTTTTTTTTTTTTTTTTTAATAACGGGACTAAGCAGCTGAAGTTAATTAGGAACAGAATGCAAGCATTAGTTTTTCATGTAAATGGTCAAGCAGACAGCACGCTAATCCTCCATGCTACATTGTGGATAGAGCCAGCGGATTGGTCAATTGTATCATGTTTCTGGAAACTCTACTATAAGTTTTATATTTTATATTTTCAATCTGAAATAGTCTTATTTTTTTTTCCTTTTATTGCAATTTTACTTTTTCTCGTAGTTTCTTTTTTAAGTATCAATAAAGTTGTTTTATGAGGACAAAATAAAATTATGGAGCTTAGAAGTTTATCATCGTTGTAAAGAGGTTTTGTTGTTGTCGTTGCCTACACGCAACGATGTTGTATATTTAATGGCCGGCCAAAGTATCCACAGGCCTCGCCACCTTGTGCATGAATGCAGCTTGGACTCTTAAGGTGAGAGGGAGACTGAAATAGACACAGTAATATATAGTTCAGTGCCTTTTTCTGCCAAATAGTGTCACAGTGTTAATTTTAACTACTCCAATATGTCGTGGAACCATAGAGAGTCCGTTTGTGCCAAGTAGTCCTACCAGATGGTATCAGTTGGCCATGTTTCCCTTGGCTTAGCGTACAATCAGGCTGGCCGCATGCGCACATGGCTAAGACTCCACATATATGCTCACAGTCTGCTTTCACAACGCGCCCTCGCATGCAAGCAGTGATGCATGTGAGTTAAATCCTTAACACAACAAACACAACTACCTGATATGGATACTGGAGCTGCAGAGCAGAGGAAGTGAAACGCACATGAACTTTGTTCACGCTCGCTAGTACGTCCATGACACATTCACTCATCAGTTTATGCAGGTTTTTTTTTTTTTTTTTTTACACTCGGACACTGTGTGTACACATACACACTCACCAACAGGAAGTGATGTCAGTCCCTGTCACCTGGGAGACGGAGACGGTTGCTAAGATACCATGACAGTGGGTTCTTGTTTCTGAGCTTTTCCTCTGCCCCGCTTTCACATGGACTCACACAGATAGACACTAGTCCCTCAGTGGCTGGTGTTCATCCCTCCCATCCCTTAATCACTGGGCGGCCCTCGGAGCCCGGCTTAGCTTCACTGTATCTTCTCCTCTCTCACTCACTCTCGCTCTCCATCTCCATCTATCTGCCTCTATCTCACTGCCGAGCTATTAGCGCCTGTCTGAGCTCATAAGTTTTTCAGTATCTCTTTTATTAACAGCAAAAATGTTCACACATCCATATGATGAGTCTTAGCCGTAAATAAAAGTGAGTCCATACTGACCTCCAGTAAAAAAATGTCATTTGGCCAACATCTACCATAATAACTTTAAGAAGTCACTACGTCTCAATCTTCATACTACATAAATCCACATGCAAGTTAGATATAGCACCCATAGAGTAGACGGTACAGTTAAAAAGTATTCACTAATTAAAACCTTGCCTTGTATTTAGGATGCATTGCATGACTTATTCTTTGTTTGAGGATAACGTGATGTTACAATATTTATAATATCTGATGCAATAACTTTTAAAGGCCTTGCTACATAAATCTGCAAATAAAAGACTGACAAATAAACAAAATAAAAACTAGTAGAAATCTTTAATGTATTAAATTTGAATGTAGATAAATGAAGCGCCCACGGAGTGGACAATACTGTTACAAAGTATTAAGCAATTAAAGTCTTAACTGTAAATGCCTCACATTTACATTACATTGGATGAGGTACACTGATCGGCTACAACATAATGAAAGAAGAAGTTAATAACATTGACCATCTTGTGACAATTCATTGTTTTGCTGGGAAACTTTTGGACATGGCGTTCATTCCTGGATGTTACTTAGACATGTAGCACCCACCTAGACCAGACCAGACCAGACAGACCACCCCATAGCAATGACACTCCTTGATGGAAGCAGACATCCCCAGCAGGATGCAGTCTGACACACACAAGAACAGCACAAGGGAAACCACAATAATATACTAGGAACGTGTACATAATATTGTGCTTGATCAGTATATTGCCCACTACTTTTTTTGCAATTGCATAAAAATATGTGTGGATTAAGTGTCAGACTCAAAATGAATTTTCAGTGTCACAGTCTCTATATGCATGTATATTTAATTGAATTGAACAGCATAATTATAACAGGACCACCAATGCTTACTCAACAGTCAGTAAAGGTTAAAAAGGCTGCTCTAGAGGTTAAAACGTGTTTTTTCCACCAGCCTTCACTAGTGCATGTACATGTAGGTATGCAGATAATGAGAAGTTGCCACTAGTGTGTGCGACTACATGCAGCTGAATGGAAAACTTTCTATATTGAGTGTGTTCATAGGTGCATGGCAGCAGTTCAGAGGACCCTGATCTGAAATCCTGAAATTCTCCATAAGACTGAAGATTTTCTGGGTGGAAATTTTCCACTCTCCCCAGGTGCTTTGTTTAGTTTCTGATCCTCACATAACACTCCTCACAGACGAAGCTAAATTAGTGCTTTTATTTGAAATAAATATTATTTATAATTGTGAAATAAGACCAAGAAACTGGATTGTTAGTTTGTAGGATGAGGTCTAACAGAAGTGGTAAAAACAAACAGTGGAGAAAGAATGAAGTGGAGACATTTGCGGTCTGTGTCTGCCTTCCACTCCCATAGGAATTTCTTCCTCTAGAGGAATTTAAACTTGAGTGGGCCGTGTCCAGAACCCACAGTGTGTAGGCAGGTGTCAATGTGGTTTTTAGACTTGGAGATCAAATCTCCTGGGGTTCCAGGAGTGGGGTGCTGTGTGAAATATGAATGTGGGGCGGCTGATGTGACCCATCAAAGCCATCGGCGCCATCTAAGCCCAGAGTGAAAGCCGTCATGCTCTGCAGGAAGCTAGATTCACCAGGACTGTTGTCTTATTTCAAAAGTATTGTTGAAAATCTAAATGCAAAGTGAAAGCACAGTTGAAGTTGTAATTTTTCATAATTACAGGTCTAATGACACATGCTAAACAAACAATATAAAAATTTGTCTTCTGCATTCAAGCAGTTTAGTTACTTATATTAATCTTCTTCAGTTCACCATTTAATGTTTTACAAACGCCTCACAAAATGGCATAAACCTGATTTGTGATAATCAGGAATTATCCCCATTTTCCACTTGAGCTCAATGCAAGATCACTGAGAAAACAAAATGTGGTCAGGCAAGTGAAAAACATCAAAAGACAAGAAACATTCATCAGTTTTGATTGATTCACTCTGCTCCGACTGGCTCTGTGCTTTTAACAGACCTTATACTGTCTGCATTTGCACTGTAAAATTAAACATATTTTGGGCAAATTTATGTCTAAATTCCTGCTCATCGTTTTCAAAGTTCTGGCAGGTTCTGCTCAAATATGTTCTGTAAAATAAACACATTTTGAGTATGTTCCATGAACTTGGTAATGCAAGAATTATGCAGAATGCAAATTGCTACAGTAGTTGAAGTAAGCCACCAGACATAAATTGGTTTTGTGTTTAGGTCTGCAACACACAGTATTTCCGTACTACTTGCTAAAACCACTTGTACAAACCATACGCTTTCAAACTTAAACATCGGAGATCAGAACAAAGAATGTATAAGAATGGAATATATTGTATGTAAGATGGGGCAAGTAGAGGTTCATCATAAAATAGTTTATCCATTATGTCTCATATAAATTTATGACGTCTGCATTAAACATTAAACATGCATTAAGCGCATTAACCATAATTACTTCTCCGGACACCCATTTGCACGTGACCATGGTCTGACAGCTCTTTACTGCACGCTCTGGTATGGGCTAAAAATTTAAGTGCGGCTGGCTGTGTGGCATTGTCATCATCGATGTCAGTCTCTTTTGCCGCCATTAAGAAAGCAGTGGCCCAGTGTAAAGGCCAGTAAGGGAGAGGCCATAGGCCAGAGATGAAGATTATGCAGCCTGGTGGCAGAAGTGCTGCTCAGCATAATGGGATTTGTAGGCCTGGGGGCAGAGTTTGTTTTACTCCCCGCCGCAGGAGGTGTTGCAAGCGATGGAGGAGCAGGAGAGACAGTCTTATTATGAAGCTTGCCACATAAAGAGTGAATGTGCTGTGACGGCTGTGGTGGTGGATGAGTGTAACCAGCACGTGGAGAGATGATGAGGAGAAGGAGGTGGATCAGAGGAGCATATAACACCTAAAATTGGATTTGTCTTCAGGGACACAGTGGTTGAGGTCCACTTGGTCTGGATGTGGGAGGATCAATGGCTCTATTGGGGCCTAATGGATGCGGTTGCCAGATTGGGCTCTTTCTGATAACGGAGGAGTATTCGCCTTAGCAGTAGAGAGACAAGCTTGGTTAACTCTGTGTTTGAAAGAGCTTCTTCTCTCTTTGCGGGTGAAAACACTGCATTTTAGGGTGTACATGGGCCTAAGTGTTCGAGCATCCAAGCCTCTCTTGCAAGTCACGACAGCCCAAATGTTCAATTTGGAATCACATGGGTTGGAATCTCTGCAGCCGGTGGCGTGCTGTTTTACCATCAGATACGGATCAGGGCTCAGTTAGGGCCTCCGAGGCTGTGAAGAGTTCAGTCTTGAGACAGCGTGTGGGGAAAGATGGGAGAGATGCGGGAGCGGCAGGAGGAGAAACTCAGGCGGTCTGTTCTCAACACCGCTGGCGTGTATCTGCCCCTCTTCCTCTCACCACACTGTTCTATCCCAGAGCGGCGAGGGCAGTGGTTTCACCCCCAGCGCAGCAACTACCGCTGAGGCCCCAGGACCTGAACATAACCCAGGGCAAAGGGAGCGCCTGCATGTCTCTCGACCAGTAGGCCAGCACAGCACAACGGAGCACAGGAGGAGAGAGCTGCCTCATCCACGGGGCAGAGGCAGAAATACTAGATGGCAAGCTTTTCGTCTTCATATGAGGTGCATTAATCCTCACAGTGGCTCCCATCCTTATTCATTTATCGGCCTGTGGTGTCCACTCAATCAGTCAGTTAAAGGCGCTTGATGGAGCGAGCCCTGCACACCCACCACAGTGAGCACGAGAGGATGGGAGGTTACACTCCACACCGTATAGTCTGAGCAGACACTGCAGTATTGAGATACAAACAGGGCGGGTTGGGGAGGAAGAGGAGGAAATGTGAGGGGGCTCTTTTAAATAATGAGGCAGGGGAGGGAGGAGAAAGGGAGTGGGTGGAGGTGGGGGAAGGGGGGGGGCAACTGGAGGTGAAAAGAGAGCAGCCTTGTATCAAGAGTGAGTGAGATTGAGAGGTTCAAAGTAAAGTAGGGAGAGAACAGTCAATATCGAGAGGGAGCGACGGGGAGAGATCCAGGACGATGACAACACCTCCACAGACTACTGAGGTATGTTTGTGTGAGAGAGGGAGGGAAGGAGGGACGCGGTGGTGGAGAGTGTGTGAGAGTTAGAGAGAGGGAGGGATATCCACTGCACTGTTGTGTGACTGGAAATTTAATAGAGAGAGAGAGAGGGAGGCAGGAAGGCAGCAGGGGAGGGAGAGGAGAGGAGAGGAGAGGAGAGAGGAAGGAGCGACGCAATGCAAAAGCACTAAGCGAGAGCTGTTGTTGTTGGAATTACAGAGGACTGGGACAGGCTGTGGATGCTGCTAGACCCTCACTGCAGAGTGTAGGGCTGAGGAGGGAAGGGATGGGGAGGGGGTGGGGGTCAAGCAAGCGAGAACATATTGTGCATAAAGTGGAAAAGGGCAGCCAAGGCCATGTAGAGAGTGCACTGTGCAGTGTTTAATAAGAGAGAAACAGGTTGGCCACCCTGTTGCTGCATCCAGACTTAATATGTAGGGGTCACTCATTACCCTGATCCCGTTCTAAATCACGCCTCTTTGAGCTTGTGTGTGAGAGGACTTACTATGTGAACACACAGCGTCTGTGATTGTGATCTGGCGTTGAGGTGCAAGGATGTGAGCAATCCTCCAAGTCCAGATATAGAACGTTATCAATCCAGCACTAATCACCCGTCTGAACACCCCCCTAATACTCACACACTCTCCCTCCCTCTCTGTCTCCCTCCCCCCTTTTCCCTCTATCCTGCTATCTGATGGACACACTCAACCGCCCGCCCACTCCCTCGCATATACCTCCTCCCGTTAAGTTCCCGCTCAGGTGATTGACAGCTCAACCCTGACCAGACCTTGACCTGACCTTAAACCTCACCTCGCTCCCCCCATTCTTTAAAGAAGAAATTTAGTGTATGGATAAAAAAAAAAAAAATAAATAATAATAAAAAAAACAAAAAAAAAACACCAACACCCAACCCTATCCCGTTCCTCCATCTCAGCAGGTCAATCAATACATCTGCACATATACACTGTATATACCGTATACTGGATATATGATGGGATCTGCAATGGAAGCAGGACACAAATTCAATGAGGCAGCGCTGTACAGGTGGGGCAACGTGTGTGCGTGAGTGTTGCCAAGGGAACCGGCCAAGCAGCAAATGTTCCTTGTAACAAGCAGTAAACACCACATTGACCATATTCCGGAGCTTATACTGTACACGGACAGATGTGTGATTGTCTCTGGGATGAAGGCATGACAAGTTGTGCAGTGAAATGCAACAATATGCTTTAGGAGACGCGTGGGTTTGTTTGGCTTATTATAATTATGGAGATTCTAATTATTACATTAGATTCGTTTATTTATTAGGCTATGTTATCTCATTTGGGGTTATTAATATTTAAGTGTTTGCCACGGGCTGTTTGGATGCTGCGCGCGATGTATGTATGTCTCCAGATTGCAACAAGCAGTTTTTATATATAGCCTACATTTATAGCGTGGAAGATAAATATAAAGTAAATAAATAAATAGACTTCCAGATTCACTGTCCCGGCAGCAGAAACAGCAACAGCGGTGTAGCCTCAGCATCCCCTCCTCACCGCCGGCCAGTGGTTCCATCCACCTGAAGATTTCTGAGACAATTCTCATTACCAGCGGTGGCAGCGCAGCACTTGGAAAGGGTGAATCAATCTGAGAGAGAGAGAAAGAGAGAGAGAGAGGAGAGAGAGAAAGAGAGAGAGAGGGGAGACAGAGGAGAGAGAGCGCAGGGAGAGAAGACAGCGTCGGTGGCGGCTCTGCAGTGGAATACGCTGTTATTTGAGGGAAGGTGAGCGCTCTCGGAGTACCGACAAATGTTAACCAAGATGCGTTTCAGGACTTGATCGCATCATCTTAAAATAAAGGTAAGTCCTGGTGACATCCTCAGGGTATGGATATTCATGTGCTTTGATTCTGCTGTTTCTCCGATGTGTATGTGTGTGTGTTGGTGTGTGTGTGTGTGTGTGTGTGTGTTGGTGTGTGTGTGGTGGTGGTGGGGGTGCTCTGTGCGCGAGCGTCTGGCGGACACTTCGGTGCATTTGCTGAACGCGCAACAAACAACTTATGCGCTGGAATGGAGATCCGCCTTCATGACCTGTATGTGATGCGCGAGCCGTCCTCGCGTGTGATCCGACACAGGCCTCTAAAGGTGACTGATATCCAGGAATGACATGTGTGGCGAGACGGGCGCGTGTCAGGAAACGCTGGCAAACGATGTGACGAGATCTGAAGCGTGCGCGCAATTGAAACTTTTCTTCGAGCTTTTGTTTGTGTTTTATGCGTTCGTCAATACAAGTTAATCTAACCTTGGCGATAAGAGGAACATCCGCCGTAGCACAAGCTGATGACAGGGTTTAATATTTGATCCGTTTAACGCGCGGCTTTCACTCAAATATACCGAATTAAAGCCCCCTAATCGGAGCGGTTTACAGTGTCAAGTTTGTGTGCTGGGTTCGGTTACCCTGGCTGGCCCCACTGACGACCCCAGATTTGGAAGAAAATGCGCAGGCACCTTGCGGCTTACGCGCGGTGGGTTAAGCTCTGAGTCAGAGCCTGGGGCCCCTCCGGCTGAGAACAAGGAGCAGATAGATTAGGACTGATGAATGAAGATCTGCTGCCTCTATCTGCAACACAATGATACGGTTATGAGGGGATTTAAATGCTAATGTGCAGTGTTTCAGAGAAATCCGAACGGACTGGGACTGCGGGGCGGGAGGAGATTGTTGGCAGCGCTATGGACCTGCTGGATGATCTCCCGAGTTTTATGATGGAGAGAATACGTTATTAATGGGGTGTTGAAAGGTGAACTGGGGCACTGGGGCAGGATTAGACGAGAGGAAAGTGGAGGGGCGTAATAAGCTGAAAAGCCCCTCCAGCATAAGTTTTTAGCAGATGAATGTGAGGGAGCGAGAAGACACTTGAGTGGAAGATGGCTGTCATTTTTGATTTTCTTTCCCACGGACCGATAAACTGCTGCTTGCATTTAACATCCTATGGATTTTATTCACGCCATATATTTAATACTCCTTACGGTAGGCCAGTATAGCTGAACCATGACACACAGCTTTCATAAGCCCTCACCTCTCAGCATATTCTTTTCATTAGATCCAAAATAAGCCTACAGAAATAAAACTTTAAGAGGATTTTATGTTGCTTGTAAAAACATGTATTTTATTCCTCCATATTGGGGGCTTTATGTTCAATACTAAGAGAGTGAGGCTTCTTTTATGGATGATCATGAACTGTACAACAGCACCGGCCACTGCAAGGCCGCGGCTTCATGAGAAGCTTGTTACTTGATACCACAATTAAAGGCAAGGTCCTCCAGCTCAGGGCAGCGCCTCAAAATATCAAGACGGCTAACTCCTGCGAAAGTGAGGCCACAAATGTCATCAGAATTTGCTCATCGTGAACTTTCTTCTCACTCCCCAAAGCCACAGCGTTACCTAATGCTTTCAAAGTGGGCCAGGTTACTAAAATGCAGCTGTTTATGAGAATGGGCTAAGGATAACAAGAAGGTGGACTGTCCAACCTCTCTGTCTGGTTTTACAGATACAGGGATGTGAATTCCTAAAAAAAAAACAAAGAATTTGGTGGCAGAAAAATTCTGGGAGACACTGTATTGAATCAGGAAAGACCTAGAAAAGTGAGGGAGTATAATGACAACTTGAGTCAAATCTTTAGGCCCTGAAAGTGGAAAGCCACGTCACCTCTTATCCTAAAGTACATATAATTAAAACTGAAAAATGTCACGATCCACAAGGAAAGGTTAACTCAGTTAAGTTATGTGAAGATGATGGAATGTTTTCACAGGCTTCAACCTCCTCCACCTGGATTTAGAGTGAAAAAGAACAAAGAAAGGATACCCTTATTTTTTGATTTATTTATTTTTTTTTTTTACCAAACTGACAACTTCAAAACGGAGCAAACGTCTTACAGTATGCTTGTGGTCATCTTGCCTATTTATACTGTCACCCTTTTTTTAAACACATAATTAAAGCGCGTGTCCTTCCTGTGTCATAAATTAAGCCCCGGCTGAGCAATTTCAGACATTTGAGGAATCAGGCCAGGTCGCTGTTTAATTTCAGAGGCACACCACTTATGGTGTGGTATGGTGCATGGCCGATAAGCTTGATGAAAACAAGCAAGCAGGTTAACAGGGACATGGTAAATTACACCTGCACACCTGGCCGAGAGGGAAGGTGTGACTTTGAGATAATGTTCATCCCCTTACCGTGTCAACGCTGTTGGAATCGTAGAGCCATTGCGGATTTTTTCCAGAGGTGTGAAAAAGTCGCGGCAAATCCTCAAAAAAACAAACATGTGAGGTGGGAGAGGGCGTGAGAGAAGTCCAGCATATAAATGATAACCCCATAAAATATTGCCCAATGTCAGCTATTTGTGCATCTCTCAGATGCAGTCGTATTCTTTCAGTCTGGTTGAAGTGTAGTTTGCCTTTCCTTGTCCCCATACTGTAAAAGGACAAAGAACAGTACTAATTCTACATTAGAATGCAAAGAGAGTAACTGTTGCCCTAAATTTGGTGTCTGTGTCAATTTGTGTGTTTATGCACATGCACTCATTTCTGTGTGTGTTACATGGAGCATGTGAGAGATTATAGATGACACTTAAACTGCTCTAATCAGGGCAAGCTGGTCGCTGATCTCTTCATAGAGTGAGGGTGTCATTGATTGATGGCTGCACAACTTGCTGATGTACACAGGTTGAAGGGTGAGGAGAGAGTCACTGATCAGGCATGAGAGGCTGAAAACTATTGGTACAACCTCCGGCTGTCACTTAATAATGCAGCACAATGAGCCCCCCATCTGAGACTCTGGGATCTTATGACACATGTCCTCATGCTCTGCCATGTCTGAACCTGGCCACGGATGCCTGAGATTCTGTCTTTGCGCATGATGTGGCGCAATTCGAATCTCAGCAATCATGGAGCAGAGGAGTGCATGAGCACTGACCCGTCCACAGCAGAAAGCTGTCTATGATGGCAGGGTAAGTATAATTAGCTGTGATTGGTTTGATTGAGTCTCCCGTCCAGGCCTGTGTGTCGGCCCTTTGGGGATCATGATGACCGCCCGGGCATTAATTATTGAATAATAGTTGGAAGAATTGCAATAGTTAATGACACAAAATGAATGTTATAATCCATTGAACTGACATAATTAGAAATGGCCAGATTTCCCCTGAGGAATATATTCTCATCATGACCTAAAGTTGAGAGGGATGCCTGAAAAATGAACTGAGGCGATTCCTTTCAGTTCCCTCCTCATCGGAGAGCTGTCTGGCTGCACCCGGCTAAATGTCCGATCATGTGTTAGTAAAGGCGGTCAGAAGTGGCTGCTCACTCGTGTGTCATCGGAGACTGGAGCAGTCAGGATGTGGCTCAGTTCGCGCTGTTTGAAATGAGCTGGCCAGAGAGAGTGGTCAGCACCGTGTGGCTGATATTGAGTTTGGCAAAGAGAAGAGATATTATCTTCTTCTGGTTAGATTAAGTATTAGTAAATGTGATTGGATAATGAAGGCGGTCAAGCCTCAGTGACCACCCCACTTTATAGCTACTGCCGGCTTGGCTGCATCTAGGCACAGAGTCTTGAGGGAGTTTGTTTCGGGTCAGTGATGGCATAAGAGCTCAATACACATACAGCATTGCAGAGTCAGGCTGGGGCCTTTCCTCTGTCTGCCTCACTGACTGGCTACGCTGGCTGGCTGGAGGCACAACAGTAGTGGCATACTGATGCTGATGATGATGACAGTATAAATATTGATGATGTGGATGGCAAGAAACAGACAGTCCACGAGATCCGTAAACACGAAATCATAGCCCGGATGACCAAAGTGTGATGATAAACGTTTTTGTTTTTCTTCTTTCCCTGCCCTGCTGTGTTCTTCACTCCATGTGATTCAAGCCTGATACAGACAGGTTTGGTTTCCACGGCACTCTGAGAGATCACAATGAGACGCCCGGAGAGACGCGTGGGCACACTGTCGCACAAGATGACACATAATCAAACGTCCCTTTTGTATCTGATTGGAGCTTGTTGTATTTTCAGGGGCAGCAGTGTTGGTGGTGTTGGTGGTGGGGTGGAGTGGTGGAGTGGTGGGGGGGGGGGCGCTGATGTCAAGGCGAGATGGTGGCTCCAGAGGAAGGTGAGGAAACATACCAGCAGTGGTCCCCGGAGGCCTCTAAGAGCCACAGAGGAGGCAGTTAGTGAAGCCAATCGGCATCGCTGTGATAAATCACAGATTCGTTCGTTTGGTTAGGATGATTACTCTCAGTGCCATCATGTGAACCCATACATGCCTCCACTGTTTGTTTCCCAAGTCCCTGGACTCTCCGCGATATATATATATATGTAGACTGTTGACTCAGTTGTACTAGTTTATTTATATATTTTGCGCCTCTTGCACATTTCTCTTGTGGTAGTTTTCAGTTTGGGCAATGCAATGGCGGGGCGTACAGGCTCAAATTTCCCCGTATTGACTGGAAACATTGGCTGTTAATTGGTACGGTGAGTTATTTGCCATACCTTAATCCTAAGTGAGCACTAATGTAATTGTTTTATGAAACTGGAGAAAGTAGGAAAGATCATTCACAGTATTCTAGTGACCTGTGTCTAATAACATGTTCAACGAACCAAACATAACCACGGATAACGTGTGTTTTGTCAGTTATCAGTCGTTTCCGCTGTTGGAAACATAGTCATCGCGAAGTTTTGTGAGGCAAAGCCCAGATTCGATCCAGGGACTTTTCCATCACACTGCAGGGTTTAGTGATCAGACACCCCGCTTTGGGAGCTGCAGAGCAGGGCCGCGGACGCCCCGAGCCCCCGCCGACGTGACGGAGACACGCAAGATGGTGAGTGGTTACTATGGCAGGTTACTATGGCAACCTCAGGTCTCTGTGAGAGCTTCCATTTCACACAGCGTGGGAGAGAGGGAGCGAGAGAGAAAGAGAGAGAGAGAGAGGTGGAGAGAAGAACCCGCAGAGAAAGAAGGGTGGAGAAATCGGCAGAGGAGGTGAGGTGCAGAAATAAACATGCCTTAGGTGTAGAAAAGGGAAAGGGATGGAGAGGATGTAAGAGAAGAGGAGCTGAAAGGAGGAAAAGTGATGGAGAGGTGTGAGTGATGGGGTGAGACTGAGGTGTGAGAGGAGCAGATCGGAGGGCAGGGCCGGCGATCACGTGGCACGTTAGACCAGATCTGCACTGCATCCATGCACGCGCCGGAATATCTCAGCGCTGTTTTATAATCATTCTGATGCTACACGGCTCTCTTTATCTCTCCTTCTCTCTCCTTTATTTTTCTTTCCTCTCCCTCACCTCTCTGATTTAGTTGGCACGGCGCTCGGCTGCGAGAGACATTGTGTCCGTCTTGGTGACTGGTCTCCATGGAGACGTCCATCAGTCAGTCCATGTCAGTGTTTTGTGGGCAAAGCCTTATCGTGTTTGTCAGTGTGAGTGTTTATCTGTCTGTGTATTAGTCAGTGTGTCAGTCATAGGGAAGGCGGGGGCGAGGCCTGAATGGATGGAGGCCAAGAGTGCGTTGCTTACCACGCATGCATGCATGCACACGCCGCTTGTTTGTTTGTTTGTTTGTTTGGAAAACGACAGCCATTTATATAGGGAAGTGGAAGGTCTCGTGTACAGTCATGGAGCTGGAGATGCGCAGACAGATGGATGCGTAATAAAAGCGCGTCCACCTCTGCTCCACATGTTGCACTACACTGTCTGAATGTTTATTTCCTCTTTTCACCCCTGTTGTCCTAATTAAACACCGAGCCCTGCTCCAGTGTAAAATCTGTTGCTACACTGCAGAGTACTGATGATGTTGCACAACTTTTTTCTTTTTTTTTTGTCTCTTTTTATCTTTAATGTTATCTTGTCCACTCAGTGCATTATGCCAGCATACAGCTACACAGTCAGCGCTGCATGTACTTATTCTTTTACATCATTTTTTTTTTTTACAGTTAGCTGGGTTTTATACTCATGCAGCCAGCTGCATTTAAATACAATATGCAAATTTTATAGTGCTCATTTATATGTACAGAATAGCACTTCAGTTTTTCAATTAATTGATTTCTTAACGATTTTGCTGTTCATTTCTATGAAGCTTGAGGGCAGCTGATGAGATTTGTGAAACCATGTTTATGACCTTGACCCTGACCTTGAGTAGTAAAGGAACACTTGAAAAGACATCGCTCACTCTAAACAGAAACAGTTGTGTTTCACATCTGAGGTGGAGCGCGTGTGAATGATGTAAGTGGACTCGACTTAATGTTAAATTGTGCACTAGTTAACTCTAAAGTGCTGCTGTGGCACAGCACCGTTAAAACTCAGCGACTGTCCCGCTCCAATTAGAGAGGCAGTAAGCTGTGTCCTGATACCTGGAGGAGCAGCAACCCAGCCACTAACTGCAAGATTTATCCTTAACAATCACCATGCACATTTCAGGACTCCACCTAAACATTCCCAGTCATAAATCTCTTGAGCAGTGCAAATTTAAAAGCGCATTAACCCTGTAACACTCACCAGCCTGAATGTGTGCCTCGTCGAAGCAAACCGGAGTCACTGCATACGGCATACCGCAAGAGCCTAATGAGCAAAAAAGTGTCCAAGATTTTAATCTTGTTTTAATAATAATAATAATTAAAAAAAAAAAAAAAAAGTTAGAGGGAGACATGAATGCATTGAAGTCTTTACACCATGTCCTCCAGAGAGTCTCAAAACTTAAACAGCAAGACAAGGCTGTTCTGAACAGGAAGTTCAGCATAACGCAAACAATGTGTCAAATATCACTATTTTTAAGATTTGTGTGGGAGTCTTTATAATTGCTACAACTGCCAAGCCCCATGTGCTTTGTGCTATATTCCCTGTGTATTAAAGGGATTTCACTGTTGTAAAAAACAACTCTCACAGACCTCCATGGTGTTCCATATAATCCTTTACAGCTAATATGTCATCTTCACATTTGTTAAATTAATAATTTCATTTTATAGTAATGCAATTATACGTTAAGCGTAGAGTCTTTGCCGCCTCTTGCATCGACTTGGCGATGTGTTCATGTTCCATATAAAAGTCAGACAGCACTGCGTTCTGAAGTAAAAGTATTTCATCAGAAAATTCAACCAAGAAGACATTTTGATAAAAGGGTAGTGTGAATTTGACAGTCAACTGATGCTGTAGTTCAGTGTTATCATAAGTGATTTCAGAACAATCACTTTGATGTATCAGTTACTCCAGAAGAGTCAGGTAAAGACAAACAAACACTCACGTTTGCCTTTTTCCTAATAATAATTACCTTATGCGTGCTGTTAAAAGTAAATATGGAATTTCACACTGGAATTTGTCTTTAACTACATTTAGTCAGCATTCTCATGGTTTAAATCTAAGTGGAGGAGAAGTGTTTTTATACATAAACAAAAACAGTAAAAGTACTCATTCTCTCTCAGTCTTGCAGAAAGGTTATAGTAAAAACTGTGAGAAAAATACACACCCTAAATGCAGCACTGACTGACCCCATCACAGAAATGTCACACACATAAACAATTGCATGGAATCGTAGTTGACATGCCATAATTGACTTGCTGAACGAATTCACACACAAACACTTTCTCCTGTGTGGAAAAAGAGAGAGAGAGAGAGAGAAAGGGAAGCAAAGCCAGGGCACCATGAAATACAGAAATGCTGAACCAAATCCTCTCTTTCTAAACAGCTGGGAGCAACAAAAGCTCGGCTCAGAAACACTGGGAAAAGGTTTCAGAGCCACCCCCCGAAATGTGCAGTTTACATTGCTCTGTAAATGGCTGAGAGACGTTTTGATTAGCTACTGGCTTTGGCTTCCCCCTCGGAGCGCAGGAATTCAGTGCATCAACACACTTAACAACATTAAATACGGATTAATTGTTCGCGAAAATCTGCGTCCTGACCACGCAGTGCCACAGAACGGACAGTAATAACTGGATTTCATTTGAAGATGAGAGCTGGTGAAGATGTTAACATTAAAAATACTTTCATCCCAGGATGTAATGACAAGTGGTATGAAGCCCCCAGTAAGGGATTTGAACATGTGGGGTAGGTAATGTAATGTCTGTTAATGGGAGTGCTTTAGCAGGGTGATGAACACAGTGACTTTTAATCTGCAGCTCTTGGCCCCCTCTGAAGGGGAGGAGGAGGTCCCTGCTCCTGTAGGAGCCGTTCTGAATAGATCAGGGCTTCTCTCTGCATCCTGCATCCTAATAAGAGCAACGCCGTGTCTTTGGACATTTTGAGTGGGAGGGCGAGGTAGGAGATGGATACAGTGCAGAGGGGCTGTAGTATATCCTATTTGACAAGGATGAGAGGTGATTAAAATGTGGAACACAGAATGCTCCAGTTTAAGAAAACCCTCTCTTATGCTGTTTTCTAAAAATAAGGGCGTATTGTAATAGTGCTCCAATAACCATCCTTTGTGCAGCGAAATACACCAAAATATGAGAGTTATCCAAGCCCGCATGTCCTGTCAGGAAATCACGTTAAGAAGCTTAATAAATGAATAGGGAGGAAATGAGGAGGAGTTTCTGTCTAATTAATAGTTTATCGTACAATCATAAGCTTAATTGACCTTCTGTACATTCGGCTGAGAAGCACGAAATGACTCGAGTGGCAACACGGCATTATAAGATATTAAAAGTGCATTTAGTACGACTACTATTGCTGCTCGATCATGACTCAGTCAAAGCAGGACAAATAATTCCTGTTTTCTATGTTGAATCAAACTGAAAAGTATTGTAGTCCTCTGAAGTTCGATCATTTATTTTTAAGGAAATATCGACCAGTGTGGTGACAAAAGGCATTAAACCCATGTTGAGAGAACTACAAGAGTCGGGTCCTGAGTTTTTTTTGTCATTTATAAAGTAGAAGTTATTAGGTAGAACTGATTTATGAAGAAGGAGTTTATATATAGCATGTGGCTGAACTAATCAATGTGTAGATAAAGCATACCTGTGCTATACATCTTATAAAGAAATAATAGTCAAAATGTAGAGATTTTTAATCAAACTACACATTAAGATGTGTCGAACAGCTAATCATGTGATATGTGTGATTTTTAGTTTTTCAATGGGATTTAATGAGAATTTAACTCAAATATATACAGTGGGGGAAATAAGTATTTGATCCCCTGCTGAATTTGTAAGTTTGCCCACTTCCATAGAAATGATCAGACTCTGGTTTTTATGGTTGTTTACTGGTTATGGGTATAGACAGAATATCAGTCGAAAATGCATAAAAAACACACAATCTAAAAGTTATAAATTGTTATGTATTTTATTAAGGGAAATGAGTATTTGATCCCCAAGCACAACACAAGTCAGTACTTTGTAGAGAAACCTTTGTTGGCAAGCACAGCGATGAGACGTTTCTTGTAGTTGGTCACCAGGTTTGCACACAGCGCAGGAGGGATTTTGGCCCATTCATCTTTACAGACAGTCTCTAAATCCTTCAAGTTTCTTGGCTGCCTCTTGGAAACTCGGAGCTTCAGCTCCCTCCACAGGTTTTCGATCGGGTTAAGGTCTGGAGACTGACTAGGCCACTCCATGACCTTAATATGCTTCTTCTTGAGCACATCCTTTGTTGTCCTGGCAGTATGTTTTGGGTCATTGTCATGTTGGAAAACCCACCCACGAGGCATCTTCAGTGTTCTTGCTGAGGAAAGAAGGTTTTTGTCCAAGATGTTACAGTACATGGCTGCATTCATTGGCCCCATAATGCGGTGAAGTTGCCCTGTACCCTTTGCTGAAAAACAGCCCCAAAACATGATGTTTCCACCTCCATGCTTAACCGTGGGTATGGTGTTCTTTGGGTCATACTCATGTTTTTTCATCCTCCAAACACGGCGGGTCGAGTTAATGCCAAATAGCTCAACTTTGGTTTCGTCAGACCACAGCACTTTCTCCCAAGCCTTCTCTGAGTCATTTAGATGTTCACTGGCAAACTTAAGGCGGGCCTGTACATGTGCCTTCTTGAGCAGGGGGACCTTGCGGGCACTGCAAGAGTTCAATCCATAACGGCGCAGTGTGTTGCCAACTGTTTTCTTGGTGACGGAGGTCCCAACTGCTTCCAGATCATTAACAAGCTCCTGCCGTGTTGTTTTAGGCTGCTCCCTCACCTTTCTCATCATCATCCTCACTCCATGAGGCGAGATTTTGCGGGGAGCTCCAGACCGAGGACAGTTGATGGTCCTTTTATGGGTCTTCCACTTGCGAATAATGGCACCAATAGTTGTCACCTTCTCGCCAAGCCTTTTGCTGATGGTTTTGTAACCTATACCAGCCTTGTGCAGGTCTACAATCTTGTCCCTGACATCTTTTGACAGCTCTTTGGTCTTGCCCATGGTGCTGTAGAAGTTGGAATGTAAGAAACTGATTCTTAGAGCAGGTGTGCTTTATATACATGACGAGTTAAGATCAGGAGTATTGGTAATTAGTTGACTGAGCACAGCTTTGTGCCACATGCGCACCAGCCAATCTGTAGGAGCCTGAATTCTAAGTGAATTGTTGGGGATCAAATACTTATTTCCCTTAATAAAATACATAACAATTTATAACTTTTAGATTGTGTGTTTTTTATGCATTTTCGACTGATATTCTGTCTATACCCATAACCAGTAAACAACCATAAAAAACAGAGTCTGATCATTTCTATGGAAGTGGGCAAACTTACAAATTCAGCAGGGGATCAAATACTTATTTCCCCCACTGTATATATATATATATATATATATATATATATATTATTATTATTATTATTTTTTAAGTATTTTACCAAATGTTAAAAAAAAAATCTTGATTTGTTGAAGCTCACTTGTCCCTTGCCCACTTGTTGTTCCAAATACAATCCAAAACTGCTGACAGACAAATAAATTGGCCAAATAAATACATAAATAAATAAAGAGGCATCTATGCAAGGGGGGTTGGAGGCTATCCCAGCTGTCAGTGGGCAAGAGGCAAGGTACAGCCTGGACAGGTTCCCTGTCTTATACAGGGCTAACACAAAAGGACAAACAACAATTCACACTCACATCCACACCTAAGACCGATTTAGAATCATCACTTAATCTAACAAGCTTTTCTTTGGACTGTGGGAGGAAGCACCCAGAGTAAACCCACGCAGACACAGGGAGAACTTGCAAAGTCTGCACAGAGAGAGGCCCCATTTGGCCGGTGGGTTCGAAACTAGAAAGTGGGTTTTTACGTTTCTGTTGTCAGAGCCAGCACCATCCATCTAATAAATACATTTATCAAAATTAAGGGTTTTCTTCTTCTTTTTTTCTTTCTTTTTATTTTTTTAACCATTTAGGAAAATAATCCATGTGGAGTTTATTATCTGAAAAATATTATTTGTAAAAGTGAAGCAAATAATTTACTGGGGCAGAGCTGTAATAAAATATGCAATTATTTGAATATTTTATTTTATTTATTTTACCTTTTTTTATTGTGCTTGAAGCAATGATTTTGTTTAAAGAGTGTATCCAATATGACTAAAAGTATTACCCTGGCTAGTTAGCAAGGTGAGAGATTATTTGATTTAGTAGATGTAGTGGCATGTTTGTCATTCCAGATACAAATCTCTCATACTACATTCTTCAGACCTGTTTCACGTGTAATAATAAGAAGAATCTAAGGTCTCCTCCCCATTCCCCTTCTTTTCCATTACAGATTTGAGTCAGCAGGTATGACTCAAATTTCTACATAAACTTGCACTTGTGGGGAAATCACTGCATGCGATATCAGGGTGGAAAATCAATACCGAGTACAATGGTGGTGTTTTCACCTAAATCTAGCACACTGCTATAACACACCCCTGTCCTTAAGTCCCTGTCAAGGGGGAAGTTATCGACTGGTGTCATTGATTCACCTGCACTAACATCTAACATCTCTGAATATTTCAATAACCCGGGGGTCTCCTTCCCCTGGGAGCCAGACATGAATCAGGTATAACTGAGACAACACAAAGGGCGTTAGTATGCCATTAGTCACACTGCTTACAGTGTGTGTGTGTGTTTGTGTGTGGGCAAGTGACGTCAGGGCTTCATTCACCAGCAAGGCCAGCACTTGTCCAGCTTTCTTTCAATACCAGATGATGGGAGGGTAAACACAGCGGAGGAGGCCGACAGAGGAGACAGAGGGAAGGAAGTAGGGGAGTGTGGGGCTTCCTCTTTCTCATCCAGCACAGCACAACACAGTAACACCACCCCCTTCGTAGCTCCCCATTTACCAACTATTCACAAGCTTCTCCTGTCATAGCCCCCATACTCCCACACCCAGCCCCCCCCCCCCCCCCCCCCACCCCACCCCACCCCCTCTCGATCATTAAGAGAAAACCCTGTACGTGACTCTTCTGCAGAGCCGCTTTTTCTTTTTTTTGTTTTCCATTAAATCACGGATTCTGTGTCCTGATGCAGAATTTCCCTTTTCATTTTTTTAAAAGCCCCCCTGGTCTTTCATCCCAAAGTCAATTTTGCCTGGCGGTTAGTCAAATGCTTTAAATGTGTATAAGTGCCTGTGAAGAGTGTAAGCTTTAAGTGTGATAGACTACCCTGGGACCAGAACGGGGCTGAGAGTGAAGGAAAAATGAGGCTTGATGAACAGACTGGGCTAAAAATGAATGCCGTTTGGTAGCAGACTGTGGAAGGTCTGGATGGGATTATAATGGGCTGATTATGGTGAAACTGTCTCCATGGAAGGCTTACTTTTTGACATGAGTATTAAGTGACGCTAAAGCAAATAAAATGTGTTTCTTTATATCTTTTAAGTTTGTTAACTATTTTTTCGTGGCCCAGATTGCGTGGTGTGCTTTGAACCGACAGCGTGTTGTTCTGCATGATCTGTTTCTTTCACGAGTTGGGGGCAGACTACATAATGCAGGCTGAGTGAAAATTTAGTGGTTATTTAATGTTAACCGGCAGACACTGGTAATCATGTTAACGCTAATTTATCATAGCCTAAATTTGTTTGCTTCTTACGAGCTGTGCAGCACAGAGATCACACTTGAGATAGACCAGCTCCGCCACGGCCCGGGAAAGCTCGGAGAAATGAACGTCTCAGAAAGGAAAAGACCTCACTGCAGCCCGTTACTTGATTATATTGCGGCGTGTCATATTCCCTTCTAATAAGAAGCCGTGAGATGTGACTGATTTCGTCCAAGCACTTTGTGTTCAAATGCAGTTTTGCTGGAGAGGCCAGCCTCTTTGGATATCTGAGTTGATCTAGTATTTAGGGGACATTTGTGGGCTGGTTGAGTTAATTTTAAGTGAACATTGTGGTGCATTCCTGTGTGTAACACGTGAGTAGATTGGACTTCTTTTCATTTCCCAAATTATCAAGCTTAAAGTCGTTATCATTAGTTCTGTGGATGATCAGCTCACCATAAATTTGAGATATATGAACACTGTGGTCAAAGAAGACAGCAGTTTGGAGGACTTTACTGACAACCTAGCAGCAGCTATCTTAGGCTCTGAGACGCTCTCTAGAAATCTCCAACTCAAAGTAAGACACCCAACATTAGAAAGCCACAAAACATTTAAATAAGGCAACTTTGGAATTTCTGTGAGGGACGTGTCTCCTCTTAAGGGCTAACCTCCTTCCCCCCCAACTATCTCCTGTATCAAGATAATGTATCGGCCCAGTCTGTCAGCGGAGGGCAGAGAGCCGAGCTGAAATCAACCCTCCATCTAGCATTAACAGCTAAGATAGCAAACAAGCAGACAAAATGTCAGCATGACTGAGTGTTACTGGAATTTCTTAGTTTGAACTAGCCTTAAAGGGCTCATTAAAAATTTCTCGGTAATGATTTGTGATCTTTTAGTGTTACCCTAGGCACCACTTGACTAGCTGTACAGTTTTAAGGCAAAACTAAGCTTTTTGGAATTATGATAACACTATTTCAAGCACATTCACTGCTATTGCTCAAGTTTTTAAGTTTTTTTTTTTTTTTTAGCTGACTCCGCCATTGCAATTTGGTCTATATATTTTTATATATTAGACAAACAGAGAAAGGAGCACTTGATGATCTTGTGTAAAGGCTGTTGTGGTAACCCTATGGAAACTGCATTGGTCAGGAGCATCACAAGTTAACGATTTGGACGAGCAGCCAAAACTGTGTCCACAAAGACTGGAGAGAGGAGATGATCCTCTCTTCAATACAAGGACTTTGTTCTCCCCAGAGACTTCGCCCCCTAGCGATGCCTCAAGGTGCCAAGACTGTGTCAGTTTGTGAGGAAACATCCTCTCTGTGCTTTTGGCATTCATACACAAGCGGGTTAGAGGAAACAAGGCAGGAGGTGGATGCGGGTGCTTACTCTTGCCCTCTCCATCGCCCCACCACTAACTCACTGCCAGTTATAAGCAATTAGACCACAAGTACTGTCCCCGTTAAAAGACATCTTGTGCGCTGCAAATTCTGCAAGATTGTTTCTGAATCGTTTTTTATTGTTATGTGTTATGTGGTCTGTTAAGGCTGATATTGATGCTGCTTAGATAGAGGGAGCCAATTTCCCTCTGAGTTTTATTTTTCTCTGGGTGGTAAAGGCTCTGAAACAGCAGTTACTGCACAACTCTAAAAGTCTGCAGCAAAACACAAGATGATAACAAAGACTTAACTGCTTTCTGGGGAATCTGGACATTGAATTCAGTTCATGTTAAAAGGTTTTGGTAGTTGCAGTTGATCGATAGTGCTATTAATCAGAAACACCATGTCATATTCATCATCTCAGACGTGGGCCAGCGCTAACAGAATTTTAATAAAAGGTAAATTGATTGAATTGATTCGGTGTATTGATTGAATCAGCGGTTGCCATAAAGCACACTGTGCCTCATAAAATGGCAGCAATGGTACAGTACGGAAAGTTGTCGTATGAAATAAAATGTTTTTTTAAGTTATTATTTTAAATCACTTCCCTGTGTCAGAGCTGTGTGGTGTGCGCGAGGAGATTTTCCGACATCTTAAAACCAGCAACCCTGACTGGTGAGATGTCACCGCCATCAGGAAAGGTCAAGGCTCTATTCCCACTGCACACAACCGGCATGATCAGATTTTCTCTTTTTTCTTTTCTTTTTTTTTCCTCTTGCAGCTGCATGTGCTGCCATCTTGGTGTGTGCCGCGTCATTATTGATGGGCCTCCATGCTGATGCGCAGACAGGATACTGGTGAGAAGGCGCGTGTGACTGTCAGCACATCTGTCTCGTGGTCTTTCATCCTGCGTCTTGTTTTTGGAATCGGCAACAAGGATTTCCATTGAACCGTATATTCTGTCAATTCATGATCAGCGCTGATGATTATTCTGTGATAAGAAAATGTAACTCCTCATTCTTGCTTACAAGGTTACAGAAATGAAGTGAAGGGTAAAATTAACCAAATTCCGATCCTGACGTGACATACTGTATATTGTAGAAACTTTACAGGGCACATCATTGTGTTAAGTATAAAAACATGAAGATGGGGGTCTTTTAACCTTTTCAACCCTACAGAGCCTTCGGCAAGTTAAATATTAAAAATTCAGAGTGCGCAACGAAGCATGACTCAGAAGCACAAAACTTTATTTTAAATTCTCAAGAGATCAAATGTGTCAGGGTGAATTACTGTACTGGGAAATGCAGTATGTGTAAAATGGTGATATGAAATGATCTGTAAAACATGTAGAATTTTTCATTTGATGGAATCATGAAACCTTCAAAAGAGGCTTGGTTTGTTCAATATTTCATAGAACACAGAATATACAGTATCTGCAATGTTGTGCGTGGCAAGGAAATGTTTTACTCATGAAGCTGGTCTTTGAAGCTCCAGGGAAAATTTAATACGAGTGCTGGGGACTATTTCTACTTTCCAGGGATCTATTGACTCCCATTATTTCATGTGTAGTAGTAAATTCCATCAGTATGCCAGTACTATGGAAACTATCAAGTTAGCATCAAGATTGCATTCATTTTCAGGTTATTGTTGATGCATTTAAAAGTTTGTTTCAAAAGCTAGAAGTATAAATTGTCTTCCTGCGGGAACTTGTGTTAACTGCTCAATGATAATGTAATTGGGGGAAAAAAATGCCTGTTTACTGCGGTGGAGTGCTAAACGGAAAATCGGAAAAAATGACTTCAAAAAGCAGGAAATAGTAAAGTTTTTAGCTAAATAAGTTTTTAAAACCAGAAAAAAAAGTCGGCCTGAAGTCATTCCTTTGGTGCAATAAGCAGATGGGCAGGAGAGTAACGCACTGACGTACTTTCTAACATAAAACATACTGATGATCAACTTGAATTTGTGTACAGCAACATGGGTCTGACGGGTCTAGGACTATAATTGTGCATAGAGGTATTTTTTTTCTGTATGTTTGAAATATACTCCAGAGATTCTAACAAGAACTGAGTCTGACTCAAACCAAGAGCTGAAAGATGTTTTAAAAAAAAATTTCCAGCAAAGACTATTTGGTGATAAATCTTTTTAGGGTTATCATTTGGATAGTGGATTTAATATTGTGTGACTAAGAAAAAAAAAACATTTAGTGTAATCATTAGATTTTAACAGACAGGAACTCAGTTTGGTCAGATCTGACTGACAGCTTCTCAGTATGCACATGCAACACAACTATCTGTCATGTGACACAACAAAACCTGACAAAATAGTGTGTTTGAAACCCGCTCCTTCAAAATGTGCGCACCGAGGCATTTTTCACATCAGTCTCATTTCTTTTTATTCACCAGGATGTCATTTTGCCTGCCTTTTAATTTGCCACCACCGGAAAAATGACCCTGACCTTTGCACCTGTGATTTGTGGCTGTTTGACACTGGACGAATTAAACTGTAGCCTCACCATCACTGTCCGCGCTAAATAGGAAAAAGCGCTGCAGCTCGCTGTAGCGCTGCCTCATGGCTTTTGGAGAGTGCTGATGACATGTTTGGTCCATGCCATTTGTATGTAAGTGTGTATAGGGTGCTAATGAGGGAGGACAAGGAGGAGGAGTGGGGTGGATGTGGAATCGGTGGGATACAGCTGGACGGAGTGGGGAGACTGTGGTGAATAGGTAACCATGGTAACTCTGTTGGCTAAGATTTGAATGCAGAGAGAGGAATGAGAGAGCAAAAGGGGGGAAAGGAAGCTGCAGTGTGTTTGTGTTCGGTGGACACAGAGAGAGTGGAGGTTAAGGGTTAATATGCATCATTGTAGCAGGTTAATCTTTCCTCAAACTGTGGGGTCAGTGCAGCGTTTACCCCCGCAACTGGACACTACAGCGTTCCGCATAGGGGAGATGGAAGTCCAGGAAATGTGTACTAGTAGGAAGGAAGGAGGGGTGAATGAGTTTGCAAAAGAGTTTGCAGAGGAAGAGAGTGTTCCTACTTTTATAGAAGGATTTAGGAGATAAGGGGAGGAAGATATCGGGGGAGCCAGACCAGAGAGAGACGATGAGGAGGGGGTGTTACAGGGGAAGACTATTGTAACATGTGGACGGTGACAGCAGTGAGACAGAATACAATCAACCAGTCTCTAACCAGCTGTCAGCTCCAACTAGTCTGTCTTCTCTACGGACTCATCCAAGCTACCATCTTAACCTCAGCCTCAGCCACCACCAGCTCTCTCGCTCTCTTTTTTTTTTTTTTTTTTTTGCACCTCAGCTCGGATGCCGTCTACCTGAAATAGCTCTGGCACTTAGATCTGGCTGGCAAGAGGGGGAAAAAAAGCGTGGCTGGAAATTAAAATACGTAAAAAGGTGAGAGCTGGTTCCAAAAATAACACTGAGCGTCTCCTCATCGACCGGCGTTGGTGAGTCTGTATGTCAGAATCCAGCCCATGAGCAGTCGCAGGGTCATGAGACTGTCCCCCGCTGACTGTTGCGCCGTTGCCCTGCGTTGCAGTTGCTGTTATTGTAGTTGCCGTTGTGCTCTGTCTGAGCAGAGATGCTGCTGCCGATATGATTTATCATAGTGTCCTTGTGTGTTTTTAATGTCATTGAACTTCTGCGTACGCATTATTGATCAATCTTGCCCACACCGATCCAACGCCACCTCTCCTCCCACTCCCTCAGCACCGTCTCTCTACCCTTCTCTCGTTCTTTCTCCACCTCTTTCATATTCATCCTCCTGCTTTGTCTTTTGCATCCAACTCTCCATCGATGTTTTATATGCCTCTCTATGTTGTCATTCCCCTCCCTCCATCTCTGTCTGCTTTATATTCATCTCTCTATTGAGCCTCCCTCCCATCTCTCCTCTCTCTCTATATCTCTCTCTCTTTCTCTCTCTTACTGAGAGATTATTAATATTAATGTCTCTTCCTTTCCCTCCCCATTTCCCTTCTTCCACTTTTTTAATCTTTTTTTTACAACTTATCTTTCTTCCGCACTTCCCACTATTTATACCTCTCTCTAGGTCTTTATCCCTCATCATCCCTTTCACTCAACCTTCCCTCCATCTGTCTCCATCTCTAGCTCTTTCTTCTCCTTTCCCTCTCTCTCTTTCTCCGGCCCTCTCTGCAGCTGTTCAGTATTCATCTATTACTGTAGTGTTGATAATTCCCTTCTCTGCCTGCAGCCATACAGTCATCTATCAGATTAATAATCCTTCTCTCCTTCTCATACTCTGCCCCCCCCCTCCCCTCCCATCTCTTTTCTTACTGTGCCAAGTGAGGATGCTCAGCGTGTCAAATGAGTTTGCATGTCAAAGTCCCATCATTACACCCATCATCATTAATAACTGCATCTTGATTGCCGGATGCCCTTATTTAAGGTTATTCAGATCTAAATAACCTGCAAAGGAGGCTTTCTGCCTCTCCAGGCTGTTGGAGCCCGACTTGACCGGCCATCTATTAGTGTTAATGTAGACTGCGCCATTCGCTACCATTCTCCAGCCCCTAGAGCACACAATGCTTATACAGAACAGAATTAGCATTTTAGTCCCTTCTCCGTGTCTGTGCTACAGAGAAAAGTGCCGCGGCTTCCTGAATTCAGTTGCTTGTTGCTCCCAAGCTTTGGGCCCTTTAGTATTAGTTTAATTAAAGGTGGTGAGTGTAGTATGTTCAGACATCAATATATCATTGAGGTATTAACTGTCATTCCTTGGTATAATTAGTGTTAACAAATAAGACCATGCCAGAGATGACTGGAAGCCTCTCAAGCCTAGTGGTGTTGCTAATGGTTCTCAGAATGAAGACCAAATGTCTCAGAAACACTGGTGCTCCTTGACACAGAGAACATCTTTTAAGCTAATTTAATAATAGAACGGTGTTGATGGTGACTTTTCTTTTTATTCCACTGCTGCTCACTTTGCATCTGCTCTGAAAGAACAGCGGATTTGCTCTGAAACAAAACATTATTTCACACCGTGTAAATATTAAACTTTAAATATTTTTATCTTATGTGGAACATTCTGGTCCGCGCATCACATTTACTTGACAAATTAGGAGTTGTGTTATTTAAATAAGGCTTAAATTAAATCCTCCAACCTGAGCAGCCCCGTTCTCTAAATAGAAAAGTCATTGGATTATATATTAACCAACTGTGTGATTAGGCGTATGCAAAAATTAACTTTTGTTGCCATTTTAATACTTTCAAAAATAATAAACATGCTACATGGAGTTAAGCCCAGTTGTCTTGGATAAAAGAAACACTGACTTTTTGAAATGTGAAAGGAGTTCCCATGTTTTATTCATCCATCGATCCACCCTGACCTCCTCTTTTAGTTAATATAACTACATTACACTGCTTTTATAAACAGTCTTGTGCATGTTTTTTTTTTTTTTTTATGTTCAAACATTGTGTGCAATATCATAATCTATGTGAGGCCTGGAGTGAGTAATTTCTCTTTCTTTCAGTTTTTTTTTTTACTCTGGATTTGACTAAAATGAAAAGAAAAACATGCAGAGGGCAATAAACTGTATTGTGGTGCTTTTTAATGGGCATGTAAATAAATCTCCCAGCTCTGTATTGGATAGTTTTGTTTTTGTAAGCTTTTGTGAATATTCCTTAAAGTATTATTTTTATGTGCATGTACTAAATACTTAAGTTGAATTTAATTACAACCTATTGAAACTCTCCACTGGAAAGTCAGACAAGGATTTCAGTACTTCAGAGTGTGTGTGACGCTTTTTGTGTACTTACATTTCAGAAATTATTTTTTTTCTTTGTATATTATTTTATTTTTTTATGCATAGTCTTGAATATCTTTTACTTCAGATTGCATGTTTTTGCATCTCTACACCTCTGGCTTGAACCATTAATTTCAGAAATCTTCTTCCACCTGCCCTGTAAAACTGTTAAGGATTTGATTTCTGACAAAATGTCTGCTCAGGGATTATGTGGGATTTGATATGAGCAGCGACACAGAATTTTTAATACTTCTGAAAGATTTTTTTTGACAGTCCCTCCCGTGATAAGCTATACTGTAGATGTCTACCTGTTATTTGTTCAATTCATTGTCTGCTGGTGAAAACACAAAGTTCAGTCTGTGTTCTGTCTTTAATATCTGCTCTCTCTCTTTGTCTCCCTCCCTTTGTCTCTCCCTCTTTTGTTCTTCACAGTAACTCCTGGGTTCTTCTCACTTCACAAAAAGCCTCTCTCGAATCCCCAGACAACACAAGAAAAAAAGGGAATAACATCTGTTTATCTGCATATTTCTATGTTCAAAAAACAAGAAGAAAAAAACGCACAGATTGACAAAGGACAGCAAACATCTCAGAGGATGCATATTTAAAAAAAAAACAAATTACCACTGGAGGACTAAAGGGAAAGGGAACATTTTCTCACAAATCCACCAGCGTGGAGTCACCTCACCTGTACCTTCGGATTAAAGAGCAGGGTCATGTCCCAGTTGCCATGCGCATCGCCACGCTGACCTGCCTTTCCGGCCCTTCCCCCTTCCTCTTTCTATTGGCCCAGCTGCTACTGCGGCTCCTCCTCTCTGGGCCGGAGTTAGTGGGAGCCGCGTCCTCCTGCCCCTCCCATTGCACCTGCTCCAACCAGGCCAGCCGAGTCATCTGCACCAGGCAAAACCTGGAGGAAGTGCCCGAAAGCATATCAGTCAACACACGATACCTCAACCTGCAGGAGAACTCAATACAGGTAAAAACTGGTCATCAGGTCAACTCATGCCATGTTGATTTAAAGTGTGCATTTCATGCATAACATCTTTTATACCAACATGATACAGACACATGGCCATATGTCATACATAAATGTGTAGATTACAGTAAAATCTATCTTTGAGGTGCTAAAAAGAAATACAATTATACTATTTATTTCTGCAAATCCCATCACGAATCATTATGTAATTTAATGGTTGTCTGAAAATACTGATTTCTTTCAGCTGCTGGTTGTTTTTCATATAACAATGATCGACTGGAGGTCATGGTTCACTGTGATTTCTATTTACAATTACAGCGGAGCATAATTCACGCAGGGAAAACACACATTCTATCATTTTAAACATGTCAGTATCTCTAGTGTTCACTGTTTCTTTCAGCATTTTGACACATCTTAATAAAGGTATTGATTTGTTTCGTTATAATTGCAGCTATTTATAAAGGTATTGATAGAAGGGACACGTCTCGTTGCTTCAGATGGAAGACTTTCTCTTCACATGTGAATACACGTACAAATCACTTCACATCATTAACATGTGTGTGTTAAATGTTTTAGACCAATACCAGACAAGACATTTGCTTTTGCCGTCAACTGAAGATGTTAGGATTAACTTCTTGATTTATGTTTTCTCCTTGAAATTTTCTTTCTGAGAAAAGACAAGAGTGCTGGCTGTTACAATGGTTGAAAATGGTACTTAAACCTCTGCTGAACTGAGGGAATATTTTATGAATTGAAAGCAAGGAATATTTCCATGACACTGTTCTGCCTTTTGTATGCATTACCAATTTATCCAGAAACCCTAGACAGTGTTTGTGGCTGCAGGGGAAGATCATTAACCACAGACCTTCAATACAAAGCACGTGAATCTCAACATTTATAAACAGAGTGAGCAGATTTTACTCTTTGAAGCAGTTTAAGAAGTAACTGGATTTATACTCATGTTTGTGACAGTGCTTTCCTCTTTTGTGGCTTTTTTATAATTTTTATTTCCTCTAATTAAAACAGCCAGAATCCTAAACATCGTTAAACTCGCCAGTGGATTTAAAGACGAACTGCTCTGTACACTGGACGGTCACATTTTCTCTGTTCCTCTGAGAAAACATCTTATTAAGCGTTTTGTTGCTTTATCAGAGCATAAATGGGACATCACACCACTTGATACTCTGTGTGAGATTTCTGGACATGCTGCTAACGCAGAAGAAAAAAAAACAACTAAAGATTAATAACAGTATTTGTTGTATTTAGTTTTTAACCGTCAAATTTCGATCCGGTTTGTTGTATCCTGCAGCCCCACTTGAAATGATTAAAAATCTAAAAATGTTTTAACACCTGAAGGCATCCTAGATTCTCTGTCTTATTTTTTCTTCCACTGAGTACCCTGAGAGTAAAGCCTTGACAGCTCCCACCCCCTCTTAACATCCTCAGCCCTCCCTCTTTTCTATCACCCCCCCTCTTTGCCTATCAACTCCCCCCTCCCTCTTCCCCCCGCTCCTGCTCTACATACAGAAGAGACAATGGCCTGACTCCAGGAGTCTCTCTGTGTCTCACAGAGGGCTTTGGCCACACATATCTCAAACAGTCAGAGATTTAAGGGGCTTTTAGTCGCGCTCACTAGCTGTGTGTCTTTGACTTCTGGCCAAATAAGCTCCAGTTGGACCACACCAATGCTAGAGTTATGTCCAGGGCCTCGGGCACCCATGTTTTTGAGAATCGTGCAGAAAAAAACATCTCATGAGGTTGTTCATAGACTACATTAAAGAAAAGTGTGACAGAATATTCTGAGAGGAATTTGTCTGATTTCAGATTTTGACATTTGTGGCGACAGCTCATATGAGTAGTCCAACACTGATAATCAGCTTATTAGCAGGGGATTGTAATGTGTCAGTGAAGTTCCCCTGAGTCTCACAGAAATAATGGTATAAAAAGCATTCCAGTGTCAAGAGCAGGCAATGAAATAAGGTCAGAGTATAAGGAAATGGATAGTGTTTACATTAAGTTAACCATAGTGCTTAGAAATGTAACAAAGATATGTATAAATGCTACTTTTGTCACGCATTAAACTCCAACCTAAGAAATTGTAACTTTTGCCATGTTCCTGTCAGTTGTGCGCAGGCCTTGTTTAAATCAAATTCTTGATTTTTGTCACAGGGTGTTTTTAGCCCTTTACTTTAGCTGTGGAACTAAATCTGAGGGTAATCTTCAAAACAAGATAACTGTGCTCCATAGCACTAAGGGGTTATTGATTTGGGCTTTACTGTACCACCACTATTTACAACCTTTAATCATGGATCGGTGCGCTTACTATAACTCTGTCTATCATCAGATGCATTTTGTTTTACTGGTAACATAACAGTGACCCTTGGCTCGTGTCCCTGTCTGACTATCCCAGCAATAGTCACTGGGATGGAAAGGTCAGCTGTTACTATCTTAAGCAGAGTAATAAATCTTATTATTAAATCATATTTTTAAGAATTAAGAACTTGAGATTGTCTTTGCACACAAGTTGCAACTAAATTTTGTTTGGCAGTAATCTCTAGTGACAGCTTGAGGTCAAGTGCTTGGTACAAGGATGGTACATTCCTTCGGCAGCCTTTTCACAGCCATGGGGAAAAAGCAGTGTTTGATTTTGTTGGTGCTGGCCTCATGACTCTGAGTCGAGGGGAGGCGACTGATCAGGGATTGTCATGGGTGAGTGGGGTTCCTATGGATCTTTGTGGCTCGTCTGAGGAGATGGTTCAAGTAGATCTTGTCTAGATGTGGAAGTGGACCCTACAATGCACACAGGCATCTTGATGACCTGCTGTGGCTGTTTTTTTTTGTTTTGTTTTGTTGTTTTTTTTGTCTGCTGCGGTGCGGCTTGCATACCACACCGTACATCCATAGGTTAGCATGCTCTCTATAGTGCAACAGTGAAAGTTCTTCAGGAGAGGTGGAGGGAGTTTGTTCTTCCTTAGCATTCTCAGAAAAAATAGACACTTTTCTTGACATGCATTTGAAATTTTTTGCAAGCTATATGTATCTAAATTCTCTAATATGACAGTACTGCAGCTGTGTCAAAATCCATTCTTCCATTGTATTATTATCCATTATCCATTATTCTAAATACATCAAAAATAAAAGTCAGTAAAAAAAAGGTGTATGCGATTATCCACTATGTGGAATGCTGTCACATTTTTTTAATCTATCCGACACATTCCATCATCATTTAACCACATCTTTTAGTCTGTCTGTAAACTGTACATTAACATGTCATATATTGTACAGTAACTCCATCATTATTTGTCCTTTCAGGTTATCAAGTCAGATACTTTCAAGCACTTGAGGCACCTTGAAATCCTACAGCTCTCCAAGAATCAGATACGTCAGATTGAAGTTGGAGCTTTCAATGGCCTCCCCAACCTCAACACACTGGAGCTCTTCGACAACCGCCTCACACTGGTGCCATCACATGCCTTTGAGTACCTCAGCAAGCTACGGGAGCTGTGGCTGCGCAACAACCCTATTGAGACTCTGCCAGGCTATGCCTTCCACCGCGTGCCCTCGCTACGTCGCCTGGACCTGGGTGAGCTCAAGAAGTTGGATTTCATTTCTGATGCGGCTTTTGTGGGCCTCATTAATCTACGGTACCTGAATTTGGGCATGTGTGGGCTGAAAGACATTCCCAAGCTTACAGCACTTGTGCGTTTAGAGGAACTGGAGCTGTCAGGAAACCGTCTGGAGATAATCCGTCCTGGTTCCTTCCAAGGCCTGGTGTCTCTTCGCAAGCTGTGGCTAATGCACTCACAAGTTTCAGTTATTGAGCGTAATGCTTTTGATGACCTGAAAAACCTGGAAGAGCTCAACCTGTCCCATAATTCCTTGCACTCCTTGCCCCATGATCTTTTCACACCTCTTCACCAACTGGAGAGGGTGCATCTGAATCACAATCCCTGGGTGTGCAACTGTGATGTTCTTTGGCTTAGTTGGTGGTTGAAGGAGACGGTGCCCAGCAACACAACTTGTTGTGCCCGCTGCCATGCTCCCCCCTTCTTAAAGGGCAAGTACATTGGAGAGCTTGACCAGAGCCACTTTACCTGCTATGCACCTGTCATTGTGGAACCACCTACAGACCTCAATGTCACTGAGGGTATGGCGGCTGAGCTTAAGTGTCGCACAAGCACTTCCACAACATCTGTCAACTGGATCACCCCTAATGGCACTCTAATGACCCACGGTTCTTACCGGGTGAGGATATCCGTTCTACATGATGGCACACTCAACTTCACAAATGTCACCCTGCGAGACACTGGCCAATACACCTGCATGGTCACGAATGCTGCTGGTAATACTACAGCAACTGCTGTCCTCAATGTTACAGCTGCTGATGCAAGTGTAAACTATACCTACTTTACAACAGTTACTGTAGAAACTGTGGAGACTGGCGGAGGAAACGATTATGCATTGGTCGCCATCAATGAGACCTTCATTAGTGTCCACCCTGGCCCCACTCCCTCTGATTTGTGGCCAAATGGTGTTCCTACTACAGACTCCTCTCTATCTGCTGGCTGGTCCTCCTCCTCTCCCCGGGCCACTCGACCCACCTTCACTGTGCCCATCACTGAACCAGGCTTCTCAGGCCTGGATGATGTGATGAAGACCACCAAGATCATCATTGGCTGCTTCGTAGCCATTACCTTCATGGCAGCAGTGATGCTTGTGGTGTTCTACAAGCTGAGGAAGCAGCACCAGCTGCATAAACACCATGGCCCTGCTCGTGCCATTGAGATCATCAATGTGGAGGATGAGCTTGGTGCTGGGGCCAGTGGTAGAGGCAGTGGCATCTCAGGAGGCTCCACCGTGACACAAGGCGGAACCAGTGGAATAGGAGGGGGCCAGAGCCACAGGCTACATCACCCGGAGATAGTCAACCTGCCAAACCTGGCACGATCAGAGCACATCAACCACTACTATAAAACCCATCACTTCAACAACAACATGATGAGCCTGGGCTTGGGCACAGGTTCAGGTGTTGGCCTCAACAACAACAACAATCCCTCACCATGCTCTCAGTCACAGAACATATCCTGTTCCCAGGTTCCAACCTCCACTTGCGGGGGACCAACCTCAAGTGGCACCCTGCCCTCTCCTGTGCCCCTACCCCAGCTGGGTCTCCACAGTTCTCTGAAAGGCCTAATGGGAAAAGGCCAGAATGAGCCACTACTTTTTAAGAGTGGCTCAAAGGAAAACGTGCAGGAGACTCAAATCTGAGTAAAACATGAGGGTAGAAGTGTGGGGTTAAGAAGAAAGGAATGGTGAATAGAGACATTGATAAAGCTTGCACCTATGAGTGCATCAGACTGATAGTAGCCTATTGTCCTCATGGACTGATTTCAGATAAAATTTAATAGTATCTGCTTTGTGTTGTCAGTCTGTTGACAGAGGGAAGCAGACAGGAAGATTCAAGCAGACAGAACAGTATTTGATAAGCAGTAGTCCCACCCATAACACTGTTAAAACTAACAGACAAAAACGTATACGATCATTCATTAATGTGTGCAACCTGCTAGAGTCTTTGCCAAAGTCCAAGATAAAGCCAACTCAGTGGAATGTGCAATGAGCCTCTCTAGGTTTTATACAGATTGCTTAGTATATTTCCAGACACATCCGGTGTATATACTTGGAGGGAGACATAATATTGGCCATTGGACATGTTGTCAGATTAGTGTTTGGCAGAAACACTGAATAACAAACAATGATTTGGGTAAATGGTATGGTCCCAGGTTTCCAGGAAGCACTAAAACACAGACAAAGCAAAATTAGAGCAGTGCAGCGATGTAGTCCACAAAATACGTATCAGACTTTGCAGGGAGACAAAACAAAAACAATTGTTTTATGTTTTTTGTTTGTTTGTTTGCTTTTTCAGAGGTTTCACTCTCACATATTCACTTTTTCCCCTTCACACTTTACTGGCTACTGTCTTCTTGGAAAGAGGAAAGAAATGCAAAGTTTTATCACAGAAGAAGACATTAAGGACAAAGACAGATATAAAAAGGACAGAAAGTACATATTATATATACCGTAAATATATTTTCATTCAAAGAAATAAATTATAAAGAATCTTTATTAAGCTTCTGACTGAAATCTACAAGGACTGAAGAATATATATATATATATATAAATATATATATATATATATATATCAAAAGAAAAAAAACACTGCTGTTTTAGTGGCTCTCCTTTACAACTTTTCTCAACTTGTAACAAAATGGCCACTCTGACTGTGCTGCATAAGGACACACGTGGGAGAGTGGCAACCATTGAGAAGGAGCTAAAACAAAACAAAACAAAACAAAACAAAAAAACGGCGTGTTTGAGTGAATTTATTTTGATCTCAACGTTTTTCTAGCCACAGAAAGTGTTTTCCCTCTCCTGTCGCATTCACATAAACAGGGTCACAGGAGGCGGAAGATCCAAAATATGACTTTGAAATACAGTACAGTATTAATAATAATGATCAGAATGTTAATAATGATAACAAGCTTTAGCTTTATTTGTCATAGGACATTAAACGATCAAGGATATGTTACAATATTTTACTGTACATATTACTAAATTGTTGCACATGCTAATTTAGCATGCTCTGAAAACTCAAACATCTGGTTTCAACATATACTTTAAGATATATAACAATAATTATATGACATATTGTTATTGTGTTATCATTATTATCATTCATATGAGCATTATTAATACTACTCAGGCCTACAAATAACTGAGAAGTACTTTTTTCATTTGTGTATGACACTGTTTATGACTGATCCTGTCGGCTAATAAACATCAGTGGGACAGACTCGGCGTTCCACTAAGTGAGCTCCACATGCATCAGCAGGAAATAACCGGGCCCTCAAAATGGCTTCCTCAGTCCAGCCGTCACTGACTCCTCTGCTCTGATTCTGAGGAACCCTCATATTATCACGCATTACAGACAGGACATGTACCTTTGACGAAGACTGCACCTTTGCAGAGGATTATTACACAACTGTATCTCAGTGTTATCGTGTATGAGTGGATTTCATGGCAGCAAGGAGCTAAATGGACGACAGGCATTGCCAAGCACTTTTTTAAAGGTAAGCAATGCTCGTTCAGTAGAGAAGAAGCTGGCATACAGTACAGTACACAGTGGGTGACATTTTTTCTAAAGTAAAAGGACAGTTAAATGAAAAAATATAGAAACTTATAGATCTCTTTTAAAAAACAAAACTATTATGATAAGTGTTTTTCATTTTGGGTTTTTATCTAGTTTCATTATTTTTGTTTGTTTTTTTTTAAATCAAGTGTTATCTTTATTGTAATATTGTTATTGTTATTATAATTAGCTAATTACACTGGTTATAATTATGAGAGATGTTCTGTTAGCAGAGGTCACTTTGAAAAATTAAAAAAAACCTGGCACATAAAATGGCAGTTGAAGTCTGTGAAACTTGGTGGCTATTATTTTGTTCTTTATGTTATGATCAACTTCAATTGTGATATCACTGTTTGTATCTCTTTGGCTCTTCTTGAGATGAGACATAGCGAATGTGAAATGGTCAGCACCGGGTCCTTTATTTTTCTTTTCTGCACAGGGGGACAGGAAAGGCCCTGCTCTGGTTTACAATCTCACTCACGCTCACTCTGTACTTTCGTGAATGTCATCGCCATCACAGTGCTCAGAGTGCGTTTGCGCTGTGTCAACACATCGTTGTCATGACTACACGCTCAGACTAATGCGCCAAACGGCGTCACCATCAGCGCCTCATAAGGCATCCCGTTGCCCCTCGTCAGTCACGTTTCGTTGAGGTCCCATATCTCAGCGAGCTGGCCAGTGTTCCTTCAGTGGTAGCAAATCAACCTGAGCATTGTACTCATGCCCTCACATAAAACTCCCCCTTCCCCTCCACCGCTCCAACCCTCAGCATCCTGCCATCAGGTTTCCCTGGCAACTGTTGCCGCTGCGACAGCCCTTATCACAGTGTCTTGATTTAGGTTTCGAATACTGAGTCAGAGGACAGTAGAGACTTTCAACCACCCCCCCTTTTGCCAGGTAATTTGCCCCCGTCATGTTCCTTGTTAATGTTTTTAATTTGCTTACACCAGCGACCATGTGTACCACAATGCTCACTTATTGTTCATGCAATTTACATCCCCCTATCCCCTATGCATTTAATTTCCATAGGCCCTACACCATTGCTAAACACATGTATGCAACCCACACTTGTGATTAACCCTCATGCGGATCATCAGCCATTAACATATTCGTTTCCCAGCGAAAGGAATCATATTCCCATTCACTACTCATTTACATATTCATTTTCCTCTGTGTGTGCGAATAACGGAAACTATCATGTGGGCATGCTCATGGGTAAGAGTGCTGTGTGTGTCAGTTTTATCGCTGGCTGAAAGCATAGACTGTTATAAAAGCTATTTACCCCTAATTCCTCAGATACTGCGTGCCCTGCCCATCCCCTGTAGTAGCTCATCACTTTGAAAAGCATTGTGTAGCCCCTATAGCTCCTGTGAAGTGGCACAAACCAGAGGCCATGTTACTGAGGCTTGGTGTTAGAGAGCGCAGTGGTTGAGCTGGAGACAAACAGTCACAGTGCTGCAGTGTCTGAGTCACAGCGCACTGAACACACTCCCAACAATCTAATGGAAATGCTGTGTTTACTGTGCAGGAAGGGACCTGCTCATTCACCCATTCAGGGAATAGGTGAAAAACACCAGGATATGGGTGTGTGTGAGAGCGAATGTGTGTTTTTATTGCATGTACAGCTCGGGATTATAAAATGCCTGTTCTACTGTTGTGTAAGGGAAAGCATCAGGACATTTGAAGTGGTGTGCTGTTTATGGCAAAAGATGTTACACCCGTTGTTGATGGAATACTGCTCAATGTGTGCACGCGTGCACATGCGTGTGCCCATGTTCAGGTGGGCTTATGCTAGCTGAGTCGTATAAGGAGAGGAAGAGGAAGGAGGGGTGGTCAGACCTCCATTTTAAATCCCCAGTTTAAACCAGCTCTCTCTCCTGCCTCGGGCTACTTTTATGATCTTCTCAGTGACACTTTGAGTAAAAAACCAAAAGTTTTTTTTCCCCCCTTAAGAAGCCCACCCTTCCATCTTCTTTCCCTCTTCCTCTTCATATAAGGATAAACCGAAATGATTAAAGGTCTGTTCCTGTTAGTGTTTATCTTCATTGTTTTGCTCTGGCTCAGCCACATAAGAGAGTAACACCTGTTGGTGAAGCTTAAGTGATTTTTAATGTGCACATTCATTGGCTGTGCTTGTGGTTAATCGCCTTGACGTTGATGTGACTTTTACTCATAACCGTAACGATGCACATGGAACGGTTCGGGGCCCCTCTGTTATGGTGGGCGAGGTTTGTGTAATCACAGAAATGAGGACATTCCAAGTTCAGCTCAGTAATGTTAGAAAACGCAACCATATTCACACCAGTCCCTGAGGATGGCAAGGCACACATGTTAACCTCAGCACTACAAGCCCTGTGTGAGCTCCACACTGCTTAATTTCTTCTCTGTCAACCAACCTTTAAAAATAGCCGTGAAGCCACAGCAGAGCTCAATGCATTATTGATACTCATGGTGTCAATGATGCATGTGCTTAGGCACCAGTGCTAATTTTCTGCACTCTGCAGAGGTCAAATGCATACGCTGGTTGTAATTTATATGCATCGTTATTGCTGTTGTTTTTTTCACTTGGTCTCCATGATGGTTCATAGGGGCCAAATGTTGCAGCTTGTCACCTCACGGGACGGCTGGTGTGATTCTGATAAGCGCGCCAGTGTTTTGTGCACCACTGTGTCATCGAGACTCCACCCCCAATCTCACTATGGTTCACTTTGCTTCGCCACGACTTTAAGATGTTTGGCAGCCAGGGCCTGCTTTCATCACCATCACATTAGTCCGATTTGGTGGCACCAGCTCGTAAGCTCATTCTGCTCATTCGCATTATGAATGAAGAATTTTTTTTTTTGTTGCTGCTTGGAGCTCGGGATGAGATGTGCACAGACATTTTTCTGTGTCATCACTATGAAAAGCCCGCCCTGCAACCATTCATCAAACCTGACCGCACACACAAGCATGTCTACATGCAAGGGCCACACACACCCACGCAACGTCCTCCGACACTGACAGGCTGACTAATTTATTGATTGAGGTGGAGCTTTCTTAAACAATCTGCGGCTGAGTGCAGTGGAGGTTAATGCAAACCTCTCAGCCACTGCCATAGTGCTTCAGTTCACGCGCGTGAGCTTTATATCCTGTGAAGGTGTCCTTAATTTGAGAATTGCAGAGACATTAGTGTATGGCTTAGTCCCTCGTTGCCTTGGAAACACTGTCGTTGGTCACAAGATGTCCATTTTGGTCGTCTTGTGAGCTTTCAGCTGCGTGGAGTCGGAGAGGGCAGTCAGTGTGTGTGGGCTGTGACGTGAGAGTGATGAGTGGTGTTTCATCCCAGATGACTATCTCCTCTGTGTCACTCAGCTGTAGGTCAGAGGGCCTAAGAGCTTCAGCTCAGAAGAAAGCTGAGAAAAAATCCACAGACTCACTGAAATAGTAAAATGGGACATGCTCAGAGTCCATGTAATTGTAAAGTACCGATTAATGGAAATACTAAAGCTGGAGCGCTGCTTAACACAGAGCTTCTCATGAATGCTTTATAAAGGAGAATATCATCGCTGTCATGTGGAAATCTTGTAACTCCAATTTTGAACATCAGTGGAGTGATTACATTTTGAAATTTGCACTGAGACTAAACTGCCATTTGTGTTGGTGTCACAACTGCATGGGGTAAAAAAAAATCTTGAAGTTCAAAAGAAGCCTGTTTTTCTTACAGCCAGAGAAGCTGTGCAAGGTTTTCACCCAACAGCGACCATGTTGCACTTTCAGACACAGCTTTGTGTTTTGAGAACAATCTGGGATGTTGCAGATCGTGTTGGGATTCGGGAACATGCTTCTGGAGCAACTTCATGCCCTGGAGTGCAGTGGGAAACTCCTCTCCAGTTTTGCGATGTGTGTGGAATTGTGCTGGAATGTCCTGAACTGGCCTTAACTATTAACGGATGTGCTGACCCAGCAGCTGTGCTCCTCTCAGCGGACCGGCTCACACTTACGTTTCCAAACGTGCATTCCCTTCCATCTGCAACAGTTCAGCTTCCAGATTTACTGTTTATGGGAACTTTGGCTCGGCATCATAATCCCACTCTGCCGTGTGTGATGTTTGTTTGAAGCTGGGCAGAAGCCATAAACTACATTTCAACACTTTGAAGTCTAAATTCGGGAGCACCTTATGGAGGATCTAAGCTGATCTAAGCTGATGGCTTGATAATGAGTATGCCTAAAACTTACCCACCTATTGGGGTGGCAGATTCCCCAGAGGACGTGACGTCAGCCCATATGGGCTCTGAAGTCGACTGGTCTGAGAAAGGTGAAATTAGCGCAGAAATCAGCTCCGACCCAGATAAGCCTCCCCAGCTGAGGCTTAGATTCAGACCTGCAGTGGAAGAAGTTTTAAAAAGGCAGGAGACGGTTGTAAACAGTCATCAATATGAAATTCACTTTTACTGGAGATATTGATTTTTCTTTACCCTTTTTTTGGTCTCCACCCCCACATACCAGCCAGTGAGGCACGCTGCTTTTCTCATTGGTGCTGATTTATTTATCCAGTCTGGCCCTTAGTACCCTCATTTCACATCTGTTCTCATTTCTGCGTGCACTCTATGTGACACCAACCTCACAAGTTATATTTTTATGTTCATGAACTGCTACCAGCGACTTACGGTGGGCACGAAAGTGGCCTCCAGTGTCCTCAAGCCGTGGTGTTTGTGTGCAACGCATCACGGCCGCGGCACATACACCAGACAGTAAAGCCCGCTCGCCGCGGCGCAGCTTCTGTCGCCTTGGGCTTCCCCACCCTGTGGGCCGAAAGGAAACAGTGACAAGGGAGGACAGGGCAGGCAGAAATAGAGAAACAGAAAGGACAGATAGACGGAAAAGAGATGAGGACGACAGGACGAATGAAAGATGACACTGAGAGACATCCTGTCACTCCATATCTATGTAGGTTTTAGTCCACATGTGTGAACATGTTTGAATGTGTGATGTGTGCAGAAATGTCTCTCTCTTACACACACACGCGCAGACTCTATGTGCTGTGTGTGTGTTTGTATATCTGCATGAGTTGCATCAGTATGCATATTTATGCATACGTCCGAATGGCTTGCATTTGAGTGCGCACTGTATCCGTGTTTGTGTATCTGTGAGCAGCAGAGATAAAGACATGAAGGAGGAAGGGCCGCCGTGGTGCTTATATGTCACCCAGCGCCGGAGGGTGAATGACTCTTCTCTGTCCCCGACCCAAGGGAGGCAGAGGAGGAGCATGGCTGACATCTCCTGCTTCTCTGCCTTTTTCTTGCCCTCTCCTTCAGAAATGTAGCTGAAGCTTCAGTCACGGCCTCTCCCTCTCCTTCTGAGTCACACGCAGCATACTCATATGCTCACTTGCTCGCAGGAGTGCGTCTTGTATTATTCCCTTCTCCTCCTCTCATGCTTCTCATCCCCATAACCCTTCTGTTCTCCTCCTCTGCTCTTTTCTATCTACCTCATACTTCCTGTTTCACCCCTCCCACCTTCTCCTTCTGCCATTTTTCACGCCCCTGCAGCTAGATGTCGAATTGGGATTCTGTATTAACCCCTCGATCCACACAAACACACACACAGTCGCTCCCATGCTGCCATTCACCCCCTAAACCACTCCGATCCTCTCTCAGGAAAATGGAAAACAAAACCCACAACAAAACAAGGCTTCTGATATTTCCTTCCCTCTGTTCAATTAAACATGGCCTCCATCTGCTTCTTTGTTTCTCTTTGGCTTTTCTTCTGCAATATTGACTATGGTTGTTCTTGTGATTGTTTCTTAAGACTGTGTTTTAACCTGTTACAACTACAGATGTGCGTATTAACACTGGAGGAACATGTCACGGGGTGTGTGTGTGTGTGTGTGTGTGTGTGTGTGTGTGTGTGTGTGTGTGTGTGTGTGTGTGTGTGTGTGGATGTGCGAGAGGAGGGTGGAATTGTTCTGCTTCAAGGTTCTGTGCCAAATCTTTTTCAGAACATTCAATCTCTGTTCATGTGCCATACTGAGAAATTTATGAAATAAAAATAACATTTTTCACAAATTTCCAAGTGAGATTGTGTTGCTTATTTTTGATTGTAGCTCTATTAACTGTTAGCGCTGAGACAGAAGTGGAGCAAGTGGAGGACCGACAGAGGCAGACCTTGCCTGTGCATGGACCGCGTGTGAATGAATTCAGGAGTGTTCTTCCGCGTTATTTTTTTTCTCTTCCTTCGGGTGGCGTCAGTTTTTTCTCAGCGTGCCGCAGCAGTGTTGCAGAACGTATGCGAGTGTTTTGAAGGCATTGTGTCAGTGTGTTAAAGCTGATTTGACACTGAGGCTGTGGACCAGCTGGCGGCAGGGTGTGTACTGTGACCCAAGCCACTGACCTACGCCTGCGCCCTGCGTCTGCCTGCATGCGTGTGCCTTTGTGTTTGTGTGGGTGCATGTCTGCGTGTGTTGTTCGTGGGATGTTGTTTAGCCTGCGGTGAACACTTAACTTGTGCTGGTTGGGGGTTTGCCAAGAGGTCAGCTTCTGAATGCTACTGACTCAGGGTTACAATTATTGCTTTGGCGTGTCTGTGTTCGTACGCCTGTGTGCGTGTGTGTGCGGATGGGGGGTGGGATTGGGTACAGGATTGTAGGATCGTGTCAGCATTGATCCCCTTGCTCTGATTCTCCTGTAACGTTTGATGAATGAAATGTTTCATTAAACTATTCTAATATCATAGCTCTTGTGTTTAACTACCTCTCGATCGAAAACAAATGCCCTGAGCTCTGAGAGTGTTAGATGTTGTTAGACGGCAGTGATTTCGAGATTAAGCTTCGCTGTAAAGCTGAAAGTTGTGCACGGCTAATGATAAAAAACATCCATATTGTGTAATTGTGTCCTCACGAGCAGGGCCCAGTGTTCTCACAGAGGCTGTGTACAGTATTATAAATGTCCAACTTTAAATTGTGTTCAATAATGTAATCTGGAATGAAATATAATCAATGACTCTCAGCCAAAGCAAGCTGATAGATTTGAATGGCCTTGAATGTTGTGAGACTTTAGCCTTGTGTGTTGATGTAGCTAAACTCTACTTGCAAAACCACACGCCTTGAATGCAAATGGAAATGTAACGATTAAGCCAATGCATTTACAAGGACTGGAGCAATTTTTATACAGTAAGAGCAGTTGACAGTCATGCTAGCAGTTGTTGCTAGAAAACTTGGTTTGGCACCGCAGTGTTCCAAGATAAAATCTATCACCGTGAGCACACAGATATGCCATTAAATATTCAATCATGATTCTCATCAGACCTGTCCAGGGTGTACCCCACTCAGCATAGCATGCTAACATTGGCTCATTTGAAACCCTGAATCCACATATGGGGACATTAAGTTTTAGGTTTTATTGCAACTTATTCTGGTTCATTTAAACCTGATGTCCTTGTTAGTGGACACTTCACTCTGCCAAAGAATCAATACAATAGTCAGTAAAAACATGATAATGGGTATTTCATCAGGTTCATTCTACAGACGATCACAGGACAAAAGTGGACGAGGAACAAAACCCCATCAAATTCTAAGGTTAAAACGTTTCTAGTTTGATATAACCTCGCTAATTAGCAAGTACTTGTTTGAGGATGTTCGGATTTCTGCAAATCTGGTTTTGCTCAGCCATGTACAGGTATTGAAATACACATTTTTTTAAATTATAATATAAATATTGAAATAATCCCAGTGTCCACATAAGAGGACTTTTTTTGTTGTTGTTGTTATTACAAAAACTACTATTTCCTGTTGAAAGACGATGCTTAGTTTTTATAATTCTTTGGTCCTAATAATCCCAAATACTTTGGAGAAATTAAAAATGCATACCAAACCAAAGCACAGGTCTCTGGAGGTTAAATCTACACAATACACAAGGTGTCCCACTTTTATAGACTTTTTTAAATCACGCATCTTTTGGAGTCTACAACATAAATTCTTCTCTTTCCATTCACATAGCTTTTACATGTAAACCAGGAAACATATATTCTTTATTTTCCAAAGCTGGTAATCTAGGAATTTAGCTTTTCCTTTTTTTCACCCAAAAACTCAGTAAATTCTGTAATCAGATTATTGTAACCCAGTTACACATTATGTATTACTCCTCCAGCCGTTGTGTGGGTGTGTGCATGCAGAAAAAAAAAAGAAATTAAAAGAAAATGCAAACAAACCCTGTCCTCTTTTGCATGACATCTATCCACATCAAAGCATATATGTTTAACTTGCATGCAACATCATGTAATTTGCACAACCGTGTAAAAAGAAAAAAAAAGAAGAAGAAGAAGAAGTATGTTGCGTTCTCTGCATGGATGCATGAACTTCAGTGCATTATAGATGAGGAAATGCACTTGCATTTCTTCTGCAAGAGTCATGTGGTAGAACTTGCTGATGCTGATGTAACACCTGCTTTCGTGATACATTGATACATGCCATCAAGGGTGCAGGCCACGGTCGCGCTGAATAGATTATGCAAAAGCGCCTAACAATTCTCATTTTCACCTCACCAACACTCGTATCTACATGACTCAAGGGTAGAGCAGCAAGTTCATATAAGATTAGAACAGACTGCATGAAATCCAGGGCAATTTATGTGTGACAAAACAGTGAGGCTGAAGCATGCAACTCAATCAAAAGGCTCTATTTCTCTCTCAGCTCTAGTTAGATAAAAATAGTTGTGATTGAAGGCGAGGGGGCAGGGAGGGGGAACTGCACAAGAAGAGCTGATGGAAGGACAGGGATGGTGATTTGAAAAAGAAAAGGAGGAGGAAAGAGTCCTAACGATGGGCTCCGACAAGTTTCTGTTTTCTGCCTCCCCTACTCACGAAAAAGCCAATTCTTGCAGTTGGCTGGTATCTAAGTGATTTCTCCCCCTGCTACTTCCCTTCTGGAGTCTGCTGCATGTCACTCTCCTCCTCCCTGCCATTTGTCTCTGATTTTCTGCTCTGGCACTCATGCTGCGTCTGCGGCACGCTTACTCTGCGAGGTGAGCTTTGTCTGGAGGTCAAGGCTGGCGTTAGTCCTGGATGTGAAGGTCAGAGTCACAAAGAGGTGCCTCTGTCTTCTTTAGTTCAGTCTCCTGTGATGAACGGTCCATGTCACCCTTGCACAGCCCCCCTCCCGGCCACTCTTCCTCCACATCACTACTATCCCGCTCTGCAGTGATACAGTTGTAAAGTGTAACCTTGGAGACAGGGGCTAATCATCCATCCCATAGCTTCCCCTTTAATCCCTCTTCCTCCACCTCGCTGTCTCCTCTCTCGACTTCTCGCCTTCTCCTCCCACATCTTCTCCATCTTTCCCCTCCTCTTCTCCGCAACAGGCTGTTTAGGCATTTCATTGGCTTTACAGTATTTTCTCAATTATCTCCCTACCTCTTTACCTACCCTCCGTCCCTTTCCCCGCCTTCCTCCCCTCTCTTTGTTTGTCCTGTGGAAGGACATTTGTTTTCCTGTGGGGGTAGAGGGGAATCGACATCGAGAGATGAGTTATTGATTAGAAAGCAGGTTGCGGGGGCGAGGCAATGCGAGTCAGGGAGACCGAGAGAGAGGGAATGAAGACAGGATGACACGTACAACCTATGACACATCGTGCATACTGTATCAAGGCATGCGTGTCGTCGTAACATATGTGCAATATGCTGTGTACATGCTGTTACAAGCATACATGATTATCAGTGATAATGAATTGTCATTTATGCATAAAAAACAATGTTTATCAAATTAAGATACACCTGGTTGTCTGTGGGTGGATTCAGCAACCTGTTAGGCTATTAAAATGCAGATTATACGTCATTTACAGTCAGCAAACTCAATCTTCTGTTGTGGCGTCCATTTACAAAATATATATATATATATATTCACTGACAAATTAATATGCTACTGTGAACTATCTTCTCTTTTTCAAACTTAAAATTTTTTTGTCCTTATGGTGAATTTTACCAGAACAGGTTCAAGCTGACATATAGGCCATGCAGATGTTTAATGCCGCTTTATAAGACCCAACTTAAGCGGCAGGTTCGTGAGATGGAGATGCACCCAGTTGGCACTGAGTTCCTCAAATTTCAGTGCAGCTCGCTGTCGTCATCATTTCAACCACTTTCCATAATTTGCTGATTTGTCCGGCCCTTAGCTGCCAAGTACAATCAATTCTCTGCGGATGTTTTTCCGGACTTAAATCTTGTTGCAAAAACTGAAATCACAAGATTCGGGGTGGTTTTGCAAGGTTACAGATGTTGATCAAGCTGAAAACGAGGCAGTTTATTTTCACTCTTGAAAGGTTGCACGCAGCAGATGCTATTTTCCACCTAACTGCGACACAACATAAATGCACTGGTAAACACAGCATCATGAAAAACCTACATTAGGCCACATGTGAACAAACCGCTTGCAGTTAGACAGAGCAGAGAATATCTCATCCCATGAGAAGGTCACTGCATCCAAACACAAGATTTAATTTATAACAAGGTTTTACCAAGGGATAATATTTCATGCACAGCTATCCGTGAAGTGATGTCTGTTTTTTTTTTTTTTTTTTTTTTTTTTTTCCCCAGAGAGCAAGCATATGTTCTTTCAGACACAGTTAGAGGCATCAATGTAACACCAGTGCAACAGCCAACGTGTGTGACTGTGTGTGCATTAAAAACAGCTCTTTAAGGAGATGGTGGAGCCTCCTCTGCGGTGTGCAATGTTTGCTACATGTTGACTTGTGATATGACACCATCGCAGGCTCCAGTCTGGCCTCAGCAGTGGGCTCACATCCACGCTTCGGTTTCCACAGAGCTCTTCAAATCCTGACATCCACCAGGACTCTGACAAAAGAGATGAGAGGAGAGTGTTTCAGCCGGCCAGATCGCAGCCTGCTATCTCAGATAATTATCTCTGATGTTCAGCATTCCAGCCTAGACCAGAACAACCAGGAGACAATCTGTACAAACAAATATGATGCGATTATGAATACATTACCATCCAGCTGACAGGCGATCAACACGCAATAACTCGTTGCAGTCAGAAATAAGAGTCCTCTCAGGTTTCTTACGCACTGGGGATGACTGACATGCAAACAGCAGCTTTTTGTATGGACTCGAGTCTGCATCTCCTCACCTCGTCCCTCCCACCCTCAACCACAATTACTCTTATTTTTTGCTCAGTGTCTCCTGGTTACATAGAGGGGTTGTGTTTGCTTCCCCGGGGTGAACTAACTGGTTTCAGAGACGCGATTGTGCACTTGTGGTACGTTTTAAAATCCACGTATTGTGTGGCGCGCCACCTTTGTTCATGCGCATGGTCACTGCCATCACCACTCCCTTCCTTAACTGTGCTGCAGCGCTAAACGATTCAAGTAGTTGCAGTAATGACTTGAGGCAGGAGGCAATAGTTGAGGTGAATCTCTCTCTCTCTCTCTCTCTCTCTCTCTCTCTCTCTTTTTCTCAGTCTCATCAGTGTCTTCAATCCATCGATTAGCCACAGAGGAGTAGTGACAGGCAGCAGCCACTGCGGTCCTGCAGAATTGGCTGTGTGTTTTTGTATGTGTGTGCGCTGGCCTGCAAGCGCGAGCAACAGATAGGGACACAGGCAGCAGACACGGGGGCAGAGCCTGCAGTTGTGCACACCCACGCGGAGGAGTGCACAAGCCTTATTTACTCCACTACCTGGTTTATTGAGTCAACCCCCTCAGTGAGGTCCTGATGCAGCTGCCTGCCCCCCCTGTTTCCCTCCGACGCTGCTGCGTGCTAAGCCACCAGCCCTCGCTAGCATTCAGCTGAACTCTGCCATAAAAGAAAGAACTTGTGCATATGCATGGGTTGTTGACCGTGCAGGTGCGCTGCACATATCAGACCTGTTTACACATGGGCCGGTGGTGGCTGCAGCAGTGGTGCCTAATGAGACAACATTATTTATAGTCTGGTGTGACAGCAGCGGCCTCACCATTAGACTGATAATGAGTCACTGGGATATTGATGGATGCTTGTCTATATTGGTATTCACCAAGGAACCAGTGCCACTTCTCTGGGTTGCCGTGGATACCAACGTTGCCTGCTAAATGACCCAATAATAATAATGATAACAATGACAGCACTATGTGGAGATTGAGTTTTAAAACCACAGGGAGAAGGACGCCGGACACAGCGCTAGTGTAATGAGGATGGAGAGAGAGCGATACAAATGAAAAAGAGGAAATAAATCTGGGTGAGAAAGGGGGGTGGGGGCGGTGGTGGTGGTGGTGATAGTGACAGTGATAGGGGGGTCATGTGAGGGGTTTGGGTGGGGGTGGGGGGGAGGGGGAGGGGGGAGTGGGGGGGGGCAGAGAGAAAGAGGGGCAAGAACACACAATCGATGATCAGTGAAGTAGCATTAGCATTGTTCACACATCCCCAGCCGCACACCCCCGTCCCTCCACCCAGCCATCCCACCTCCCCACCACCCCCTTTCTCTTGCGGCCTCTCTTTCTGTCTTGCTGCAGCGTTGCCATGGCGACCGAGAAATGTGGGAATACCTCTGTCCTTCAGAGAGAGAGAGAGAGTAAAAGAGAGAGAAGGAAGAGATGGAATGAGACAAGGGGCGCGAGCAAGGAAGGAAGGAAGGAAGAATTGGAGGAAGGGTAGAAGAAGAAGATGCTGGGGGGAGGACGTGGGAAGGGGGCAGACATTGTTTAGCCCTTGAAGGAGCAACTAAAGTATGTAACATTGTGATCTTACACACTCTAAACAAAAGTGCATCAGAGTCGCTCCGCTAAAGCGTTCAGCTCTGGCTCTGGTTCCATGAAAGAGAGTTAGCGGAAAGTGTTTCACACATATACACAGACTTTAACACGCTCGCGTCCTTCTTATCCTCTCCAGCACACTCGCATAGACGTGATTGTGGTCACACACATGTTAATCAGTGGCCAGCCAGGCTCCTATGTATTTACCTACTCTCAGCTTTGTGAGGCCATGGTTACTATGACAACCCATCCAGACTGAAATAGTCCCAGTGGCTTTTGCTTTCTGTTGCGCGGCATGTTTGCCTCACCTTGTTTACCTTAAATTCTTCCCCTGACCCTGTCTCCTCGCTCACTCATGCTTTTGAGGTGTCCTCCCTGTTCCCCCCTCCTGCCCATTTGCCCACCCCTATTCTGTTGCCTCCCATCGTCCCCTTTCCCCTAATCACTCTCACCTTCCTGCCAACCTGCTCCGAAGATCCGCCTCAAATTCATTTTATTGGCAGCTAGCATTTCCATGGAAACATCTCGAAACCATGGCAACTATTTGAACAGAGCCACATGCTTTTAAAACTGCTGCACTCATCCCCTTGCTCTGCCGCTTCTCTCTCTTTTGCTATCTTTATTCTCTCTGTTTTCTCCTCCTCAGTTTACCTGTGCACATATACGTATGTTTATATATGTTCTGAAAGAGACTCCAAGCTTGTGTGCCATACTGCACCTGCTCCGTGTACTTCATGGATTTGGATGGATTTGAGCTCTGTGTTTTGAGCTCTGTTTGTGTCTGTGTGGTTGCTTGAGCTGATTGTCTTCAGCACGTACACGTGTATGTGTGTGTGTGTGTGTCAGTGCATGTTCGCGTCATGATGTCCTTGTGCTCTCTCTGCGAGAACCTAACATGATTATGGGCGAGTGCCTGTTGCCTAAGCCTCCTCTCCTCCTCCACTAGTTACCTTGAGCTTGTCCTCTCAAGTGTTTCAGCAGCGGCCTGCCTGTCAAACTTCTGGCTCCTCCCCCGGGACGCAGCCTGATGATGTGAACTGGAGTAAGACTGAATTGACTGGAGTCCAGTCACAGCAGCCCACTCCTGACGAGGCCTGGCACACTGCTGCAGCTTCTGTGATTCTGACTCCACAAACATCCAGCCAGGCATAAACCAAAGACTGAAATTCTCTTTAAAGCTGGAGTAATTTAGAGGCTAAAGAGTAGCTCTGTAAAGTGAATTTGACTATGATTCTGTCCCATTCACACAAATGTTGCACATTTCATAATGGGTTTAACAAATACAATAAAATGAGACATTACAAAGCACAGATAATACTATATACTATGTAGGTGTTTTCTGTATTTCACTGAAATAATGTTGCATGAATTGGGGCTAGTGAAAGGAGATTTATTCTTTTTGTTTTCATTAGTGTAAAATCAACAATAAATCTTTGTGTTTTGGCTAAGAATGAAAACTACACATCTGCAAAGGAGACAGCTCCACAGAATCCAGCATGTCGCAGCGCCGCGTTTCCGCAGCAACTAAACACTCACCAGAAAGTAGGCCTTTCGTACCTTCTGCAAGTGAGACTGGGTTATTGAGTTGGTCGTAATCTGTGGCCTCATCTACAGATACCGCTTGGCTGAATCTTACCCACTCGTCGCTACAGTTCCAGTTTGGCTTTGAAAGCTAGCACTTTATCTGCCAATTTTGAGGCGGCTGTCAGTCAGCCCTGAAATGAGTATGAGTTCAAGTTGAAAGTTGAAACACTCGCATAGATCCACAAGTTTTCCTGTCCACACTGTGAGGAGTCTGGTGACTTGTTCTCTTAAAGTAATCCATCGACTTAGAAGTCCTGGAAGGATAGTCCCCCTTGTGACAAGGGAAGAAAGTACACAGACAGATAATTGTGGTCTTCTATGTCATGTTGACACTCAGGTGTCTATAGTCTCCTCACAGCCTGATAGCAACTGGTTTGTGGCCAGTTATAGTTACTAGTCCACATTTGAGGATTCAGGGACCTACTTTAAATAGACCCAAACTTACCTCCCATTTAAATTAAACAATAAATAAATTAACAGCCCAAAGGTGCACCCTTCAGCATTATAAACATGTATCAAATGAAATACATGCTCTTTACAGAAGTGCAGCAGGCACATACTTTCAGCTGAAATGCCCTTTTCAGCCCCCACCATACAGCATGATATCAATGCATTCATTTACTCCTTTACCAGTTCTAATATGTCGCTCTTCAAAGTAGACTAGACTAAGTTTGCCTTTACTAACTAAAAGACACAACTGTCGTAACAGTGGTGAAAAAAAAAAAGTTCTTTATTTTAAATATATGGCATGTATCAGGAGGTTTAATGCCGGGATTTTGGGTGACACAGAGCTAAATGACATAGACATTGACATGTAAAGAATGTGGAAATGCAATCAAGAACGCTTTGTGCGACTTATCTCACCTGGCAAAAAAAAAAAAAAAAAAAAAAAAGAGAGAGAGAGAGAGAAAAGAAAAAAAAACGTGCCATAACTGTGAAATTTAATCTGTCCTATTTTAGATCGGTCTGTAATAATTTATACCTCACCACAGCTTTGATGCGTCAGCAGGCTCTGATTTTATCTGAAAAATCTAATTGTAAGGCTGTGGTCATACAAGTACTGGGAAAACTAATAACATCACTCTCAACATGAAAGACAAAATCATTTTAATGAGAAGGGGGAGTTTAGATATGTGGGGAGACATTTCTGCATCCCTTTAATGTTGAGCAGGTCTTATTGTTTCCATAAGCACCCGTAACACATACAGAAAGCATTAAGAATCGAATAAGATTACGATTATCTTTTCTTGCCCCACCTTCACCCTTTGGCTCTCAAGTACCTTTTTTTTCACTGCTTGCAGTTTTTTTCAGTACCGGATGTCTTAAAGGAAAGCATTTCGAGATTTCTTCAGCAAGTAAAGTAAAATTGGTGTAATTGTTTTAATGAAAAGGCCCGAAGGCCTCTTTTTTTCTCAGTGATAGCAGATGAGTCCCTCTCACCTAGAGCATAAGACTGTCCCCGAAATCAGTGAGGAAGCAGAAATGAAAAAGTACGGCAACAGCATGAAGATATTAAAAATAAGGCTAAAAAAACAATAACCCTAAAATAATAATACTATTACTAAACATAATGCAGATGAAAGTGCAGCCATATACGCAAGTACGTTCCCCAAAGAGCTGCTCAGGATTTTCTCACTGGGAAAAAAACAACAATTACAACGCCATGAAATGAATGCAAGGTATATACAGTTATCTGAGTCCTTTGAAGATGGGTGAGGACGAGTAAGCAAATCTAATTCAACAGCAAGGCTTTTCCTTTCTAGAAGAGTGGGCATATGAGGGGAAAAAGTCCCAAAGTGCAGAGATTAGTAGACAGCACTGACAGTTTATTCTTCACAGGGGAGTCGTGTGTGTGTGTGTGTGTGTGTGTGTGTGTGGGGTCAATCTGGTGTGTGACAGTCAGAGGAGACAAACTTCCAGGGTTGCAGGATTCCTGGGAGTTAATGATGAGGAGCCAGCAGAGGTGAGGACATCATGATCAAACACATGCAGAGAGAACTAAATGAACACGTTTGGGGAGGTGACAAAATAACAGAAGAACCCTAACAATTTGTGAATATCAAACAGCTAATAAAGAGGACGGCCGCCCTTAGCTTGCTTCATAACAACCGCCGTCCTGCCCGAGATGCTCTCATGCGGTTTCTCGGCGTGCATGTGGTGGGAACTTGTTTTGAGAGGAAAAACCTTGAGTTGTGAGGGGCTAGAGGGCAGAAAACCCTGCGATGAGAAGTCCAGTGATGTTTGGATCAGCTGGGACACCGCTGCTGTTCAGGAACTGCTGTGACAAAAAAAAGTCCAAGTGCAAAAAGTGAAATCCTGCGTTGTCTGGCCTTTGTTAGTGAATCATGTCTTCCGTTGTATTTAGTTCACCTTTTTGTCTCATGTAGCCCCAACTTCTCACATAATCAAATGCATCTTAATCAATATGGCCACATTTTAAACTGTTCTTTATTAAATCACGGAGAGCAGTCAGAGGGGTAGAAATTTGGTCAAATTTGTTTTTGTACTTCCATCCATGTGGACTACATAAAGCTCAACATTTCAAACTTTAATCCATTATGTTGGGCTAACTACTACTGGTCAGTATTTTTGTTTTATTTTTCAAATCTTAACTTATCTTAACTATTTTACCAACCTTTTGATCATGGACTATAGGAGGCTTCATGGAGGCCAACCAATCTACCTCAAGGCAGAACCAGTGGAGAGCAGTCAGCTACTTCAGGTTCTTGAGGATCCCCATCAGCGAGGATCTCAGCTGGTCACGCCTTAAGGGCAGCATCATCAAGGCAGTCAGTCTTCTTCCTGCAGCATCTGAATAGGTTTGGCATGGACACCAGGATACTCTCAAACTTTTACAGATGTACAATCGAGAACATCCTGGCTGGGGACGTCATCACCTGGCATGGCAGCTGTACCGCCCTCGAACGCAGAGCGCTGTAGAGGATGGTAAAATGAGCCCAGCACATCACCGGGTCAGAGATGTCAGCCATTCAAGACATTTACAGCCAGCACCACAGGAACAAGGCACAGCGGATCCTCTCTGACCCCTGCCACCCCAGCTATAGACTATTTACATTCCTACCGTCTGGCGGTTCTGGTTTCAGGGACAGTTGTTACCCACAAGGCTACTGAACTGCTCAACTGCCTCACATACACACACATACATGTACAATTTCACTTAATTCTGTTTCTAGATACAGTATTTATCATATTTTGCCAGATGTCTTTTTTTTAAAATTTTTTTTATCTCCTGTATTCTATTTTATTTTCTTATTTTGCTTCTAAAAAGTCGAGTGGGCTCCACGCAACAACAGTTTCATTACTGGTAATGGTGTTGCATTGTTACAGAGTATTTGACAATAAAAAATCTTGAAAATCTTGAAATCTCCACCTCTTGGGAACTGTATCCCTGGCTGAGAACCACTGAGCATCATTATAATAGAATACACAAATGAAGTCATTGCATGTTTGCAAAGTCATACTTTTGCCTTGTGTATGTGTGTAGTAACATCACGATGGAGCAGTGTTTGCACCCGAGGCTGCAGCTGCTGAAATGGCCTGTTACATGACCATGCAGATCAATGATCAGACATAAAGCCTGCATGACTGACGGCAGTTACTGTTACAGATCCACCATCATGTCTCACAGCTGACAGCCGATACTGGGCTGAAGGCATTCTTTGAACTGAAGAGAAAGGAAAATGACAGCCAACTAAAATCTTTTCTCCACGTCACGTTAGCCATCTTTCAGTTCTGTTCTAAAGATTTGCAGAGCCCGGTGTATCATTTCACCGAGACTTTGAGGAGTTAATTATGTGGTAAATGTGTCTGTCTCGAGCGCTTTTTGTATTTGTCAGTGCAGTTTGTCTGTCTTTTGCATATGTTTTCATGATTTTGCAGACTGTTGTTTTTTTCACACTGTGCAGATGGATTTACATACACAATATGTGACTCATTTGTGTGTGCCAACACATCACACACCTACACAAATACGTATGCGCGTACGCACCCACGCACGCTTCATTATGAGAGCCTTCTGTTGGCTATATTTATTACCTAAACCCATTCTGTCACATCTACTCTGTGACCTAAAATTTCTTTTCAAAAAAACTTTAATTTCTAAAGCCAACATCCCTCCCCTTTTCTATCGTATTAATCAATTCTGAACAAAATTTATAATTCAGCAGACATGTTCATTACTCTGAGAGCAATCAGTGTACTGGATAAGACATGGAGAGCAGCCTGTTAAGACTGTACCAGGGAACAGTGCACAAGGAATAACTTTGATGAGAATAATCAGGCACACCACCAGCGCAGGAGGTGTTTGACACCAAAAAGTTTGTCATTAGTTTGATTTTCATGCAATCTCCAGTTTCTGTGATCTTAAGGTTGCATCTGCGCTTTTGGCCCATGTAGCACTTTTCTTTGGATAAAGATCTACAGCAGTCTCCTCCTTCTGGACAAAAAAATAAATAAATAAATAAAGACTTTCCAAAGTTCAGCTAATATGAGATTCTAGCAGTCTGAGTTTTAAAATAAAGTGGAGATCCTCCATGATTTTTAGTACAGTGTAAATTATTCGTCTTAAATGTGTTTTCTAGCTTCTCATAATAGCTTATATCGGACACTGGCCAGAACTGAAATGGTATAAAGAGATCTTTACTTTATGGAAGGAGTGTGTATAGGTTTCTGTCCAATGGTAATCTTGAAGGCGTAAAAATGAAGCCAACACCAAAGTGAAAAAAAAGGTGGTTCGATGTGTGTCCAACTGCCTTGAAGCTGCCTCCAAAACTTAATCAGTCCCGAGACATCCTTGTTAAAGCCAAAACGTACGAGACTCTATTCAATTTTATTTATATAGTGTCAATAACAATACAAATTGTCTCAAGATGCTTTACAAAGTCCAGTCCTCCAGAGCGACCATGAAGGCAAAGAAAAATTCCCTTTTAACAGGAAGAAATCTTGAGCAGAACTCATGGAGAGACCCATTAGCCTAGGGCCAGCCAGGTAAAAACAGAAACGAGAGAGAGGAGAGGACAGCAGGGGAAATGTGATAAACATACATCTGTCAGATACATACACCTGACACTCTACCTCCCATTCTACTTTTTGAAACACTAGGAACTACAAGTAGGCCTGCACATTGAGATTGAAGGGATCTGTTGGGGTGATGTACAATGAGGTCTTTCAGCTATGATGGGGCTAGGCCTTTCAGGGCCTTGTATGTAAGGAGGAGGATTTTAAATTCAATTCTAGATTTTAAAGGGAGTCAGTGAAGAGAAGCTAAAACTGGAGTAATATGATCTCTCTTGCTGATTCCTGTCAGTGCTCTTGCTGCAGCGTTTTGAATCAATTGGAGGCTTTTTAAAGAGCTATTTGGACAGCCAGACAGTAATGAGTTACAATAATCCAGCCTGGAAGACACAAATGCATGAACTAGTTTTTTAGCATCACTCTGAGACAGGATGTTCCTAATTTTGACGATATTACATAAGTGAAAGAAAGCAGTCCTGGTCACCTGCTTTACGTGAGAATTAAATGACATATCCTGGTCAAAGGATCCATAATGCCATCCAAAGAAACCAGGTGATTAGACAATGAATCTCTGACATGTTTAGTTCCAAATACAATGACTTCTGTAGAAAATTACAGGTCATCCAAGCCTTCATGTCTTTACGGCTTCACTGGAGTTTAACCAGCTGATTTGTTTCATCCAGGTTTGTGGATAAATATAGCTGGGTATCATCTGTGTAGCAATAGAAGTTTATGCTGTGTTTCCTAATAATATTGCATAAAGGAAGCGTGTATAATGTGAATAATATTAACACAGAACCCAGAGGAACTCTATAACTTCCTTTTACATAAATACAAGAGTCATTGTTGTCATGGACAAACTGGAATCTGATAGGACAAGTCAAATGCAGTTCCTCTAAGCTTGATCGAATCAATATTTAAAGAAAATATGAACACATTTTTTTTAATCTATTCATACTCTTTTATACTGGTTTACCTTTTTTTTAGACTGACTCACGGGGAACAAAAAATCCTATTAAACCCAGCTTGTCTGTGCACAAAATGGCAAATAAAGTTCAAACCTTAAAAATCTCTGTAGTAAAATACTGTGATCAGGAGTTTAATTGCAGTTCTAAGATCTAGGAGGGCAAGTATAGAGACAAGTCCATTGTCTGAAGCCATGAGGAGATTGTTGGTACCTTTAATCAGATCTGTTTCTTTACTGTGATGAAATCTGACTGAAACTCAAATAAACCGTTCCTGTTTAAATGATAACACACCTGATTAGCAACAATTTTTTCTAGAATTTTAGAAATAAAATGAAGATTGGGAAAAAAATGAAAGTAAAGTAATAGTAAAGCAAAGAATAAGAATAATAAGAAGTCTTTATTATCACTGTCTCTCATAGGCATGTCTAGCCCATTCTTAGGCAGCGTGGTGGTGAGCTAATGGTCTGCTCTGTCGCCCTCACCACTCGCTACAGGTCCTTCCTGTTCTCCTCGTTGCAGCTGCTGAACCACATAGAGCAGCAGTAGGGCAGGATGCTCTCTGTAGCAGACCTGTAGAAGAAGGTCTTTGTTGTGCTTTGCCCACCTAGTGGGAGATGTGTAAAGCCCAGGTGGGATCAGTAGAGATGAACCTCCTCTGAACCTCCTCTCCCTGTATACAGAGGGCAGACTGCAGAGTGTTCTTGGACTTCCTGAAGTCTACTATAAGCTCCTTGGTCTTTAAGGTGTTTAAGTCCAGATTATTGTCATCACACTGCTGCACAACAGTGGTGGTAAAATGGTACAGTTGAACCTAAGCATCTTACTGTTAAAACAAATGGATCCTCGTTAGAACAGACAAAGCTGTCTGTCAGCCGCCAACAGTCGTGAAATTGTCTTTATTGTGAAATGTGAGGGCAGCCCTCTCCTTTAAGGCCTCCATCTTCCCCCTGATACATTGTGCTCATTATATGGGTCATGAGCCCAGGGAGGGTTTGGGCTCTTTAATCAATGAATGCAATGACACAGGGTATAAGTCACACTGGTATTCATAGAGCTAACCATGGCAACCAAAAAAACCCAGAGCAACAGATGAAGACAAAGCGCTGTGAAACGTACAGTACTGAGGGTGGTCTCTGTGTACATTATAAGTATGTGGATGGACACTGTGGAAACAGGTGGATGGTCCTGTATGTGTGTGTTCCTCCTCAATTTCATTAGTTCCTATACTGTAATTACATGGATGAGACTCACTGCAAGCTCTTTCCCTCCAGTGCTCTCTCTCTCACTCACTCCCAGTCTGTGATTTCATGTATAATTACTTGCATAATTATAGTTTCCTCCATCCTACTGTTTCAGGAGGTCTGTTTCTGTCTCTCTGGTATCTCTTGTCTTTCGTTTTCTCCAACACTCACACATCCACACACACACAGACACAACAGTACTTGCACCCCGCCGATTGTGCCTCCCTTTGCCTTTGCCTGGTGGTAAGACTCGTCTTGTCACTTCCCTTTGTCTCGTCTCTGACTGAGGCAGGCCTGTTCTAATATTGGAAAGACAGCAGCGCAGATACAGTGTGCATGAAGACGCTGGTGGTTTACTCCTGAGCTGCCATGCGTCCTTATTAATTATTCATTGAGATATCACAAACTTAAAGAGCCGTAAGGTGTGTCACAGGGAATGAGAGAAAAACAAAATGCTCTATTACTTTTGTGCTCTGGCTTACTACTTAAAGCTTTCTGAACCGCATGAGAAGAAGAGGCACATAAACACTGACAGTGGCATCATAAACTAGCACCTTCTTCTGTTTTGTTTCTTAAGGCTCGCGGATGATGCCAGTAGATACAATTAGTTTGATTGCTTAGCAACTGAACTTCACTTTTGAGAGAGGGAAGAGGGGGCGAAGCTCAGGTGGAGTATCGAGGTTACACGCTGTTTTTCTGAAGAATCTGTTTTTCCCAAAACTTCCATGCGAAGTAGCACGCGGTGTATCCTCAGCACCACTTTCATGTGTCAATCAGGAGAGTAACACAGCATGCTGGGTCTCGGGTTAACTGACAATAAGATTATATCAACAGTACACCTAATTCACACACACACACACACACATTCGAAGAGCCATTTACTGCTCGACAGGATTCGAAATTTTAGCTTCGTGCTGAACCGCAGGTCTACTATGCAACCAGTCGTGGCCTACTTTCAGGTGTCTGGAGGATTTCCCTGCTTTATCTGGGCATGTATGCCCTCACACTGTTACAACTTCAACATGAAGCTGCAATGTAAAGGAGGATATGCAACTATTGTATTCAGAACCTCTGAATGTTTCAGGGTGAGTGCCAAGAGTGGGATTAGGCTAGCATATTTTGAAAGCCTTGAGGTTCAGAGTTTCTGTCAGCGCTACACTGGTAATGTGTCACTTGTTAATAACCTGACACTCACAATTACCACCTGGACCACGATGGTCAGTTGGGGTCCTAGCCACTGTGCTCTTACCCCATCTGCTGGAGAGACATGAGACCAGGGCCCCGACACAGTCAGCGGCGGGACAGGCCCGGAGAGTCCCTCACATCTCCTGAGGGGGGTGATATATTTATCAAAGTTTCCAAACTATCACACGTGCTACTCGTGTGTCACTTACAACTCCTGCCCCTTTTTGGATATTTTATTTTTCTGATCATCTTCAATGATTCGAGCAAAGGGTTGCGAGTTGGGGGGCAGGGTCACTTGGGACGGCGGTCTGGCTCGCAGCATCGGCGAGGCTTTAATTTGATGTGCGAGGCGAGCTGCGGCGGCCTCTCCCAGCAGAGATGGTGCTGTGTTTGTTTTGCGGGTGTGTAAATTAGCGGTAATTCGTTTGCTCAGTAATGACGTGGGAGAGCTAATTAGGGCAGTGTTGATGGGTGCATTAATTAGTCTCTAGTGTGTGATGCTAATGAGACCCTGATTTGGAGTGTGTGTTTGTGTTTGCATGTGCATGAGTGTAAGCCATGTATCTGTAAAAGCCTACCACTACAGGTCATGCCACGAGGAATGTAGTATGAGAGCATGTGGGAATGGGTAAATACGGGAAGAGCATATCTGTAACACGTATACCTTTATGTGTGTGTGTGTGTGATTGACACGGCAGGGCTACAGTGCGTATAAGAACATCTTTAATCCTAGTTACTCCATGATGTCGGCCTGATGATGCCTGGCTGAATATTGATCCCTCCGCTGAACCATCGCGGGGCCAAGACGGGCCCCTGCTCACACTTCCCACCTGAAACATCGCAGCGAGGAGGCAGAGGTGTGCAGCCGCTCAGTCACACCGCTGTGGCTTCAGTGCCACAGCTGCATCGCAATCATAAATTCATACCAACCTATAAAAACGTCCAGGACACAAAACAGACAACACAGGGAGCCGTAATGGATGAAAGGCTGTTTTATAAGTGTGTTCAGTGACAGGTCCACTTCACAGATAAGAAGGATCCATCTGTGTGTGGTCACAGCAGGGCAGTGCTACTACACCACTGTGGCTTCTCTCCGTCAGGCTGTGACAAGGTGGCAGCTTTGCTCAAAGAATTTATTGCATATCACTATGTGGCATTCATCATAGCAGCACTGAAAGCCAAGCATATGTGGAAGGAGGGTGGCTTTAGAGCCTCACCAGTGATCTATTCTAATCATATTTATTCATGACCATCCCGTTATACATAATCCATTACTATTCCTGTTCAGCTGTATCCTCTGCTGTTACGTGGTTTTGTTCATTTCTTCGCCTCCTCTCCTTTCTCTTGTGCAACTGTGGAGAAACAGAGATATTTAAATCAGCATGAGAGGCCGGCAGATCATGCTGTTTAGAGAACCTACAGCGCACAGAGTCATCTGTGGCTCTGAAACTTGACAAAAAAAAGTTGACAAATACAATAAGGTGAGTTATATTTAGCATAGAATGAGTTTCAGAGGGAGAGCTCATGTGAAGGGTTGAGGAAGAAGGATATTTGTCATTGCTAAGCTTTACTGAGGACTCTCACAAAGAGACCCAAGCCATGCTCCGTTCGGCCAGCATACCTCGAACCTCCAGCTTGCACTCCACCTCGGCTTGCCCAAGATCGTTGATGGCCCTGCAGGAGTATCTGCCCCCATCAAACTGGCTGGGCTTGCGGATATTCAGAGTCAACACGCCCTGGTTGTTCTGTATCAAGAACTTGGGGTCTTCACCGATGATCATGTTGTTCTTCATCCAGATGATCTTCGGCTGAGGAGTAGCAGTGTGCCAGGAGAGGCAAAATGGGTGGAAGGGAGGCAATGAGAGGATGAGGAGGAGGAGGAGGAGGAGGAGGAGGAGGAGGAGGAGGAGGAGGAGGAGGTGGGAGCAAATAAACAGAGCAAAGGAGTGTGGGGAGGGGTAGGAGAGGGAGTGGTGAAATTAGGTCAACATTTTGGCTTGACAAATCTTTGCCGATTCGGTGGGATAAAAAATAAAAAGTGTGTTCAAAGATCTTTCTGTTCCACCTCTTGCTCAAGCTTCAGACATAAAAATACATTCCTGTTGCAAAAGGCATCAAATCCTCTCTGACTGCTCTGCACTCAAAACTTGTACGCTCACTCTCAAAAAACACAAAGCATGAAATCTGTGGCGTACCCTCGCAGCACAGCTACGAGGGGCCAGTGCAGGTAAAGTGGAGGCAGGACGTTGCTGTAATGCTGTAGTGTATCCTTTAATCTGCAAGACGACCCAATTTTTTATTTTTACTCTCATACCGCTTTAATTTTACCATTTACCAAATGATTTAAAAATCAGTTTTCCATATTATTATCCTCATTTTTTGATAAAATTTAATAAAAAATGTTTTTGTTTTCATAATAGCTTCTATCTAGACCACCTCCCAAACAAATACCAGATATCCTGAAACACATACACACACCTATACATAATTAGGAATGAAAACATGCCTTAGATAAGAAATGAACTCCAATCAAAGGCCTGAAAACTGAACTAGTTTTAGATGCACACAGTTTTACTAGTAGACACCCTTTATGGTAGAGATGTAAATACCTTGGGGTTGCCACGTACGGCGCAGCTGATGGCTGTGGTGTAACCTGCAACTACGCTTCTGTCCACCAGAGGAGCTGTGAATTTAGGGGAGTGGCTCATGTCCTTCTCCTTGAAGGGCGAAGGGTTGTGCTCCAAACCTGGACAAGAGAAAGCAGAGACATTGAGAACACACACATACGCACACACACACAATCCAAAGTGTAAACGAGTGTGAGCTTCCATGCAAGTCTACTTTTTTTTAAAAAGCGTACACAGCTCTTTTCCAGCACACTGTGCATTATTGGATGAACTTTCAGCTGCCTGACCTTCACCAGTGTACTTTCTGAGGGTGTTTCTAGTTTCCTTATATGAAGAATGTGAAACTATGAGAACATAGAATTAGTTTACTTGCAATAATTATGGATATCCAACCGTTTTACCTATTGATGGTATTATAATATTGTTAAAAAGACAGATGAATGCCAGATGGCTGAAAGGTTTCAGGTGAATAAATGATCTACTTATGTGGTGACAGGATTGTCATAATTTAATTCACACCAAACTATCTGGTTAGTTTGTGTCACGCTCTAAAGCTGGAATGTGCAACATAGACACTTTCATACTGTCCTACTGTTTTCACTTTCTGCTGCTTTGGGATTGTTTTGTCTTCATAATATAATATCTGTACCACATCAGCACACTGTTCTAAATTATCCATGCAGGAAACTGACTTTTGTTTTATCCTGAGGTCAGGAGGACACAGTAATCTACAGTCCTCACAATATTACAGGCCAGATTGCTGTTGGAACACAAAAGAGATTGGCTGGTCGCCTGCCAAATTTTCTGGTAGAGTAGACAAATGCAACAAGAGAAAAACAGTAGAAGCAGTTGGCTGGTGGCAGGTGTTAATTTCCCAGCCTGTTTGCTTTCATAATCTGCGGACAGTATTAAATGGTATTTAACACTCTGTCAAAGAATATTTCTGTTTAGCATAATCAGTGTGAATTCATTTTCATGTTCACGTAATTAATTGCAAACCACATTTAATCACACATATTTTTATGTTGTTCTATAGTAAGAAGGTGACATATTTCCATTCCATTTATTTTCATTTAATCAACATTTCTGATACATTCCTCTCTTCATATCAATTACATGCCTTGATGCTCACTTTGTGCTTCGGTTGAATACAATGTGGCCTCCAGCTCAGCATGCGCTAGATGTAGCTTGGCATCAAAAGCAATACTATCATGTTACAGTGTGCAGTGCTCTGCAGGGATTTCATTACCTGTTTTGGTAATGACAGCGGTGTTCTTGCTGATGCCAGCCTCATCGCTGAGGCCACAGATGTTTTCACTGAATACTCGGAACGAATACTCGTTCCCCATGACCAGGTCAGACACAGTGCAGCTGGGCCTGCGGTTGTGCTCATAGACCGTGAACCACTCCTGATATGTGAGAGACAGACAAAGAGATGGAGTGAGTAGAAAGAGAGGTTCAAAGTGGCTTAGGCTTAGTAGAGATCTATATAGGCTGAAGGCTCTGCAATCCCCAGCATCCATGTTCCTCTGGTCCACCTTCCTGTCTATTTAACGTGAGAGGCTTTTCGCTGTCTGTATGTGACACATCCCTAAGCATGTGAGATGTAGCATGAGTGCTTATAATAGCTGGAATCATTAGGAGGCTCTAGAGTTGTCCTGAATTTTGGGTTTTCTACTCTAAAATACAACACTGATGAGTGTCATAAAACACAAAAACGTTGTCTGACAATCAGCTGCAATGAGGTGCAAAAACACAACCTCAGATGTATGTAATTATATCTTTAGCTGAAAGAAACTAACTGTAAAGAAATCACAGACTATTGTCATTTCAATATGATATGTCAGACTTGTTGGCATATGACGTCTGTACACGTTCAGTAGCTATGGATATATTATGATTTATCTTGAGTCACGTTTGTGGCCAACTGATGAATGTATTCCTCTCTGTGAGAGGAATACATGATGTACTGTGTTCAACAACAAGCTAGCTGTGTCTGTCTGCCATTTGGTGCTGGGCATGTTGTGTATGGTGTGCTTTTACTCTTCAGAGCAGCTGCCTAATGCGACTCCAAATATATATAGAGCTCCAAATGATGCTGATGAGAGCGGGGACGGAACAAAAATAACGGAGGACTGAAAAACAGGGTGAAATCCTTAAAGTAGGTGTGCGCATTTGACCTACAACTGTCATCAACAAAAACGATGGCCCTTTCGTTTAGGCCAGGGGACCCCCAAAACTGATGGGGAGATTGAGTAGGGACCCACTGCCCCCTACTCAGTGCTATTTATAAATATACATTATTATGATCATTTTGCATTAGGTATTATTAAGTTATTCAAATGATGCACAGGTTCATCAGGTTTTTTATTTTCCCACACAAATTAAAATTTCTTTAAATACACATTAACATGAATCCAACATATATTAGTAAAGGGATAAATGGAGGCAGATGACGTTACCGCCACCCTACTATTGCATGTTTCAAATAAAAAAAAAAATATATATATATATATAAAAAATGTCTAATCAATCAAAGATTTTGCGACACCCCTGCAGTGCCCCCTGTTGAAGACTTATGGTTTCGACCAAAAGATGGATGCTTCATATCAATCCTTCTATGTGTAGAATATATATATGTTGGTTTAAAATACACTGTACAAATGTCTCAAGAGTTGCTCTAATGCGGCTGCTGTTGAGTTACCTCCTGTGACTTCTCCCCAGCTCTTTCATGCGTACCTTCGTCTTCATGTCAGACTTCTGAATGGTGTAGCCGATAATCTCACAGTTCCCGTCATTTTTGGGTGGCTTCCACTCCAGCGCAGCATTGAAGCCCCAGACATCTGTGACACGCACGGCAATGGGAGGACCCGGCTTTTCTGTTGGGATTGTGAGAAGAGATGAGACAGAGTTGGTGGATATCGCATGAACCAGGCTGCATGGTTTATAGTTTCACACGAAATCGTTACACCGCATGGCTAAAGTATACTGAGAAATTCTTTTTCCTGCCAAGTTATAAATGCATACGTGAGGCTTTCAGAGGAAGAGTGCAGGAGAAGGGTTAAAACAGATCTGGAGCAGGGAAGCCCCACCAAGAGAGAAAAAAAAATAATACTTGTAGCGACTGAGATTTGACAGATTAGTGAGATAAAAACAGATTAGAACAAATGACAGATTAACACAGCAAAAGACAAAAGAATCAAGGGAAGGTGGCGATAGCTGCATACATTACTAGAGAAACTATTGGCACAGCGATGTCAAAGAAATATTATACTTTGCCTGCCTGGAGGACAAAGCAGAAGGATGTGGTTGTATCATCAATCCTTCTGTGTGGCCTGCACCATACACAGCACAGTACAGAAACACTGTACAGCACAGTAATGTATTTGTCATTAATCTTTCTTTGTATACTCTCCTCTGTGGAGTACAGTACCAGCAGTGAGCAGCACGGCCGTTTTCACTTCTTAATACTCCCTGTACTTCTCCAGCTGTATGGTGACAGATCAGCCGAGGGAGTCGGGGTGATCAGAGCCTTTCATTAGCTCAACCTTCTCAGCTGAGGAAGTGACAGAGTAGTCCGCAAAATCCAAACCTAATCCGAGTCTACACGCAAATAATCTCAGTGGAGCCCCCCCAAATAATCCACCCAGAACCCTGACCCAGGAAGACATGGCGTAAGCTGAGGAATGAGCTGGCGGCCGCAGCGGCAGGGCAGGAGCCAGGATTATGCGAGAAAGAGGAATGCGCACTTTGATGATTTACTGCTTTGAGTCACAGATCCCAAGGAGTGTGAAATGAGGAATTATCATCATATTTAAAAAAAAAAATCCGACATGTCTCAGATTTTAGCTCATGGCATAATCCTCTTCCAAACAGGTTATTACTCGTGTACCTTGTGAAGTATGAACTACGTATGATGTTCTAATCTTAATGAGAGAACATGCAACGCGGGTGTGCCTCTTTAACTGAAGCTTAAAGGGTGTTGGTGCAATGAGGGAACTGACCTACAACCTGGATGTGTATGTCAGCGCTGTCGGACATGTTCTCAATCTGAACACACAGGGTGTACTTTCCGGAGTGGGCTCTCTCTGCAGAGCGGATGAAGAGGATGGTGTCCACCTCACTGGTACGAGTTCCCACAGTTTTGTCATCCATGGGGATGTCATCTTTGAACCAGGTCACAACCGGGCGAGGCTTACCCTGCCATCAGAACGATGGACATTCATACTTCAATTGATCTTTAAGTACACTTTTGAATACATGCGCCCTTTTTACCTGATTGAGATTCAATCAAATTGAAGAAAGTTTGGTGGCATCCAGTCTACATGCCCCAACTGTTGCACCTCATATCCCAACAGCCACGGAAACACAATCTGTACAACTCTTGGATAAAACGGCAGAAGAATGGGTGCTCTTTTCTCCCAGGAGAACATTATATAGCCAGGTTCTGTGTCTCAGAAAAGACTTTTCCTCTGCTGCTTCAAACAGCAGCAGAGCTTCAGTTCACTTTCTTTTTGACTATTTTTATTTACAGCAATGGCTCTCCATTTGCCACTTATGGTTAGCTCCTTTTTTACCATTGCCATAATTTGCAAGTTGCTGTCAAATGCTATAATATTCCCTGTGCCCTTTGAGCTATTGTACTCACTGTTGGTAGCAACCTTTACGGATCTGATTTACATTCCAGATGAAAAAGTGCCCCGTCAGACTGTGGCCATGAGGGAATCTTAGTATTTTGTTTTTCCACTGTCCAAAACCCACAAGCTGAGTGCATATGTGGATATGTTATACAGAGATCCATAAATTAAACCTGACTACCCACTGTAGTAAAATGGGATAACTTGGCCCAATTCCATTTTCACTTACAATAGCCCGGGATTCACTTGAAATGGCCTCTTTTCTTGGGTGCATGGAGTCGTTTTAGGCACCCATCCAAACTTTGCAGCTTTTTTTGGCCAAATAAACCCAGAGGCAAAGCACCGTATTAACCTTTTTACTGGTCTGCTATTGTACAGCTAGTGTATAGTGATGAAATTTGCTATGATTCTAATAATGTCTGTTATATAACTGGATTTACCTGGAAAGGGATGACCAGGTTCACCTTCTCGCCAACGAGCTTGATGAGTTTGGTTCTCAGATTGCGAGGCAGGCGGATCTTTGGATTCTCTGGGTGGTGGACACAAAAGACAGGAAAATGAATGTGAGTGAGTGGTGTTAGTATATATACAGTATATATATGTGTGTGTACGCATATATATAAATGCGCTTCTGTTGAACTGCTACATTACATTACACTACATTAGCACAAATGGCACATAAAAGTACCAATGTTTTCACAGAGGTGGATTTATTGCATATTTTACACCAGCTCTTGTCTGACCCATGATTTCTCTGATAGTGACAGCCTGGGAGAGAGTGGCAGGAGGGCTGCGTCCAGCGAGGTTGACCGCCACCACTCTGAACAGCATCTTCTCCCCAGCTGGAAGATTCTTCACCCTGAACTGGTTCTTTTCCACCGGTACCTCATTAGCCTGCACCCACTGGTCACCTGAGGGAGAAGTCAGGTCGGGAGAAGAAGGAATCAGAAGATCAGAAGGATAGCCAGGAATAATCTCTATACTGGTCAGCAGCAGAGGGGTTGACAAGTTCTGTTTTTATCAAGCCAGGAAAAAAAAAGTTTCAAGATTACCTTAGGAAGATAATCAGGTATATATATTTTTTAACTTATAAGAAGGTTCACAGAAGTTACCGTTGCAACAAGACTGTGGCTTTTGCTTGACTACAAATGAGAAATAATATGTCCAGTATATTCATAGACATTTTGACTTGTACTACTGGAACACTAAGTAGACATTTCCACCTGTGCTTTTCCTACAGTGACAGGTAGGATACTTCTGCTTCCTAGCAAGATAAAAAAATAGCTGCTCTAAAAGAAGGTAATGCCAGAGGAGTGTAAACATTATATAGCACAAAAGTTCTCAAATCTACAAAGCATATATTACCAATAGTCGCAATTTACAAACCCGCTATACCGCCTTAGAATAAAGTGGTTTCCATTTTGCATATATTTACTTCCTTCTTTGCAGTACTCAATGATGTAGCCGTTGATGCCGCCTGCTCCGATTTTCTCTGGAGGACGCCACTTGAGTGCACAGGTAGTGTCTGTCACATCATCCACTGTGAGACGAGTGGGCTCACTGGTAGGGGCTGGGAGAGATGAGAGCTAATTAATACGTTAATACTCATTGTAAATGAGATGGGAAGGTAGGTTAAGCTGCCTAAAAATGAGCATTGTGTGAAAGCCTCTGTTAATTAACCGTTCGGCTAATGACAAATGGCAACGCACCAATGGGCATGAAGGGCTTTGAGCTTTCACTGGGCTGAGAGATGCCAATGCCATTGACAGCAAACACTCTCATCTCATAAAGTACACCTTCAATCATCTTCTTAGCCTCGTATGTGTTCGACTCATAAACATCGAAGTTGAGCTTTGTCCACCTGGAAGAGCCAATTTTCTTCCTCTCCATCAGGTACCCTGGAGGAAGCAATATCAACACACGGCGAAGCTGTTAAAAATGGCTCAGTGTTATTTGGAACAGAGTTCGATAACACCACAATGTAATAAACAGAGTGGATCATAAACTGCTGCTTTCTCCGGAGAGGAAGACATCAGATGTGAACATTACATGCTGCGTGTTTCAGGGGCACCTTTAATGGGAACTCCGCCGTCAAAAGCAGGAGGGTCCCATGTGATCGTGGCACAGTCCTCGCCAACTGATGTGCACTTGACATTCTCGGGAGGGTTCGGCACATCTGGAGAGGCAGGTTACAGTTGGAAAGATGAAACGGAAAGAGAAATGAGAGCACACATGGGGAGTGTTTCTGAGGCTGTACAGTATGCGAGGAAACATGCACATGTGAATTCCACGGTCAACACTGAATGTACAATCCATTCCCTACCGATTTAAGTGATGTTTTCCATTTATTACACATACAACATGTTTGTTAATTGTAGCGGCTACAACATACAGAAAAAAAACAGATAATATAGACTGTATAAAAATGGCCCAAGCAGCTCTAGATTATTTTTGCTCGTTTCAAGGACCTAGAGTTCTCAATGAGCCAGAAAACTAAAGAGAAAGGGACCAAGGAACAAAAAGGAAAATTAAAAGACAATAAGGCAAGAGTGAGAAAAAGTCACTGACCCACGATCTTGATGAAGAGTTGAACATTGTCCTCCCCAGCAGGGTTATTAACAGTGATGGAGTAGTTTCCCTCATCGGCTTTCTCTGCCCCCTCAATTACAAAGCTGCTCAGGGTCTTCCTCGTCTCCACACGGACCCGTCCCTCATCCTCAGCCACCACCTACAGCACCACACAGGAAAGGACAGGAGTGAAGACAGACAAAACGAAAGACACTTCTGAACAGGGCCGCGTTGCGTGACGACATCCGCAATAATGACAGGTGATTCAACACTCCCACTCTAGAGGATGTTTCATTTCTCCTTTGTACTGTTGGGTGAATAAGAGCTGGATATTCTGATTGACGCACAAACATAGAAAGTATCTGACGTGTTTGGGTGTGTATGAGGTGAGTGATGAGAATCCTCTCTGTTCTTTCTCACTTGATCTCCTTTCATCCAGCACACAGTGGGGGCTGGCTCTCCTGTGATCTCAACGTCAAGACGAAGTTTGTTTCCAGCCACCACGGTAATGACGTTCTTGTTGCCAGTGCTGCTGGTGTCCAGGTGGATTTTGGGAGGGTCTTTTTGTGGACATTACACGAGCAGATGGAAAGAAAGGTAATTATTTTGTCTCAAAGTTGCTGTGAATCACCATTAAATTGAATACTTGATGTGACTTGAGCCAATTTGTATTGTTATTGACACTATTTCAATGAGACTGAATTGAATATACTGGAGAATGTTGGATGCTTTTCTGAGGAGAAAACTAAAATGGGTTTCGGGTTCCATTTCATGCAGAAATGAGTAATGACTAACAAGGAAGTTAGGACATTTGTCCATTAGGTGGCTTTCAAGACAGCCACTAGTCAATTTCTTGTCAGATCCTTTGACCACATCAATTCAATATACAGATTTTTTTTTTTTATCTTTTCAGACACGGGCATCATCCATCAGTGATGCATTACATGAGCAGACCAAGAGGGAGAAGTTCAAAGAACAACTTAACAGCAGGTAAAAATCAGTTTGCTGCTGACTTCTAGTGAACTAACTTAACGCCTTGCTGCAGGGTCTGGTTGCAAGTGGAGCAAATCACACTACAGATACAGTATACCCGAATGGGTTGTCAGAGGCTTGAAACGAGTTACCTTAGCATTAGGTATGCAGTGTCTGCAGCAAAATTATTTTTAATATCCTCTCCCTTAGCAGGTGCAATAGAGTATAAAATAAACTAAGAACGTTTATTATATTGGCACCAGGTGCCCTGCTGATACAACTTTTAAATCAGTACTAATCACATGCCAGCACATTTGCACAGTGTTACGTTTTACATTTTGCAAGCAAATAATATATATATCTTTTCAAGAGATGACGCTTACCTTGCCGTGGAACATAGTCAATCTTGATTTCTGAGGAGAAAAATATGCAAATAAGTTTCATTCAAATTGTTAACACCCTTTGTCTACATGCAGAAAAAAAATGCTTCCTATTTTGGTCTGCTCATTGCTCTCACCCAGGAAGTTGAGTTTTGCAGAGAGAGAAAGTGCGTAGCCATCAGGGACGAAGGTATAATCTCCTGCGTCTGAGGGCTTCACGTCATCAATCGTGAGCTTGTGGGTCCTGGGGACATGTTACCAGATGTTACCAAGGAGACAACACTCGTTATGACCTGCAATTATGCAAAGGATGGTTGCCCTAGCAACATACTCCATAAGGCAGTACCGCAGAGTGAGAAACATACTAAATGGCTTTCACCTTGTGCGACCGCTGTCGCCTTGCCATATCTCCTACCATGGGCCACTCTGATGGAGGGATTACTGAGAGAAAGCCCGGGCCTTCAGGGTGCGTATGCCGTGTGTGTGTGTGTGTTTGGAGGTTAGAGCTTTTCAGATTGAAGCCTGCCCAAAAAATGGGTTGAAAAACCTTAGGTAATAGTTTGCCAAGCCATGTGGCAGACAGTGCTTATTGTCAAAGCTGTGTGATTTTGTGAGTGTGTTTGAATGTGTGGTTAAGATGGAGAGCTAGAAACAACAACCTTCTCAGATTAAAAGCCACAGCAGCCTGCTACACAGCAGTACCTTCCAATATGCGTCATTTTGATGCGATCGCTGGCCTGGACTTCCACGCCATCCTTGAACCATTTCCCCGTCACTTTTTCATCAGACACTTCACACTTGAATACAGCCTGTTCGGCTGACTTCACTGTCAGGTCAGCTATGCTCTGCAGCACCTCCAGCTCCTTATCTGTTGCAAAAACATTATTTAGAGTTACAGTCGCATTTGGCTAATTTTGATCTGTATCAATGGGGAACAACAAATGACAAAAACAAATCAGTGATTGCTTGAGAAAACATTTGAATTTCACACACCATACTTGTAATTTTGGTTTTCCAGAAACATTGCAGAAAAAAACGATAGAACGGCTCTGACAAAGGTAACAAACCTGCCAACAATCACCTAAAAAGATGATTACAACATGGTATGTCTTGTGTGTGCAATTCGTAATTTCCAAAATATGTTGAATTATAACTTTGTAAAGGACTTATGGAGGCACTATTATTTCATGTGCCAAAAAATAGTGAAATATTTCTCAATCACGTTTTTACCAATAAATGTCATTACACTGAGGAGGTGTTCCTACGTGATCCTGAGTCTGGTTACCGCGACGCTAAACTAACCAAATTTGACTAGCCTGTCTACTCTGTTTCCTGTATTCCTATCCTTCAACTTAAGGGGAAGGACAGACATTTTCTCACACTATAATCAATTTAAGAGACTTGTCTGGCTTCCAAGACAGCCTGATATGTGAAGCCTGATATCAATTTTGGAGGTGTAAAAGAAAATTAGTATGACGAATAGTGTGATGAACCGCTGATACAAGGGATTAATGAAGTAATGTTAATTACAACATGAGTAATGACTAATTTATTGCTTTTCATGCCTGTCAGGATGGAAAACATCAACATATGCTGATTACATTTTATTTAAAGTCCTAACTTAAATATGTGTTAGTAAACTTTAAACAGCAGCTGGTCACACTCTTTATTTATTAGGTTTGGGTGGCAGGTCAAATGCTGTTAATAACTCCAATAGAGGAAAAAGTACCTTCAACCTCCAGCTCTGCCTTTGACTCTCCACCGTTAGTGAAGGCATAGTACATCCCAACATCCTCTTTAGTTGCTTCATTTATGATCAAAATGTGCCTCTTCCCATCCTTTTTAAACCTGTACTTTGAACCTGCCGTTTCCCTGTTCAGCTCAACTCCGTCTTTCATCCTGTGGAGAGACACACACACTCACACATCAGAGACACTTCAACACAGAGAAGAGAGGAAGAGTTGCTGATTGACATGACGGCAATCTTCTGCATGGCTGAAGCCTTCTGGGAGCACAAGGTTCTGGCACGGTTGTGCGAAAGGTGAGCAGTTTTTCAAACACACTTTTTCGTATTTTTTTTTTTTGTCAAAATAGTGCTGTGATTTTCAAGTCATCTATTATAAAATGCAGCCGTAATATTCCACAGGGGGAAAACTGTGTTTGCCGTCACCTTGATATAATTTTGTCTGGATATGTAAAATCTTGTCAGTAGCATCACCAAGTCCTGTTGATAAAACGTGCTTAGACATTTTCCCTGCTGACAGCACAGCTGGGATTTCAGGTCTTATAAGTGGTATTACGAGACTGATTGTTATGTACTGTAACAGCACAAAACCTAAGCTCTGTCTTTGCTCATTTGTCAGACAATTTTTACCGCAATGCAAAACGCAAGCCACTAGCTGGTTCAGGTTATCCGCATACACATATTCTGTTTCCTCAGTTTTTTGGGGGGAGGGGGGTGATATGTAAAATGTTTCCAGCTAGAAAGTGGATACTCAGTTCGCTTTCAATTATTTCTTGTTGACTCCAGAAGACAACCAAACTGTTATGAAGTACTGGCTGATACAAGTGTTCATATTTTCACATTTTATTGTGTGTATACTGCTGTTATTACTTGAACTGAAGATACCTGGAAACATACAACTACAACAATGATACCACCTGAACTCTCAGGCCTCCTGGCATTTTGTCTCTGTGGTCTGTTTATTCATTTAAATTTGTTCAGCAAGTTACGACCTCAGACTAATGAATTGGCTTTTCATAATTACTTCATATCAGAGAGAACCAAAGGGTACGATAGCTCACCATTTGACATTAGCACCTTCCTCGGACACTTCCACTTCAAACTCCACCTTCTCACCCACCACAGTATGGACATCGTCCAGCAGCTTGGTGATGGTGACCGGAGGCTCTGAAGACAAATGGATAGCTCGGAATTAAACCTCCTTTAAAACAGCAAAGGGGTACTGACTCATTAAAGACCTGCTACTACTGTGTTATGTTAATTGGAGACTGTACTCATCTAAATCACAAGAGTAATACTGCCCGGTAACATGAGTGGAGGATGAATGAAGTGAGGCAGATAAATAGATCTGGAAGGTAGCAGTAGTTAAGTGGAGTAATGCGTTTCTACACTGCATGACAAAACAGCCAATGTGGCAACTGTTGGAGCCTGAGGCTAAATTCTGACACATGCAAATTTCTGGTTTCAGCTTAAATACAGGCTGGCTATACAGTCCAAGTCAAGCACAGTTAAGTAGAAATCTAGCTTGCAGAAAAGAGCAGCTGGTAGGGCTGGGTATGTTTTCCTGTCAGCTATACAGTAACTAAGTTACTGATTGGAAGTACTATGTAATAAATACAATCTACTTTAAATATTAAAAAATCAGTGATTATGGCTTTCAGACATAATGTTCAGATGTGACATCTACAGCTTTAATTTTATCCTAAGATAAATATACAAATATAGTTGTGTCCCCTTTTATTGGTGGGCAGTAGATGGCGTGTATATTAGTATCAATTAGCAAGAAGAGGAACACGTGCAGGTCCATTTGGATTTGAATAGCACAATATGCTCATCAAAGCCTCTGAACACGCCCGTGTTGTAGAGACTGAAACTACCTCCAGTCTCCTGAGATGCTGGGAGTCACGTTGCCTAACCACATGGCGAGATGCTCGATGCTCTGCTAGCCTCGACTATTTGTCATCGTCAGCATCCAGCCCCCCTCTGGACGTCTCTATTCTATCTAGCCTCAGCTGGTGAGTCCACAAACCCTCTGAGTTACACTCACAGCTCTAAAGAAACGTGTACAATTAGAGACTGCCGGCTAAACAAATGTTTCGCGTAATGAGTTTGGCGTCTTGGGCTAGGTAGTGTCCACATGAACGGTGAGGAATACATTTCCCTCAGGACTACACATAGGAAAAGGTCTGACGCCAAAGTAGCCCAGTATGTCTTAAGAGTAGCAGTGAAGTGTTGCTGCTCAACATTAACTGTATGAACAATTATTTTACAAGTCTGAGTCTTCTACTTTATTTTAACATTTAAGTCGTGACACAAATACCTATAATCTTAGTGGAAAGCCACTAGTCGTGTTCCTAATCGACATATAATAATAATAATAATAATAATAATAACAATAATAATATAAGAAAAGAATAACCTTTAAAAATGATTTAAATATAAAAATAGTCTAGGATTCAATGCAGAGGAGAATTTAATATCCTAGTATAGTCCATGTTGAATCCTTGACTACTAGGATTCAATATCCTAGTAGTCAAGGATAGGTGGAACAGTTTACCAGTTAAAGTGAACCAATCCATAATACTGTCAACTATTATGTAAGAACATCATTTTTGCATGTACCTACACCGTGTTACTTGTTTCACAGAGCTGCTATATTTGATAGCATGTCCGTGGAAACACGGAATTCACCCGAGAATCGCCTGGTACCGCAACACAGCAACGGCCTGCGCGTAAGTGCTCCATGTCTTTATTTAAAGCACTGTGACTGCCGGTTTTGACTGGCTGTCATCTACTGAACTCCCCACTGCCCTCACTAATGTCAGGATGAATCAGCGGCAATAGACACTGATGTAGGTGTTTGCAAACAGCTCCATGGATGATATTTTTGCGGAGACAAACACTCGCCCCACGCGCAGAGACACACACACACGCTGTCGCTGCATGAGAGCTGCGTTAGTGATGAAGAGCTTAGGCTCCTGTATGGCAGCAGTGAGCACACAGTAAAGGATTAATATAGAAGCAGAAGACCCAATTACATCTATTAAAATGTACACCGAGGAGGCAGGATGCACATGGAACCGTTAGTTCGATTACACAAGCCCTTTCACACTGACATGACACAGATCAATATAGTGTAATATAATACAGTTCCTCAGAAACACACAAAATAATCATATTCTAACAACTGCGATTTAGTACATTAATCCACGAACCACAACAACGATACATGACAATAAACAAAGTCTAAAGATTTCACTCGCCACGTACCCATTAAAAATGACTGAGCAGACAACAGAGCGCAGCATGTTACAGCGTGACATGAAAGCGGTGAAATAAACAGATGACAAACACAGGCACAAGACGGCAACCGAGCTGTCAGGCCTCTCAGTGCTCAAATGACAGCATTTGCTAAACCGAGCAGAAAAAGCTCTCCCCGCTGAAAGAAGGATTCCTCCAAAGACAGTGACTCATATACCTTTGACAAAAACCTCCGTGAAGCACTTCTCCTCCCCGATCACGCACTCATAAGCTGCGTCATCTGACAGGTTGCACTTGTTGATAGTGAGTGTCCGCTTGTTGCCCACGCTCTCAAACACATACCTGCACACACGGGGAGGGATGGGGGAAGATTACGAGGAGGACGGAGAACAAAATGACGAGACAAAGAAAGAAAGAATAATGAATAAATGCTTTCAGCAAATTCAACCTCAGTAAGACGCGCGAGGGCCTGAGTGACTCACAGGACTAGGCATCTGAGCATTATTCTACACCCCTTGGGAGTTGGCCATGCACACGCAAGCAAGTATATGCTCCCACACACATACTGTATATTCTTGTTGCTGGAAAAATATGGTGACAAACCACAAAGGGCTACAGCGTTAAAGTGTCGGATGACGGAATAGATTCCCATGGTTACAGGCTGTAAGCACTCACATCATCGGACAGCTCAAGGTCTATTAAGCATAATTTGAATACTCCCTGAATGAATAGTTACCAACTGTAGGGCTGACAGTTGTTTGTGTGGGAGTGTTTAGGATTAAAGCCGCATAAAATCTGAATGGAGTTTCTGTGGGGCGTCAGCGCTTGCATGTTTTTCAGAGAGATGTGCGCCACCACTTACGCATTTTACTCCTGTAACATTGTTGCACAAGTTATCAATTTGTGGTGCGTGGATAGTCTGTGTAACTCTAGCAGTTCCTCTTACTTTTTTATAACTCCAGCTTCCTTTAATTTTCAAACTCCAGCTCCAGCTACACAAATTCAAATAAATTGCAGAAGGAACTGGAGAAGCATTAAACGCCCAGGGTTTATCATGATAACGTTTTTATTATCATCTCCCAGGTTTTCTCCAACTAATAGGTTAACTTAAATGTGAACCGTCTCAAAGAAATCAATTTCTGTTCGTGCCTTTAAGTATTATATTTTGTAGTTCTCGGTGTAAAAGGAGAATAGGAGACAAGATTAAACTCGTTTTCCACAGCACATGCATCCAGTTTTACCACTGAGAGGAGAAAGTAAATCTCAACTGGTCTTAATAAGAAATGCACTTTAATTATATACATATGCAGTTAGCTTTGGTCTTGCATCTCGGTCACAGCAGTGGTTTGTTAAAAATGAAACAAAGAGGACCAGAAGCAGGAATATCCTAATCCCAATGGCTTTCAGTCTGTAACCTAAAAGATTTGATTTGTTAGAGCTCAATGGTCACAGCACACAGCCTGGAAGGACCTCCAGGGAGGCTCCGCTCAGGGTAAAATCAAAGTCCCCTCTCCTGTAGTAACTGTCTTAATCATAACAGGAAGAGGGCTGCCTTACTTTCTAAGAACAGCATGAAGAGTCTCAAAATAGCAGATGGTGGAGCCACTGAAGAAATACAACTCACAACAGCTGTACCCTCTTCAATAAAACACCAAAAGAATCTTCTGAAGGAGGAGGGAAAAGAGCAAAGAGGAGAGCGGCGCCGACACTGGATAAAGCTCAGCATGAGAAGGAGCTCAAAACTGACATGTATCTGTTAGATACAAAAGTGTTTGAAATTAACCCTTCACAGAATAGTCTTTGAAACTAATACCTAAACTGCACATTCCTGAGCAGCTAGTTTTAACATGAACGATGAGAAAAAATGACTCTGTCGTATGTGAAAAGGGCTCTTTGCTGCTATGAATCAACAATTGTCATTAACCAGTTCTGCATTTTCCTTCAGCTACATGGAGCACCCAGTCTCAGCACATCGTATTCAGGCCTACGACTTCACCATTTAGTTTTCTTTCAGCGCTCACAACAACCTAATTTCCTGTTGCAGCTGCGGCTGGAGGGTTTCAGTAAAACCCAGTGTACCCTACCTGTCCGGCAGCAAGCAGCAGACAGACAGTGATCAACTAAGTGGTTCAATACTGGAGTCTCTGAAGACTGACACTGAGCGAAAAAGTGAGTGAAGTGGCTTAAACTTGCTACCTGGTTTATCCATCCCATCTTAACCAAATCTCTCTGCTTTGTGTCTAATTTAGTTGTTTGTTCTTTTTAGGCTGCAGCAGCTTTTGAGTCAGGCCTAAGTCTCAAAATCCACAAGTAACACCAAGTTCAAGTGACCTTTTTTCTACAATTTATTACAGCATTAATGTACTGTTAAGTCTGCATGAAATCAAATTTGATTTTTAAGTGTCTTTTGATTCATGTCACTATATCTGCCCCAGTCTTCATGGCCTCCTCCAGTTGTCCACTCCTGCCTGGATGAACAATTCACCAACCTGCCCAAGATTCCTGTTATACTCACAAACTGTCTCATAGATCATCAGCTATGTGTTATATTATTAGATCCTACATGTTTCCTTCATCTTGATGTATGTATCTATGACAGAAGTTTGTTTATCTTGTTTCTCCTGCTGCTCTCTTCTCTCTCTATTTTCTCTGTTTCTACCCGGCTGGCCTTCGGCAGATGGTTCCCTCCATATGAGCTGGGTTCTGCTCAAGGTTTCTTCCTGTTAAAAGGGAGTTTTTCCTTGCCACCGTCGCTCTCAGGCTTGCCCTGGAGGTTGCAGGCTGGTTTTTGTGAAGCGTCTTGAGACGATTTGTATTGTTATTGGCGCTATATAAATAAAACTGAATTGAATTGAACTTTATAACCTGCATCTGGTCCAACAATAATAATAAATGTCCCTATTATTAAAAGGAGATTAGAGTGTCATATCCTGGAAAAAACATTTGTTTGCCTTCAATTTTGCATCCGATGAAACTTTTGTTCTCCCTGTGTCCGTCATGCATATAGACTGTATATGTATATAGACAATGGGTCCCCACTTCCTTGCACTGAAAACACTATTTTCCTGGGTATGTACACCGAACGATCTTCGAAGTTTGGAGCTATAGTCTGGTCGAAGAGTACAGTTGAAGAGTGGAGCCTGACTGCATTACACTTCCTTCAGACTTACTCGTGTTTTAATTTGATTAATATTGCACACTGCTCTAACTACACCAGTTAAAAGTAAATGTTGGACTAGACACCCACAGCCCTACCGCTTGCCGCTAGTCATCGTGATGTCACATGGATGCTTGAGTATGAATCAACATTATATTAACTACCTAAAATGAGAGAAACGATCCTTGAAGAAAATGATTTAACATGTATTTTAGTGTTTTAGTTCGGCCCATGGAGCTTATGACCTATACTACAGCCAGTCACCAGGGGGAGCTCAACTTGTTTTGGCTTCACTTTTGAGGAGCTGTTCTGCTGTCCATCCTTATTTACAGTCTATGCTCCTTCACTAGGCAGTGCTAGTATAGGAGACTGAAGCTGACCAATGAGGGCAGAGACTGGGCTATTTGGGAGGAAGTGGCATCCACTTTTACCGGGAAGATGCAAAATACTGTATGTAGCAATAAACTGCACTCTGTGCTGTGCTGGTTTGATGGAGACTTTAAGGGCCGTGGTTTAAATGTTGTCATATACTACATCTTAATCTCACTGTTTCTCAGCTACCCGTGTCCATTTGTCACCAAGCCTTATGTTTGCTTCACATGACATGAGTTTGACGTAATGCAATTATTGAGCAAATAGTTTGTTCACTCAACATTATGTTCCAGAAACACAGAAGAGAGGCTCACTTGGCCGATGGTTTGATTTCCTGTCCATTTTTGAGCCACGTGACAGCAACGTCGGGGTCAGCCACTTCCACAGTGAGCTGGATTTTCTTGCCCTTGTCCACTGAGTAGGCTGAATCCAGCTTGCTGAGGAAAGCTGCAGAGAAAGTATCCTGTTAGTTCAACCACTGCTTTAACAATCAAATAACCCATAAATGCCAACCAGCAGCTAGCATATGCTACCACACATTCCAACAGAACTTCTCCCCTGGGCTCTTTAAACGCTGCTGGTATTAACAGCCAACTGCATCTTGTTTCTTGCCTGCTGTCTCACTCAAAGTGCACAGTCTGCTTTATGCCTTTTAACCACCCTCCTGTCTCTTTCCTCCCTCCTCACCATCACTTTTCTTGGACTCCATCTTCATCTTCTTCAGCCTTTTAAGCATGCCCCTCAGGTCTGTGATGCCGTACTGAAAAGCAATTTTCTCATAGTCACAGGGCCTGGCATCCTTTAAAATTTCCCAAACATCCACTTCTTCTTTTGGCCCTTGTTGTTTCTTCTCCCTGGTTGAGATTATAACCATAAGGCAAATAAAAGGCAGGTGACGACGACAGAAGATGCATTTTTGGACATGTTAATTGCCTTACCTTTTCTTGAGCAGCGCACTGAAGTCTAGTTCACCAGCGTCCTCACCAGCGTCTCCACTGGATTTAAAAAAAGAAAAGGTTTGACGTTTATTGTGACATGTTTAATTCTATTTACAGCATTCAGTAATACACCTCCCTTTATTCAACATTATATAGAGCTATAAAAAGGCACAGACGTTCGAAAATGTGAAGCAGACAAAATGGACCACAACACAACATGCAGCTGAACACCACAGACCTCTAATACATTCGTGCCTGTAGTTTGATGAAACCATCAAACAGCACTTTTAATGAGGACTACAAGCTGGCATCATGCCCTCAATTGAAGTGACAGATGAAATGCCCAACAGACGAGTAACATGTAAACAACAGACATGACAGGAGAAGGCTCTAAAAAGCATTAACATCATAAACGCTGTATACATTACAGGAAGCACTTTCTCGTAGCTGTGGCTCAAAGAAAAGATTCCACTGACTCCAAGAGTGATGAAAAATTGTGTATGTGACGACTGAATTACAATCAGACACTGAAGGTTATGAAGTATGACTATGGCGATGTTAGCACTGGTGTGGCCTGCAGTGATTTTAAACACAAGTCTGTGACGTAGTCACCAGTACGCTCGGGGGGGGACTACAGCTCGACTACCCCGCATAAAACACTTTATTACCCCTCACATTCACATTTGCAAGTATAAAGTGATGGGAAGAATGTCACGTGACGTCGAGTCATCAGTCATCCTCTTGTGCTCAACAAGGTGACAAGTACTGTGTGTGGCACGCGCCAATAAATGTCTACAGGATCGAGTGCTTGTTGTTTTCCGCCGTGAATGGTTGTGGCAGCCCCTTCACAGTGTGGAGTGTGTTTTCCCGGTGTGGTCGAGGCTCATTGAACCCCGCAGAGAGCAAGATAAATGGCAATAAATGCAAAGCCATTCTGGGCGATCATGTTCGTCCTATGGCTGAACAGTTCATCCAAGGATAACATCCATCCATGTTATCCCCACCGTCCCAGTGGGAGTGGATTCTCCCAGGGCAGTAATGCTTTCATTCACGGGGCACACACAACCACCAGATGGCTGGGTGAGCATATAAATAATGCTAGCTGTGAACTGTGACCAAAACAACTGACATAATGTGTTATAATAAGAATGCAAGCGAAGTGTTTTTTTTTTTTGAGGCTGTTGAAACTCCTGTGTCAACATACAGCATGTACTGCACAAAATGTTTTTCTCTCCCTTTGAAGCCCTTTAAGCTGACCAACCAGTCAGTGAAGGCACAACATGAAGAACAATAATAAAAAAAAAAAAACCTGATATGCCTTGGGCAGAAAATAATGAGTGAACAGAAGAGAGCATCCCAAAGAACGCAGTCAGACCTCCTGTATCTGGTTGTGATACTGTAACACGTGTTAAGAGGAAGAGACAGATGAGCCTCCTATAGGAAATAGGCTCCTCCATACTCTCCTTCTGTAGGCTGAGCTGCATGACCTCTAAATAACAAGGTGTTTAACATACTCATACATTATCTCTCCAGCTACACATTTGAGTTTTAACCAAGTTTTCACTTTTCATTTATCACACCCGCCTCTCTCCTTCACCCTCTCTCTCCCTCATATCAGCATTCTGCAAATAAGCACGCACACATCCTGTCTAAACCACAGTGTGATGCTGTCTTTTTCCATGTTGCATTTCTCATCTTACCTGCGCCTTTCTGCTCGAGCTCTAATGAGGGGAGGAAATTATATTTTAAAACGCAGATTACAGATGTCAGCGCGGAGGTGTCAGCTGATATCCAATCACACAGCACACATACAGTACGTACAGTGTACAGGTTGCTGAAATAATAATAATAAAAAGAAAACATTAAAAAAAGCTACCCAGTTGCGAGATACGTACATAGACACTTCGCACAGACAGAGACAGAAATAGACACTGAGGAGAACAGCTACATATAAAAAAAAAGAAAAACTCCTCACGGACTGTTATTGAGACTTGTGACGAAATACATGAAATCCTAAACCACGAGGGGCTCCAGGTGAGGCAAAACACCAGTGCAGCAGACGCATTGAGACGTGACAAAAAGAGGGAGACGGCAGACAGACTGACTCGCACAAAGTCTGCTACAAGTGAGGGATAGACAGGCGCATGGGCAGAGACTCTGGCTGAGACTGACAGATGCCCAGAGGCAGCGATCTACAGACGAGCATATGGGCGACAGCGTGACGGGTGACATGTTGAGTAGACCCTTGCCGACACTGACACTCACGATCGCTTAAATGCCTCCAAGATGTTGTCCTGCTGGTCCTCTTGTACAGCTGAAACCAGACAGAAATGGAAAGGCTGGTGAGAGCTCAGCTAGGTTAATTCATTACACAGCGGAAGGAATAATGGAGTGATGACCCTGCTAGGCCACTAAATGATAGGACCTAATGTGTATCGCACTCACTGAGTTATTGGCTGACAAAGCCAGTTACATAGTAATGGTGGATACCCTAAATGGAAGATGACAATAATGTGATTAAGTGTCTGTCTCCGGACCAACCCTGCACGGAGACTTCGAATGTGCAGCTGTCGCACTTGTCTTTGGAGGTGACCTCGCAACGGTAGCCACCTGCGTCTCCATCCACTACTTTGATGATGCTCATCTCGTAAGTGTAGATCTGACAGGGAGAGAGAAAGGGAGGATGATATGCTACTAGGACATGCAATTAAAACACACATGGCGCATGCACAGATATGCTGTACGTGCTCAGAAACACATGCCCGAGTATGCAGACAACACGGCCAGAAGGATATTGGTTTGCAGATGAAACCATTAGGACAATAACATGGAAAGTAACTTGGTTTGCAAAGCACTCACTGGACTTGCTCAAATTAAACATTTATCATCTCCTCCAAATGCTGCACAGACTTTTATGCAAAGTGGAACATCTCAGGTTTTTTTCTCAATAAGGCAATAAAGAGTGGTGTAAAAGAAGTTATGGCAACTGTGAACAAGCCTACCATCCTGCTGTCATAGATGTTCATTTCAAAGTCGAAAAGGTACGATAGACACGTGTACTCTCTCCAACACTCACGCAAGCATTGGGCTGCAAAGGCACAACTAAAGTTGTAACTCACATGTATAAAATGAGACAGGGTAAAGGAATCAATTTGAACTGGAATGTGGCATTCTCTTATCAAATCTATTATTTTAATTGTAAGATTAATTTGTTCAGTTAGTCGTTTATATTGTTTTATCATATACAGTGATTCTTCTCGTAATTAAGTCCAATCATCCTATTTCTTTTTGTTTGAATTCTACACTGGGTAGGAAGTCAGTACAGAACACAGGAAATTATCCGGGCTTCAAATAATCCGGGCTTTATGTAGTGATGGATAGCAGGGTAACAAAGATGTAGGACACGTCATCTGAACGTCGTGGAGTTGTTTACATGAAAAGGGATTTGGTGCACGACCACCGTTTTCTTTGTATCAGTTGAAACACGCCACATAATGAAATCTGAAAGGCAGATGGAGGTTAGGATCTTAAAACAAGATTAAAATATCAACCACTTGATTCCGTAGTGGTACTAGAGGCTTGAGCAGGGGACAAGGGAGTGTTTCCATGTCACCATCACCTTCAGACTTACTCTGGGGGGTTCAAGCCTGGTTTCAAACCAGATTTTAGAGAGTGTATTGAGACAATTTGTATTATTATTGACAATGTATAAATAAAGTTGAATTGAACTGAATTTGAAATGAACAATGACAGGAGGTCAAAATTCTTTCAGTAACAATTTTGGAATGATGAAGATTACAAAGTTAGCTTGTTAGCTTATTATTATTAACTAATTAGCATCAGTGATCGTTCATCCATTAGAATTCATCCACATTCTATCAACCTATCATATTAGAGTTAAGGTAATTTAAATACAGCGTGCTTTAATGTATCACCAGCGATAAATTCAGGCTTTAAAGGGCTAAAGGCAGAAACACAATCTGACTTTCTCTGTATTTCACTCCGGACCAAAGTGTACAGCCGTCTTCTCAACACGACTGTGCAGCAACGCATGCCCAAAGGTCATTTTAACACACGCAGAATAACTGTGTACCTTGGTGTTCCTGTCATAGGTCTCTTTGAACTGCAGGTGCTTCCCAGCTTTGCTACCCAGGTCGAGCCACTTCCCTTTCAGCCATTTCATGGTCGGCTTCCTCAGCAGGTTCGAGGAGTCCACTTTAGCCACAAACGTGATATCCTTGCCTGCCAAGAACAAAAATGAAACACACTGATTCATTAAAATACGCTACAAGTGGCTATCCCGTTCATTTCAGATGTAATTCAGGGGTTTTATGGAACAATTATTTTGCCGGACCTTTTGTTGCTGTGACACTCTCCGGCCTCTCCACGAACAGACCGGTCAACTCGGACGTCTGAGGACCCTCTCCTGGAGCATGGTCTGAGAAGGGTGTTGGACAGAGGGGTAAGGAAAAATTAAAATAAGCAAAACATGATCTGGGCACCACTGTGATGATGACACTTAGACCATAGACAACAGGGGACAAGGGGACCAAGCAAACAACCAAACTGTCATCCAAAGAATGGAAGGCCTATTTGATGAACATTGGGAAATTTAAATTGTCACCATTTAAGACTCAAACCCGTAAAAATCCGCCCTCGAAGCTAAGGAAGTTTATTCCTTTGGTGGGGCCTATTTAGCACTGAAGCTGAGCAACACTCTCACCATGAGGCAAAATCATTCAACGTGTTGTCTTATGCTTTTGTTGTCACAGTGCATGTGCCATTTGAGACCCTTTGACAAATGACAGGCGACCAAGAAGCCCTGTGAAACAGCCTGGCCAACAGGGAATAAAGAAATTCCTCAGATCACCTCTGAAGACATCATATTAGGGTTGACTCTCTGCAATCATCTGCCACCCTGACAGAACATAAGCTAAATCTGTACAGTCTTATCTTGGCAATAAAAAATGAGCTGCTCTTTTATCTGCTCACTTGTTTCTTTTGCAAGTAAATTGATGTAACCTTTGTGAGGTGTTTGCTTGTCAGTTGATATACTTTACAGAGACGCTAACATATTCATTTTTCTTACCATCAGGAGGCAACTCTGCATTGGAGGGGGGGAAAAAGAAAGAGAGAGCGAGGAACACGTCAGTCTGTACGGTATATGTGCTGTGCTGTTAAACACAGGTGTTAATTGGCCCAATGATAACCTTGACTTCAGGTGAGGAACACTCACACATTAAATCAACGTGCTCTCACACTCCAAAAAACACATCTTTCTTTCTCTGACTCTAATTAACAAATCCATTTTTTTTCTCTTCAAAAACCCCCACAACTGTTAATAAGAATCAAGTTCAAAGTCACTTAAACTGTGCTGAAGTTAGGATGTTAACTTCATATAATCTACATAAATTGTCTTGTTTAAAATTCTAAATTTTAAAAATTTTCTTTATAAATTGTCTTGTGATTGCAGTCAGACATACTGTGAGTTGTAGAGGAAAAGAACGTTTACAGACAAGCAACACGATAAAAACACATTAGACCACCAATCAAGTACAGTGAGAACGACCCCCTGTGAACATCCATTGGACGAGACCAGTTGTTGAGAGAATGGATCCAGGGCCATGTGTCAGTTAAGGTCATGCGCCTCCATAAATTCAGAGAACCACGCTGTCGGCGCCTCTTCCTCTCTCTGCTTTTATGGGCTCAGTTAATTTGATCTTTTAATCAAAAGTATCCCCGAGGACAGATCCAAGTTCAGATGTTCGGGATGATTTAAGAGGTTTCAGTTAGAATGCTAAGCGGGTAAAACTGATCCTGGAATGGAACCCAAGGGACACTTTTGAATGTTTACACTTTGCACTGTTACATTGGAGACTTGCTGTGTTGGGATGGGATTTCCAAGTTAAATTAAAAGCTTGGCTTCAAAATTACATATTTGCATTCAAATGTCCATTAGAAATAAACAAAACTCCCCAAAACAGGTGGTTCTGGTAGGTAAGTGCTGCTTCAAGGCTTTTTTTAACATGATCATTGTGGTTATTGTTCCTAAACCTAACCAAAATGCAACATGCTATTTTAGGTGATGTCCGGAACATTGACTAAAAGGTTATTATTTGATCGTTCGTCAATTGAAATTAGTGCCATCTTCCAGGATCTCATTGGGAAACATTTAGGAATTCATGGACCCACTACAAATGCTGTTTTAGTCAAATATTGCATGAATAGTAGTACTCTCATTTTATTATTATTATTTATTCAGTGTATCATCAATTTTTAATCTAAGCACCACCAGGGTGAAAATTCAACGTATCAAGTTTCTTAAATCTCACTTAAGCATGGCAAGAAATAACCAAATCAGCCCTGAGGTTGTGACACACACACACACCAGTCAGACATAACATTATGACCACCCTCCTATTATTGTGTTTGTAAGGGTGTACATTGTCTGGTCTGTAACATTCCCAGGTGGTATGTGTCAAAGTAACATCCACATGGATGGCAGGACCCAAGGTTTCCCAGCAGAACATTGCCCAAAGCATCACTCAGCCTCCACCAGATTGCCTTCTTCCCATAGAGCATCCACATGACATATGTGCCCCAGTGATGCACATGAACCAGAATTAACTTCTACAGCAATTTGAGCTACAGCAGGTCCTCTGTTGGATCGGACCACACAGGCCTGCCTTCACTCCATCAGCATCAGTGAAGCCTCGGCCACCCAACCAGTTTTGATAGATACTGACCACTGTAGACCGGGAACACCCTACAAGAGCTGTAGTGGGGGAGATGCTCTGACTGAGTCATCTAGCCATCACAGTCTGGCCCTTGTCAAACTCGCTCAAATCCCACTGCCCATTTATGTGCTACCAGCACATAAACTATTAGGGCAAAATGTTGCCTATTATGCCTGTTATATCCTGTCCACAAGCAGGTGTAGTGGTGAAGAGATAATCAGTGTGATTCACCTGTCAGTGGTCATAATGTTATGCCTGATAGATGTACAGTTTGTCCTGTTGAAATGCAGGCAATAAATATCACAGTTCTTAAGATACTCAAACTATTCTTGAATGCTTTGGTTGAAGCAATCTAACCACTATATAAATTCTTATTTTGAAACGTTTATACCAAGGCAGTGTCAGAAGCCTCTCTCTTATTTGTTATAATTCATTTGATTATTTGCTAGGCTCATAGTTAATGTTGTGATTATTATTCTACGCAATGTTACCAAATCAACAAGGCTATGGAAAAAATGTAACTGAATCCTCATAATGAATCCACCTGTTGAGTGAAGAACCGGCGATCCTAACAATGATGGCCATCACAAGAGCAGTCCCAGGTTTCAGGGAGACAATTAGTTTAATACTAATGCCCATGAACACATAAAGTAGTTTACACAAAGCAAGCACAAAGAAAGCACAGGCAGGTTGGGATATATTGTGCTGTTTGGTTTCCTTACCATCCCTAGGCTCACTGTTGGCTAAATGAAAAGAAACAGTTGGTACATGGGAATTAGGCGTGGAGACAATTAAGGGTTAAAACACTTCCCACACTGAAGAATTGGTCTCCTAAGACTGCAAAGATGTGTCTGTGTGTCTTTATGTGTGTGATTATGAATGAGAAAGCTGTTCAACAAAGATTGGATTAAAGACAATGTATAAGCCTTTTCACGGAGACAACCACAATATCTTCAGACAAGCTGCAACAGCATACACACACAAACACACATACAAACATACACAGATAATGACAAGAAAGAGAAGCGCTTACCTCCAGCAGGTTGGGCATCTGTTAATGAAGAATAAGCACAGGTTAAGCAACTAAGCAGCACAAAATTAGACGTAATGCAGACATAATGTACCGTAAGCGTTTCAATACAAATGCGTACTGTACATTTACACGCAAACATGGTGTGATTATGCTGAGCTTGATAAGTAAGCTGTGCCTCTTTGTGCTTTACTGATAATGTTGCAGACAAATCAAAGTGTTCGATTTAAAAGATTAGTAACACAAACTCACATACTAAGCTGCTCAGCCTGGACAGAACTTAGCTTATTGTCTCTGCAAATGAAAGTGACACAGTAAAAGGAAACAAACGTCACTTTGGAAAGATTAACTGTCAGACACCGACACACCGACACTGACATAATGATCCCAAGAAAACTGCAAACCGTTCATGTTTATACCATGCAATGTTGCTGCTCCCTCACCAGGTTTAACGTGCCCCTGATTGTCCAAATCAAGCGCATGTTGCTGTTCTCCAATACTGTAGTGCCTTTGCATGGACATGGCACTTGGCAATCAACACCCTAATCTGCAGTGTAGTCCTCGCTTGGTTATTCCATAGCCCCAGCCCTCTGAAGCCAGCAGTAACATCATATCATAAATGTTGCAACAAATTTCTTTGATCTATGTTATGCTTTCAGGGCTATCAGGGCCGACAAGACAGCAGAACACACTCCAGGCTAGATCAGACGGAGGTGGCGGCAGCACATTTTTTTTGAAACATGGTGGGCAAGATTTGAGCTCCACTGGCATGTGAGATGAGCTACGAAGCTGTGGTGAGTTAAACAAAAGAAGTTTATCACACACTAAAGCTTCCATTGATCTTTCCTTATAATCATCTGTAGGCTGACCAGGCCTCCCCTTCAAAGAGCGACTGAGCGTAAATGAGTTGCAGTATGAGTATAGCTCAGCGCTCTACCTCATCATTGCACCTGCACACGCACACACACACACACACACACACACACACACACACACACACACACACACACACACACACACACACACACACACACACACACACACACACACACACACACACACACACACACACACACACATTTAATCATTCTCAGTGAGCCACGGACAGTTTATGTAATAATTCACCTTGAATGACAGCAGCTGCACACACAAACACACATGCTCAGAAACACGTGTACCATTTTCCTGCTCGTGCCCTCTATTACAGCTGCTCCATAATATGAATTGACATTTAATCCAGCAAGGTGAACTAAAACTGTACACTGACAACTCCATTTCTAGATGTAAATGTTACTCTCAAGAGACTTGTTATTTATTACTAACTGGCATTCGTTCTACCTGATGTATACACATTGGATGAACGCATTACATGGAACTCACATATCACGTTGCTGCTCTGCGGTGGGCCATTACACCCATACACAGAATCATTTCACACGTTTAGCAGAATGTATTACCCACAACTATGGATTGGACTGGAAAGGTCAGGATTTCAGGCACTCGCGGAGCCAACATGAAGGCAACTATCTGCCAATCTGTCTTAGACTCGTCTCTCACACATATGAAATAGCATCTCCTTGCAATCTTATCTACACAGTGTGGAAAAACAAAACCTGATCATGAAGTAAACGACAGAAGCTTACACGAGCACCGACACGTCAGCCAGTGTGTCCCAGGAAAACAACTTCAGTTAGGTGTACTCTAATGGTACTGAGTTAGCCACTGATTCTAAAGTCGCTTTAAATTGTAAACTTCAGAAGAAAGCTAAATTATTTATTGTTACTTAAATGATTAAAGTTATATCTGTCCTCATGAGCTGGTACAGATTTATTTCTCTCGCTACTTTTAGCATTACACTTAACATGGAGAATGAACAAAATAACCAAGAAAGAGGGGGGGGGGGGGTCTGTGTGTCTCATTTAGACCCAGATATCAGTATAAACATACTGAAAGTTGTATTTTATCAGTAAAGCTGTTCAAAACTGTGACACAAAAATGTCACAATACATTTTAAGAATGATTATAGCCATTCAGTCGTAAGTCTACTTGAAGGGGCAATGCCTTCAGTTGCATTGACACCTGGATTAATTAGTACCAAATTTCATGGTTTCTTCCAGAAAGCTCCAGAAATTATTTATCAGATTCTATCAAATTAACTACGTTTCCATGTTTAAATGAAATTGCACACCGTTTGAAGAGACGACCTGTGTGCCAGCTATACCTTTACCTTCCGTGTTTGATTTTCCACCAGCAGAGACAAGCAGCAGATGATATTTGTAATGAAGCCTCTCCAAATGTTTCGAGTGTAACATGTTGTGGACAATTAAAGTTTTATTTTTAGTAGATGGCAAACCAAAATAATGTATAATTTGACTGTTTAGGTGGTTAATCAATCGGTCATTCAAGTAAGCATTTACCTTAACTAGAAAAAGCACATGTTAAAACCTACAGCAACCTTCGGGTAGTGTTTTTGCTTTTACAAAGGAAGCTGAAGGACAAATAGGACATATTAAATTGCATGTACTGTATGCTTTCACAGGATTAACTGTACCAGAGCAAAAATAGTAATGACATAGACACACTCTTATGCTTACCCACAAATTACACCCTCTGCATCTGATTTTAACACCTGGTGCATAAAATAAACTTGGTGCTAATAAAAGAATATCGAGAAACACTGAACCGTGACTGCTGCGTGTGTCGGTGTATACTGTGTGATGCATCTAGCAAGTGGGGATCATGCATCTCCACACACGCAGTCCCATCACCACAGAAGTCTGGCGCTTCTGTGTTTGTTGTTTCGTCTTTAAATCTTACCCTCCTCGCTCGCTGGCTTCTCTGAATGAGTGGAAAGACGCACATTATTTTGACGACGAGACTGACAGCGATGATGATGATGTGAAGGATGATTAGGGTGATGATCTATGCGGTTACATCTATGAGACAAACCAACGCTGAGTGCAGACTGCTTTTCTTACCCTTCTTGTCTGGAAATGAGAGAAAGTAGAACACAAATCAGAAAATGTAGCAATCTTCATGAGGAGCTTTTATCTAAATGTGTTTCCAGTGGTTATTCTGGCTAACCATAAAGTAGCTGATTACTGTATGCATAACTCAAAAATAAATTGGATCTCTGGAGCACAGCTTGTGGGTTCAGATTAGATGTCATGAAGGCACTTACCAGCAGGGGCTGCTGCAGCCTTATCGCCCTTGGCAGCTGCAATTAAACAACAATTATGTAAATTAATTTGTACATCCTCATTATTTCATATCATACAACACCAGCAGCACAGCGTTTGGATAGTCACAGCTTTAAGAGCCGAGACTCAGTAAACTGTTTGAAGAGCCACATCTTCTGATCTGAATCCCCAGGAGACGATAACTAATAATCATTTCTTTACATAATTGGGGGTGCTTGTTTATCATGTTTTTTTTTTAATCTAAAATGTGAAACATCATTTTATTTCATGTATATAGCGTGTATTCGACTGTGCAAGGTGTGCTCAAATGTTTTCCAGTGGGTTTCCAGCACCACGTTGCAGGTAAACACTCAGTTACTGCAAATAGAGATCAGACATGCTTACAGACATAAATACACCAAACCGTACAAAAAAAGACTTTTAAATAAACTGTTTCATTTTAATAACATACACACACGTTCACAAGGACCCGCACAGGGAAACTACATTCAGACAGCCCTGCTTTGTGCACCTCTACTTGATTTCTGTAGGGGTTGCCTCTGGCAAAAGAGGGAATATTGGGTTTCAGCATGGGAATCGTGCATGATTTAAATGAGGCACAGTTTACAGAAACAGTAAGGCAGAGATAAATAAGTAATAAAATAAGTACGTTTTTCAGAGATTGTGAGGAATAATTGGGCTTAAAATTTTTTTGGAAAGGGCGGCCTCAAGACAAAAAGGCATTTGATAGGATAAGTACATCAAAGTTCCAGGATCCCGATCTAGGTTACTTTAGAAGCTCAAGGGTGTCTAATGAGATGGCAGATTAAGCACGAATTTCTGTCTGCCAGAGCAACTAAAGCACACAGCTGCACAGTAATAATTCAGTTTTGGCAGAATTCACATCTTAACCATCTATTTTAATAATTTCACAGGTCCGTGCCCTCATTAAGGCCTGTGTTTGAACGTTCAAAAAGGTTTCAGTGCCTTAACTTTCCTTGGGAGGTACAGTTGATGCTGCAAAAGTGTGTTCGAGGGCTGAGTCACAGAAACAAATGAGAATATGGACGTGACAGCTATCCTGCCTCCAAACCATCAACAACAGGCCACAACTGCAACTGAGCAGAGTCCCATGAGACTTTTTAACAGTGGGTCTAAGATATCAAGGCTTGGCCTTGGCACTATGCTTGTGCCCCAGGCTGGCACACTATGTCTGGCATACTGCTGGGGAGGCAACACTTCTATTTTGGATATGGTTTGTTTTTCAGGCAGCAGTCTATTAATGCTTCTCTCAGCACTTCGTGGATCAGACCAGACATTAAAAACATCTATCCCACCTTTGTTCTGTAAACCAGAGGAAGGTCTGTCACAATTTCAGGCTAGGTGTTAGGTGGTCCTTTTACCCTTGTGTCAATGAGATTGCATATAAAATAACTAACTCGTTCGAGGCATGGCAGAAGACAGGAGGAGGATTTCTTTCTGAGAAACAATCCTCACCCTGCCTGACAGCTGGGACGTAAAATAAATGTCATAAAATCACCATGGAAAGAGATTAATAATATAACCGTTTTACCAAAGATGCCTAGAATTAAAAAAAAAAAAAAAAAAAAGTGCGTGCTGCAGAGCAGTCCCACTGGCGTCTCACTATTCCAAAAGGAATATTACAGTCTCTGAGAGGGAAATTTCATTTGAAAGACTTCTCATAAATGCTAATACAGCCCTTAGCATAACATGAAAGTTCAATGAAATGCATCTGCTGAGAGATCTGTTCAAAAATGCAACCAACACAGACTCAGCCTTTTTAGATTGTTTTTTATTTATCAGGATTACATAACGGTGTGAGGACAATTTGATCTGTTTCACTGAGCTCAGTCTTTCATCTTCTGTTGTCAGATAGATGCCCCTACACCTGTAAAGCACTAATAGAACCACTAAGAACGAGGAAAGAAGGAATATGTGAGTATGACATTTCTCCCTGACGTTGTTTGATGGTGACAGAGCCTTTTCTGACTAAAAGCTGGTTATATAAAGCTTTCTCAGATGCAAAAGTTTCAATTGTCATTTTTATGAATACTCAGTCAGAGTTTCATTTATTGTCAGTGGAGCGGCGGCACATCAATATGAGAACTAAAATGAGAGTTTTGGTTCACCAGTGTCAAGATATGAGAGAAAGATATTGATGTTCAGAAAGTCTGATTCGACTGTCTTGAAGCTTGGGAATGTGGTGTGACATCTTAAACAACTTTCACAGCACTGATTAAAGCTGATGAAATAAAGCTCAGCTTCACAATAAAAACATTTTATCATTGGATAAACTGAAAAAAACAAGAATTCACATTCAAACTGACAACGTTTTTCATTACATCATAACTTTGTTAGCTACAAACGTGTCAGATGTCTGTCGCCTGCGGCTGAGCGCTGCGAAGATGCAAGATAGTGAGCCTCTCAGCATTCACATTTTCCCCCTTCCTTCTGCCACATTCTTTGTGCATTAAACTGAATTTCCGCAAAAGAATTTTTAGACGTGCAAGGTCACCACTACCTCCTCCATGCATGATCGCACAGGGATTTTATACATATCATCACATGTACTTTATGGGATATTCTCTGCTCTGTATTGGATATTATTTTTTGTTTGCAACATGAGGTTGTGTCTCTGACAAGTGCTTTAGGATTTTTCTGTACGTCCCAGGTGAAGCGTTTTATGCAGATGACCAGGGGAAATATGCAAATAATTACACGCCATCAAAAACGCCACACTAAGAAAAATGTTTTATACGAGAGTTTAAAAAACACATCAGAAACTCCATCTGTCTCTCTCCACCAACACTAATGTTTACAAAGGGAGGGCAAAGGGATATAAGATGAACAGAGTCAGAGTCTGGTGAGAAATGTTTGAAAAGGACAGACTCAGATTTGGATAAAGTTGTACAGTTAAAAAGGAAACGAACATCATTTCCCAGGTTGGGAGGTCATTTGCCTAATGTTGGTGCTTTTACTCTTGTAAGACTGCGATAAAGAGACAGTAATGCTGTGTTGTATTATTTGCATGACAATTTAGAGAAAACAAAGCATATCAGGGGAGGCACATTTCTGCACTCTACTTCTGGAACCTATTCTGATGTCACATTAACAGAAAGTTACACAAAGTAGTAGCGCTTTCAAGCTAAATGCTAATGTCACGGTGCTATGAGACAGTCCATGTTAAAAGCTGGTGGCTGAAACAGTTATTGACAGGATGACAGTTGGGAATCAGAGAGTGGCAGTGAAATTATATGGGGCCGCAAGGATTTATTTCTCTGTTAGTGATAAGACTACCTAAACAACCAGTGGACTTGGTTCAAAAGCGTGGCACGCTTTCTTGGCACGTCCACCGCGCTGTAACATGCTCACGCAGAATATGTAGTTTGAACGGCTACACAGAGGAGAGGAAAGAGGAAAAAAGGCAAGCTGTGGTTTTTGCTGGATTGTTTGGACATTTTTTGAAGTCGAGCCATGTGAAAAAAAAAAAAGTTAAAAGGGAATTTGGAGGAGCTGTTAACAACTCAGATGTCTGGAATGTAATTTTGTAAGAAGACAAAAAGTCAGGTGGTCAGATATGAATAACTATAGATTAAGCTACTTAGCATTACTGTCTATAAAGTAGCTGAAATGAGATGTAAATTATTCATGTATTGTCAACCAATAGGATTCATTCTTTCCTAAGCATGAATGTTTGGACAAAATTACATGCAATGTCCATCCAAACTTTTTCATGTTTCTAGAGGAAATCACTGACATTAGAGGAACATGCTTCAGTCTGAAAAAGTTATATTTTCAACTTTTAGGACTGTGTTTAGTTTCACACTTCACACTCATATTTCATTTAAGCAGATAGAGCCAATCTACACATCTCAATAAATGGCGATCAGGGACATTGTTCTCTGTTGTAGCTCTACTTTGTGATGAAGGCTGATAAGATGAGCGCATTAATTTTTTTTTTTTTTTTTAAAAAAAGATTTTTATCCTCTTCTAATTATCAGTGACCTGCTTCTCCTTCAGCTCGCTTTCTCAGATGTACTCTCTCCGCCTGGTGTTAGCACTTCCCTCATCACATGTACGTCCGCACTGCTCTGTGAAAGTTGTGTGCAAGCTGACAAGACAACTATGACCCCTGAACCCTCCGTGCTAATGCTGAGGGTAATGCTCAGCTGATGAACACTCTGCCTGTGTGGATCCCTCCACACTCTCATTACTGTCCACGCTTCATCCACGGTCCTCCCTGGCCCAGTTAATTTCACTCGGCAGCCGTCTGTTCCCCCGTCTTCCAGGTATCTATTAAACGGATAATGTCTCTGGCGGTCTCCATTCCTTCTTTCTTTTCACTTAACGCAAATCCTTACTCTCAGCACTTTTTTGTCCCATCATTTCTTTGGCCCACTTTAATCTCGTTCCTCTCTCTTCTCGAGAAAAAAAAAATGGCTGAGCAGAATGGAGCACGGGGAGACTATGAGGCAGAAGAACAATGAGGCAGGCCAGCCGGGGTCAAGGAGCTCGAGGATTGGGTTCTTCAGTGGAGAGATGAGATATGGGCTACACTGTTTATATTTAACAAATACCATACGAGACGCTTGTTGACAGAGGATTTTATTTACTCAATTTTGGCTGACCCTGTCACTGGCAATGCTTCCTTTAAATATACACATTACTTGATGCTCTGCATGTCCATAATTACAGACAGTTCTTCTTTCCAAAAGCTTATCACACATATCAGTTTAAATTCTAGGGGGATTTAAGGCTCTAGCCATAAACTGATTAAATAACAATATTGAAGCAAAGACATGGGAGTGTTTCAAGATGAGTTAACAGAGCAAAGACCTAACAGATGTATGCATGCAAGAAGACACATATTTCATTCAATATCCAGATTTTGGTTTGATTTTTAACTTACTAACTAGCCTTGGAATTGATATGCTTCTGGCAACTTAGCAAATCTAAGCCCTGTATCGCTCTTTTTAGCTCTCTTCTCGCTCCGAGAGGCCTTTAGCCGTTAAAATGCTTCATCTTTTTGCTCTATCTGTGAGATTGAACCACTGACTGTATAAAAAGATGACTTAACCCTTCGTGACATCACCCATAAGTCACTCCAAGAAGCCAACACCCTTACTCACCATTAATTTTACGCTGTGATATAATTTAAAGTGGTGATTTATATAGATGTGCATCCCCTTTATAGCTGTCTTGAATGCAGGCGAAACGGTACTTTGTGTAACTTTAAACATCTTCCTTTCCGCTGTAAAGTGGCACCTTTTAACACGGAGGTCTATAAACCAGCCTGTGGTGGTCATGCGAGTGAATTTAGTTTTTGCGCCAACAGGTTTGTCTTCATTTTTTCAGAACTGGAAGTTGCAGCTTATACTGAACCAAACCAAAAAAAAAGTTGGAGGTCTGAAAACCAATACCAGGACCACAGCAACAGAGCTACTTCTACCTGAAAGACTTCCTGGGATTGTGTGCTGGTGACATTGCTGTGGGTGGTGTTACTTTTTGGGCTTCAAAATTTGAAAAAATAAAAATAAAAATAAACAATGCCATCAATACCACAATTATCACAATATCACTGCTCCTTCTATTGTGTTATAATCATTGATTTTCATACTATATTAGGTAAGGACAGATATTAATTTAAATCCTCCTGAAAACAAATATTCTATATAAACTCTTAATAATTCTGAAAAACAAGTACATTAAAATTGCACTGCTCATCCTCCACACAATCTTCCTGTGTGTATGTGAGTGTGTGTCTCTCTCTCTCCCTGTTTTGCTTTTGAAGGGTAACCTCTGCGGAATGTGCTTTGTTAATCTCTCTTGACATTTCCCTGTCTTCCTTTGCTGCGAACGTCTCCTGTTTGTTGAGGCAGTTAAGCCAAAGGAGTCAGGCCGAGGCAAACATTTGAATTTTGAAATCTTTCTCTCTTATCGCTAAGCAAAACCAAAAAGGGCAGCGATTCCCCGTATGCATTTTTCTGAATATGTGCTTTGATGCTGGATGCCGCACAGCTGTCCCTTTAAACTCAGAGGCTGAGAAGTAGCGCTGCTTCTGAGGAAGGCACCTCTTACGTGGTTTTATTTCTGCTGGAGCTCTGTGTTAGAGGACTGCTGCATGCATTAAGTCACTTAAGCGTGTCTACAACCGTAAACTATGGCAACAGCAGACGTGTTAACTACAGACCGGGGCCATAGTGGCCTCCTTTCTGGCTGAGCACTGTGCAGGTTAATGGTAGCATATTCCCCCTGCTCATACTTTGTTAATGCAACCTGGTGCCCTTTTACACACACACTCCAGTTATACCCTCTACACTGAACAAGTGTGTGAAACTGTGAGCTCACATTACTGTGTGTGTTTGTTAGCAAGGGAATCTATACGACACCGGTGAGCAGCATGTCGAAGTTTCTCCTTGGAGTCAGGCAACAGGGTTGAAAATAAACCTCCAGAGTCCAGAGCCAACCACATAATGCATCTCATAATGCTGATATAAGAACTAACCCTTTTCATTCAATAGACTCCGAAAATCAGGCTGAAGTGAAGCAATGATGAATGTTCCAAAAAAGTGTAGTTTAGTATCATCTGTGCATCTTAAGAGACCTCACAACTTTGAACCGCACTGCACCTAAACTTTATTCTCTCTAAGATAACTCTGAAAGATAGATAGACACACAATCACCTCCTAAGAGTCGACGGATGCTGTCGAGGTAAAGAAAAAGAAAGAAGAAAAGGCACAAGAGAGTTTTCATTTTAGAGGGGCGCATCAAGACCGGTTTAATCATCATTCAACTGAGTGCGACTGAGCAAGCTATCAAAAGTCTGAAAAAGTTACCCCATTCATGATGTTAATCTTGGGTCTGGGGACATGTTCACAAGGCAGGGAGGCCACGGGAAGTGTAGCATTTCAATAATTAAAAGTAATTTGATTAACTATTTAATAACAGTATTCAAAGCTTAAAGCGTGCTCCAAATAGAGAGGATTTAACTTGACCAATCAGATTACTTCTGCTTTGAGAGCAGCTTTGCCTCTGAGGGATGTTTTTTTTTTTTTTTTTTTTACATAAGGGAACCCCTAAATGCCTGAAAAGCACCTTAATCCCCACCTTCAAAGCAACTCCCTCCATTTTTATATGTTTACATACGGTCAACCCGGTGCTACTATTAAACCTCAGAGATTTTCTCCCTGTATCTGCACACTATTCAAAGACGTATTGGCGGCTGACTATAAAGAGAAGATTAATATTCAAAGAAACTATTTATAAAACTGAGTGAGTGGATGAGTATCAATGGTATTATTGGCACTTGGCTGGCGTCCATGCTGGGGGCAGAGCGTGACTGATGGAGTTTCACCATTTTATGGCGAGGATGGAGAACGATGCTGTCGGCAGAACCAGGGTACACTTAAGCCTCTGCCCTTCTTATCCCTCAATCATTTGCCAAGCTAATTTGTCTTGATGATCTTACTTATGGCTGTATCCTGCACTGAATCGAGTGTCAGCTCATGTAGGAGGGGAAAGTAAATGGAGACACACAGTGTAGCAATTACATTTGCTTGACATGCATATTCCAGTGGATGCTGTAACACATCAAAGGACAGATATTCCAGTAAAGCCAGTGATTTTCAGTACAAAATAAATAACAGCATGCCTCAGTGTAGCTTTGCATGAAATCAATTTTTGACACACTTCTTAATTAGGTCACCTATTTTAAAATTCCTGGCATGATTATTTCACTGATTTGTTTCTGAAAAATTAAGAGGCAAGGTATGGCCATTTTAAACCTTCCTGCAGAAATAAGCCAAATGGATTTTATTCTGCTTCTTTATGCTGGATTTAAATATCTGTTCCATAATATATATAAATCTACCTCCAGCAATTGTTGATTTTGACTGATAAAATGCCAGTTTTCGTCGTGTTTCAGGCCTGTGGGAAACTGGTTATTCCACATGGTTAATAAGAGCTCACGGAGCTGATATGACCAAAAAAGGAACAGGAGAGGTCTTTTTTGCAAATTTTGGATGACCTACTTTTTGTTTTTGGCTGCTGGCTGTTTTTGTCAGTAGGAAAAAATGAACAGTTTTAATATTTTAAAGGAACCTGGACCAGAATGTGTGAAAGGTAAATGATTTAGAAGACAATGATAGCAACTAAATGAAACAGAACTTATTACATTTGTTGTGTGTACAATCGTAATTTGCTTTCCGAATCAAAACGCAGGTTTGATTTCAGGGAACTCAGGCTGCCGAATCTTTTTCTTATACGATAGTAATGCAGTTGAACAACAGAAGCAATTTCAAGCCCTTGGAAGTTCATCAGTGAATCATGGACAGCGGTATTAGAGAAGACTACAACAAACTTTCCACAATCTGAGGTTTGGTCAGAGGTTCAGTGTTGATACTGTCACCCTTTTAGAGAACTTCTCTGTGATTTATGTGTCGATATATTACTGCAGAAGGAAAGAAATGATATACTTTCTTCCTGTTCCCTGCTCTATTTCATCTTGGTCTCAACAGCAAGATCTATAAAGACCTTCCCAAAAAGAAAAAGGTCACTAATAATGTTTCTCCCTCTGAGACCAGTTGATAACCCTTTAAAGGTTCTGACATTACTGTGTCGTTTAGTCTGTGTGCATGCACTAACGGTCACGAATTAAGCCTTGTGCGCGAGGATGGAGGGATTAGACACGCACACATGAGGAGGGAATGTGAGGGGCAGAACGGCTGTATATTATGCTGGGTTGTAGCGATGATGATATGAAGTATGGCTTGTTTGGATTCCCCCAGACATCCCTCTCTCCCCCTCCACTCAACTCCTGCTTTGCCACATGTGAGGATGAAGATTTATGGTGAAACAAAGGAAAAGAAAGGGAAGGATTTGGTAATAGGGTTGAATGATGAATACAAGGAGAACGAAGCTAGAGATTAGATTTTATAGCACCGCTGTAAACTTTCCTGACAATTTGAATGGATCGTCATTACGTGAATAAAGCAGTCTCAACATAAGAAAACAATTGCTAAATGCAATTCAAATTTAGGGATGAGGAATCTGTGGTGTTCCGTAAACAAAGGCGGCTCTAAATACCGTATTAAGCTGTCATCCACTTCAGCTTTCCATTCATTTCCTTTTGTCTTCCAGCTCGCATCAGCGCAGCCTGGGCTCCAAATAGGCCAAGGCCTCTCAGATCACAGAGGAAGCTTTTAGAAAAAGGGATAAATTCTGCGTGTGCTTCCACTGCACAGCATGCTACTCGGGCTGTATTTAGAGAAGTCTTTGTTAATCCTACATCAGGGCTCAGTTAATGTGTCACACTCTCTCTGCAGGACTTCATGGCACAGTCTCTGGACTCTGCATCTGTCAGTAATTCATCAAGCAGCGGGTGCATACCTTTGGGAACTTGATGATGGCCTTGGTATGAGGTAATGTTACACTGGACCGTTGTGAGATGTGTGGTTTTGGGGGATGAGTGGGGGTGTGACACGATGCGAGTCTGCCTCTGGCCCGCAGCCTATAAGGGTGATGGCATGTTTAACCTACCACTAAACAACTGTTACTCTGGAGAAAAAAAAAAACAAGAATATGGACTCACAGATGTCCTCTGTCCTGGGGCCAGTTTCTCAAAGAGGTATTAGACTGGACTGTAGTGTTAGGCCCTTTGGCAACTTTACACAGAATCAGATCAAAACTAACACCGATGCTTCAGCTAAACACCTGATTCCATTGCACAAAGCTATCTATCGCTTCATCATCTGAAATAGGACCACTGCAGTTTCAGTTCTGGTCATTTAAGAAAGAATACTTGGTAACATTTCGGCTCCTTTCACTATAGCAGTAAGTGTTTGCCCTTTATGGAAGAGCTCCTGCAAGGACACTTCACTGCAGGGGAAAAAAAATAAAAAAATACGTCCTGCAAGCATAAACTCTCTGCTCCTCACTCATGAGATTTCAATTACAAACCTGCCTCCCATTTTTTCCTCTTTCATCTCAGCTGGTCGACAGGTGTAAGTGACTGTTACCGTGGTGACAACAGTCCGCTTTCATAAAGATACTTTAGACTGGTCACCAAATGCTTTACGTGTAAGTGGTAACATCAGCCATAAGTCGTGAGAACACTGCAGTGAGGGTAACAGTTTAGCACGCTAACAACCCAGTAACTTAACTTAATGTGGAAGTGCAAAGGCAACACGAGGCGGCTGTTAGCTTTTCTCGGAAACCCAACCCTGTTAGAAGGCATCATTAATTAACTAAGAATGCAATGAAAATTATCTCTGCATGAATTTAGACATCTATGTGACATCTGCTTATTAGGTAGGGTCAAGCTCTATCTTTATGGCCCGTGCTCTGCCCCGTCCACTCCGAGGAGGCAGGGCTGTTTGGGTAGAGACGCTGGCCTCTGGCAGTATTACTGGTAATTAAAAATTGGGTTGTTACTTCTGCACACACTCAGCAATGGAGCAGTGCCACCCTGCAACTATCCACATCAACTCTGATGCACAAGCTCTAATTATTCTGGTTCACTCTGAAGACCACGCTGGCTCATGAGACAAAACACTCCATAGCTAACATGTGGCTTTCTTCGGTATTTCATTATTATTATTATTTTTAAGTGGGTCGATCATGGTCTAAAAGCCCCTCTCCCACTAGGAGCATCTTTCCTTTTGTGAATCCACAGCCGTCACTCTTACACCTAAGAACTATTCTTGTGCCTGTTTATTGGGATGCGTGCTTCCTCGGGGCTTGCCGCGGCTAATAGAGTCCCGGGCCGTCTTAGCTGTGGCAAGCAAGACGTCACCAGGGGAGTCACAGCTGATGGACAGTGGCAGAGGGCCTCCAAAGTTGAGAGAGTGTGAGGTAGTTCAAGAAAGGGGCAGCGATTTGGGATGGGTGGAAACGCAGGAACAAGAGGAGCCTGAGAGAAGGAGATAATGTGGTGTTGGGAATATTATATGTATGATGTCAGGACACCGGACTGGCAACACATCGGTAAGATATAATGAAATGGAGGGATGGAATTACTGCATGAAGGGAGAATAAAAAGGGAAAGGGTGTTAGCTCCTCTTAAAGGGGAGGGATTTCAGAGCATCAAATTAAATGCATTTTGTCACGCACGCATGCTTACCACCATCTCTATACGGGGGACACATTTGGTATTCAGCATTTTCTGTTTTGTTTTATGCATTAGACTTTGAAAATGGCCGACAAGAGAAAAGAGATCTCAGATCTTTTGTATCTAATCCATGCAAATAAATAAATAAGTAATTCAAACACTAAACAGTGATATGGGACTTAATGCATATTGTCGTTGGGGAGATTGACGACAGCAGGGGAGACAGTGTTACAGAATGAGGGAGGCAATCAGGGTCAGATAGATTAAGTGTCTGAGGTGCAGAGATACGACGCAAGGTAGTTACACCTGACTTGGCAGAGGCCTCACTAACAAATCACCCCCACTCATCTCCCCACTTTTATCTGTTGCCTCCCCCTTTCCTCTTTTCCTCCTGCCCTCCTTCCCTCCTTTCCTCTTGCACGCTTTCGCTGCTCGCGCTCCAAGCCGCCAGATGATTTACGGCGCTCTGAGGCTGCTGTTGACAAAGGCAGCGGAGCGTATTTCATACCTCGATGACTGATAGAAACATTACAGCCTGTACAGTTTAATGGCACATATCGCAGCGTTGTGGCAATGCGCGGTTAATGTTTCAGTGCTAAGGTTATTGAATGTTATGTCACATGTGGGGTAAGATGATACTACACAGCTGGTGCGATTAAGGGGCTTATTATCAGGGATGATGCAGTACATTTACGGTACTGTCTTTATAAGTGTATTTAAAATCTATACAACTTTGCATAATTATATTTAAAGTTTTTTTGTTTTTTTACACAGCCCTGTATAAAACGTACAAGCCATAATCATATAAAACAATTACCAAGATCAAAAAGTCACCGGTTACTGTATAATTTATATGGTTAAACAGGTGACTTGGACGTACAGAAGACACACTTAAAAGTGCAAAAACAACCATTCCTTAACAAATCGTGAATCTTTATTATCAGTGGACTAAGCGCACTAAAAGAAACCAGGCGAGAGTTGCACCATCGCACAATAATGGACCAACTGCCTCTTCTTTCCAAACTCAAGCATTTTATCGCGTTCACACACCTGAGCATGCCATTATTACGCTGAAACGGCAACTCTCACCTTTGTTTTTAATCAACGCGTCCCCCACTTTAATCCCACAGCACGGACAAGCTTACCTGGCTTCTGTGGCTCAGGCATGTCTGATTATAGTGATTCCTCTCAAAGTGTCCTCCTTCCTTCTTGTCAGCGGATCTGGCTGCATTTCATCCTTCATCCCTTTTATGACCTGGGACCCCCACCCCCCCAACTCATACTCTACCGCTGCTTTCCTCCTCCCAACATGTAGGACAAGGAAGGAAGAAAGTGACAGGATGGCTGTCACTTGAAACCTTGGCAGGAGCTGCGGGGCTTTGAGGAGGAGAATGAAGACACCATGAGGGGTAAAAGTGAATGAGAGTTATAAAGAAAAGGTCCCGCCCTGAGGAAAACCTGCCAGCTGACTAACTTGTTAGGCCCTGCAGGAAGACATTTAACAAACTCACTGATGCTAATCATCTCAGTTTTACTGAGACTTGCGATTCTGGCCAACCCGCTACAGATGTCTTGTCAAAAAGGAAGGTACACTTTTTCCTTTTCCTTAAATTATTTATCTGTTTCTTGCAGGTCTTGTTGAAAAAAAAACTTGAGCAAAAATGCTTCAAAATAGTTATAACGGGCCATAATGTGTATGCTTATTTAGCTGTCAGGGCTTCTAGTCGAGCTGTGTTATATTTGAGAAACAGATTAAAATGACTCTATTTAAAGAGCTCACCATTTTTTTATTGTTATTATTATTATTAGCCAGCTACTACCTGTCTTTGTCAACACAACTACTGAGAATTAAATGTATTGTATTAAAATGACAAATTAAATGATAAATGAATATGTTCAGTGCAAATATTAAGAGGAATGAGTCTAAATTTAGCATATCTTGGCTAAATAATAAAAACCTATTGCTGATTTTACTCCTAATGTGCAATTTGAGCTGTGTAGATGTTTGTCTGCTAAAGTGAGAAAATTAACAGAAAGAGTGTTGCAACTTTTTGTGTGTCAAAGGGAGGGTCCACTCCAAAGGCCCATAACCCTGGGGAGGGTGTTGCTTTAAAATAAATAAATAAAAGAAAAAGCTTGAGTTAAACTTAATACTCAGTAATGTTGGCACACAACCTGCTGAAGATAGGTGTGAAAAAAAAAAAATTAAATGAGAACAAAGCAACAGTGGCTTTGAGTTTGTGAAGGCTCTGACAGTCTCATTTGTTTTTCAGTAGCTGTAGCTGTCACCAGGGCGTATTTCATGGGACAGGGCGCACATGATCAGTGATTTGAAAAACAAGGTCATAAACAGCAGGAGGTTGCTGACCTTAAGAGGTCCTGGAGCAGCATAAACTTCTGAAACCATCACAGACCGCAGACACATGCATGCTTACGCCGGGCTGTGCCATGTGTCGCGCATATCAAAGAAATGCATCAAAAAGGAGGAAAGATTCAGGCCGTGGAAGCACGACGGTGACCTTTATGCTCCTGCCGCTGATTCTAAATGGCCGCGCAGACCAAATATGGAAATTACAGACATCAGCGTTAAGTTATGCATTCAATAAGCTTTTCACTCTCCACTCATTCATCTGTATACAGTTAGATTTTTGGGATTCTGCGCTCGTTTTCTTGCTGCCCAAATTGCCCAGGCAGTCATAACCTTGGCTATAACAATAAACATCTTTGAGACTTTAATTTTGCAGAGTGAACGTAAGTCAGAAAGAGATGCAGAGGCTGAAGAACGGCTATTTAAGGCAAGTGCAACTTGAGATTCAGATGTTCAAGGAGAACAAAATACCCTCGAGGAAGATTATGGAGAGCTGTTTGAATAGGACATAAAAGGTCCTTGAGTCTGTTAGGCTTACCGTATGTTATAACTTCACATTATGCCACTTTCAAGCTGAATTGTCTTTTATAAATCTTTTTAATGCATTCACAGCTCGTTGGTCGCATTTATTACTGTCACTAATCTCTTTGGATGATTTAAAATTATCCACACATTGTAGATTTAAAGTGGATAAAGGAGACTAACTATAGGTGTCCTACATGATCCAGTGATCCGCCATAGAGGATGACACCCAAGTCATTCAACACTTGTACTAGTAGAGCCTTACTGAAGTGAACGTTAAGCCAACTGAAGCAGCTCGCTGCTATCCTCCCAGGAACGTCCCCATGACAGTGGAACATCAGACTACAGTGCACTGCTTTCACTGTGTTAAAACATGTTTTATAAATGGCTGTGAACGGAAGGTGGGTAAAGAAAGTAGTAGTTCTTAACTGTGATGCAATACAGAGGCTCGCCTATGTGTAAGCCCTTTTACCTGCACACCTATTTCAGTAAACACTGGAGTTCGATTAATCTGTTTGCTTTGGTTCCTTGAAAACACACAGATAGGATGTTAAAATGGACCGCTGAATCGCAGTAAATATTGCACTTACATCAGCTGGACAGAAATAATCGTTCCAAATGCCAACATGCTGTCGGATGCGGTGTATACCGCCACTAAACGTGTTGATATGTCAATGTTGTGTTCGCGGCTTGTTTACACTGCCCCCCAGTGGCCAAATAATAAGATGCTGCAGATTGCTTGTAAATCTCTGATGAAATGAACACCATTTTATCAGATTTATGAAGAACAGTCTGTAACACTTCAGCTAAGATTAGATTTATTACTTAAACTGCAAAAAAAATGCACTAAAAAGTCATGAGGTACTTTACAGTATATGCTCCGAAGCAGGTGTTGTGTCACATCCTCCAGTGACATTTGTTTGTTCCTTATACGTGACTATCAGAGAAAATATTTTTATATTATTAATTCCACCGGATTCAGAGGTTTTCATTACTGTGACAACATTTCACCCTATTTCCTGTAAAAAATTGAGTTGTCTAATCAGCTGTAAACTCAACGATACGAAGACGCCAACATCTTGAAAACTTTGGATATATTTTAACAGTATGTTGAGTCTCTCATTTTTCATCATGCTCCATTTTAAGCAGCACACAGGCACACAGGACATGACAGCGTCTTCCTTCAAAGTGAAAGTCCTGTCGCATCACATAAATATGCTTTCATATTTGACTAAGAATAGTAAGGTGACACCGTTGTTTAGGGCGGTGACAGAGAGTAATGGACTGTCCCATTAAGGGGGGAATATGGGCCTGGATAGTTTCAAAGGCAGAGCCCGGGGGAATCACATGCCTCAGTCACCATATGCTCCGTACAGAGCTCTGCCACCTTTAAGATGAGGAGGAGCCCAAAGAAAGACAGATTGCATTCATCAACAGTAATATGTGGATTCATGCATTTGACAACATTGTTTTTATATTACATTTTGTGTTGCTTAAAACATATTAATATATGTATATATTAGCAGCATTAAGAAAACATAACAGTGTCCCAAAATGTGTTTTAATATGCAAGTCATACAGTCTCATGCATTGTTATTGAGCCCTTCTTCACTTTGCTCAGTTTGTGTTTCTGACCTCACCTGGGTCATCACTGTCATTGTCAAACATGTATGTATATTTCTACCAGTGATCTTCTATTGCAAGTTAAACTGTCGTTCTCACAAATGTCAGGACAGAAATAAAAGTGAATAAGGTGTGACACTAGGCAGAAAATAAATTTTGTCAAGAGTTCTGTAAGGAAGAAGAAAGAAATCGAGGTTAGGATGAGTCTGGTGTCCAAAAATAGTCTTCCTGAAACGGATTAACATTGGACTCAGAACTCTTCTTCTTCTTCTTCTTCTTTTTTTTTTTTTACCTCTGATGTTGAATGTTCAAGATTAAAATGATGAATGCCTTTCACTCGTATCCACAGAGGGTTTGTTGCATGTCAGCAGAACTCTTCAGCCAGGAAAAAGCATTCAGAAATAAAACACATCAATCACATTTGGCAGAAACCTGCAGCTGAATTCTCCTCTTTCAGGCATCTCTGGCCGCATTTCCATTCAGACAAGTCACGGCCATGCTGCCGCTTTACTGACCTTTGGCTTGCTTTCTTTGATTGCTTTGACAACCTAGTCAAATCAGAAAGTCAGAATCCAGTGCATGCTGGCCCAGAGTCAAAGATGCATTAATTGCTGAGAGAAGCCACATGTGTAGCCTGAGCTCACTGAACCTGTTGAGATGAAGGAACGCTTCAAACAGCGCAAGGCACGAACACTGAGATCATATGGGATGAAATGTATTGAATGCAGCTGTGATATGTCCTCTTTGGCAATCAATTAAATTTATGCTTATATATATTGAAATATATATATATATATTTAAATATAATATATAATATAAGAAATGGTTTCACCTTCAATGAATCTTGCTCTCATCTCACCCAGGCAATCGCTCTTGGGTACAGTATGATGTACACAAGGTTTTGGGACAGATGCAAGGCATCAAATAACCACTGCAATCCTGTCGTCTTGTTATACTGCCAGCGCTAAGAACCGGTAATAAGGATCCTTTGTTTCCCACTGAAAATTCTGCCAGGGAAATGAAATCTGATCACAAAAGGTCACATTCTAGACACATTCTGTCTGATGCCAGATGTGAACAGCTGTCCACTCCAGCTTGAGATCAGTGCAGCTGCATTCTTATACACTGTGTCACTCAGTACCGAGGACATTTAGGTATAAAACTCCATCTAAGGTAGAGCACAGAATGCTGACTCAAGTATTTAAAAACACAAACTTCTCCCTTTATGTGGAAGGGATATTTAATAACCAGCTTATAAAAAATGGCACTAATGTCGCTTTTTTGTAACTGGGTGGGGGTTGACAGGAAGGTTGAGGCCTTTGCTGGTCTGTTAGCAGCCTCTGCTGGCCCTGAATATGTCAGTACACTGGCTCATTGTGATTCAGGATAGATCTACATCATGTTCAATTCAGTACATTTATCGTGGTATGCAAAGCGAAATGGTGTGTTTGACATTTAAACTGAGAGATAATAAACCACGGATAGTAAAGTAGTTTCCAGAAGACAACGTCATGAATACAAAGAAATGTTAAGATAAGATAAGATAAAAAGATATAACAAGATATATTACAATAAAAAGCATATATTACAAGAAAAAATGTAAGATATTTATATTATATATATATATATTATATACAAAATCTTATTAGACCAAAGAGATCAGAAAACATTAACTCAGTTTGCCTTTCAGGTAAAATATCCATTCTGTTCCAAACTGGTTTGCTGAAACTAGTACATAGAACTATGCTAACTTAAATGTTGACAGCCCAAAACAGAAATGATGCGTTGTTTATATTTGCAGAGAAATCTAAATTGTTGTTGACAGGTTACAAGATGGCAGCACAAGTACAGACCTCGTCCATTATTTTCATTCTGTCAACAGAAAAGGAAACAACTGTAAACAGCAAAATGCTAAAATAATAATAATAATAATAATAATAATAATAATAATAATAATAATAATAATAATAATAATAATAATAATAATAACAATAATTCAAAGACAACTGGTACTGTTTCTTTGCAGAGGCTCGCGAGCTGACAACATGTTCAGAAACAGACTGAGAGGTAAGCAACAACAACAACAACAAAAAACAAAAACAAAACAAAAAACATGCACACAAGTAGGTAAAAGCAACATTTGGCTTGTTCTGGCCTGCATGTCAGCTAGTCAATCATTTACATGAAATGTTTAAGACATTCAGTTGAAATAATTGGTTGTCTTTCCAAGAACATTCCGCTAAGAAAAGAAAAGAAAAGAAAAGAAAAAAGAAAAGAAAAGAAAATTTGTAAGTGGTTGTAAAGGCTTTTATTATGACAATTTCCGGAAGAGGTGATATTGCGATAATGGTGCATTTGACACTATCCGGTACATTGCTTGTTAAAATGGCTCGTCTACCACGGTCTAAATTTGCTACTGTTTCTTCTATTTTGTTTGTCGTATGGGCAGGCTTTGTACACTGTGATAACGGCAGGAGGGTAAGTAAGAAATGCCCCTCATTTAACCACCTTGTTTTTTAACTGGAGCGAAGCGGAAGCTGTACCTGTTAGCTACGTGGTTAGCATTAGCCTTGGGTAGCCGGCTAAATGCTAACGATTAATTGTGTTTTCATATTTTCAGGTGGGTGATACTTTGGAGACTGAGTTTAGCGGTTTCTCGGTACCCCTTGAACACTCATTTGAAGTTGGTGAGAAGAAATTATGATTATTGTGTCGCTATAATGTTGAATAAGAATGATGGCCTGTGCAGACAAAAACGCCTTGGAGATACCTACACACCAGGCTCCACTCAAACATCTCTGTGTAAACTCAGCTGTCTGTTCTTGCATAAGTGGAGATGTTATGAGCACTGTCAGGATGTTGATGATAATACAATATTATACACACCTGATACACACATTGACACCATGACAACATTAAGGGACATGTACAGTATTAGGCAGGTGGGCATAATCTTATGCGTGATCTATGTATATTGCCATTTAAAGTGTGCTACCAAATATTCAGGAATTTAGAAAAAAATATATTGCAATTGAGGATTTTTATTTATTTGTTTATTTATTTATTTTTACTCGAATATAATTGAAAATTCATTCTGTGAATGAATTCATTCTGTCTGGTCTCACTGTGTTTCTCCTCTCAGATGATGTAGCCGAGTTTCGAGTTCGTGGAGCGCTGGTGTTGAAAGCTGGAAGAGAGCCCAGCGTCTCGCTAAGTCAGAACCAGCTGTCAGAGGAGGACAGAGCCAAACTGAAGGTGAGAATCAAGGTGAAAGAATGTAGGCTGGAAACAGTTCACAGAATGGAGATTTTCAAAATGAGCAAGCGATGGTGTGAATGCAAAAACATCACATTTATGTTTTAGGAGACGCATCTAGCCTCATATAGACTGGAGTTCTTTACAGTCTGAGTATGATCAGAAGGACACAGCATAGACTTGCATGTCTTAACTTGATTATTTTCATCTCTGATGACTCCACAGGAAGTGGCTGCAGTCGATGGTCTCTACAGAATCCGAGTGCCTCGTGTTTTCCTGCAGGCAGACAGACAGACGGAGCGACAGATGGAAGGTTACCTCACAGCATTTGTCAGAGCTGTATGTATTTTACTCAGTAATTTGAGTTAAATGATGAGTTAAACGGTTATCTGTGTTCCAAAAATGAGACTGATTAATGAAATGATTCACTCTAGTGTAATTTAAACTAGTAATGGACAGACATGGGCTTTGTAGATCTGTATGACCTTTCACTTTATGATTGTGTTTTGATTTCCTGTATATTTAGATAATCGTAAAAATCAAAAGATTTAAAAAAAAAAAAGTTAAATATTTAATTACAGACTTAGTGTAATTGTCGTGTAAATCTTTCTAAACAATCAAGTGGATCATGTGATTGACAGAAGAGCAGAACTTAATGGTTTTGCTGGTGATGTGAAGCTGTATTCTCCTCTGATCCTCAGTGTGCCATGGTTGAGTCCCATCTGAGCGATGTGATCACGCTTCACACTGACGTCTCTGGATACCTCATTGGCGTCTCCATAGTGACGTTACCTGGAGCTTGTAGGGGCACTGAGGTTGAGGATGAAGTTGATCTTGAGATTTTCAACACCACGCTCAGTATCATGGCTCCTGTCAACGCACCTGGGTGAGTCCTATATTTGCTCTTTATTTAGTTTTTCCCTATTTGCTACTGTAATGAACAATTGTGTGACTCTTGATACTTGAGAAATCTCTCTTGGTATGAGAGCAGGTTCCATATCTAGCTGCATTAGTCGTGTTCTGACATTGTAGTTGGGTTTTTTTTTTTTTGTTTTTTTGTTTTTTTGGTTATTTTTGCCGTGGCTTAGCAACTCATTTGCCCATATGTAGAGCAAGCCTCTCTGCACTTTTCTGCTTTTGACATACACTCTGTGTCAGGGTTTGTTTGAAAACTAATTGTCAACATTCTTCCAGACCTGAGACGACTGTATACATGCAACAACTGGAACGGGAATCTGAGAAGAAAGGGAAGAATCCACAAGAGCAGAAGTCGTTCTTTGCAAAATATGTAAGTGCTCACACTGAAAACTGCTGATAGGACTTACAGGCTGTGCCTTTAAGATACACTAAACAAAAAATAAAACTAAATAAATTTACTCACTGCCTGCAGTGGCATGGCTGTGATAATTGCCATTTATGTTAATGAATAAATAAAAAAGACAGTTTAGCTTTTCTTTTTTTTTTTCTTTTTTGCCCTGTCAGGATCTCCATGACTTTAAGTGTTGCCTGTGGTCTGTGTTATGAAACACTGAGCTCATGAGTGCTGTTCTCTTTTTTAAATTTCTCAGTGTTTGCAGCAGAAAAGTCCACTTGGATTCAGTATTTTGTATTCACTCAGTAAGAGTGCTTTTATGCCTGTAGATTGATGCAGACTAATGGATTTACTATGTACACAAATAAGTTATTATTTCTTTCAACATTCATGTTATTATCATGTTATTTTGATCATTTTAGAGACTGGCAATTGTAACTCATGTAGTGTCCATACACCAAGTAATGTCCCTGCCATGGTAAAAGGGAAATGGATATACCAGCCATTATTAAGAAAATCAAAATACATCAAATGGAACTAAGGCTTAATTTTATTTATTTATTAGTTAACAGCTACATCTTATCAAAATGTTGTCTTTACTAATGTACAGGCAACACTTTTTTTTGTCTATGTGTAGCCCTCCATGTATAGGCATCATTCAAAATATCCTCCTGCAAACTACCTCCTAATGTGGTTTGAGTGGTGCATCTTGGGTGTGTTCACACCTGCTCTTTAAGCTGGTCACTTCTAACTGGATCTTTCCGGATGCATGTTAATATCAGTCCCGAACATGTCAGTCCTGGGTCTTTGGTATGATTTGCAAACCAGCTCTGTGCTGCCATTCCTGCCTGTGTGGTGCCGTTGCCTTTAACTGAGAAACTGGATTAGTCATCCAATATTATTCTTCCCACAAAGAACTCAGTTAAAAATAAATAGTCATCTTTTTAAACCAAAGGTTTTGTGTGTCTTCTGACATTTCGAGCGTTCGTTTAGTGTTAAACTGCCGCACTAATTGAGCTACGTGTTTGGAAACATTTCCACAGCTGCCTCGTCCTATTGCTTGTCTAGTCTGAGCTCTTTTCCGATCTTTCTGTCTTGTTGAAGTGCACGTTGCTGTGTTCGGTGACTAGTGTTGTCTCTGTGCTGCGTCCAGTAACGCTGTGTTGACTGTACTGTGTTTCAGTGGTATTTGATCTTGGGAGGTGCAATCCTTCTCATGGCCACCAATTCGGCACAGCCCCCAGCAGAGGGAGGCAGTGAGCAGAGCTGATTCCCACTGAAGTACATTCTCCTTCCTTGTGGCTCGTTCTGTCCCCCTCCCTCTCTGCCTGTCAGACTTTCTGTTTAACTTCTAAGCAGTGTGACTAACTGAAACCCATTCCATGGCTTTCCTCTGCCTTCTTGACCCTTCTTGTTCAGGTCTTATTACAAATACATTTCTCCGTATTAAATCCAAAGACCACATTTTTTATGGTATGCTGCGTTTCCATCACACTTAGAAATGCGCAAAACCCAAATACTGCAATAAAACTGGTAATGGAAACACATACATATCAAAAACCTCTCAAATAGTGCTAAAAACAGTTTTACGCTCTCATGAGGTGTTTTTTCAGATGTATCAATATAACAGTATATTGCAAAAGTGCAATGGGAACACATTTTGCACATTTTCTCTTCACCACCATAACCGGAGGTGACGCAGAAGGTCATGTGGTCAGTTCATTTGAAGTCCATTTCCTCAAAATGAAGTCACACGAGATGAGAATTTAAGAGAACTATGGGACATTGCGAGACGAGACTTTACGAGAGTTACAGCTCATTCGCAAAATACATTTGAATGGAAACACGTGCAAAGAGCACTTTATCGAAATTTCAGAAATATCACTTTCATTTTGCAAACAAAAAAAGTGTAATGGAAACACAGCTAGTATATCCTAAGTCGTATTTCTCACTGTCAGTCTGTTTTGAATGTGTTGGGTGTTTGGCATCTTCACTCTCTAGTCTCTCAACCACTTTAACACTTTAGTTCTCTTCTGTTCAGAAAATGAATTGGGGATGACCAATCTGGAAACTCCATGTTGGTGATCATGGTTAATTTATCATGGTTAAACAAACTATTTTTGTATTTACTCTGGCCCTTTTCTTGTGTTTTTCTCCTGTAGTGGATGTACATTGTGCCACTTGTTCTCTTCTTGATGATGTCTGGTGCTCAGGACCAGTCGGGAGGAGGCGCTGGCGGTGGAGCCGGCAACGGAGGCGGCCGATGATCAAGATGTGAATATTTACTGAACAATAATTCTCTTGAACAGATTTTAACTGCTGTACATAATGCTTTTTAAGGAAAGTAGATGTATCTCACCTACAACTTAAACCTGTACAGTACAGAGGAGATATTGTGCTCTGAAGATGACTGCGTTTTAATACTAATGTGAAAATAAAGTATTTATTACTTGATTTCTCGTGATTTTTTGACTATCATGTCTCAGCTACAGCTCCTGTTTACGAAGAAAAAACTTACATAGGTATACCTATGTACCTATTCTATATAATATTATGACCACTGGCCACTAGTAAATAAACTGTTGGGAAACATTTGAATCTGGAAAAAAAAAAAAAAAAGAATTGTTGCTCTACGTAAAGATGGCCTAGGCTATGAGAAGATCGTCAACAGCCTGAAACTGAGCAGCAGCACAGTGGCTAAAATCATACAGCAGTTTGGCAGAACAGGTTCCACTCAGAACAGGCCTCACCATGGACGACCAAAGAAGTTGATTGCACGTGCTGATGGTCATATCCAGAGGTTGTCTGTTGAAAATAGCCGTAGGAGTGCCGCTAACATTGAAGGGGTGGTGGGGGTCAGCCTGTCAGTGCTCAGACCACATGCTGCACACTGCATCAAATTGATCTGCATGCCTCTTCTAAAGCCTCTTCTAAAGATGATGCACAAGAAAGCCTGCAAACTGTTTGCTGAAGACGAGCAGACTAAGGACATGGATTGCTGTAACTATGTCCTGTGGTCTGATGAGACCAAGATAAACTTATTTGGTTCAGATGGTGTCAACCAGATGAGGAGCACGAAGACAAGTGTGTCTTGCCTACTGTCAAACATGGTGGTAGGAGTGTCATGGTTTTGGGCTGCATGAATACACTGGGGAGCTACAATTCATTGAGGGAATCATGAATGCCAACATGTACTGTGACATACTGAAGCAGAGCATGACGATGATCCAACATGATAACGACCCCAAACACACCTCCAAGACGACTGCTGTCTCACTGAAGAAACTGAGGGTAAGTTCTGGTGTAGGTCTGGACTGGCTGAGCACGTGTCCAGACCTAAGCCCTATGGAGCATATGGGACATCCTCAAACGGAAGGTGGAGGAGCACAAGATCTCTGACATCCACCAGCGCCATGATGTCGTCATGGAGGAGAGGAAGCTGTGTAATGTAATTGCTGTGACTTTTCCCAAACCAGTTGGTTCGTTCCTGTCACTTTTCTCTCTCTAATGAGGGAAACCATAACCGCCTCTGTGTGGGTTTGCTGCGCTTGAGCTGGAAAGCCTCCATTCAGCAGTTTAATCCCGTATGATGCAGTCTGAGGTTTAGCCTAGTGGGATTAGAGCAGCTGCTGCTGTCCCCTAACAAGTGTCAACGGTTGTGACGGTTTATTCAGTAAATGCTGCTTAAGTAAATAAAGTGTGCATACAGAAAGAATTCACTGATACCCTCCCAAATGCTTCATTACATTTCAGGCAAATGTTTACACAGAGTGTATGCTATTCTCAAGGGATGTCATTCCTTCTGTATTCTCAAGGTTTTAGAGCCACTGGAATGAGAAAGGTACCTGAGAAAACAGCTCTCACAGAACCACACCAGAACAGAATACTTGGAGTAACATCTAAACATTGAAATAACACAAAAAGTTAGAAAAGAATAATAAACTATTTCAATGGGAGATCAGGGGGTTCTTCATTGCATGTATAAAAGCAACTCCCAGTAATTTAGTCACCTCTACGTCGTCAATGGAGCGATGTTCATCCTGCTGGTCTATGAACTAAAATCCAGTTCCAAACACAAAGGCCAGAGATCCTGATTCCATTTTGACGGAGGTTAATGTGAACGCCTGTCACCCATCTGTGTATTTATAATTCTGAGTCAGGGACAGAGTCAGGGGCGGAGATCACAGCTTCACAGCAACATGACTTCAGAAACAGAATGTCCCAAAATCCCTGTGTCAACATTACCTCTCCTCATCCTTATGTCTGTCAGTCACTGGCTGTTTTTAGTTCGGGTGTCCCACTGTGAGGAATATCCTCTTATTTCAGAGGGCTCAGTGTTGGACTTCAACGCGTTAGTGCCCTCTGCCCTTGTTTAATCACCAGCCAGGCCTTTCTCAGAACAACCCGCCAAGACACACACGCACACACTGGCCCGCTCTGCAAGCGTCTCCAACCGCCACTTCTGCTGTCTCACTGAATAACGTGAGGGATAAGGTGATAACAACAGCTGAGAGAAAGAGAAGTGGAATGGAGTGGAGTGAGTGGGACAACACATCTGTTTGTAAGGAGATCTGCTTCTGTCAGGTGAGAGATCCATGACGAAACATGAAATGTTTCCTACCAGCTCAGCTCCTTCATATCCACAGGTTATGTTTCTACCAACATAAACACTAAAGGATCATGGGGGGCCTATCAGCACGCAGCGTGATATATGTCCGTCTACCAGGAAGCAGGAGGGAACATATGACTGCTTTCAACAAGTGTGTAACAAATTGGATTAGCTAAAATTGAAAACTACAAACTTAAACATAATGGCGCTGAAAAGAGAATGACATTTGAACATTAGAAAGATTGATGATTATGAGAATGGTGTCATTTGATAAATAAAATGTTAATTCCTATAACCAGTCTATAAGTCAGCATCGTTGAGCAGCAGTGTCAGCACCACACCGTGTCTCAGACCACAGACCCCTCCTCTTTTGACACCTGGTGATTTAAGGGCAGTTAAGAAGTATATGTTGTGCTAACGCTGAGAGGTGACAGTTGATTTTGGTCACAGTGTTAATCTGAACACTGGGCTGTGCATGGTTAACAGGGAGTCACACATTACAAAAGTAATGCATTACAGTAAGGCATTACAAAATAAATAATGTCAGTAACGTGTGTTACAAACCCGTTACAAACCCAAAATTAATTAAGTTGTGTGTTTTTATGCAAATTCAAGATTAGGACTCTATATTCACGAGATGGACATATGCTCATTATTTTCAGTTCATCAGAGAAAGGATACGAAGAACATTATAGTTAAGTTCACTGTGTGTGCAAAACCAAAAGCTCTCTCTATTTTGCAAAATAGTAATTTAAGGAAACATCTATCATGATACCAGCGTTCTTTAGGTGTTCAGTTACAATATACAGTAGAAGCTTCTGATATTGATTTCAATATGAATACACCTAAATTTACAGTATCACTATAACTGTATGCATTGCACCATGAGCCATGACTGTGGCCATTATATTGTACTATTGTTAGCGTTAGCCTAGCTTAGTCATTATGTCATTCCACATCACCTTCAATAAGATCTATTGCCCATAGAAAATCCATATTTCCAGTTATTTTGGTGAACTTAAAAGTAATGTAATACCTTATGAAGACAGTAATATTATAATGTTACTTTGAAATTACAGTAAAAAGTAGTAAGTAATACATTACATTTTTGAAGTAACTTGTCCAACACCAATGGTTAAAGTTTAAAAACATTACTTTTGACATTTCTTTCCTTCATCCTCAGGGTCAAATTGTGCACATGAGCTGCAAGAGTAGCTTTGGATGCATTGGGAAAGGAATTGTCGGTGGTGGAATGTAACTCAAGGATATTTTGCTATTCTGGGAACATGCCATATCTTTCAATGTCATCAAATCTGGTAGATTTGCAGTTGATAAATTACATTAAAGTCAGCTGATACCAACTTTGAAGTGCTGTTATTCATTCATGTTTTTATTAGACTGTATTATGTTCTAAAATTGTGATTTACAGAGTTTAAGTTGACATTTAAATGTGGAGGGTTTTTTTTTCATTTTTTAAGTTTTTTTTTTAAAGGAATTGTCTAGCGAGTAAAATTGAATTTCTAGGTACTTGCAATTATTTTGAATACGTTCATTGTTTTTCTCCTTAGTCTTCTGCCCTTTCAGATGAAACTACTGCAATTCAACTTGGTACATTTGCTATATGTCTAAAGTTAAAGTTTAGATTTTAGAGAGGCACACTAATCAAGCATAACTTTATGACCACTAACAGGAGAAGCAAATAACATTGACCATCCTGTAACAACATAATGTTCTGCTGGGAAACTTGAAGCAGCCACCAAGACCAGACCAGGCACCCCTACCCCATAGCAATGGCAATGGCAGCAGCCATCCCTAGCAGGATGCAGCCTGACACAGACACACACACAAAAACGCTTTAAGAACAACTAGAAACAATCTGGCCTCCAAATTCCCTACAGGTCCCACAGGTGCCCCTCCCCTCAAACCTGAAGACCCAACCTACCCACTAACAACATTGTGTTTCCAGACTCTACAGGACACCCTCATAAGGCCCATGTCCATTCTCTGATGAGTCACAACTGTTGTGGAGACACAAGGGAGACCTGCACAATATTAGGATGGCGTTCATAATGTTATGCCTGATCACTTTAAATGAATAAATACTTTGAATGCCTTGTTTATGACGAGTAACCATTAAAATTAAACAGTAAAATAACCCTAATAACAATCAGTCTATCTGAGTTAAACACATGCCATAGCTTTCATACTAAGAGACAAGAGAAGGAGGAAACACCTGCCTGGTCAATCAGAGTCAAGCTAAGAAAACTACATGGGAAAGCCTTGACAGGCGCTGATAAACTTCCCAGCAGGCCTTCACACATCACACCCTCACTGTGTTCCTCGCACCTTACCATGGTATACGTTTCACCACCGTTCCATCATGTTAGTTGTAATGAAGTAACACGATGAGACACCTAACAGCTACTGGAATATTACACAATGTTCATTGCATGTATAATGTAGCGTCCCTAAAGACACCCAGAGGTCACGGTACAATACTATTTAAGCCCACTCACTGACAGCAGTTAGAAGCAGGTGTTGAAATTAGTTTTCATGCCTCGCACACAGTGTATGGAGCCGGCGTTAAGTGGCTGGTTGCACCTTGTTAAAATTCTTGCCCTTATAACAGTTAGACACCTTGTCGTGACAGAGAGTTATTTCCTGTAAGATGGAACAGTCTAGACATAGCAAGCACTGTGCAGAGACACACAAATGTCATTCACAGCTAAGATCTTCCTCACATATTATGTAACTATATAAATTCTGCCTCATGATTTCTTATATTCCTGAGTAAAGTTGTAAATTTTACTAATAATACGTATATTATTGGGGCAGTGTCCAGTTCACTAAGTGGAGCATGTGTTGAGGCTATAAGTCCTCTCTGCAGGCGGCCCCCGGTTCGAATCCCGCACTTGGTGCCCTTCCCTGTGTGTCTCTCCCACCCTCTCTGCCTCCATTTTCTGTCCATCTCTCCACTCAGGCTAAAAGAGATGCCTTCAATTAGATTTGAAAGAAAATAAGCATTATGTATTCAGTCCTACTGAGCAAAAAGCTTCAAAAGAGGAAAGTATTTATAAGGGAAAAAAAATGCACATGAAAATGTACATCGTGCACTGCTGGAGCTGCTTTGGACGGCTGTGACTCAGTAGGTAGAGCGGGTTGTCCATGTCCATGTCCATGTTGTCCTGTAAGGAAACCAAGTCTGCTCCCAGTAGACAAGTGTACAACTACTGCTGTATTTAATTAATTTTGTTTTTATTCAGTGTTCACTTTTTCTTGTTTTTAATTATGCTGCTGCAAATGTCCCCACTGTGGGATAAATTATAGGATAATCATATCATATTGTGTTATATCATGTTGTATCGTATCGTATCGTATCGTATTATACCGCATCGTATCATATCGTACTGTAGTGTATTGTACTGCATCGTATCGTATTGCATCGTATTGCGTCGTATTGCATCGTATTGCATCATATCGTATCGTGTATCATATCATATCATACCGTATCATATCGTATAAAGTGAACTCCTAACTACTAATCTTAGTTTTAGCTGTTCTGTAGGAGCTGGGTTCGATCCACATTACCCAGAGCTCTTAACCAGAGCACTTGCTGATTGATGAGGCACTGGTCTGATGACAGCTCCCTGCTGAGCAGTCGGCTGCCATCTTATAGACTGACAGCTCACTCTCTCTTTACAGAAAATAACACCTAAACCTTGTGTCAGTTCTTGTTTTTGTTTGTTTGTTTATTTTTTTGTTGCTACGGTGACAAAACAAAGCATGCATGAATGTGTTTTGAGATGTTATATTAGAATTCTGGCACCATCTAGCATAATAACTTAAATTTGTCTGTGTCATTTTGCATGAATGTCTTTTGAGATCTGGGTATGTACCCAGACATGGGCTCAGTCCATGTGTATGCAAATAAGTGTGCATACTTGGGATATATTGGGTATTTGCTTGTCTCCATCAGTCTGTCTCCCAGAAAGGATCGGGAGTTTCATGTGACAGTACCATCCCTTTGGGTACGCGTTCCATCCTATCCAACCAAAGCTCTTCTCTAATTTTCCCTCCTCCCCCGTTCATTTGGAAGTTCATAAAAGAGACCCCTTTCGGAGATACATCCCAAGACCTTACCCGTTTAATGCCAGTCAGTACTGTGAGCACAGAGACAATCATGCCGGTGCCCAGGAAAGCAGGTAAGAAACCATCCTCACCTGAGTCAAATGCATCAACTGCTTATTGCAAACAATATTGGTTACTAAAACACAGATAAATCGTACCCTTATGCAATATATTATTAAATATGGAATGTGTATTTTTTGTGTGTGAATGTGTGAATCTGTGTACTCAAATTTGACAGTTGCGTTAATTTACTGTTATTTTAAAGCATTTATTGCTCCATATTATGTGGCTTCTAAACTCTGGGTACTTTTCACAATTAAATATATCAATTTTTATTAAATAAAATCTTCTTTATCACTTATTTACTTTCTTTTTGTGCAGAAACACATTTCAGATGCGAATTAACATAATTTAAGGAAACATAAGATAACATATGATAACCAGTAATCATATAATAACCACAGAGATGTGCACTTGTACTGTGCTATGTTATTTTTCCCTCCATTCAAAATCTGTCACTACTTGAGCAGGTTAAACTTTATTCATCGCTTGTCACAGTGTTTTATGGCAATTTAATCATGTGTTTTGTATATCGTTTATTTGGTGCTGACCATCCACGTAAATCAGCTCCGAGCCAGGCGTCCTTCCACACCTCGGCTCCTGCCAGTTTTCTCAGGCCTATTAATCATGTCAACGAGGGTTTTTCAATGTCACGGCCTCATCTGCAGTTTCAGAGCTCATGTTTCTGTCCCCATGCAATGTGACACACCTGTCTCGGCACGCTTGCGTTGCTTCGTACTCTCGCTCATGCTCATAGGTAGACAGTTTATGTGGAAGATTTCCATTTCTAACCAACACTCTTTGCTTCTCAATCCATAATAATGCACATGGTCACTAATCCCTCGTCTCTGGCTGCCATTATAATTGAGTGTGAAATGCTGCACAGTAATTCAAGGTATGAGATGTCTATCTTAGTGTTCTTTAATGGCTTACTCACTTCTCTTATGATTAAATAATTCAGTATGGAATGCCTTTTTTGCACATGTTAGCCCCTGATTTCGGCATTTCCCTTAAATCTTTCACCTTCAGATGTTAGCCCATCATACAGTCTCAGCCAAGTAGCCTTAGACACTTGTCAGGAACCAGAGGGATGAGTCTGGATCTCCCACCTCCTCATCTCACTGTCTTCTGATCTTGCTGTCTCAGTGGGATGTTTAGAACCTGATCTGCACAGATAATGTAGGTCCATCCCACTGAGAGGGGAATCTGTGGAGGGGAAAACTCTTTCCCTCATGACCGTCCAAAACAAACAGTTCTCATGAAGCATCAAGACATCCTCCGCTGACCTTTCAGCTCGACCGTGCTGAGCTATTCACTCCTTTGAACATGTGCTCAGAGGGTTGACGCTCATGTTTTCTAGCTTGTCGTTGGCAATCGCTTTCATCCGACTCAAATCCTGTTCTGGTACCTGCTCAAGCGCCCCCCGAGAAGCAGCTCCGTCCAGATATTCATCCATTATTCCTGACTTGATTCATGAGGTGTCATTATTTATGGTCCTGCTGCCCTGAAATATTTTCATGCCTCACACCTCAGTGTTGCACCCCGCTCTGTCTCCTTCATGTCTCTATTGGTGTGATGTCAAGTCATCAATCTTTTTGAGTACCTGTTTATGCCCGTGGAACTTTCCTGTTGATCCCGCCGAGCGTAGAGAGACATCCAAAAGGTTTTAACCCCCATAGAGCAGCCAGGGTTCTGGCACATATTCAATCGCACAACTTACTTAGTAGCATGGCGCTTCACTCTGAGGTTACCTGACTGTAATGACAGCGTAAAAATTTCTCCAAATTTCCGTCCTCTAATCTCTCTGCAGGAATTCGTCTTAGTATTGTGATCATTCCGGGAAGGCTTTTTTTGTTATCATGCCCCTGCCTTATCCTTCCTTAATGGCAGAGAGGGAGAGGGAGGAGAATAAAACTGATGAAGTGATCTGTCACTTCCGACTTTCTGCGCAGCCAATTTTTATTGAGGGCTTCATGACCTTCACTCTATTTGTCTTTGTCCTGCAAAATCTCTCTTCCTCGCCTCAGGTTTCAGCCGTCTGCCATTAGCTGTATGTACTCCCACCAACAATGAATATGCACTTACATCTGAACATTGATACATGAGGCTCCATAATAACATATGGACTACATGTCCAGTCAGTTCTCAGATGCTCTGGTCCTGGATCTGCTCCTTCAAAATCAGCAGATTTAAAGTTGGCAACTCACTTTCTGGAAACCCAATTCTCAGAGCGGCGCATGAATGAACTACGAGCCAGTGTGATTCAGGGAAAGCGGTGCCATTGGAGATTGTATACCAGCCTCACATTTGTCCTCACATTCATTGGCATCCTCCTGAGCTGAGGGCCATGCAGGATGGAGAGTTTTTTTTATTATTATTATTATTATTATAGGACTGCTGAGATCAAAGACCTTAGGACAGAACCAAATATATCCATATAACTGAAACACTGAATTATATATATTTACTTTCACATTTCTTTACGTGACTTGTCCAGGGTGTACCCCGCCTCTCGCCCAATGCCAGCTGGGATAGGCTCCAGCAACCCCTGCGACCCTAGTGAAGGATTAAGTGATGAGATGAGATGAGATTTCTTTATGCTAAAATGTACTTTTTATTTTTTTTTTAAGTATGGCAAAAATAGGATTCCAAGAATCAAATTAAAACTTTACAAATGAGCTCACAAACATGTTAGAAGTAAAAAAAATCCCAGCAGTGTGTCAAAGAGTTAACATCCACCCCACTTTGACTAACAATAATATTACATGAATACATCAGGAATTATCATTATATTATTATTCCATTAATTATATACAGTAGTTTGAGACTTTAACTTACAGTGCAGCATTTTGCGTTTGTGGCGTTTATGGAAACACTCTGAACCGTTTCTTTCCTAATTACTATGGTCTTAAAACCTGGTTTCAGCATATTCAATCTGGTCTTGCTCCAGTCTTTCTTTTCTTCGTTACAGTGATCTCTAAATTCAACAGAGAAATTATACTGTAAGCAATTTCTTATTTTATTTATTTATTTTTTGCCTGAGGTGTGTTTTGTGCAGGTCTCCATATTTTAAGTATATTTAAACTTTATGATAAACTATGTAAAGCGCATGATTTCAGAAAGTCTGTATGAACCTCTTGTTTAACGAAGTGCAGCGAAGATTTATTCCTCTGAATTGTTTAGGATTAGAATTTAGAATTCACAACTGCATTATACGGGTTATTTTCTGCAAAAAAATGTTGAAAGTCTGAAAAGAAAGCCTGTTTGGATACACAGTAATACATTGATCTTACAGCCACGGACACGTTTAGAATCGTCCTTAAATTGATTCACTTCTGTTTAATATGGGAGAAAGGACACACTAAATAAGCCAGTCCAGATGGATGAGTAAGAATGATGAGTGGATAGCTGTCTGAGTGAAATCTGAGAAACTTGAGGGGTGACTGTTCACGACCAAAGGAGGATGACTATGGGCTCATAGTTTTCTCCAAATGTCAGAAGACACGGTGACTCACGGACTGAAGGACGAACAAACAAACAAACAGAGATTACACACCAGCCCTCAACATGACAAACATCCCCCCTCAGAGTAGTGAAGACACAGCTTCATGCACAAAGTGTATTCTTAGAACCCGTCTCCTGCTGTCAGTGGCTGTGATCCTTAACAAATGTACGCTGGGGCCTCTGGAGTCCCTCTGTTGAAAGATGAACCGTGGAGAGCTCTGGGATCCATCATGGATCAGTGAGTCGACATTGCGCACATACTCCTCTGTCATCTACAGTATGTTGAGAGCAGCAGGTGACTTAGTGCAGATGTGCAGATGGATGACTCTGTAGGAGAAATCACCCAGAATGATGTGCATTTCTGTTGTATGGAAGTCACTGTGAGGAGAATCTCTGGCGTGAGGCTATGGTTCACCTACCACTGATCTGTGACTATCTGTTTCTGTTCCAGGAAGGAAAAGCAGTAGCGCTGCAGAAGGTAAAGATCAACTTAAAGCATTGCTGTCTGGAGTGTGGAGTATTCATAATGAGAACCAATGCTTTGATTAAATGGACCTAAATTATTGGTCCACGCTTGATAAAGTTTGATGTGATTCTCTTGATCTGTCTTCAGAAAAGCTGCCACCATATGAACCAAATATCCCTGAGCCCACCACCAGGGCTGACTTCATGAAATGTAAGCCTTTTTTTTTTTTTTTTTTTAATCTGCGTTTTAAAAAAAGAAAAACACATTCCAAATAAATGCCATGCAAAGGTTTTCAACAGTAATGAGTGTGCCATAAATATCATGAATTATTAAAGTTAAAATCCAATACATTAAGGTAGTTTAGAAGTAAATACAGACATGAGAAATGATTTAGTATTTTGAGCATTTACACATTCAATTAACTTTTCACCAGTATATTTAGTACTGCATTGTTAGCTGCATCAATGACAAATTCACAAGTCTAATTAATTATCAACATATGTAAAGTCACATGTGATCTATAATCAATGACAAAGGCTGTAGGCTGTATTGTGATGCTCAATGAGTTAAACATATTATAATTGAAGAATTGCATAAAAATGCATAACTAAATCAAAGTTGTAGACTGATTATATAATAATAATAATATAATAGTATATTACATAGTAGTATAGTAGTATCATTATTATCCCAAACCGCTGCAGTTTATCAATTTAATCCTTAATTTCCTCTCCTTGGCCATTTACAGAGGTAAAGTTGGACACATGTTTCAGCACTAAAAATGAATTTTGAAAATGTAAAAAGCTGCCTAGTAGAAAAAAATAACAGTAGATCAAGAGTAGATCAGGATAAGGCCACAGACCCCAATGCTTATCTTTGTCAAATGCAACCATTAGATTTTTTTCTTCATTCAATTATCTTCTCCTTCCGAGTCCTTGTCTGCCTCTGCCTCTGCCTCTGCACCTTCAGTTTCCTGTTTTTAACTTTCTCAGACTGGCTCCCCCTGTCTCTGGATGATAAAACTGCTCAGAAGCTGTTGTGGATTTCAGAGGGTGGCTCTAAGGTAGCTCGTACTTCAGATGCTGTCTGCCCGTATCCCAACAGGCCTGAGAGATATGAGCACTCTCCACAGGTACGGGACATCAGGATACTGAGGATGCCACTGAAACACTACCCCCACTTATATATCATTTTGCCTTCAGTTCATTTAGTCATTTTAAATTTTCTGAGCTTGTGGAACTCCGATTATAGCAAAGGTGTAAATACAAAAATACAAAAGAACTTAAAGTAAACACTGCAAGTATTTAACAAACACTGTGTATAATACTTTCACAGAACACATTTGGAGTAGAGCAGTACTGGTTGATGTCATTATAAACCAGACAGTTTTTCTTCCAGAATAACAGAAACCTTATTATTGTTTTCCAGACTGAACGGTTCAGTTGCTCAAGAAATCTTGTGTATTAACTTTAACTCTGAGAATCATATTATGCAACGTTGGACTTTTCCCTCACTTTGTAGGTGCTGTGTAAGGAAAGCCTGCTGGGCTGTCGGGGGTACTGGGAGGTGGACTACGATGGCTGGGTGGTGATTGGGGTGGTGTGTGAGAGCGCACCCAGGAAGGTCCAGGACGGGCCCTGCGGCCTTGGGGAAAACACCACCTCCTGGGGCGTCGGCTGGTCCGGTTCCTGCTATCAAGTCTGGCACAACAGCGAGAACGTGGACGTCCAGCTGCCTGCGTGTCCCACCATAGGCGTCTACATCGACCAGCCCGCCGGCATCATAAAGTTCCTCATAGTGGAGGGGGAGGGCGAGAAAGAGGTGCAGCTGATTCACAAGTTCAAAGCCAACGTGCCGGAGAAGATTTTTCCCGGGTTCTGGGTTGGCACAAGTTCCTTCTGCCTTATTAGGAAAAAGGATCAGTGACACAGGGGAGAATTACCATGAGGAAGGGTCAAGTAGTGTACATTTAAAAAGGAGGAAGCTGCTTCCTCTGGTGCATGACAGAAGCTTATTTATTTCATACTATAGCCAGTAATTATTTGACTGAATATTGTGTATTTTGTGAATTTGATTTAACCGAGAGAAATTAAAGTATGCTTCGTTACACGCAGGGCTTCACATGAGTGCTTGTTAAGAGTCTGTTTCTTTGTCCATGTGCTTAGTGTGGCCAATAAATCTTGCCATTGTGTAATTGCGCTGACATCATTTATTATATCTGTGTAATGCTGCAGAGTTGAAATCACACACACAGATTCTCTTCTAATAGAGTCCGCTGACGCCATCTAGAGACCACTAGTAACATAACAGTCTCACACGTTTGTTCAAATAAACACACATGGAGTCTTTTCACTTGGTGTTGCTCCTTTATTTGAAACATAAAAGTACTTAACAGAACATTTACTTGTTTTTGCAATGTCGGCGATTGACATTTTTTTCTTTCTTTCAAATCAACCCAATCTTTCTTCCTTTCTCACACACAGTCACTTTGTCATTCATTCAATCATTTCTACAAGTTTTCTGGAGCCAAAGGAAAAAAAAAAAAAAGAAGAAAACGAACAAACGATACCATCTCCTAGAACTTTTGGTTTAAAATCATTCTATCAGTCAGTCATTCATTGGCAAAGGTGAAAGTAAAAATAGGCATGTTATGAGGAGGTGCTGGTGTCCTCTGCTCACATCTTGAAAAGCCACTGCTTTATGTTAAGTGAAACAATTCTCTGGGTTCTTCTCCTTAAAGGAAACCCTCTGTTTCCTAGGGGGTGACAACTACCCTGTTGGCCATCTTTACCAGTAAATGATGGGAGCATGCAGAGAAAACATCCATGTAGTGGTGCTAACATATTAGCATGTTGTGCTAAATGCCAGTGAGGCCAGATCGATGAAAACTGGCTTCTTCATGATAAGAGTGAATGACCTACAGGTGCAAACATTTTTATATGAAACACCATTAAATTATATTTTAGCCACATAATGGAACGATGGCATCTGTAAACAGAGTCTTACAAATTTTTGTTTAAACGATGTGACTGCAACTTTAGCATTGAACGTAACCAGGTATGAACATGAGGAGATGAGATGGATAAACCAGTTGTAGCTTCTGCTGTACACATATTAAACAGTCAAGATATAACATGCTAATTAGCTAGCCTTAAAGGTGAAGGGTTCAGCTAGCTGTAGCTAGATTGCTTTTAGCCTACCAAGCTAAGCTAAGCTAAGCTTCCCCAGATTCTAACTTCACATTTAACAGAAGACTCAATCTTGTCACCCAACTCTCAAAAAGAAGACATAAAAATGTATGACCAAATTTTTCTTCAGCAGCATTTAGCTTTAGAGCTACGGGTTTCATAATTAAGCTACTATCACTGAAAGCTAATGTGTTAGCATGCAGCAGCAGAGCCAATGAACTGTTCTCTAGCATCTCACCACTTCACAGGTAATTTGACCAAAAGGCAAATGCTCAGCATCAGTTACACATTACACAGTTTGTTTTAGTGTCTTGTTCAGTGCAGTGCGTCACTACACACACATCTTGAGGCCCAATCTTAATGTAGTGTCCTTTAGTGGCTAGTATTGTGAAGTATTTTGTGAATGTGGGGGGAGGGGTGTAGTGTTGAGAATGTTATTAGTGTTCATAACAACACGTCTTCATGACTCCTCAAAGCATGTGCCGTTAATTTTGGTTAGTGAGAAATAAATGGAGGTACTAGCTTTTACATTGTTTCATATCGTGTACGTCACATTTGCCAGCCAATCCAGGTTTCCTCCCATCACCACAACCTCTCTCCATATTTCTCTCTGACTCAATCCCTTTCTCTCTTCTTGCTTCACTCACTTTCTTTCTCTCGCTCTCTCAGTGCTTTAGGGAGAAGTCCCCTGTGTTGAGACGGGGTCTGGGCAGGGCCCCAAACATTTCCGTCCCGTCAGTGGCACCGGGGGCCAGCAAGGCCTTCATACTGGCGGCGATGTGCTCCAGGTCAGCACAGCCCACCTGAGAATTGGACACAAAGACACTGAACATTAACATCACATTTATTATTCACTTTAAATATTTGCCCAGCATGACCTTCAACACTTTTAACACTTTTACAGAACGTTTTTCACATGAAACCAATGGAGCTGCTGTGGCCATTAGCTTGGTGTATCCCTACTGGGAGCTGAACAGAGTCTTTGTCTTGGTCTTTGGACAGAAAAAAAAAAACACCCATTTAATTACGAACAATTTATTATCGTTTTTGTTTTTACTATATGATTCTATTGAATAACTAGTCACAGATAAACATCAGCTCCTGTCCCTGTAGTCATTCATAACATGCCAGCACTAGATCAGCGCTAGCTGAATCATAATTAACTGGCAAGACTTGCATGAGCATGAGTCATGTTTTATACAGTACAGGCACTTCTCATGAATGAGGATGTCAACTTGGTGTGGCTTCACCGAGTCCAACACTTATAACTTTAACCCGGCTATAGTGACCTGTGTAATATGAAGTGAAATTAAACTCATATTTTTCAATGCACACTGTGTAATCACTTAGCAAGAATAAAAGAAGAAGCTTTAAATCTAAATCTCTAAATATTAAATGTGAGGCTAAAGTAATGAACCTGGGCAGTTTCGAATGTGGTTTGAATTTTCTATGTTTCCTCTAAAGTTAGATAATAAGTTCAGAAACCAAATGTCTCCAAAGAAGGCAAAAAAAAAGTTGCAAAAAAAGGAGAGCCACACATAGATTTAATTTTTCAATAAAAAGACAACAATGAGTAAACTAAGTTACTGAGTTTAAGAAGATTGTGCCATAATCATATTCTGTGTTTGAAGTAATGATATGTCCGTCCTCTCTGTTGCCCCTGTCAGGATCCTGTGGATTATGACTCCAGGGAGCTGATCAGTGTCAGGTCGTTGAGACCTGAACCCAAAATATGTTGCCAGACTTATGTACATCACAAATCTATCTACAGGCTAGCTAATCTGGATTTGCGCTGCATTAATGTTTTGATCTCTGCGTGTAACCCGGCAGCTCTGTGCTTCTGTAAAATGATCCATGCTCACCCGTTCTCCGCTGCTGCCATCTCCCTGAGCCGCTCTGTTTCCCTTGCAGCCCCACACGGGCACAGAGACGGGCAGGGAGCGGGCCAGGGCCATGGGGTGGGTGTGACGGGATGAGTACGCAGACTGACCCATAGCCATGCCACGAGATGGTGGGGGGGCGTCTTCGCTCAACGAGCCTGACACAGATAGAATAACAAATGTCAATAACTTTGAGCATATAATACCAGACTTTCATTCAGCACAACGCACTCTTACCGTCAGTGCTCTCCTCCTCCCCGTCAGACTCGAAGAATGGCTCGCAGTCCCGAGAAATGGAGTCCTCATCCATTGAAAAAACACCTGAAGCAAAAAGGAGATGATTAACAGTACGTCCATCACGCCGCAACTTTGGAGGTCACGCAAGGTAAAGTTGACAAAAATGTTTTTATTTAATTCCCAATATGAACTGCTTCTCCTTTGTGTGCAGCATTTTAAGGAATCCATCGTCCTTTAATCATATTTGTCTGGATCAAACAAAAAAACCTTTTTGCTATATTTGGGAAACATTGTATGATCCTTCACCAGCACTCTCATTCCCGTAGGGTCTTCTCTCGTCCATGTCCTCCTCCTCGTCCTCATCTTCACACTCTTCTTCCAAATCCTCGATCCCAGCCCTCTGTCTCCCTTGCTCTATCTCCAGGGCGCTCTTCTCCCGGTCGCCCTCTCCGTTGCCGTTGTGCCTGCCGCCGTGCCCGCTCACAGCCGCTGAGCTGTAGATCGACGGGTAACTTTGGGAGTACAGCCTTCCGTTGGGACTCACTCCTCCCACCACGCCGTCTCCTGTGAAGCTCTGCAGAGCACAAAACACGTTATGGATGTGAACTTGCCCAGTGAATAACTCCGAACAAAAACAGTCCACTCACCCCCCTGTGAGCAGGGTCAGAGGTCAGGTCAACCCCCAGCTTAGTTCCCCCCTCTCCCCCTGCTTGGCGTGTGTGCTTTTGGGCTGTTAGCATGGTTGTGGAGTGCAGCACACCGATGTCATCCACGTAACGGCGCGCCGACTCAGCCAGAAATCCCTGACCCCACACGCTATAGGAGAAATCACACTCCCTCGGAAAGGCACTGCTGCTCTCCCGTTTCCTCATCCCATCTCCTTCTCCAGTCGACGACCGGAACTTCTTACAGGCTGTGAGAATGGCCAGGTCGCATCCAGACTTTTGGCAATATGCTTCCGCAGCAGAAAGCAGCGCCAGCCAGCTCTCCTTGTGGTTGTCTGGGATCTCAGGCTCAGATGACTGGGTGATGGAGGCCATAATGGTGCAATTACTGTCGTCAGATTTCCAACTCGATGAGGGCGATGAGAAGGTTTGAGAATGAGAGAAATCGGAAGTTTGGATAGTGGCTGATACAGACCGTTAACTTTGGTAGCTGTGGTGAATCTGACTCTGCTCAAATGGATGAAAGCTTCAGTTAGTTTCTTGCTGGTGTACAGATTTTTTTTGTTGTTGTTGTTTTTGCACTGGTGAGGTGCAGGGGGAGGTTATGACCTATCAGGCAGAGGCACTAGGTGACTTTTAAGATATGATGATGGGGGTAAGGGGGTGTCCTTACACGCTGGAGAGCCAGGGGAGAGAAGTTGCCAAGTTGCTGGTGATACCTGGAAAAACAAAACAATTTCTGTCATCTGTAAGCCTTCACGAAAACACGATCTGGAAAATATTCTCACTTGTTTCTGAGTTATTCATGGTTTGTGAGTCTAGTTTGGTTTAATAAACATGTAAACCTGCATAAAGTGGTCAGTGCTCTGAGTGTCGTGAACCCCACCACCAATGAGGGCTGCTTGTCACCAGCCACCGCTAACTACTGTAGCTTCTGGAACGTTAGCGCCTTGTAATGACTGCTCTCTGCTGTAGCCGTATTTGAAATGGTTCCTGCCTCGTTTGAAACTGCACGCCAAGGTCTTCTATGCAATGTTGCTAGCACTGCAGCAGCTGCTACTGCTACTGTTGCTGTTGTTGTTGTTAGTGGTGGTGAGCTTGTTTTTTTTATATCCAGTGTTGTGGGCAGGCTTCTCATGATGAAACCACATTTCACCTCCATTTTCAAGCGTTTGTAGGAGCCGAGACCAGGGAGTATAAATTACAGACACGAAGGGAAACATTCACCCACCTGTTCTGTTGCTTTCTTCCACGCTGCCAGGTGTTTATCGAGCTTAAAATTCTTTCCTTCATGCGGATTCTCCCTTCTCCTTCGGTTCTCTCCCCTTGCTAGGCTCTACAGCAGCAGCAGCAAGTTAACACGACTTACCAATAATTCTTTTCCGGTAAAGAATTTTCGAAATAAAAGCCGTGACGCAGAGCGCGACTATTTCTCCTGTTTTGTGTTGCCAGTAAAGGTATTTTCTCCTTAAAACAACGCGTTGTATCCGACTGTAGATGACGCTTGGGTTTCATGACACGGCACACCAACTAGGGGTGATAAATAAGTAACTGAGGATCACCCAGACATGCAAAACCGTGGAAATGTGTAATGGAGTTTAAACATTAATTGGAAGACAAATTAATGACATGTATTTAGAGAAAGGAGTTGTTCTTAGATTTAACACTCCATCAAGAAAACTGCTGTTGTCCAGATAATTATTCCCAAATCCAACTATTATTAAATTTTTTAGCTCAATTTCAAATTTTAGTTTGATGTAACTATTTTGCTTTTAATTGCTTTTAATTTCAGTTATCATGTCCCCATCCGGTTTTTCGCTCTCGCTAACTTGGTGCCCCTCTGACGTCACCTGTTTACCGACTTCCAATCGAACGCACGTTGCGCACGTGACCGAGGCCTGTGGGCGGGCTCGTACTCGCCCTGTTCTCGTGCACGTGTACCAACTCCCCCAAACCTAAACCCACCTACCAGCTGCTCAGAAGTTACATGATTGAACTTTGTTTCTCAAGTGAAGTCTGAAAACAAACAAGCTGCTGCAGCAGATAAATTGTCTTCAGCTACAATACCACTAACAAGTACAAGTCACAGTCATAGTGTTATATATTAGTCACACACAGGGTGTTATATTAATTATTCACACTTTGTTAGCAAACAATATAAACTCTAGAGCGGTGTATCACCGGTGTTGCACTTCATTAGTCCGACTTGTTTACTGATTAGATTTACATTTTCCTAAATGTCCTTAACTGACATTTTTTATGTCCAAGGACGCATCATCTAAATATTGTTATAGTGTTGTCTAAACCTCAGTAAAATTAGAATAATCTTGATCTAACAGCCCTGCATTAACTGTTTGTATCTGTTTTTATTACTATTATAATTATTTTTATAATTATCATTATAAAAGTCACTTGATTGTCATTGAAAAAAAATTATATTATATATCTTTATAGTCATAACATTTTGACATTTTGTTGTTACAGTATATTGATTTACACAGACTTACACAGATAGGACCTACAACAAACTACACCACACACACACACACACACACACACACACACACACACACACACACACACACACATATATATACTGCTAAAGTTGTAGAACACCCCTATATTTCTTTCTTTTTAATCTGTGCAGTAGAACAAATAAACAACTGAAGTTATATAGATACATAATGTATTCTCAACTTTCAACTCATCAGAGAAGCCACGTTGTGAACATACTTGCAGAATTCTGTCTAAAATGGAAATCAAATATTTTTCAGAAAGTTTTTCCCAATTATGTTACAGAAGTTCCCATAAATGTGTGGTACTTGTAGGGTGCTTGGCTTTCATTCTTCTGTTCAGTTTATGTCAAACCAGCTTGATGGGGTTGAAGTGTTTTCAAGCTTGCCATCTTGTTCTTTTTTTCCAGAGGTAATTCTGGCATAGTTTGGACTCGACCTACCAAAACTGCAACTCAAAGTCTTCTCTTTGCAAATTACTTGTATATGCACACATTCTTGGCCAATAAACTGGACCCACTATTAACATGGGCCTGAAGCTGTTGTCCTGTGAACCACCTGTCAAACTCGTCCTCTGACTTTGTTATGCCAGACCTCTTCCTGTCAGAGTTCGCCCCAGTTTCTGAGACCCTTTGGCTGGAGAAGGAAACTGCAGTCACAGACACCTCACCTTTCTACGCAATTTCCCTGTTGGAAAGGCCAGCATTTTTAAGTGTTATAACAACATATGTCTCTTCAATTGCTGAATGCCTTTTTCTCAACATTTTTAAACCAACACACCATTTTGTACAGTACAGTACTGCTCAAACAATGTTCACTATGTTATTGTACCTCAGTGTGTTCCAACGCTACTTTTATACAGACAGAGCAGATTGGAAATACTCAAGAAAAGTTGGGACATGTAGGAACTGGCAGCACCAACATTTAAGGGTTGATCAGCCTCCATTGATGTAAAACAGCTTTTAGCTGTTAACCCATTTTTGTTCCCTGAAAAAGGCCTCTTTGTATAATGGTGAAATGTACATTATTCTTCAGTTTTGGGCAACCCTTCCCTTTTTCTTTTTAACCTCTGGCAGTTAACCACTTACCTTTGTACCATTTCGAGCTTTTAATTGGACTTGGACTGCTTGAATTTCAATAATTAAAAAAAAAAAAAATGGAAAAACTGGGATGTTCTTAAACTTTTCCCCGGTAGTGTTTATATACATACACACACACTATATAGGTCACCCTAGGACAGGATACAACAAGAGTAATGGTGCAAATGCAAAACTGGTTAATCATCAGTTTTCTGGTCTGGCCTGTTTTTCATTGTGGATAAGGTGTTGTGAAAGTCGTGAATGTTTTCTGCTCTCCAGTGGTTATTGTAGGGAACTACATTAACACATATCACAAGGACTAATTTTAAATGTATTCAATATTATTACTTCACATAAGCGTGCAAGCGTATCATTAAATACAACAGTGTGGCTTACTGTAAATAAAGTAAAAAAAAAAAGAAAAAAAAGGAGCGTAGGCATCTGGTGGGCGGGGCTATACGTGAACCGGAAGTATGACGTAGGAATTGTTTTGGAAGAACGCAGCAGCGACACAGGAGACAGGAAAATGGAGCAAAGCGTTGAGGATTACAAGGTATTCCCAACTTTCTTTTCCTTTGTAATTTCCAGTGGCAGTTCCAATGTGTATGAACGTTGATAACTGTATTGTGGTATTGTGGTGGAGCTGCTCGAGCTTGCCGACAGCATTAGCTCACGTTGACTGTTCAAGCTAGCCATCGGTTTTCAATAACGTTCGATCAAATAAAGCAGGACTCTCTGTCAGCTACGTTCGTTTTCATCTGGCAGGAGGAAAAAAAGTTCGAACTCCGTCGTGTAGATAGCGGATGGTCATGTCTATGATCACAGACACGCGATGGATTAATACCGAAGTTAATCGTAGTAAAGTCCACTCAAGTCGGTTGACTTGCTTTCACCCACGGACCTGTCTTGAGGAGTCATCCTGCTGCCATCATGTGACCTTCTACTGTCATTTATTCGCTCTTTGTTATGTTGGTCACCTGCCACAGTGTGGGTTAGACGTCTAATGAACAGGCCTTTCATTTATATTTCATATGAACACGAATTTAAACCTCAGATTCCAGTTTTCTTAATCCTTGTTAGTGGGAAATTATGTGTGAACTTCCCAGTATTTTTGACACTCATGGAAGGAACTATGATGAAATAATCAAAATATCAATAGACGTTAAAAGTAATCATTAATTGTAAAGTACAGATTCAAATTGATGGGGTGGATGTTAAAAGGGTAACAGAAAACTTCTTGGAGTAATGATTTATGAAAATTTTAAAAGATTTACAGTCCAACGTCTCAAAATGGATTGCAGTATTAAATAAAGCAAAGCAGGTTCTGGATGACAAATCACTTCTGTACAGTTCTGTCGTTTCTCTATGTTTAATCTGATGTGCTGAGCTTTCTACAATCTCTGTTTATTCTGAAAAGAGAAGTTAATAACAATCACCCACTTTCACTGTTTCTTCGGTCAAAACTGTTAAAGTTCACGGATCAAGTAGAATATCAAACAGCACAAACCATGTTCAAAGCAAAAAATAATCAGCTACCAAGAAATATTCAGGGAATGTTTAGTCAGAGGGAGGAAGGATATAGTTTGAGAAACATGGGAAGTATAAAAACATTATTTTTAAAAGGTACCAGGATGAGACTGCTAAGGTTAACATCTTTCTTTCTTTCTTTCTTTCTTTCTTTCTTTCTTTCTTTCTTTCTTTCTTTCTTTCTTTCTTTCTTTCCCTTTCTCTTTATGACTGTTTGTTTTATTATAGTATTATTATTGTTGTTATTTTGAAGTGGGTTAATTATTAATTACTCATGTACGGTGTTGGGGTGGGACTAGATAGGTTTTGACCTCCTTTATTAACATGCAAAAACAAACTTATTTGGCTCTTTGGTTGTTGTTGTTTTTTGTTTGTATATTTTGCTATATGTTTAATTACTTGTTCTTGTTCAAATTAGAAAGAAAGAAGAAAAGATATATATTCAGTTTTAGCCTCTGAAATTTGCCTGATTACATTTTGCAGTTCCTTTCGGCTGCTTTAGGTTTATGTGGGATTTTTTTTTTTCCTTCTTCAGCTGATATTTGAGAAGGAGGGGGTGTACCTCCACACAAATGCCAAGAGGAGTAACCAGGACACTACCATCCCAGGGTTTATCCGCATTGTGGAGCGGGTAAGAAAATCTGTGTGAGCCAGCTCTGTTCAGATACAAAGAAGTACCAGAAAGGACTGGGATAACTGACCCACATTCATTTGTTTCAGGCTGGGGTGCCGGCATTAGAGTGGAGTCCACTGGAGGATGCGGGTCGCCACGCTCCCGCTGTACTCTACAGCAGAAAGGTCAGTCACCATCTTTTTGCTAAATAGTCAAAAATGTTTGCATGTTATTTATCAAAATGTGATTCTCATCCAATAATTAGGACGGTGAAGGAGGCGAGGAGGACACGAACTTTGACCCTGGGTATGAGCCGGACTGGGCAGTAATCAGCACAGTGAAGAAGGAGAGAGAACATGTCCCAGTCGGAGAATCAGGTGCAGTTTACTGACAGTTTGGCCAAAGGCTTGTGTAAAAAAAGCATGTATAAAACCAGAAATCACTCTTGTCTCTTGCAGGTCAGTGGGCGTTCTCTCTGCCTCTCTCAGAGCTGTACTCTGTCCGAAAGGCCAGATTCTCCCTGGGTCGAAACTTTCTGGTGTTCACAAGCAGAGGTGGCCACCCATTGCCTGCGTTGCACTTCCACAGAGGAGGAACCAGGGAACTACTGAGGACAATGCAACGTTACATTATCCTGGACCAGTAAGTACCACCATGCTGAGTTGTTACTGTAAGGGCGTTCACTGCTCATGAACCAGTATGTTGTTGTAAACAGGATGTTTACGTCTTTGTCTATAAGTCCCATGAGTATGAAGAACATCATATGGTTTATGTTGTTTTCTTCAGGTCACCAGTCGACGGGCGGCTCTTCCTCGCCTACCCCCACGACCCAGGTGCTCTGTCTCAGTCATTCGACAGACTTAATCTGTTTGATGACGGAGGCTCGGATCTCGTCACGGTAATTACATTCTAACCATTTTAAACCGCATTAGCAGACGTCTCTCTGGTGACTAATGTTCCAGCCGATATCTCAAGTCCCATGCACATTTTTAGTGGAACACTAATGAATTACAGAGTATTGAGTGTACACAATAATAAAATGTCTGTTTGTTAAAACAAAAGCACCAGTGAGAACAAACGTCTCCTCTGTTTTTTTTTTTTACCGCTCTTCTTTCTTCAACGTGGACAGAGGTTTATCCATGACCCTTACGCCACAACATTCGGTGGATTCTCCAAAGTCACAAATTTCTTTAGGGCAGCACTTCGGCCTCCAGACTTCCCCGTCAACTCGCGTTCTTCTCACGATCCTCGCTTGCCCCCCCAGCCTGATGAAGAGCCCGGATTTGAACTCATCAACTGTGTAAGAGAGGGACACAAAACAAAAGATTGCAATGGTTGTCTAACACATAGAGACTGAATCATAAGTTGGTAGTTGATGTTTCTGCTTCTGCTCTTTCCATCAAGGGCGTGGAGCTTGGTCCTAGACCAGACGTAACCAGGGGACAACCTCTGGAAAAGTGGGAGGAGTTTCTGGACTCTGAGGGCCGTGTGAAGAACCCAGAGAGGGTCAAAGAAATCGTGTTCAGAGGGGTGGGACAGTGAATCCTTTATCACACCATCTATAGTTAATACTTTCACCCAGAGGCCAAGTCTTTAATATTGTGCCTGTGTCTTATAGGGTGTCACGCCATCACTAAGGAAGGAGGTATGGAAGTTCCTCCTGGGTTTCTATCCGTGGAACAGCACTGCCAAGGAAAGGGAGGACATTCTTCGGGTTAAAACGTTGGTATTTTTGATCCTGCACACATCCCACATGTAGAACTCTTCCTTTAAGGTAGTGAGCTGCTTTAACAGTGCCCCCCTCTGTGTGTGCAGGGATGAGTACTTCAGAATGAAGGTGCAGTGGAAGTCTGTCAGCGAAGAGCAGGAGATGAGAAACTCCTTCCTCAGAGGCTACAGAAGCCTGATAGGTCAGCCCCGCTGTCTGTCAGATAACAGCTGAGCTGTGTGTATGTTTCCAGTCAGCTGCCTGTCAGAGCTGCCGCAGATGGTGAACTGCTTTTGTTCTGTTGTGACAGAGAGAGACGTCAGCAGGACAGACAGACACAACACGTTCTTCTCTGGAAACGACAACCCAGGGCTGACTCTGCTCCACGACGTGCTGATGACTTACTGCATGTACAACTTTGATCTCGGTGCGTATGCTGGCGAATTCAAGTCAGCTACCACATGTGACAAGCTAGTCATTGTTTCTTAGTAATCTTAATAAGCAATCATCAATAATTCAGTACGACAGACAAACAGCTTTGAAAAATAATAGAATTCATATTCATAAACAGATTAAGAAATTTTTATCTAAATAACCAGAAACAATTACACTAGAAACCACAGAAATATTAGAAAATAAGTTATTTGGAAGATACTTTCTTCTTTCCCTTGAAATTTAAGATAACGTTGCCTGAAGAGAAATCCTTCAGTTCACATGATCTAAGCAGCACAGCGACACCCGATCTGACACTTTATCACCTTTGCTTTGTCTCCTCCTTCCTCGGCCCAGGTTATGTCCAGGGGATGAGTGACCTCCTGTCTCCCATCCTGTTCGTCACACAGAACGAGGTGGAGTCCTTCTGGTGTCTGACAGGCTTCATGGAGCTGGTGGTAAGAGGAAGATATCACTTCTACAGTGAACCTGTGACCTTTGAATCTTGGTTCAGAGCAGGTCACGTTTATGCTCTGTCTGCACTTTGACTCTTTGGAGGCTGTGTTGTTGAATGAGGACAAAGTAATCAACATAAACCAATACAGAATGACTGAGTCTAAATATAACTTCATTGCTCATTGTGAAAAAAACATTCAATAAATAGTTATTATGATTGACATTTAAAGACACAGTACACATTCAAATATTCCTACAGTACTGAATTTATACCATTTTTCCAAGAGTAAGTAAATGGTCAGCTGCCTGGTGACACCACAGTTACTGTCTAATGAAGAGTGGCCTGTATTAATAATCAAGTATTGGGGAGACAGTGATTAGATGTGTCTTCTTTTGTGTCTTTTTCTCTGTACAGCACCAGAACTTTGAAGAGTCTCAGGAGGCCATGAAACAGCAGCTCCTTCAGCTCAGTATCCTGCTGAAGGCTCTGGACCCGGAGCTGTGTGACTTCCTGGGTCAGTAAGCAACCATTCACACTGAATGAGAGTCAATAAATAATAATAAAAATAAATAAATAAAAAGAAACAGCCCCTGAGGCAAAGCTGGACACTCATAGCTTAAGTTATTTGAATATTGCACTGATAATTAGGGGCATGGACAAAGTAAAGCAAAGGATGTTGCACAACCACCCAATAGAACTATTATTTATAAGACATTTAATTTTCTTTTTTTAAGATAGTAGTTTTCCTCTTGTCCTTCAGACTCTCAGGACAGCGGCTCTCTTTGCTTTTGTTTCCGCTGGCTGCTCATCTGGTTCAAGAGAGAGTTTTCCTTTGAGGACATCCTCATTTTGTGGGAGGTGAGTAGAATTTGTCTTGTAGAATGTTTTTTCTAACTATTATCGCTTGATACAAAGGAGTAAAAATCAGTAACGTGTTTACATGCACTTATGTTCTCCAGTTAGAATCAGATTAAGGCAATAATTAGTTTTTTTCACGCGCATGTGAATGCACTGATTGTTATGGTGTAACTGCCACATCTGTGTCTTGTCTAGGCCGTTACATGGAGTATTGTGAGTGACTGGCTCTTGACTCCACATTTCACCGCTTGTTTGTCTCCCTCAGGTCCTCTGGACTCGACTTCCATGTGACAACTTCCACCTGCTGATCGCCTGCTCCATCCTCCAGTCGCAGCGAGGAGAACTGATCGGCTCAGACCACGACTTCAACACCATTCTGAAGGTGAGCACATGTGACCCCATCACAAGATTACAGTGACTTTTTCCATAAATAGTATATAATAGTTTTAATGTTCCTCGCTGTGGCTGGTCTGCAGCACATTAACGAGCTGACCATGAGGCTGGACCTGCTGAGTGTTCTGCGTGGAGCTGAGGCAATCTTCCTGCAGCTGGTCCAGTGCAAGGTAAGACGATGCACACCTCACCGCTCTGCACAGAGCTGCAGCAGTAAACGTTCTTTCTACTGTGCTTGTGTTTCATGATGCATTTCTAATGATTTTATCTAAGGAGGCACCGTTTAGCTTTTAATCTAAAGATTCATACGTTGCTTTAAACATTGATCAGTAAGCTTGTAAAATACAGTATAATGCATTTCTAAGCATTAAACTAGCAATTGGCAACATTTTCAACTTGTGAAGCCTTTCAGAATCCAGCATTGTCAGTTTTGGGCTTTATTTCTGAGGTGAGACCTGCCACATGTTTCCATTTGTCCAATTGTCCAAAGACACTTTCCAATATGTTATCCTATATTTCACAATAAAAGCAAAGTTCAGAGGAAGGTTTGACAAAAGAATACAGATTTGTGTAGTACATCATACTACAGCAAGTTTTCTTCTTTATACTCATAGGAACCATCATTACCAACCATTCCCTAATTTAAATATCATATTATTATTAAACAGTAAGCGTAAAAATATATATTTCTGTAATATTATGCCAGACTGTCTACCTCCCCAAGTCAAAAGGCATGTCATGTTGGCAGTGGATTAATTTGTTCCAACTGTGCATCAACGTTGCACATTTTCACTGTAATACTGATCAATCATGTCTGTTCAAATATCTTTGATTTTACTTTCCGCTTTTACTTTTCTTTTATTGGATCTACTCTCTATGACACTTACCAAAATCCTTATTAATCCTTATTTCAAAATGAACTACATACTAGTCTGAATAACTCATTTCGGTTAAACAAACGTTCTTCAAAGAAATATAGAAGCATGTGCAACATTCCTGCAACTTTCTGATGCAAGTTTACCTACAGTTGTGGACACCTGGCTCTTCAAATGACAACTCTTCCATGTTTGACATGCACAGTGCTTGACTCTCTTCTCTCTCCTCTGCTGCCTGTCCCAGGAGCTTCCTCTGAAGGTGCTGCAGGTTCTTGGTCTCTACGCCCCATCCAGCTTAGAGGAGGAGAGCCCAGACTCTCAAGCCAGCGAGACGCAGCGCCTCCTCAGCCCATCGCAGGCCGGAGCTGCGTCTTCTAATTCAGCGCAGGGCCCCACCTACCCTTGAGTCTGTAGGTCAACTGGTGGACTGACACTCACTAAAAAGTAAAAGATATTTATATATATGAAGTATATCCAATGAGAAGGAATGAAGACTGTTTGGTGAAGACTGTTGTTGCTGTTTGTCAGCGGTAGGGGGCACCATTGAGGCGTCTTTCCTGTCTGTGAATGTTCCAGGATGTTTAAACCCTTGCGTTTTTTACTGCTTGTTTACATGCCCTTTGCCATTCTCCTACTGATGCTGCCAATTATTATATAACTATATCCCTCTGTTTCAGCCCTGCATACCTTCAGTGCATTTTATCTTTTCTAATACTGTCCTCTCACCAGTTATCCTGAAAAGGGAAGAAGTGAAGAATAAACTGGCAGCCTCTTGTTAGTACTTTAAGATGCCATTCCATCCCTATGCAAAGGTTTTGCATGCCTTATAGCTTAATAATCTGTATCATGTCATAGCATTTTCTTCTGCTGATTGTCACCAAAATAAATGGTTGAATCTTAAGAAAGCACTCCAGTTTTGTTTTATATTACTTTGAGTGTTACACATTCATTTCATGTCCTGACTGTTAGCAGAAGTCAATATATAATACACATATTGTGCGTCAATTCAACTTTCAAAAATCACAAATCTGTTCTGTTGTAACAATGACAATTATCATCTACATTTATCTTCAGCTGTTAGTTACTGTTTTAAATTCAGATTGAAGTAATGTATTCAATGTATTGTTATGCCCTTGTCAAAATTCACGATCTGAGTTTAATATAAATATGAAAACAAAAAAAAAACAATATCACAACCATCCACATCAACACATAAATAGGCACAATCATTTCTAAAGGGCCTTCCCGCAATAGTGTGCACTTTTATTTTTCTAAAATGGTGCTGATAGTTTTGTGCTTTCTGTAAAACTGAATCAATTTACTTGTGACACATTGAGTCCACACTGAGTTTTCTGATTTTATTTAAGTAGAAGGTATTCGTAGTTTAACCACTTTTAAACGAAAATACTCCAGTAAAGTGATAACATCAGTAACAGCTAATATAACGTTGGGACAGAAGGATAAATCTGAAAAGTGTAATCTTGGATTCACAGCCTGAGCAAGTATTAACTACAGTACTTGTTTATGTAGTGACTTGTGAACTGGTTAAACTTTGGCCTCTCCCCTCTCCTCCCCCTCTGACCAGCAGGTGTCTGTATGAGGTGAATAGCCGGGGGGAAAATAGGACCTCTGTTCTCCACTGTCCCGGGAAATGAGCTGGAAAATGAGGGGCGGGCAGCCACACCCCCTTCTCAGGACCCGCTGCGCTCCTCTTTTGGCTCGTCGCTGTCTCTTACCCCCTCGATCCATGTTGTTTGAATACAGCTGCGATGTATGAATTTAACAGGGTGCTTAAACAGGCCCACGATCTGTCACTCTGTTCCTCTCTGTCCATCCCGGGCTGACCTCAGTTGGCTGGTGGGGCCACCCTTAACTCATCCCTTCATTCAAACTCAATCTGCTTTCAGTCCGACTCAAAGCATGTTTTGTAGGCTACGGCCTTGTCGACAGCTTTAAACCCAATATTCTCTCACTAATGCCACAATCAACCGAGTGTTACAGAGTCATTATGAGCGTCTTAGAAAAGCTGCACTCGATGATGTGGCTGTGGATCTGCTCTGTTTGAGCCCTTCAGACGCCTTAATGTGTTGATTTGAAAGGTTTCACCTTTTTTTCAGTCAGCACAGAGACTCTTGATTCACTCTCTCTTTAATTTTGCTGAAAATTAACCTGAGGAGTAAGAAGAGAGTTCATGAAACTTCTTTACCTACAAGGCAAACTTTCGTGCTGTAAGATAACAACCATTCTGACTGTTAGGCAATTAAAAGTTTGCTAAAATCAAATTGTTGCAAACACCTGCTAACCCTAAAATAAAGACCTGCTGCTGCTTCTTCAAAGACATTCCAAAGTGCAATACTTTAATTCACTCATTAATAGAAAATTAGCTTGAATAATCTCTTATTGCTTTTATGTTAGCCTATGTTGCTTTTTCCTAGTCACATACCTTACCTTTTCTCAATCTGTGATAATCATTTGAATGATTTATGTGTTTTTGTCTTGTTGCAAACCACATTTCTCATGCAGCTTATAATATATTATTAACAAAACTTGAGACAACTAAACAGAAATGTTCTGTTTTGTTGTCTCAAGTTTTGTTTCAGAGATTTCTCTCCAAAACGTGTTTCATTTAAAAGGAAACTATTTTATACAGCAATCAAACATCAGAGTCACATATTAAAAACAAGAATAGACTTATGTTGAACTGTGTATTCACTGTTTAGATCCAGTTTATTACTGCAATGGAGGAACATTTAGTCAAGTGTAGATTTCATGAACATATACTCAGATTGTGTAACTCTAAGACAGCAGTTCAGATTCAAATGTATTTTCATGTAATTATAAATTGTACATAAAGCATAATCCATTGTGCTGTCTGAATGATGATTGTTATAGCTTCATCTGACCAGCTGTAATATGTGGCTGTATAATGATGCATTACTCTTTTCCTTATTATTATTATTATTATTATTATTATTATTTACATTACTCCTATAACATCCAGTCTGATTAACTTAAAGAAAAGTTGAAAATTAAATTAAATTGATGGCATAGTTTCTGGAGAAGTAATATAATTTGTTTTTTCAAGTTTAAATGTTTTTTTTTTCTTTTTCTAAAACTGTATCTTAGTTGTACTTCAAATGCGCGCCACCTCTTTGTATCGTCTTTGTCGACTGCACTATGAATTATTGATGCTGGGCTGAAATCAAGTCACGGTGTCGGTGTGGCCGTCCATTTAACTCCCATCTGAAACGAGAGCTGCCACATGTGAGAAAAGCCACCTGTAATGACTGTGTCAAATACAATCTGTATTCTCCACTGGTGAGTGCGACCCCATTGTGACCATCAGAGGGGTCCCCGGGGAGTGTGTGAAAAGTGTGTCTACCCCGTGAATGTGTGAAGTGTGTGTGTGTGAGGAGCCAGCAGCAGGCAGAAGGCCAGGGGCTGTTGTCTGACACAGATTTGTAAAGGGAGACAATACGGCTCATTGACCTGCCCGGCTCCACTGTCTGTTGCACATACCTCGCCCTGCCCTCCCCGGTGGCTTCGCTGCTCTTTAAACACGAGCAGCAGATTGCCACAGGCGCAGGGAGGGGAGGCCGACGGGACACAGGTTGCTTTGACAATGAGGATCCTCTGAGAGAAAAAGGGGAGAGAGCCAAAACTTTGATGAACACATTCTGCCATCTTTTCTGGTCTCCATCACTAATGGATGATACACGACAAGAAAGACTCCTGCAGCATTAGAGGCCGAGTCGCTTCATGTTTCCACCTAAAGTCAGAATCAGAAAAGACTTTATTGCCAAGTATGTTTGTACATACCAGGAATGTTTACCCCCCTTTCAGGTTGTGTGTTTAATAAAACCCCAAAAATGGTTAAAAAAAAATAAATAAATAAAAAAGAAATGGTAAATGGTCTTGCTCTTATATAGCGCTTTTCTACCTACTCAAAGCGCTTTTACAGTCAGAGACACATCCACCCATCCGCTCACACAAGCACACACACATTCACACACACCAGCGCCAGTTGCACTGGGAGCAACTGGGGGTTCAGTATCTTGCTCAAGGACACTTCGGCATATGGCACACTCAGGGGATCGAACCGCTAACCCTTCGGTTCATGGACAATCCGCTCTACCTACTGAGCCATAACCGCAAAGCCTCCTGTGATCTTAAATTTGCAGATAAACAAAACAAACATACATTTAAAATGTTGGAATCTGCCATTCTGATGCATTTCTAATTTCTAATATAAAGACACAAGGTTATTGTATATATATATACATACACACACGTGTGTGTGTGTAGTTGCATGTTTCATTTTTGTTGATTTAGATTGTTTTTTCTGTTTCTGTTGATTATAATATTAGAATGATTTCAACCCTGCTAACAACTGTCTTAAACTTTAATGGGACACACTGAACTCACACTTATATGAAATTATTAAGTATAGAATGGGACTGATCCATCCATCCATCCATCCATCCATCCATCCATCCATCCATCCATCCATCCATCCATCCAGTGTTTGACGTATTTCCTCTCGTGCTCTCGTTGTAAACAAACACCCTCATCCTTTTGTCATCCATGCCCATTGTCAGAGTCTGGAGATGACCTTTCCTCTCCCCTCTCTCTGCCTCTCTCCCCGTATCCTTTTCTTTTCCTCCCTTCTCTCATTCACTGTCGAAGACAAGCTGTTGCTCTGTCCCTACGGGCCACTCCCTCTCTTGTTTGCTCCTCTTCGCTCCTCCCCTGCCTCCCTTTCTCCCCTCGCTCTCCTTCTTTCTCCTTCTCCCACCTGTTGAAACAATTGTTGCGCAGGCCTTATTGTTTGTCTTATTATTTTATGTCACTCGTGAGGGTCCCCGCCCCTTTCTACGCCATGCTCCCTTCGCTCTGGGCCACTCCCCCTCAGTCTCTTTGCTGGGTATAAAACTCAGGGAGGATCATGAGAAGTGGTATTTAGCAGAGCCCCTCAGGAAGACTCATTTCAACAAGAAGGGTCTACAGGGATTTTATTTACCTGCAAAACAAACACCTTCCTCAAGACACTAAAGGAGCCACAACTGAAACTCTGGGCTGCTTTTGCTTGTTATATCCTCTTGGACTTCCTATTTTACATCAAGTTGGGGAGATGGACAGAAGCATGTCTGTATCTCTGTGGTGTGAGGAGGTGGAGGACGACCAGAGTCAGAACCAGGGCCAGCGTGAAGCAGGGGCCCGAGCACCGTCTCAGCTGCGAGCGGCCTGGGACCCCACAGTGTCGGGACATCGGGTGATCCAGAGGCTGCTTCACGTGGAGGAGCGGTACATTCCCTCCATGCTCTACATCACCCTCATCCAGCGGGATCCGGAGCGAAGGGAGGAGCTCGCCAAGTGGGCTCTGGAGGTAAGAAACTCTCTCATGCTCAGGTTTCAGAATTTAACTAAAAAAAAAAAAAGCCACTCTTGTCATTGTGGTAGCTTTGATGCTGACGTTGTCTATCTTCTTTCCAGGTGTGCTGTGAGTGTGGTTGTGATGAGACGGTTTTCCCCCTGTCCGTCTCTCTGATGGACAGGTTCTTGTCTGCTTCTCTTTCCCTACCCGTCTCACCATACTGCCTAGCTGCGGGCTGCATCCTCATCGCCTCCAAACTCAGCGAGTGTGACAGCGTCACAGCTGACACCCTCTGTGCAGCAGCTGAATACAGCTTCCAGCCTTCAGACCTGAGGGTGTGTTTGTTTCACCTCGTCCGTAGAGCACCTTACGTCCCCAGCTTTAACATCTCGCATAGAAACAAACAGCCCAGTTCCCATCACGCCGGTCTACAACTAACTATTTTCTTGTTTGGTCCCTCAGGAAATGGAGCGCGTCATCCTCGCGACCCTGCGATGGGACACAGCAGCAGTGACTCCGCAGGACTTTCTCCCACATTTTCTTGCCTCTGTGCAGGAGAGAGGAGATTCTGATGAGGAGCTGCTCTGCACCCTGAGGCGGCACAGCGACACGCTAGCCGCCATGTGTGTCTGTGACTCCCGTTTTCTGGGAGCTCCACCATCACTTGTTGCTGCAGCATCTCTGAACTGTGCACTGCGAGGGCTGGGCAACAAGGGGCCCACCCAGCTGGCCCTCACGAGTGAAACACTGGCGGGGCTGTGCCAGACCGACCTGGTGAGTACACTGAGATGCTGTGAGTGATGTCTGTACAGTCATTTCAAATACAAGATGACACTTTCAGGTATTACAAAACTCATTTACAGTCTCTGTTTTGTCCCCCAGATAGTGCTGCAGTGCTACAGTGAGATGATCGAATATGGCCTCCGACAGCGACTGAGAAGTGGGCTTCAGCAGCTCCCTACAGAGAAAGATGAGGAGGTGGAGAGCGAAAGACCCGGAACACCAACTGACATGAGAGAGATTGATTTCTAAACACTGGATCAAGCCTTGCATTGAAAGTTTGAATCAATCATCATAACCCTTCATCAGTCAAACTGATATAAATTTGAATACGATGTCACGATGAAAATGTTGTTACGCATGTTTTTATATATTTTTAATTATTATATTGAGTGACTGCTTATTTATTTTTGGCTTTATTTATTTTGGAATATTGTGTTTTCTATGTGCCATATCTGATTTTCTATTTCTGTTAATGTTATTGTAGGCCTAGATACAATTTTGATGAATAATATTTATACCTTTAATTTATTATCACGTGCAATTGTTGACTCCTTCAATGTTAATTTATTTCAATTTGCCATAACTTTGTGTTTGTGTGCTGAATTTAATATACAACAAATCTATTTTTCAAAGCTATTAAAACCCTTTGTATATATTTTGCATTATTGCACTTATTATTATTTAATCGAGGAATAATAATGCGTTCACACTGACAATGACGAGAAAACTGGAATTATAAGTAAATTAAAATCCGCCTCATTTTCTGGTATGAGCAGACGTCACTTTGCATGTCACGAATTATTTTATTCCCACCGCGTGTTTTCAGTTTACAAATAAGGCATGCATGATTTCCGACATTTCCTGAAGGCAGCGCATGGACCAACTCTGGCTCCAACGCTGCATTTTCGTGACGTCATTTTTGTCCGACGCCAAATACAGATCGCGTTTGGTTTGGAGCAGAAGATAGAAACACAAACTCGGTGAGAGACATAAATTAAATAGTATTCTTCGTGGCATTGGGCGTTTTAACCGTGCCTTTAACGTTTGCCTAAATAGACGAACGATTCATTTGAAATTCTGATGTAAAGAACAACACGGGAAGAAATGAGCTAGACGTTTCTACAGCTGACCGCTAATGGAAAACCAGGATCTGCTATATCACCTGTAAAATGACGCTTAATGAAGGAACGATGTCTAAAATTAGTTCAAAATCAGCTATTAATTCACGTTTGTGTTAGCTTAATGTTAACGTATGACCACGTCCACGGAGAAATCAGTTTGTGTTGAATTGAAATCTCTGTCACGCCTTTCCGCATCCGTGTTGTCCTCGTTTAAGCTAGTTCGCTCAATAGCTAAAACAGGAACATTACAAAGACTTTGTAAGATCTCATAGAAAAAAGTGGTGTCTGTTCAATTTTGTAGCACGTCTGGCCTCTTCAACCAAGTGTATTGTGTTACATCCTCTTGCTAATAAGCCTTAATGAAATTAATAGGCCAGACTCATTTTAAAAATCTTGATATTACCTTTCTTTCTTACACTATTACACTCATATGTAAACCGTAGCTAATCTGCGTATACCCTTATAGTCTGTCGCTGAACTCGGCATATGTAAACACTAGCCGACTATCAGTGACTTTAAAATCCACATATGTTGCGGCTCAATTTTTACTGCTGCTGTGGCCAGTAAGTATCATTTTATGTACTTACTGGCCATGGGTTAGGCAGTTTGTGATCAGGGTTGTTATCTCTGGTGTGTTTTGGATATATGGTCGTTAGTGGCAAAACATTATGACAAATTATCTCAAGAGAGTTAAGAAGATCTTAGTCTGAAAGTTCCTAAATTACTAATATGAGCACTATTGGCAAACTCATTGAGTTTTGTCATATCTTGCATTTAACAGTGCAGTAGATACAGTGCAGTTGAATTTATGCTCTTATTGATGTTATTGATGGATTGTTATGGATAATTGATCTTAATATTGAAGGAGGATGAAGCTGAATCCTGGCTGGCTGCTGCTTCTCTCCATTTCTGCCGGTGTCTGGTCGGTGCCCATAGATCGCAATGGAGGCAACCAGGAGCCAAAAGAGGAAGTACAGGAGGAGAACATGGTAATGGTCTCATTACTCCAAAGTCTGGTGTTATGTCTTGTTTTTGAGATTACTTTTGTTGTGAGTAACCTTGCTTTTATCACGGCAGGACACTGGTCTGTACTACGACAGGTATCTCAGAGAGGTGATTGAGGTTTTGGAGACAGACCCTCACTTCAGAGAGAAATTGCAGACAGCAAACACAGAAGACATCAAGGTGAGTGTGTCTCTGTCCATTCTCGCTGAAATAACCTCCTTGTTTACCTTCTGCATTCTAACAGGTGACACTGACACTGGTTTAACTCACCTTGTGTTTGTCATCAGAACGGCCGCCTCAGTAAAGAGCTCGACTTGGTCGGCCATCATGTAAGAACCCGCTTGGATGAGCTGAAGCGTCAGGAGGTCTCTCGTCTCAGGATGCTCCTGAAGGCCAAACTGGACAGCACCAACACACAGAGTGAGTGCTCACATGTCATTACACTTAATTACTGATATTGAATAAAGGGTACAGAATACAAATGCAGATGCAGCATGCATCTACTGTATGTAGTGGTAGTTGCTTAATTATTTGCAGTTTTATATGTAATATGTGTTTGAAAAAGAAAAAACTAAATATGCGTGAAAGACAGATTCTTTATGCAGAGTATATAATTAATACACCTGCATAAAACGTTTGTAAAAAAATAAGTGATCACAGTGCACGTTGGTATTGCCTTTCACAAACAGAATATAGAGTATGCCTTCTCTAAAGACTGACTTGTCTTTTAAAATTTTACATATTTTAAAATATACAAATTATAAAAATACAAAAGAACACCCAAGAAGCCCATTATGTGCTTGTTAATTCATGTATCTGCTGTACAGGCCTTCAGATGGACCACACCTCACTGCTGAAACAGTTTGAACATCTGGATCCACACAATCAGAACACCTTCGAGGCCAAAGATCTTGAGCTGCTAATCTCAACTGTAAGATGCTGCAGCATAAATGAAAAGAGATTTTTTTTTGTCCTTGAATAAAAAGACTTAGTTGGCTAATGGTTGTTTCATTTAATTCACATTGCAGCAGAATGGCACAAATCAGACTCACTCTTTTGATGCTGAAGTTTTACTTTGCGCCTCATTGCTTTTGTGTCGCTCCTCCAGGCCACCAAGGACCTGGAGAACTACGACGCCGAGAGACATGAGGAGTTCAAGCGCTACGAGATGCTGAAGGAGCACGAGAGGCGGGAGTACCTGAAGGGCCTGGACCAGGAGAAGAGGGAGAAAGAGGAGAAGAGGATGCAGGAGCTGAAGGAGAAGCACCGCCAGCACCCTAAAGTCAACGCTCCTGTAGGCGACAAACACATCCATGTTGGCTTTTATTGGAAACAATAGAGGAGAATAATGTTTTTTATTCCTTATGCTCCATTTCTTTAGGGTAGTGTTGCTCAGCTGCGGGAAGTTTGGGAAGAGACAGACGGACTGGATCCTCAAGAATTTAACCCCAAAACCTTCTTTAAACTGCATGGTGGGTGACAGCCATAAAACTTTATTCTACATTTTATACTGGTGAGCTTAATCTAAAGAAATCATATGTTCTCTGCTTGTTTCAGATACAAATGAAGATGGGGTTCTAGATGAGCAGGAATTGGAGGCTCTTTTCACAAAGGAGGTAAACAGGCGTATATTGGCTAAAACTTGCTCAGCTTTATAATTAAACCAGATGAGACAGCTTAAATTCTTGGATGGATGGTCATCGTGTTTCATGGAATTTAGTCTGACAGCAGACACAGAATCAGCGGCTAACATCTGTTCATTTCCCTCCTCCAGCTGGAAAAAGTTTACGACCCCAAGAACGAGGAAGATGATATGATGGAGATGGAGGAAGAGAGGCTGAGGATGAGGGAGCACGTCATGAAAAACGTGAGTCCTAATTATTTTTCTTCCATTTGTCTTTTTTTTTCTCTGCTTCGACTGACTCGGTTTAACCGTCCTCTGTTAAAAGGTGGATACAAATAAAGACCGGCTCGTCAGCCTGGAGGAGTTCCTCAGATCCACAGAGAAGAGGGAGTTCAATAATCCCAGAGAGTGGGAGGTAAAGAGCTCAAAGGTGGAGTGAAGGTTGGGGGAGTGGGCGGGCGATTGGAGGGTCTGTTGTTCAAGTCCCAGGGTGAGTGGGCGCGAGGGGAAGTGTGAGCGATGGAGTTAAATACTCGAGCACAAGGAGAAGTGTTTTGTTTAATTATGGTGCGTGGACATCACGTTTTAGTGTGATGAGTGTATTTTAAGGGGGACACTTTTCTCCAAACTGTCTAATATGGATGTGGTGATTTAGTTTGTTCTGCTAAAGAGTAGATTTCCAGTTGTATTAAGTGAATCCGAATGTCAGCAGAATTTGGAGACCACAAAAATGTCTCCATACAATGGACTGTGAAGTTTCAGAGTGAGCTCTGCCTATGGGCATCCTGTCAGCAGTGCTGTACATTATGTGTCTTAACTGCCTGTTCCTGACGTCTCTCCAGACTCTGGACACCAAGCCCGTGTACACAGAGGATGAGCTGCAGCGATTTGAGGCTGAACTCCGGGACAAAGAGGAGGAGCTGAAGAGGAGGGCAGAGACTCTGCGTCAAGAGCAGGAGCTGCTGAACGAGAGAGGCAAAGCCCTGGAGGCCCAGAAGAGAGAGTACCAGCAGGTAACTGTCTCTCCATGTGACTCATGAGGCATAGGGACAGGAAGAGACGAGCAGCTGGTGACCAGAGACCTGGGAATGCTAATGTTGATAGAGAATGATGATAGGTGAAATAACCTTTGGCCACTCAGACTGGGTGGGTACCAAATCTCCACCTTCAGAGGTAGAGGTTACGGCCAATGGGAGAGAATGATGTGGTTTATTGACATATGACACATATAACACTGAAACAAACACTGGTTATTACTGTGGTGTCCACCAAACCCACACCGCACAGTTGCACTACAATTAATTCAAGGAAAGAAATTCAGAAACTTAATACTTGGGTCTGTAGGTTTAGTACCATTTAAAAGTATATGCATCCACATTTCTGCATAAAATCACTCAAAGCATCAGGTTTTTACATAAGTCCTGATAGTTACTCCTGATAAAACAGAAAAGTTATGCTTTTTTATTTGTTTGTTCAAGAAAATGAATCATTTGTACACCTTTGTCAAATGCAAAAGTAAGTGAGGTCTTGTTTTCAGTCTCCAGTAACTTCTGATCAGTTGTCTAAAGCTTGGAGGAATTTTAGCCCATTCCTCAATATAGAACCATTTCAGTTCTGAAGTGTTGGTGGGTTTCCTCTCATGACCTGTTTGCTTCAGGTCCCCACACAATACTTCTATTGGATTAAGGTCAGGACGTTGACTTGACCGTTCCATATAATTCCTTTATTTTTTCTTTAATCTTTCTTTTGTAAAAAAACAACATTTTTTTTTAGAATTCACTGGCATATTTCAGAATTGATTGGTCCATCAGTGATGACAAACCATCCTAGTCCAGATGCAGAAAAACTGTCCCTAATAAGGACATTATTGCCCTCATGTTTCATGGACAGGAGGAAGCACTGATGCTGGAATAGTGTCTTTCATCTCAAGATTCATGAACCTGTCATTTAAATCAAACTATTCTAATTTGGTGTCATCTCTCTACATAACCCAGACGTCTTCTGAGGTGTGCACATGATTTTTAGCAAATTTCAGATGGGCAGAAATGTTCCTTTTGGAGAACAGTATCTTTGTCCTTATCGCTCCATGGTTGTTCAGTGTTCTGCTGGTTTTGGAATCATGAACATTAACATCAGCCAATGTGAGAGAGGCCTTCAGCTGCTTAGAAGTTCCCCCGGGTTCCTTTGTGTCCTCTTTATTCTTCTTGCTCATGGTGTGATCTTTGCTGACTGACAGTCGTCTTAAATCTTGTCAATTTACTCACAGACTGTCTGACTGTGGGTTTGTAGATTCTGAAGAAGCAACAACAAGTCTTTTTCTGAGCTAGTCAGAAAGCTCTTTTTTCCATGCCATCATGTGTTGTGAAGATCAGAGTGCCACACATCACAGACCGACACCTGAATCTCATTACATTTAACTTGTAATCCTAGAGGAGCACTTATTTATAGATAGATAGATTCACATCATTTATTTTTTTATTTCAGGCCGTGCTGGAAATGTCTCAGAGACAGAAGGAGCAGCAGGCAGCAGACGGTCAACCTCCTGCGGGTCCTAACGGAGAACTACAGTTTCAACCACAGACACATGAACCTGAAGATAAAGGTATTGACTCAGGATGTCCAGGCATTTTTAAAGCCTCCATATCGGCCTTCATCCAAGCCCCATCTATAATAGTTATTTATCATTTATTTTTGGCCTGCCATGAACCAAAACTGAAGAGGACGAGTCCAAACCAAGTCAGTTTGTAAACTGCACATAAATGTTTGGCGAGGTGGTAGTTAGAGATTGTTATTCAGTACTACCAACTTGATATGCAACCAGACTAAGTAACAAAAAAGAAAAGATGAGGAACATGAGAGAATACAGGGAAGATTAGAAAAACTCATCCAATCTTAAATAAATTCAGATCAACCAATAACTGAATATGGAAAGATGGGAATTAGATTGAGTGGCAAAACAAACTTGATCAGACCTCCCTAGTATTGACACATCCAGGAGTGACGTTGTGTTGTGTGTGTTTTGTGGTGTTTGTTTTTATTAAGTGAGTATTCCTCCCTTCTCTCACAGAGGCAAAAGCCCCAGTTGAACACGAAGCTGATGCCCCGAACCATCTGGAAGTGGAGCCTCCACAGAATCTGCCTTCACACACTTAATGCAGCACGCTCTGGCAGCTCTGACACACACACACACACACTCGCACACGTTCGCACACACTTTTTGATTTGCACTGACACACACGTCCAGATGGGTTCCGTGTTCAGACTGAATTACGTGAACCGTGTGTACAGATTCAGACAGGCCGACGTGTTTACCATTATAGTACTGTGTTCATTTCTGTGGTCTACATTAGATTAAAGGTCTAAACATGTTAGTGAACGGATTTCCTCAACTCTTCGGTTTCAGTGAAGCTTTCAGTGTGACTGCAAACATCTTCAAATAAACTATTAATTTAAAACCTCTTAAAACAACTTGTGTGTTTTTTTGCGACTACATCGTACTATACATACCTTCACACATGAGCGACATTTCCTCAGTCAAACCTCATATTTTACATTTATTGGTGTTAAAACGTTCCCATTTTGTTCTGATAGAGCTGCTGCCATCAAGGAGTACTGTGGGGTGGGGGTGTCTGGTTTGCTCTAGGTGGGTGCTACATGTCTAAGTAACATCCACATGAATACCAGGTCCAGAAATTTCCCAGTACAACATTGAATTGTTACAAGATGGTTACTTCTCCTGTCAGTGGTTTTAATGTTGTGGCTGATTGATGTATGTCTAACATGTTTCATGAATCTGTCTTTTAACTTGCAGCTGAAAAGACAGCAGAGATGATTCCCATTGTCACACCTGTATATCAGTGGCTTTAGCCCAGTTCCCAACAGACTGTTTAAGTGTCTGTGGCTTTGAATGCACATGCTACTGACCACGCCTCTTTTAGGGAGAGAGATGTGCCTTTCCTGCTGTTATGTACTTCCACAGTTACACTTGTTGTAACTATTCTGTGCATAATTGCATTTATGCTGCAAAGTGCAGCAAAAGGCTTTGCCAAATGAGTGCCCAGATATGCAACAATGCACTCTCTTTACCCTCAGTCAAATAGACTTTAGACTTCCAGGAATGATGACTGCAGAGGAAGTTGCAGCGACACGTTAAGTTATAAACGTCCCATATTTATTTGGTTCCTTAGTTGGTAACCAATACTGACAGGGTTTTGCAAAAAGTGGCAGCTAGCTAGATAAACTGATGAGTGCACACATCGCCATCTTTGATTTGAGCCAACGTCTCCCTTTCAGTAGATAGTGTACACAGCGCGCTACATGCAAGTGTCCTGGTGGAAGTGTGCAGGACAAAGTGCTCAATATACCAGCAAAAATGAGAGGAGAACCCTGACTGCAAATGAAAACAGTCCGAACAATCCTCTCCGATGCCACCCGTAGGTTTCCTGAAGAGCACTTCTGAAGCTCAGCTGGCTGTTTCTGGCCGTTGCCATCTTAGCTGTGCTCGTTTCCTTCTAACTCCCAGCTAATCCAAAAAGGGGGCAAAGAGGTCACCCACCCATCCCTTAAAGCAGGAACACCTAGCATTCTGCAAACAGGTGAGATGTATTAAAACTCACTCCCATAGAGCTGTCGTGATCGGAGAAATTAGCTTTAGACAGTGAAATCAGCCATGGACATGTTTATTACTGTTGCAAAAAATGAATATTTTAATAGGGAGGTGTGTGGAGATTTGCTCACTTTGGAGGCAGCTTCAAATGGGCTTTAGAGGAAGTAAATTTGAATTTGTCAACAGCTTGATTCTCAGCCCCAGAGGTTGCTGCTTGGTTCAGACTCTGACTCTCTTTTTTACTGGATGGAAAAGGAAAGAAGACAGACAAAAGTGGAGAATTACTCTGTGGAAAAAAAGATGAAATTTGTTTAAATATATCAGTCTATTGTAACTGCTTTGACATTAGTCATTAGTCATTAGGCCTTGCCCGCCCCCCCCCCCCCCCCCCCCCCCTTTCACACAGTGAGTCTCTGGGCCTGTTGTCCAGTGTCATGGTTCCCGGGGGACCTGCTGTTCCTTGTTGTTGTCCTGCTGATGAGTTGCACCCCTGGCCGTCGCTCAGGGCATTCCTATCAGCATTCCTCTAACCCGCTGACCTGTCATGACCCTACAGGGCCCCTCCTCTCCTGGTGTCCTCGCAGCTGCCACATGTCAGTCACCGGCGTCACTTCAGCCTGATATAGACGTCTGAAGAAAGCTGCCTGGATCATAAAGTTGGTATTTACTGTGATGACATTTCCAGGACTTAAACCTGACCTGAAGCGATCGCGTATCAGCAGGGACTTTAAAGACGCTTTATTGTGCTGTTTTTAAAGGGAGGGTTTTCCTCCCTGCAGCCCTCTCTGCCTCTGATTAGTGATCGGCTTTAATGGGATTTCTCTGTGATACTCAGAACTGCAGAGGTCGCCATGTTCTCCAGCGTCTCTTGACATTTCATCCAACGTCTCTGACTGGAGGTGGCAGTGAAACTGTCAGTGGCTCTGTTAAGACATCATGGCAGGAGGATGCTGAGTGACATCATGTGTTTTCTAACTTAATTCAGGTAGAAGAGATACCACCACTACTACAAAATGTTGTGACGTCTTAAATGAACAGATTTCATTTCATGGACCTCCTGCCCTGCTGCACTTCTCTGTCAATATTTACTCTTTTGCTGTTACAGCTTAAACGTTTAATGAGATTCATTCAGTAATGATACTTTGTCTTAAGCAGTGTCCAAGTGTCATGTTGAGGAACAATTTTTACTTTCATGCTACCACTTGTTTTGTTTGAAAAAGACAATACTCAACCGAATATTGACTTAAAAAAATACTTGCAACTGTTGATGATCAGTATTTTTACTTTAAGTGCAGTTATACTCACATAGTTTTAAATTCTCATTGCAGAGGGTGTTGGGGTAGGGTATATTTTACTCACTGCTTTTACTCAATTAAAACAAATTAACTGAATTAATCTGCTTAATATCTGGACTCTTAATGGATGTGTTATACCTTTGTAGATGAAAGAACCAGAGTAGCTCTGTCCTCGCTCGTCCCAGCTACTTCGTCTTTCCAGTCCCTTAAAGAGAAACAGACAGTGTAATTCTGTAAATGCTTCCTAACGCACCTTATTCAGGTGACGATGCCAAAATCACAGTGTCTGGCTGCTCCGTTTCTCTCCTCCCTCGTCTCTTTTTGTGTTCCTAAAATCCTCCATGCTGTTGTCCTTCAGGGCAAACTCTTTCCTAAATCATTTCAGTTGTTCACTGACTTTTCTCTATAAGCCAGTCTTGAGAGTCTGATTTGTTCATTTGCTCCCATATAAAAATAAAAAAGAAGACTAGAAGGACGATTGAATAATTATTTATCCGGAATTCCGTGTAATGCTGTAATTAATGAATTTAAATGCAGATGTGTGTGTCTGATTATTTGTATGCCCTGCGGACTGGGACAATCATTTTAAGAAGCAAATATGTTTTGATATCTATTAAAACACGCTCCATAAACAGCAGCTCTCTCATTCAGCATGTGTTCTGTGTTTTGTTCTTCTTTTCTAATATGTTATTCTTCCACCTCTCTAAACTATTTTCTTGCAGATTTCATTTGGATGCACCGTGGCTCTCTCTGTGGATGACATTACGTCACCGCCCCCCCTCCCACCCCCTTCACTGCCCAGCAAAAAAAAAAAAAAAAAAAAAAACATCCCCTGAGCTCCCACTGGTGATTTTTTTCCCCCTCACATATATTCCAATTTTCTGGCTGATCTTAAAGAAGGAATTTGTCTGATTATTTATAAACAATGTAATCACCAGAGACAGCCTCATATCTCCAGACACTGACTTTAATTAAACTTTTACAAAGTTTAGGTTTGGCTGGGTTGTTGCCATCTCTGATCTTTTAAAAGCCGCTTCTGCCACCTCTCAATAAAATAAAATAAAATAAAATAATAATAATAATAAAAAAATAAAAAATAAAAAGATAGTTGTCTAAAATAAAGACATTTTGCCAGCTTGTAGTTCGCTGCAGTTCTCCAATTCTGGCGCTAGAGGGTAATATTGTCTAATGAATTTGTCAAGTTTAAACATCATGCAATGAGAATGAATTTGGAAAGTGTGCCTCATCTTTAGATTTATTAGTATTGTAGTTTTAGACAGAAAGGAACGTTGATTAGAGGCTAGATCGTCGGGATGGGAGGTTTAACCGAGTTGAAGTTATGTTTCTTTAAGACCCAGCATCTTCAAGAGGAGAGGAGCGAAAACGACTGAAGGTGGTCAAGTTGGTAAGAAACACCAGGAAGAGAGCGGAAGCACCATCAAGTGTCTTCAAAATAAGTCATTAATAGGCTAATTAAATTACATTATCACGATATTATATCATGATATTGGGAGATTGTATACAAACATCATCATCGTGAGTTCAGTGTGTCTCATTTAAAGTTGTCTGAACTGTTTTAGAAACTCTAAAATATCAAACTCTAAAATGTTCTAGAATACAAATAGATTCATGTAACAAAATTGTCATTATTGACCCTACCGAGTGTTCCTATCGTACGTATCTTGTGTCATGAGGTGGGGTGGAGATGATATAACTATACACTGTTTGATGGTTTAACACAACAGAGATGTATTGCATTTTATAAATTACATGTCTTAGGTTAATCTGCAAAACAACCAGTGCCTGTATTATTTATTTATTTATTTTTTAAATAAGCATAGAAGCATCATGTGCACACATACTGTATCTAGGAAGAATAGGGAGTTTATTTGTTAAACGCAATGAAACCTGAACCAAAACCCAAAAGGTACAAACACATTGAAAGGTGATAGTCAAACGTTTTAAAAGTGAATAAGTTCTTGTGCATACGGTTATTCTGTCCAATTAGAATAAGAACTACTCTAGAAAATGGACCAGCTCCTCCTGACTTATTTTATTGTGAAAGTCACCGGAGGCCGCCAGCGCTTCTTGCGTGCGGCTCGATGCAGCAGCTGATCCGTAGCGTCGCTCCCACAGCAGAGAGGGAGGGAGGGGATGGAGCAGGCTGGTAACCGGGCTGTAACGGGGATAACCTGCAGCCTCCGTCTCTCAGATGCTCTGATGGAGTGAACCGGGCAACGATGCGCGCTTATTTCCTTTCTCTGTCGATCATGGAAAGGGTAAGACACACGGATTGCTCGGTGGAAGCCACGCCGATGTGCGGCACACACGTCTATCCATCCAGCTGTTTTTATGGGTGGAGGGGAGAGGGGTGGGGGGAGCAGGGTGGCGTGCGGGGGGCAGTGGGGTGTTGATAGGAAATAGACGCCTTGCAGAATAAATCCAAACTGGTGCACCGTTTTGCGGAATTTAATTGGATTATGCCATTAAAAAATAACCCAACCGTGTAACATCTTACGGTTAAATCTCGTTAATTAGGCCTACATCATTCACAGGATGATTGGCACCTCCCACCATGATGTGATAGCGGTGTGAGGCTATCCTGTGCAGCCTTTAAACGCACTGAAACAGGCTGCTTCCCCACCATTTAGCCAATTTATTGTCTTAAGACACCGATTCGTGTCATGTCCCACGGCCATGAGGATGTAAAAGCCCTCGGAATCGGCTTGAATATTTTCACAGATGGGTTCCGGATCCGTAGAAAAGAAGCCCGTTTCTTCCTGGATACAGCGCGTAATTACAATTCATGATGACACCCTTTTTCCCCCCACATAAATGTAAGAAACAGCGCCGCATCCTTTCTTCCTTCCTACGGGCCTGATAATTGTTCTGTGTTTGCGGCGTTTTGTGGATAAAAGCTGCCATTCACGACTCATTTCCGTATATCATGCGCATTCATTATTACCATTGCGAGTATGGACGCTCAGATGCATGGAGACACGCACAGATGGATGAATTAGTCCGGGGCATCGCGATGCAAGTCAGAATCCTGCTGCTGCTGCTGCTGCTGCTGCTGGATTAGAAATGTTTTTTTCTTTCTTTAAAGAAAAAAAGAAGGTGCATGTGCTGTGCGTGAAATGGATCCATAAGAGTCCAGATATGAGACATATCATCCAACACAGACACTGTGCGCTCTCCATCTATTTGATTCACCTCCTCCTGTCAAATCCCGTCACACATAACTGACGCTTTCCTCTTCTCCTTCCAGGTTCATCTCACGTCTCAGTGAAGCCTGGGCCGGGGGGTCAGAGGTCGTCCTCCAAACCTGCACTTCTCCCTCTCACCCCTGCACCCTACCTCACCCCCTTCCCCACCAGTCACCCCACACTGTTTCCACCCCCAAACACAGGAGCTGCTATTTTAGCTCCGTCCCTCCTCACTTTTCTTTCACTGCCCATCTCCTCCTGCACAGAAGACCCCCAACAAACGAAGTAACTGTTTCATGACGAGAGCCAGTCAGCCGTCCGCCAGGCACTAAGTGTCCCAGTCATCTTCTCAGATAACACCTCTCACACCCAGGCCTCAAGATGATGTGCGAGGTGATGCCCACCATCTCGGAGGACGGCCGCGGCGGAGGAGGAGGAGGCGGCTCGTCTTCCCCGGCTGGGGGCGGAGGAGGGATGGGCGGCGGGATGGGAGGCATCGGGGGATACGGCGGCCGGGACTCCCGCGGCGGTGGAGGCGGCGGAAGCGATGAAGGCGGGAGCACAGGCAACCTGGAGTCACTGATGGTGAACATGCTCACGGAGAGGGAGAGGCTGCTGGAGAGTCTGAGGGAGACGCAGGACAGTCTGGGGACGGCTCACCTGCGCCTTCGAGAGCTGGGCCACGAGAAGGAGTCCCTCCAGAGGCAGCTGTCCATCGCCCTGCCACAGGTACGACAGTCAGGAGGTGGAGCAAGAGCTGCTGGCCCACATGAAAGAGCTGCTTCAAAGAAACACCAGTTTTCCTGCACGTATTTCCTCTGCTACCTGTCAGTGTAAATGAACCAGGTCATACCTGTGTTTTCCTCATCAAGGTCAGATTGAAGGAGGCTTATGTAACTCCACAAAATATTCTATGTAACAGGCCCGAGCTGAGAAAATCAATCACGTCTGTAATTGCACAATCAGAGGCCCAAACAACAGCGCATCCAGATTCATGAAGACTCCGGCCACAAGCTGCGTGTCTGTATTCTACCGTTAGCTTGGTGGCCAAATGCATCATGGTACCAGAACTGCAACATTTACATCACCCCCTCCCATATTTGTGTTGCTCGACACAGATGCACAACTAAAAGGAGCACAACGTATGCAGGGAGCAGGAAGGAGACAGCCACATATAATGCTGGAATTCATACATCATAGCGGTTAGCTTTAGCTTGAAAGGTTTGGGAGGATATTCGGACACACATGTAGATATCAGTAAAATCTTATTGTGTGTTTTCCAAATGCTGATTCTACAAAATAGTAAATGGAAGTTGAGATGTCTACTACAAAAATAGGAAAACGAGAATGCTTACAATGAATGGACAGGTTCTATCTATCTATGCACGAATTACAAAGTCTTCCAGGTTACATAAAAAAAAAGCTGATTGGAAAAAAGACACTGAAATACCAATACAGCAATGAAAAACAATGCTATTACAAAAGTCTGCTTGCTGCTAAAGTAAACATTTATTATCAGTAGAAAGTAAAGTACCCGTGTATCAAAAGTACTCCTAGTGAAAATGGTTCCTTTCACAGTGTTGAATTATTGATGTGGACCTGTAAGCAGGACTTTAATGTTGTAGCCGGACCAGGTGGGGCCGAGTGGCTCATCTTTACTGCGCTGCCGGGCCGTTTAAACCACAGCAACGTGGAACAAGGGAATCATCCGTTTTGGTAGGTTTGGATCTGCTGAAAGAAATCAGACTTATTTCTCATCCAGTGTTATATGACACAGCCCAAATCAAACCAGGGAGTTCATGAATCAGTTGGTCGGACAAGCAGCAATCTGGATAAAAAGTCCAAATGTAAGCTTCTGAAATGCAAACATTAATCTTTTTTTATGAGTCTTCTGTGACAGAAAAAAATATTCTGTTTCTAACAATCAAACCCAAAACTTGACTATTTAATCAATAAATGTATGCTTCCTTATTCACTATATTCCGCTATGTATGCTTCCTTTTTCCCAATAATCCTGAAGCTACAGATACAAGATTTAACCCAAGAGAACTGATATTATGAACTAGTCACATGGTAAATGTACTATTTTATTATGAAAGTCTTCCAACTTGGCCCTAATTTACTTCAAGTAAAGTACATATACAATATAATATTTTGTTGAAAAACAAAATGTAGTTATTAGTGAGTCAGTTATAATGAAGATTTAGATTTTTTAGGTAAAATCCTCATATGTTCCTCATATATATATATATATATATATATATATATATAACTGGACTTGTAGAGTTAAAGACTTTTCGCCACTCATCCAAGCTTCTTCAGTTCTAAAAAGAAAAGCTTTTCAGCACGTGCAGACAGAATATATCTAAATAAATAGGTCTCGTGAAAAGTGAAAAATATTGAAAAGTAAATTAAATATGCCAATAATAAAAATTTGACATTAGCACGGACAGATGTCATTTCCAACCACAAAATATTTTGTTCATCCAGATGCCTTCAAAAGTCTTCAAGGAAAATACCTTCAAAGCAGCATTATAGATTGTTTCCAGTGTGACATTAAAACACACGAACTGTGGCTTCCCAAAACCTGGAGATGATGGCCAGACGTTACATTCACCCCTGTCGCACAGAAGCCAATATTATCCCTCATCCCAGCGCCCGAGAGCTAATCATGTTGTAATTCCACTCAGCATAGAAGGGCTCCATCTCTATTTTCAGGCAGGAATCGTTGTTGGATGCCTTGGGCCGCGGTGAAGCCTCGCTCATTGTTAGTGCCTATTATTCTCTGTCGCTACGCCTGAAATATCAAAATGAAATATAACAGATGTGGTGGTGCTGCTCGTTCTAACACGGAGCGACTGGACATTAAAGGGCCATATTACCACACTGAGAGGAGATCAATATGGCGCGCACATCTGCAGAAAACACACGCAGATAGAGGAGCACATGGATTGCTGCGATACGTTCTCCGGTAGATGAGTTCACTGGGTTCGTCTGTGTGTGTGTGTAGACGTTGCCAAGAGAGAAAAATAGGAGAGAGGGATGGAGAGAGCGACAGCATGGCACAGAGAGGGAAAAAACTGGTGATATGAAACACACAGAGACAAATCAAAGCCATTTGCATATTGCTGCATACTAATAAGGTGTCTTCTAGAGTCTGTTTTAGATGTTGTGTCTCATGATTGAAATGGATGAAGGGCCAGCAGTGAGAGACGAATTTGCATTTGACCAAAATGATGGTGACCAAAAGTCCGAGACAGGAAAGGGCCTGTGGTCCCTCACACCATCTTTTACATGAATTAATCCTGGAATTACGATATCCTTTGGGCCCTGAACGTGCCATCTGTACACAGCAATTTCCTCCCTCATCCTTCCTCTTCCATCTTTTTCAAAGAAGCCCTTTACGTCTGTCTCCTCTTCCCCTATTTCATCCCAGAGAGCACATCAGCTCAGGCGCTTGTTACAGACTGTACACGCTGTACTTTCTAAATGCGTTTGGGCTGGGAGAGGGTGTGAGGTGCGGCGCCTGTTTGCTGCCGTGTGGGTAAACTGATCACTGTTAACACAGGGCAAAGATAACAGCAGCGTGGCGCACGCATCACTGCCCCTTAATGGCTCGTTTGCATAAGCGTTTTTGAAAACACACATGACTGTGCGCACACGCGTTCGAGGGCGGGCACGCGCTCCGTGTCATGCGTGGATCACGCCACGATCACACAATCAGCACGTGGCGGTTACGCAGCGCTCCTAGTGTAAAGGTCGTGACTGCAGACAGACAGTTCAACTCAGCCCGAGTGAGTTGAGAACTTCACTCTCTTTGTTGATTTGTTGCCATGGATACCATTTAGTTAAACCAAAGGCAGCAGATTTTAATTGAAACTATCATGTAGCTAACCTCACAATTATACATAATTGGAGTAAATTACACAAAATCACAACAATTCAGTTGGACTGCTGTCAGTTGGAAATAGAAGACAGCGTTGGCCTAATTTCCAATACTCTTATGCTTGTTTAACCTCCAGCTTTTAATGACAGGCAACAGACAGGCATGCTTATTGTGCAATTAAATCAAATTCTGGTGCAACACGTGCAATAAATTTGGTTGTTAGATTTTATATCAGGCCCGCTTTGAGACTTCTGGACTCCTTGAGCACTGCGGTAGATGTGGTAAAGATTATGCTATAAGTGCTAGCAGGTTGTTTTTTTTTTTTTTTTAGTCACTTCTTTCCTCTTTCAGCCAAAAATGTAGCTGCATTTCTGTGAAAGTGTGCGCTTGTGTAAATGCATTGAACTTCTGGGGGGCCAGTTGTGTCTAATGAAATCAAGCTTTGTCAGATCGTTCTCCACATTTAATTGCATTGCGAGTCAACAAAAATTACTGGCAACAACCAACAACTGAAGCCAAAGTTCACGTTAAATCCTGCTGAGGCATTTCTAGTCAGGGTACTGTAGACTTCTTAGACTAGATTAGCTTGTTGTTTTCTTTCCTCTAGGCAACAGGAAGGCATCATAAGAGGATAAATCTACTAAAAAGTATTACAAACAGTATAGATATATACATATAGCTATGTGGTAGATATACTATATTTAGTGGAATGAAGCATTAACATGTTGTGTTATACGTTTTCTGGGAACCCTCACTACCATTAATTATTAATTTTATTAAATTAATTTTTAAAATGTGATACTGACTGACAAAACCAAATGTATGTCTGTTTTCTGGTAGGCTTAGAGGGCAAATCAACAGAGAATTCTGAAGCAGACATGGCGTGTTTAAGGAAAATGGCACTTATTTTTCTTGCATGTATTTGTGAACTCAGTGAAGTTAAATTAAGTGAGGTTTAATGTAGTTAATTGCAATGTTTCCATGGAAAATGTTGGCAGTAAACTTTGCCGTGTTATGTTTAGTTTTATTATTTTTCTGGGTGAAAAAAATGTCCACAGTAATTTCACTTGAGTTTGGTTAACATCATGACTCCAGATGTGTTGGTTTCAGTAGCTTTTTATCAGTGATACCTGGTAACATATATTTAAGTATGAACAGAGAAAATAAAAATGTTTTACGGAAAGTACAACTTAAATGACATGCACCCTGTTACCGATCCTGTCATTCAAAATCATAGACTGTATATAAATATGGACAACATAGTTTGGCCCGTCCACACTCCGGACTCACTTGTGTTTTCACTTTATTTAATACTGTGCTCTGCTCTGCCTCCACCAGTTACAAAGAAATGTTGGGTTATTCATTAATTTTTTCCACTCTCACAGTCCACAGCTTTGCGGTGAGAGTGGTTGGCATGGCAACTTGTTGTGATCACAATGTCACATCCTGTTCCTATAAATAACCCACCAAAACAAAACTTATCAGAAAATTAACGCTTGCGTATGCATCAGCATTATATTAGCTACCCAAATTTACAGAAACCATTCCTGAAAAAAAAATATTTGAGCATCTTTTTTTTTAGCCCAAGTCCCATCCCCTAACATGGAGTGGGTGGAGCTTCTGATCTATACCGCAACCAGCCACCAGGGGGAGCTCTACTTACTTTGGCTTCACTTTTGAGTAACTGTTCCATCTTTATTTACAGTCTATGGTCAAAACAAATGCTGTGATTGCCTTCCTCAGGCATCGTAACTTCAGCGCACATTACACTGAGACATTTACAGTCTGGTTTACTCCGCATTAACCAGCGGTTTTCATTTTACGTCAGTCAGTCTCTTGTAGTGCAGCAGCAGATTCTCGTATTGTGCAACTTTTAACAACCTTAATTCTGACTTATTTTTCGTTCAGTCACATACTAAAACCTATCAGCTAAGCTTTCCTAATGGAAATCTCTATTAATTTGTGGGAAACTGAGGCTCTAACACCTGGAAGATAAAGCACTGGCTGGTGGGAAAGAACAGGGCAAAAATAATCTGTCAGTGGAGTGGCCATAACAGTTTTGTGTGTGATCAGTGTGGATAAACTGCACTCATTACCTCATGCAGCAGCATCCAGTCAATAACAGCACCCTCTTGCGACCCTGCAGGAGTTTGCAGTGCTGACCAAAGAGCTGAACCTCTGCCGGGAACAGCTGCTGGAGAGAGAGGAGGAGATAGCCGAGCTGAAGGCCGAGAGAAACAACACACGAGTCAGTACACTCCTATGTCTGTTCAGCTTTACACTCTGGTTTGATTTTGGGTTCTTATTTGTTGCGAAAGTCTTCGCATGAGAAAATGTAATCATATCAGACAGCTCATAACACGTAGAGATGCACAGAGGCGCACTGTGGCTCATTGTGAGGTTTTATTGTAAATGAACCACATGTGTTTCCAGCTGCTGCTTGAACATCTGGAGTGCCTGGTGTCCCGCCACGAGCGCAGTCTGAGGATGACTGTGGTCAAGAGGCAGGCCCAGTCCCCAGCCGGGGTCTCCAGTGAGGTGGAGGTCCTAAAAGCCCTCAAGTCCTTGTTTGAGCACCATAAAGCGCTGGATGAGAAAGTGCGGGAAAGGCTACGGGTGGCTCTGGAGCGCGTGGCGGCCCTGGAGGAAGAGCTGCAGTCTTCCTCTCAGGAGGTGAGACCTTGCTTGTGTTTCTGCAAGTTAGTGGTCGAATCAACTCAGAGTCTCTAATGATCGTCTCCTGTAATATTTTTAGGTTCTGTCTTTACGGGAGCAAATCAAACGACGACAGCAAGGACTAGACAACGGCAAAGAGGTGATCGAGTGCACTTTATTTGCGTTTCTTAAAAAAAAAACGTGAAAAACAGTCACATTTGTCCAGCAGCAGTGGTATAAGCTGTACAGTGTCACTTTAAAAAGCTGCTTCTGTTTTAAAATTTATCATGATGCGTCTGAAGAGAGAGACACAAGCTACAGCTGAGGCTGATGGGGATGCCATTTAGATTTACAGGTGTTTAGTTATAAACTGAAGTAAAGATAAAGTGCCCGTACCAAATTCTTTCTCAGTTCTGACACTTTTTACTCAAAACCAATTACATTTAATTCAACTATCCCCAATAACCCAGTGATCTTCTACTGAAGTGTTAAATCCAAACTGCTTATAATTCTGTCCTCAATCAGCGACTGGAGTGCTGATCAGGTTCCGCTGATTGCCAGAAGCTATTGCGGTTGTTGCAACAGTCTACAATATATTCTGAGATCAGTCTTGTTGCCATATGGCTTCCAGCCATCAGTGACAGGACTGATGCTCGCTCCTCCTGAGCAGGATTCCAGTCATTCAGTAGGAAACAAGTTATCTTCAAGTTTTATGGGCTGCATTGACATTAAGGGATACTTCCCGCAATCAGCGAGAGTACACAGAGTCTCTGTTACGTTCGTTCACCTGACATAATCCTTTCTGCTGGAATTTTCCATCAGTTATGTTTGTTGTTCATTGTTCATTTGTGGGAAAACAGTGAATTATCCATCCTTTATTGGATAAAATCCAGTGCCTGCAAATGATCTGTAACTGGCAACCCCTGGAGATTTAGTGACACCGAGTAGAACTTTATCACTTCTTTATTAATGCAAATGAATATTTTCATCCAGCGGCTTCCCAACGGGCCGTCCTCCATCTTGGACGACGGAGACATTGACAGGCAGAGAGAGGGCGAGATAGAGCGGCAGAGGTCGGAGCTGGGGCAGCTGAAAGAGAGACTGGCCCTCATGTGCAGACAGGTACTCGGCTCAGAGACGCTCGTATGGTCTAATGCTTTCACCAAAACAAACAAACGGAACCTCGCAAGATGCTATAACGGACACAGAACGGTGCGCGCTCGCTCAACCTTGTATCCCGCACTTGCTGTCAGGTTGGGGAGATTGAGGAGCAGCTGACGTCCGCCAGGAGGGAGCTGACCCGATCAGAGGAGGCCAACCAGAAACTACAGAGAGACGTGAAAGAGGTGAGACTCACCGGGGTGTGGAGCTGACAATAAACTCACCCATGCTTTGCTATGGTAACAGTGCCATTTGCCTGCCTGATGTCAGCGGATGCTGCTGTTTGCAAAAGGGTTGTAACCATGGTGGCATTTTTTAGTTATTCAACAGTCAGTACGCTGGCAGCCGACTGAAAGGCAAGTGGTGTTTAGGTTTAGGTATAAACCAGTTAACTCGGTGGACCTTTTCAAACCCTGTGCTAACAGCTTCTTGTCATTTGTTCACTCTTTTATCCTCACACGTCCCCCATCCCCCCCTCCCCTCCCCTTGGACTTGTGCAACTGCATAAGTGGGTGCTTCTGAAATCTGTCAACAGCAACTATTAACCGCTTATTATCATTCTTCAGCTAACAGCAGTTCAAACCCAGTCAGTTCGGTTTGGACAACACCTACTTGTAAACTTAACATTTGCCCTCTCCTGCTTTCTCTGTCTGGTCCTCTTTGTTTATGCTTCACAATCTTAACATAGAGCTTTTTTTTTTTTTTTTTTAATTCTCCCAGGCGCTATGTCAAAGAGAAGACATGGAGGAGAGAATCACCACATTAGAGCGCAGGTTTGTGTTTAAAAAAAATAAAAATAAAAAATTCCCTTGAACTCTCACAAGTTGCTTTTTTCCTAAACGTTTTCCTCTCACTGCTCTGTCTGCTGTGTTTGTTCTGGTTTGCAGGTACCTGAGCGCCCAGAGGGAGGCAACGTCTCTCCATGACATAAAAGATAAACTGGAAAACGAGTTGGCCAGCAAGGAGTCTCTCTACAGACAGGTGGGAAAACCCTCTTCCCTTTTATGTGTGTCCACGTTTCCGCTGTTGATTGGCAGCTTGGCCACGTTGCACGTTGGCACAGAGGGCGCACCATCAACGCGTTTTCTTTTCCCCTGGTGCCTTTAATCGCGTCTGCTGCCCTCGGCAATCTTCGTGCTTCACCTTGGCTCTGTTCCTGCAGAGCGAAGAGAAGAACCGGCAGCTCCAGGAGCGTCTGGACGATGCGAAGCAGAAGCTGCAGCAAACCTTGCAGAGGGCCGAGACGCTGCCGGAGATCGAAGCACAGCTCGCCCAGAGAGTGGCAGCACTGAACAAGGTGTGTATGAGCATTTGTCTGCAACCTTACCTCCACTGATGATGCATTTTTGAGTTATCGGGTTTGGAAAAGTGTCACAGACACCTTGTGTTTTTGCCCCATTCAGTATTATATTATGAAGCAAAAATAGCAGCGTTAGGCACACAAGACTGCATGTGTGGGGGGGGGGCTTACAGACAAGTGCAAGCACGAACATATACATGTGACTGAGTTTGTGCGCATTCGTGCATGAATGAAATGAAACAAGATGTGTCACATGACAGATGAGCACCAAATATTAAATTAAACTGTGCCAGCAATTCTTAATCAAACAGATCTTTTAGCTGAAAGTCATCTCAGGGTATCGTGTCACCACAGCTATTTGATCCTTGGGCGCTCAACACGTCAAGAGCTGTACGCCGCACATATTTTTCGTGACTGAGCGATCCAGTTGCCTATGTTAACCTCTAGCATTCCCGTAAACATTCGTCAAACCTCTTAAATGGAGTATGCAAATGGAGTTTCTTCTGACATGTTCAGGCAGGACGTCGTCTGCGGAACGATAAGATGAATGTGTTCTAAGTTATGCACAAACAAACTTTCCTGTTAGTCCGTTATCTGCACAGGCATGTAACTAATTGGTAGCCTTGGTCAACAAGCTGTTTCCTTTGTGTTAATTTGTATTAGTGTCTCAACACGGTTCACGCTCTAACCCCGCTTCCTCTGCAATCATCCAGGCGGAGGAGCGCCATGGTAACTTTGAGGAGCGACTGCGACAGATGGAGGCGCAACTGGAGGAGAAGAACCAGGAGCTCCAGAGAGTGAGTCATGCTTGCTTTTCCATCTCTCGTTCTTTTTCTGCGTTTTCATCCTCCCCCTCTTTCATGCCACTCCTTTTGTCAGGCTTTACCCGACACAAAGGCGCACTAATTTTCTAAACCCTCTATTTGACCGTGTACATTCAGATAGACATCTTTGTCTCTCGCCTTCAGTCAAGCAGAATGCTTGTTATTAACTCTCCTCCCACCCTCCCTTTTCAGCCTGCCTCTCCATTCTGACTTTTTTAATCTCTCCCCCCCCCTTTTCACCCCCCACCCCCCCACCCCTCAGGCGAGGCAGAGGGAAAGGATGAACGATGAACACAACAAACGTCTCTCCGACACGGTGGACAAGCTACTGTCTGAGTCCAACGAGCGGCTGCAGCTCCATCTGAAGGAAAGGATGGCCGCCTTGGAGGAAAAGGTGACCTGAATTCCAAGCACCACCTTTTCACAAACTGAACGTGTAAAACTGCAACACAAAATATCTCATCCTGAAGTAATATAAAAAAAAATTTGCCCAAATGTACTCTTGATGCTGGGCGTGTTCCTCCACGTCTGCCCTCCAGGAAGTGACCAATTTAAAGTTGAATAAATTCCCAAAATAGGCCGCAAAAACCAAGCCCATACCCTACCGTCCCATAGTATAGACGTGTCAACATTTTTTTTTTCACTTTTGTTGTTCCCCAAGCTCATAGTTTGTCTTATATTCTCTTCTCAAAATGTTACAATTTATGTTTTAACCCCTTTTATACAGTTGCACCTGCCCTTCTTTGCTTTCTTCACTGTCATTTCAATGACTGGAAGCCTTTTCTGAACAATCTGCATCACAAAAGGTCAAAAATGCTCCGCCTACAACCTTGCCTGCAATTATATTTCTTTTAAATGTTGGAGTGGGAGTAGCTCAGGAGGCAGAGCAGTCGTCCAGAAACCCAAAGGTTCGGTTGCGAGAGGCTGTAGGTGCGGATTGGCAGCCACGTTTCCGTCAGTCTGCCCCAGGGCGGCTGTGACTACTGAGGTAGTTTACCACCACCAGGGTGTGACTGTGTGAGCTGATGAATAATGCATTCAATGTAAAGCGTCTTTGAGTATTTAGAAAAGCGCTAAATAAAACCGATTAATCCGCTACAGACTCAACATGACATGGCGTATTTTCCCACGGGTTAACAGGTTAATATATCTTATTATCTTGAGACATCAGGATTATTTGTCATGAGAAAAATGACTCTTGTTCTCACTAATCAATATTTATTTAGAACTTGGAAATTAGTGTCTGGTCCGTTTGATCTCTTTTGATTCATGACTGTCAGACATGATTCATAACAGTTGAAATCCTGAAGTTCCCTTGACTCCTCTGTTGCACTGATCTGAACATTAGGGTTTGCCTTCAGGGCGCTCTGGCATGAAGAACTTCTGGTCTTGTAACATGGTTATATGGTTAATATTTTAACCAGAACAATGAACTGAGCACCTTTTTTGCCTAGCGGGCGCTAGGCTAAGTAAACGGTAAGGCACAAGTCCTGTTCTGTTGGTGGAAAAAGCTACCTCATCCAACCACCATAAACATGTTCAGTTTGTTGCTCTTTATACGACCTCAGTAGACTGAACAAACCACTTTTTATTTCTCGTGATAACAAGCGTCGTTATTATGTCATAAATTAATTCGTCATCGTGCGAAAATGGGCTTTGTCGATGAGTGACTGAACTTCGGGCCTGTTCAGACCATGTCTTAAGAAAAAACGGTCTAGCAATCTGATCATGTAAAAGACAGGTGTGAGAGATCAGATCTCTGACCACATTGGGAGGTTTTCTGGGTCACAGGTGCTCCTGCGTAAGTGGAGTTTTGCCTCACACATTCAAAAAAAAAAAAAAAAAACCACGTGAACACTGAAAAATCACTATTGTCTTTATTTGCTGTACCTTTATTACCAGAGATTACGGTGCATATAGAAACTTTCAGGGTTGGAGTTATAATCTGAGTTTTGTTCAGGTCTAACTAACATCAGGGTGGAGATCAATAAATAATAACTTAATGTGTGTGTCAGAGTCATGACGCACACACCTAAAACAACACTGTTCTCAGTTCTGGATCACCAGTAGAGATCCATTAGAGAAAGAAGATGTTACAATATTCTTCTGTGCCCCAGATGATGTTGGGGTTTATTTGCAAACAGAACACAAAACTGAGATCAGATCTGGAGACATGTTAATGCCAACTCTGAACACACGTACCCTAAAGCTGGTCACATGTGATCAGAAAGCCCAGATCAGACCTTAATGCAAGGTCTGAACAGTTTGCACACATCTCAGTAGACTGTTCTCATTCTCCAATGATAAAGCTCCCCCTCTCTCTCTCCAGAACGCCTTGTCTGAGGAACTGTCTAACATGAAAAAACTCCAGGATGATCTACTGGCTAACAAGGTGACCACACCCCCAGGCCTAATTCTTCGTTAAAGCCATTCGACATATTTTCTCACCAACTCTCTATCTTTTCCTCTTCCAGGACCAGCTGATAGCGGAGCTGGAAAGGCTTCAGCTGGAGTTAGATCAGCTGCGAGCGAGGCCCGGGGGCTCTTACTCCAGGTTGGTGTCTTCCGTTCAGACATCAGCACCGCAGGAAGCGTCCGGCTCTAACTATTACTTTGAGCACCCCGCATGGCCTCGTCTGACTGTTAAGACGCTCACGTTGTGTATCTTATCTTGTCAAACATTGTGGATAAATCACTCCACGTTGGAGGTGTTTAACACTGTCAGCACTTATGGCACAGGGGGGAAACTGTGTTGATATACAGTATATACAGACTCACTGTGCAAACACATGCATGATCCAACACTGCTACTTCCCACTTTCTCATCTGCATGTCTCGATAGTGCCTTTAGTTGGCTCCTGTGGAGCTGTTAATGGAAATATGTTCGCCAGTTGTTTTGATATGTTTTTCTGTTTATATTTTTTTTTTCTGTCATATTTTTTTCTGCAGGTTTCAGTTTCTGGATTGACTATTGTGACGTGTTTAAATTCCTCACCTTGTCAGCCATGTGATTGTCTTTGTTAAACCTCCAAAGTCTTATTCACCCGGAAATCTTATCTCATAACATCTCTCCTTTTATCTGTTCAGTCGCTCTCTCCCAGGTAGCGCTCTGGAGTTGAGGTATTCCCACGGGGGCGGGTCCCTCCCGACTGGCTCCACCACTCACCTGGATCCCTTTGGTAATGCGTCGGCTGGGGGCGTGGTCAGGCGAAGTCACCGGGCCCGTTGGAGCTCCGCCCGTGAGGATTCTAGCAAGGTGAGATTCAAGCATGCCGCAGGTAAAGGCTGAACGTTTGTCATGGTTTCTGCGCTGAAAAAAGAGAAAGAGAGAAAATGCGTTCTGATGTGATTACTTTTACTGATCTGTGGCATCATACCCATATATTTTTTTTTAGACTAACATGCATACTTTCAAGATAGTACTTTCACTTTAAATTATTTAAATTAATTTAATGTCATATGTAGAAAAGCATTACTATTTAGCATTAATTAAATAATAAATGCTTTTGCTTATTTACTGTAAGCTATTAAACAAAATCAAACACTTCAATTTTTGCAGGGTATCAAGTTTCTTATATGCTGATGATATCATCTTATTCTGGTTTTTATAGTGATGGGAACTACAAAAATATGGAAAATTATGTTTTCACCTTTGACTATCAAGATTTATTTTTAATTGAAATAATTGAAAAGAAAAGAAAAGATTTCCATACATTTACATCTTTTATACACAATACAGCTATGCCCTAAGATCACCATGGCAACATGATCACAGTAGTCACTGACTGTTAGCATGCTGATGCTAAGCAGGTCAAATATTTACCAGGTGTTTTCTTAGTTCAGCATGCTAACAGTAAGCAATAAACTTAGTAAATGTAAAGATGTGGAAAAGCTCTGCAGGTACATACTCACAAACCAAATTCTTAGACCAATTAAAATATTGTTCTGATCGTTTGGAGGTAGAATTTCAGTTCATCCTGTAGTTACTGACATATTTCAGTCTTAACCTAGTATGCGCTGCTGACATGTTAAATTCTAGATAGAAAGAAAGTTTTCTTTTCTGACTGTCTTTGTGCAGTACCCAGACTGGGAGAGCGGGGCTCTGCTGGGGACTGGGTTTGAGCCCGGCATGGACGTGGGCTGCTCCGACGACGAGGACGACGGAGAGCCTCGGTTTGGCTCTGAGCTTCTGTCCCCCAGTGGACAGACGGACGTGCAGACCCTGGCCATCATGCTGCAGGAACAGCTGGAGGCCATCAATAAGGAGATCAAGTAAGGAAAGGGTGGCAGCGCTGCACAGTTGGGAGGGAGGGAGCGGTTTGAGGGAGGTGAGAATGTGAGAAACACCTCCCTACATGCTACAGTCTGATACACACCAGCACATGCTGCAGCCTCAGAAATAAACACATCAACACCTCTCTGACACTGCTCAGAAAAAAAAACAAAAAAACATGGAGGGTAGTGAGAAATGATTATAAACTGTATGATATCACAAGATTACTCATCTATATACACTGCCTGGCCAAAAAAAAAAAAAAAAGTTCCACCTGGATTTAATTAAGCAAATAAGTACGAGCCTCCTATTGGATAATTACTGCATGGGTGATTATTATCTTTCAGCTGGGAACAAGTTATTTAAACTGATGAAATGAGTAGCTAAAACAAGGAAAGGCTTCAGTTCCCTAGGGAGCATAAAGATTGGACTCTGGAGCAGTGGAGGAAGGTGTCATGATGCACCCATCATGCCTAGTGTCTACTGTACCAGCCTGTGGGGACAGTGCTAGGATCTCGGGTAGCTGCAGATGGTCAGCTCTAGGTTCAGCCCAAAGAATGAGGTCAGCAGACTACCTGAGTATACTGGATGACCAGGTTATTCCATCCATGGATTTTTTCTTCCCTGATGGCACGGGTACATTCCAAGATGGCAATGTTAGGATTCATGGGGCTCAAATTGTCAAAGAGTGGTTCAGGGAGCATTAGGCATCATTTTCACACATGGACTGGCCACCACAGACGAAAACAAATCTTGTGACATTGCCGAAGCAGTGCCACAGGGAATGCTGCTGTAATCAAAGCTAAAGGCAGTCCAACCAAATATTACAGTGTGACCTTTTTTTGGGCAGGCAGTGTATTAGTTTGTACTGTTTTCTGCTGCAGGTGATCAATGTGGAGATCATTTGAGCTACTTCATTTACAGTTGGGCTGCTTAGTTTAGTTCAAATCTGCAGCTTTTTCCAAAGGTTAAACCTTGAGACAGATAATGGGAGAGGAAACAAGTCTGTATTTATTTTGTTTTCTGTACATTTGAATATTTTTATTTCTATGGGTCTCAGACCTAAAACAAATGTATCCTGAAGCGCAGAACCTGAAAAGCGTTGCTGGTTATAGATGCATGTTGGATCAGACGCGTTACTAAAACCGGTAACAATACTGGTCCAGATTGTCTCTATTTGTGCTCTTTGACAATGCAAGGCAGGTTTTATACAAATACAAAAGTTAATAACATGGTGATTATTAGTAGTGATTAATTTTGGACCATTTTCCAGATTTATATGATTTTACTAATTGCAGGGAGTTCTGGTAGATGATGGAAGTGATTCCATTCCTCATGTCTGTTTTAGAATCAGGGGAAAAGTATTATAGTTTTATATGGAATAAATAAAAACAAAGTGTAACATTTAAATCAGAGGGTTTTAGAGGCACTTGTAGGTAGATTTTCTCACAGAGCCAAGAGTACAGTCCCCCCTTTCTATCATACTATCATGAGAGTTGTATCAGTTTTCTCTGAAAGAATCTTTTTTCCCAGAACTATTCTTTGACGTCTGTGCTAACATGTACAAAGTTGAACTATGCGTCAGTAGAATGGTATGAATCACAATGTTGTCTGCATTAAAACCCAGATTGATCCAGGAGGAGAAGGAGAACACTGAGTTGCGAGCTGAGGAGATCGAGAGCCGGGTCAGTGTGGCTTTGGACAGTCCACCCATTCCTCCGTCCTCCCTGGGGAGAGACAGCACAGGACGGGGCTTCATCCCCTCGTCCATCACATCCTCCACCCTGGCCTCCCCCTCTCCCCCCAGCTCTGGACACTCCACCCCTCGTTTGCCCCACTCCCCAGCTCGTGAGACTGATAGACAGGTGCGGCTGGAATGTGTTTTTTTTTTTTTTTATCCCACCTTGGTATCAGTCTCCCTGTCTATGCAAACAGCTCCTCCAGACATTGAGTCATGTTGATAATGAAAAAGTAAATCACGCATAAAGAGTGAGGGAAGTTTCTTTAGCAGAATGTTAGATTGGGCAATGGTGGGATGAAGATTCCAGCATTTTAGAAGGAGAACTGGTGCAGTGAACCAAAAACAAGCTGTCAGTGGTGATTTCTGAAAGTGATAATGTTAATGTGGGAGTTCCAAATAGAATGGCAAGAATGGTACCAGTTAGGAAGCCAAAGAAAACATCTTAGCGCTATGAATGTGGAAGAAATGGAGTCTGGAACATAGTGTAGGGAATAGTCAGCTAAAAACCAAGAAACAACATTCAACAAATAGTTTTGATGTTAGACGGGAAAATAAGTAACAATAATAGTGCATAGCTTTTTCTTACCAGTTTTGAGTGGACTTAAATAGGGAGCCGTGGGTACGTTGGATTTGTTTGCCTTTGAAAGAGTCAGGTTGCATGTTTTCCCAGTCTCCGTTCTTTATGCTAAGCTAACTATCATTATAGCAGATGGCAGACCTGATGAATTACTTGTAAGTTTTATCGTTATCTTATTTCATACACATACTTTCATACACTACATATTTCAGAACAACAAAGACGATGATCGGTCCCTCGCTCTTCTTGACTCCACGCCTCCTCCAACTCCTCGTGCACTGCGATTGGACAGGATGACCCTCACCCATCCGGGGGCAATGCTCGATGACCCGCGAGAGTTTCGTAGGTGAGGCGGCCACACAGTTGATATTTGTAATGTAGTGCTCTTAGTGTAATTGTAATTGTAATTGTAACGCTTTTTACGCTCCTTTCTTTGCTTCAGTCTCTCAGCAGATGGAAGCAGCTCCAACAGCAGCCAAGATTCTCTCCACAAGTCCAGCAAGAAGAAAAGCATCAAGTCTTCCATCGGTCGGCTGTTTGGGAAGAAGGAGAAAGGAAGGATGGGCCAACCTGGTCGGGAGGGATCTGCTTCTCTTGGTGAACAGATGGGGGATAAGGGAGGGATAGTATATGTAGTAAAATAATCCACACTGTCATTTACACATGTTTGAGCTGCAGTGTCTCAGTAAGTCTACGTACCTATACATCTCTACTCTTTTTGACCGTTCACTTTATTGTGTGTATCCTAGCATCTACGCCTTCTGAAGACCTGGCTTCTGGAGACCCAATGGGAATGAATAAGACTGGAACTCTTGGTCCAGCAGATAAAGACCGCCGCAGCAAAAAGAAGTAAGCGCGCCTTCCATTTTTGATCTCTCATTCCATTTCACCAGATATCTTAAAGTCGTCTTTCTTTTTGCCAGACATGAGCTACTGGAGGAAGCATGTCGCCAAGGACTTCCCTTTGCATCCTGGGACGGACCTACTGTTGTGTCTTGGTTGGAGGTAGGAAATAATAATTACAGGAACAAAAAAAACAAACATCTTCACGTCATATCTTCTACATTACATCTCTTTCTTGCTTCACTCCAGCTGTGGGTGGGAATGCCAGCATGGTATGTCGCAGCCTGCCGTGCCAACGTGAAGAGCGGCGCCATCATGGCCAACCTGTCCGACACCGAAATCCAGAGGGAGATCGGCATCAGTAACCCGCTGCACCGCCTCAAACTGCGGCTGGCCATCCAGGAGATGGTGTCCCTCACCAGCCCGTCTGCCCCGGCCAGCACTCGCTCTGTGAGACTGCACATACATCGAACACACCTAAAAGAACCAGTGCTGTTCAAAAGAAATCCCAGTCTAGACGGCTCCCCTATAGGATTAAAGTTAAAGAAGCCTTTAATTGGATCAAGCTAAGACCTTAAATACCTTCATGTGTGCATTCAGGAAGTCATACTTATCCAGGCCCACAGTGTTCTCCATGCCAAGGTTAGACTTTTGCTGGTAATACACAAATGGTGCATTATTATTAGACACTCATGTCAAGCCAGATGTGCGAGATGGGCTCGAATGTTAATATAAATAAATAAAAACACTATGACAGCAGAATGTAGTCACAGTTTAGAAAGATAATTGAGGATTATAGTGGTCTGGGCCACTTATGTCCGTATTCCTTTAGTAGTGTGAAAACACGATGTGTAATGGTCTCATTTTTGCCTCATTGAGTTAAGTCACACATTTCCTCAGATCCAAATAAATGATTAATAACAGCCTGTGCATGATCTAGAGAGACCACCGAGATGCTTATAGAGGTGTGTTTTAATCCCAGATGTGAGCACACGTACTCAGGTCACACGTTGATACCATGTGTGGGGACAGACAAAACAGATGTTTAAAAATGTTGTAAAACTATGATCTCATTTTGTGTCCCTGTTGAAGTCATAAATGACTGAAAGCAGTCTGTTTTGGCGTTTGAACCAAATTCCAAAATTTCTTTTTTTCTGTTTTTTTACAATACTTTACTTGGCTTCAAAATGATTTGCAATAGGAATCACATTAATTAAAGGATGTAATGTGAGTAATGATCCTCTGATTAGTTCACAAAAACCGGTCATGCCTCTTGTTAACGGAAATCACCATGGCAATGAGAAAGCAGTCTGCCGTTGAGGCTGGCCGAGACCTCAGTGTGGCTTCTTATTGGCACAGCAAAAGATTTTTGCACAAGTCTCGCCTCAGAGCTTGAGGCAGTATCTGGTGTTTACTTTCTATCTCGTGACTATGCTTCTTTTGTTCACATGGTCGCAGTCGACCAGTAACGTGTGGATGACCCACGCGGAGATGGAGTCTCTGAATGCCGCCACCAAGCCTCCGGTTAGTGCCCCAGCTGTCCCGTGTCTGTCTGACAAACATCCCCTTATATGGTCATGATTATTTTACTCAGTTTTGAATAATGTTGAGTGTCTCGTCTGGTCTGAATCACGTTGATGAGTCTCTCCCCTTCCTCCTCTCTCTCTGTATTTTTATATTTCTCTCTGTATATGTCTGTCTTTCTGTGGGCCCAGGCCATAGTGTTGAGCATCTTCTTCTCTCCCCGTGGTTGCTGTTTCAGTGTGAACTGCTTCCGACTAATTACCCGTTCACTAACACACTGTTCCTCCCTTTTGTCCTCTTTTCCTGCTGCTGCTGTTGCTGCTCCCTCCACCTCTGCTTCCCCTCCATCATCTTATCCATCTGTCCACCCCGCTCTTGACCCCTGCTTCCCTTTCCCTCGCCACCTCCACATCACTCTTTCTGGCTCTGTCTCTCTCTCTGTCTCTTCTCTTGGCTCTCCAGGAGCTGAAAGAGTTCAGCTGGGATCAGGTAAGGATCAACTGCACCTTCTGAAAAGTCAGAATTAACACAACATGCCGCGCGTTTGTCAGTAATTTCATCTCTAGTGAGACTAACTGCAGTGAGTCATGAGCGTTGACTTGCACCAACATCAGATATTGAGCCAAGCATGAATCAGCGTCCATCATCTGTGGTTGTCCCCTCCAGATCCTGGCCTATGGCGATATGAATCATGAGTGGGTGGGAAACGACTGGCTGCCCAGCCTGGGTCTGCCACAGTATCGCAGCTATTTCATGGAGTCCCTGGTGGATGCCCGCATGTTGGACCACCTGACCAAGAAGGAGCTGAGAGGACAGCTCAAAATGGTGGACAGCTTCCACAGGTATTACTTATATAACTCCTTCGTTGCTTCTCGTGCCTACACTCACATTCCTTGCTGTTCACTCCCTGGATGTGACTCTACACTCCCCATGTGTGGTATGGGGAAATATGATAATAGCTGTTGTGACTGCTCAGGTGTGTGCCTCTAGGCTCTGTCTTCAGTTCACTTTTGAAGAACTTAAGGGGTCAAAGTAGTTTGATTGTTTATGCTTTCTCAGTACATGTGAGAGTGGAAACACGCCCTCGGTTAACCTGCCTGAACCCCTGACCCTCTGTAACTTTGCCCTCTCCCAGGGTCAGCATGCATTATGGCATCATGTGCCTGAAGCGTCTGAATTACGATCGTAAGGAGCTGGAGAGGAGGAGAGAAGAGAGCGTCCACCAGAACAAAGGTGATCTCTTGTTTCTCTGCCATTATCTCACCATTCATGCCGTAGGTTGTGAAGGTGGTATTGTGTGACCCTGCGCTCCTAACTAATTAGTCCATTCATGCAGTGTTATTGTCCTGTTCAAAGCATACCTTAGTGATTGATATATTTACCCTTGTGCTTAAGACCAGATCATTTATTTACAAATCATTGGTATCGATCTCTTTATGACCCAACTTTTCGTACTCATGTTATTTGTTGCGTTGTCTGTCAACAAACCTGCATGTTTCTACAATAACAGACTAGACGTCAGCTTCAGACACTACTTCAGAATGTGTTTTTTACACGTCCTGAGCCTCATGCATGTTATTATGATGTTTTGAACATTGAAAATAGTTGACTTATCCAGAGAGTGAGCTGTTGTTCTGGAATATCTACAAGTCTGCTCTACTTTTGACAATCCTCACATTTATGTTTGACATTTTAAGGTTCAAACCAATCGATCTTTGTAATGAACTGTCTGACAGAGAAATGATATGAAACAGAGCTGGCGTCGACAAGGTTTCTAATAACTTGTATACGCTCAGTAATTTAGCCCTTTATACGACGTGTATTGTGATCAACGCTTTTTAGAACCCTACATGTATGAGAAGAGTTAAGCTTCACATAAACTGCACACTTAACTTGTGAACGTGTGGCTAACCTCGACACACGACTAAAACTTACCCGTTTGACTTTTGTATGTGTGTATATTTGGTCTTTGTTTGTATTATTTAGCTTATAGCACACACAGTATATAGTACAGAATCTTAGGTCTCTGATTAAAAGTTTGATTTCCATCCCCCGACTAGTTATATTAGTCAATATATGGCAGGACAGTTGGACTTCTTGCAGCTGAACTTTGTTTGAAATGTCTAAATCCGATCTACTCTACTCTAATCAGCACCCTTCATACAAAATATTCAGCCTGGAGATCTTTTTCTGCATGTAGGACTATATTTACAAGTAATATAAATCATTTATTTATTTAAGATTTTAATTGGACATGCAGAGAACACAGAAGCATATTTGCATTATTAAATGATTAGTAGAGGAAACTGCATTTAACAAAGTCTCTTCAAAGTAAGCAGACATAAAGGTTTTTACATCAGCTTTAGCTTGTAAACTAGAGTCAGGTAACTTAATAATGGCAAACTAAAAAAAGTTTCCTTTGATTTCTAACGTTTCCCTACATTCCTGGGAGATGTTCAGACCACCCATTGTTTATTGCTTTTTCCTCGTTCATTCTTAGAACGAGATTATAAGCCGCAGCTTTCTGGTTTGGCTGGATAATGGTTACATGAATGTCAACACATTCGGTCATTAAACAAACCCCAAACTCTTGCTCTCCCTCCGCTCGGCCTTAACGATGCACATGTTGCCCATTTACAATCGGTTCGTCTTGACTCTCTCCTCAGAAGTAGTAAACTGTTCGGTAAATTGGCAAATTTTAGGATTTCCTGATGATAAACTGAAACTGTGTCGTCCGTCTAAACAGTGCTTTGTGATTATGTGTCCAGCTTTTAATATGGGAAGTGACCACAGCATTAACAAAGCTCATGAAAGCAGCAGTCAGTCTTGGGGTTTCCCAGATGAATGCCTCCTCTCTCTCCCTTCACCATCTCCCTTTTTTTTCACCCAGATGTGATGGTGTGGTCCAATGAACGTGTGATGTGCTGGGTGCAGACTATTGGTCTGAAGGAGTACGCTGACAACCTCCGCGAGAGTGGCGTGCACGGGGCTCTGCTGGCTTTAGACGACACGTTTGACTACACCGACCTGGCCCTGCTGCTGCAGATCCCCAATCAGAACACACAGGTAATAGGCTGCTGGTCAGTGGTCCATTTCTGCTTGTGACAAACAAATAGTGCTGCAGTAGAACAGGACAACAGAACATTTTACTAAAAGATCCACTCCAAGGCAGAAGACCACCAGTTTTTGACCACCACCAGCAAAATGACTCCCAATGAGTCCTAGCTGACTAAAAATGTGGGAAGAAGGTTTCACATTTCTACATCACACCGAGACAACAAATTGAGATTTGAAGTGTAGGCCAAGACTTTTACCAGATGAATTCCCTCTAGTAACAATAATTTCATCTTAATAGCATTTCATTTACTTAGCATGAAGCTCTGGATTTTGTCAGATCTAATAATGGTGACAGTATTAACACAACAGTCAAAAATTCTTCTTCATTTTCTGTGCCAGCCCAGCACAGAAGTTGTGCCGGCTTCACGCTTGTAACATTTTTGTGTTGGAAAGTTCGTCTGGGGTTGCTCCGTTATGCCCTGCTGAACGTCTGCTGGACCAGTCAGATTACTTGGGTGGGCTTTATGCAGTGATGGACAGAAGAGTAGCATGACATCTGAGCGCTGTGGAGTTGAATGTGTTTACAACAGAAGTCCTGATTGCGCACCATACTGAAATCCCAATGGTGTGTTACCAGACTGATATTCTGATAACAATTCAGTGTTTCTCCACTAGGCTACTTCAGGAAAAAAGTCTTTACAACATACAGCAATCTGCTTTAAAGCGGGCGTGATATTCAAAACACGACCTTATAAATGCAAGCACGAGCATGTGTCAGAACTAATCTCAAAGCCCGACATCACGTCTCTCCTGCAGGCCAGACAGCTCCTGGAGCAAGAGTACAACTCCCTCATCTCCATGGGAACTGAGAGACGACCTGATGAGGTCAGCATGTTAATCTTTTTGGGAAAAAAGCAAAATGCACATGTGACACGCGGAGTCATCTTTTAATTCATGCCCTCTCTGTCACATCTGGCAGGATGGAACTAAGACGTTCACCCGCTCACCCTCCTGGAGGAAGATGTTTAGGGAGAAAGACCTACGGGGTGTGACCTCTGACTCCGCCGAGACCCTGCCTGCTAACTTCCGTGCCTCAGCCATCTCCACGCCCTCGGTTACCCTGAGAAAAGTTCAGAGTGATGGTGAGTGCGAGCCTCGACCTATGACACCTTTGCTCTCATATTCACATTGTTCAGCTCCTCTGAGCCCTCAAGGTGCTTCTCAATTTAGACGATATGTGAAAACCCTGTTACTCTATACGCCATTGCTCACAGGTAGAGCATGACAGGAATCAAGGCAAAAGGTTGATTGTCCCCAAGTTACACAGCAAATTCTGGTCAGTTGCTCTTAATAAATGAGCCATGTGTTAATGTCTCGGGAAATGAGCCTTGAACAAAAATATTTGTCTTCATCCAGCGTACAGTATGTACACTGCAAATACAGAGACCGAAATCGCATGCACAGACCAGTTGGCTGTTTTCCTGCTAAGCCACTATTAGTTTGCCAGTGGAATTTTCTATTTCCTCCAACTGACAATAACAAGGAACAGACTCTTCAAAGCGTAGAGGAAGACTATTATTCCCCATTCCACTTCTTAATGGGAATGCCTCTGGAAGGTCAGCGCTGTTACGATAATAACCCCGTCTGTGCCTGTCTCCCAACACAGCCAGCTCTGGTGCCCGGGGTGAATCTGCCTCAGTGAGGACGTACTCCTGTTGAGGGGCTGAGGTGAGAACTGTGCGCCACATTAATTAAAGTGTCTGGTAGCGCTTCTTTTCCATGTGAGACAGTTTCTATGAGCTTCAGAGATGACTTGCACGTGTGCCAAGCGCTTTTCTTTGAACCTCGTTTTATGTTCTTGTTTGTTGTAGCGAATTGGTGTGAGCTCAGTTTCGAGTTTTTTTAGTAGCTCCTCTAAACAGGGGTTTGGGTTGGTGGTGATTTAAACTCAGTCGAGTTTAGGCCACTGAAGCAGTGATGTGGCAGTAATGCTGTTTCTCTCCTCAGGGCACTGACAGGATTGGGACTAGAGGACCCTCTCGCTCATCCACGGAGAAAGAAGCAATGAATATAACCATTTAAAATAAAAAATAAATCTATCAGTCTGACCATTCTGCAATAACGGAAGCAAAGGAAATTAACACGAAGATTGTATGAATGTATTTTCTGATCAGAACAGGAAGGTTGAATGGGTTCAGCTGGTTGTCTCTCTCTTCTTGTTGTTCTGCCTTTGCTCTTCCTCCGTCAGTGTGACTGCTGCGAGGTGAATAAAGGACAACACCGGTGTTGGTTTGGTCGGTGCCGGTCGTGCAGGTTTCTCCCCTCTTCATTCCTGCCGGTGCCTGCACAGTCAGCGGAGTTGGCAATATCAGGGCTCACTTTCCTCCCTTCAGAGGATACCACTCGCTGCCATTTATTGTCTTACAGTTTGAAAACAGCTAAACATGTCGCCTTACAGCTGCTGCTCAACAACAGGTGTTTTTAAAGTTTGGATTTTAAAACCAAGCGGACAGACATGTAGTGATAAAACACCGGTGTTCTCCTTTCTGCTAAAGAGCTGGCTGGTGTCCAGTGTCAGCCATTGTGGTTCTATTGTTGGCTTCTATGGTCCTGTCAGGGGGTGTCTGAGTGTACCCAATTGGTCAGGACGGTGTAGTAAAACATGTCTGAATTCAGACCACCATTTATGCTTTGTCTGTTGGCACCTTGAAAGCTGATAGGCTGAGTAAATCTCTTTTGAAGGGAGCCCATTATACAGATCAAAGGAGCGGTGTCAGATGGGACAGGGTGGAGCGAGGCCACAGAGGCATTGTGTTCGGAGATTTCATGATGTCCGTGGAAGGAAATCAATTAAGTTACGGTTGGTACCACTTTCTAAAAAGGCCATCTTTACAAGGGGCTTATAACTAAAGGCTTTTTAACATTCAGTTTACTTAGCCGGACGGGTCACGCAGTCACATCGGTGTCTATTAACAGTTCCGTGCTTATAGTTTGAAGGAATAGTCCCGGCTTTTAGATTCAGTGGTGTGAGAAATAGAAATGAGAGATGGGAGGCTTTAATTAAAGAAGGCTGCAGTGCTGTAGGAGACAGCCTTAAACTTGGTCCACATACACAAAAGTTCTATATAAGCAACCATTTAAAACCTGCTGTATCGTTATTCATTCACCTGGTTGTCAAAGATCATTCCTTCAAAGGAACACACAATTTGATCACGGAACAGTTTCAGTAGCTTCTTCTACTGCTCATAAATACGTATTAACATTTATATCTGCAGGCTTGGTAGCTTAGTGTAAGTTACTGGATGTCATTAAAAATAAACCATTTAATCAGTGGTTTCATTTAATAATTTAATTCATGCTTTTTGTCAGGCTTCCTGGACTGACTCACCTTTCTTGTGAATAAGTGGTCTATCAATTATTGTTAATAAACAGCACACAGCATTAACTCCAGGTTATAAGCCCTCCATGAACTACGTCTAACCAGAAAGTGGTACCGTGGTTTGAAATGCGTTAAGGAAGGTGTGTCACGGAAGCCAGACTCCTCACTAGACACACACAGCGTCATCATGCAGTTTACGACTCGCTGACTTGTAATCATCAGCTCAGGGTCTTGGGTAATCCTGATGATGAGAGAGGCGTCAGAGAGACAAGACAGCAACTCAGAGGGAGATGGAACGAAAAAAAAACAACAACAAAAAGGGATGGACAGAAGCCGGTCATTTTTACTGCACACACAAGCCATAACAGAAACTAAGAGCTCTCTGGGGGTGGGGGGGAGGGGCACGGGGGCGAGACCAGAGAGAGAGGGGCAGGAAGAGAGGGCGAGCCCGAGGACGTCCAGGAAACAAAAACCTTTAGCCTCTGTGTTTACGATGCATGTCAAATAAAACGACAATGACCTAAAAACATTTTTTTGGTAGTGAAAATGATATGAGGTGTCGTTAAAAAAAATATATATCTGTATGATAAACCTACAGGGGTGGGAGCCTGGGGATCAATTTGTAAAATGTGTGTATTTTTTTCAGTTGTATTTTTTATTTTTTACGATAACTATTTATTTTCTTTAGGTATGTATTGGACAAATGTATGTACATGTTCCGTTCCTTCTCAACTTCATTTGAATCTAGTTTTAAAAGTAAATATGAAAAATGGTCATTCAAATACGCTACTGTATGTGTACATTTTGAGAACAAATTGTGCAATGATTTAACAGATTTCCATGATTAAAAGTGATAGTAAAACAAACTGAAAATATCATCTGGAAAATAAAGAAATATGATGATGATGATGATGATGATGGTGATTATGGTGATGTAAAAGAAGAAAAAAAAAATAAAGCGATCCAGGTGGATCTGCTGATCATCGCAAACTTCCCCTGTTATTCTTTTCCTCATTGAATATTTGTGTCATTTTTATTAGTAGTATTTTTAAATGGTGGCTACTTTTTACTTAAGTGTGAACTCTTCAGATGTTTGTAGACCCACTTCTTAGCAGCGAACTGCAGCAGTTAAAACAAAAGTACTTAATACAAAGATCCTTTATTACCACTTTTAGCAGGCCAACTGAACAAATCAGCAGATGTTAAAATTAGCTCGTCGTCATATAAGTTACAAACCACATGGTTTTACATTCATGTAGCCAAAGATGCAGAATTATCCCGCTACAAACCTGTCAAATCATGCTATAATGTGCCCACATTGTGTGTTGCATACATTTCTCCCCGGTTAGGACCTGCTGCTGAAAGCACATTCATTGTAATCCATATGGTGAGAGTGTGGAGCAGTAAAATGGAACTTCAGTAGGTGGCGCTACTTCCTCTTACAACCCGAGCGGACCAGAGGCTGGAATTATCATCAGACACTGGAGAGACCTACTACTCCATGACTTCTATAAATACACACAGGTATACATAGCTGCATACATAAAGGTATAAGGGTGTCATATTGTACACATATATAAAGGAATATATTAATATCAAAGACATACACATGCTTACATACTAATCAAAAATAACTTAGATTATGAAAGATAAATCATACAAAAACAGTACTTCTTAAAGTAAAATCTCTATATAAAGACAATATTCCCTAAGATCTAGTATTGAGGTCTTCTTGTTTTGTTTTTTTTTTTGTTTTGTTTTTTTATTTGTAATAGTCATTTGAAGCTGTGGTGGAGGACGAGGTGGAAAAAAGAGACATCTGACAAAGTGGCAGGATAACTTCCATCGTGCTGAAGGAAATCGGCGCAGGAAAGTGCACACAGAAGGATGTCACAGCTGCTCTGCTCTGTGTCACTTTCTACTTCGTGGCATCTCTCACTACCTCCCCCCCTCCCCTCTCGCTCTCTCTCTCTCTCTCTCTCTCTTAGCCTCTCCCGCTCCTCGTCAAGACCTCCCTCCCTGCCACATTATTTGTTCTGGACAGCAGCACACAGACGCAGGACGAGTCGATTCGGATCCACCTCCATCCGGTTCTGTTGTTTGCATCTTTGGTGAGCGCGCGCACGTACGAGTGCTTGGCTTTGCATTCGCTCAGCCACTGTTTCTTGTCCACGCCCAGGCAGCCGGCCCCGGCCACACCCATCGGTGCGGATTTCCCCGCTGTACCACTGCCCCTTGACCTGCCAGTGTCGCTCGGCTGCTCAGCCTGGCGGCAGCGTGTCTCATAGAAGTACTGTTTGAGAGGTCCTGTCTGAGTCTGGATTTCCTGTAAGATGGTGACATTCTGTCCATGAGAGTCGATGGCGGTCTTCTTGTCAGTAACCCATACACTTTCTGACTCGCACACTGACTTCTCCCCTCTCCTTCTGTCGACCAAATGTGAGCGCTTATCCCTTTTAACAGGGTGAACGGCCTCACTGGTGACTCTAGCAGAGTCTGCCCAGCTCAGAGTCGTGCTCCTGTCGATCGCTCTGTCGCCGTGACCCTCCACGTGTCCGTCCATGTCCTCCTGCTCCTCTCTTCCCCCATCAACTTCCAGCAGTCCAGTCTCCAACATGAGCAGGAAAGGTGGGTGCTCTGGAGGTGACGGGGAAGGAGAGAACAGGACGCGGGGATGTGCATCCAGAAACATCTCATCTCCTTCTAAGAAGCTGTCCAGCCTGTCCCCCCCACCCAGCCCCGCCTGCACGGTTAAACCCTCCTCAGTCCCCAGTGTCCTCTGGTTCCCTGTCCTGACTGTCGGTGCGTCTCTCAGCTGCTCCGTGGGAGCAGTTGGTTCTGGTCCTCTGTGACCCTTGAGTGTAGCAGCAGGACTGACAGCGTTCCGTTTTTCCACAGCAGAAACCTGCAATGGTCTGACCGTAGAATCTGTAGAGTCCTTGTTGGAAAAGTCCACAAAACTGGAGTCATCTTGTCTGCTGCTGCTATCAGCCGTATTGTCCTTTGGTAGAGAATTATCCACAGAAATATCCTCGGTCCTGAGCGTTCCTCCTTCCGTGGGAACATCCAAACTGACACTGCTTCTGTCATCACTGCCTGAGTTGCTGTTTGATGGGTAGGTTCCTTGATTCTCCACTTTGGATGTGGAAGTCTCTTCATGTGTGGAGGATTTTAGTAAATCCTCAGGGCTGTGTCTGTTGTTGTGTTGGCCGAGAGCCATGTTGTAGTCCGTTTGTGAGGTGTTTCCACTGAAACTGTAGTCCACGGGGGGAGCTGCGAGGCGAGTGGCCTGGTCATGACGGTGCTGTCTGCGGCTGTCGAAGCCAGGCTCTGTGGTCGCTGCAGCAATCCTGGACACGGGGTTGTGAGGGAAGGGCAGGGCCGAGGCAATCACCATGGCAACCAGGGGAAGCCAGTGCATCACTCCCAAGACGTATCAGCTGGTGTTCAAAATAGAGAGGAAGAGAGAGACTATGTTATTTTACACAATGCACATAGTGGCTTATACGGCTAAATAAGTATCACAATTAAAATGTAAAAGGAGAGGTTTTACTGGTGACCCGCAGCTTTAAGACCCTGCTGAAGTATGGCTTTAAAATCTTGGCAGAAGTCATGGAAAAATAGGAACAAGTACAGCGAGGTCGCTCTCCGATACTTCATGTACAGCTATGAATGCTGCAGAATCTGCAGCCCTGACGTGCTAACCTCCAAACAGAGACACAGACAACCTGGCATGTATGCAAGCCAGAAACTTAACAGCCAAAAGAAAATGGATTAAAAAAAGACATCTGCAGCCTGAGAAAACAAAACATTCCCCTCGGCTTTTAAGGGCATGCTTTTCTTTTTTTTCTTCCGCTGTTTCAGAATCAAGAATAGGGGAATCTAATTTGATTTATATTACTTGTCAAAACACACATGAGATGGCATGCCTGTATAAACCTCAGGTATTCCACCTGACCACACATGCTCTGTGGGAGAATGTGTTTCCCACTGGGAAGATAATGTCTGACCACAGACTGTAACTCTTAAAGTACAAGGGTTTTAGTTATGATCACTATTGTAAATGTCCCAACGTGCCACAACTTGCATTATCAAACTCAGTACAACTGTACTTTTGGATGTAGATGTGTAAAACTAACATTGCAGGGATTTTCCTAATAAGTCAGTAATTAAACAGTAGGTTTCCAAAACCAGAAGACCTTCAGCTCTCAGAGACAGTTGTGAGCTACTAAGCAGTGATGATCAGCCTAGATCGGCTAGACAGAACTAATCGGAAACTGTTTTGATAATTGCTTTCTTAGTTTAGCCCATTTTCAAGAAAAATTGTCCAACACTTAAACACTTACAGCTTAGCAGATGGAAGCATTTACTGGTTTTCTGTGTCTTGTCTGATATTGTTTCATTGGTTATCATTATTTTGTCTTTTCCAGCATCAAGCACACGGGTCCCTCTCTATGAGCAGGGTTTTGCTCAAGGTTTCTTTCCTGTCAAAAGTGAGTTTTTTCTTGCTACCGCCGCCTTATTGCTTCCTCTCAGCGGGTTTTGTAAAGCGTCTTAATATGCGACTATATGCATTGTTAAATGTGTAAATAAAATTGAATTTATCTGTATGGTTTTCACAGTTTTCAAGTGTTTTATAGATCCAACATTGAACTGATTCACTGAGAAAAAAAAAAAAACACGATTTAAATTGAATCAAACTCACGCAGCATTTTGCCATCCGGATCATTTCACTACAAAGCTGAAGATACGTCCTTGGTGAAAAAGTGTAAAGTGCTTATAGTAACCAACTATACAAGACTCAAATAAAACACTCCCTTGTGTAAACCTAAAGTACACATTTCCTGACAGGCACGAGACATTTCAGGTGAATTATTTTGTGATTCCATGAAATCACGTAGATGAGACAAAAAGTTGTGAGTCGAGCCGAGGTGAATCACTTGTGATTCGTTGTGGGATTACCCAGTGACTAAGTAGAAAAATATTCCAGTCACCTATCTATGAGGCAAGCACAGAGGGATGGCACCCAAGCGGCACCTGGAGGCCCACGCGGCAGATTTAGTCATTTGTTTGAAAGCAGGGAGGAGGTCACTTGGAAAGAGTTAAAATAGGAGGAATGATCAGAATGTCAGTGATGCAGCTTTACTGGCAAGGCTCCTACGTGGTTCACTTAACTAGGGAAGAGTTAAAAAAAAAAAAAAGCTAAATAAAGTGCAATACCTAGATGTGCACATGTTTGTCTGCGGGTGTGTGAGACTGACTGAGTGGATGTATCATCAGTGGAAATCAGTGAGTGTGTATGAACAAACAAATGAGTGACATAAGTAAATCCTTTCTGTGACAAGACCTGTACTCAGAGGGGCCACACCCTGCAGCCCAAGGTTTGGTCGACGCATCACTCATGCACTCACCTCGGGTGCTCGGAGTGCCTGCTTTTCATGCCGACAGTAAATCACATCAAAGTGTGCAGAACTTCCTGTTTGCTCAGGCTACTGATCCAAGTGCGTGGCCTGCCAAATGTTGTGTGTGATGAAAGCAAATTAAACGGTAAATCCGACACCACTCGAATGCAACTGACGCCAGCTGAGGCTGAAAACCAGTGTGCAGCTACGGTGAAGACAGTTTGCTGATGCTTAAGGGGGGGATGAGATCATTTGAAGTGAGAGGAGGCGGCTCATTCTGAATATAAGAAAAATCTGAGAGGTTTATTGCAGGACTTAGGCGTAAGGGCTTTATTGGAGCATTCAGACGTCACACATAAGGCAGGCAGACTCTCTAAGTGGTTTCTTTGTGAAGCTGCAGCAGCACTTCATCACCATGCTTCATTTGCTACAATGACACGCATCATTTGAGCTCCCTGCAAGGCTAGACAAGGACCACGACGTTCTTCCACCGTCTGGACCAGTCCCAAGCACTTTCAACCTCCCCCGCCCCAGACGAACAAACACCCCAGTCTCCAAAACGTCACGTCGCAAGCAAAACCTCTACACTACACACTTGTGTTAATCCTAATCTCCGTAACTTGGGAATCTTTCAAAGGAGTGCAGGAACCAATACCCTGAAACCACAGGACAGGGGCTGAACAAACAGAAGGAAACCAACCACCTCATCAAGCAACAATCCATGAATAAACACGCTAAACAGACTAAACTATGACATTAACTGTATAACCTCCATGCGTCATTTAGCACAGATTATGAGCGAATATGAACCACAGAGAGTCAGAATCAGGTCTCGCTAGCAGGTCTTCTGTTGCTTTTACGTGATCGCAACCCTTTCAGATCAGCCGCCGTACGTTTGTCATGTTCGGAACCATATGAAGCCTGAAGGCTGCAGCTCGCTGCCAAAAGTGTTTAATGCAATGTAAGAGAGACAACCTATGCAAGCATTTTTAAGTGACAGCTTGAAACAGATGGGTTTCACTTTGTTTTCTAACCCCCACCCCCCACCCCCCTCGTTTATTATTATTGTCATATGAATTACACTTAATATGTTTTCTTGGAATTTCTTTTGAAGTACATTTCCTTATATAATATGCTACATTCAAATGCTAACAGCTAAAAATTATGCTTATTTCCATTTGATTATTTATTTATTTTGCAATTAAGTCCATTTTTTCATTTTTTTTATTTCTTAAAATAAACTGTGGGAAAATGCTCATCATCACGTCCAAGAAAAAGTCATGAAATTTCTTGTTTTTCTTTTTCAACCAACAGAGTAAACCCAGGAAAACGAACATTTACGCTGACATTAAACATTAAATAGAAAAAAAATAGATCAACATAAGCAAGCCACTTGCAGCATGACTCACGTTAACAAAACGGCCTTTCATTATGTGCGAAGACTGCAGAGGCTCTGCAACAACAGATAAACAGGATGGCGTAATCGATTTAGGAAAGTGTTTCTTGTGTAAATGTGGTACCTGGTTAATTGGTCTGCCTCCTGTTTTGAGTGTTGCCAGTGTGAATGAGACCATCCAGATGAGACAATGTGTGTAAAAGAGGAATCAGGGGGGAATTACGGTATGGATTGCCTCCGGCTGCAGGACCTTCCTCAGGAAACAGATGTCAAAAAGCAGCTCCACACCTGGCTACTGTGCTTTTAGCATGTTTTCTAACTAACCCACTTCCTCATATGTGGCTAATGTCAGACACATGGAGAGAGACACTGAGTTAATACTGAGAGGAATCCTGCCTCCTTGAAGCAACCCAAAGATCAACAGGGGTGGAAGGTGTTTGGAGATAATTGGCTAATGAGAGGAAGTTTCCCTCAAACTACTTAGCACCTCAGATGTCATCTCTCTGCAGATTATTTTTGACGTTTTGGAGTGAGGTTGTCTGAAGCGGCTCCATTAGAAACAACGGGAGTGGCTGCGATAGCGGGTTGCAAGGAAAACACGTGCAGGTAAATGTTTGTCCTCCCACTCTCTTTCTCAGCAGGGCAATGTAAAAGCTTCACATGTGCACATTTACATCGCCCTGCCGTTCCGCTGTGCAAACAGCCCATTAATTCCAGGTCCGTGATTGTTTCACACCATGCTCACCCTGCACGGTCGTGCCCCCTCCTCTTTAGCTCCATGTGCAGGGCAGCAACTCCCTCCTTGCATCACTTGTGGATCTCTCCTTCATCAACCAAAATCAAGCTTGTGATGAGGTGCATGCAGTATTACAAGAAAGAGACACGTTTAAAGCTTTTTAATAGGTTAGCTATAGCCTAGCATAGCGAAATGAAACATCCTGCAACTGCAAAGTGACTAAAATTTTAAGTTATTTGTTTTTTTGTTTTTTTTTTTTTCACTGTCAAGCCTGGATCTGTTGACAATATCGAATTAAGAGATCAGCACTGCAAGTATGCTTCGGATGGCAACTTGTGTGATCTACCTGTGGGTTCTGGTTGTGGCACGGTAGCTCTCACCTCACATGACTGACTGCCAACCAAAACAAAATGTGAAATATCCTACAAGCGCAGGACTGCCAAGGAAAATAAAATGCAAAACGACACCACCAGTGAATCAAGTACAGTTACATACAAATACACAAACAAGTGTAAAGCTTTTGTGCCCGCAGTGGATCATAAACTGGTCCAATTAAATAACTCTTGTTCTCATTATGGAATATTCACTCCACCTGACTGACTGGGTGCATGAATACATTAATACAGATGTGTATGCCTACATTAAATCATACATAGTGATTCATATGTTGAGAACAAGTTGTGTGCACACTTGAAGGCCTACATGTATGATTTAAAGCCATACCGTTTAGGTGAGATCCGGACCCCGCGTCCTTCCAGCTGACACCACATTGATTATAGAGTCCTGTCGCCAGTTGCTCAACTGGTTCCAAAAAATATACTCAAAAAAACACTTTCACAAAACAGCCACAAACCAATCACACACATTTCTTTCGCATTTTAATAGTCCGTGGCATCGCATGTGCCCACTCAAATCCGTCGAGGGGGTAAAAAAAATAAAAAAATAAAAAAATAAAAAGGAAAGTAAAGAAGTTACAAACCAGAACGTCTCTCCTGTCCCGGAGCGCGTCCACTGACGGGGGTAAAACGCGGAACGCAATAAGCCCAACAAAACTATCAAAAGTGTAAACCTTGGTATTCCATGAGTTGAGACTCCTGGCGGGCCGAGGGAAATGTAAACGAAGAATGTGAACGAAGAAGTGGAGCGGTGGAGAAGTTGGCCAAGTGTTTTAAGATCCGAACTCCGCCTGAAACGCGTAAAGTCGGACCAATTGCGAAGCTAGCGCGTGTTAGAAACGCCACTTCCGGTTGGGACCTTCAAAATAAAACCGCGGTCCGGGGAGTCCGTATTGAGACGGAACGTTAAAGGCGCACTGACTCTTTTATTTCGAAGACAAAAGCAGCGACTTGTCGCTCAAGCTAATGCTAGCTCGACACAGCGATCCGTGACTCCGGTTTCTCTGGGGGAGCGCAGAGACGACTCGAAGTTTTTTCCCCCTCAGGAGGTCAGTATGAGATAATCAACATTAAACCAGTAACATCTGTGAAAGCAGAGGTACAAAATATAAAACAACCAAAAGGTAAAGTAATGCTGTTATCAGTTACTCGGTTAGCGACATTATGTGTCATTACTCTGCGAGCTAGATTCTAACATTAACGTGCATGACTGAGATATATATATATTTTTAATCTCTCTCTTTTCCCCACTCCTGACACACATTTCTCAAAAAACCCGTGTGATGTATTTCCAACCGAGCTGGCATTGTTCCACCTATTTTGACTTTCTAATGCGTTGGTAACAGTGCAAATGATTACAAATAAGTTGTAGCGTAACTCGTCAACGGTCTGCAGAGAGCGAGGGTGCAACAGGATCCAGTTTGGCACAATCAGACCTGAGGATGCAACCTTGTGTTTTAATGCCAAATCCGAGTCTGCTTTCAGATTGCTTCCTGTTAAGTTGTGCCAGTTTTTTCCCTACGTGCTTACCCTCCGGCTGTTTGGCTTGGTTTGTTTGCAAGTTGTGTTTTACCTGTACTTTCATATTGTATAGACACTGAAATGTGGCGTTTTGCTTCTACATGGTCATTTGGGAAAACAAAAACGTACATTTAGCACAAACAACCCAGGCATAAACCATAAATAGGCCTTTAATGCGTTCATTTAACAGGGTTGGATTTGCTGTTTTGGGGGACATGGGTAGAGCTCAATATGGGCCCCCTAAATCCTAGCCTCAACTTATCTCTCTCCAACCAGCCTCGCATCACCTGTTTAACTTTGTAATTTGGATATCAGCCTTGACAAATCCAGTCTTGTATGAATCACACCTAATCTAATACCCCCTTTTATTTCATGGGAAGTGTTTCACTGACAGAAAGTAACTGCTGTGGACAAAACATTTCGCTCAACGTTCTCAAGCGTCCTGGATCTCATCCAAGATGTCAACAATGACGCTTTTATCATTCATCATAAAGAAAATTGATAGGTGTTTGCGTGCGACAAAATATGTATTGACACTGCTGACGGAGAAACAGTCGTCTTTATTTCAAGTGCTTTTCCAAAATATCTCAGAATTTCGAAGAATACATTTTTCTCATACTACTGATCTTGCATTTTTCCCCCATGTTTATCTGTTGTCACGTGTCCCGAATAGCATTAGTCTTAACTCTTATCAACTTACATTTCCATCCTCAAATGCTGCAGAACTACTTTAAACTGAAAGGATGAGAACGGGAGATGGTGACCGGCTTCCCCATCCACTCGCAAGTCTTCGGGCGAAAGTCGTTGAAGGCCCAGAGGAGACACAATGGAGGCCTATGGAGGACACAGGCTGACAGACAGTTCAACGGGTCCTCGGCGCAGATAAGTCACCCCCATACAGACCAGACGAGGGTTCACTGCTATTGACCCACGAGAACAGCGCGTCCACTGAGCCTCCCCACCTTGAATGGCCTTGTTGAAAAGGAAAGCCATAAATTGGCGGATGAGCAGAAGGGGGGAGACTCTGCCTCCCTCCTCCCCTCCTCCCGCCTCCCGCTTTCTCTCACTCTCTCACATGCTATCTCTTTCTTTCCTTTACCAAGTAGTGGTTTCCATCTCACCAAACCCCTTTCCCCCTGAATGTTTAAAAAGATGAAAGGATAAGGAAAAGAATGGAGACAAAAGAGTGCAGGGTTGTGTTACAACCCTGCCCCTGAGAGACCGTTCATGAAAGAGTTTGGGGATGGGAGAGATAGGGACCGGAGAGGAGACACAGAAAGAGAAGGGGGATAATGAAAAGAGGTTTTTCAAGCCGCTAAAACGGGTCACTTCTGTATAGAGGGGCAGACTAAAGTGCAGTCTTCAGTCAGGGACGGAGACATTTAACACTGTCAATACCCTCTGATGGAAAGGAGCGTTGATATACTTGCACCCATTGACTGATTGCGCAAACACACACACACTCGGCCTGTCTCAACTCTTTCTGTTTGTTCTTCTCCACTTCCAGGAGCAGCAGGAGCACCAGCATTAGGTCCTCAAGAATCATCTGCCAGATCCACTTTACCATTAAAGCCCAATGCAAACACATGCGCCTAACACACATACACTCCTTGGTGTCTGCCTTGCGGCATTTCTCCCTCTTGGCATTTACTGTCAGTCACTCAAAATCCTTGAAACCCTCCCACCATTCTCTCCATTGCCTTCTTTGTCTGAACTTGCCCTGCGTGCACTTAGATATTTTCACCTCAGGCTGCATCAGTGAGAGTACGAGTGAGAGAAAGAAAGAGAGCAAGAGAAAGTTGTTAGCTAAGTGTGGACAGGAGTGATGGCCAAACAAAGATGACGACTTAAGGGGCAGGGACGCGTTGACTCAGGCTCTTGCCCTCTTGCTCTGTCTCTTATACACACACGCACTTCCGACTTGTAAAAGCAACTGCAACCATTTCACACCGAAGAGATTTAGAAGTTTATTTTTAGACATTCATTCACAAAACAAGTTTTGCTTCATACTGTCACACTAATGCATCATGTTAAAGGGTTTCCTAAATCCTTAAGCCATCAAAACCCGCAAGTCACAATGTATGCCGGGCAAACAACGCAACACTGAGGCGGTTTCCTCCTTTGGAGGAGACTTTCCATAAACAACATTTCATGATCCAGACAAGATTTTCGGACGATTAGTAAAGTCCCATGAAAAAAACAAACATATAATTTTTATGGTACAGTGATGACTTGTACACAAGGAACTTGCTACACAATTAGCAACATCTCATGCTGTTTCTCACAACTGTGATTTTAATAGAATAATTTGGTTACAGCCCACACATGATCCATCATTTTCAAATAGTTCTCATTTTTCTATGAGAACAAAGAAACAGAAGTATTTTGTAGTTTCCAAATGTCAGTTTTACTACCTTTGGTTGCTCTGATGAACTCTTTCCCACACGCAAAGGAATCAGTCATCAAATTATTGCTTTTGCAATGGACATCCTCCTTCAGCTGAAACTGGGATCTGAGTGTAATTGGAAGGTAGCTATTATGGCAATTATTGCAAATAGCTGAGCCGAGCTGTCAGGGTGAGGCTGACAGTCCGTGTGTCCACAACAGAGCCACCATGTCAGACCTCAATTACAGATCCTCGACCTCCCCAAGGTACCTGATGTCAGATCTTCATCATCTCCTCTTCCATCTTTACTCACTTTGAATCGGTGTCTTTCTTCTTCTCCACTTGTTTCTCAGTCCTTTTCATTGTTCCTTCCATCATTCGCCTCACCCACTGGACTCCACTTCCTCCTCCTGAAAGCCTCTCTCTGGTGAAAGCTACGATACCACGGCCACCGTTACCACACACACACCCACACACAAACACAGACACACACACGCTGAGGTAAAGCTGCATATGTTTCCAATTTCAGGCGTAATGCTACTTTCTCCGCAATCTGACCCAATTAGCCAGAGCCTCCTGGAAATGCCCCAGTCGCCAGCCATGGTGGCAAAGAGGTAAAGGGTCAAAGGTGAGGTCATTCATGGGGGGGTTAGACTCTCTGATGAATGCGTCATCTCCTGTCTGTCTGCATGTCTGTCTGGCTGGCTTTCAGTCTGTCTTCATCTCTGGCTGTGGAGCCTTAGCTGTCGTCCAACGTCCCCACAGACATATTTGGCACAGGTGTAGGATTGTACAGAAAAAGCTACCCGGGCCTGAAATTAAATTTCACAGCTTACTAAAGGTCAGAGAGGATGGGTGACAGGGTCTGGAGCCAGACCACACGTAAACACACCAACAACACACTGGGGAAAGTATGCACACACACACACATACACATGTCCATACCAACACACTACCCCTCTGACAAACAAACAACACATGCATGCACAAGTCTTTCCTGCATGAAACTGAAATTAGCGTATGGAATGTTCACCTTTGGGAAAACGGTTTGGGAGGGAGAGGGAGTTTGAGCATCAGAGCTGCAAAGCCCTCATTAGGGGAACAGAGGATTTAGTTTGGTAATTCTGTTTAATGCTTAATTAGAAACAGATTTGAATGGGTGCAAAACGCAGACTGGCGCTGCGCTACCTGGCAGTCTGCCCCGTCCCAAGTCTGTCTGTTTAGATTTTGTGCTCTGTTCGTGTAGAAGCTGGATTCTTGTCCGTTTGTGAAATGGCTTCAGACGCCGCATGCACACACTCTGCTCGTCTTGTTTACATCGCATGCGCCTCCGTTCCCTCTCCTCTTACAGCACCTCACTCTTTCTCTCCCCAGATCACCTCTCAATCACTCCTCCTCGCCTCCTTATCTGTCCCTACTCAGTGTCTCGTTACAGGACTCGGTCCACCTAGAGCGGCTACACTTTCATTCACTTGCCGCAGACTCACTGCAGTCTGGATCCCCCCCAGATTAGACATGCAGCCTAAATAGTGAATGATCTATTTACAGTTACGTCTTCCATGTCGCCAGCGCAGTCCACACCTTCCTCTGTTCCTCTGCATTTTTGCACTCATCCACCCCACATGCTTCTCCACATGCCTCACCTCCTCCTCTCCCATAAGCCATGTTTTTGTCCCTTTTCCTGCCAGAGGGAAAAATGTTACACATTGTAAACTTTACTCACTGTCCGACACCCGCAGGATTGGATTTCAGAGGCAGACTTTGTATTTGAACTGCTCTGGCAATTAGTAGAGGATAGACTTACAGCGCACCTACTGCACAATGAAGGCACCAGCCCAGTTGTCCAAGCCCCTGTTCCCATTCTGCCCCTCTCCATCTGTCACTCCTATGGGACTGTGTATGAGACGGTGGGCATGCATTTAAGAGTATGTTTGAATTCCTGTTTGCATGTATATATGCAGACATGTGTCAGTGTATGTTCCGGTCGATGGACTCATCTTAAATCATCCTAGTGCTCGTTAGCAGTATGAAAGTAGTAAATCAGTAGCATTGCTGAATATTAAAAATGGTTTATTCCACACTATATCAGCATGTATTAGTGTATTATTAGCATCTAAACACATTAGTAATAGTAAATAATATGTTAATGTATGTGCTAATACACTGTTTTAATGCAATATATACTGTGTTTAATCTTAAGTATGTACTTTTTGTACTGTATCATAGCTTATTTTCAAGTATTAAAAGTTTAAATGCCAAGGCTGAATGGGTCATTTAAAGCCAAAATTAGAAGTGACCTCCAGTGACATCCAATCAGAGGATTGTTGGTTTATTGTCAAAACTGCAGAATTTTTTTCTTTTCACACGTGAGCTAATATCATGCAAAGGAGCTTTTTCAGTCTTGTTGATTTCAGTATGGCAAGAATGGGGTCATCTCCACCAACCTTAGTTTCATGTATCTGCCATGCCAGCAAGGAAACGCCTGCGCAGGTTTCATACCATACCAAGGAGTGTTTGCTTATTAATGTCTTAAGTCAAGTTGTTATACAACATATTCGACAGATGAGACGTATTGCTCGTAAATCAATCATGACCCCCCCCGCCCCCCACCATAAAGGCCAATGATAGGCATCCAGCTGTCACGACACAGAGCAGCGTCTCCCTGTATGACGAACCTGAAGCTCATCACCCCACTTTTCTCCTAATTCTGTGTATTAATAAAGTGTTGCGATGCATGGAAAAAGCTGGAGCCTTGTATGCGCAGTATGCAGCACCTCCACCCTTGGGCCTCCGTTACACTTTGAGGCCTCACTGACACTGATATGTGTCAAAGTATCCCTTGGAGGGAAGCTACTGTTCCACTCAGTGCAGAGTTATAGCGCCCTCCTGTGGAAGGGAGGGTAATCAGGGACCCACGCACACACGCGCACACACACACACAAATGTCTCCTGAAAGTACCCAACTTCATCCTTGCAAAGTTTTGCATGAAACTATTTTAAATCCTTTTCAAAACTGCGTTATCTGCTATCTTGTATATTCTCAAAAGAAATGTAAATAAAGTCATAAAAAGAGACCTGTGATGGAAAGGAGTTAATGAGACAGAAAGAAAAGAAGGAGGGGAGAAGAGTGAGGGTGAGATGTGGTGGGGTAAGGTGGGGGCGGGGGGGCTCTGAGCACCAAGCTGTTGTATTAATCTGCAAATTTTCTCAGATGACGCAAGAACTGCGACTTTGCTTCACGTCCCCTCTTCATCTCCACATCCCTCCACTCTCCGTGCCTCTCCCCATGCCTCGCTCTTGTCGGATGGAAGACAGCGACATACAGCAGGTAAGCCTGGTCGCTGCCTTGTTGTCAATTTTTCCTGCTCTGCGTGATTCCATTCATTCATCGCTGACACTTGCAGTGAGTTTGCACCATTTGTCACTGCTGACGGGCTTGTTTTGAGTTGCTCTGTGTCTCAGTCATTTGTGGCTATTGTGAATTCATTCACTGCAAGGAGAAATATGCATTTGTGCATTTCATGATTTGAACATGAAATGCTTTTGGTTAAAGACGCTGACAAAGTGGTGGCTTTTACTTTTGGAACATTTGGAACGTGTAATGTCTTATCAGTCATCAGTATCATTTAAAATCGCCTCCGCGAAGAGAAGAGAAGACGATCAGAGAGATTTAAAGCTGGGGTAAGGAGTTTTCAAAAATATGTGTTGCCCAAATGAGGAGGTGTATTTGCTGTATGGAGAGAATGAGCTGTGCGGAATCCAGTCCTGCTGGACTGAGGCGCTATGAAGAGTTTCGTGTCGACAGATCAAAAAAGGAAAAATGAGTAGAAGAAGGAGGACAGGAGAGAAAGGGAGAGTTTAAAAATAGCAGAGCTTTACAAGGGTGAAGAGAGCAGATGTGATAGACAGTCTGTGCTTAAGGAGTTCAAACAACAGATTAATACACTGAGATTATCGTCCGATAGAGGAGAGAGGAGGGGAGGGGAGGGGAGGGGAGGTGTGTGTTTGACATGTGTTCACACACATGCAGAACAAATCATGCACACACACGCTCAAGCTCATATATTGACAAGTCTGACGGCAGCTACTACTTCTCCTTGTTTCCCCCTAGGTCCATGTATGGTTGAAAGGTTTAGTTATATAGTTTAGGATTTACAAATGTCATATTTTATATCATTGTATTTTTTTCGTTTTGATTGCACAAAAAAGAAAAACTACACAGTGTTTTTTTTTTTGTTTGTTTGTTTGTTTGTTTTAGTTTTATTAGCTAATGTCATACACAGTTTTTTTTCCCTGGTTGTGATTTCTGGCTGTAAACACCTCTTTGGTTCATTGGTTCAGTGTTACATGTATAGTCTGTTAATTGATTTCTTGTGCAAATGTTTAATTTATTAATTGTTTTCTCCAAAATGATTAAAGTTTGATGATTAGTGATTTAGACTTTTGGGTCGGTAAAACATTTGAAGATGTGCCATCGTGGTCTGGGAAGTATAAAGTTAGTGAAAGAAATACATGGAGGGATTAGTGACTGATCTTATCTGGCTGCGCCCTCCCCTCTGTTTCCTCTCTACTAGACATCTAATTAATGATAGAACTTTCATTCGCTTATCAGGATTATAAAAAAGCATAAATTATTGTTATTTCAAGTCGATCAAACAAAAAGGCTTTTCTTCTTGTCTGTGTGCATCTGTGTGCCTTTAGGATTTTAGACAGCAAATCTGACATCGTAGATGTGAAATAGAGCTCCGGGAATTTGGGTTGTGCGTTTCGACACTGACACAATAAATGAGTCGAAAAAAAACTATCAAAATAATTAGTTGCAGGTATATATCAATTTAATTGTACAGTGAGAAAGTAAAATACTTCATGTGTCCAGTCTGGCCTCACCTGAGTTCTCAAATGTAAGTGCAGCGTGGCTATGATGTGCTTTACATGGTGTGTTCAATGACTTTTATTAAATCCTGGAGCTTGTTTCAATAAATGCGTTTGACCATTTTTAATATGACTTTTTAAGCCAGCGGGGTGACAGTATAAGGAGATTCTTAAAAATATAATTTTTTCTGACTTTATTCTAAAGTCATGAAGTAAATACCCCACGAGGCTTTAAATCAAGCCGTGCGAGGACGTCTGTTGACCCGTGGCTGGTCCCCTGCTGAGTGCAGTGCTGATCTGATTGACCCTGACCTCTGCCGAGAAGTTCACGTATACAGCGTTTAACTCTCCTGCTGTAGCAATCTAGTAAAGCCATACGCCAGACACGTGTTTGAAGACAGTTGTGCATACGCTGAAGGCATTAGGTGCCACTCTGCTGAGAAGTGCATGGACATGGAGATGTTGTTGTGTTTCTATGTGTGTTAAAGGACATGCAGTGTTTCTGTGCCACAAAAAAGAGAATGAAAAGAATTCCGTATACATTTTTAGAACTCTTATAGTGTAGCTTGTGAAGTGATGTGACAGTTTGGAGAGCAGATCACCTTCACCTTAATATAATATATATATAAGACCTTATTCTCACTGTATTAAACCTCAATATGTAAGACATTTATCTTCAGATGACATATTTCCTACCTGAAAGTTTTCATTGAAACTTTACTATGCTGAGCAAATCAGGAAGTAATGGCTGTCTCCAAATTGCACTACTGTCTATTTCAAACTAAGCCTTTAATGATTAATTCATTATTTGATTTTGATCTCAATTTGATCTCATGGTTTAAGTCAAAGTAAACTGAATAGCTTTCTCTATTTAGGCAGATGATGTCACAGTATTCGTTTGACGTTACATCCTTTTGTGTCTGAACTATCAAATCATTAACAGATTAATCAATTTAGCCTTAACTTTAAATCACGTTTTGATTATGTAGAACAATGAACACAGAAAATGGACAAATTAAATATTTTCCCAAGAGGAATTTTGAAATTTAAACAGTACTACATATTGATACCAACATGAAGCCAAGGTCTTTACATTTTCACATTTTCTTTTATTCCCTAACCATTAATGTTATGCGTAGCGCAGCACTGTAGCGCTGCAGTGATCATCCTCATCTCCCTCTGTTGAACAAGGCTGATGGAGGGGCGGGCCAGGGATTATATCTCGATCCCTTTGCAAAGCTCACACCAAACAATCAACCACTGGAAGTAATCCTCTGAGACACGCAGACACCGGTTCACAAACACACACACACATACAGATGCCTCCTAAACAATATCCCACAATATACATTTGGTAATGAAATACACACATTAACTTTCCTAGAATAACACAGAGCATTTTCTTTGTGTTGTGTTTTGGAAATATAAGCAACTTTAATTAGAATTATTGAAGTTAAAAAGTTAATTTTAAATATTCAGTTTTCCAATGTGTATGTGAAACACGCTCAACAAATCATCTATAAGACGCTGGAAATTTTGCCTGGAAAACACATGAAATCCTGCTGTATGCGTACAGCTGTGTGATCTCTTGAATCAACATCTGTGATTGGCTGGAGACCTGGTTAGATCATTAATCTGAAAGACTATATGTGGATACAAGGATGAGTCTGTGACAACTGGACAGAGACGATTATTGAGGTAGTTATTTTCCTCCGATGGTATGTGCACCTTTTATCAGCAACAGCTTGGGCTCATTTACAGTAATCAAAACCTGCTCTTCTGGGAGATTAACTCATTGTATCATCGCGACCCGTCATCCTGGAAACCATGACGATTAAGAAGATGTGTCATAAGTACATGGCCGCATGTGGAGAATGATTGTGATGGTTGTCACGCACTGCAAGTCACCAGCACACCATCTGATGGACTAGTGGTGTTTATGCTGAGGACCCTTGTCTTCACCCAGTTGCCTTTCTTTAAAAGTCACCTTGAACGTTTTACGGCATGTAAACAGTAGTTCTATTACTGCTGCGTAAACAGGGTGCATTTCTTTGTTTCTTTGCTCGGCTCCCTTTGAAGTTTCTGGCTTTTGTCCTCCTGTGCTTCAAGCTCTCATCATTAGCATGTGTTTCCAAGCTCTCACAAACATTCAGAGGCCTTTTATGTATGGAAGGGGCTCTTGGTCCGCAGCGTACCTGGAAGAGCAGTGATACCTGCGTTATGTTGTGACTTAAACCATTTACTATGGTCTGTCTGACTAAACTGAACCTACTGACTTGAACTTGCTGGATTTTAATTTGTGATGCTGAGCTGTAAATAATACAACAGGTGGACCTTGCTTCTTTCCGTTGCCATTGTTGTCGGAGCGGGTTCTGTTTGTTGAATTTTGTTGAGATCTTTTCTGGCAAGACATGAGAAACTTAAGAAGTCAAATTCAGCCTTACGCCATCGTAAAATAGTTTCTCTTTTCGTTGGCTGAATAGAGCCCACAGCATCTCCCACAAAGAGCCGGTTCCTAGAAGCCAGATACGTTATGTCTTGAGCCACCTCTGACATTTCCTGGAGCAGGAAAATAATCTGTCTGTTGGGGGAAGGAAGACACATTTCAGGTCGTTGAATATGTCCTTACAGCTTATACTCGTCATCGCCGCCCTCCTAGCAGGACACATGCTGTTGCTTCATTATTTCAGGGCCTCTATTTGACCTGCTCAGGGAACAGCGGTTTAATGCTCAGCTTTCACTGGCAGAGGGGATGATAGAAGACCTTATTCTCACTGTATTATTCTTTAACACATGTAACAGGACTTTACATTGGTTTTGCTGTGTGTGTGTTATGGAAAGCTCATGACGTTTGCTCGTATTGAGAAGAACACCTTTAATCCAAGCTTGATCACCTCACAATTTTGAATATTACCTCAGGGTTTCAACTGCATTTTTTGACCCACTGTTGTTTTATCAACATGCAGAGGAGAGGGTCATATCCATCAAAGTCTGGCCACCTCTTTGATGAATGAATGCAGGGGTAAAAAACAACTTTCTCGCTCTCATTCCCTCATATATAAACCCAACAGGCTTGTGGCTGACCGACCAAACAATGTTCAAGCTAAGAATGACATAAGGATTGGAAAGAGGATTTGTGAAGACTGTAACAGTGGAACCCCCTCCCCCTCCCGTTCAAAACGAGGATTATATCTGTGCAACTGAAACATGGCAGGACATTCTCCGCCCCCAAAACATGCCATTTCAGATCACACTGGCAATCTGAATTAGTGTTTGGAATATTTTGCAGAAGCGAAAAATATAATGCTGCAAGGAGCATGGGATGAGATAATGGAGGTGAAAATCTGAGAGCAGATAGACCGGTAGGTAACATTTTTTGTGCCTTGTCTACTGCGCTTTCTGGTGAATGTGTTTGACTGTACATGTAGTGCTGCAGAAAATGCCATCCGCTAAGATTGATTATAATCATGTCTGATTGCAATTGTCTCACTGAGTCAGACTGTTTGTAAATGTGACATTCATACTTCTGACAAGGATTTGGCGCAACTGCGCTGCTCTCCAGATGTGTTTATATAGGATTAATGTTTAGAGATTGTGGAGGTGGGATCTCAGAAATTTCTCAGTTGAGTAGAGATGTGTAGTGTTATTGGTTTGCGGACACATTCTTACTCGTTGACTGTTTCTTTGTGTTGATGGTGCTGCCTTTTCCTTGGAGGGAGTTTTCTTCCAAAAATAATCCTCCTGATTCACAAGAGCTAAAATAAACTTTGAGTGACAATGAAATAATACAGTCATCAACAATTGCAGTCACCGTTTTGTTTATTCAAAGTAAGAATATGGTTTTAGGGACATTTAAATGATCAGAACGTGTTAATGCACTCTGACAGCAACCATGTGTTTTCAGTCTAAACTAAATAATATATATCATTTTCCACGTTTAGCTGCACAATTTATGACCATTAATTCTGTTAAATTGAGTATCAATACAAATCTTACCTGAATTTTATGTGTATCATATGAGCAACACTATCAGTCCACATTTCTAGTCTCTATTGGATGGATGATATATCCGTTAGCACCACCACGACATGCTGAAACCTTTTATTAAGCTATCTAAAGCTGTAGTAATAACTATCCAGTTAATTACTGATTATGATTTTGTACTGATGTCCATGGTGCATAGAGATAATATACTGATAACTTTGGTGGCCTGGTCACTCTCACTAAACATTTGTGAGATGCAAACTGATTTACAGATTCTCCCAATTGCTCTTGCATCACCATGCAGGTGACACCTGGGGTTCTGAGTTAAATATTTTAACAACTTCACAGATGGAAATTTGGCACATGGTCATCAGATCAAATTTCACGTGGTCAAATCACAATTTCATTCTGTCTGATGCTTTGGTTTATGATCTAATACTGATCAACCTCAGCTGTTTAGTGCCAGTTAGCAATTGCTAGGATGCGAACACGCTTAACTTAAATTGTAAACGTTGTATTCATCACTAAAGCCATCATTACATTTGTCATTATGAGAATGGTAATATCCTGATGTTTGCATTCTTCTCGCCACTGTTCCCAAGCACAGTCTTATAGAACTGCTAAGATCTTAAATGACCTTTGTAAATGTGCTTTTCCAGAAAGTCAGTACGTCAATATGTTTATTAAAACAATAGTACAATACAAACAGTACTAAATATCAACAAAATTAAGGCCAGAGCAAGTGACATCACAACACATAGATACCAGGTTTGTGCGATTATGTCTTGCCAAGTATAAAAGAGTGACTTTGCTCTTTAAGAATGGATTTAGTCAGAGTCTGGTGAAGCCAGTGTCCAGGCCCAAAAAGGTCAGAGCAAGTCGTACAGCCAGGGGTCAGAGCCTATCGCTCCTTGCTGACTCATTCTTAACCACATCATCAGCTAAATCTGTGCCTCTGCCAGTGACTTCACATTGTGCTGCATTTAGATTTTCCATTTAGACGATAATGCACAGATTACATATTCTGAGTTGTATCTTTGTGTTCTGTGTAGCCAGTTGTCTTTGGGTTGCCCGCAGTCATGTGTATTTACCTCCCTTGGGGATGTAAACCCAATACTCAAAGGACATCCCTGTTGTGTGAGCCATAGGTTCCCCTACTTGTTTGTAATCTCCCCTTAAAAGCTCATTTATACAATATTTTGTATAAATTGTATAGGTTTATCTAGTATATAGCAAAAACTAATGCCATATACATCAACATTAATGGTCTCGCAGGAAAATCTGATGGTTGTCTTCAGCATGATGTAGGTATTTACCAGATATAAATCCATCTCTCCTACTGTCTTTGCAGGCAGGATGACAAATCAGCCGACAACCAACCAGTCCAACACAAACAAGGAGAAGGGGAAAGAAGAAAACACACGAGATGACAACACAGAGCTTGCATACAAAGATGCTGGCCACTGCAGCCGCAACACCCACAACTTGCTTCTGGGACTCACTGTTATGGGTATGCATGGACAAAAGAGCTTGAGCCTAGAGCTACGTCCCTTTGACGAATACCATACATGTTTTACGGGCTGATTTCAGTTTGTGCTCAGGTTTATTATTGGAAAGTAGCATTTGTGCCACATCTAATATTAGTACACTCAGAGCTAGATGTACAGATTCCACACATGCTTTCCCATTAGACATCTTGAGTTTGTTGTTTTCTTTTATCTGCCTCTGTAAACACTTCGGTATGTTTCTCCATCACTGTCTTCTTTGTCCAGCAGAAAGCCCTGCAAATCTAGAAGTGTGTTATTTTTGTCTGTAATTTGTCACCCAGATTTTAACCCTGATATGACCCCGTTTACATTACACAGTAGATGGCCCTCATTAGTCAGAGATCTCTTACATGTCAGATGAAAGAAGGTCAAAGAAGAAGGTTCAAAGAAGGTCAGGGAGTCTGACTAAAATACTGTAAATTGTATCAACATAGAGTATGATTTCTGAGAACGCTAATACCACTCCAGGGATTAAAAACACAATCGGTTGCAGAAAAGACGCAGAATATTTAATATGTTGTTGGTCTCTTTAGGTGTTGTTATGGGAACATTGTTTGGGATGCTGCTACGGTACATGAAGGTGACAGACAGCTCCGCCCTCACTATGGTGTCCTTTCCAGGAGACATCCTCATGAGGATGCTGAAGATGCTCATCCTGCCTCTAATCATCTCCAGCCTTATCACAGGTGTGCCACATATTTTAAGTGTGTTCCAGTCGGGCAAATACATTTTCTTTACAGAATAAAAATGGGTACACAGTTATCTATTAGTTTTACACAATGTGTGTTATCTCCACAAATATTAAGTTGAAAGATAGTTTGGGGCGTACAGTCATGGCCTTCAGAAGATGAACCCTAATGTCTTTGTTGCTACCGCGACTTTTCCTGTTCAAGAAATTAAGAAATTGCCATCACTTAATATTAGTATGTTACCATGTTAGCTGTAGAAGGTATTTATCTTAAAATACCATTTGTTATGGCAAATGTCCTGTTAAGTGTGATAGCAATTAAAGATGATCTTTTTAGATTGCATGCTAAATGCTAAGATATTATTTGACAGTAACAATAAACTATACAACAGTTGTCAACCTGCTCAGGGTACTCAAGTTAAAATTGACATTGCAGTCACAGTGCATGCTAACAGTGTAGCTAACATGTTACTGTGCTAGGAAAACAATGTTACATATCAAATATATGGTCAAATATTATATTTACACACTAAGTGTAGGCAAGTTCATTCTCAATATGAAAAGAATGTAATGGTTCGGAGCATAAAAGCCGGATGACGATGCCTCTGAAAATTCGGAACCATACCATACCTAACTAAGGGAACTGGGGAAGAACAAAGGGACATAGGCAATGGCAGTAAAATATGTAGTATGTGGTATTCTCTCTGTTGGCATGTACATTTAGTGTTTGAAATCTGTCATCTGTTTGGTTCAGGGCTAGCTGGTCTAGACGCCCGCTCCAGTGGCAGGATGGGTACCAGAGCCATGGTGTACTACATGTCCACCACTGTTATTGCTGCCATCCTCGGGGTCATCCTGGTGTTATCAATCCACCCGGGCAACCCCAAACTGAGGGGAGGCAATGCTGGCTCAGTGGCCAAGAACCAGGAGGTCAGCAGTTTGGACGCCTTCCTCGACTTGATTAGAAATCTCTTCCCGGAGAACCTGGTGCAGGCCTGTTTCCAACAGGTATCGTCTACATCTGTATCACATCTACAGTGCTGTTTCATTACTGTGGCTTTTCACTTGTGCCCAGCATAGGGTTACACACATCAAATACTGACATAAAAAGCACAGAATAAGGGTCCACAAGGACAAGTCACTTAGCCAGTGCTTTTGCTTTTAATGAGAATGACTCATCCACTGGTTATTCCTTTCCACTTGCAACAAGATCTCTCATAAAATCCCATGTCTGGAATGCCCTCCAACAGTAAGCCTTATCACTCTAGCCACAATAACTACCACACGGTTTATGTTCAGGCCTGTAATTTTCCAATCACTTGCCTTTTGTGTTATATCTCTTTAGATTTCAAAACAGTAGTGAGATGAAGCATTAATTACTCCTTGATTAGGCTCTTGCTGGTAGAGGTTACTTCATGTTGGTGAGTTACAAGCAAAATAAAATAAAGGGTGTGAGCTGCTACACTAGAGCTAAAGCTAATACCAGCTATCCAATGGAAATGAGGTCACCAAATGCCAACAGTCCTTGTCCAAATTATATTATTGAAACGTTGCATAACATATTGAAAAATCCTGTTTGTGTTCTAAGCCATTGTTGAGGCACAAGCATGTCTGTAAAAGGTATCACTGTGCAGAGAGTTGTTAATGATTCTCTAGAGAGGCCAGTTGTCCTCCATCTTCGTGCACCATGTTTTCTTCACGTGTCAACAGGCCTAACTTGAAGCGTGATTTGAGTGAAAGGCCAAGGCTCCTGAAAGTGTAACTTTTCAATAATTGTCTAGATAGCACTGTACAGCTGAAACAGTGGAACGATTAGAAAGAAAATAAAGACATTAGGAAAAGGACCAGATAGAGACATTAAATAGTGATTTCAAACTGTTATTTGTCATGTCATTGTAATTTGAACATGTTTGCTGTTTTAAGATATTTTAAATTAGGCTTAAAAAATGTGATGTGGATTTAACTAAGCATGTGGGTACGAGCGTCTTATTGGTTAATTACTGCATGGGTGATTATCCTTCAGCTGGTAACAAGTTATTTAGCCCTAACTGATGGAATGAGTAGCTTTTCGTTTCTTAAACAACTGTTTTAAGACACATCCCATACTCATGAAAAAGATGTTAGGGTCAAAGGGTCTAATCATGCTTCATGCATCAAGAGAAAACATCTAAGGAGATTGAAGCAGAAACTACTAAAACTGAGTTAAGAAACACAACAGCAGAACTCAGGGCTATGTTTAAAAGTGAAAGTTTTCCACACGTACAATGTGAGGGGAACTCAAAGGATTGGGACTGAACAGCTGTGTAGCCTTAAGAAAACCACTAATCTGTGAGGCTAAGTGGAAAAAACACTTCAATATTCTCGAGAGCATAAAGATTGCGATGGAGCAATGGAAGAAGGTCATGTGGTCTGATGAGTCCAGATTTACCCTGTTCCAGAGTGATGGGGCATCAGGGTAAGAATCTGCAGTTGCTCAGGTCCAAAGAATGAGGTCAGCTGACTACCTGAATATACAGAATGACCAGGTCATTCCATCAATGGATTTTTTCTTTCCTGATGACTTTGCTAGCATTCATGAGGCTCAAATACGAAAGAATGGTTCAGGGAGCATGAGACACCATTTTCACACATGGATTGACCACCACAGAATATAGAAGCTTATTGAAACAATGCTACAGTGAATGCTGCTGTAATCAAAGCTCATTTTGACTCATTTTCTTTTGGTGGCAACATTTTCTTTTGGCCAGCCAGTGTGTGTTCAGTGACTATGTTCGAGATGTTAGAACACAGCCTAATGCTGCAAAAGGTGTGGCTTTGGTAAACCTGATTGAGAAAAACAGTAAAAACAATGCAGTTATAATTTTATGGTAATGGCCAGGTAGTCAAATAATAATAATCCGAGTGTTTTGAAAACAGTTGCCTCATCTTGTGTGTGTGTCTGAATGATTAGAAGTAGTTGTGTGTGTTTGACTTGACCTTGTATTATGGCTAATCTCTTAACATCTGCAATGCCACATCCTTATTTACCACAGTAAAGCATCTGCTCGTGAACATGGAGCGCTACCGAGCCCTGTTTTGTTCCTTTTTTTTTTTTTTCTTTCTTAACATGTCCCTCGTTTCTGTCTTCGTCTCTGTTTTATGGCTTCTTTTGTTTGTACTCATCAGGGATTCATCAAAGTCACAAACGACATAACTGCTTTTGCAGGAAGGGATCGTCCTTCCCCTTTCAACCTTTTTTTAGCTCTCCCTTCTTTCCTTTTGTTGTCTTAATGTGAGAATCTCTCATGCTGTGTTTGGACTTTTCTTTAAACACAAACCAGAGTTCATTGTGCAGCTGGCACACACAATAGGAGTTATAAAATCTTGGTTGTGCCATGTGGAACGTTGTGTGAAGCACGCCAGCCCAAACTTCTGATCAGTCTGTGCGTCATTTTGTGCTCCTTTTAGGTTCAGACAGTGCTGAAAAAAGTACCAGTTGCAGCGCCAAACCAAACCGAGCCCCTGTTAGTGAACAGAAAAAAACTGGAATACAAATGGGGCATGAATGTCTTAGGTGAGTGAACGACAGCGCGCATATTGCATCGTTTGCTGTTCAGTTGGAGTTTTGTGTTGCCCACATTTAATTGCTCACTTTTACTCCACTGCCTGTTTCTGCTGCCATCCGGATTCGTGTCTTCGCTAAGGCTTGATCGGTTTCTTCATCACCTTCGGGATCTGCATGGGAAGGATGGGCGAGAGGGGCAAGATCATGTGTGACTTCTTCAACGTCCTCAATGAAATTATCATGACAATGGTTTCCATGATCATGTGGTCAGTGTCTTGTATTTGTGTTTGTGTGCGCCTACGTGTGTTTGCAAGCATGCACATATGTCTCTGTTTTTGCTCTTGCTGGCCAAGGGCTGCATTGCTTTGACATTCTGGAGATACCACACACAGAGGTCAGTGACAGTGATTGATAATGTAGAGACTGCGTACATGACACACATTGTGGGAACTAGCCACAGGGTCAGACAGCGAGGGCTGCAAACGAACGAAATAAGGAGGAAGTGGGAGAAAGTGTGTTAGTGAAGGACAAGGACAGATGGAAAGACTGAGAGAGGGTTTCCCTGGGACATGCTGGAGTCTGTGGTATGCTGGGGAGTAGCAGGAGCCGGGGACGGAACAATGTTGTAGGCTCCCAGGGGAGTCAGGGTGGAAGATCTCCAAAATGTAATGGATCCACCGACAGTAAAGGAGTCGCTTGGCAGAAGAGCAGAAAACAGATGCGGGCAGGATGGACGTGGAAAGATGCGTGTGAGAGCTTGCTTTCAGAGAGTTCACGCCTTGAGGCTTCGCAGGACCCCAGCTAGTGCAGAGAGCAGTGGCACTCAGAGCAGGGACGGGAAAGGAAGGGGGGAAGTTGGAAGAGAAACAGCAGGATGCTTGTCTTGCAGCTCTCCTAGGCCATCTACATGTGCAGCTGGACACCAAAGGAATTGTGTCCTTGTTCGTTTCACTCAGTATAAACAGATTACTCACGGGCCTATGGAGCTAGCCAAACACAGGGTCCAGTGTATACAAAAACACGTATCATACAAGGAGCACATCCATCAAATCTTACACACGGCATACTTTACCAAACAACTGTCAGTGTATGCCAGCGTCGGGGTCCAGCACACAGCTGACCTGGGAGAGAAGGCCGCGGTCGTGACGCGACCTGCTTTGACTCGGGCGAGGAAAGCCTTACAGGGAAATTCAATTCATATGTTCCAATACAACAGTCTCTGTATTCATGAGGAGGAACAACTGCGCTCCAAAGCTGGAAACCAGAAATCCGAGGATGCGTCACACTCGCTTATAGAAAAAAGTGCTCCATTGACGGTGACTAAAGATTACGTTTTGTCAGAAAATGTTGACATTTAACAATACACACATACATATATATGTATGTATATATATTTTTTTTATTATAATAATATACATTTTGTAGGATAGTGATGAGTTTAGGTTAAACCATATGAATTATGAAGACTTGAATGTTTTAATTCAAGTATTAAAACACAATGGTGAGTGACATACAAAGGACATATAGAAAGACAGTCTATAATTTATAATATATCAGTAATAGTACTATAATGATATAATAAGCAGAGGAGAAGGGGTAGGAAAATATATAAGTATACACTTCTTTCTACTCCCTTTTGAACATGTATGATTTAATTTGCATCGGTTAAGAGAAGTTTTGTTTTTTTGATGTTTTTTTTTTGTTTTTCTCTCATTGTATACTTCTTTTCTTTTTTTTTATCCTACTGTGATTTATTGTTGTTTTTGTTTTTTTTTATTGGATTTTACATGTTCGAAATAAAATTCTCAAATTAAATCAAATCAAAAATGAAACAAGTGATCTCTTTGAAATGATTTCAGCTGTGACATTTGATCCTCTCTCTGCTCAGGTACTCTCCTGTTGGCATTGCTTCTCTGATTGCGGGGAAGATTGCAGCTATCGGAGACCTGGAGGTGGTAGCACGGCAGCTGGGCATGTACATGGTGACCGTCATGGTGGGTCTGGCCATCCACGGTGGCTTAATCCTACCTGCTATATTCTTTGCTATCACCAGAAAAAGCCCCCTTGCTTTCTACTCTGGAATCTTCCAGGCGTGGATCACAGCTTTAGGCACTGCTAGCAGGTATGACAGCCTTCAGGAAGATGATTTGTGTCCGTTTGGCCATGTGTTAACATATGCGTGTCACATGTTTCTTTTACAACATCCATTCCCCCGGGCAGCTGCTGTGGTTGCTGTGATTGATCGGAGTAGCCTGCCACTCGCTATCGGCTATTTGGATCAAATCTGAAAGGCAAACTTCTCAATTTATGCAACTGAACTGGAAAACCACGGCAGCAGAGCCGAATAAATGTGTGTGAGTGCAGGGTATCATAGACAAGTCCATGTCAGACAGATCCTGTGTTGTTGATGTCTAAGCCTTCGGATTAGTTGTCATCAGCCTAACTGGCCCTCCTCTACCCTGCCTGGCTCGGCCTGGCTCGGCCTGCCTGGGATTCAGCCCCGCCGCTGAAACCAACTGTCATTTTGGCACATTACTGAGGCTTTAGTGAATATGGGTAATCCTATCAACGTTTTCTCTAATTATATTGTGACCCTAGCTTACCCGGGCCAGGAATCAAATTCCTTTTAATTCACATGTTGGAGGATTGAAACAGTGGCCTACACCAGCTGTCAGGAGGAGGCTGTCAGACGAATCAAATTTCTACTGCCTTTTTTTTTTCTTTTTACCCTGACTTTACCCCCTCACCTTCCTCCTCACCTGTGCCCATTTTCTGTCCTCCAACACACACTTTGGTCCTTTGTACATCTGCGCCTTTTTTTTCCTAACCCTCCACCTTGTGGGGCTTTTTTTTTTTCCAGTGCAGGGACGTTGCCAGTCACCTTCCGCTGTCTGGAGGAAAATCTGAAGATTGATAAACGTGTGACTCGCTTCGTGCTGCCAATAGGAGCCACCATTAACATGGACGGCACGGCGCTGTACGAAGCTGTGGCAGCCATCTTTATCGCCCAGATGAATGACATAACCCTGGATGGTGGACAGATTATCACTGTCAGGTAAAGCACGTGGTTGGGCCTGTCTCCCGCTGTGGAACTTGATCACTTGACAGTGAGTTTCCTGTTTTCACAGCCGCAGTGATTTTAAGCCGCCACTTTACTCCCACTCACCACATCCATGCAGATTCAGCGTGCTGTGTTTGACAATTCGTGAAACCAACAACCCAACATTTACACCCTCTTCACAACATGTTTGGGCAACTATGCTTTCAGCTCTCTTTAATCACTATTCACAATTTCAGTGGTAGTTGCATTTACAGCGTTGTGCAACAGTATGATTATGTTTTAAACAAACATCATGCCTGACACTTTAACTTACTGCTGGCTTTTCATCTCAAATATAAATCTGTCTATTTGGAGCCACATTAGAACCATTTCATTTTTTATCGCTTTTTGCACAAAGCTTTTGGCATGCCCAGCGCCAAGTACAATTGGCCGTAAACTTACGGTTCCAGGAAGCATTTCAGATGCAAGCAACAAAGTACACACTGCAACATTTTTACTGCACAGGTAAAAAAAACTTCTCTCCCTACATTTACTTACGCACAAAAAGAATAATAATCTTCCACCGTGAAGCCTGTTGTAGCCTCTTTTGTTTTACAACAGAAGAGTAAAACTTTTGACTTTACATAACAAGAGCATCAGAATTGATCACGGAATAGAACAGACAGCCCTTACTGCTAATGTATATGTGGAGCTTTACAGTGCAAATAAAGTAAAGCTATTAAAAGATGCATAAAACATTTCCCATAAAGTATTTACTCAATGCGTACACGTTCATATCTGAATTGGTGGTGCTTAGTGGGCTAACAACAAAACTACAAATTGGGCCTTTTTTGTCATTAGCCACTGCAAAACAGCACTGATTTCCATCTCCTGTTTGTATTGTTCCGAGAGGTCAATCCCCTTGCGATCCAGTTTTCCAATTTTCAAATTCAGCAACAGAACCTCTCATTAAATCTAAATTCTGTCCAACTCCAAGCTGCACAAATAGACATTTCACACAAAGTAAGGCACATCATTGCGATATATAGAAATGAACAGCAGACTTAAACTCTGAAATGAATGCAGAGAGGAAGTAATGAGATTTTCTTTTCATTTTTGAGGTTTTGGCCAAACATTTAACTCTGATTGGAACCAGTCTGCTTGGATGACACTCAGCTTGTTGTGGCCGCGGGATGCAAACAAGGCTCAGCACTTTGAAGCTGTGTATTGTATGTCTTTCATCAGCAGCTGTTTACCACCAAATTCCTAAATCTGATTTCCAGAAACGCTCTGAATGGCTGTTGGATCACGTGTGATGAAACTGTTCTCAGATCAGATTCATATGTGGTGTGTAAATCTCTTGGACCACTTAATCTCACATTTTCAGTTGGGTGATCATCAGTGCTGAGTGTTGTCAACAACAATTGAAATGCCACACAGAGCTCTGCGTTGAGATGAATTTCTCTAATTGCAGACATGTCATGACGAGTCACGTTAAGAATTTAAGCTTTACGTCAGCGTGCGTGTTTTATTGTGAACAAAAGGACTGCATCCTTAATGTTCCTTAGACGGTCCTTCTGTGTTGCATGTATGATGGGGCCAAATAGACACATCAACACCAGCTTGTTTGCCAGCTTTGAAATGAGGCCACACTCTGCGCAGATCTGCATGAAGTGAGACACAGTAACGCTTTTCATTTGGTTTATGTTGAATACATCACTAAAACTCACATGTATTCACAAAGATGTGTAAGCAGTTTTCCCCCAAATCTAGAGCAAGCCTCTCTGCACTCTTAAGTAGTATCCAGCATCTTTTAGGGCCCTTTTACTTCAACTTAATGAGGCTCATTGGCAGCCATGTGACTGACTAAGCATGCTGAACCTGCGGTGAATGCACTCATGTGTGTTGGCTGGTTGGCCATCCAGCCTTGTGAATCAGTGATTTCCACTGTTAACTGTGGTTTCACCGCCGCTTTTGTTGGTGTTATCACAGTCTGACATCGCAGTGGTCTGTTAAATGTGGTCCTCTGACAGAAACGTTCACTTTTTGATGAAGCGATTCTTTGTGTACTTTTATGTCAGTGTGCAGGAAATTATGAGATGAGTTGGCTGCTTTTGCTCCACGCTTTGACACGCAACTCCTTTTACAATTTTGCAGCAGCTGTGCAAAGATTAAATTTAACTTTATGGTGCAGATTAAACTTTTTTATAGTACATATTATTTGAGGATAATTTCTTGTCCAGAGACGGAATGCCTGTTTTCCCATTAAGGATTTGCTCTACCAACTTTTTACTGTATCATTCATGATTAAAGCCATTTTCACCATCTTCAGTCTTTTCTCTCCAGCATGACTGCCACCCTGGCCAGTGTTGGAGCTGCTAGTATTCCCAGTGCTGGACTGGTGACCATGCTGCTGATCCTGACTGCCGTCGGCCTGCCCACCCAGGACATCAGCCTGCTGATTGCTGTCGACTGGCTGCTGTGAGTCAGGTGTCTGTTGAGCAGGGAATCAGAAACCACTGCTCCGCAATTCACGTTAGGGCAGCCGCACTCTTGACTGCAACATTTGTTTGAGGGGTTGTCACTAAACCCTCGTCATTTCACTCACTGACACTGATACTGTTTGTCCACCCAGGGACAGAATGCGCACCTCCATCAACGTGGTGGGCGACTCATTTGGTGCTGGGATCGTGGATCACCTGTCTAAGGTGGAGCTCAATGCACTCGACGCGGCCGAAATGCAAATCATTCCTCCAGACGACGAGCTCGATTTCATCCCCCCGCCGCCCATCCTCACAGAGATGGATCTGGTCGACCCTCTCAAACCCCCTGAGCTGCCCCCTCGCTCACCTCGCCCACCCAAACAAAACCACCACGGGCCCGTTTTCTCCCAGACCCAGTCTGCCGCTTACTCACCGTCCCGCTCTGTCCGATCTCCGTCACCCCGCTCCATACGCTCTCCCTCTCCGCGCTCCGTCTGCTCCCATTCCCCTCGGCCTTACCGTGCTCATTCACCACGCCTCCTCCGCAGGATGGAGCAGGGCTACTGCGCCCTGCCCAGCCATGACAACCAGGTATCTAACCCCCACTGATCCTTCTGGTACTCTAATATAATGTTTCTCTGTGACACAGCTTTATTTTCATTTTTAGCATTGCATATATGGATAACAGGATAATACAGTAGACCTCTAAATTATCCACATAGCCTTAGAGTTTCTTGATATTCCCTTTTCTCAGATATGCGACTAAATTATAAAGTTTTGCGTGGCGTAAAATTAAAAAAGTAAAATTGACATACTTTCCACTATGTGAACTGAATTTAGATTCTGGTATGTGTTGGCTCAGACTACATGACGTTTTTCCTGTTGTTGCCCTTTCAGATTCCCACACTGCCTCGGGCCTACAGAGAAAGAGACAGGGAGCGCGAGCGACTGAGGCGGGAGAGCGAAACTGAGGAGGAAGATGAGAGAGAGCGGGTTTTGGGTGACGTGAGCGACGGCGAGGAGAGCGACGACACTGCCTATGACCGGAGGCACGCCCTACCGCCAGGAGAGCTGCCGTGATTTGATTTGTTCAATGCTTCACGGCAGAATTTCTCCTCCTCACTGAAGATTCCAGCGGAGGGTCCACATCAGATTTCAGGCTGGCTAGATTTCTAGTTTTTGACTAATGAGTGAGCTTAAAGAGTTTTAATATGCATAGATCTTTAAATTACATCCTGTAACGTTCCTGAGAAAGGCCCCTTAAAACAGCCGTTTCAGTGCTGAAGCTAGCTGGAACAGCTGCTTTTCTTAACTGCTACCTTGATTAATAGTTCCCATATTTGAACCAAACCAAACCTAAGATTCTCCTAAAGTCCTGATCTTCCTTGAATTTGACTGTTACCAGAGAACTGTGAGTCTGCTCTCAATCACAAAAGTATGTTGGTGTTCATACCAGCCTTTTAACGCACAACCATATGTTACAGTTTTCCTTTGCTCAACTCCTTCTCTTCCCATTTTACTTTCTTGGGAGGATGTTTTTTTTTTTGTTTTTAAAATTACAGGAATAGTACAACATTTTGAAAAAGTACCTACCTCCTTGAAGAGACGACTAAATAGTTTACTCTGACGTCTTGGCAGTAGACATTAACTTGAGCCAGCAGTAAAGCAACACAAAGAGTGGAAACTAGAGAACACAACTGGCCTGGCTCTTTCCAAAGCCGAGGAAGCACCCTACAACGCACAAATTATTGTTTAATATATGTAAAAGTGAGATACATACTTTAACAGGAGGATCGTTGTTTGAATATTTATTATTCATTAGTTTCGAGGCCAATATTGGTCCCAGCTAAGAAACGGTCCTGGGCGAAGGCCATAATGTCAACAAAGCGAAACACTTTTCTACACTGACGTTTGTGTACGGGTCAATAACACACCTCCAGACAGAGCCAAGTAAGCTGTTTGCCCCTTTGTCAGGTGTTTATGTGAAGCTAAGCTCCTTCTTTTTTTCAGAATGATGAACTATTGCTTTAAATGACCTCAAGACTACCAACAATAAATGTAAGTGCATGAACCAGCAGACATTATTTTTATACGGTTCTCTACCATTCCTGGTGCTCTTCTCTCCTCATTTTCCCTAACAGCCTTCACTGTTGATGTTAATATTGTCAATATAACGTTTGGTTTGTATTCACTTGTTGTGCTCTGGTGTAAAATGTTGGATGAGTTCAAGGCAAGATGCTGTTTTAATTTTGTTGTATGTTTAAATTTACTAGTTAATTTTCTCTCATTTTAACGTCTTAATTGCTGTAAAATAACGTATTCAGTCTCCCCCGTCCTCTGCTGAATGGCCTTTCATTCCAAATTTAAATTCATCAACTGCCTCCCTACATCCTCAAGTCTTAATTCAGACTCACAGGTCCAGGTTGTGTCTATATTTTATGTAATAAACTCTTAGAGATTTATTTAAAGTAACCCCATTTCTTCTCATCTTTTTTTTTTTTTTCTCTGCTGCTTAAGTAACTTACACAATCTGTGGAAGGATTTGCAGTCGAAAGGGGACACGCGTCAGTGTTCGCTCACCAGAGACACTGGAGAAATCTCGCAGACAAAGATATTACTGGATGGAGAAAGTTGCAACAGACACACAAACAAAATGCGCACAGTACACACGAGGCTGCACGTACACACTGATGAGACAAAGACAGAGATACAAACACAGTTAATCCTCTCAAAGAAGAGTTAGAGAAGGGTGAGGCAGGAGAGAGTGGTGGATGGGAGAGGAATCGGGGTGGGCGGCAGATGGCCAGAGCAACGTCAATCCTTTTCATTCTTCCCAGACAGCATAAGGGCACCGTGGGTAATTGCGAGCGGGGCTGACGTTAGATTCGGCTCCCTGCACGTCACAGAGGAGAGCTGAGCGAGGCAGAGCAGAAAGGTGACGCGCTGCAGCTCAGCGCTCTGCAGAAAACCTCACACTTAAGGTTTTTAAATCCACTTTGGTTCTGTTTGCCTGGTTGGTGGTGTCTGGCGAATGAGGCATTAATCTGCCCTGCAGCATGAGAGAGACGCCCCTCCAACACATGACATGGGGATATCACACCATCTACAGGAATTTAATTACAGCCGACACCACTGTGGAGTTGAGCGTGTGTATATATGAGTGTGGAGGGTTTGGGGAGTTAAAAGGAGCTTTGTGTGCTCCGTAACGCTTTCTTTTCTTTACTTAGGCTCTAATTGAACGTTATCTCAAGTCTCTAGTTGTTATTTCAAGACACAGATAAAGGCAGATTTGGTAGTTATAATGAGAAACTCACGTTAATTGATGTTTTTTTTTTATCGGCCAGTGGAAAAACATGAGACTCTTGCAGCTGTGGAATCGTTAATGCTGATTAATCTGATGATTTTTAAATTGATGTGCAAAAACTATCACAGAAATTTCCAAGAGTTTTAGAGCTGTTAGAGCTTACAGATGTCTGTCTTTGTAAGAGGTACAGACCATGATTGCAAAAATATGCAGTTTAAGTTGTTATAAAGAAGAGTATTCAAAGACTGCAATCATTTAAAAGTTCAGTATGCTTAGACAAAAAGACAATAAACCCACTGATTGTTCCTGTTCTTGAACTAATCTTCATGTTGATTTTAGTCAGTCTGGAGCTTTAGAAAAGTAAATGAAATGTTATTTGATTTAATTTTTAAAAAAACTAAATGAGTTTATTGACTAAACATCATGTTTCTGTCATGATAGTGCTAACTGCAGAAATAGCCATTTCTTATCCCAGAAACTAAATAGTTCCTTTTTTTTTTCTTTGCCAAACTGAAATGAGTATAATATAAATCGTCCTTATGGGATAAACGAGCAGGATCATTTCAAGATGTCTTAAAATTCCTCTGTGTGATATTACAGTAAATGAAACCCAGTGGCAGCAGGAGGGAGACGCCGATGTCCAGTTTTAAAACTCAGGCTGACATCTAGAGGAGAGATCACTCGTCACATGATGCAGAGCTCAGCGAAGGCTGCAGATAACACAACTCTGACATTTCACGACTTTTCCGACCAGAAACCTAAAAGAACGTGACGCATCCAGAGTCTAGTGTGCGCCTCCCTCTGAAGATACTGTATACACGTCCCTTGATGCTTTTAAAAAGTTGTTTAGATTTGAGCACACATCATCACATTCTCCCAGAGTCACTGCACGGGGAGTCATGTGGAAGGAATTCAGAAATCCATGACATGAGTGATCAAATATGACCTTTACTTAAGTAAAAGAAGATGTATACATATACATAACTGCATCGCAATATTCACAGGTAACGCTACATGCATATGACAAATTATTAATGTGCAATTTAAAACATCTTTAATTAAACTGCTCTTTAGTACAGGAGTGTAAAACTCATTTTAGTTCAGGGGCCACACACAGTCCAATTTGATCTCAAGGGGCCAGACCAGTTTAACAAGTGTATTAACCTATAAATAAAGACAACACTATGACGACTGTGAATGTTTCCCTTTGTTTTAGTAAAAGTGCATTACAAAAATGTTTACATTTAACAAAGTGCAAAACATGTAATGAACAACTGGACATTGAAAAAGAAGTGCAGTTCTGTTTAGTTCTAGGTCTCAGTGTTGTGTTGTGTCCGCAACTCTTCCTAAAACTGTGTGAAACCTTGGAATCGCAGTTACTTTTGTTGAAAGAAATTACAGTATATTACTTCAGTGTAATATTAGCACTCTGCAGATTCATCCCGCGGCCACATTAAATGCGGGTCATATGTTTCACACCCGTGCTTTTGTACATTCACTTCTCTTACCCTCGGAAAATGTTCAGTTTCAGTAACGACAAATATTCACACAGGAGGAATCTGCACTATTTGAAATTGTGTCTCGAGAATATAAAACTTGGACAGCTTCGAAAGAAGATCACTTTCTAGGAATGACTATGACTTCATTGAGACATTTCTCTGCTCTGCAATCATCTGACATCTTAGAAAAGAATTAAGAATTAAAAAAACTTACTCTCTCTTAGAGTACACACAACGAAACCAATTAAGACCTGAAAACATTCTGTTAAGAATTACCAATTAATGAAGCTGGTGTTTATGTTCCTCCTCCGCTCGACTTTTTCACACTAATCTTTTAGCACAACCTTTACTACACACATGTGCACTGTGTTGCCCCGACCTTGTGCCACCAGAGCCAAGTCAACTACAGAGGCAGAGGGCAGACTTGTATGGACAGTCAGTGGGAGCTGAGAACTTATTTGGTAAAGCAGCGTATTGTCCAGACCAACCCCAAAGGCCAGCATGTTGTATTCATCACTTTATACTGTGGTAAACACACAGGGAGTTTGAGATGTCGCTGTCACTGTTATTTTGTTTAAGATTATTCACAAAACATCCTGTCTGACTTCACTGGTCAGACTCGTCTTTTCTGCTCAATGGAAGCATAAACCCTTTCAGCATTGTCCAATTTGTGCTGCAGTGGAGCACCATAACAGATTAACCTGTGTCAGGTCACTGATCCTATGGAACGCTTCATCTCGACACGTGAGACGTTTATTTACACAGCACTGTGCTTTCAGAGTGACGCGCTCTTTCTCTTACTCCGACAGGAGAACAGGATGGGGGAGCATTCCGTCACAGAGGTGTTGTGATGATCAGGCTGCAGGTTCACCACGGAGCTTGTCTTCTTAGGTGTTGTCAGATCACACATGTAACCTTCAGCCTACACTTGTGCCAAGAACATTAAGTAAGATTGTGAAACAAGAAAAATGATTGAACTCTCCGGGCATTGCGCCAAAGACTCCTCCTTCCTCACATACTATTACCCTGCGCTCTCAAGATGTGAGAGTCATGGGCAGACACATACCACCGCACCACCACATCCTCCCATCCTGTCGTGTGAACCTGAACTCGTGCTGAAACAAAATCTCTCAGTGAGTTCCATCTCCATATACTGGATATCCACAGGATTGGTGGTGTCTCTCATTGCTACATGCCTGCATGCCCGCCGGTTGAGAAGTATGTGTACTGAACACGCTTCCCTTGCCTAAAGGGATCACAACAGCTTAAGTGGTTTGGGCAACCTTATGTTGCTTCTTTGACACTCCATGTAGAGGCATTCTTGGCTGGTTAAACTTTATATCTGTGGTCCGTCATAAAAGGCTGTCCCAAAGTGGAACGACCCTCGTCGAGACGGGTCCAGACTGTCCCCATTGTCCATAACATAGGTCCCTACCAGGCCAAAAATGATTGTATTTCAGCCTCTTAATTTACTAATGTTTGTTTAAATCTTTATTTTGGTGTATTTTTAAATTAATGCTGCTCAGGTTTTTAAGACAGATGGAAAATAAACTGCTTGGAGGACCAAGCAGAAGCTTAAGCATTGCATCAAAAGCTGGAAAACATCCTCTTTTACTTATTGGGGCAAAATACTCCAAGGTTTTTTCACACTGTGTAATTCTAGGCTGTCTGGGCCGTGCAGTAAGTCCACAGTTGTGAGAGACACACAGTGAAATATGTGGTTGTATATCTGAAAGGGTGCTGATAGATCACATGGAGAGACATGTGAGCATTGGCGACCAAAGAATGCCTGCAGTCCAATTCAGGCTGTGTCAGAAATTTAGGAGCGTGTTTTCAGGCTGTGACTGCAGAGAGGAGAGTGGTCCAGAAACCAGCCAAACAAACTGTGACATAAATTACGCAAATTATCCCACCCTATCCCACCCCGCTTGATTTAGCCAAGAGATGGTGTGGGTGAGGACAGCAGATATAGTGTTTTCATCTCGTGCAATGCAAAGGTTAGCGAAAGTGAAAAAAACACATGTTGTGACACCACTGTCCCCAGTGTTCATGAGTGTGGACCCACTTCCTTGCATTGGTCACTGCCGTTTTCGCTTAACTAATATTTCGCTCTCCGCTACATCCACCAGTTACAAAGAAATGTTGGATATACAATGTGCTTATTTATTTATTTTTTCCTACTCTCATCATCCTGTGGGACCGCTTTATGGAGCCGTGGGCATGGCAACTTGTAGTCATCAAGACTCACATCCTGTTTCTATAGCACCAAATAACAAACTAAAACTAAACTTATCAGAAAAAAGGACACTTCAGTCTGCATCAGTGTTACATTAACTACCCAAAATGAGAGAAACTAAAAGTCACACTGCATGGCAAAAGAAAAGTCGCCACCAAAAATAAAGGTGACACGCTCTAATATCTGGTTGGACTGCTTTTAGCTGTGATTACAGCAGCATTTTATGTGGCATTGTTTCAGTGAACTTCTGTAACGTCACAAGATGTATTTCCATTCAGTGTTGCATTCATTTTTCACCAAGATCTTGTATTGTCTGTGTATCTGACTGTACTTCATTGTTTTAGTTTGGCCCGAGTTCCATCCACTGACATGGAGGAGGTGGTGCTTATGACCTATACTGCAGCCAGTCAGCAGAGGGAGCTCTCCATGCTTTGGCTTCACTTTTAAGGAGCTGTTCCGCCATCTATCCTTTTACAATCTGTGGTCTCACCAATCCTGATATTACACACCCACCACTCTGCATTCTGCATTATGGTAAGGCTCCTGAATGTCCTGTTGCTTCGTACAGTGCTGGATGATCGTAGCTATCTGATTACTTTCCATGGCTTGAGTCAAGCAACATTTATAAGCGCCACCCCATCCAGCCCCATCCAGTGCTTCATACTCTCCATCTATTACATGAAAAATGCAACTCTATGCCTTCAGTGTGTTGTTGACAGTGTCAGAGAGGACCAGCATCATGACATGTATGTGGTTGGTTGTGTGGAGGTCGAAGACCTGTCTGCTGACAAGTCTTTTGAAGTTCTCTGGATGGGTGACCAGACTGAACTCATCCATCAGACAGGTGGGAACTTTAGATGTGTCTGGCCTGGAATTACTGCCCCCAAGTCAGGAAATTACCTCAGTTAATCTCTCTGAGCAGGTCAAGGAGGAGTTTTGTGCTTGAAATCATTTGGTTTAATTTGCATGTGAACTTACTCTCTGTGAGTAAATGTGGTTAAAAAGCTGCCTGTGTTGTGTGTCCAGGTCTAAAGAAGAGGAAGGCTGCAAGCACCCAGCAGAGTCCTGTCGCACGCACAAAGGTTTTATTATTAAGCAGACTCAGGTTGCTCTTGATGCAGAAGGAAACAGCCTCCTCCAGCTCAGCTGTAAGTGGTTTCAGAGTTTGTGTAATTCTTACTTGGGTTAATTATAATTGACAATCCCTGTTTGTGTTTTACAGAGTAAAAACAGGCTGTTTGTCAGCTGTGCCAGGAAGTGATTTTACTGGCTGGACTTTGTTAACTTTTTCTTTTTCCCTTTAGCTAATCAATCTAAGCTTAACTTATATAATTTTCACTCATGAACATTGTAGATTATTGGCATTTCCTCTTATAAATGTCCCCCCACAGAGACTCCCAAGTGATCCACCTGTTTAAAAACCATGTTGATTTAAAGAGACTTCTCTGACTCAGCGTGCTTGAGGTGAACTGGGGACACTGAGTGTCTGACACTGACCTTAACCTAACTGTAAACGTAGACTCAGAGGCCTTGATGTGGATTCATAATGTCCGTATATTCAAACTTTAACCACTTCTAGCACAGTTCTGCCAGATGCTGTAACTTGTAAATTGGCCCTCACTCCTCACTACAGAGCCATTGTGGGGTTTTGTACATATAAAAAGGATAAATAGAATATTCATGATGATTTGAATATTCTTCACAGTTACTATAATGACAGCACAGCACGGATAATGAAGTGTCTCAAAGACAGTAAGAAAATGTTAAATACGGCAGAGGTGGTCTCTCACAACAGGCTAGTGTAAGTTGTGTATTTTTCACTTTTCACTAGACAAATTAAAAGGACCAAATTGTTCTAAAGAATTTCTAGGCAGTTGATTTGATGCTGGCAAAAGAACCTAAACTATTCATTTGTGGCCGACTTGATGTTTAATCTGATTTCTATTCAGTGACTTAAATCTATAGATAAAACACTGAAAGTCCTCAAATTTGACATCCAGGTTTTATAAAATCCATAAATTACAGTTTCCCCACTTTACTGAAGAATAATACAAACAGAACAGTGCATTGCCAGTGCACCTCTGTGCAGCTCCAAGCATCTTTTAACAGGGTGTCAGTGCCATCCATAGGCACTGCCTCAATACTCTGGAAGCACCCACCAAACTGCTTACTCCCCCCTGTGGACAATGTCAGTAATAACACATTGACTTGTCCATTCAATGCACTGTTCCTCTGTACAGGACGCCAGAACATAGAGTGCCTGAACAAAAAGTTCAGCTGAATGAACTCATGATTGATGCCCAACATGAGTGACTGATCAATCTTCCCTACATCCTCAAGTCTTAATTAAGGTCCAGGTTGTGTGTATATTACATGTCAATCTTAGAGATTTTTTAAGAGTTTTCTCTTCTGCTTAAGTAACTTGCACAAACTGTGGAAGGATTTGCAGTCGAAAGGGGACACACGTCAGTGTTCGCTCACCAGAGACGCAGGAGAAACCCCGCAGACAAAGCTATTACTGGATGGAGAAAGTTGCAGCAGACACACAAACAAACAACAACAACAACAAAAGACACGGAACACACGAGGCTGCACAAATACACTGATGAGACAAAGACAGAGATACAAACACAGTTAATCCTCTCAAAGAAGAGTTAGAGAAAGGCGAGGCAGGAGAGAGTGGTGGATGGGAGAGGAATCGGGGTGGGTGGCAGATGGCCAGAGCAACGTCAATCCTTTTCATTCTTCCCAGACAGCATAAGGGCACCGTGGGTAATTGCGAGCGGGGCTGACGTTAGATTTGACTCCCTGCACGTCACAGAGGAGAGCTGAGCGAGGCAGAGCAGAAAGGTGACGCGCTGCAGCTCAGAGCTCTGCAGAAAACCTAACCTAAACCTAAATTCACTTTTGTGTTGGTGTCTGGGGAATGAGGCACTAATCCCCGCCTCATGCCCGTAGCATGAGAGAAAGAGAGAGAGAGCTGCCTCTCCAACACATCACATAGGGGATATCACACCATCTAAGACTACAGGAATTTAATCAGGGTGCGTGTGCATTGAAGATTTCAGTGAGTTACAGAGAGTTTCATCCGCTCCAAAGCACTTTCTGTTACTTCTTTGTTTTATTGAAATGTATGCAGTTTAATATATCTCATCTCACTCTGAAATGAAAGCACAGACCATCTGAAGTTAAAAAAAAATAATAATAATCATGGAATCAATATATAACCCAAAATGTATTCTATATATAAAGTTATATATATAAAGTTCTTTCCAATTTTGTTGCAGAAGTTCCCAGAAATGTGTGGCACTTGTAGGATGCTTTGCTCTCAGTCTTCTGTCCAGTTCGTCACAAACTCAAAAAAATATTTGATTTCCATTTCTTATTAATAATTAATTAATTAATTAAGTTACTAATTGTATAATTAAGCCACAAGCTTTCTGAAGGAAGCTGAACTGCGTTTTTCATTTTTGACAAAATCTTCGCCGCATGGCATAAATGAGGAGAAACATTTTAGGATGAAACATCTGAATACTCTGAAGTCTTCTATGGCAGCTACCGGTAAATCAAGTCCACTTGCAACCGGAGAAAGACAGATGTCCCGGTTTTAAAACTACAGCTGTCTGACATCTAGAGGAGAGCTCACTCATCGCACGAAGCAGAGTTCAGCTCTGACTCAGGATTTGTTTTTGAAATTTCACAACTTTCCTGAAAAGAAAAGTAATCTGACGCATCCAGAGTCTAGTGTGCGCCTCCCTCTGAAGATACTGTATACACGTCCCTTGATGCTTTTAAAAAGTTGTTTAGATTTGAGCACACATCATCACATTCTCCCAGAGTCACTGCACGGGGAGTCATGTGGAAGGAATTCAGAAATCCATGACATGAGTGATCAAATATGACCTTTACTTAAGTAAAAGAAGACGTATACATATACATAACTGCATCACGAAACTTGCAGGCCACACTACATTCACACGGTCAGGACAAAATGCAGAGGCTTTTTCTACATTCATTGAGTTTCACTGCTGCTTTAAGGCAAAGAATATCAAAAGTTTGGACACTTCAGTGAGAAAGTGTGTCCAAACGTTTGACCGGTGGTGTGTTTCCTATTTGAGAATGAACACACTTTGGCAAGTAGCAGTATCAATATCACCCCCAAAAACTCCAAATAAAATAAACCCCTTGTCTGTTTTCAGCCCACTAAACACTGACACGTTTGACAAAATATACACAGACTCCATAACGTTCTGCCGAACGCCACAAACCTCTGAAGCTCTGTGGGAATCTGGGTTTCAGTATGAACATAACATCAGACTAACTGACATCTCAGTTAGAGACATTCATCTAAGAATGAACCATTTACAGATAATATAAATGCAAATACGTTGACATATAATTGATAAATAATATATATATGGCCTCTTAGTGTCTCTTCTGTTTTTGATATGTCTTCTCTACTCCTTAATTTCCACACCTTCATCACACCAATAAAAAGTGTTTAAGACTTAAAAAACATTCACACTGTGTAGTTTTACAGAGAAAGGTGAGGTCACTGGTGATGTTCAAGAAATGTCTCGCTGGGGCAGAAGCCCCTGGATCAGCCTCTCCGCCGTGACAAAAAAGTCAACTGCCTCTGAACGATGTCAGACCAGAGATCAGATTTCTCCGTATCTGAGCTGTATCGGTTTCACTGTTTAGCTGCGCAACATATAAACTGGATCTGGACCAACGACATGTACTCTGTCTGCACCGCGGTCAGCCGGTGTGCAACTTCTTTGTAGTCGTAGTCAGTGTGAGATTGCAGCACCGCATTTGTGCCATAACTCTGACAAGTATAAGGCATCGACACCCACTCATTCACCTGCTGTATGAGTAGAGGAGCAAATGATGAAGTTATCTTCTTTGGACGTCTGTCTCACTCTCTAACTTCATGTTACAGCAGCAGAGGCGTCGGTCACAGTTCTGTTCGTAGTTTACATTTATTTTTTAGCGTCAGTGTTTCCGCCAAGTAGTCCTGATCTACACTTGTGACTGAATTTAATATTTGCTGGAATGAAAAACAAGTTCCACATTTTCCAAGTTTTTTTTTTTTTTTTTTGGTATATATAAAATAAATTACATTAAATTAATTAGATTTTTTGGCCCAACTTACCTAGATGGTAAGAGAATTCAATTTGTTCAAAGCTAATCATACAAGGAATAGGAGATATACAGATTCCAGTAAAATATCTCCTTTCAATGAAACTTTACTTTCTGTACTGCATTTACACCGATCAGCCACAACATTAAAACCACTGACAGGAGAAGTAAATAATATTGATCATTTTGTGACAATTCAGTGTTCTGCTTGGAAACCTTTGGACCTGATATTCATGTGGATGTTACACTCCCTAATGATCCCAGCTGGATGCGTCCTGACACAGACACAAACATGTAGAACAACACAAGGTGTTGACCTGGCCTCAAAATTCACTAGATCACTAGATCCCAAACTGATCAGGTGTCTCTCCTCAAACCACGGGACCCAAAGATTCCCACTAACAACATTGTGTTGCCAGACGCCAAAGGACACCCTCAGAAGGCCCATGTCCATTCTCTGATGAGTCAGAATCAAAATTAGAGAGGAGGTCATAATGTTATGCCTGATCGGTATGTGCTATAGGATTTTGTTGGGGTAAATGGGGTATATATAAATGGGGTAAGACTTGCAGCGAGATACAAGGAGACACATACATATTTGTTTTGCTAGGGACACAGAGAAAGGGGCTGCGAGTTATTTTTCTGTGCAGCTGCTGGATTTCTTTTATTTGAGGTGGATAGACTATGCCTTGAAGTATTTGGAAATATGAGTTATATCAAAGATTTATATACAGATGCTTCCTGTAAACACCCAAAAGACTCAGAGGTAAAAACCTAGATCACATGAGAGGCACAATCCTGGTTTGTGTCAGCATTCATGCATTACGCTGCCATTGCTGCTTTCGTCCTTGTTGTTTCAGTGTAAATCTAGAGCCGCTGTGCCGGTCAGACCTGAGTGACCAGAGGTTCTTTAAGGTAGAAGTTTATCCCTCTCTGATCACCAGTTGCCTGTCCGGAACAAAGCCCAGCCAGCAGACTCCTGTTGAGCAGAGGGCAGACAGGCCTGTTCTGCTCATACAAGGGAGCGTAATCTGCAATGTATTCAGGTTCCTCATCCATTCCTTCCTCATCGTCTTCCTCTTCGTCGTCCCCTCTGTCCTTTTCCCAGAGCGACGTTGTGATATGGTGGTACTCCCTAGTGTCCTCACACTCCATCCCTCTGTGGTAGAAGTAGCTGAAGTTGGACACAATGACAGGCACGGGCAGAGAGATGGTGAGCACGCCGGCGATTGCGCACATGGATCCCACCAACTTTCCTCCAACGGTCCCTGGACACATGTCCCCGTAGCCGACAGTCGTCATGGACACCACGGCCCACCAGAAAGCCTCAGGTATGCTGGTAAAGAGCGTGCCAGGACTGTCCACCTCAGCAAAGTAGACAGCACTGGAAAAGAGGATGACGCCAATGAAGAGGAAGAAGATGAGCAGGGCAAGCTCTCGCAGGCTGGCCTTCAGCGTCTGGCCCAGGATCTGGAGGCCTTTGGAGTGACGAGAGAGCTTGAAGATCCTGAAGACTCTCACCAGCCTGATGACCCTGATGAGGGCCAGGGACACTGACGGCTGCGAGCCTTTGTCCTTTGCCAGCTCCGTGCCCAGCGTGACAAAATAAGGCATGATGGCAAAGAAGTCGATGATGTTCATGATGTCCTTGAAGAAGTGCACCTTGCTCGGAGCGCTGATGAAGCGCATGATGAGTTCAAAGGAGAACCAGCAGATGCAGATCGTCTCTACTATGAAGAATGGGTCGTGGAAAGGAGTGAACCCAGATGGGACCGTGATGGTTTCATTCAGGTTGTTGTGAGTGATAGTAATGGACTGCTGTAAAACAAAGAAAAGGGCAGACGTTGGATACAACTTATCAGTTGTTTTTCAAGTTGGAAAGAGAAACATGAGAATAAAGGGGAAAGGTGGGGTGATTGTAAATAGCTCCATGGAGATGGTTATGGGAGTGTAAACGGAAAGAAAACAGGGACAGAGTCAACCGGAGAAGCAATTACAAGGAAGGCTTCTCCTCAGCACATTTGGAGTATGACATCAGGATCCGGTGCGATCTCTGATACTGTGCTAACCTTTCTCTCCTCTCCATTTTCGCTCTCCCAGCTTTAATTTTTTTTTCTCGCAGACTTTTATATAAATCAGTTTTACTATATTTAAACGCACAAAAAACATTACCTACATGTGACTCTGGCTTGTGTTACAGGCATCTGACACTTCGTTTAACCCAGCTGCTTGTTTTTATTTCCAGGAGGTAGGTGAATGTTTGGAATAACTGGGCATTAATGTCTTTTAACAAGTCAGATAATGTTACTCTGAGCGTTTTATGATCCTGCAGCTCACACTGTCCCCGGTACAGAGTATTTATAGGCTCAGGTTACAGTTTATTAGGTACACCTGGTTAAAACTAATACAGTCCAGCAGAAATTCTCCCTGTATGAAGGTGATTTGGTTAAAACAAAGACTTCACTTTCAAGTGAATATTATATTATGAAGATATATAGATAAAAATCTAATGCATTTCATTTTCACTTCTTACAAAGTGAATTCTGGGAAAGACAGAAAACGAGATGCGACTTTGTTTATGGGATTTTTAGGCTGTTGACTGATTATGTGGAGACGGATATACATGCAGGTCTGTGTTGTGCCCAGAAGTATCAAATGCTCTGATCACATGACCGTGTCTATTTGTGTATGGGAGTGATGGGGCAGCGTCGGCGGTGATTGGGACCATAAATCCACTGTGTATCACTTCTGCTGACTGAACCTTCAGATTCTGTCTCTAAGCTACAAGAGCGTGTGCGGGGCTAATTTCATTTTGCGGCAGTCATCAGAAAAGTTGATCTGCCTGTGACTTTTCCATGCCGTTTTGAGTGTGAAGCCTGTGAGTCACAGTGTTTATTAATACGGGTTTAGTTTATGTGTTGATGTACTCTTTGGGTTGTCCTTCCTCTATATATAGCCCTTTAGATCTCCAAGGAGTAACGTGAGACAAGCTCATCTCCTTTCCTTGCCTTCACACTTGCCTTCTCTACCTCCTCTCACTCTCTCGCTCTCTTGTCACTTCGTTTGAAGTATCCACTCCATCTGAATGTACTTGTTGGCTCTGGCAGGCGTCCCCAAGTGGCTGAAGAGGCAAAGCATCTCCACAACATGTCCCTCCTCTATACAGCCTGTTCTGCCTGCTCTCTTCTTTCCTTCCTCTTGTTTTTCACAAGTGCTCTCCTCATCACCTTCATTCCATCGCCTCAGCCTGAGTGGATCAGATTTAATGACAAGTCCAAAATAATCTCATAATAAACTCGCCCTTGCCTTCTCTGTCTGCTTTCTATCTTTTCATTCTCTCTCTTTAGTGTAAACTTTTTTTTTCTTCTCAGCCTTTTGCTTCGTTTTTCACTCGGTGTTGACAGCAGCCTATCAGCAGCCTTCCCTCATCTGGTTGTCTCTCTGCTTCACACATATTTTCCCTAACCCCCAACCTTGTGAATGCTTTGTCTTTGTGTCACCGTGTAACCTCACCTCTCTCCGTTCCTTCTCATATCTGAACTCAGGCAGAGTCTCCAGACAAAAGATTAGAATGGAGAGCACAATGACCATGACGCTGATGATAGCGATGATGCGGGCTCCACTGGACGACTCCGGATACTCAAACAGCATCCAGATGCGCTGCTGCCACTTTTTGGCGGGTAAAGGCCTCTCCTCCTCCTTGGCAAAGCCTTCGTCGGCCTTGAAGCGTTCGATGATCTCCTCCCCGAGCTCGTAGAAGCGCAGCTCCTCCAGGAACATGTCCAGGGGGATGTTGGCTGGCCTCCGCAGCCTCCCACCTGACTGGTAGAAGTAGAGGATGGAATCGAAGCAGACTCGGTTTCTGTCCAGGAAGAGTTCATTTCGCAAGGGGTCAAAGTAGCGAAGGCGGCGGCGGGGGTCACCCAGCAGGGAGTCGGGGAACTGAGCAAGAGTGCGGAGCTGGGTTTCATAACGCATCCCTGACACATTGATGGCCAGGCGTTCAGACAGAGCCCAGCCATTCCTCCAGTGACACTGCCGACGGTTCTCCCTCCTGGCCTCCGCCCTCGGCTCCTTCTCACCGCTCTCCTTCTCCATCTTGTTATTCTTGTCTTTGGTCCGCTTGTTTTCATCACTAACCTCCTCAGCTTTTTGTTTGTCTTTTGGCTCCCCCCCTCCTCCATCTATCCCACCATCCTTGTCTTGATTATCCATCGGTCGGCCCTGAATCTTTTCTCTCTTGTTTTAATTTCGTTGTCTCTTTGTTCTGGAGTAAAGAACATCAAAGGTTAAACTATGAATGTGGAAACAACAGGACAGAAAATCACGGTTTCACTTACAAGAAAGTAAGTAAATGTGTGCAATGATTTTTAAGTCATTATTTTGTTACATAAATTGTTTTTTAATATGGCCAAACTATCCACCAACCAGTTACAAGGCATCTAAATAATACATAAAATTCTAGCATGTTATAACATTAAATATTTTTAGTTTATTGGGTCCCATCTAATGCAATAGATCTGCATTAAATCCCATCGTTGTAGGCTTTATGGCATTTCATTTATTGTCTTGACTGTTTGGGCAATGATTCAAATGTGCTACCATTTGTTCACACTATTTATATCAACGAGGACAGGAGAAATATCAGAAACACTTGTTTATATAATTCATTGACGCCCAGACATCACAATCTCCAGAATGATCCTGGTGTTTAGTCAGCCTTTATGAAGCAGTTCCAACAAAAATTTAAAATTGTAATCTTCATTATCAATCTAATGAATATATGAAATTAAAAGTCTCTCTGAGATTGTGCTGTTAAAGCTAGGCAGCACCTGTTGATTTGGAAAGGTTCATTTTACTTTTGTACTGTTTTTTTTTCTCCTGTAAATAACTCCTCATCAGCACACAGCATGCGAAAAACCTTCATCCATGCAGTCACCTGAGGCTGGTCTCCTCCTTTCACCTGTCCTCCTGCCTCCTGATCCAAATTAATCACTCCGCCAAAAGGTGACCATGTCTCTCTGACTGTACCACCGCCTCCAGGTGCCTTTTGTCGTCACCCTTTCCTCCTTCTTCAGCAGTTTGTGAATCAAATCCCTCATCACGATGTTGAGACAAGCCCTCCCAAGTGTCCCTCCGTCACGAGTCACGTTCGGGAGGTGAGGGGTGGAGGCAGCGTGGCTTCTTCAGGGGCAGCTGCGGTGTTAATCTGCAGCCCCGGGTGAAGTTAAGATAGTTAAGCTTGTTTGTAGGTCACCCACTGTCTTCCCTTGCGCCCCTGTGCTCTCCCTCAAGCTTGGTTCACCTCAGGGAATGCTGTGGGGCAGAAATTTAATCTGCAGCCCTCTGCTACTCCAAGAGCGCCGCCGACTCTTCTCCCCCTTTTTTCCTGCCCCCAACAACCCGCCCAGCTTTAGAATGCCAACCTCTCAACCCCTCATTTTTTCCTAAACATACTGTACATATTTGTATGCATCAACTGGTGTCCTAGTGTAGCACGTCTCAAAACTATTGTGTGAAAAAAAAAAGATTAAAATAATAGAAGTGATCAGCATTCCTGATGATTTAGACTGAAAAACATGTGTTTAGTATTTATTTGTATGTGCTAACTGATTCCATAGCTACAGTTAGATCTTAAACGTGGCTGTGGTTTGTCCACGGCACAAATAAAACTATCATGATACGTGACCCCCTAGCCCATGGCTTATTTTATATTGAATATGACACTGGATGTGTGTGGCTATTTCAGACCACCTAAGTCTGCACTCAAACATATCTGTGTGAATGTGTCTTTGCGCAGCAAAACTACAATTCCCACGTCCAAATGTTGCCTTCAAACACTCCACGGAAGCTGCAGTTTGGACACTGTTTGAATAATGTATGCAGTGTGTCTGTCTTTTATTTTTGGAGACCATAATCACTAGAATTCTCCGCTAATTCTAGGAGCCATGACAGTGGGAAGATTCTCAACAACAAATCAAATCATGGATTGATCCTTGAGAAAATGTGAACAGTTTATACCAACTAGCTAACAGGTATGGAAAATATATTTAAAACATTCCTTCTAACCCCCGCCCTCCCCTTTCCAATTCCACCGATCATAGCGACTTTATGAATAAATTCAGCGGTGTCCAATGATCCCACGAACTCTTAATGCAGCACAGGAAATCCCATGATTTCGCAGAACTTTGCACTCCACCAACAAACCACTATCGGTTATTTGACAAAGTAAAAGACGCTGTGTAGACCGAGCAGCAAGCAAAGTAAAAAATCTAAACACACAAAAAAACTTCCGGCTTTGCTGCATCGTGAGAAGCTTCTCAGCTTTGCGGTGTTTACGACAATATTCATCATCATTATCATCAAAAGCGCCGAAAGATGTCCCTCCGCTACCTCAACAAAGTTGCTATTGTCACCGGAGGATCCAAAGGGATCGGCAGGGGGGTTGTCAAAGTGTTCGGTAAGGTGGAAAAGTGTGGATCATCACGAGCACCACTGTCTGTGCTTGGATCAGGAAGTGGCGCACTAAAACTTCTCCTTTTTTTCTTTTTTAGTGGAAAACGGTGCTAAAGTGGTGTTTTGCGCAAAAGCAGGTGAGCACGGGCTGTCTCTGTAATTCCTCTGTGTTTTTAACCTGGCCGGACACGTATTTCGTCATGTTTGGCCGCGCATGTATCCGTAGACGGAGCAGGTGAAGCCCTGGAGGCGGAGCTAAACGCAGCAGCGCCGGGCTCATGCAGATTTGTGGCGTGTGACGTCTCTAAGGAGGAGGACATCAAGGTGAAGTGAAACTGTGATGCTGCTGGCTACACACACTGCCAGTATTCTCATGAAATAGACAGAATCTAGTCAAGATCACAACACACATAGCTCATATCACCTACTGCGAACCATGACCTTCTTTGTCAGAGGGACATCTGGGCGCAGGGTTCCACTGAGCGATGCTGCAGGGCTATCAACAAAATAATCTATCTGTGTTTGAGTTAAATTGTGGTTGCCTGCTCTGTGTTAGCTCTGCTGGTTGGAGTGCTTCGGTAACTGGTTTCTTCTCACAGAAACTGATCACAGCCACAGTGGAGCTGTACGGACACATCGACTGTCTGGTCAACAACGCAGGCTGCCGTGAGTCTCGCATCCATTCCACTGCGCCCCGCGGATGATGACCATCAGGTCAAGAGGAGGCTTGTGTTGCTCAATTTGCTCTTGAAATCTTCCTCCCCAGACCCTCCTCACAAACCTACAGACGACACCACGGCGGAGGAGTTCAGAGACCTGCTGAATCTCAACCTCGTCAGCTACTTCTTGGCTTCGAAAGTAAATTTCCATTCTTGTGTGTGCAATTAATCTTATGATAACTTTCGATAAAGGCTGACTTCTATGGAAACAAAGAAAGATAAGGACTTGAGTTTTAGAAACAACTAACTGTGACATTTAATTATTATCATATTACACAGTGACAGTAGGAAATTAAATGTTAGTGAAGTATCCATCAGTGAAAACAAACTGATTCTAATACAACAGTCCCTTGTACAAGCTGCATCGTTTTTATGTACTGCAAATTGATGTACTCTGAAAGGTCTAGAGTTCTTAAAGTAATTTTACGTAGAGTCACATCACAGACATTTAGTGACGTTTAGTTTTGTGCTTTTCAAGTCTTTGTTTGAAAAGTACATGTTTCTATCGTATCAACAACCCCATTTAACCGGTGGCATTTAAAATGTCTTAACATTTTTAAAGAACTCAGAACGACAGTAAAATATTTCAGTGCTTTCATATTCCCTCACACTCCTCCAGACTCATACATAGGATCTTTGCATTCACCGGAGGTCTCCCTCTCTCTGCAGTATGCGTTACCATATCTACGACAGCGTCAGGGAAACATCATCAATGTTTCCAGTCTTGTGGGCACCATCGGCCAGAAAGATGCTGCACCCTATGTCGCCACCAAGGTGAACTGATCGTGCTTCTACACATCCTACATACACATCCCAGCCGGACAACAAACTCCTGTAACGCGATGTTTTCTCCACAAGGGGGCGATCATTTCCATGACAAAGGCGATGGCCGTGGATGAGAGTCGTTACAATGTGAGAGTGAACTGGTGAGGCAAAATGGTTTGTGGTTTCACCTCTGACTTCACTCTCACCCCAGGTTCTTTAAACGTGCAGTGAGGATGCAGTCAGGGGCATTTAAGGGTCGGCAGTATTATTGATATATGTAACGATTTAAGTAATATAATATTTAACATGTTTAAGGCGACAGAGTTAGTTTTATTTCCTCACTTACTTACAGTTAGCCCTCCTGATGTGTACATTTCTCAGGAAAAGTAATGGTATTCCTAAGTCAGTTTGACTCAGGGCACATTTGGCCAAGTCAAATTGAAGCAACCACAGCATCTCTGTACAAATATGTGAAATGAGCCATGTTTTAGTCCAGTGGTTTCAAACTATGGGTAAGGCCCCTGTAAAGAGTCCCAGGTTAAATATGAAGGGTCATGATTAATGATTAATCAATGTAGTGGAGTTTCTTGCTCTGAATGTTAAGTATATCATACAAACAAAATTTAATTTTGAAATGTCTTACCCTGACCTGTCCAGGGTGTTAAGGTGCAGTAAAGAAAAAAAAAGTATTTAAAATTACAGAAACATAATAAAATAATGTGTTCTCATCACATTAAGAGACTATTTTAAACATATTTGTAGAAATGTCTAGATCATAATATTGATTTTAGAATAGTAAAAATCAATATTATTTTGGAAAAGCCACCTTTAATGTCTGCAGACAGGAAAAATATATTAACCACTAATATTTGAAACATATAACACTATTTGCAACAGTTCCTCTGTTATTTTTAGCAGTATTTCTAACTGATATGAAGATTCTAACTACAGCCATCTAGTAATGCCCTCTTTGCTTTGTCATATAATTGTGTGTGACGTGTGCTCCAGCATCTCTCCAAGTAATGTGATGACACCAATGTGGGAAGAACTAGCAGGACAGACACCAGATGCTGCAGCAACTATTAAAATAGGAGAGAATGCTCAGGCAAGTATAGAAGGGATCTTTACGGGGTCTTGGAAAGTGACAACAACGTTGAGACATCCTTGTGGAGAGTTTGATCCTAAAGAGTATGAAAAATCAGAGAACTCTGGTGAAACGTGAATCTTGTTTTCGTCTCAGTATTTGCTGTCTGCTCAGCATGCGAAGCTCAAGCACTAGTAGCAGCTATAGTTTCACTCACAACTTTTTAATGAGCCACATAGCTGGCACATACCACAGTCTGTTGTGTTGTAAATGTTAGCACCTCTTTTCTTCTAGAAGAGGCTGTTTTTTGCAATTCAAATTACAGCTTCCTTTCATCTCGGCGAGAAAAGCCATTTGAAGCTGAAAGAAATGCAATAAAGAAGAGAATCTAGACAAAGGCCGGAGACTCTCTGCCTGCACTACATTAGGAGAACACAGCTGAATATGTCTCAGAGATTTTGTTTCTTTTGTTTATTACAGTATAGGAGCATAGGAGGAGGAGGAATTATTTTAATATTGAAGTTTTTGTAACAGCTGCATGACGGTTAAAACATGTATGAACATGTATGGACAGTCTTTGGCACAGCTAATGTTTGCACATTTCCTTCTGAAACAGCTGCTGGGCCGAATGGGGACCGAAGCAGAGTGTGGACTGGCCGCCTTATATCTCGCTGCAGAGGCCACTTTCTGCACTGGAATTGACCTCCTGCTCAGTGGAGGAGCTGAACTCAACTACAGCTTCAAGAGCCAGATCCCGTCCTGACTGTCCAACCCAGCCAGTGCTCATGGCTGTGGATCAGCTGATTTAACAGATACACGTTTTTAATGGAGATTATGCACAACTGTGCTGGTTACATGTCTAAAAATATAAAAATAAAACTTAATACAATACAATAAAATACACTTTTTTAAAATTAGTTTTTGTAAAATAATAAATATAAGCATTTCATTCACTCGAATTTGCAAATTTACTTTTAAAGCTAAGTTATAGCTATGTGTGTGTGTGTGTGTGTGTGTGTGTATATATATATTAACTCTGTAATACAACCTGTACCACTCCCCACGGATCCACCAATCAGCAGCCACCTTTTTGCCCTAAAGTAACCTCTCGCCAACCTCTTCGCCAATCAGGTGTGCGCATAGAGTCACGCCTCCAATGACTTCCTTGAATGAGAATACTGGTTAATAAATCCGGCTACTGTACTGTAACTTGAAGGCAGATTTAATAAATAGATTTTGTGCTTTTCGTCAATCAGTTATAATCCTCGTGTCTTTATATAAACGAGTACAGGATTTTAAATTATTAACACGAAAAATATAAAAGAAAAATTAGTATTCGCTTTTTTTTTTTTTTAGAAATAATTTGAACATTTGTCAGTACACAGGCTTAAACTTGCAAGGTTATGAGTTTATGTTGAATATTCTGGAGGTCATTTTATTTTCCTGGAGGTCTCTAGTTTCAGTCTTCAACTGAGCAGCATCTCGCATTTCAAAGCGGAACTCAAGTTCACTTTGAGGGTTTGTTTCCACACGAACAACTAACCTGGTTTATCTCCACGTAGCAGCGATGGCAACGCTCCGCACGGTGAGTTCACTGACTGATAACCGGGTGCTCTTTATTATTTGTTTACATTGATTGTCTGGGTAAATGATTCACAAAAGCAGAGATAAGTCCGCCGGTAATAAGCAAAAGAAGATAAGAGGTCGTTAAAATGGACTCGTTCGTGCTACTGGAGGCTGTCCCGCCTGCACAGAGGGTGGCAAAACAATGCTGCACGGAAAGGACATTCAACCAAAGCTAATTCAGAAATATGGAAACTAAATTTCTTTTGCTTACTGATTAAATAGACACCTCGTATAACACAACCAAATGCATTCACTTCACTTTAAAGGTCCGCTGACAATTTCGGCTGACTTTAAGTTAAATAAAATGATAATGGTTTTTGAAATGTGATGACTTTTTTTCCTGAAATACACCCTGACGGCGTTTTAAGATTGCGGTAAACACACAGTTTAACATGTGTCATTTAATATGTGCGTTTTGGGGGTAATTATATTCGTATGCGTTAGTGGAAAATTGCACGACACCGGTATATTAGCGATTCTACACAGTAAACAATTGTTCTTTAACTTGTCCATTTTACAAATGGAGTTCGGCGCGAGGATTAAGCCGCAGATGCGAACTCCAGACTGTTGGTCCAAATAAAGAAAAACAAGACAGCATTTCATTCATCGGATGTACAGATGAATGTCACAGAGCTGAAATACCTGAACCACGCACAATCCTTTGGTTGAAATAATGGCGAAACTTGCGCCATCCATTCAGCAAATCTAGCACATAGCAGTAGTGTGACTGCGCAACTTTTTGTTGGAACTGCTTCACACACTCCAGCCAAACCTGCCTGCTTTGGATGACCATATTATTAACGCCACGATGCAGTCTTGTTTGCACATACAGTAACATTGGCATGTTCCGTATGTTTCTGCAGACTTTGTCAACCTCACGACATCCTTGCAAACTGTTCTCTCACCTTGCATTCCTCATTCTGCGGCATGTGCACGCCGACAGTCAAAAGTTTGGACACACCTTCTCATTGAATTGAATTAGAAAGTGTGTCCAACCTTTTGACTGGTGGTTTATGTGCTGGATTCTATTTCCAGTGCGGCCTCTGTCAGCAGCCTACCGGCATGTGTTATTCTCTGCAAAGTATGAACTGCAGACAAAGTGATTGGTGGTGAGTTACACACCCCCACGAACACAATGCCACACATGGTGTTCCTGGATATTCCCAAGACAGGACAAACCAGTGACGTGTGGAAGGAAGGTTGATCTCAAATTATATTGCAGCAGCTGACTTCTAGTATTGTATGGAGACAGTTGTCAGTGTCTTGTTAAGAGCTTTGTCATGTTTCATCTGCAGGCACTCCATGGACGACTGGTTCAGGCCCTCCCTTTTTCCTTTGGTTCACTACGATTCACCAGCTCCTTTAAGGTAAAGAGGAAAAAGTTAACCTTTTATTACTCTCCACGTAAGTCATTACATGTCAGCTTGTTTTATAGACTCTACTTATCCTGAAAGTATTTTGGAAAGAAAGTAGTAACACTGTTCACCTGTGGGATCTGCCTCAGACAAGTTGCCTCCTGTTTAACTTTGTTTCTTCTTCTCTTCCGCTCACTGTCTGTCTGTTGTAATTTTTTAATTCAGTGTAATTGAACCTAATTAATTGTGTCTAATTGACTATATAAGCCAGCATCTCAATTATTTGTAACACTCCACTAATTGTCCTTTTAAAGCATGCTCTGTCAATAACAAAGATTTAAAAGCAATCACCTGTATTCGACGTCCGCTCTGCTCTTGTTCCGTCCACTTCTTTTTCTTCCGCCTGTCTCTGGCTCGTTTATCCGTCTCCACCCCAGGCGGCAGATCTCTGCATTGAACGCAACACAGCATGCAAGCCGAAGCCCGAGCCCTCCACCTTGGTGTTTGGCAAACAGTTCTCCGACCACATGTTGACCATCAACTGGTCGGAGAAGGAAGGCTGGGAGGCTCCTCAGATCAAACCTTTCCAGAACCTGTCGCTGCACCCTGCCTCCTCTGCCCTTCACTACTCCGTAGAGGTGAGAGAGGAGACGACACGCAGGACACAAACCACACCTAGTATTTCTCATGTCTGCAGTGCTTCACTTTATAATTATACACTTCTTAAGGTGGAAAGGGTTGTGGAAACGTGTCCCTGCACTATCTACTAAAAACTATCCTACAACTACTAGGAGCCTGTTCAGAGCCTGTATTAAGATTTGGCTGGGTGAATGTTCTCAGTTGCACCTATAATCAACAGGGGTTCTCCTACAGCACTGGAGTTTAGCTTCATTAACTCAGAAAAAAGCTTCTACATGGTAGTCTGAAAAAGACTGTAAATTATGTTTTCATTAGTAATGAGATCTTTTTAAAATATTTTGTCCTTGTAGCTGTTCGCTATCTAAAAATTAATTTAAAGTATTTAATGTGGGTACACGATTGTTACGTGTTAATTACTTATCTGTTCATGGTGGTATTATGATACTGTGCGTATGGAGACATTTAGAGCCGAAGTTATAATCTGAGTATAATGCTGGTCAGACTGATGTTGGTGTGGAGATCACACACACACACACACACACACACACACATACACACACACACACATACATACATAAAACAGCACTGTTGTCATTTCTGAGGAGGCCCGAGGTGGCAGTGAAACATTGCAACATTTGACTGTTAAACAATTACAGTCACAGACGAAGGTGTGAGGAGGAATGAGCTCATGTGTATCTACCTTTTCTCCAGCTGTTTGAGGGCATGAAGGCCTTCCGTGGGGCTGACAACCGCATCCGTCTGTTTCGGCCAATGCTGAACATGGAGAGGATGCATCGCAGCGCAGAAAGAAGCTGTCTTCCTGTAAGTTTGTGCCACCCTATATCCTCTGAATCTTCTTCGGTGTACTTGGTAATCCAGTTCTTTAGAAAGCCTATTATTCTGATCAAAGTGGAAACGCCTCTGAAAAAAGCATCAAGACCAACAGGAGCTCAGCTTTCACTACATCATTTCTAGATATATACCCTTGATCATATTTCTTATTCTTTCACCGGAGCACGAAGCAACACATCCACTCCAGCTCAGAGATATTTCAAACTCATCAAAACTCTGAACCAGTTTGGTCTCATCTCTGCTGTGGGTCTGGACAGTTTTGTTGAGCTGGTCAAGTTTACCTGATAGATCAAACACCTTTAGGTGGTAACCTTGTAGCATGGTGCTAATTGACTGCTCAGAGCAGTGACATCCAAGCTCACCCTCACATGAGGTGTTAAACAAGTGTTCAGATGGGGCTTCTTCTTGTATATCTCTCTTCCTGTATCTTTTAACCAACCCAAATTAAAGCACTATAGTATTGTTCGTAGAATTTGCACATAAAATTGCAATATGCTGTCGTATCTAACTGCTTGGCATTGTGTCCATTTCAGCTTTACAAAAACACTAGTGAATATTTCACCTAAGCTGCTAAATTACACAAAGAGCCATTGACACATCTCCTGAATCCGTTTACGATCACAGAAGAAAGGGCTTTGTGTCAGTCTGATAAAACATTTCACAGTCAGTGAAATGAATGAGGACGTGCCACTGTACTGAACTGCACCCTGCCCAGAGGTAGCAAACATTTACTGAATGGGTGTACAGTAGTTAAAAATGACTGTGCTTATCTTTTGTATTTCATTAGAAACCTTCGATGTTGTAAAAAAAAAAAAAAAAAAAAAAAAATGATTGCACAACAGTTTCAGTCAAAGCCACATTAAGGTGATCAGGTGACCTGGGGATAATTCCAAGTGTAAACAGGATGCTGGAGGCAGATTAGTGATGGCTGTAAATGCCTTTTCTCCCATGCAGTTGTTTGATAAATCTGAAATGCTGGAGTGCATTAGGAAGTTGGTGGAGGTGGACCAGGAGTGGGTCCCCTACTCCCAGGAAGCCAGCCTCTACATCAGACCCACGTTCATTGGAACTGAGGTGAGTTTTAGCATAACTGGACAACCCCAGGTTCTAAATAAATCAGCCTGTGTGAGATGTGGTTTGAATGCACACATACCATTAGTACTCAACTGAGCTTTGTCTTCTCCCCTCATCCAGCCGTCTCTTGGTGTGTCTCGGGCAGGAAAAGCTATGATCTTTGTCATCATTGGCCCAGTAGGACCATACTTTACGACAGGGTCCTTCAGTCCAGTTTCTTTGCTGGCAGACCCTTCATTTGTCAGAGCATGGTCAGGAGGTGTGGGGGCCTACAAGATGGGAGGGTAAGTTTTCTTCACTTGACCCACTTGAGACTTGGTGTGTGGCGTTCAGAAACTTGAAACAAGTAGAAATTTTGAGTTGTTAGAGTTGTTTTGCATAGAAGGAAGATGGGATGAGGCAGTCACACAGATACTAGCTTATGTAGTAGATGATGTCACAGTTGGAGGATGTTGCCCCTGACAACAACCTGATTAGCCTTCGCAGCGGGAAATGGATTTAACTGGCAAGTGATGGTGCGGAGAGCAGACGATTGCTTTGGCATATGCATCATAAACTAGGCTAGCATTGCAATTATAACATAAAAGTAATATATGTGCTTTGTAACACTGCCACAGTTGGGTGTAGTTGCTGAAGCATTCGGCACCACAGCTGTGTTTTCATTCAGCAGGGGATCTGGACAGAGTACAACTATTTGTTTTTTCCCACTTTGCTTCTGAAGCATAGAAAGACGGCTACTCAGTGTCACTGGATTATGGGATATGTAGTGCAAAATAGTGGTTTATATGTTCATGATCATTGATGCACATGTTTGACATGTCAGACACTGAGTTGTTATTCTGTTGACCAAATTAATTAATGAATGATTGAATGAACTAGTCGGATTCAAATGAATAAAAGGAAGAACATCACTGAAGTGCGGAAAACACTCAAATAAACAGGAGGCGACAAAATATGGGCCGGTTTTATTGCACTGCAGATTCTGTTGGTGCTCCAGTAATCTGCTGTCATTCCACACAGCCTGTAATCACAGCCCTGCCTCCACATGACTCCATGGTCCCAAAGTAGCAGCTACTCAGCTTCACTGTGATTACATAACTCCACCAAACACCCTCTTCATTCACAAAGCCCATTCTGCTCCAATCAAAAGGCGAGGATATATCAAGCGTGACAGCAGTCATGGGACTCTGTCCAGGGGAACTGAGAGTAACTCAGCTCTGTAGTTCATTAGGGTTATGTTATAGTGTTGCGTGTGTTAAAGGCTTACACAAACTTGCACAGAGTTCATTTTCCTAAACATGAATTATTTTTTTTTAATTATTTACATTAGATGTTGATATTTTAGAAGCCTGATGTAGAGTTGTTTCCTCAGATATGTTCTGTGACATTTACTTTAAAAAACGAACTCAAGGCAAACTATCTTTGGCATTTCTGTACAGTCATTTTTGTTTCATTTGTTGATGTATATGCTATCACACACATGAATGTACCTTCGATAAGCTCAGTTTAATGTATTTAACTGCCTCAAAAGTATATATATATATATATATATATATATCATCTGGAATACTAGACCTCATGGAAAGGAACAAAGCACTACATTGTGTGTGAAATCAGAAAATGAACAAATGTCACTGCCACCTGAACATTGTGACAAACAGGAAAAGCAGACAGATATTCCCAGCCAAGGGTGGCTCATCATTAGAGTCAGTGAAATGTATTGTTTCATTGTTTCTTGAAATAACAAGGATATACGGTTTCCATACTTCCTGTTTGAGCTGCATATTTCACAAGATGTTCTTGAAGAAGGCAGTTTGGTCTATTGCATCTGTTCCAGGAAGTCTGTATCTCTTTAAAAATTAGAATGATCAATCCATAATCCATAATGTCACTTTATGACCATTAAGGCTATAACTGTGCTTAAAACAGTCCTTATATCCAAACCTAAGCGTCTTCAAAATGTATTAGATTCTGCAGATAAGATTTATTTGATAAAAACAAAAATGCTAACACAGCTAATGAAATCTGTTTATTTGACCCATCTCTTGCCCCTCTCTCCAGTAACTACGGTCCTACAATAGCGGTGCAGCACGAGGCGGTGAAGCGAGGCTGTCAGCAGGTCCTGTGGCTGTACGGAGAGAAGGAGGAGATCACCGAGGTCGGCACCATGAACCTCTTCATCTACTGGACCAACGAGAAAGGAGGTCTGGCTCTTTGACTTTCCCCTGTGTGGATTCCCTCAAGGTTTCTTTCATTCAAACCGTTTCCCGTGTTGATGTGTTCGCCTGCAGAGAAAGAGCTGCTGACACCTCCGCTGGATGGGATCATCCTGCCAGGAGTCACCAGACAGTCTCTGCTGGACTTGGCCAAATCTTGGGTAAGACCAGCACAGACGAACACAAAACACACCGCAACTGACAACACCAACTGATGTTGGTGTACAATCAGCTGTGTGTGAGTTAATAGTCAAGCAGAAGGGTACTCCCAAATTTTTAAAATTTAGTTGTAATTTAGAGTAGAAGCTCCAGAAAATCTCTAATGAGAACCACAAATCAATCTGGTTTCAAACAAACAAGTTTAGCAGCATTTTTACTTGTGCATCAACAATGACATGTCATTCAAATGTGCTCTTGCAGCCTTAGGGAATTGTGACACCGCCAGCTCGATCATTTTATTTCAGACCGGATTATTCTACACAGTCACTGTGGTTGAACAGCTCATGGACATTTGGTAGCAGTCTCTTTTATTGAAGCCGTCTAACGACACCCTCATCTTGAATTTCATTGCTTCCCGTGCCTCTGCCAGGGTGAGTTTAAAGTGACGGAGCGCACCGTGGGCATGAAGGAGCTGCTCTCAGCTCTGGATGCTGGAAGAGTCCTGGAGGTGTTCGGAGCGGGGACAGCCTGCGTGGTCTGTCCTGTCGGCAGCCTCCTCTACAAAGGAAAGGTACGGCTTTAAAGAATGATGACATTGTTCCAGTGACACCAGCTCAGGAGCTGGTAAAGCAGCAGCTCTGTGTGATTGAGGCACCGCTTCCTTTTATTCTGATTATTATGAAGTAAGTTTGAGATATTTAGCATATCAGACTGATTCCAAGTGCAGTATTCATCTAAATACCAGTCAGAACAGACTGGCCTGGTCAGAAGGAATCAGACTGAGAGGGGTGGTGTAAACCTTTAATAATCCATTCAGCAGGAAAACATTAGCTCCACATAGCCGCGTGAACACTTGATCTGATCGTTTCCCCCGGGTTGGAATAAATCCATTCTTTACGTGACCATTTTCAAGGAAACGTGTGAATGTCTGATCAGAACAATTGATCGGCTTTAGGAAATATTGTCTCAATAGGACGATATATTTGCTTCTTTTCCTCGCAGACCTATCAGATCCCCACCATGCAGAATGGTCCCGACCTGGCGAAGAGGTTCCACAAAGAGCTTACTGATATTCAGGTAAGAGCATGTGTTGCAACGTCGGTCCGTGAAGTGTAAAACGAAACATAGTCATAGTGTTGTTTAAACTAACCAGGACAGGTGTACTTTAGTTAAATACAAAGACAGCTAATTCTTCCATCAGAAGAACTCATTTTAGAGTTGTTTGTTTCACTACTTTTGCTTCATTAATGACTCAAACAATTATTAACACCAAAGGCAGCATTAATATTTCACTTGTTTTATCTCCAGTGCCTAATGTAGCTTCATATGGCATCTGGTTGATTGATTTATACCTTCCTGATTTTTTCCTCTTTGCCTCTTCCAGTACGGACGGAAACCAAGTGACTGGGCGCCATTTGTCATTTAAACGGCCACTTTGAACACGCCGGTTTTATCAACTGTTAGTCCCATAATTCCAGTTCGGACGACCAGCATCACTCCACCCCGACACCTTCAGATCACTAACATACTCCTGCTTCCCTGTCAGCCGTAGGAGACGGGACGCCTCTCTTCTCCTCCTCCTCTTTCCTCCTCTCCGTAAAGTCTTCTCGGGTGAATTTTACAGTTACTCTACGGGCTCTTGTAAGAAAACAGTTGGCAGCCGCTTTGGAGAGCAATATTACCAACAATATGTACATTCTTGAGCAGGAAAAGGAGAGAACACCAATGCTCATACTTAACTGCACAGACATTCTCATCAACACCTCATTCTTGCATTAACCAACTAGGCACAAAACTAAATATATCAGGTGTTGTCAAAGAGATTTGCAATTTGTGTGTAGGACTTTATATCTATCTTAACGCCCTTTGGAGGCGTTATATCCCATAAGTACTGTTTCTCATCAACAGATGTATAGAGTGTTTCACAACAGGGCTCTGTACTACTTTCAGCGAGCCCTGGCATTTTCTCCAAAACCTCTAACTGTTACATGTAAGTAAATGGGAAAGAATGTATAGTCGCTATACGCTGTACATATTGATACTTATTGATCGGAGTATTGCTGTAATTTCTACGATAGGCCACGTCACTTTGACGGTTTGCACTGGCCTCGATTAACGTCAGGTATGTGATTAGTTTTCGGCGAATACAGTTACACAGAGATTGAGATTAAAGAGGTCAACAAAGTGAACGCCAGCACGCACAAAGGGTCGGATGACAAACCTACATACTGTAAAAGATACTCCTGCACTAGTCTGTGTGTTACCATGAAATAATAGTGACGAATAGATTGTTGTTTTAGAGGCTTTTAAATTATAATGTGAAATTTGGCCGACTGTCTTCCGAAGTGTTTGTTTCCAGTGTTGTTCTCTCTTTTAATGTACTTTATTTTTTCCCATACTGTCCACCTCTCCTCTGTCTAAGTGCCTGACCTCAGTCTTTTTGCTCGTCCTTCTTCTGTGGGTCTGTAGCTGCTGATTTGTTTCTTTCTCCAGTCTGTGCAATACCTGGATACTCCAAGCAATATCAGTTTAGTTTTTTAAGAGTGTTGTTACTTTTACTCTGGTGTCATGTTTTTACAATAAACCTGATTGGACCTGCTTCAACGAGTCTTTTTTTCTTCTTATTCTTTTATTTGGTTTGGCATTCTTTCAGTTAACTCAGAATTACATGTTTATCACGAAAAAGTAATCAATACCAAGCTTGATATTTGAATGTGCATCAAATTAAACCTTTATAAAGACCTTATTTAGGCATATGAAGGAAGTGTTTAAGGTTAGCAGTCGGCTGCCGCAGAAGAAAAAGCAATGAATTCACACAAGACAAAAGTATGATATGTGATCTTGTAATGACAAGTTTATATTTCATACTGAGACTAAGGTACGCAATCAGCTGAACTAGCTACAACAGCGCCACCTGTTGGCACACAGCATGGGGTAAAGATAAAGAGCATTCTATCTGATCATCTGTCAGAATTTCTTTTCCAAAACATATATTTTAAATTACTATGACACCCAATTTAATGTAACACAGTGGGATGTTTGTGTACATTAAAACTACAACCAGCTTCATTAAGGATTCACAGACTAAAGGTTGTTAATGTTTTTTTTTTTAATCTTTGTAATTACATTGTATTTAAATAGAAGGCACCCAGGTTTCATATATTTCATGTTTCTTACTATATTGTTAAATAATTGCAATGTCCCTATTTCCAGAAAGAAGATAAGTTTTCTAATAGCATCATGTTAACGATTTGTGTCACTCCCAGCAGATATGATAACATAAGATATCACCCTGAACCTAAGATGTTTTTTGTTTTGTAGGGGGTAAATCTGCTGTTACTTTTCTTTCTCTTTGACTCTCAAACACTCTCAAACAGAGCAGTGGTCTGCTGTCCCTGTGGGTTGTAGAGGATGGCTTCAATCTCTCCTCCGCCGTTGGAGGTTTTCTGGAAGTGAATTTCCACCAGGTCCTGCAGAGTTTCTGGCTCCATGATGGCAGGTATCCATGACAGCAGCACCGTCCGGGGACACTGGGTCAGCTTGGTCTGACAAGGGGAAACGTGGAAGATGAAAATTCATCATAATATTACATTTAAATACAAGTCAAAGTTTATATTATAGTGGATTTCTCACCTCTAAGTTTTTAATGGTTCCGTTCAGAAAAGGAGTCACTCTCACTTTGTGCTTGAATTGCTGAAACTTCACTTCATGGAACTCTGTTTCTGTCAAACCTTTAGCGACTAATAAGACACCACACAATAAATTCTGTCAGATAATATTTCATATGTACAATCAATATCAACATCACAACCCTCAAAACCATCTTACTGATCAAATAAGAAACTATATAACCAGCTTCCTGGAATAACATTAAGCTCAGAATTTCAAAATACTGAATATTGAGATGCTTACTGGTTTCCTCCACAAACGTGAGAACCACAGTTCCCGAGTCAGTCAGCATTTCACAGTCGTCCACCTCCCCGCCTCCATTTTTGGACTTGGCGAAGTGGATCTCCAGCTTGTTCAGCAGAGTCTCGGTGTCCATGTCAGGCAGGTTGGAGATCAAAATGCGCTGAGGACAAACGGTTGTGTCGATCTGCAGAACGGAACCAGACATAGATCAGTTAGAGGAAGTTGCACTTAAACTCCTGACTCATTTGGTCTGGCTATTTTACCTCCACCAGCTTGGGCACCATGAGATGAACTGGTCTGGCCTCCACCCTGATGCTGCACTCTCCTCCCAGTTCAATCCGATGGCTCTTCATGGACAGAATTTTCTTTGCCACTGATGACATAAGTATTACATTAAATATTAGTATTTATAATATTATATCAAATTGTCCTTATGTAAAAATTCTAAATAAATAAAGAACAATAACAGGAACCAAAAATAAAATCACGAAGGGGAATCAAATGACTCATTATTGCTCCCTGGTGGCTAAATCTAATCATGCAGGCAATGCCACAGTCACAGGACATGGACTGACCTATCACATCAGCAACCTTGACATACCACTGTAAAATGATTTGAGTTTTTAAGTACCTACATAAATGTGAGTTAGCAAAATCTATTAATTCCTAATTATGCACCTTAGCTGGTAGCCATGTTGTTTCCTAATACTGGTTTAAAATGAAAAAGGTCACGACTGTTTTATTATGCTAGATCAAAGAAAAAAAAATACCCACAAGTTTCAGTTGTGATTTCATACCAATAAATAATTAATCTCAATTATCGAAAAACATTCCTCACTGTGATGTGCTGTGGATGGCCAAGACATGCACTGTGATTTGTTAGCATTTTCCTGCCTCTAATAAACACAAATGAAATAAAAGGGCAACATGCTGGAAAAACTCAATATCAGAACACAAGCTCACCCTCTTCCTCCTCAAATGTAATCAGAGTGGTTCCGCCCAACATTGGGTACTCTATTCTTGACTTCATGTCAAACTGTTGGGTGTCATCAGCACTTCTTGTCGCCCCTTTGAAGACGAGATTCCTCTCCGGCACGGCAGTAAAAACCTGAAATCAACAAGTACAGGTTTAGCTGTGACGGATCGGGCTGCAGGTGGTGAGCAGCGCTGTCACATGAACGTACGTCTGTCTGCTCTTTCAGGTACTGGTGTTGAGCCTCCTCCTCGCTGAGAGCAGCCTTGGCTCTCTCAAGCTCCTCCAAAAGTTCACGTTCCTCCATCTCCAGAGCATTCACCTTCGCCTAGAGGACAGAAGTTGAATGGTACATTGAAATTTAAAAAAAGCTTGATAAAAAAAGGTATATTTACTATTACTAACTGCTATTAACTGATAACAATTAAAATAAGCCTAGCTTATTTGTTGTCTTTGTTGTTTCAACTTGGGTTTAGCAGTCGATGGTAACCCTCATTACCATAGATGTCTGACCCACAGATATTCCTATTAAAACTCATTAGCTCAAATGGTAGAGCGCTCGCTTAGTATGCGAGAAGTAGCGGGATCGATGCCCGCATCCTCCAAAGCTTCTTTGATCCAAGCATATATTTACCTCATCCAAGGGAGAGGCTTGATCTGTGAACGTCTGTGAAGGTTCTCAGTCATCCAGGTCATGGTAATCCAAAAATCTGGGGTCACTAATTAACATAATGGCTGGTACCTACCTGTCCAGGTAAGTACCAGCCATTATGGTAATTAGTGACCCCAGTTTCTGGTCAAGCAAGTTTCAGTTGGGTGTTCAGCTTCTTTGATCCAAGCATATATTTACCTCATCCAAGGGAGAGGCTTGATCAACAGCAGCAGCCTTAGGCCAAATTACAGTAGGTTCTACTGCAACATTGGCACTGAGACGTTTCCTACTTCCTTTAAAGTCCAACTCCATTCTCGTCCGATTGAACCACTTGGATGAAACCTTCCAAGTTCAGATGTCCTTGGTTCAGTGTGTGTTTTGGCTATAGCAAGACATGGACGACTGAGAATTTTCAGTCACACTTGCTCACTAAAAACTTGATACCTGTGATTATGGAAGACGTTTGTTAATACCACGACTAAACGGGAGCTATGAAGCCCCCTGACTTGAGAAAAATCCAATCAACCTATGTAGCCTGTATTTACCTTATTAAAGAGAGGGACTTGATTAGCAGTGGCCACACTAAAACGTTATTAACTATTATTTCCCATTAAAACTCCAACTCCACTCTTGTCTGCTAAAACTGAAGAAACCACCAAGACAATCAGTGTACAAAGAAGCTTAGTAGCAATGGTACCAACTCATCAACTTGGCTACCTCCAGAAAGGTTCCCACGTTCAGTGAGGCTTTGTCATGTTCAGAGAGTCAAAAGCACACGCTTCCTTCGAGCCGGATTTGAACCAGCGACCTAAGGATGTCCATGTCTGCTCACTACAGTCCTCCGCTCTACCAACTGAGCTATCGAAGGGCGGGACCTGGCCATGGTCACATGATCTCGGTTAGCCGGCCTCAGCACAGACAATCTAAACATTGTTTGACCAGGAATACATTGATTAAGCACTTGAAAAATAAGTTGCTGAGATCAAATAGTTTTCCTCCTTGCCACGTCAAAATGTTGTCTCACTGAGGGAATAGCTCAAATGATAGTAGGACTGATACCTGCATCCTCCTGTGCTTCATTTTTTCTGGCAAAACTATAAAGCCTGTGTTAACCTGTTTGAGTGGAAAATTTGTTCTGTGTCATCAAAAACATTCCTAACATCTGCCCACGGAAAGTTTCATCCTCGTTCCCACCTTGACACTGGAGTCTCTGGCCGTTGATAGGTCGTTAGAGTCTCATTCAATGGATCAGGAAACTAGGATAGCTCCAGTGACAGGCATCTGCTTCTTAACAGACCCTAGTCAGTCTTTTACAAGTGAACAAGCTACATGGAGGAAATGTCTTCAGGAAACCTTACAAGTCCAGATCAACTCTCACAGTTCCGTTTACTAAAAGCTGGGCATTTGTGATCAGATCGTTTGCCGTTATAAGTTGAGGGGTTGCTTAGCCACATTGTAGCCCAGCTTTGCATGGGGGATTAGCTCAAATGGTAGAGCGCTCGCTTAGCATGCGAGAAGTAGCGGGATCGATGCCCGCATCCTCCAAAGCTTCTTTGATCCAAGCATATATTTACCTCATCCAAGGGAGAGGCTTGATCTGTGAACGTCTGTGAAGGTTCTCAGTCATCCAGGTCATGGTAATCCAAAAATCTGGGGTCACTAATTAACATAATGGCTGGTACCTACCTGTCCAGGTAAGTACCAGCCATTATGGTAATTAGTGACCCCAGTTTCTGGTCAAGCAAGTTTCAGTTGGGTGTTCAGCTTCTTTGATCCAAGCATATATTTACCTCATCCAAGGGAGAGGCTTGAGCAGCAATAGCCATAGGCCAGATTACAGTAGGTTCTACTGCAACATTGGCACTAAGACGTTTCCTACTTCCTTTAAAGTCCAACTCCATTCTCGTCCGATTGAACCACTTGGATGAAACCTTCCAAGTTCAGATGTCCTTGGTTCAGTGTGTGCTTTGGCTATAGCAAGACATGGACGACTGAGAATTTTCACAGTCACACTTGCTCACTAAAAACTTGATACCTGTGATTATGAAAGACGTTTGTTAATACCACGACTAAACGGGAGCTATGAAGCCCCCTGACTTGAGAAAAATCCAATCAACCTATGAACGCCACACTAAAACGTTATTAACTATTATTTCCCATTAAAACTCCAACTCCACTCTTGTCTGCTAAAACTGAAGAAACCACCAAGACAATCAGTGTACAAAGAAGCTTAGTAGCAATGGTACCAACTCATCAACTTGGCTACCTCCAGAAAGGTTCCCACGTTCAGTGAGGCTTTGTCATGTTCAGAGAGTCAAAAGCACACGCTTCCTTCGAGCCGGATTTGAACCAGCGACCTAAGGATGTCCATGTCTGCTCACTACAGTCCTCCGCTCTACCAACTGAGCTATCGAAGGGCGGGACCTGGCCATGGTCACATGATCTCGCTTAGCCGGCCTCAGCACAGACAATCTAAACATTGTTTGACCAGGAATACATTGATTAAGCACTTGAAAAAATAAGTTGCTGAGATCAAATAGTTTTCCTCCTTGCCACGTCAAAATGTTGTCTCACTGGGGGAATAGCTCAAATGATAGTAGGACTGATACCTGCATCCTCCTGTGCTTCATTTTTTCTGGCAAAACTATAAAGCCTGTGTTAACCTGTTTGAGTGGAAAATTTGTTCTGTGTCATCAAAAACATTCCTAACATCTGCCCACGGAAAGTTTCATCCTCGTTCCCACCTTGACACTGGAGTCTTGGCCTTGATAGGTGTTAGAGTCTCATTCAATGGATCAGGAAACTAGGATAGCTCCAGTGACAGGCATCTGCTTCTTAACAGACCTAGTCAGTCTTTTACAAGTGAAAAGCTACATGGAGGAAATGTCTTCAGGAAACCTTACAAGTCAGATCAACTCTCACAGTTCCGTTTACTAAAAGCTGGGCATTTGTGATCAGATCGTTTGCCGTTATAAGTTGAGGGGTTGCTTAGCCACATTGTAGCCCAGCTTTGCATGGGGGATTAGCTCAAATGGTAGAGCGCTCGCTTAGCATGCGAGAAGTAGCGGGATCGATGCCCGCATCCTCCAAAGCTTCTTTGATCCAAGCATATATTTACCTCATCCAAGGGAGAGGCTTGATCAACAGCAGCAGCCTTAGGCCAAATTACAGTAGGTTCTACTGCAAAGCATTGGCACTGAGACGTTTCTACTTCCTTTAAAGTCCAACTCCATTCTCGTCCGATTGAACCACTTGGATGAAACCTTCCAAGTTCAGATGTCCTTGGTTCAGTGTGTGTTTTGGCTATAGCAAGACATGGACGACTGAGAATTTTCACAGTCACACTTGCTCACTAAAAACTTGATACCTGTGATTATGAAAGACGTTTTTAATACCACGACTAAACGGGAGCTATGAAGCCCCCTGACTTGAGAAAAATCCAATCAACATTATAACGCCACACTAAAACGTTATTAACTATTATTTCCATTAAAACTCCAACTCCACTCTTGTCTGCTAAAACTGAAGAAACCACCAAGACAATCAGTGTACAAAGAAGCTTAGTAGCAATGGTACCAACTCATCAACTTGGCTACCTCCAGAAAGGTTCCCACGTTCAGTGAGGCTTTGTCATGTTCAGAGAGTCAAAAGCACACGCTTCCTTCGAGCCGGATTTGAACCAGCGACCGAAGGATGTCCATGTCTGCTCACTACAGTCCTCCGCTCTACCAACTGAGCTATCGAAGGGCGGGACCTGGCCATGGTCACATGATCTCAGTTAGCCGGCCTCAGCACAGACAATCTAAACATTGTTTGACCAGGAATACATTGATTAAGCACTTGAAAAAATAAGTTGCTGAGATCAAATAGTTTTCCTCCTTGCCACGTCAAAATGTTGTCTCACTGGGGGAATAGCTCAAATGATAGTAGGACTGATACCTGCATCCTCCTGTGCTTCATTTTTTCTGGCAAAACTATAAAGCCTGTGTTAACCTGTTTGAGGGAAAATTTGTTCTGTGTCATCAAAAACATTCCTAACATCTGCCACGGAAAGTTTCATCCTCGTTCCCACCTTGACACTGGAGTCTCTGGCCGTTGATAGGTCGTTAGAGTCTCATTCAATGGATCAGGAAACTAGGATAGCTCCAGTGACAGGCATCTGCTTCTTAACAGACCCTAGTCAGTCTTTTACAGTGAGAAGCTACATGGAGGAAATGTCTTCAGGAAACCTTACAAGTCCAGATCAACTCTCACAGTTCCGTTTACTAAAAGCTGGGCATTTGTGATCAGATCGTTTGCCGTTATAAGTTGAGGGTTGCTTAGCACATTGTAGCCCAGCTTTGCATGGGGGATTAGCTCAAATGGTAGAGCGCTCGCTTAGCATGCGAGAAGTAGCGGGATCGATGCCCGCATCCTCCAAAGCTTCTTTGATCCAAGCATATATTTACCTCATCCAAGGGAGAGGCTTGATCTGTGAACGTCTGTGAGTTCTCCAGTCATCCAGGTCATGGTAATCCAAAATCTGGGTCCATAATTATAACATAATGGTTGTACCTACCTGTCCAGGTAAGTACCAGCTATAGTATAGTGACCCCCAGTTTGGTAAAGCAAGTTTCAGTTGGGTGTTCAGCTTCTTTGATCCAAGCATATATTTACCTCACCCAAGGAGAGGCTTGAGCAGATAGCATAGGCCAGATTACAGTAGGTTCTACTGCAACATGGCACTAAACGTTTCCTACTTCCTTTAAAGTCCAACTCCATTCTCGTCCGATTGAACCACTTGGATGAAACCTTCCAAGTTCAGATGTCCTTGGTTCAGTGTGTGCTTGGCTATAGCAAACATGGACGACTGAGAATTTCACAGTCCACTTGCTCACTAAAAACTTGATACCTAGTGATTATGAAAGACGTTTGTTAATACCACGACTAACGGGAGCTATGAAGCCCCCTGACTTGAGAAAAATCCAATCAACCTATGAACGCCACACTAAACGTTATTAACTATTATTTCCCATTAAAACTCCAACTCCACTCTTGTCTGCTAAAACTGAAGAAACACCAAGACAATCAGTGTACAGCAAGATAGCTTAGAGCAATGGTACCAATCATCAACTTGGTACCTCAGAACAGGTTCCCACGTTCATGAGGCTTGTACATGTTCAGAGAGTCAAAAGACACGCTTCCTTCGAGCGGATTGAACCACGACCATAAGGATGTCCATGTCTGCTCACTACAGTCCTCCGCTCTACCAACTGAGCTATCGAAGGGCGGGACCTGGCCATGGTCACATGATCTCGCTTAGCCGGCCTCAGCACAGACAATCTTAAACATTGTTTGACCAGGAATACATTGATTAAGCACTTGAAAAATAAGTTGCTGAATCATAAAGTTTTCCTCCTTGCCACGTCAAAAGTTGTCTCACTGGGGAATAGCTCAACATATAGTAAGGAAGATACCCTGCATCCTCCTGTGCTTCATTTTTTCTGGCAAAACTATGCTAAAACTGAAGAAACCACCAAGACAATCAGTGTACAAAGAAGCTTAGTAGCAATGGTACCAACTCATCAACTTGGCTACCTCCAGAAAGGTTCCCACGTTCAGTGAGGCTTTGTCATGTTCAGAGAGTCAAAAGCACACGCTTCCTTCGAGCCGGATTTGAACCAGCGACCTAAGGATGTCCATGTTGTCTCTCTACAGTCCTCCGCTCTACCAACTGAGCTATCGAAGGGGGGACTGGCCATGGTCACATGATCTCGCTTAGCCGGCCTCAGCACAGACAATCTAAACATTGTTTGACCAGGAATACATTGATTAAGCACTTGAAAAATAAGTTGCTGAGATCAAATAGTTTTCCTCCTTGCCACGTCAAAAATGTTGTCTCACTGGGGGAATAGCTCAAATGATAGTAGGACTGATACCTGCATCCTCCTGTGCTTCATTTTTTCTGGCAAAACTATAAAGCCTGTGTTAACCTGTTTGAGTGGAAAATTTGTTCTGTGTCATCAAAAACATTCCTAACATCTGCCCACGGAAAGTTTCATCCTAGTTCCCACCTTGACACTGGAGTCTCTGGCCGTTGATAGGTCGTTAGAGTCTCATTCAATGGATCAGGAAACTAGGATAGCTCCAGTGACAGGCATCTGCTTCTTAACAGACCCTAGTCAGTCTTTTACAAGTGAACAAGCTACATGGAGGAAATGTCTTCAGGAAACCTTACAAGTCCAGATCAACTCTCACAGTTCCGTTTACTAAAAGCTGGGCATTTGTGATCAGATCGTTTGCCGTTATAAGTTGAGGGGTTGCTTAGCCACATTGTAGCCCAGCTTTGCATGGGGGATTAGCTCAAATGGTAGAGCTTAGCATGCGAGAAGTAGCGGGATCGATGCCCGCATCCTCCAAAGCTTCTTTGATCCAAGCATATATTTACCTCATCCAAGGGAGAGGCTTGATCTGTGAACGTCTGTGAAGGTTCTCAGTCATCCAGGTCATGGTAATCCAAAAATCTGGGGTCACTAATTAACATAATGGCTGGTACCTACCTGTCCAGGTAAGTGCCAGCCATTATGGTAATTAGTGACCCCAGTTTCTGGTCAAGCAAGTTTCAGTTGGGTGTTCAGCTTCTTTGATCCAAGCATATATTTACCTCATCCAAGGGAGAGGCTTGAGCATTAGCCATAGGCCAGATTACAGTAGGTTCTACTGCAACATTGGCACTAAGACGTTTCCTACTTCCTTTAAAGTCCAACTCCATTCTCGTCCGATTGAACCACTTGGATGAAACCTTCCAAGTTCAGATGTCCTTGGTTCAGTGTGTGCTTTGGCTATAGCAAGACATGGACGACTGAGAATTTTCACGGTCACACTTGCTCACTAAAAACTTGATACCTGTGATTATGAAAGACGTTTGTTAATACCACGACTAAACGGGAGCTATGAAGCCCCCTGACTTGAGAAAAATCCAATCAACCTATGAACGCCACACTAAAACGTTATTAACTATTATTTCCCATTAAAACTCCAACTCCACTCTTGTCTGCTAAAACTGAAGAAACCACCAAGACAATCAGTGTACAAAGAAGCTTAGTAGCAATGGTACCAACTCATCAACTTGGCTACCTCCAGAAAGGTTCCCACGTTCAGTGAGGCTTTGTCATGTTCAGAGAGTCAAAGCACACGCTTCTTCGAGCCGGATTTGAACCAGCGACTAAGGATATCCATGTCTGCTCATACAGTCCTCGCTCTACAACTGGCTATCGAGGGCGGGACTGGCCATGGTCACATGATTCACTTAGCCGCCTCAGACAGACAATCTAATTGTTTGCAGGAATACATTGATTAAGCACTTGAAAAAAGTTGCTGAGATCAATAGTTTCCTCCTTGCCACGCAAAATGTGTTTCATGGGGATAGCTCAAATATAGTAGATGATACCGCATCCTCCTGTGCTTCATTTTTTCTGGCAACTATAAGCCTGTGTTAACTGTTTGAGGGAAATTTGTTCTGTGTCATCAAAAACATTCCTAACATCTGCCCCGAAAGTTCATCCTCGTTCCACCTTGACATGGAGTCTTGGCCGTTGATAGTCGTTAGAGTCTCATTCAATGGATAGGAAACTAGGATTGCTCAGTGACAGGCATCTGCTCTTAACAGACCTAGTCAGTCTTTTACAGTGAACAAGCTACATGGAGGAATGTCTTCAGAAACTTACAAGTCAGATCAACTCTCACAGTCCGTTTACTAAGTGGCATTTGTGATCAGATCGTTTGCGTTATAAGTGAGGGTTGCTAGCCACATTGTAGCCAGCTTGCATGGGATTGCTCAATGGTAGAGCTTAGCATGCGAGAGTAGCGGGCGATGCCGCACTCCAAGCTTCTTTGATCAGCATATATTTACTCATCCAAGGAAGCTTGATCAACAGCACAGCCTAGGCAATTACAGTAGGTTCTACTGCAACATTGGCACTGAGACGTTCTACTTCCTTAAGTCCACTCCATCTCGTCGTTGAACCACTGGATGAAACCTTCAGTTCAGATGTCTTGGTTCAGTGTGTGTTTGGCTATAGCAGACATGACGACTGAGAATTTTCAGTCACACTTGCACTAAATTGATACCTGTGATTATGGAAGACGTTTGTTAATACAGACTAACGGAGCTATGAAGCCCTGACTTGAGAAATCCAATCAACCTATGTAGCCTGTATTTACTTATTAAGAAGGGACTTATTAGCATGGCACACTAAAACGTTATTAACTATTATTTCCATAAACTCCAACTCATTTGTTGCTAACTGAAGAAACCACCAAGACAATCAGTGTACAAAGAAGCTGTAGCAATGTACAATCATCAACTTGGCTACTCAGAAAGGTTCCACGTCAGTGAGCTTGTCATGTTCAGAGAGTCAAAGCACACGCTTCCTTCGAGCGATTTGAACCAGGACTAGATGCCCATGTCTGCTCATACAGTCCTCCGCTTACAATGATATCGAAGGGGGGACCTGCCATGGTCATGATCTCGGTTAGCGGCTCACACAGACAATCTAAACTGTTTGACCAGAATACATGATTAAGCACTGAAATAGTTGCTGAGATCAAATATTCCTCCTTGCACGTCAAAATGTTGTCTCACTGGGAATAGCTAATGATAGTAGGACTGATACCTGCATCTCTGTGCTTATTTTCTGCAAAACTAAGCCGTGTTAACTGTTGAGTGGAAAATTTGTTCTGTGTCATCAAAACATTCTAAATCTGCCCACGGAAGTTTCATCTCGTTCCCACTGACACTGGAGTCTCTGCGTTGATAGGTCGTTAGAGTTCATTCAATGATCAGGAAACTAGATGCTCCAGTGACAGCATTGCTTCTTAACAGACCTATCAGTCTTTACAAGTGAACAAGTACATGGAGAAATGTCTTCAGGAAACTTACAAGTCCAGATCAACTCTCACAGTTCCGTTTACTAATGGGCATTTGTGATCAATCGTTTGCCGTTATAGTTGAGGGTTGCTTAGCCACATTGTAGCCCAGCTTTGATGGGGATTAGCTCAAATGTAAGCTTAGCATGCGAGAAGTAGCGGATCGATGCCCGCATCCTCAAAGCTTCTTTGATCAAGCATATATTTACTCATCAAGGGAGAGCTTGATCACGCAGCACTAGGCCAAATTACAGTAGTTACTGCAACATTGGCACTGAGACGTTCCTATCCTTTAAAGTCCAACTCCATTTCGTCCGATGAACCACTGGATGAACCTTCCATTCAGATGTCCTTGTTCAGTGTGTTTTGGCTATAGCAAGAATGGACGACTGAGATTTTCAGTACACTTGCCCTAAAAACTGATACCTTGTTAGAAGACGTTGTTAAACACACTAACGGAGCTATGAAGCCCTGACTGAAAAACAATCAATTGCCGTATTACCTATAAGAGGACTGATTGCGGCACACTAAAACGTTATTAACTATTATTTCCATTAAAACTCCAACCCCTCTGTCTGCTAAAACTGAAGAACCACAAGACAATCAGTGTACAAAGAACTAGTAGCAATGGTACCACTCATCAATTGTACCTCCAGAAGGTTCCCACGTTCAGTGAGGCTTTGTCATGTTCAGAGAGTCAAAGCACGCTTCCTTCGAGCCGGTTGAACCAGCGACCGAAGGATGTCCATGTTGCTCATACAGTCCTCCGCTCTACAACTGAGCTATCGAGGCGGGACCTGGCCATGGTACATGATCTCGCTTAGCCGCCTCAGCAAGACAATCTAAACATTGTTGACCAGAGTACATTGATTAAGCACTGAAAATAAGTCTGAGATAATAGTTTTCCTCCTTGCCCGTCAATGTTGTCTCACTGGGGGAATAGCTCAAATGATAGTAGGACTGATACCTGCATCTCTGTGCTTCATTTTTTCTGCAAAACTATAAGCTGTGTTAACTGTTTGGTGAAAATTTGTTCTGTGTCATCAAAACTCGAACATCACCACGGAAAGTTTATCTCGTTCCACCTTGACATGGAGTCGCTGGTTTGATAGGTTGTTAGATCTCATTCATGGATCAGGAACTAGGATTGCTCAGTGACAGCATCGCTTCTTAACAGACCTAGTCATCTTTTACAGTGACAAGCACATGAGGAAATGTTTCAGGAAACCTTACAAGTCCAGATCAACTCTCACAGTTCTTTACTAAAATGGGCATTTTGATCAGATCATTGCCGTTATATTGAGGTTGCTTAGCCACATTTAGCCAGCTTCGCATGGGATTACTCAATGGTAGAGCGCTCGCTTAGCATGCAGAAGTAGCGGGATCGATGCCCGCATCCTCCAAAGTTCTTTGATCCAAGCATATATTTACCTCATCAAGGGAGAGCTTGATCTGTGAAGGTCTCATCATCCAGTCATGGTAATCAAAAATTGGGGTCCTATTCCATAATGGCTGGTATTACCTGGAAGCATTTGGTCAAGCAGTTTCAGTTGGGTGTTCATTCTTTGATCCAAGCATATTTACTCATCAAGGAAGGCTGAGCAGCAATAGCATAGCCAAATTACGTAGGTTTACTGCAACATTGGCACTAAGACTTTCCTACTTCCTTTAAAGTCCAACTCCATCTCGTCGATTGAACACTTGGATGAAACCTTCAAGTTCAGATGTCCTTGGTTCAGTGTGTCTTTGGCTATAGCAGACATGGACACTGAGAATTTTCACAGTCACACTTGCTCACTAAAACTTGATACTGTGATTATGAAAGACGTTTGTAATACCACACTAACGGGAGCTATGAACCCTGACTTGAGAAATCAATCACCTATGTAGCCTGTATACCTTATTAAGAGAGGATTGATTAGCAGTGGCACACTAAACGTTATTAACTATTATTCCCATTAAACTCAATCCATTGTCTGCTAAAACTGAAGAAACCACCAAGACAACAGTGTACAAAGCACTTAGTACAATGTACCGACTCATCAACTTGGTACCTCCAGAAAGGTTCCACGTTCTGAGCTTGTCAGTTAGAGAGTCAAAGCACACCTTCTTCGAGCGATTGACAGCGACCTAAGGTGTCCATGTCTGTCACTACAGTCCTCCGCTCTACCAACTGAGCTATCGAAGCGGACCTGGCATGGTCACATGATCTCGCTTAGCCGGCCTCAGCACAGACAATCTAAACATGTTGACAGGATACTTGATTAAGCACTTGAAAAATAAGTTGTGAGATCAAATAGTTTCTCCTTGCCACGTCAAAATGTGTCTCACTGGGATACTCAAATGATAGTAGGACTGATACTGCATCTCCTGTGCTTCTTTTCTGGCAAACTATAAAGCTGTGTTAACTGTTTGATGAAATTGTTCTGTGTCATCAAAAACATTCCTAACATCTGCCCACGGAAGTTTCTCCTCGTTCCACTTGACATGAGTCTCTGCGTTGATGTCGTAGAGTCTCATTCAATGATCAGAAACTAGATTGCTCCAGTGACAGGCATCTGCTTCTTAACAGACCCTAGTCAGTCTTTTACAAGTGAAGAAGTACATGAGAAATGTCTTCAGAAACCTTACAAGTCAGATCAACTCTCAAGTTCCGTTTACTAAAATGGGCATTGTGATCAGATCGTTTGCGTTATAAGTTGAGGTTGCTTAGCCAATTGTAGCTCAGCTTGCATGGGATAGCTCAAATGTAGAGCGCTCGCTTAGCTGCGAGAAGTACGGGATCGATGCCGCATCTCAAGCTTCTTTGATCCAAGCAATATTTACCTCATCCAAGGAGAGCTGATCAACAGCAGCAGCCTTAGCCAATCAGTAGGTTCTACTGCAACATGGCATGGAGTTCCTACTTCCTTAAGTCCAACTCCTTCTCGTCCGATTGACATTGGATGAACTTCAGTTCAGATGTCCTTGTTCAGTGTGTGTTTGGCTATAGAAGACATGGACGACTGGAATTTTCACAGTCCACTTGCTCACTAAACTTGATACTGTGATTAAGACGTTTGTTAATACACGACTAAGGGAGCTATGAAGCCCCTGACTGAGAAATCCAATCACTAAAGCCACTAAAAGTATTAACTATTATTCCATTAAACTCCAACTCCACTCTTGTCTGCTAAACTGAAGAACCACCAAGACAATCAGTGTACAAGAGCTTAGTAGCAATGTACCAACCATCAACTTGGCTACCTCCAAAAGGTTCCACGTTCAGTGAGCTTGTCATGTTCAGAGAGTCAAACACACGCTTCCTTCAAGCGATTTGAACCAGCGACTAAGGATGTCCATTTGCTCACTACAGTCCTCCTCTACCAACTGAGCTATCGAAGGCGGGACCTGCCATGGTCCTTATCTCGGTTAGCCGCTCAGCACAGACAATCTAAACATGTTTGACCAGAATACATTGATTAGCCTGAAAAAAGTTGCTGAGATCAAATAGTTTTCCTCCTTGCCACGTCAAAATGTTGTCTCACTGGGGAATAGCTCAAATGTAGTAGGACTGATACTGCATCCTCCTGTGCTTCATTTTTTCTGGCAAAACTATAAGCCTGTGTTAACTGTTTGAGTGGAAAATTGTTCTGTGTCATCAAAAACATTCCTAACATCTGCCCACGGAAAGTTTCATCCTCGTTCCACCTTGACACTGGAGTCTCTGGCCGTTGATAGGTCGTTAGGTCTCATTCAATGGATCAGAAACTAGGATTGCTCCAGTGACAGGCATCTGCTTCTTAACAGACCCTAGTCAGTCTTTTACAAGTGAACAAGCTACATGGAGGAAATGTCTTCAGGAAACCTTACAAGTCCAGATCAACTCTCACAGTTCCGTTTACTAAAGCTGGGCATTTGTGATCAGATCGTTTGCCGTTATAAGTTGAGGGTTGCTTAGCCACATTGTAGCCCAGCTTCGCATGGGGATTAGCTCAAAGGTAGAGCGCTCGCTTAGCATGCGAGAAGTAGCGGATCGATGCCCGCATCCTCCAAAGCTTCTTTGATCCAACATATATTTACCTCATCCAAGGAGAGGCTTGGCAGATACCAAGCCAGATTACAGTAGGTTCTACTGCAACATTGGCACTGAGACGTTTCTACTTCCTTTAAAGTCCACTCCATTCTCGTTCGATTGAACCACTTGGATGAAACCTTCCAAGTTCAGATGTCCTTGGTTCAGTGTGTGTTTTGGCTATAGCAAGACATGGACGACTGAGAATTTTCACAGTCACACTTGCTCACTAAAACTTGATACTGTGATTATGAAAGACGTTTGTTAATACCACGACTAACGGGAGCTATGAAGCCCCCTGACTTGAGAAAAATCCAATCAACCTATGACGCCACACTAAAACGTTATTAATATTATTCCCATTAAAACTCCAACTCCACTCTTGTCTGCTAAAACTGAAGAAACCACCAGACAATCAGTGTACAAAGAAGCTTGTAGCAATGGTACCAACTCATCAACTTGGCTACCTCCAGAAAGGTTCCCACGTTCAGTGAGCTTTGTCATGTTCAGAGAGTCAAAAGCACACGCCTCCTTCGAGCCGGATTTGAACCAGCGACCTAAGGATGTCCATGTTGTCTCTCTACAGTCCTCCGCTCTACCAACTGAGCTATCGAAGGGGGGACTGGCCATGGTCACATGACTCGTTAGCCGGCCTCAGCACAGACAATCTAAACATGTTTGACCAGGAATACATTGATTAAGCACTTGAAAAATAAGTTGCTGAGATCAATAGTTTCTCCTTGCACGTCAAAATGTTGTCTCACTGGGGGAATAGCTCAAATGATAGTAGGACTGATACCTGCATCCTCCTGTGCTTCATTTTTTCTGGCAAAACTATAAAGCCTGTGTTAACCTGTTTGAGTGGAATTTGTTCTGTGTCATCAAAACATTCCAACATCTGCCACGGAAAGTTTCATCCTCGTTCCCACCTTGACACTGGAGTCTCTGGCCGTTGATAGGTCGTTAGAGTCTCATTCAATGATCAGGAAACTAGGATAGCTCCAGTGACAGGCATCTGCTTCTTAACAACCCTAGTCAGTCTTTTACAAGTGAAGAAGCTACATGGAGAAATGTCTTCAGAAACCTTACAAGTCCAGATCAACTCTCACAGTTCCGTTTACTAAAAGTGGGCTTTGTGATCAGATCGTTTGCCGTTATAAGTTGAGGGTTGCTAGCCACATTGTAGCCAGCTTGCATGGGGATTAGCTCAAATGGTAGAGCGCTCGCTTACATGCGAGAAGTAGCGGGATCGATGCCCGCATCCTCCAAAGCTTCTTTGATCCAAGCATATATTTACTCATCCAAGGGAGAGCTTGATCGTGAACGTCTGTGAAGGTTCTCAGCATCAGTCATGGTAATCCAAAAACTGGATCACTAATTAACATAATGGCTGGTACTACCTGTCAGGTAAGTACCAGCCATTATGGTAATTAGTGACCCCAGTTCTGGTCAAGCAAGTTTCGTTGGTGTCAGCTTCTTTGATCCAAGCATATTTTACTCATCCAAGGAGAGGCTTGAGCAGCAATAGCCTAGGCCAATTACAGTAGGTTCTACTGCAACATTGGCACTAAGACGTTTCCTATTCCTTAAAGTCCAACTCCATTCTGTCCGATTGAACACTTGATGAACTTCAAGTTCAGATGTCCTTGGTTCAGTGTGTGCTTTGGCTATAGCAAGACATGGACGACTGAGATTTTCACAGTCACACTTGTCACTAAAAACTTGATACCTGTGATTATGAAGACTTTGTTAATACCACGACTAAACGGGAGCTATGAAGCCCCTGACTTGAGAAACATCCAATCAACCTATGAACGCCACACTAAAACGTTATTAACTATTATTTCCATAAAACTTCAACTCCAGTCTTGTCTGCTAAAACTGAAGAAACCACCAAGACAATCAGTGTACAAAGAAGCTTAGTAGCAATGGTACCAACTCATCACTTGGCTACTCAGAAAGTTCCCACGTTCAGTGAGGCTTTGTCATGTTCAGAGAGTCAAAAGCACACGCTTCCTTCGAGCCGGATTTGAACCAGCGACTAAGGATGTCCATGTCTGCTCACTACAGTCCTCCGCTCTACCAATGAGCTATCGAAGGGCGGGACCTGGCCATGGTCACATGATCTCGCTTAGCCGCCTCAGCACAGACAATCTAAACATTGTTTGACCAGAATACATTGATTAAGCACTTGAAAAATAAGTTGCTGAGATCAATAGTTTTCCTCCTTGCCACGTCAAAATGTTGTCTCACTGGGGGAATAGCTCAAATGATAGTAGACTGATACCTGCATCCCTGTGCTTCATTTTTTCTGGCAAAACTATAAAGCCTGTGTTAACCTGTTTGAGTGGAAAATTTGTTCTGTGTCATCAAAAACATTCGTAACATCAGCCCACGGAAAGTTTCATCCTCGTTCCCACCTTGACACTGGAGTCGCTGGCTGTTGATAGGTCGTTAGAGTCTCATTCAATGGATCAGGAAACTAGGATTGCTCCAGTGACAGGCATCTGCTTCTAACAGACCCTAGTCAGTCTTTTACAGTGAAGAAGCTACATGGAGGAAATGTCTTCAGGAAACCTTACAAGTCAGATCAACTCTCACAGTTCCGTTTACTAAAAGCTGGGCATTTGTGATCAGATCGTTTGCCGTTATAAGTTGAGGGTTGCTTAGCCACATTGTAGCCCAGCTTTGCATGGGGATTAGCTCAATGGTAGAGCGCTCGCTTAGCATGCGAGAAGTAGCGGGATCGATGCCCGCATCCTCCAAAGCTTCTTTGATCCAAGCATATATTTACCTCATCCAAGGGAGAGGCTTGATCAACAGCAGCAGCCTTAGGCCAAATTACAGTAGGTTCTACTGCAACATTGGCACTGAGACGTTTCCTACTTCCTTTAAAGTCCAACTCCATTCTCGTTCGATTGAACCACTTGGATGAAACCTTCCAAGTTCAGATGTCCTTGGTTCAGTGTGTGTTTTGGCTATAGCAAGACATGGACGACTGAGAATTTTCACAGTCACACTTGCTCACTAAAAACTTGATACCTGTGATTATGAAAGACGTTTGTTAATACCACGACTAAACGGGAGCTATGAAGCCCCCTGACTTGAGAAAAATCCAATCAACCTATGTAGCCTGTATTTACCTTATTAAAGAGAGGGACTTGATTAGCAGTGGCCACACTAAAACGTTATTAACTATTATTTCCCATTAAAACTCCAACTCCACTCTTGTCTGCTAAAACTGAAGAAACCACCAAGACAATCAGTGTACAAAGAAGCTTAGTAGCAATGGTACCAACTCATCAACTTGGCTACCTCCAGAAAGGTTCCCACGTTCAGTGAGGCTTTGTCATGTCAGAGAGTCAAAAGCACACGCTTCCTTCGAGCCGGATTTGAACCAGCGACCTAAGATGTCCATGTCTGCTCACTACAGTCCTCCGCTCTACCAACTGAGCTATCGAAGGGCGGGACCTGGCCATGGTCACATGATCTCGCTTAGCGGCCTCAGCACAGACAATCTAAACATTGTTTGACCAGGAATACATTGATTAAGCACTTGAAAAATAAGTTGCTGAGATCAAATAGTTTTCCTCCTTGCCACGTCAAAATGTTGTCTCACTGGGGGAATAGCTCAAATGAAGTAGGACTGATACCTGCATCCTCCTGTGCTTCATTTTTTCTGGCAAAACTAAAAGCTGTGTTAACCTGTTTGAGTGGAAAATTTGTTCTGTGTCATCAAAAACATTCCTAACATCTGCCCACGGAAAGTTTCATCTCGTTCCCCTTGACACTGAGGTTCTGGCCGTTGATAGGTCGTTAGAGTCTCATTCAATGGATCAGGAAACTAGGATTGCTCCAGTGACAGGCATCTGCTTCTTAACAGACCCTAGTCAGTCTTTTCAAGTGAACAAGCTACATGGAGGAAATGTCTTCAGGAAACCTTACAAGTCCAGATCAACTCTCACAGTTCCGTTTACTAAAAGCTGGGCATTTGTGATCAGATCGTTTGCCGTTATAAGTTGAGGGGTTGCTTAGCCACATTGTAGCCCAGCTTCTGCATGGGGGATTAGCTCAAATGGTAGAGCGCTCGCTTAGCATGCGAGAAGTAGCGGGATCGATGCCCGCATCCTCCAAAGCTTCTTTCACCCCCCCCCCCCCCCCCCCCCCCCCCCCCCCCCCCCCCCCCCCCCCCCCCCCCCCCCCCCCCCCCCCCCCCCCCCCCCCCCCCCCCCCCCCCCCCCCCCCCCCCCCCCCCCCCCCCCCCCCCCCCCCCCCCCCCCCCCCCCCCCCCCCCCCCCCCCCCCCCCCCCCCCCCCCCCCCCAAAAAAAAAAAAAAAAAAAAAAAAAAAAAAAAAAAAAAAAAAAAAAAAAAAAAAAAAAAAAAAAAAAAAAAAAAAAAAAAAAAAAAAAAAAAAAAAAAAAAAAAAAAAAAAAAAAAAAAAAAAAAAAAAAAAAAAAAAAAAAAAAAAAAAAAAAAAAAAAAAAAAAAAAAAAAAAAAAAAAAAAAAAAAAAAAAAAAAAAAAAAAAAAAAAAAAAAAAAACTACACTGGAGTCCTGGCCGTTGATAGGTCGTTAGAGTCTCATTCAATGGATCAGGAAACTAGGATTGCTCCAGTGACAGGCATCTGCTTCTTAACAGACCCTAGTCATCTTTTACAAGTGAACAAGCTACATGGAGGAAATGTCTTCAGGAAACCTTACAATCCAGATCAACTCTCACAGTTCCGTTTACTAAAAGCTGGGCATTGTGATCAGATCATTTGCCGTTATAAGTTGAGGGTTGCTTAGCCACATTGTAGCCCAGCTTCGCATGGGGATTAGCTCAAATGGTAGAGCGCTCGCTTAGCATGTGAGAGGTAGCGGGATCGATGCCCGCATCCTCCAAAACTTCTTTTATCCAACATATATTTACCTCATCCAAGGAGAGGCTTGATCTGTGAACGTCTGTGAAGGTTCTCAGTCACCAGGTCATGGTAATCCAAAAATCTGGGTCACTAATTAACATAATGGCTGGTACCTACCTGTCCAGGTAAGTACCAGCCATTATGGTAATTATGACCCCAGTTTCTGGTCAAGCAATTGCTCAGTGACAGCATCGCTTCTTAACGACCTAGTCATCTTTTACAAGTGAAAGCTACATGAGGAAATGTCTCAGAAACCTTACATCCAGATCAACTCTCACAGTTCCTTTACTAAAAGTGGCATTTGTGATCAGATCTTTGCCGTTATAAGTTGAGGGTTGCTTAGCCACATTGTGCCCAGCTTGCAGGGGGTTAGCTCAAATGGAACCTCGCTTAGCATGCGAGAAGTAGCGGACGATCCCATCCTCAAGCTTCTTTGATCAACAATATTTACCTATCAAGGGAAGCTTGATCTGTGAACGTCTGTGAAGGTTCTCATCATCAGGTCATGGAATCCAAAAATCTGGTCACTAATTAACATAATGGCTGTACCTACCTGTCCAGTAAGTCGCCTTAGTTTCATTTCGGTCAAGCAAGTTCAGTGGTTTACTTCTTTGATCCAAGCATATATTTACCTCTCCAGAAGCTGAGCTACAAGCAGATACATAGGTTCTACGCAACAGGCACTAAGTTCCATTCCTTAAGCAACCTTCTCGTTGAACACTTGTCCTTCCAAGTTCAATGTCCTTGGTTCATGTGTGTGGCTATAGCAGCATGACGATAATTTTCACGTCACCTTGCTCACTAAAAATTGTCTGTGTATAAACTTTTATACCACGACAACGGGAGTATAGCCCTGATTGGAAAATCATACCTTAGCCGATTTCCTATGAAGGGACTGTTCAGGCACACTACAAGTTATAATATATTCCCTTAAACTCACATCTTTCTCAACTGAGAAACCAAAGCAATGTACAAAGGCTAGTAGAATGGTACACCACATGTACCCCAGAGGTTCCTGTGAGGCTTTGCATGTCAGAGGTCAAGCCACGCTTCCTTCGAGCCGGATTTGAACCAGCGACCTAAGGATGTCCATGTCTGCTCACTACAGTCCTCCGCTCTACCAACTGAGCTATCGAAGGGCGGGACCTGGCCATGGTCACATGATCTCGCTTAGCCGGCCTCAGCACAGACAATCTAAACATTGTTTGACCAGGAATACATTGATTAAGCACTTGAAAAATAAGTTGCTGAGATCAAATAGTTTTCCTCCTTGCCACGTCAAAATGTTGTCTCACTGGGGGAATAGCTCAAATGATAGTAGGACTGATACCTGCATCCTCCTGTGCTTCATTTTTTCTGGCAAAACTATAAAGCCTGTGTTAACCTGTTTGAGTGGAAAATTTGTTCTGTGTCATCAAAAACATTCCTAACATCTGCCCACGGAAAGTTTCATCCTCGTTCCCACCTTGACACTGGAGTCTCTGGCCGTTGATAGGTCGTTAGAGTCTCATTCAATGGATCAGGAAACTAGGATTGCTCCAGTGACAGGCATCTGCTTCTTAACAGACCCTAGTCAGTCTTTTACAAGTGAACAAGCTACATGGAGGAAATGTCTTCAGGAAACCTTACAAGTCCAGATCAACTCTCACAGTTCCGTTTACTAAAAGCTGGGCATTTGTGATCAGATCGTTTGCCGTTATAAGTTGAGGGGTTGCTTAGCCACATTGTAGCCCAGCTTTGCATGGGGGATTAGCTCAAATGGTAGAGCGCTCGCTTAGCATGCGAGAAGTAGCGGGATCGATGCCCGCATCCTCCAAAGCTTCTTTGATCCAAGCATATATTTACCTCATCCAAGGGAGAGGCTTGATCTGTGAACGTCTGTGAAGGTTCTCAGTCATCCAGGTCATGGTAATCCAAAAATCTGGGGTCACTAATTAACATAATGGCTGGTACCTACCTGTCCAGGTAAGTACCAGCCATTATGGTAATTAGTGACCCCAGTTTCTGGTCAAGCAAGTTTCAGTTGGGTGTTCAGCTTCTTTGATCCAAGCATATATTTACCTCATCCAAGGGAGAGGCTTGAGCAGCAATAGCCATAGGCCAGATTACAGTAGGTTCTACTGCAACATTGGCACTAAGACGTTTCCTACTTCCTTTAAAGTCCAACTCCATTCTCGTCCGATTGAACCACTTGGATGAAACCTTCCAAGTTCAGATGTCCTTGGTTCAGTGTGTGCTTTGGCTATAGCAAGACATGCACGACTGAGAATTTTCACAGTCACACTTGCTCACTAAAAACTTGATACCTGTGATTATGAAAGACGTTTGTTAATACCACGACTAAACGGGAGCTATGAAGCCCCTTGACTTGAGAAAAATCCAATCAACCTATGAACGCCACACTAAAACGTTATTAACTATTATTTCCCATTAAAACTCCAACCTCACTCTTGTCTGCTAAAACTGAAGAAACCACCAAGACAATCAGTGTACAAAGAAGCTTAGTAGCAATGGTACCAACTCATCAACTTGGCTACCTCCAGAAAGGTTCCCACGTTCAGTGAGGCTTTGTCATGTTCAGAGAGTCAAAAGCACACGCTTCCTTCGAGCCGGATTTGAACCAGCGACCTAAGGATGTCCATGTCTGCTCACTACAGTCCTCCGCTCTACCAACTGAGCTATCGAAGGGCGGGACCTGGCCACGGTCACATGATCTCGCTTAGCCGGCCTCAGCACAGACAATCTAAACATTGTTTGACCAGGAATACATTGATTAAGCACTTGAAAAATAAGTTGCTGAGATCAAATAGTTTTCCTCCTTGCCACGTCAAAATGTTGTCTCACTGGGGGAATAGCTCAAATGATAGTAGGACTGATACCTGCATCCTCCTGTGCTTCATTTTTTCTGGCAAAACTATAAAGCCTGTGTTAACCTGTTTGAGTGGAAAATTTGTTCTGTGTCATCAAAAACATTCCTAACATCTGCCCACGGAAAGTTTCATCCTCGTTCCCACCTTGACACTGGAGTCTCTGGCCGTTGATAGGTCGTTAGAGTCTCATTCAATGGATCAGGAAACTAGGATAGCTCCAGTGACAGGCATCTGCTTCTTAACAGACCCTAGTCAGTCTTTTACAAGTGAACAAGCTACATGGAGGAAATGTCTTCAGGAAACCTTACAAGTCCAGATCAACTCTCACAGTTCCGTTTACTAAAAGCTGGGCATTTGTGATCAGATCATTTGCCGTTATAAGTTGAGGGGTTGCTTAGCCACATTGTAGCCCAGCTTTGCATGGGGGATTAGCTCAAATGGTAGAGCGCTCGCTTAGCATGCGAGAAGTAGCGGGATCGATGCCCGCATCCTCCAAAGCTTCTTTGATCCAAGCATATATTTACCTCATCCAAGGGAGAGGCTTGATCTGTGAACGTCTGTGAAGGTTCTCAGTCATCCAGGTCATGGTAATCCAAAAATCTGGGGTCACTAATTAACATAATGGCTGGTACCTGCCTGTTCAGGTAAGTACCAGCCATTATGGTAATTAGTGACCCCAGTTTCTGGTCAAGCAAGTTTCAGTTGGGTGTTCAGCTTCTTTGATCCAAGCATATATTTACCTCATCCAAGGGAGAGGCTTGAGCAGCATTAGCCTTAGGCCAGATTACAACAGCTTCTACTGCAACATCTGCAATAACGTGCCATTTCCTACTTCGTATTAAACTTATTGTTATTGCGTGTGTTTTAATTCAATTCAATTCAATTCAATTCAGTTTTATTTATATAGCGCCAATAACAATACAAATCGTCTCAAGACGCTTCACAAAAACCAGCCTGCAACCTCCAGAGCAAGCCTGAGGGCGACGGTGGCAAGGAAAAACTCCCTTTTAACAGGAAGAAACCTTGAGCAGGACCCAGCTCATATGGAGGGACCCATCTGGCGAAGGCCAGCCGGTTAGAAACAGAGAAGATCCTGTTTACCTGAACATCTGCCATGAACCCAGTATCTGTTCCTCAACACACCCTATGTACATCGTTTTGCACAGCGGAGCCTAATCCTCAGAGCGATTTCAGAAATAATCACCTTCAGACCACACACACCTTTTCATTTGCCATCTGGTCTCTGAAGGAGCTTTCATCATCCTTCAGGGTCTGAGTAAGTTTTTCAGTGCGCTCCTTGAACTGCTTCACCAGATCCTGCCTGTCTTTTATACAGACAGCCAGCTCCTTCTGCTCCTCCAACACCTGCTCATGGGTTTTCTGTCAAAACACAGGCAGAGTTGCATTTAGTCAGGTTGCACGTGAGGACAGTTTTCGTTATTGATTAATTTACAGATTAATCCATAAGACAGATAGTCAAGATGAGCTACTTGAGTAATTCCAAAAAGAATCTACATGTGCCATGCATCCTTTTAAACACACTTTTGACATATTCAAAAAACATTGAAATATCCAGAGCTAAGATGCCATGTTTGCTGAGGTTGTAGCTTTATCTCGAACAGAAATATACTGATGACTCCAACGATTCTGGTGCTTCACAGATTTGACACGCACAAGACTGTTTGCATGTTAAATGCACATACAAGAAATTTAATATTACACAAATCATATATTGTTGTTGTTGTTTTATTTTTTTGACTTGGTGAACTCTCACCTAGTGAGATTGGACAGTTTGTTCCCTTTATTTAAATGGACAAGCACAGTTTGCTCCTATTTCAGCGTCTCTTACTATACCTTTTTGTTTTGTTTTACTTTAATCTGGTTTTGTAACCTGTTACTATTTTCTTCAATATGAGGACTTGTTTGTTTCCCATGCAATCAAGTTCCTAATCATTTTTTAGTAATTTACGATTTAAGTAAAAAATTGTCTGTGTTTATTGTGTGTTCATTATTTTATATAATCAGACATTGTATTGTGTTGTTTTCGCCTCTGTCTGATGATTTTAATAAAGGTTTTTTAATAAAGGTTTGAACTCAAAGCTAATTCCTGCTCCCCATTTTCAGCACTCCTCACATCAAACTCTTGTACATCCTCCTCTCTGTTTATTCTACCCCTTCCTTCCACAGCTACATTATCTAACAAATGAACTGTCACTCAATTTTTCTGTCATCAGAACAAACTGGATCTCTCCTCGTCAGGTAGGTTTTGGAAAGTTATCTTGGGTGGAGTGCAGTTGTCCTCTTACTGTAATAGGCTACTTATGCAATATAACGTGATTCACCATCTCTGCATTCTGTCTGGATGTAATATATGTTCTCTATAATTTTCTATAATTTCTCACTCTATTTTTCCTCATATAATTACCATATGTTCACTATAACTATTTCTTATATTCAACATAAACATCGCTCCTCCTGGAATACATTCAATTTATTACTGGTTTATTACTGCTCATAACAGTAAAGTTTTATTTTATGTTAAAGACACAATATAATCTACTTTTATTATGGTTTTAATATTTCCTTTTGGACCAATATATAAAGATTTTACTTGAGCTGTTGTTTTTTTTATTAATATTATTATTATTAGATTAAAGTGAAATGGGCATAAATGTAGACCAGCTTCATTGTGGTGTTGTATAGACATAAATGTGGAGTTTTAGTGGCACCTTGAATTTGTTGATTAAGGCATTGATTCCCTCCAAGGTGTTCTCTGACTGTGAAGGGTCCAACACCAGGGAGAAATCCTGAAAACACAAAGAAATACACAGACTGTGAGTTCAATACACCTGTGTAGTACAATATCAAATATTTATTTAAATAAGTAAAAATGAATGTTACATCTGTGAATGTAAAGAACAACTACAAAAAATAAAAAAAAAAAATCCAAAAGTAATGCTTTCAGGATTAAGTGCATTAAACAACACGAGGAAGTAAAATGACGACTCACCTCATCTGATGACATAGTGAAAGGATTCTGAAAGGATTCACAAGAAATTACTGTTTTGATTTGCTGTCACTCGAAATAAGCATTTTAAATAGATATAATGAAATAACGACAAACAAAGAATGAGTGTCAATAAGGAGAGACGTTTCTCAACTTTAAAACAATAAAATCCACTGTAGGCCTGCTTTCAGATAAACATGCCAGCGACTCTTCGCCATTAACCACAAATAAGTCCCATATCTCTTTAACACACATCACGTGCGAGGGCTCATGTTAAATCAGCTGTTTTGGACGCGTCTAACCAAACGTAACTAGTGTTATTTCTTATTTAAAAGTTGCTACGTATGAACTTACCTTCCAGTCGACGAATTCAGCTCTAAAGTCTCGTTTATCTTTCAGTTTCTCTTTCCCAGCTACTGAAAGACCGGAGCGCTTCCACTTGTTTTCTCCACCAGGGGGCGCTGAATACCAAGGCACCATGTCACATTCACGGGGAATAGGAAACATGATGCTTCATGATGCCACAACAAACAAGCACTCGAAGAAGTACTTTGATTGTGCTACAATTTCTTTATTATTTGAGTGCATAGTGTACATCTGACTCTAGATTTTAACTCTACAGTAACTCATGAGGTAGAGTGATCATCCAACAACCAAAGGCAGTTTGATTCCGCCCCTTGGGCAATACACTTACCCAACTTGCCCCCAGATCTATGCTCCCTGAGTGATGTTTGGTGGTGGTCTGTCAGTCTACTGCAGGGCAGCTGTGCCTACTGAGGTAGTTTACCACCACCAGGGTGTGACTGTGTTATTATTTGGGGGTGATCAACCGTATTAATTGCATTTTGTGTTTTTAAACACTAATTTTCTCTTTCACCTTTATCACAATTAGAATTTAACATAGTTTTGTAGTGCATGTTGAATGTTGTAGTGTTGCATTTGTATACAAATGCATTATTGTGATTAGAAAGCACTCTTTAAAATAACTAATGGCTGCTCTCTTTATTGATGGTTCAAAGTGCTGTTGACCATAATTAGCCATGACATCATATTTGCTAGAATTTAAATTAAGTCTAATTGTTACTTTCAGTTGACTCAAGAAAAGTAACAACTTTGATAAAAACTATTAAACTCAGTCAAAGGTTATTTTAGAAGGGCTAGATACGGTCCCAGGACCAAAATTTGATGTTATTAAATTCTTTGCCTGCTTCATTATATTACACTGTTAAAAGAAAAAATGATCCATTGTACTATTACAGGTATTTAATGCAGACTGCATGGAACAGGCTTGGTGTAGCAGGTCAAAGCAGATCAACGTCAAAGTGTTGCAGCTCTTTTTAAACGATCGTAATGTCACAAAGAAGCTGCAGCTGTCAAACTAGTGGTCCATTAATGAAAGTAGATCAAAAATTTACTCAGCTAGCTGTCTAACAACTATGTGCCACCATTTAAATATTCACATCTTATGTCCTGTATTATGAATGTTTTTTCTACAGTACCTGTATCATAGTACTGTTCCTAAGTAACGTGCAGCTACAATGCACAGATCGCTTGGAGAACAGAAGAATATGGAGGATATTTAGACATTAGGATCTCCCCTCAAAGAAAATGTTATCAGCTGGGCAGGCATTTAGTTCACATGTAAAGTGCATTTTGACAGTAATTCAGCATGATATTATTATAAGACTGTGTTAACCATTTGTCCACATGAGAAGTTGGAAAATGCAGAGACAGAAGAAAGAAAAATAAAGTCATCAACAGGAGTCCATTTTTAAACATTTATTTGTGAAACCAGGTGAATTTAGAATCTGAGCTTCTGGAAGAACCACTTGTTTTTGCCGGTCTTGTACCTGGAAAAACAACAAAGTTCAGTATAGTTTGTCAGATAACAGAACAGTGATTGTACATTATAATAACACTCAATGCATCAGATGCATGATGCACCTGATGAATTTGAGTCTGTTCTACATCAAATCATTTCATAAGACACACTGGCACTGGCCCTATTAGATGCTGAAAAAAAAAAGAAAATCCAGAGACTCACCTTTCCTCAAACTTCACCTTGGCCTCCCGCCTGGCTTTGCGCTTCAGAGCAGGATCCCTGAACACATCCTTGTTGACAACAGTTTTGTCAAGAGGAATATCCACAGAGTATCTGGAAAAAAAACACATTAAAATGTTTAACAACCCTGCAATTCCAACAGTTTTCAGCAGCTCTGCTCCCGTTTCACTCAGACTTGCGTTGAACAGCTATGAGACAAGCACCAGTTAATAAAATGAACCATGGTTTACAGATCTGATGTGGACGGTCCGCTTTAGTGACCACTCTTGGTTCAGAGACTTTGGTGTTATAAACCTTGGGTGGAATCAACTGAGAACCATCTTAGGCACATTAAGTATTAAGATGAAAATAATATCATCTGAAGCGGCACCAAATTTCCAGAGGATAAAATTGAGATTGACACACCCATTGAACAAAACTGCTTTCAAGACAGTAAGGTCATTTTTACACTTATATCTCATTAAATAGAAAATAAAGAGTTGAAATCAATTAAACCATTAACAGAAATGAGACCTACAACCATTTGGTGACTATTACCTGTTTCAATCATACAAAAAAGCCAAACATCTGCTGCATTTCTTTGTCGTAAATACTATTCAAATCAGTTCTATCCAAAACACATCACACATAGCCACCAGTGCAACAAAATGATTGAAAACTTAATGGAATCAAATCTACTTATTACACTGCACTAATGTACTTTCATTCAAATCCACACCACGCACTAGATTTACATTCTCTCACTAAAGTGACTCAATTTAGTCAACCAAGGTATCTTTCTTAATTGAACTAGGACAACTTCGTGTCCATCACACACTGAACTGCTCCAGCTGTAAATGTGCAACATTACCAGGTCCTTTACTCAGGTTTAAGATATTTTAGTAAGCTAAATTCAGTAGGGCAATAGGGCGTGAGCTCAATCCTAAAATCTAACCTGGTGGGCATGAGGTGGTTGTAGTTGAAGACCTTCACAAAGGCCTTGATCTTGGACCTCTTGGCGATCTTCTTCTTGCCCATGGTTGTGGTCACTTTACGAGGATAGCGGTCGATGCCTGCGACCAGAGCGTGGCTGTAAGGACGGTCAGTGGTGCCATCATCAATGTTCTGCAAAGAAGCAATGCGATTAAAAACACTGGCCATTGGCAAAACAGCCTTTTAATATCTACATATTTAATTTAGAAAATTTTAAAACCTGTCGCTACTTTTACTGCGCTGCAAAAACATGAACAGAAATCCTATGATAGGATAAAACAACGGCATAGTTTAAGCCTCAACAAGAAAGCAGAAGAAATGTGAGAATGTCTACCTTAAAATATGTGAAAGACAATCAGCCCACAGAGGGGAAAACATCAGTATCACAGCAGAATATGAATGACAATGCATAGAAGAAAAAGTCTACATTTAATAAATATAAAAATAGCAATAGTGATCTACTGGGAGCAGGTTGGACATTGTGGTCACAATGTTCCCCAGCATTTAGCTGTAGAAATCGCAGTGCGAGAGCTTTCAGTGAAAACAGATGCTGCTTTCACATTCCTGTAGTTTTACATACTGATTATTGATGATATGATTGTGGAAAACGAGTACACTTTCCGTGGAAGAACATGGAAGTCCTTTCATATCATGTTTTCATCCATTAGCTAGACAATTTATTAATCCCCAATTGGGAAACATCGCAATTGGACCGTCACAAGAAACCAGGAATATGAGCAGACCCATCAGTATTTATTTCTACCAGTAGGCAACGATCCAGGAGCCAGAAGTTACCTTGACGATGACAGCCTTGCGCCCGGCGTAGCGTCCAGCTAGGACCATCACCACCTTTCCAGGCTTCATGAACTTGCCCATTTCTACAGCAGAGAAAAGTTTGTTAATACGGCGTCACACTTAAGATATTACAGGTTGCAAAAAAAAAGTCACGTTGCTGTCTGACTGGTCGGGTATATTAGCATTAGCTTACGATTAGCAACGTACTTTAAAAGACAGTTTTAAGTATTTATTTTGCTCCTACACACTGTTCTGACACAGGAAACGCGCACCAAGTTTAAATAAAACCAAAATACAATAATCTAGAGCCATAACATAAAACTATCGCCTTTCAGACAGTTGGGACGCAGAGTCGGCAGTCTACATCAAGGAAGCTGCCATGTTGAAAAGAGTGCGACGGCAACGAAGCACTGCGATAACTTCACGTTTTCTTCATTCGTCAAATACAAATACGTAAAAATAATGGACGCGTCTAAGCTAATAGTGTGTTTGGCATAGATGTGTTGTGATAAAAACAACGAAATAGGACAGATTTGGAGCGATGGATGAAGATTGTTTAAAGGGAAACCTCACTCACTGATGCTGTTCTATCGCCACCGCTAACAGGAAAGGAAGTACCAAGGGTTTGGGTGAACTTTGACCCACCGATCTGTACACGTCACTTCCGGAAGTAATTTCAGTTCGTTAATCGCCGAGATAACTTTATAACTTTATTTCTTTAAAATGGAAAATATGTTAAAATGGAAACGAAATGTAAATGAATATAATATAATATAATATAATATAATATAATATAATATAATATAATATAATATAATATAATGATATACATGTTTTTTAATCTATAAATATTTTTTGTGGATAAGATACAGCTTTATTGTTTGCCCCAGCTGGTGGCAGAAATTCCTCTATGACAGGGGCTCAACACACATATACATTTTACGAGAAAAAAAACATACATACATTGATACACATAATAAAGGACACATCCGAAAACCAGCAGCAGACTGCAGGGCCTATCTAATGTTGTTCATAGCGGTTATGGCGGAAGGAACGAAAGATTTCTTGTAGAGGTTTTTGCGGGCCAGTGGTATTTTGTAGCGCCTGCCCGATGGCAGTAACATGAAGGAGTAGTGGAGTGGGTGAGAGGGGTCCTCAGTGATCAGGGTGGCTTTCCTCGTCGCTGAGAGGCTGCACAGTTCAGATAGAGTGATTTGGAGTGAACCACTTATTTTACCGGCCTGACTAACTATGCAGACGAGTTTTGTTTTACGTTTGATGGTGAGAAAGTTGCGCCATGATGAGATGTTGAAGGTGAGAATTGATTCAATTACTGACCTGTAAAACAGTGCTGACGTCGAAAGTTCTGACTGTCTTAAGCAGGTGGAGGCGCTGTTGTGCCTTTTTTGTAACAAACTCAGCGTGCTGTGTGCAGGGCAGGCAGGTGTCCACCTCTGTCCCCAGATATTAAAAGTTTTTGACCTGCTCCAATAGAAGTAATATTACCAAAGTATTCTTAAATAATCTACCATAATGTCCATTTTCATTTATATGATTGGTCCAAGTCTAAATGTTCTGGATCTTTCTCCTCTTTACTACTTAATATATTCATTAAGCTTATTATATGTACTTTATTAATCGCCCTGATTATTAATTAACCTGAGTCATTCAAATGGATCAAACTAAGATAACTAATTATTTTGAATTCTTGTCCACTCTTAATAATGTGTAGTTTTGTAGTGGAATGTGTCTATGTAATTCATATTTTATTTGTTTTATTAGTCAAATGAGGCCAATGTCAAAATGAGGAAATGTTGACCTTGTTCCATGTCAAATATGATCAAATAAAGTTAGTGGAAAACCCATATACATGCACATTGTCAAAAAACGAAGAGAAGAAGAAACTTCATATGCAGCACAGCGATTTATTTATTACCTTTAACTTGTTTACAGCTGCAGGTATGCATTAAATATACTAAAAACTAAAAAACTAAATATAACCGCAATTCAAGAATATACCACCTCCCAATATATATATATGTTACCTGTGATTAAATAAAAATAAAATAAATGGCACAATTAAATTATCCAGTGTATCTACTGTTCCCAGATGGACCTGCTACATTTACAGTACAGCAGCTACTTTAACATAGTGTTCCGATGTGCTCTACTACTTTCTTTAGTATTGAGCTATGATACACAATAAATAAATGTTACTTTACATAAATCACAACACAACAGATGAATAAAACAAAAAATGGGAAAGAATGAGTAAAACCTAGCTACACAAAGGTGCACTGTAGATGCTCAGAAGGTTGATACATACAGGTGGAACACTGAAGGTTCAATAAAGATAAACAGCAGTGAAACAAACAACAGATATCAACTTAATTCAGCTTATCAGCATCTATGGTTCATACATTCAGTTAATTAAGGGTATCATACGTGCAACTCAGCTGTCTCAGGAAGATAAAAATAAACCACACTGAAGTAAAACTAATTTACATCGTACAATCATGTTAAATATGAGATCACTATCCTCATGTGATTACACCTGGAAGAGGAGAAAAGCAGCAGTTCATACAGGGTTGAAAGGTGTCCGCGCACCACAACAGCATCAGAGATAAAATGGAGTGAAGAAACAGCTTCACTTCAGAGCTGCATATTTGTAGTAAATGTTTTCAAATATGTCTTAGTTTTCCCCACTGCACCCTGATGAAACGGATGAGTGCTACGCATGATTAACAACATAAATAATCAATTCCACCATAGAAGCACTTTTCACCATAAACATGCAGCAGTTCGAGCCCTGGGTTACTGTGGAGAATCCACAGGAGTAAAATTTCATTCATTTTCTTCCTAGATTGTCTGACCGGAAACCACATTACAGTACTGACTACTGTACAAGTCACCTGTCTCCCACAATGTTTGCTGCATAGGTACACTATCAGGTACAGCAAGGGAATGATACCGTATGATGAGCACAGGTTGCGAAGGTCAAGAAGGCTTTACTAACCATGAGGTAATCTCCACTCTAAGGCATGTTTACAGTACAAGTAGCGTTGTCTTCTCGACATTTTGGCTTTTTAACATGTGCAGACTGACAACATAACCAACCATGCATTTACTTCAGACATCACATACTTGCACTTTACTTTACAGATGGCTGCTTAAATAACCTTAAAAAGGTTAAATATTTGAAGCACAAAGTCATTCTCTTGGTCCTGAATGCTAGGTTAAGAGCTGGGAAAATGCTTTAAGCTCTGAGACTAAGTGTGAGAGCATCAGAAAGCATCCTTGATGTTCTTGAGCTGCCTAACAGCCAGGTCGACTGGGAGGTTGAACCTGAGGTGGCTGATGCGACCCAGGATGCGCAGGGCTCCCTCGAAGCCGGTCTGAGCCATGTAGCTCCAGGAATGGTAGTGTGGGTGAATCAGAGTGCCGGACTTACACAGCAGATTGAGCCACGACACCAGCCGCTGCTCGTTCAGTGCCATGCACACCAGAGCTTTGAACTCTGTGTCTGGTCCTCGCTTATAGCGTCCGTGCTCCTTCAGGACGGTGTGAATGGCCCACAGCAGGGACTGTTTAGGGGTGACGGTCACTGGGCCGCTGCCTACATGCAGACTGAAGGACTGTGAAAGCTGACGGGCTGGTGACTCCACAAAGGCCTTCCCATTTTTGGACTGGTAGTATTTTACAAAGAGTTCCCATGGGTGCATGGTTTGTGGGGTTGGTCTGTAAGGCAGAAGGCAGGAGATGGGCGCTAGGACCAGGCTCATTGTCTGAGAGGGTGAAAAGAGGCCGTGAGACAGCAAGTCTTTCAGAGCAATCGCCAGCTCCTTCCTCACAGACGTCGTCAGCTCGTCTCGCGCAGCGAGGGTGGTGCTGGTGGTGTAGTTGCTGGTGTAGCTGACAACGTGTTCGACAGAAGGATGCCTCCGAGAGCCCAACACTCGCACCTTCTCCACAGCTGCCTCCAGACGCTGCAGCAGGGGCCCATAGTCCTGTCCCGGCAAATCCTGAGCCCACATGCTCTGGGGGACGTGGCCAGATGCGCAGCCGAACTGGCTCGCAGCGAAAATCTGCAAAACAGCAAGTGCCTTCTGGATGAGGTGCAGGCCCGTGTCTCGCATCCTCTGGGCTTGTTCTGGGTCGACTGCAGTGACACAAATGGAACCAGAAGAAAATCAGGGTATTTTCAGCGCACAGTGTATGTGTTTTCAGGATGTGGTAATCTTGCCTGGTAATATATGTTGTAAAAGAGCTTAGATTTTTTTTAGTGACACGCTACGAAAAAAGGTAAAACATAAAAAGGAATTATTGAAAGGAAAATCTGAATATTTTTGGATGTGCACTTTTTTTCCTGACCAAAAGACATTTGGTAGTTTAATTACAACCAACATTTCATGTGAAGTTACAAACCTTTCTTCACTCCTGGACCTCTGGTGCTGGTCCCTGCTGCTTGCGGCTGCTCGCTGTGTCCATCTGACAGGAGAGGGTTCCCCACCTCATCTTTTGGAAGAAAAGTTACTCATTAAAAATGGAAGCAAAGTGACATTAACTGGATTTGCAACAGCTCAGAGGCCTGCATACCTTGAATGAAGCTGATGAACATTTCCAGGTCCCTGATCTGGGTTTTGAGCTGCTCTACCAGCTGCTCTTTGACTCTGGCTGGGTTTACTATCTGAGCGATGGCAGCGTCCACTCTCTGCCTCAGCTCCTCGGGGGACAAGTTCCCGATGTCCTCGTTCAGGTTGACGTCCAGCTTTTTGATCAGCTCGTCGATGATGACCTGGAAGACACACGGAACAACAAACCTCTTGTGGGTGAGTTCACAGTTTCTCAAAGGTTTAGATTTTACTAGCAGATTTTAAGTGAGAACATGTTGTCTGTTTATCTCTGAAATGCTGAAACATCAAACTAAGTGTCCGACCACCAGCTAACTGCTAACAGTGTCTCCCTGCAGTTTGGTGCTGAGCAGCTAGTGTACCAAGGCTTTTCAGAACTTTCCCTGTTGGAGAAAGTGATCTGCAAGCCAGCGATTAAACAGCTATAGTGACTATTAGATAGACTTAAAAAGCCACAGAAGATTACCCTGGACTTCCTTGAATACAACTTGCAGTTACACAAACAAGGAAGCATCTCTTAGTGATCGGCAGGCTAATATAAAGTCCTACAGTGTGTTCATGTTGTCTTGTTGTGTTCATGTTGTCTTGTGTTCATGCTGTCTTGTTGTGTTCATAAGCCAACTCCTGTTGTACATGTGGCTGTTCTTTGTGCTTTTTAAAGGGAAGGAGTTATAATAGAAGTAGAGAGAGAAACACCTGCTACCTGCTAACACTGTATAGCCCAAGGCTTTACAAAAACTGATGTTTGACTTGTGACACCTGGTGCGAAGCAGGTAAACATCACATTATGTGCTCAGTATGACAGACAACTGGGGACACTTGAGGCGTTACACAAGCTTGTAGGGTCTGTTATGGAAGCCACTCATATTATCATATTTTTGCATTTCCACAGGCCCACCTTCTGTCTCTCCATGACGACAGACTGCGGCAGCGAGTCGTAGCTGCCCTCCTGATAGGCGAAGCGCTCGAGATCGTCCAGCTGCGTCTTCAGCTGGAAAATTAAATCCTTTTGTTTTTCCCTCTGAGCCTCCAGGCGCTCCCTCTTCTCCCGCTCACTCTGACAGGAGAAACAAGGTGATCTTAATTTCGACAGACAGCGAGGGCTGAGTCACTGACCAGTGCTTCGCTACCACCAATATCATACTCACCAGATCGCCCTGCACGTAAAGCATGTGACAAGAGAGAAATAGAGACAAAAGACCTTTAAGTGGTAGAGCACATGTTAAGCAATGACGTCATGTTCCGTGCAGCTAATGAAAAGATAAGTCTAAATGAGTTAACAGAGGCAGGGACACACCAGGTTACTTCAACATCACTGTGTACACAGGAGCCTTCATTAAACAGATAGTGATCTGCTGGAGGCTTTTTCACTGAGCCTGTGCAGCTGAGAATCTGAAAGCCTCATTTTCCAACCAGAGATAAGACATCTCTGGGAACAAAGCCCACAGGTGGGTGTAGCAGCTCTCCGTGTGACGCAACTTGCTCACTCAGAAAGCTCACAGCTGCGAGTGTCGGAGCATTTGTACACGTACGTCAGTCCATCCATGCACAGATGAGAGTTAAATGGCAGATTATCTTTCTGTATCTCAAATGATACATGGTTGGTGTTTTCGGTGCACATGCTTACTTTTCTCACAATGCAAGTGTGCAAACACTCGACATGCTGCAAATCCACATCAAGCCAAGATTATTCACCAGTAAACTGTTTAAACTCTAAAAAGTGTTACCTGAAAGATCACTTAAAAATCAAAAACACTAAATCCTCTCAAATAATTGGGTGAAAGTAAATTATCCAACCAATCTGAAACATATAGTTGTGGTCATGAATGGAAACTGAGATGTGTGTGTGTGTGTGTGTGTGTGATCACGCTTGTTATAATTAGTGGTACAGATCGTGACCAGAAGCCTCACCGAGTTCTCCATCTGTACGGCATCCTGAGCCCTGCAGCCCACCACATGAGGACAGCCCCTGAAGGCGAACTCCTCCAGGTCGGCAAGCATCCTCTCCTTCTCCTCGCTCTGGGCGTGAACTATCTGCTTGAGTCGGAACTGAACCTGAGCGAAGTGGGAGGTGAGGGCGAGGAGCGAAGAGTTCAGCAAGTCCTGCTCCTCTTCAAGTTTCCTGAGCCTGGCGGCCATTTCATCCTCCGTGGACGGCGACGAGTCTCTATGCCTCTGCTTACCCGCGCTGCCGCTCTCATCTTCAGGGTTGGCCACAGCGCCCACCGGTGCCCATCGCTCCCCAGCGTTGGCGAACACAGCCTCGCTGTCCGAGGCTGACAGCTCCTCCGTGGACATGTTGAACAACGGAGTTCACTCCAGCTGTTCTCTAACCGTCGCCAGTGTAGCTACACCGCGTGACGGGCTGTTTGTTTTCTTACGCTGCGCAGATAACAACAGAGGATCAGCGTCGAAGAAACAGGTGCATCGCCATCTTGAGAAGGATGATTCATACGTCAAAACGTAAGCACGTCAAGTTACCAGGACGTAACAAGCGAGACATCGGACATACAACGTGTTGGCCTTCAAAATAATAGCTGTACTTTAAGTCCAATTTCAGGCGATGCTAATTGGAAGGACATGTCGATATTCTTCACGTAAGTAAAAGAAGCATCTGCATGTTTACAAGTAAAATGTCTGCATTCGAACAGACAGTATATTCTCAAAATATTTTGAGAATTTACCCAGCATTTTTATCTGTTAATACTTCAACATAATAATGTTGTACTGTTAAATGTTACTATATGCAGTCTGTGTTGTACTGGTTAAGAATGAGATTTAATTTGAATTTAAAGTCACATTTTTGGGATAGAAGTGGAAAGAGACACAAACACTACACTACCTACTACAAAATAAACGGAAAAGGAGACGTTTGTTATTGTAGTAGTTGATAGTTTATTTTGGAAATGTGTAATCGGAAGTTCCGATTTTTCTTTCGACCGATTTTCACAGTGTTCCCATAATCCCACGCAGTAGACGGAAATCTCTATAAAACTCGACATAAAAAAAACCCTACTCAAACAATGCAACGTCAACCCTAAAATAGCCTGTTCCATCCCGGAAGTAATGATTAAAAAACAGTTCGTCACCTGTTACAGGAAAATGCACCTGTTGTATGTAACAGGTGTTTTTTAATCCCTTTCTGAATATTTTTCAAATTAATATTTTTGATGTTGCGAAGTTATACACACATTTGGGATCATGCAAAATATTCATTTTATGATAAATATTGAGATTTATAAATGACAGGACATATAAACAATATAAACTCTTCAAATTAATTCTATAATGAAGGCTGTTTGTCGTAACAGAGGCCATACATTTACACTACAATGAATGATGTGACACGTTTTAATGTTGTCATCCCTTGTTTATTGGTTTCATTTGAAGTGCAGAGACATCTGTCACATTCAAATGTCAAGTTGCACCAAGCATGAATTATTTGGTTTCTGCCTTAAATTAACAGACGGGAAAAAGATAATTATCCATTAGATATGAAGCCACAAAATATTTTTTTTATTTTTATTTATACATATAGTTTTATGAAGGTCACACAGTTCAACTTCAGACTCAACTGTTTATGAGGTGGAATATCACAGCAGCCCGTGTTTGTCACTTTCAGAATTACAAAAGAAGCACAGCTGTTTATTGATTATTGATAATGAAGTGCAATTTGCAAACCAGACAACTGCAGAAGAACAGAAGCACAGAAACAGATGACACAGTAATTAAAACCATGTTACCTATGGAGTGTTTCAACTGTACCCTTTGTTGTGCTTTGAATAACAATGATCTGTATTTGGTAGCTGTCCACTTATATCAGGCATGTCTAATGCATGCAGAAAATAATGTCAGCTATGTTTGTTGTTGTTGTTGTTTTACAGAATTAGAGCTCTTTTTTTGTTGTCAGGTGATCTGTACCACCAGTCCCAGGGAAGCCCCGTGTTCTTGGTGCAGCTTGCGCCAGAGCAGGTGTAGCCAGTGGGGCAGCAGTGCTTCATGTCGCTGCAGCACACTGCCTGTAGGGGGGGACAAAAGGTTGAGAGGACCTGGTTAGACTGCCATCAACTAATTCTGAATTAAGTACAATGAAGGAAGAGGGAGTGAGTTATCATTCATACATTAGGAGTTGGACAGCAGCCCCATGTAGTGGCGGAAGTCCTGCAGCAGGTCTGGCCGTCTTTGCAGCTGGTCTTATCGTCACACGGGACGTCTTTTTGGTTTAACGGGGTGAGCTGGGTCTGTGGCGCGACCCAGCCAAGCCCCGTGTTCTTGGTGCAGCTTGCGCCAGAGCAGGTGTAGCCAGCGGGGCAGCAGTGCTGCATGTCACTGCAGCACACCGCCTGCAGGGACGACAAAAATAGGTAGATAAATGTAGGATGAAAAGATCAGGTGCTTTATCAGTCACCTGTTTCTTTCTGGCATTAGCTCATTAATAGTTTGCAAAAATGAAAGTAACAATTCTTAAGTATGAACAGGTACGAAGGAAAGTAAGGAAATATTGCCCCCAATTTTCATTATTTTCCATTTGGAGTGTTCTCTTATTATTTGTTATATTATAGTCAAGCTGGAGCTAATCTTCTCTGAATAATGTTGATTAGATTTATCTCCACAATCACTATAGGGTTATTATTAATGTGCACTGTTGATGACTGGACTTGAAGCAGTTGATATAATTTTATCATGTACCTGCTTTTAAAAAAAGAATAGTAAGAAATTAATTTAATCTAACACTGTGATAAATTTTGCATCCAGCCTATGTTTTCAATGCTTCGTTCAGGTGTTCACTGACTGTCCTCGAGTCTGCCTGACATATAAAATGAGGGAAGTGGGTGTGAGTTATCAATCATACATTAGGAAGTGGACAGCAGCCCCATGTAGTGGCGGAAGTCCTGCAGCAGGTCTCGCCATCTTTGCAGCTGGTCTTATCGTCACATGGGACATCTTTTTGGTTTAACGGGATGAGCTGGGTCTGTGGCGCGACCCAGCCAAGCCCCGTGTTCTTGGTGCAGCTTGCGCCAGAGCAGGTGTAGCCAGCGGGGCAGCAGTGCTGCATGTCACTGCAGCACACCGCCTGCAGGGACGACAAAAATAGGTAGATAAATGTAGGATGAAAAGATCAGGTGCTTTATCAGTCACCTGTTTTTTCTGGCATTAGCTCATTAATAGTTTGCAAAAATGAAAGTAACAATTCTTAAGTATGAACAGGTACGAAGGAAAGTAAGGAAATATTGCTTCCAATTTTCATTATTTTCCATTTGGAGTGTTCTCTTATTATTTGTTATATTATAGTTAAGCTGGAGCTAATTTTCTCTGAATAATGTTGATTAGATTTATCTCCATGATCACTATAGGGTTATTATTAATGTGCCATGTTGATGACTGGACTTGAAGCAGTTGATATAATTTTATCATGTACCTGCTTTTAAAATAAGAATATTAAGAAATTCCTTTAGATTGATAAAATAAAGGAGGAGAAAGGGAGTTATCAATCATACATTAGGAAGTGGACAGCAGCCCCATGTAGTGGCGGAAGTCCTGCAGCAGGTCTCGCCATCTTTGCAGCTGGTCTTATCGTCACATGGGACATCTTTTTGGTTTAACGGGATGAGCTGGGTCTGTGGCGCGACCCAGCCAAGCCCCGTGTTCTTGGTGCAGCTTTCGCCAGAGCAGGTGTAGCCAGCGGGGCAGCAGTGCTGCATGTCACTGCAGCACACCGCCTGCAGGGACGACAAAAATAGGTAGATAAATGTAGGATGAAAAGATCAGGTGCTTTATCAGTCACCTGTTTTTTCTGGCATTGGCTCATTAATAGTTTGCAAAAATGAAAGTACAATTCTTAAGTATGAACAGGTACGAAGGAAAGTAAGGAAATATTGCTTCCAATTTTCATTATTTTCCATTTGGAGTGTTCTCTTATTATTTGTTATATTATAGTTAAGCTGGAGCTAATCTTCTCTGAATAATGTTGATTAGATTTATCTCCATGATCACTATAGGGTTATTATTAATGTGCCATGTTGATGACTGGACTTGAAGCAGTTGATATAATTTTATCATGTACCTGCTTTTAAAATAAGAATATTAAGAAATTCCTTTAGATTGATAAAATAAAGGAGGAGAAAGGGAGTTATCAATCATACATTAGGAAGTGGACAGCAGCCCCATGTAGTGGCGGAAGCCCTGCAGCAGGTCTGGCCGTCTTTGCAGCTGGTCTTATCGTCACACGGGACATCTTTTTGTTTTAACGGGATGAGCTGGGTCTGTGGCGCGACCCAGCCAAGCCCTGTGTTCATGGTGCAGCTTGCGCCAGAGCAGGTGTAGCCAGCAGGGCAGCAGTGCTGCATGTCGCTGCAGCACACCGCCTGCAAGGACAGCAGACAGAGATGTTAGTACAGAAATATTGTCTTCAAACTTTATTTAAAAAATACTCATTGTGGTTTCTTTTGGAGTCTTTTAACCTGAGACCCTGCGTCCTCATGTGGGGACATTAAGTTTTAGGTTTTATTGCAGCTAATTCTGCTTCATTTAAACCCATTGTTCTCATTAGTGGACACGTTAGTCTGCAATCTAGTGGTAGCAAAGTTTAATAATTAATGTTTCCAGTTTGATATGACATGCATATTTTTGCTAATTAGCAAGTGAGGACGTTGGGACTTCATTGTTTGCAAGTAGGTCTTTGCACAGGTACGTTCAGGTATTAAAATAAACAGTTTTATATTTTGTCACACATTAGTGACTTCTTTATAATAGAAACAATGAAATAATCCCAGTGTTCACATATGAGGACAATTTATGTTTTGTTTTTTCAAAAACTACTACTTCCTGTTCACAGATGATGCTTGTTTTTATATGTCTTAGATAATTAACATGTAAGCAGGGTTTTAATCTTAGAGTTAGGGTACAGCTCATTTTTACTACTTAAGTTTGATGAGTCACTTCTCTAACAGCTGTGCTCAGCTCTGCACACTTCAAATAAAGCAGAAGACAGGGAGTTGTCACTCATACATTAGGAAGTGGACAGCAGCCCCAGGTAGTGGCGGAAGTCCTGCAGCAGGTTTCTCCGTCTTTGCATCTGGTCTCATTGTCACACTGGACGTCTTCATATTTCCCTGGGCTGACCTGGGCTTGGGACTCAGATAGATACACCGGTGTCAAAGGGATGGTCTCCAGCTGCAGCATGATGACCTTCTGACAGGACTTGGAGACGATGTTACAGGCAAAACCCTGAGGGCAGCAGTGCTCCATATCTTGGCAGCACACAGCCTGCACACACAGCATGCAGACGTTTAGTTCAAATGGCCTTATTTTACACTGATGCATCTAATATACTGATCATGCAAGTTATATTTTCATGCCAAACCTCCTCCTACTGCTCTCTCCATACTACACTCACATTTTTGAGTGGGCAGCAGCCCCACTTGCCCGACAACAGCTGGCAGCAGGTGGTGTCTGTGGGACACTGATCCACACTGCTGCACTTCACGGAGACGGGATCGTCCTGGACGCTGATGGTGGCTGGTATCTTGGTGTACCACGGGATCACGACTTCCCCTTTGATACATGACGTGGCACCCTCATTGCACTTGTAGTTAGTGGGGCAGCAGTGGTTCCCATCGGCGCAGCACACCGCCTGGGGAGAGAAGTGAAGGAGGAAGTGCTGATTTCACATCTTGTATCTCAGTTCATCTTTTCATTGTAAAAAATAGCCAAACCAGATTATGAAAAAGAAAGCAGTTTTCCTGTTGTTCTTTTAGTAGTTTTGAGAATCAGACTTTCATGTTAATTACAGGAAATGTACATATAGATTTTTTCTCCCAGTTAAATTAACACAAAAAGTAAAACAAACTACTTTCTCCACGTCTGTTTTCACTTCTGCTCGAAGCAAAGCTCACCTCAGGCAGTGGGCAACAGCCCCACCTCTTAGACGCTTCCATGAAGCAGCAGGTGGTGTGCTCAGGGCAGCTAGCACTGGTGTGAGGGCCACAAGAAATCCTGCCCTCTGTTTCTTCCATTACCTCCTGCACCTCTGGCACCATCGTTTTCTCCTCCTGCGTTGTGCTGGATACCTGGGTTGTAGTTGAAACTGTAGTGGGTGCCGCAGTAGAAAATGCAGGGATCTTCTCATTCGTGGGTGCTGAGCCTGAGGTGCCCTGACAGGTGAATGTGTCCAGGTCACAGGTGGTGCCAGTAGGGCAGCAGTGTTCATGGTCGTCGCAGCAGACGGCCTTTAACACGAAATGAAGGCATTATAACTTAAAAGATACATCTGCTTTACTGCCAAAACTTAGATTTAAAAAAATAAAATAAAATGCACTGCACTTGTGTTTATACAATGTATTTAAATGTAAAAAAACAAAATAGCAGCTTAAAGCTTTGCTCTGTCTACAGGTGACTAATGCTGCCCTCATTACCCCTAAGGCTCATAAATAAACGGACGCTATCCTGAGTTAACAGGCTACTGGTAAAAGCTGCACAGCAACCACACAAACAACAGGATAGTGCTGCTTTGTCTCCATTTCCTCAAATGCTGAACAGTTCCTTTAGAGATATGACATGTGATGTACCACACTGTATGTAGTTTGCAAACTCTCACTCTTGTTTTGTACAAATCCTCACAAATATATATATATTTTTTTTGGTATATTGGACAGTTCTTAGTATTAACCTGAGGTAGAGGACAGCATGCCCAGGAGCCATCTTTAGTTTTGGTGCAGGTGTTGCCATTGGGACAAGCTGTTGTAGCATTGCAGAGGACACCATTGGCTGGAAAACACAAATAGAAACACAAATATCACAACTGGCTTGGCCACTTTTGTAATACAGGTTTTTGTAACTTGTTGCACATTGGCATACTGCGACAAGCAAATACACTGAAGTCAGGAGAAATACAGCTCAGTTCATGTTAGCCCCCACAGAACTGCCACTGCTGTACCAACCATGTTTAAACATAGAAGGAATTTATTAAACTAAACAGGAAATAACTGCACGTAATGCACGCGCCCTCATTCAAACGAATGCAGCCAATACAAATATCATAAAATCAAAACTCAGAAAGTCTCTTAGAAAATATGTACCGTAAACTATTAAAAGATACTTGAGAGTTTAGTGGCGCCTGAAAGCAGAAGTATCTGTTTCACATCGTGTGTTTTACAACACATTGTCTACTGTGTATACTGCCAGTGTAACTGAGTGCAAGATTGCGATCTCACCGCCAGCTGCCTTAGTAACAGATGACTCCACAGAAGAAGAAACTGTATTGGCTGTGGGGACTTGAGGGATTTTTTCTGTTCCAGCTTCATGAACCGTTTGTGCAGTCACATGGTCACCCTCTGAAACAACAATGAACAAGGGTCAAACAAGAAAAACTACTGCTTAATCGGAACAGTGAAGTAAATTGTGTGTTCACAGCAGGACAAAAATGTGCACCTTTTTGATTCTCCCACTCCGCTCTGATCCTGGCTGGGAGCTTGGCCCACATTGGCATCTCTTTTTTGGTAGATAGGGAAATACACTTAGAGTGTGCGAGATCACATGTGGTCGCCTCAGGGCAGCAGTGAGCTTTATCACTGCAGCACACAGCCTGTTAATGTGAATGAAGTCATCTTACAAAAATGAAGGATAAGACGCCAGGATAAGATGCAAAGCATGAATAAAACTGCATGTTGAGAGGGAACATGCAAATCCATCATTTGACTTTGTCATCATTCATAATCGGACATCTGTATGGAATACATTTAACATTTAACAGCAGTTTTTCAATTTAAAAAAATAATAATAAAGAAGAAGATAGGCCAATTTTTTACCCGTGGAAGTGGACAGCACCCCCACTTTCCCTCTGGATTTTCACAGCAGGTGCTACCGTCTGGACACTCTGACACTCCATCTTTGCACAAGACTGTTGTCACAGCCTCTGTCATGACATCAGAGAAACACCGAAAGTCAAAAATGGATAAAAGGCAATGGCATGGGAGCTTAGGCTGAAAGTGCTTGTAGCAGCTGAACCTTTTTTGATGCAGGAACGGCTGTCTACGCTGCACTGGTGGCCCTCAGGACAGCAGTGTTTCCCATCGGAGCAGGAGACTCCCTGTTTGAAAAAGGAAAAAACAACAACAATGAAGCCACTGCACTCTAACATTCACAAACCAATCGTTTGGATGTGAAAATTCTACTGAGATTTGTTGTGAATCTCAGTACATTTACAACAAAAAATTATTTGAGGCCAATCACTTTAGCTTTAGTTTTTATAACACATTTCACACAATAGCAGCTATCACTTCTAGCCGTTTGTTTTCAGTGAAGTGAAACAGCTTAGTATGTCAACCAAGACAGCAAGGCAAAAGAGAAAACTTCCCTTTGGTGCAGAAAGCAACCATGCTTAGGGACGTTTTGCATAACCAAAAATTTTACTGTATGAATTTGGACTTCATTATGAGTTTTTGAATGAAGCAGATAATAAAATGTAAAAAACACTTTTGCTCTTGAGCCAAACAAAATGGAAGTAGTATCATGGTTTGGTGTTAAACAAGATAATGAGATTTCAAAAACGACTGATAAGTCAAATACCTAAAGACGGTACAACATATATCACATCTGTCACTAAACCTTCCAGCCTTCAGCGGCTGGTGAAGAAATTATGTTGAAACTGAGTTCTTTATTTCAGAATCAAGCCTAACCTATCTTTCAGGTACAACGGATGAAACTTTTACTCCTAATTATATGCAGGTTAAGAAAACTCCGCATTAGTTCACTTTCCCTAAATAATATCCCTAAAGTATAACTATTTCATAGACCGTATATGGGAATTTTTTAAAAGGTGTCTTCAAGGTGCAAGATAAATTACCTGAGCTAGGGGACAACAGCCAAACCTTGTCAAGGCCTTCAGACAAGAAAACTCAGCAGGGCACCGTGACTGATCAGGACAGATGTTGTCATCATCCTCCCCCATGTACGCCTTGATCATCCTGAAAGACTAATTGAGCAGTGGGTAGGGAAGAGGGGCAACGTTATTGCAGGTGTACATAATGAATATTTAATCTGCGCTCATGATGTCAGGAAAGTAAATCCTAAGTGTGTGTCCCTCTCACTTTAAGTCTAGGTTGATCAGCGCAGGTTCTTTCCACCCAGGGGATCGACACGGTAGCGTTCACACAGCTGGATGTGGCTGCATTGCAGATCGTGTGTGCAGGACAGCAGTGGTCATGATCCCCACAGCACTCTGCCTGTGGTGACGGCAGGAGATGGAACATTTTGACTATCAAAGCTTTCAAATGACTATCACACTGGCTCAATGAGGCCTGAGCTTTTATCTGGCTTGTAAAGTAGTAAAACTTCACAGAGGAAGAATAGTACCTCTGTATAATTACGTTTATTTAAGAGTACGAGAGAAGGTTTATCTGATGTGTATATTTAACTATGTTATAGACAAAGAGAGAATTATTCTACTAAGGCTACGGTACGGCAGGGTTTTATCAGACTGGTATGAATGTCTTTTTGGATACAGTTTTTAAAAAGAAAAAAAAATAACAACAATCACCAGCTAATGCTTGTTAACATTGTTTTATCATCTCAATGACAAGCCTGAATCATGTATGCTGAATGGATTAAGCTAAATTAACAACAGTTATTCCTTACAACTGTCATATTATTATTACATGAAACCAGTTAGCATTGGTAGTTATTAGCAATGTTGTCTTATTGTTTCTTTCTATGAAAATAAACATTTCTGTGGATATTAAAAAATAATATGTGGTAAATGTGTGTAAAAGTGTTGACAACATTCACTTCAGGTTATTGGCTTTCTTCAAGACTGGTTGTTGCTAATGATGCACATCTTGCAGGTGTTAACATGCAGAGGCATATTTACCTGTTCAAAGGGGCAGCACTCATAGCCATTCCTGGGATCATGGCAGCAGGTTTCACCTGCTTCACATCTCCCTCCGTCTGGACACTCTTCAGCACCAACCAGGGCCAGGAGGGCCCAACAGATCACAGCCCACCTCTGCATCTGAGGGGGGAAACACACAAATAAAGGGCAATAATGAAATGAAAGTGAAAGGTGTGAATGAGGAAGCGCCCATTCCCATCTTATTTCATTTTTTTTATTGTCTCTTGAACACGTCAAAACACACACAAAAAAAAAAAAAAAAAAAAAAAAAACGTTACGAGTTACTTCCTAATAGCTCGTTCTCTTTTTTTGGCTATTGCGCTATAAGCAAGTCAAAGACAACGTTTTTTTTTTCTTTTCCACAAGGAAGCGCGTTTTACCAAAGAATGTAATCTACTCAGGACAGTTACAGTTACAATGTAATCAATGTAATACTTTCTCAAAGCATTTGTCTAAATGTGTGAGTGTGTGAGTAGTATTAGATCTATGGAGTTCACTCCTGGGAATTGATCAGAAAAGCCCTATGTCAGACTCTCACATCTAAAAGAAGGTTATGTTGCGCTTACCTTGGTAATAGACTGAAGAGATGTTGAGAGCCGTCAGGTGTGTCAAAACTGTGCCACTACACAATACCACAAGCCATAGAGTAGATCTGCTTTCCTTTAACCACGCCCCCAAGAGAGAGAGAGAGTAAAGGGAGAGGTGGGTCCTGACTACCCAGAATACCTGCGCTCTCCTGTAAGATGATATATATATATCATATATATATATATATATATATATATATATTATATATATATGTATATATATATATATATATATAATATATATATATATATATAATGCAAATCCACAGACTCTCATATATATATATATAAAACGGAAGATGATATATATATACACACATAGGAAGCCGGAGTAACCACGCGTACACAGGAAGAATATATATATATATATATTAAAGTGTAAATGTAAAAGTGTAAATTAGACTCCAATGCTTTCACTCATCAATTCAATTCATTTCAATTCAATTTATTTATATAGCTTCAATAACAACACAAAAAGTCTCAAGACGCTTCACAAAAACCGGCCTGAAACCTCCAGAGCAGGTATGAAGGCGACGGTGGCAAGTAAAAACTCCCTTTTAACAGGAAGAAACCTTGAGCAGAAGCCAGCTCATAAGGAGGGACCCATCTGCCCGAGGCCAGCCAGGTAGAAACAGGGAAGAGAGAGAAAAGAAGAGCAGGAGAGACAAGAAAAACAAACTTGTGTCATAGATACATATATCGAGTTGAAGGAAACACGTAGGATCTAATAATATAAGACATGGTGTTATGTGACAGTTACATAGACTGCAGCTCACTTACAAATTTGTTTAGACGCTGCAATTGCAGTGCTCAGCTAGGCGGCGCAAAAGTCACGGGCTGCAGATACGCGGGGTGCGTTACCGCTGATGCCCAAAACATTCGCATAGGCCACCTTGTGCTTGTCAGATGCGACCATCGATACGTGTGCATGTTTGTGAAATCTGCATGAAAGCGCGCATGCGCATATTGTGACAGTTGGCCTGCTGCAAGCTCGGCTCCTTTCCAAAAAGCATGTTTATGACTTACCCAGCATGAAGCGGCCGAGCAAGTTAGCTGAGGCACGGCGGCGTAGAGAGGCGTAACGGTAGCCCCTAACCCTAACTGACATGGGTGAAGACACCTGTGTTTCACAACGACACCTGCAGCTAGACTAGAGGTGAGTCGCGTATGCGGGCCGTTATTAAAAAAAAAGGCCCTGACGGCACCTGAAGGCAGCAAGTTAGCTGAGCTAGCAAGCTTTGACACGATGACATAATTCAGATAGTGTTTTATTAAGTGCATTTGATATTATAAAGTCGCTGCCTTGGAAACTAATTGTTTACCCCATTACCGGGGCTCAAGAAATATTCATTTTGTTCCAGGCGAATTTAGCTAGCTATAGCTAAATGAGCTATAGAGTGTACAGTGGAGTTTTGTTGAGTTGCAGAACACAGCTTATTGACCAGACACCCCTGAAGGCAGCAGGTTTTAAGTTTAACTGTAAGGCTCGGTAGGTAGGTAGGTAGGTAGGTAGATAGATAGATAGATAGATAGATAGATAGATAGATAGATAGATAGATAGGTAGATGGGGGGGTTTCCTCGAACTAGAGGGTTAGTGGTTCCCGTTACGTGCCACATGCCTAACCTAAGTGTCCTTGAGCAAGACACTGAACCCCTAGTTGCTCCCAGTCCTTGGTGTGTGAATGGATAGATGTGTCTGTGACTGTAAAAGTGCTTTGAGTACTAATTGGTAGAAAAGCGCTCCTCAATTGAGGTAGTGAGGCTCTCACTGTGGTGTGGTGAGACTACAAGCATGCAGGGCATAGATAAGCTATCAAAATGTTTCAACGACCCCACATCAACAACTCCGCCTTGTTTGCCGTGCTCGCATCAATGACAAGAGTGTGTTTCTTCTTTATTAGGCAATAACAATACAGTGTGCTGTCGACGTTTTGAACCTTTTGAAAGCGTGAACTCGTCCAGCGTTCTCTAATTTGCGTGGCATTGGGGCCACATAACAGATGCAACCATAAACTCGGTGCAAAGTTAGCGCGGGACACTCCTCCTTAATTGCGTTATGTAACAAGGCAACACCTGTATGAACTTAACAGAACTTCAGTTTCTCTGTCTCTTAGGGTGACAGGTGGGCAGGATGGGGGAGCGGACCACCCGTGGCCCTGTGGCTACGATCTCTCCAGTTCAGCAGATGCTGGCTTCTGGCACTGGAGCCCTCCTCACATCTTTATTTGGTGAGATTATAGAAATAACACTTTGACTTTGCATGGCAAAGGCACTCAGTTTATTGTTAGGCAGCTCCACTGTCCTTTTAATAACGGAATGAACTGATTTGTTTCTAGTCACACCGCTGGACGTTGTGAAGATCAGGCTGCAGGCTCAGCAGACACCATTCCACCAAGGTAGGATCTTCCTCTGTGCTTTTATATTACACATTGAGTTTGCTTTTAACAGCTGCTTGTGGTTGTCATTTTACTCTCAATACTAACCCCACTTCACCCTTTCTCCATGTCTTCTGCATCGTCTTCATTTTTCTATGCTCTGTCTCTGTCTCGTTTCTGTTCTTCCTTTGCTTCGTTCCGTAGCTTTAGCCAGGGAACCTGCTCCGTGGGCTGGTGTAGCTCGCCCCTCAAAGTGTGAGTATCTCACCTTCCATCGCTGCACACTAATGCTTAAACCTCAGTTTGAAAACACGCTGATCTGATTCAGAGTTTATGTGCTGCCATGTGCTCAAATAACTTCTGCTGCCAGTAAAAACAAACAAAAAAAAAACATTTGCAAATAGATTCACGTGATGTCGGTAAACTTAGAAGATAACTGCCATTTTATTTCATTGCTTGACCCAGTAATGATTTAAACATGGTCAAGATGATTCCATCTACCCACAGTGTACTCTAGCCTCATGTAGCTCACTACACAAAATTCAGGTTTTTATTTCTGGAAGATTTTCTTTTCCATGTAGGAGCTAGTTGTGAAATGATGCTTTTTTTAGAGTTTCTTTGAAAGTTTGTCGGCCCTAAATAAACATACAAAGTAAGCAGTGACAAGGACAGGCCGGATCTTATCAGATGTGTGCTCATTGCCATGGTCGGTATTATTCGTCACATTTCAGTACACTCTGGAGGCTTGTATGTCTCATCTTAAAAAACAAGTTAGTTTCATTTTTATTATTATTATTTTTTAAATCTTTTAAACAAGTAAAATTCCTGATCCGCTGTAGGTCATACATTCAGACATTTGACACTTTGTTGCTGTTTTCTTTTCTTCTAACCACTGATTGTTTTTTTTCACAGGGAAGTGCTTCTTGTATTGCAACGGACTGATGGATCACATATATGTTTGTCAGAATAGAACCAGTTGCACCAGCTGGTACAAAACACCAACACATTTTAGCGGGACTCTTGTAAGTAGTAGCATGTCAACAGATTAGTTTCATTTTTTTTTTTTAACCCAGGAAGTTAAAACCAATTGTCTCTTTGTTTGTTTGTGCCTCAGGATGCTTTTGTGAAAATCACTCGTCATGAAGGACTTCGGTCTTTGTGGAGTGGGCTTCCACCAACACTGTGAGTGTCTCCTAGACACTATTTAAAATACTAGCAGAATAAATGGATTGTTGTAACATTTTAGCATTGTGACATTCTTCGGACAGGTACAACATTTAGACTTTGATTTTTAATTCAGTGAAAGTTCACTTGGTAGTCCTTCACAACAATGTGGGTCACTGCGTTTGTTGTGGAATAGCAAAAACATTAAACATATAGCAAAGGATTTTCACTGCACATGTAGCTTGATAGTTGGGGCACATACTAGATAACCACAACATCCACAGACTCTCAGCTCCTGAATCTCTGTTGCATGTCACAAGTCTCTTCTACCACTGTCACGTATACTATCACCAATTCATAAGGTACATTAGTGAAAATGCTCTAATTTAACTGTATGATCATTTTTGAGGATGTACTTTGTGGTGCTGTTAAACTGGATTCAGTTAAGCTACCCAACCCAGAGGTTGTCAAAACAATAGAAAACCTGTGTCCATACAATACAACACAATTCAGTGGTACCACAAACCACAACCACAGAGGAGAAATTATTTGAGAGCTTTGTTTATGTGTTTGTGTGTGTGTGTTAAGGGTTATGGCTGTGCCCGCCACTGTCATCTACTTCACATGCTACGACCAGCTGCTGGATTTCCTGAGATTCGGTGTGGGTCTTCAGGGTAGCCACCTCCCTCTTGTTGCTGGTGGCCTTGCCAGATGTAAGTGCGTGGAAAGCCCAAATAGTTGTTTCAGCTGTGCCTCATTAACACATTTCTTCAACTGGGAAATGCGTTTGCGTTGCAGTGGGGGCAGTGACAGTGATCAGCCCCCTGGAGCTCGTCAGGACCAAGATGCAGTCCCGTCGGCTGTCTTACAGAGAGCTACGGGTGTGTATCCGCTCTGCTGTGGCTCAAGGCGGCTTGCTGTCGCTGTGGAGGGGCTGGGGACCCACCGTCCTAAGAGATGTACCCTTTTCTGGTGAGAGAAGCACAGTATATCAGTTTATAGAAGGAATATTAAAGAGTACTTGTATTAAAATGTGCTTATAGTTACAATAGAAAATATATCATCTTCACAAAAACCTGTCAAACCTCTCATGCAGCATATTTCACTGCTTCCCTATCTTCCAAACGGTTGACTTTTTATTAAGTGTCAAAACACTCTGATCACACGGATCATCAGGGAGGAAGTGACCTCAGGGTTTTTAAGGGTTTAATACTGAAAGATATTCAAAGATCTGTTTTAAACATCCGGTTTCCAGAAGGGTGCGAGTGTGAAATTGTTTGCATATGGGGAGCACTCTTACATTTTCACATTCTGTATTGTTGTTGACAGAAAAGTGCAGCACATTAATCCTGTAACAAATTTAAAAAGCAAGGTGGAGTTAGACTGACTCTTTCCTCAGCTGGCCAATCACAGCATTGGTGTCAATAGTTGGTTTTGGAATGTTATCCAACCAGGAACCAGGAAGATGCAGGAGGAAGGGGAATTCTGAAGCTCTCTATGCGCTTGAGAAGGCGTTAATGCCACTTTACTGTTGCAACTTCCTCCATTCATGTTGTCAGTGAGAAACTTTAGGATTTAATTTTTAATTATTTTCACAAGTTGAATTTATTTTATTCATCCTTTTACTTTATGCCGTACATCGTGTAACCTGAAACCTCTTGGAATCCAAGTACCAATCCAGCCTTAGTTCATTTTAGTCTCACAATTGTGAAGCTGTTACTGACTGATGGTTAAGGTGTTAACAGGTAAAACTTTAAAGAAAAACTTTAAAGAGACCTTCCTGAAGATTATAGTAGTTTGACTGCAATGTGGACTAATGCAGCAAATGAACCGGTTGTCCCTGTTTGTTTGTGCCTGCAGCTTTATACTGGTTTAACTATGAGCTGGTGAAGGCCCATCTCTGTGAACAGTCTGGAATGCCTCAGGCCAACTTCTCCATCAGCTTCACTGCAGGAGCCGTCTCTGGAGCTGTGAGTCCTTCTACGCACACAAACTGTACCTCCATAGTATTGGTCTTTTTCAGTCTCATTATTGTCCTGGTAATATCTATTGAATGAGTTATTTAGAATCAGATACTCAGGTGTGAGCGACTTGTGCATCATCAAGTAAATGCTCAGAGAGCAGCACTGTTTGACACACATTCAGTCTTGAGCAATAACTAAACAACTTCTGATAGCTCTAATCACCAGTGATATCTGAGGTTTAAAGTGTAACTTTTGTTGGTTCCTTTATTACACTGAACGTATTGCTGTTTGTCATCATTATGTGTAGATTGCGGCCATCCTCACGCTGCCGTTTGATGTGGTGAAGACTCGGAGACAGATTCAACTGGGAGAGATGGATACATTGGGAGGTGTGTGATCATACATACACAGCTATTTAAAATATACAGCCTTTTGTGTTCTAAACTCTAACTCTTGGTCGTTCCTCTTAGTTTCCATCAAGAAAACCACATCCACGTGGCACATAATGAAGGAAATCTGGGCTGAGATGGGCTACCGGGGCCTTTTTGCTGGTACGTTATTAAACAGATTATGGTAATAGAAAATACTATGTTTGTTTTGAGTAAAAGCGAAATCATGTTCATTCTGTTTTCAGGTTTTATGCCGAGGGTGATCAAAGTGGCTCCAGCCTGTGCTGTCATGATAAGTAGCTACGAGTTTGGAAAGGCATTCTTCCATAAGCTGAACCTTGATCGAGGGACGCTGGCATCCTGAAGACAGTTAGGGTGTCAGTGGGAGGAAAGCTGTTCACAGCAGAATTTAGAAATATTATTATAATCAGCACATTTGGGATAAAGTCACCTCAGACAGAAGCTTGGAGGAGAGGCTGGCTTGCATTTAGTTTTAATGAAGACAAAAGATGGGGATTAACCCTCTCTGCTGAGACTTCCCTCCTGGAGACACACCTCCACCCTTGGACACGACAAGGATCTTAAATAACCTGGACACTGAGGAATACTCGGGGACCTTCGTGTGTGTTTATTTGAGTAAATGTTTTACAGGTGTCTGAAAGTTGTTGTGCTTAGCTGAAGGTATTTGATTTTTAAGTGACTCAGTTCAACCACCATCATTCGTGATGGACTCTGAACTCTCTCACTCAAAAACTTGAACCCTTCTTAAGGACTGTGACTTCATCAGTACTGTAGCTTTAGTCGAAAATGTTCTCATTCCAACATTTCTCATTATCTGGACAAATTGCATGTTGCGACTGACCCTATTCAGTACAGAGAATGGGTCCACCTTGCATTGGCATTACTGCATTATCCAGCATTCATAAAGCAGTGAAGCATGACAATTTAGACATCTATCTGCTGTGTGGAGGACTGATAAATCTGGTTTGCTGAATAGATTTCACTATATATAGCACATGTGTATTTACAAAACAAGAGCTGTGAATGGAAACAATGAAGAACAGTGACAGGTTTTTATGTTTGTTGATGTACTGTATATTCTTTTTTTGTGTTCTCATAATTAATAATGAGAGCTATATTATTTGAGGAGACACTCGAAATGAAAGAATTGAGGTGAGCCTTATTTGTGCATGAGGTACATAATTTTCTATGAAAAGCAAAAAAGATCAGGCAAGGGTCAACAACAAAAGGTTTTCCAAAAATGTCCTTTGGCAGGATTCTGGTGATCAACTGTTTGTATTTCTTATCCACAACCAATGTAACATGAAAATTTGTCAAAACACTGGATCATAAACCAAAATGTCAGTTACTTAATCTGAAATATGTAAATGTGAGTCTTTTGTGTTTTTTATGATGGAGATGTTATTAAATGCTAAGATGGCTTGATTTAAAAAGCAGTGAGTTATTTAATTGCTATGGTATGAAAATGAAAAAAATGGGTGGGAGTTGGGAGGGCTGGAACCTATCCCAGTTGGTGAGAGGTGGGGTACACACCGTACACACAGGTCTCCACTCTATCACAGGGCTAGAGAGGCAGACAACAATTCACAAACACACACCTACAGCCAGTTTAGAATCACCAGTGAATGCAATGGGTGTGCCCTTGGATTGAGTACCCAGAGAGAACCCAGACACAGGGAGAACATGCAGTGTCCACACAGAAAGGCCCCAGTCGGCCTATGAAGTAGATATATTCAGATCATCAAACTTATTTAAGATGAATGTGTTTGAATTATATAAAATACAGTCATTTGTAATACAGCTGTAAAAATAAACAATGTATTATTCAATTAATACTTTAAACTGGGCAGATTTCTTACTGCTATTTTGTGCTGTGCTCACGCATAAAAATGCACAAAAATATAGTTTTACAACGTAATTGCAAGATGTTGTTTAAAACCAAATAGCGGCATCTAGTGGCTGCAGAGGCTAACACGTCTGCACAGTGAAATCTCGGGGGTGGGTCTTCTCTGCAGAAAATCGCGCCGACTCCCGCGATGTTTCCTATGGTATATATTGTCGGTTTGCCCGTTCCTAGACCTCTTTGAATCGGATTGGAGACAAAATGGTGAGTTACCTACTCTGCAGTCTTAACTCAATCCGTCTGTCATCTCAAACATCCTCTACGTGCTCCTTGTTTAAGTGACTTCGGTTGTTTTCGTGTTACCCTAGATAGTGACCGCACCTGAATTTCTTAGTTATTACAATCTAAAATGTCACTTTTAGCGGTGCATGCTTAGATACACCGGCGACTCGAGGTCCAAAATGGCTGCTTTGGGTAGGCCACAACCAAAACTGAATGAAATATTCGCAAAACCATTTCCCTCACACCGACTTATTGCCTTTAATTTACTCCTTGCTTAAACTGTGAGCTTTAATTTTTTTTTTCTGGTGTTGTTGATTATACCACTAGTTATCTTCACGGTAACACGCTGGCTAACAGGCGCGTACTTTGCAACTTTCCATCGATAACGATTAACAGTATAATATTTAAACTCTCTTGCAAAGGGTATGTCTTACTACTATCTACATTAAATGACTAAAATCAATCGATCTATATTCTTAACCAACTGATGGTGTGTGCTTCCCACAGTCCCACCGTAAGTTTTCGGCGCCGCGGCACGGATCTCTGGGCTTCTTGCCCCGCAAGAGGAGCCGTCGTCACCGCGGTAAGGCCAAGAGCTTCCCCAAGGATGACCCCAGCAAGCCCGTTCACCTGACTGCCTTCCTGGGCTACAAGGCCGGCATGACACACATCGTTCGTGAGGTGGACAGACCAGGCTCAAGTAAGTAAAATTCTAGATGTATTGAAATTGTTTTGTATATCTTTTTTCCACCACCCATTTTATTATTTAACGATATTTCTATGGACTGAAACTTCTGAGTCTAAATATGTGGGAGATAGTGTGGTTCCTGCCTGTGATGAGTCTCTCGACGGGCGGACAGAATGGGCTTATACCCCGTTGCTGAATGTCGAGTACTGAGCGCAGTCTAAAGTCTATCAGACTACCTGCACTTGATGTTTGACGCTGGGAAGAGGACTCAATTTAATTTTTTTCCCCCTCCATTCAGAGGTGAACAAGAAGGAAGTTGTGGAGGCCGTGACCATTGTGGAGACCCCTCCCATGATTGTTGTCGGTGTTGTGGGTTACATCAACACCCCCCGTGGCCTGCGTTCCTTCAAGACCATCTTCGCCGAGCACGTCAGTGACGAGTGCAAACGCCGCTTCTACAAGAACTGGTGAGTTGCTGTGGAAAATGTGAAAAATTGCTAGGTTCAAACACTAGCGTATGAAGCAGATGTTAGTTGCCTGTGGAAATGAAAGAACTACATTTTCACTGTGTGAGTCTAACATTACGGTGGCCCTCATGGCAGCTCCGCTCAGGTGCCATGTGCCCTGATGAGCTCCGGGCTCCTCTGGCCAGTGGAAAGTGCTTCTTAGAAACTGTGCCATGAGCCGAAATCGTTAGCTGATGACGCCTCCTTACCCAAGTGGAAGGATGGCAAGCGGCTATGCACTGTGTTCTTCCGCTGGCCCTCCGGGGTTATGAAGGACCTGTGCCAACCTATGTCACTTCATCCTCTCAGGTACAAGTCCAAGAAGAAGGCTTTCACCAAGTACTGCAAGAAATGGCAGGATGATGATGGCAAGAAGCAGCTGGAAAAAGACTTTGCTGCCATGAAGAAGTACTGCCAGGTCATCCGCATCATTACCCACACACAGGTTGGTGTGGATACATTTGATTCTTAATAAGATGGTTTACTTTTTGTCAGTGATGAGACCACGGAACTTGCGTCAGGCATGGCGCCCGAAATTTATGAGGATATATTCCATGCTGCCTTCCTTCTGAGACTACACAGCTAGGCTGTTCACCGTACTTAAGTAGGCTGTGCATATCATCTTCATTGTTTTGACCTGTCTTTCTGTGCAGATGCGTCTGCTGCCCGTGAGGCAGAAGAAGGCTCACCTCATGGAGGTGCAGCTGAATGGAGGAACCATCTCTGACAAGGTGGACTGGGCCCGTGAGAAGCTGGAGCAGGCTGTGCCTGTTAACACAGTGTTCACTCAGGACGAGATGATCGATGTGATTGGTGTCACCAAGGGTCACGGATACAAGGGTAAGATGACATTTCTTGAAGGCAGCACCTGCTAATGTATAGGAGTTTCTTTATCTGATCTTTACCAAATGTTCTGTCTCTTAGGCGTCACCAGCCGTTGGCACACAAAGAAGCTTCCTCGCAAAACCCATCGTGGTCTGCGTAAGGTGGCCTGTATTGGTGCCTGGCATCCTGCCCGTGTGGCCTTCTCTGTGGCCCGTGCTGGTCAGAAGGGTTACCACCACCGCACAGAGATCAACAAGAAGATCTACAAGATTGGTCAGGGCTTCCACACCAAGGATGGCAAGGTGGTAAAGAACAACGCTTCAACCGAGTACGATCTGTCCAACAAGAGCATCAACCCCCTGGTAAGGGACATTCATTCACATTATTGTGGTGTGTTTGGTCCATACATAAGCATGATGATCAGATGTGGCTCATATTTATACATTTTAATTGCAGGGTGGATTTGTGCACTACGGAGAGGTGACCAATGACTTTGTCATGGTGAAGGGCTGTGTTGTGGGGACCAAGAAGAGGGTGCTGACTCTGCGCAAGGTAAGGGGGGAGCAGTATCTGTGTTGGTAGTCACCCAATGTCCTGCACAAAGTATGTGTGGATTTGATGTAAATGTTGCTTGTAACCAGGAAGATGAGATGGATTTTTATTTTATTTTTTTTCCCCTTCTGCAGTCTCTGCTTGTGCAGACCAGCCGCCGTGCTCTGGAGAAGATCGACCTCAAGTTTATCGACACCACCTCCAAGTTCGGTCATGGCCGCTTCCAGACCGTGGAGGAAAAGAAGGCATTCATGGTAAGACTTTGCTTGCAGACACAGTTTTACCAAGTTTTTTTTTTTTCTCCTTCCCTAACACTTAAGGAACATGTTCCTTGAAAGTCATTCAAGTGCTGTTGTGTTGTAGTTAAGCAGCAAAGTGATGTGTTGCATGCTCATTAGTTCAGAATTGTCAAGTTCACAATTTAATACATTCATTCCCTTGTTGCACATCTGTGTTCATTATTAGAAATGATAAAATGGAATTCTGAACCATGTATTTCCCACTATAGTTTGGAATCATCTTGAACTAAAACCCTGGGGAACCCTGCATAGAACTAGTTTAACATTAAAAGCTTTTCTTTTTTTTTTCTTTTGCACTGTTCGTAACCTGGTTCAGTCTTCAGTGTGAACTCTGGGTTCCATTCCAGTGCCATAGTGAATTCCAGTGAGGCAGGGGAGCAGTGCCACTTTGTGCTGGCTCCCTGTTCACTCTCTGGGAACATGCCTCCTGAGTCAATACATGTATTGCAGGCTAGCAGCAGATTAGTGATGGCATATGACTGAAAGTCTCTTTTCTTCTCCTACAGGGACCACTCAAGAAGGACCGCATTACCAAGGAGGAGACTGCTTAAAGTCTGGGAATGTCTCTGCTGTCACCATCTTTACTGTTCTGCGGAGTTGTTTAATAAAAATAAAAAACAAAGAATGTTGTCATGAATTGCTTGTATGTTGTAGTAATCATGGGGTGGAGGCGATCTGGTCAGCTTGCTTTAAGCTTTTCGCTTGACTCGAATTGTTGGCAACATGAGTGATGGCTTTGTCAATTCAGCATTGTAACTGATAAGTGGTTTTAAAACTTGGAAGACATTTGTAATCGGAGCTTACCTTAAGCAACAAACTGGCTTAAGTTTCTAAAGCTATTAAAATCAGTTTACCTGGAGCTAATTTAGTTTGGATCTTTAACATTTATGGCAGGGAACACCTCATCTAAGCTTTTGATGTCTCCGTTGGATAAAATTTTACATGTTAGGACTGCTGTTTCATAAACATGGCTACATTTCTCCAAGTTGGTCTGAAACTGAAAAGCTTGGAGTCAGCTGTGATGGGAACAGCCACTAATGCAGAACGGCTGGATGGCAAGACACTCGGTTTAGCTAACATTGCACGTTTTAAGTGGCTATATGTGTCCTTGAGCTGTAAGGCTTGGATTGGGCTGACATCAGAACTAGCAGTCGCAGTACCGCAATTAAGTCACAACCTCATACATTCTGACTCATCACTGCCAAAACTAAAACCTGCTTCAGTAGGTAATGAGGAAGACCCTGAGAGGGCTCTGCAGGCTGCTCAGATGTCCCGCAAAATGCCTCTCTGAGACTTCTCTGCATAATATTCAGCAGCCTTGGCAGAAATGAAGATTTACTGTAAGGATTTTCAAGGTCCCATTAACCTGCAGTCAAGGGAGTTGAAGGACAATTGTTCTCCGCTGAGCAGCGTTTCAAAAATTTGACATTTTCTCTACCAAAGCAGTTCTACATCGCAGAGAAAATATCCTCTAAAGGACATTTAAGAGAAAGCGAGCCTGCTGTACGTGTAAAAACAGCAGGCGGAGGGATCGGGGTGAAGCCCTGTGTCACTGTGGCCAGAGGACAGTCATTGAGATGGGCCCCGCTGTTACATAATCACCTCCAGAGGCTCTGACCTCTGCCCTGCTGCAGCACAAGCAGAAGAGCAGTTCAAAGCAGCAGCCGCAGAGCTCGCCTTTACATAACACCCCCTCCCTGCTAAATGTGGCAGAATTATGCCATTAATTGCTCCCTCTGCCCCGCTCAGGTGAGGTGAGCTGTCCCAGGGGGCGCTCTCTCTGTGACCCCGTGCATCTGCTCGAACGGCGTCCCTGTGCGCTTTTCAGAAAGGCCTGTCTGCACCATTTCACCCGATTAGTCCAGTCCTCCATCATTACAAATGATCTGTCCTCAGAGTCGGGAAGCAGGGACGCTTTTAGAAAAGACTGTGAAGATGGGTCATTCGTGGCAACAATTAATGGTACGTTATTAATCCACTGTAATGAAGGACAATAAATGAACTCCCTTAAATACACTGGTATTAAATAATATCAGTCAATAGCTGGGATTTGTAACTGGAAAAAGACTGCAGCAACAGACACTGACGCTATGGGCCCCTGGATGTGGCCCTTGAGTGTAACACCAAGAGATGTGTGGTTCCTCTTCTTCTTTTTGCGCTTCTTTTTTTTTTAATAAAACTTTTTTTGTTTCCGTTTATGGTTCTTTAGTGTCGGTAGTTACTTTGCGTCATTTTATGCTTACTTTTCTCTCTATGCCTTTGGTTCGGGTTATTTATTTATTTTTTAAAAAGTTTTGCATGCCATATGGTCTTTTGAGACACATTCTAGTCCTTCTGCATCTTTTTTTGCGTTTTCGTTCATTGTAATTTGACGGCAATTTGTGATCGCTCTGTGTCGGCTTTGCCCCTCTGTGAATGCTCTACATCCCTTTGTAGTTATCTTGTGGTATTCTACGTCTCTTTGTGGTCATTTCGCTCCTCGCTTTACTAACTTTAATCCAATTTGTCGCTGCTTTGCATCAATTTGTCCCGATTTTGTGATAATTCCTTGTCTCCCCGCGCCATTTAGCGTCTTTTTATGGTCACTTGTGTGTCGTTGCGTTTCTTTTTTGCCTTAATTTGAGTCCTGATGCATCTGTTTGAGGCCATTCCACGTCTTAATGCGGCTTTTGATTTCTTTGCATAATTTTCTGAACGTTTTGCATCTATTTATGGTGATTCCGTGTCACTTCGTGGTTGATTTGCATCAGTCTCTCTTTATACATGTAGTCCGTCATTTTGTGTCCGTTTGGAGACACTTGGCCCTCTCTTTATTTGGTCTCTTTGTCTCATTTGGTGCCTCTATGTTGTTTTCTACCATTTCCTGCTTTGTTTCAAATTTGAATCCCCTTGCAGTTATCTTGTGTCATTTTGTGATCATTTGATTGCTCTCCCTCCTGGAAATGTTCCTCCATTCCTCCTCCCTGTGATTAGCCCTCCATCATTTCAAACGAGCTCTGCTGTGAGCCAGGCATAAATGAAGCCAGGATTTTCTGTGACTCCACTTTATGCGAGTCCTTGTGTGTCTGTGTGCTACCATGCAGTGGAACCTCCAGCCCGGTCCTGAGGTAGCAGCTGTTGTTCGTGGGACAGCAGCCAGGTAACCAGGGTGCATGCTGGGACAGCAGAGAGGAGGGCCAAGCCTTTGATTTATGGCAGTGTGTGAGAGAGCGTGCAGTTGCTTGCACATGTTAGTAGGTGTGTGCATCTGTGCGTCGGTGCGCTTCCTGGCACCGTCGACGTCCGGCTGGCGCAGAGTCAGCGGCGGACTGTCCCGCAGAGTGAGGGAAGTGGCTGGGTGGTGCTGTGGTGCGGCGTCTGACAGGAGGACAGACGGTCGGAGGAGGCGACCACAAACCTGGGACCATTATTACACACGATGGAAGCCACGGGCTGTGACTGGTCCCGCAGAGACGACCTCTCTGAGTTGCAACCTAAAGGCCTGATTCTATCTGAAAAAGAATTTCTTAGTCTATCAAGTCATCGTTCACAATTCTAAACCTTTAACCACCTCTGACTACCTCTAATCATGTAGGAGTAAGCTCATACATATTTTTTTCCCCTCTATTTTGTTTTTGTTTTTACATTTCTAGATGTAAGCAGTTGCTCTCAGATTGTCAGATTACACACACACACACACACACACACACACACACACACACACACACACACACACACACACACACACACATATACGTATACATCTTATATATGTGTATGTGTCTCTATATATAATTGACATAATAATATACAATTTACTTAACCAAGCGACAATCTAGACGTTTGGGGGGTGCACCTTTGCTATTTGTTGCAGGGTGAACTGAAATGCAACACAGGTGTTCTAGAGAGCATGCTGCAGTTTAATATTTCTTCCTGTAAGCCTCTCTTGTCTATATTTTCGACATGAAAGTATATTTCTGCACTTTATATAATGAGAGCAAATCGAGATGTAAACAGGTGGAAACGATGGTGCGCGGATTTTGGACATTTTTGCCAGTCCTGTGGCATCACACAGAAGTCGGCGGTCCTCTTCATCGTGGGTCTGTGTGGAGGACAGTGAATCTGAGCCTTTCTCTTGGGCCTGCCAGACTGCAGCTCCTGCACCCCTGCACCGCGGCATCAGTATTCCAGGCCCGTCCGTGGACACAGCGTTCCCTGAGCTGAGGCAGCAGCCCTGCACCCCTTCTCCCGACGCACCACCAGGGGGCAGAGCACAGCGCCGCATTTGCTTCACGCATCCCAGAGCACTTTGTGTGCTGTAGCCTACTTTGGCTCCTCGTCTTTATCTCGCTCTTTCTTTTTTAAACTGCCCTCTATTCAGAGCTGGGTTTAAAAGCTTCGTATGATTTGTAAAATAGCAGCTCGGACTGCTCTTTGATCCATGTTTTTCTCTGCTGAAAACCACAAAGCTTCTTGCTCCTTGTATCAGCGGTGGGGGGTGACGTAAATGTGTCATTTCAGACTATGTTTGCACCACTGGTTTTATTTTATTTTATTTTTCAGCTGGTTGGCCATGCTTAGAGCTCGCTGTTGCCACTCAACTCCGTATGACCCAAAAATAAACCCAGGGTGAGCGCAGTCAGCAGCGGCTCTCTGGTCAGCACAAACAAGAGTCAGGCGGAGGCTTGAACGTGCACGTTCAGTGTTTACATGCACAGGAGAAAGTCAAACATTCTTCTGCGCAGAAACACATTTACGGTTGCATTTTGTTTTCTGGACCAGTAATCTGGGAGTGAACGCCACACTCCACAGCCTCTTCTCTGTGACTCAAAGTTGGAGGTAGCTTTGGAAGAACAGCTCCCATGGGTGCCTGCTTGTCTGTCCCAGAACGGTGTCCAGTAAAGTCACGCAAAGGTCATTTGTGGGTTTGATGTTGGGTTATGTAACCTTGCAGGCTGCAAGAGAGCCAAAGCCCTAACCCTGGGCCGAGACAGAGTGTTCACTCTTAATATTATCAGTATAGGCAGGGTGAAGCCTCTTCCACTTACCTCCTCCACCTCGGTATCTCCCCTCTAGTGACCCTGTCTCTGCAGCAGGCAGAAGGGAAGGGGAGTGAAGGAAGTAATATGAGTTGAGTAGAACAGAGGGGAAGAGGAACAGTGGATTAAATGCTGGAGAGTGGAAACACAAACGTTGTCAGATTTAAGGACATTCCACTGACTTTCATTGTCTTATGGTCAACAAATAGACATATTTAGACTGAACACCAACTTAGCCTCAATCCTTTGTCTTATAACGTGTATGTGTAATATTTAAGACCATTTCACAGTCATTTTGTTTAAATTAAAATTAAAATGTCAGACAAAAATCAAGTTAGTTTTAACTAGGTAGCTGTTAAGATAGATTGCTAAGCACAGTCTTTATTTCAGCTGATAAAACTGTGAGAAAACTGGTTTAGTTCTTTGTGAAGTATGGATGCCAGCAGTCATAATTTAGCGCGTAACCCAGCTAAGTTACAGCCTTGCATAATAAAGGTTCATTTCATTTTCTATATGTATGTCAGATAATGAATACACTAAGGTGAGCTTGACACCTGCGTTAGGGACATGAAGACACCTGTCTTGAATAATAAGATTAGATTTGTCCTCACCCTCTCAATGTGTTGTTCCACAGGCATTTACGCTACTCCATCCTACTGCCGGCTGACTGCCACATCCATCTCAGTGCGAGGTATGTGTCATGACATTGCACTGGAAAAAAGTCACGAGAGAAAAGTCGGAGACAAAATGGGGAGCATACGTCCAGGACGCCCAGAGGAGAGATGGAAAAAAAAACTGACTTATTCATTCCTGAGACATATTAAAAATGTGACATTCAGACAGCTGCACCGGGGCCAGGTGCTGCTTTGTGAGGAAGCCAGTATCTCTAAGCCTCTTCCTCAACACACACACGCACACACATACACACTTTCTCTTTAATGTAATCTAGGCTTGTAAAATGACTTCTGCTTATGAATTCTGTATAAAGAAGGCTATACATAAAAAGCCCCATTCATTTAGACTGCCACGTTGACATATTTTTCTCCTCAAATTTACGAGGAGAGGCTTGTGTCCGTTACCTCCGATAATAGTTAATTGGGATCTCAGCACTTTTTCGAACAGAAACTTTCTTCAGGGAAGCGCATGCTGCCGCACTAACTGCCGCTGGTGCTGTGGATGGCTTGATTCTTATCTATGTTCCTGGGATGACTTCTCTCTGAACCTGAAGAACAAACCCCCTTTTTGTCTCTCAAATACATTTGCTTTGTATCCACTTCAACAGCATACAGTATGTGAGCACCTTACACACACACACACACTCTCTCCCACAGAGATATGTTAGCCCTTGAAAGCAATGCTTTTAGGGCAGCGGTGTAGAAAGGTGTCGGACGCTCTCTTTACAGGGGAACCTCTGGTAGAATAGGCCTGGTGGTGTTATTGCAAACCTGTGTTTCTTTCTAGAGGAACATCCCTGATAGATGCTGCGATTGTTTCTGTCTTACATGCTGCATTCTTCGAGGCTTTTTAGAGAGGGGAATAGAAAAAAAAGATGTCCACTGTTTTTTTTTCTGTCTTTCTTTTTTTAAAGCTGTATTTGTACAGCATGAGTGAAAGCTACCACCTAGCACCGTCACTGGAAAAAAAGCCTTTCATAAGATGTTGGTTTGAGCTGCTTTCTGAGAAACAGCGGAGCAGATATTCCCGTACAAGCAGAAATTTGATGGCCAGTTGCGATATTTTTGGGTTACGGCTCCCTGTGGTCGATTAGAGCATGTTATCACCATTTTACAACAGTAGGCTGAGGCCGTGGTTTTAGCAGAGCACACAGGGTTTTATGTGTGACAGCTCAGCTTTTATTTTTATGGCCAAATGAATGCTGTGGCCAGTATTTTTTAGAGTCGCCGGTGTGACTTTTCACATGTCGGACTGAATTTCTTTATTCCACGTCAGGATTAAATTCAAATTGATTTCTCTTTTTAACTGATCCCATAAGAAAAATGCGACTTTTTAAGAACCTGTGGTGAATGAAAGTCTCAGATGTTTGAATTAGACTCTAATGTGATATATAAATATAAACCATCAGCTGCCACCGTTTCCAATGATATGCAGAAGGGAAAGAAGACTTATACTTTCTTATCTGAATGCAAACTAATAGATAGCAGAGTTCATGTTTTCATGTATACATGGCATACAATTTCTTGTGAAATACTAACCTCCGTTTCAACCATACAGCGATAAAAATACCTCTGCATGCATGTGGATAGTCCTACAACCACTCAGAGCCGTCATGTTGTCAATCATTTCACCTCCACGGTGCTCGGATGATACGCTGTTACTCTTCTAGCCATCGCAGCATACAGCCCACAGCCCACAGAACGATTTGAATGGCCAAGTAGATCTTTGATCAGATCAAAGCCCAATGGGGCGACCCCAAAATATTTAGGAGCATATTTAACACTATGGTTAACTTGTTAAATACCCCAATGGTGCAGCCAAAAACCTGTGACAAGGGCCCAGAATTGGACATTTTCATTTATTTTTGAGAAGAAGATTGGGAAGCACTGCTCTATGTGACAAATAGTGTATATTCCATGGTAAGGAACCGCAAGGCAGATTTGAAGATGTGAGCAACAGGCACACCTTGGCACCGAAAGCTGACAAATAAAAGGTGTTGTGTTAGAGACACGCAGTGAAACATGGTGATTTGTTCCCCCTAGGGTTCGTTATTTTATTCATCAGGACTTGATGCATCCAAGTATAGGATCATTCGGTTTTGGCACCTTTAAAGATTTCATTTTCAATTTGAACAACACGTTAAAAATCAAAAAGAAACAAATAAAATGACTAAGGCTGTGTGAGTTTTAAAAATAAAATACATACATACATATATTTATATATTTATAAAGAAATCAACCAAACCATTTAAAAAAGCAGTTTTGTTCAATGTAGATTGTTTGGTTTGTCTCACAAAAGCAAGAAGATCAAATGAACTTAATAAATAAAAATCAAAAGTAAAAATAAGAAAAATACACATGAAAACATTAATACTTTAGCGCCTTTGCTTTTTTCCCCCTTAATAATTATTAACCTTTAAAACTTAAGTTTCTCAAGAGCAGATTTGCTGTAATTTTATAGCATGCATTTAATTTCTGAAATTGTGAGTCACTTAGCTTCTCTTGTACTATTTCATATTTAACTTGTTTTTATATTTGTGTCTGGCGTCCTCTTCTTTTCCTTCCCCTCTGCTCCTTCCTTTTTTTTTTTTTTGCGGAAGTCGTGTTTGGAGTCTTTGTGAACTTTGACCCCTTTGGTTGGCTCTTTCTGCGAAGGGGTTCAACTCTCCCGTTACGACCCCCCCCCAAAAAAGAAAGCGAACAGGGACTGAGAAAAAGGCGAGAAGGTTCTATTAAAAGAATAGATATTATTCTACTGTTGACTGTCTGTGTCTGCCTCTGGTGACATCAGTCGCTGTACTGCTGCTACTTAAAGGACCTTCTCTTGTTCTCAACCTTCGAATGAACAGATACTAAAAGAGTCTTTTCTCATGTTACCAGCAGCACTTGGTTTAGTTGACTTGTTTTTTTTTTTCTTTTTTGCTTTAGTAAAGTCTGTATCTCTTGATTATTAACATAATAATTTATTTATAAAAGTAATACATATATATATATATATATAGTACCTTTGTTAGAGATTACAGATTGGGGTAATTCTTACTGAATCCCAAGCTGTAACAATTCACAGTTTTAATGCAAAAGATGAACAAATGAGTCAATAAATAAAAGAGGTGTATATCTGAGCAGTGGGATGGCTGGGGGGGAGCTTGACCTGTTGCTCCAACAAAACTTGTGGGGCAAAACTGTCAAACCAAAGGGCAAAGAAATCATGAAATCAATTCTTTATCTCTTAAATGCCCACCCTCCCCCTTTCAGTGCCCCGAACCTCAGAAACAAGCCCTACGTCAAAAAATGACAGATCTCACTCTCTCGGGATAACCTGACCCATTCTCAATCTTCTGCCATTCAATCCAGGGACATGGCATGGCTTGTTGAAACTCTCTCAACAATGGTAATGGAAAAGTCATGCAGCTGAACAAAAAGAACAAATGTCTATAAACATGGAAATCCATCTTCTCCTGGGGCGTATGTGACCCACAGGGGTTCCCGTGTCTCCTGGTTTCTGCTGGGCTGGCCTGGCCTGTGTGGGCTCCCTCATACGGGTGTGGTGCGGCGGTTCGCTGTGTTGGTGTGGCTCGAGTCTTTCAGGTCCTTCTGGATGCAGTTGTGGACTTGCAGGAAGTTGTGGTCCCTCTCAGAGTTGTAGGTGGCGGTGGGCGTGCCGGAGGACTTGAGGGTGTCCCGTGGGAGTGTGTACATGGAGATCTCGGTGGATGGCAGCGCACTGAAGCCCTTGAGGCCCACCGGCGAGGCGTCGCGGGAATGTGACGGGTCTGTGGAGCGGGAGGAAGAGCGCGAGCGGCGCCTGTAGCGGTAGCGGTAGCTGGGGATACGCGTTATGGCCGAGCCTTGGAGGTAGTCGGCTGCTCGAGCCCCTATTCGCAGCTGTCGATGGCGGTCGATGAACATGTGCACGGCCAAGACGCCCACCATCTCAGCCATGATGAAGGAGAGGGCACCGAAGTAGAAGGACCAGCCATAAGAGTAGCTGTTCTTCTTTGAGTCGCTTTTTGAAGGGTCCCCCGCGTTGGCTGATATGTACACGATGATCCCGATGATGTTACTCAGGCCTGATGGGTTTGGAGATGCAGGATGGCGCCATGTGCAATAGAGCAAAAGGACAAAGAGAAAGCAAGACACAAGTATCAGTTCAGATGAGCTCATTGCCTTATCTTGGTAACTTAATATGCAGGACCATGCCAAATATGTTTACAGTGCCAACTTATGCACCGTACACTGTGTACTAAGCCCTCCAACTCTCCATCCAACATGAAGACTCTTAATGTGTGCCCTTGCAGAGAGAAATACAGTAGGGTGGCTTCATGTCTTTGTGGTGGATCATTTGGGACAAAGCAAAAAAAAAAAAAATCCACACATAAAAGCTTTGCTCTGTGTATGAGCCAAACTTATATCCACATATACTTTTACTTGTAAGTTCAGTCACACACACAGAGAAATGTTTGACGTGGTATATCCGGGAAGATGTATCGTAGGGAAAGTGTGTCAGGGACATCATATTTTTAGAGATGAGTCCCAATGGGTGGCTGTGTTAGCCTAGCAACAGGATCAAGACAAAAGAACGTGTGTCTGCAATACAAGAGGCGACCAACAACCCGAAACATTCCAACGCATCGATTCAATTTTAATTAGAGACCTAGAATAGGCAATGACAAACAGTGACATCATGACCGTTTCTCTACAGTGAACATGAAGGTGCTGTCGTGTGGATTTAGTTACATTTACCTAGATTCAGGCCAGCTCTTTCCTCATTCTCAGTCTTTACGCTTAGCTAAGTTAACTTTTCATCTGACCTTAATATTACCAAATAAGAAAACTACCACAAAATACTGTCACTTGATTTGAAACCTTGCCGTTTGACTCACCTGCAGACACAAAGAAGATCCCTGCGCTGAGGATAATGTTGTGGCGTGACTTGTAGAACTCACTGGCAGCTATACACAGGCCTCCCATGAAGAGCAAGATGACGCTGAGGATGGGGAAGATGCTAGAGGCTCGCACCGCACCTGGAAATCAGCGGAGGACGTTGGCGACGGAACAAGGGGAAGGGAGAATGGGACGTGATTTGGAGTGCACACGGAGAGAGGACAGCCAAAGGGGCAACAAAGAAAGAAGGGGAATGGCAGGGACGAGTATGAATCAGAGGGAGCGGAAAAACAAAGACGGAAAAGCACATTAGGATCCATTTCAGCATCTGTACCTTGTGTGTGAGCACATCCTAATCAACACCCCATCAGGCCTGTGAAAGGCTCCATCAACACTGTCTGGTGAGTGTGTATCCCCACAGTGAGCCGTTACCCAACCTTATGTAATCACACCATTTGACTCTACCTCTGCTTCCCTCCGCACACTTCTCCGCAGAGCACAGAGTTAACCGGATGCTGTACGTAGCTCCATATGAAAGGCAGTCTACGAAAGTGCTGCGAGGCTTTGCGTATATAAATATATATAAATTTATTTATTTATATATATATATATATACATATCAGCCAGGCCGCAGTGCAGAGGGATGCAGCCAGCGTCCTTGAAACAAAACCATGTCCTTGCACATAATTATCAAGAAGACAAAAACTGGAAGTGGAATACGATGTTGCTTTTGAGGTCATGCAGGGTTAAAAAAGAGCCACGCTGCCCCCTGAGGTGTCAGGTAAAATTACAGTCAGAGATGCAGACAGTTGTTTGAGTCATGCAGGAGAAACAACGAGGAAGTCTCCCAAACAGTCACCTCCGGCTATCCTTTGGTGTCTTGTACTTCACCTTCCCCCATGCCTCTCTCCCTCTCTCTCCTGTTTAACATGCGCACTTAAACTTTCATCAAGCTGGTTAAATTTTCACCACTTCACCTCATCTCTTCATGTGGCTGCCGCCTCAGCACTTTTCTCAGCTTCTCCCTAAAGTGCTGACACCAGGCTGGGTGGCTCTGTGCTGAACTCGGCCTCCTGCACCTCCACGGGGACTAGCCGGGGGTCCCGGCGGCCCATCTGTCGGTCTACCTGCTGCCACTCATCTCCTCCCTCCTCCTCTCTCTCTACCCTGAATTTAGTTGTCCCCTGACCGCAAACAGCCCAAGGCTTCTTGACGGCTGGTCGGCTCAGTGGGAAAGCCATCCCGAGCCCACGAGGGGGGCCTGATAGGGAGCGGTTAACAGCTGCAGTGCCAAGCGGTGGCCACAGCTGGTTGGACACTCACCCTCTACTGGACTCTCACATATAACTACAGCAACATGAATCGCTGATGAGGCTCCGCATGCTGATGCTGTGTGGTACAGTACCAATGCATATCCCTGGAATGAACAGCTACAGCAGGTTTCACTGTCTACTGTACTGATTAGTTAAGTTAGTTAAGCACGGCTGGCTGCAGGACTGAACCACATCGTTCTTCTTCGAGCAACGCTGCAGGAAGACAGTTTAGCTCACGGAGGTATGGATAAGGCCGGGATTCTGCTTTGGCAACTTAGAGCCAGTCAGCAATGTCCGCCTCCATCCAACCTGATGATTTCTTCATCAGGTTGCACATCATAATGAAAATAAGAGAGAACAAATAAAGCATACAGTGTATGTTCACAGGCTTTGGTGTACACAGTTTACAGTTTGTTAAAGAGTTTTTTGGTGTGATTTATAATGGCCTGATGGATGGCAACTTCATATCACAGATTGCCCTGAAAGTTGGCATAGTGATTTGTGGTCCCCTGAGGATGAATACTAATGACTTTAGCGACCCCCTGACCTCTCTGCCACCATCTGGCCAAAGCTGTTCACCCCGCTGTGCACAAGACAATTTCGAAATCAAATGTGACCACTCACTATCCCCAGAGCAGCACTTGCATCTACTGCCACCAGTAAGTAGATAATTAAATTTTTAATGGGCGTATGTATCTGACCTGTGGTCAGAACCCAATGTACTCAAACATGCTTTTAAGGTTGAAATGAGGCGGCATTTGTTGCAATTTGGTTTGCATAGCTGGCATCATGCTAGCAAAGGCTCTAAAATTTCTTTGTTATTATTATTATATTATTATTTGTTATTACCATCAACAACCTGATAACTTGAAAGAAAGATCAAGACACTTGCATGTTTCATGGTAATAGGAAATAGAGATGACTGATGTTAAGTCAGCCTGTAACACATTCATGCTCCAGTAGCGAGCATCTTTATGAATGTGTTTCTGACCAGACACTGTAATGTCTCTGCTCCCTGCCTCACCTGCATTCATCATCCTATCATTCAACGTCATGATATGCTTATCGCTTCCTTGCCCCTTGCCTGAAACGGCCCGGCCACTGAGCGCCAATCTGTGTGATGAAGAAGAATTTAATGCCTTTACCACCTCCCTCCACCCTTTCCATTTTTCTTTCATCTGCCTGTCTCTGTCTTCTGCACGTAGTCATCTCGCCATCTTTGTCACCCAGAAAACGTTCCCCATCTGATCTTTTGTCTTTTCTCCACCTCCCTCTCACTTAATTCGCACTCAGTTAAAGCACAAGACAGTCTGAGAGATAAAGTGTCACCTCGTCCTCCCCCTCTCCCCCATGTCTCCTCGCTTGTCCAGAGGGGATTGTGGGGTTTAGGGTTACATGTAAGGGGGGTTGATTAAATATTAAGTTGTCCTGAGAGTTGACCCTGCTCCTGTGTCCCGCTCTAAACACATCGCTCTTCTTGAATCCCTCCTGGTTCTCCTCCTCTTCCTCCTCCTCATCCTCCTCCTCCTCCTAAATCCCTGTATCCTGTTAACCCTGAAAGTATTGACATGGCCATTCTCAGCACATTACCTGGGTGAGGGCACGGGGGCTCTTTTTCATCCATCAGCTTCATTTGCAGGGACAAAAGAGGGATAGAGGGCCAGCCAAATTTATTGATCGTTGACAGTGGGGCTGTTTAATAGTGCGCAAGCTCAAGGTGACACCAAAGTTGAAGAAACCTCAGAGAGGCTCGGTTGCAGACAAACTTGGAGGGGAAAACTATGGGAATTTTGCCTGTTATTTCATTAAGCCGCTGATGTTTTCTGAAGAGCTAACCAGGAAGCAATGTTGTATTTAATAAAGTCAACTAAACGAGGGCTACTTCCTCTGAGACTTTTATGACTATTATTTCTGGAGTCATCACAGGATAACCTAAACTTTGGAGGGCTTTCTAAAAAGTGAAAAGATGTAAAGCCCTCAATAACGTTATTTCCCCTTTCTCTTGCTGGTGTAAGAAAACAATGCCTTGCCAACACCACCATCTGTTTTGTCAGCAACATCACTGCTGTTCCTCACCAATCTGGGGTTAACATTATGGCCACCTTCCTAATATTGTGTAGGTAACATCAACATGAATGCCAGGTCCAGAATTTTCCCAGCAGAACATTGAATCATCATAAGATGGTCAGTGTTGCATGGCTACACGTTCTGGAGCCTGTTTGCTTGCTGAAAAAAAAGTAATATGGGGATCATTGTTTACTGAGCCTGTAAAATATTACAATGACAATCTGCAGTAAAAATGTATTCATTTGACATGGTTGTTGGGTTTTTGTACATGTCCAAATAGTTAGTATTTCTTCTTCTACTATACAGCATCACTAGACAATCTTTCTCTTAAATCACAAATAGTGTGTGCTCTGGGAATCATTTAAACCACTGTTAAAACTCAGTCACCAACTATAATAATTCTCTGGCCTGTACAGCATCACCGCCTCTGGTTTAAGAGCTTCGGAAAAATCTCGCAAGCAGTGAAGTAAAAAGAGAAGCTGCAGCTTTCCAGGATAAGAAGTTCCAAGTCATTTGCATGGCTGTGAGCGCAGGCTGGCCTGCAGTGCATCTTCAGTCCTATGCATCCTCTTTGTTAACATCCATGTTTAGTAGCGCACTGAAAAGTGCAGTGACCTTCACAGTGACCTCCCAGCATGCAGTGTGCCTCTGTTGGGATCAGGCTGTAGTTTGCTGCGCCAAAATGCCCCTGGGTTTGGCTGACCACACTCTACCTCGGAAAGAACGGCTGAAGTCCCTGCAGATTTTTCATGCCAAGATGCACCAAGACGTTCTCCTGTGTGATATACTGAGTGTGTCAGTGCTCCCTTCCCATGCGTATGAAACTCAGATAGCTGTGTCTCCAAGCAGCTTGTTGCCTGCAGTGAGGGCAGAGAATAGGAACTGTTGGAGTAAGACGGGGCAATAACTATGCCCCTGAGGCGGCGAGGCTACTTCTGTACGAGGCCACCTATTTAAAATCAGTCCGTCCTCACCACATTCTCAAGGTTTCACATCTTCACTTTCCATCTTCTGAGGATCAGCTGAGGCCCTGTCAGAGTTTTGGATCATGCCTGGAGGTATGTTTAAGCTCACAGCGTCCCCAGAGGGAGGCAGACAGAGAGACTGACAGGCTGACAGAGGTAGTCTCTGCTCTGGATGTGAGTGCAGGAAAACATCCATGACACTCCAGCTTCTTTGGCATCCTGTTGTACAATGTCTAATATTAGCTAGTGGCTAATAACATCATCTACTGCTGATCTGTTGACTGAGTCCTGAACTTTTACTACATGTATGATGTATGTGTCAAAAATAAACTAAAGGCATGTGATGAATGCAAAGTATTTTATGGGTTGATCATCTGTAAGTATATTGTATTATTATTATTATAAATGCTAACAGAAGATGAATTTAGTGTATGTATGGCAGAGGACTGGATTGCCATTAACGTCATTATTTTGACAGAGTAACTGTGATGCCCATTACCTCTGTTACACCCTCACAGTACACAGAGAAGGCCAGGTGAACAGAGATGATCTCAGCCAGGCTGACATTATTTTGACAGAGGGCTCGTGGGATGGCAACAGTCCCGGTAGAGAGCCGTAAAATGTGTGGGTAAAACGCTGTCAGTCTCCAGCCGCTGAAAAACAACGACGCCCCCATCCAAATGAAAACTTTGACCTTCGTACTAATAGCTAATGACAGCGGCGACCTCCGCGGTGTCTTGTGTCTCTGAAGCCCTCCCTTCTGCCCACATGAAAGCAGGCTCTCTGGAGCCCTGTGATTAGCGCCGAGGTCGCTGTTTTGATTTGGGTCGAGGTCACCATCACAGAGAGCGGTGTGTCTTTGCTGCCTTGCTCCACGACACCCGCATCCAGGAGACAGGACTGTATCTGACTACTCCCCACTGCTCCCACTTTAGATCATTACATTGGGTTTTATTGCGGTTTCTGATAAGTCATTTTGTATTAAAGTACAGTTGACTGGCATCTAAAAATACAAACGCAACATTGTACGCTTTGTCTGTTCTATAAGCTGCATATGTTAGCTTGCCCATCTAACTAGCTTAATATCTTCAGTGGTAACCTTCTGAAAGCAAGGGGCACGCTACAAGCTAACAAGCTCCATTACTATGTTGAGTTATGTCATGCAATATAATACACATATCCCCACAACTGGTTAGACCTACCAGTGAACCAATCAGAGCCATGTTATTGTTAACAAACCCAACTCCATGGCACTTAATATGTAGGACAGCTGTTAATCTTCTGTCCATCACCACTCTTGTGTGAAGTGTTACTTATTAAACAAATACATTTAAATGTAATTTTAAACCACGATCCTCCTCTATTTCCATGTCTCACATAGAGATTAGAAGCTGGTGCAGGATTCCGACCAAGGAAATGTATGAACCATGTATGCAGTCATCAAGCCAATGGTCAAGATCCTTTTCAGGATTTAGTGACCAGTCACACCTCTGCAAAGGATTTTTTGTTTTTGTTTTTGTTGCCCTACCACAAGTAACATATTGACATCAAGGCTGCGTGGCAGCTCTGTGGACAGCTCTCTTAACACGGCACTGCTGTCTATTTTTTTGAGTTGACTAGAATCCGGTCCGTTTGTATGAATAGCACAGAAAGCAGCACCAGACTATTCTTTGAAGAAAGTTTTCTCAAACTCTGATTTCTGTTTACGTAAACTGGTTGGTGGCTGTTTGCCTTGTGATGATTGGCACTTTTCTATTTACTACTCCCCTCACTGGTTGTTTTCCTGTCTGTAGCTGAAAGGAGAACTGGCACATAAGTTTTCATTCCCCAGATGGAGTAAATCTCTTTAATTTTCAGAACGCTACTCTGATCCTTCAGATACACATGTGTGACAATGGAATCGTTGGCCGATGAGGAGTGTAACATTACAGAGCACTGATGAACAATGAGTCATGCATTAATTCTGCCAAGGCCTGAGTAACGCAGGCTGCGGTTTCCCTTTTCTCTGTACAGGCATCTCTCTCTGCCCGGCCGGTTGATGGCTGCACTAGGGCTGGGAACGGAGAACACTGGTTTGCCCCGCCCAGCCCTGCCATCCTGCCAGCATGCGTGCCAACCTGCTCACAGAGACACAGGGTGAGAGCAGATACTGTGTGTACTGTATTGATTGGCACGCCTGCAGGTCAGGCTGGTGTCCGGGCGCTGGCGCTCTTCTGCGTTGGCTGACAAACAACTTAATGAGACTCAACACTCATGCAGGGTTTCAACGGCAGCTGGTCCTCCTCACAGCGGCAGCTTCACACATGCAAGCGTTGTCCAAGCGGTAAAAAAATCTGAATGTTTAGAGGCATGTCAGCAGCTTTGCACCATCAAAAGATACGTCTGATCTCTGAGTTTGCTTCAGTTTCCCTGGGCATCACAAAACTAATGACTAAATATCTCATTCTGTCTGCATTTACTTGGGGGGATGAACGAAAAAATGAATGTACTGTGTGACTTTTTTTTTATCCATTTGCTTAACAAGTGAAGACAAAGCTAAGTCCTACTGAAGAGGACATTATAACTGTGCAATAAAATATATTGAATTAATTATGTGATCGCTGTGTAGCTCAGTTTTGACATTGAAGTGTTTATAAAGGGGCATTATTTCTCCTTTAATTCAGCAAAATGTCCTACACAAAATTAATCCCATTCTTATATTTTATGCAGGAGTTAAACTACTCGTCCTTTGCAATTCATTTTGCGTGTGACCTTTCTTTTCAAATAAGGCAACGTATTTAATGTTTCTAATTTAGCATAATTTGAAATGATTTTCAGGGAGAAATCAAACGTGTACTCTTAATTTAATCATTAAAGCTCTCCGTAATCCTGCAGTAGAGTTGTTGATAAACTGAAGTGCATCAAATCCAAGCTGTCCACTGTGAGACTCTGAAGGACATACGCAAGACAAAACATACAGTAAATTAAGAACTGTTCTATCAAGAGCATAAAACGCTAAATCATATACCATATTCCTAAATACCATTTGCTCTTTAGATCTTTTTCTCGCTGCTGGAATAAAAATAAGGTCACACTAAAAACCCATTGTTCCTAAATGATACGTTACATTATTTAGTGCACATCTTCTGCAGCACAAAAGACATACTGTACATGTCATCATACACATGAATAAACATGCCCAACGTCCTCTTCACAAAGGCATCTCTTTGCACCCTTCCCCACTTACTTTCTTTCTCCTTTACTTTCTGCCTCTTTCTCTCTTTCATTGACAGGGGCTGAGAGGAAATTAGCATTGGCTCTTAATCAGCCTCCCCCAGCCCTGAATGTGCTGATGTGCAGGACAGGGTCATGCTAATCAGGTGCCTCAGCTCCCAGGCACATTGATTTAATACTACAAATGCTTATTAATTCCCTCCACACCTGCCCCTCCTCTTCCCCTCCCTCAATACCGAGCCCTTGCACCGTCCTCGTCCTGGCCAAGAGGCTGGTTGCCCCCTCGCACCCCTCCCAATCAACCTGGCATCAAACACCCACGAAACACCACTGGAAAAAAAATAAATTGCTGTAGGAGTGTTAAAATACACAGTGTGAAATGATGTGCATAGACAACGGAAATTAGCTTTCGTGGCTAAATTCAAAATTTGCATGAATGCTTACGCAGCTCTCGGCCCGTATCTAAAAGCTTATGTGCCTTGACAACACAGCTCGCAGGCAGAATGCCATTTGACTTGAAGTGATTAGAAAATAAATGCAGGTTTCACTCAGTGGCATTTATAAAGCAGCACAGGAGCAAGAGCTGACGTGTGCGGGGTTGACGTTTAAGACACCTCTGGGAATTCTGGGAGTCATTTTGTGTCCCATTGTTGGTGTTTCTACCTGTTGTGTTGGTTTTCCCTATTCTGTACCCACTTCTCGTCTACTTATCTCAACTGTTCAACCACTTTAGTTTGAGCTAATTTAATGGCTCACTGATTAGAATATTTTGCTAATTTATTCCAATGTAGTATTTTTTTTAAGATAAATACGAAAAACGAACTAGTTCTGATGCTCAAATGTGAATATTTGCACATACTTTTTACTTCTTAGATAATATAAAACCTACTGTCAACAAAATAATGTAAGTAAGCATTTCCTTGGAATAAATATTATGTCAAAATCTTCCAAACTTTCCATCTTTATCGAAAATGGCAAAGAATTACAAATTGAGCACACTCCTTTGGTCACTCACATCCACACCGCTGCCTTTGGAGCCGGGCCGTTCATCCACCAAGCGCTGCACTGTCATATTAACATAACATCACACACAGACGGGTCAGTGGTACACCGTAAAAGTGAAATCACTTCACATGACAGGCCCAGTCACACAAGTTCCCTCCACAGAACACATTACTGTAATTACCCTCCACTCCCACAGATCACGCCTGAACTTGTGCGTGACAGCGGCTCACATTGTTTCCAGAGCATAATACAGTATATGGAGGTGTCATGTGGACAAAATGTGTGTTGCATAATATTAGAATTTCTTTTGTTTATTTTTTGTGAATGACAAATATATATATATATAGACATTATTACTATATAAAATTATATTATTTGTATTATATTTAATCATATTGATTATTCGTTAACATAGAAAAGTACCTCCACACCTCTATTCTCTAGTAATATATGGCAATGAACGTGAAACAAACAAAATTGTCAGAAAAAGCATTTCTCCACAGCGCAACTAATGGCAAAACTTTATCAAGCACACATATTAGATTGCACAGTGGGTGAAAAATAACAACCAAAACTAAATGTTTTCTAATTAGTTTCAACAGTGCAGACACAGCCAAGACTCTTTGTTTGTTAGAATATGCCAGCTGATGGCTTTGAAACTGCACATCCAGGATATTCTGGCTGTGTCTCATGAAAAATTCCTTCTTTTGAACCATTACATTGAGTACACCAGTTGTTTTTTTCTTCTTTAGCAGCTGGAGATCTTTGCATATGGATCTGTTTTCCCTCCCTATTGAACGTTCTCACTATTATTATGTTACAAAAAGCCCGCAATCAGTTCTAGCGACTCCTCCCTGCTTTACATTTGGGAATAAAAAGGCTGCAAGTATATCATTTGTTTTCTTCTCTCGCAGAGGAGGGAATGTTCAGGCTCACCACTGATGAATAAATGCATTCATGTAAAACTCATCTAAAGGTTTTTTTGTTGTTGTTTTGTTTTTCGTTGACAGTGGAAGCCGCTTCTCGTCCTGGGCATGCTGTATTCTCGCTTTAATGTGAGGATGCACTCCCTCACCTCCGTGTTTTACAAGCTGTGCAGCCTCTATATTGCTCCTTAATAAGATATAAAGTTAGAGCGCTAGCATTCAGTCGGTCAACCAGGACAAAAATGATTGGCTTTTAATTTACTGGCCCTTCTCTGTGCGCTGTGTTTTATGCATCAGTCAATGGATTCCTTATTTGTTTCCTTGGATACTGCTAAAAGTACAGGACGCTCAATGTCAGCGTGGCCGAATGGGACGGCTACTGAAGCAAACACTGGGGCTGGATGTTAAGTTTGTTCTGTTAACACATCATATACCCTTCTGTCAGTCCCTTCCTGCTCATGCGATCACACACCCCCCCTCACACCCGATGCTCTCTATTCGAACTGGTGCTAGAGATTGAACTGGTAGGCTAGCCGGATTCATTGCCACCCCCTGCCTCTGGCCTACAAGTCCCTGTGTGTCCTGGCCCAGACCCATTGATTTTATCGGGCGACACCAAAGCCAGTTCAGGCCAGCGTCCAGTCTGCTGCGAGGCCCCAGGGTGACACAGACTATGACAGGTCTGCCCTTCTGTCATCAATGTCAGCTCTAGGATCAAATAGCGGAGGCAGGGCAAGCTCGGGGCAGAAACGCCCAGTCAGTTTCATAAGACGGTTAACTGACGGGGTACAAATGGGGGACCATTTCAGTTTTGCAGTACACATTAGTCTTCATTGACTTTCATGCTGAAACTATTTGGCTGTGGGCCACAGCAAATGTATTGTGGGAGTTCGCTGCTATGTCCTAAATCATTAGTGTACGCCTATTTTGGCTGACACAGTCACACAGGAAATATATGAACAAAATGTACTGAACTGTGTACACTTTCAACTAAAACTCAAAATAAGTGCAAAAACTAAACATGACAAATGCTGAACACTCAATATTTTAAATGGTGCTACATACAAACTTGGTATACGTGTGGACAAAAATGTCTGGAAACCTGGATGTATGAAATGTTGAGAGTCAGTTCCTAAGAGTTGAATTGGGGAATGCAAAACCAGGGCGCAACCGGCCCAAACCTGCTTGGAGTGCAAGGTCCTAATCAAGAAACTGTTAGATGCAGCTTTTGCCTAATCAATAAATAGACTAATTTTTTCAGCCAGCGTGCATCCATGGGAGTCGGACCCACATGATCCTCTCCTCTCTGTGTTACGGTGAATGGGATTCCTTTCGGTTTTAGTATTAGCGGCTTGCATAACGGAGCGTTTTCTTCCCCTACTTTCTTCTCTCTCAGCTGCTTAGCGCCCAGTAGAGCAGTGGATGATGGGAGCTCTGACACGGCATGATCTAAAAACCCACTGGCGCTTTAGTGTGCCTCAGCTGGCTTATATAACCCCGTGTGGATGTGAAAAACTACTATTGGGAGAGCTGAGGAGAGCGGACACACACATACACAGACAAAGAAGCTACTGATATGTGGCGTGCCTGCATGTATATGTGAGTGTGTGTGCTGGAATGGGAGGACGGGGGACACGTTTTGCAGGATGCAGGCGGATTGGTCTGTTTTCCGCTCAGCAACCCTCAGCCTTCGCTTCATCGCTAAGCCATCTGATGACATCACAGTTGTGTCCCCTCGATTTTTGGACCCCTCCCCGGTGATGTCACTTCCTCTGGGCCTTCACCTGGAGTGACATTGTTTTCTGTTGCATAACCATCCCTCCTCTCCCTCGCCTGCATGTGAGAGCAGAGGCAGCTTTTCTCCATCTCCGGGCCACCTCCTCATTTTGGAAATACCAGGTGTGTCCATGAAATATACAGAAGTGATGACACGTCACTGGAGTTTAGCGCAGAGACACCCACCAAGATGCTGCGCCACCACGACCTCGTCATGAGCCGAAGGAACAATGTGCAAGCGGCGTAACGCTGTGAATCATCACAGTCGACATGACAATAGGTGCTGTACAACTCCTGACATGCAACACTATGGGTGTGAGGGTGAAGAGATGCGGAGAAGGAGTGAGAGAGGCTGTGATCGAGAGAGGCCTGACCTATATAAGAACGAGGCTGAAATATTTATGGATGTGAGTGTCCTAATTGGCAAGCCACTGGGAGCACTGCAGCCTTCTCCTCCAATCACAGACTGGGAAGAGGTTAACACAGACACTCGAAAACTCGAGGGCCAGAGCGAGGCCTCAACCCCGAGACTGTCATCCCCAGACTGAGAGTCCAACCTCCTTCGCTGCAGCTCTGGCTTCATTACAGTCATTACTAGAACTGTTATCATAACTGTTCTCCATCACACATACGGATGGGAACAACCGCTCAGAGCGCCGTGTCAAACAAAGCCTAATTGGTCCGGCTAAATGTCCTGAACTGGCTGCCACTGCTTGGTTCTCCGAGAGGCCTGGACTCTGTCCTAGAGACGAGGAGATAGACACTTTCTGACTTCTAGTTTCAGATCACTGCAGGTGATGGCAGGGTGAGAAGGACATGGCCGTATTTATGTGATACCATAGAGTGTGCGCTAAGGGATCTCCGACAGGGATTGTTGAAATATATTATCAGATCTATCAACACAAATGTGTTTGATAAGCTAACTCTGGAATCTCATAAAATACAAATGGAAGGCTATAATATGCGGGCAGCTTATTCGACTAGCTCAACACTGAAATGCTGCACTGTGGGTAATGTAGGCATCAAGTTCTGACAAAGAAAAGAAGAATACACAAAGTACCAACTTTTCCATCCACCATGTGACTCCAGAATATAAACATGCTTTAGCCTTTGAGGTATTTATTGACCATTAAGAGCTAGATTAGCTCTGGTGAGTGACCCTCTAGAAGACATTCAAACTTCATGCACCCTCCAAGTCAGGCTTATTAAAATCCCTGCACCAAGCTGTCACATTCTGTTCTATTTAGTAGGCACTAATAGGCTGGTGTCCAAATTCAAGTACCAGTGATATTAAAGTTACATGTATCCATATAAAATTTTCAGGATGCCAGCCAATGGTATGTCAACGCCTTCCAAAAAGTTTCTCCATGAATCTGTCTCAACAGATTGCCTCGTAACAAAGAAATCAACCAAATGATTCCTCCTCTGTCGTCCAACATCAAACTAAATCTAAATCTGCTAAAGTAAAAGGAGATTTACTTATGAGCGTCCATTAAAGTATTTAGAACTGGTAATTGTAACTGATAATTTATTGTTCTGTGTTTCTGACTTATTGCAACAATGGAGCTGTAACCATAGAAACACTTTCAGTCTGCATCTGTTGCTACACTGTGACAGTAGCCATAGAAACGGCGGCCTCCAGCATCACCAGCAACCATAGCAATATAAAAGAATGAAGATTACAGTACAGTGGCAGCGCTATGACTAATTAAATGCAACACTGTAAAAGTGTTAAAGTAACTTCCGTTTTATTTTATTTTTAATTTTTTTTTTCTAATTTCAACCCTTCAAACACACTAACTGGAGCACTGACCAAACAACAGTGACAGTACATCATGAGCTCACAGTCATCGTTGTGATTTTTAGGATTAGCAGACAAATGAGTTCGACAAGCATCTCTGTCTTGCTTGCACAAAGGAAAAGAGAGCAGAAATCAATGTGCTGTGTTTACAGGGTACACAGCCGACTGTAACACTGCACGTTATGTTACACACAGCCAAGCAGTAAAAACAGACGAGCTGCTTGGCAGGGCTCAGCCTGGCCAGGCTCGCGCTAAAAGCAGGCAGAGACAGCACTGACACGCCGGCCAAGAGAAGCTACTGGCACTGCGCTCCAGTCTGAGAGAGAAGTAGGACAATTATCAAAAAGACATTTGAGAAATGCCCGATTTTTTTTTTCCTTGCGGTCACTTCTGCGATATGTGTAATCCAAGAGGGAATATACTCACGTAAGAAGTACTCAGATGGGTCCGCTTCGTAATCTGTCTCCTCAGGAAAGTGGTCTATCTGTTTACACATGCCTTTGAAGTTTCCTGTAGGGGGACACAGAAATACAGTTCAGGAGAGTTCACACAAGAACACTTGCTGCAGTTTGAGAACTGGAGTGGTGAGAAAATGAATCAATTAGGTGATGCAGACTGATAATGATTATCAATTACATCATTAGTCAAACATGAATGACCCAAATGTATTTCACGTTGAGCGTAGGTAGCTATATCTTTCAACAACACCCTCAGTGATTTCTCTTAGCACAGATAGTATCAAATCAGTTCATAGTTGTGGATTCGCGGCTCTCCGCTCAGAAAGCAGACCTGAGCATCAGGCCTCTCTGGCAGCAGTTGGCGGCTTGTAAACAAGTACGGTGCAGCTGGTGTGACCTGGAGTCTCTCCAACTGCTGTGCAAAGGGAACCTCATCTCTTAATGCTCGTTCATTTGGCTGACACCTCGCCATCCAGATACTGTGTCCATCCAGGAAGCAGCATCCGCCTCCCCTCCCTCCCACTACCTCTCCTGTCTGCTCTCCTCTGTGTGGAGTTTTGATGAGGTCGCTCAAGGTGGTGCGGCGAGGGAGGCACCCATAAGGCGGCCATTACGGCAACCTGCTGCTGCAGCGAGGAGGCAGATGCCTGGGCGTTTGATCGGCCCAGATTAGCGTTTCATTAACTTCTTCTTCATCTTCTCTCCCTCCAGTGTCCCTCTAATTAGGTGACCAGGTGTCGGTTACCATGGTGCCAGGTGTTGTCGAGGTGGTCTTGAGAGCAAGGCATGATGGGCACAGCGGGCTGCGGTTGTTACATGCGAACGGCCCACATGTAGCTGAGAGAAGGGGACCTCCTGGTGATGAGCACTCAGACATTAGACAGAGTGTCACCAGATGAAAAGAGGCACCGAGGCGTCCTCGATCTGCTCTCAGTCCTGCTTATGCTGTTTGTGTGAAGCAACATGGCGTCTGTTACGAGAAATGTTTGTTCTGATCGCCGTCGCTTGTCAAGTTCCAAATGTAGTTTAAATAGAAAATTATTAAAAGACAATGACACTGATGTGTGAGCATTAGGAGTTTAACAGAAGACAACACAATTAAAAGAGTGCCAGTCAAAAATCCAGTGAAAATAGTCCTAAATAGTCCTACTGTCACATTTTATTTTCATCAATACGCCAACGTTTGCCTCTTTCAGCAAACTTTTCTTGATAGGAAGTGGATTTTTTGCTCTTTTTTTTTTAAGATGAGTGTGGGAACTTCTGCACAAATATACGCACTAATCCTCCCCAGACCCAACCCGCTCCTTTCTCCCACTGTCTCATCTCTGGCTCATAATCAAAAAACAGGTTCTGTAGCAATTAAGACGAGAGGGAGAGAGAGAGAGAGATAAAGAGAAAAGTGAGATAAAGATGGAAGAAAGTGAGGAGAAAGACAATGTAATGGAAAGAAGAGATAAATATAGGAAGGGCTGGTAACGGAGAGGTTCTGAAGGACAGACAGGGAAGATGAAGCGGGAGGTGGAATACATCAAGTTTGAGTGTCACAGTAATTGCTGAGCCATGAAAAAGCCCTTCAGAGTTTAACGAAGCAGCAGTTTTTAGACTTGATGCTCTGATATAAGACATTAAGTTGTGGAGATTTGAATTAAGTTCCTTCCAATCAGCTGGAAGGTGATCTCTGTTCACCAAAGTTAAAAAAAAAAAGAAAGAAAAAAAGTAGATAAAATAAAAAGCATGCTATCTTCTGAAGTCTCGGCTAATCGCAGCTTTCAGGAGCGAGCTACACTGTAGGTGTAACCCCGCCCCCTTCTGCCACTACTCCCCCAGGCTGCTGCTAGAAATAACAATACCTTCCTCTTCAACTCGCTCGCTTAAATGCGCTTTAAATAAGTTGCATTTCTAGGAGACGAGGGGAGATGGGAGGGGAGGGTGCACTTGTGCCTCCTCTCAAAGCATATTCCGCTGGAAGATGACTTGTGTTTACATACGACTACATTACACACTCCCAGTGGAGCTGTCTGAGCAAACTCACGGCAGCAGCAAACCACAGAGCACCATGTGTGTGTCTCACCAACGTTATCAAATAGGTGTAAGATTTGGTTTGCAGCTGGCCGGCCCATCCGCACTGTGCGATTTGTAATACCAGCTGTGGAGAGTGGCCTATTGGGGGAACCACTTCAATTAGCGTGCTGAAAGATTTATGTGACACTTAACCACTCCAAACGGTCCTTTTCTTGTAAGACATGTAAACTCAGCAAGCTGGTAAATGTTTTATAATGGCATTTTCATTTCAGAGGCCTCCCCACGTGAGTGTGAACGCAGGGCCACGGCCATTAAGTGCTTTGACAGGGTGGGACCGCTGCTGAACGGAGAGGTGTTTACCAAAGACTCAGCGGGTCAAAACACTTTCCAGTCAAAGAGAAACACCTGTATGCACAGTACGCTGAATCGCTTTTCAACTTTGAGAGTCACAAGGAAACTGTCTTTTTCAGACTGAAACCTGAAACCAAGGGGCGTCAGATAAAACAAAGACTGAGTAACACAATGATGCAAGACTCACATCAGACACCATGCATGTTAAACAGAGTAGACTTTTCAGTTTGCTGTTGTGTACGGTTTTCTCCAATAGAAGGAGGAAACAAACAAAAAAAACATTAAATAAAATAACCACATTTCATGACAGTCCATCCAATATTTGTTGAGATATTTCATTCTACAACTAATATTTAACAGGCAGAGTTTCGGCATGTTAGCAGATTTGTGTCACTTGACAAGTATGGCAATCAATAGGCTATAATCAAAAAGATATTGATCACATTTGATTGAAGAAACAGGATGACGTACTATGCAACTACGTAAAAACACGTAGCCAGTGAGTCCAGCTTTTTAAACACTGTTTCATTCTCAAAGGATTTCTGTTAATGAATCAGATATCTAACCCTCAAGGTTCAGGATCATGTTGAAATCCGCACGGTAACCACAGTCCGCTCAGTCTGACTGAACCATATAAAACAAGTGGTCATAATTTGTAGAGCTGATGCCATTAAAAGAGGAAGCGGGTGATCTGAGATCTCCTGCTGGGATCGAGCCATTACTGAACCTCTGCCTTTTAGCTGGGGCTAGACGATGTGTTTGAGGGTAGTTTAGAGAGAGAGGAGGGTTTATCCAGAGTTACTCAATCAGCCCAGTTACTGGACCCCCCTGTAGTGGGAATGAGCTATGGGCTAACCCCATGCCCCCTGCGTCCCCTCCTGTCCTCTGAAGCCATAAAGCACTTCATTACCACAGAGCCTGGAGAGACGGAAGCACTCAAGAGTGGAGTGCAGCGGAGAGGAGGGGTTATTGTGGCAATGAGAAGGGGGGTGGGTGAATGTAGATTTATAGTCGCCCATCACAGCAAGGCTCTGGTATGGTCCTGAGGGACTGGAGTTTATCCGGTCAGAGTCAAGCCCATTTTCATGCCCCTTTGGCACAAACATAGAACCACAGGGAGAATCTATTCCTGGCCTGGTGACATCGCTGTGTTGCTCTTTATTGGTGTTTTTTAAAAGGAAGCTTTCCCCGGGATGGGATGATGTTTACATACAGGTGCAGGGTTTTGGACCAGCTCCAGCTGAGGCAGAGCATTCTCTAATGTGGAAGTGTTCCAAGGTCTAGGTGTTGACTGGTTGAAAGAGGTTCATGATAATGAGGAGATTTTTTCTATTGATACGCAGGCACAACAAAAGCGAATGCTCATTTTCTCTCTTGCCATCTTTGTCTGAGGAAGAAGGCAATTTGCTGACCTGCTGGTGGGAAGTTTTCAAGCACCAAAGAGCTAATTCTCCCTCCTTGACTTCGCTCTATTTGGCTGCTCCTTTGATCAAAGTGACCCTTTGGCAAAGCCAGAAAGACTGATTCACGTAATATTTTAACATAATATTCTTGTCAAAATGTATCCACTTGTAAAAATGTCTCTTCCTGGGGATGATCACAGCCTGTCCTGATGGCCTGATTGGTCAGTGTTAAAATCAACATGTCATACTGCAGAGTTATCTACTGTGGGTGGAAACCACACAACCATCACACCGGCTGGGCCCATGATCATGTGTGATTTATCCGTTCAGTGCCACAAAGCCACACTGTAGCATTATGCAATGGGACCACTGTCATGTCTTTGCGTCAAAGGGGCACTCCACTGATTTAAGACATGAGGCTCAATTTACTCTCAAAGTGTTTTATCGAAGAAAATGAGTCACATCCCTTGCCACTGTTAGTATATCAAGACGTGGATGAGTTGGATTATCTAGTGTCTCTGAGGTTTAACAGTGTTTTTTAGCTTAGTTTTTTCAACCTGATTTACACTCTTCTGCCAAGCTACTGAAATGTCACATGATATCCAGAATCCATGCTGAACTATAAACTTAGAGTTAGAGTTATAACTCTTCTCAACTGCTTCTCCAAATCATTTGCAACGTGCTACTTTTCCACTTGCGTTGTGACTAGTAAGCCCATTGTCACATTGAGCGTCTTCTGATGGCATGATGCATGAATTACAGAAACACTGTATTCACACAGGCTGGCTGTCATCGGACTGTGCATATCTGCAGGTAGTAAAAGAGCAGAACCGGACAAATCCTTCCAGAGGAGAGACACATCCGGGTCGCACCTGCCCACACATGAAACCCTCCAACAGTGATCAGATGTGATCACAGCTGCCACAGCGCTGCCGACAGAGACAAAGGTTTGATGAGACACAAATACGTAGGAGGTGCGTGATGGTAGGGGAGGGGGGGGGGGCACAGAGGGTCAGGAGGACTTGACTGAGTAGGAGGTGGCGTTTAAAAGAGAAGGAGTTACAGAGAGAGAGAGATTTAAGCCCACTTCTGATTTGTCAGTGGGCGGCATTCTCGAAAACTTTCCAGCCAGCCACTGAATGCGTCAGCATCCAAACCCCCTCCTCCCCTGTTCTGCACTCCCCCATATCCTCCTCCTCCCACCTCAGTCCCTACAGCAGCCGTTGCCATGTGGACATCAGAATCGTTCACTTCGGTTGCCATGGATATAGCTCTTTGGGCCCCTACAAGGGAAGGATCACATGGACGGAGCCGGTGAGGTGTCTCTAACCCCTGGACACACAGCAGCATCAGTGACAGAGCAAGCAGCATTAGTCAGCGACTGTTACACTACCAGCATGGCAGCCTGGAAGCTAGCATTGGCTCCACGCAGAAACCTGCAAAGGCAGCCAGGTATGCTTGTGTCCTTTTAGGTCAAACACATAATCGTATGGCCGGATCACAGCGGTAGTGGAAAGAGATATATTGCATGCATGGGTCGTTTAACCGTGCAAATGAACATAAATTGTCTCCTCTGGCCTTGAGTTACACCACTGCAGCACTCATCTATTTATGCATGCATTCATAGGTATGTGCATATGAATCCCCTGTGGACCAAAAGGTAATAGGTTCACGCATGTTACACATTGACATCTTCTCTCCCCTAATGAACAGCCGCCCTAGCAGCAGTGACAAGAACCCTAATCGCCTTATTCATCTTCATAATCACACCTTATTCATCCTTATAATCACTATATTCATCTTAGTAATGACCCCGTGAAGGCAGGGAGGCCCATACGTGCCATCACTCCCATCATGCACACGCACCCCCAACACAGATGCAGCAGGGCATATTTGGGCTGTGGAAACAGGCTTTTTTCATGTCAACGCTGGAGCATAACAGCTCTGTGTACACTTAAAGCCACGGCGAGTTGACAGCTGGAGCGTCTTTATCTAAACTAATGTAATGTATTTCAAAGTGACACAGAATATGTGGATAGGGTATAATTTCAGGAGGGATCATATCGTTCTGGGATTTGAGTTGATAACTAGAAAGTGGGCATGACTGCAGGGGCAGTTCAGAATTCAACCCTCTATTCAGTCGCGAAAGCCTATTTGCATCCACCCACACCATCTTCAGTCGTGTGGCACTTAGACTGCAACCATTCACATTTTAGTGTGCAAAAAGGTTTTTTTGTCAGCTGAAATGCAAACGCACACCCCCAGCACACAACAGCGTGGACTAATAAGATGAAATGCCCGTCACTTCCTATTCTAATAGCTTCTCATTCAGCATTTCTTTCTTCACTCTTTTTGATGAAACAATTTCAGCTCGTTATGATTACGGGAAGTGATGTTTGTTTAAGCCACAAAATTACGAAATATCTTCTAAAATGTATAGTAGACACGTACCACAAAAAACATTTGTACTTGAAAAAAGTAAACCAGGAGTGCAAGAAGAATACAATATTAGAGGGACAGGCCAATAAAGATGCATCTGGCAGGTTGAGAGGTTGGCAGGTATGTAACAGCGGCTGCAGCTTCAGGTGATGTGTGAGGCCGACTAATGGAGGCAGCAAGGTGCCGTCAGGTTTCGGCTCGTTGGAGGATGACTGACAGATGTTAGACAGTCGTTTGACCTCCCACGGATCAGCTCGGAGAGCTTTCCCAACAAAGCAGCTCCTGTCTGCCCTGAACGCTTGGATGTCCGCCGTTTCCGATCTGAAAAGCCACATCTGCAGCACTGTTTGCTCCTGAGATTATGTGTTGATGGAAAAGAAACAGGGAGCAGATCGACTGTGATACACTCTGGCAAGGGAGAAGGGAACCCTTGAGAGGTTAGACCCTCTCTATCTGTGATTCCATTTTTTATTTATAGTTTAAATACTGAAATACTTTTTTTTTTTTTAAGAAGAGGAACTGAGCATGAAGTTTTAGTCACAGTTTCTGTAGGGAATGTGCTACCATAAGGGGCTTGCTTTAATCTACAGACTCAGATAATCTCTTATTGATCTGTTAGTCTGTTCTCCCATGAAGAGTTATTCTTGTTTGATCTAGTGTCACAAGATGCTGTCATTATAAAATAAAAGCCAGATGATGGAGGAGAAAAAGTCAGGTGATATATTTATAGAGTGACAAATCTTGACAAATGCTGTGCAGAGAGGAGCCCTGGGTGGATGGATGGTTCAAAACACATCTGACTGAAGGGAGAACGCTGCCTGTTTTTCATTTCCAACCAACAGTCAGTTTTGTAGCTGCTGTAAAACTAGCCAACATTAACTGTAGTGTCATCGCATTCTAAACTGCATTATTGAAAGCACAGAAAGGAGCACCTGATCAGGCAAAACAGCGTCAGACGTAGAAGAATCATTTGTCTGTATTTTGGGAAGTGTTATTAGTTTCACTACTGTATATCTCAGTTAGATGCTTCACTCCAGCCAATCGACCTCCAGCTGCAAGTGGAACTCTCCATCACTGGAAATGAGCAATGTTAAAAAGTTTTCAAGAAACAAAATCAATATTAGATCCACTTATTGCATTTTGGCCAAAATGCTACACAGCAGACAAAGATAAAAGGGTTTTCTGGTACCTGCCTCTTCTGCGATACAAAACATTCATCTCATTTCATGTCTCAAGACAAACAAGTCCAGATCATTAAAAGACCTTAATCAGAAAAGCAAAAGACAGTATTTTGACTTCCTTGCTCTCTCCCTTTCTGTCTGCTGTTATAATCAAAGCCGAGATGAGTGCAGTCACCGTCAGCTGAGGGGATGTCAGAGGATGTGGGAGGGATTTCTCCTGCCCCGTCCATCTGTGCATCTCAGCCGAAGACGTGTGGAAACGCCGGGATGAGCGAGGTCGCCGAGAAGGGCAGGGACCGCGACGAAGGGTAGGATGAGATTTCAAAGATCCAGGAACAGGAGTACCAGTGAGTCACTGGTGTCACAGCAGAGTGCGTCACAGCCTTCTGGTCAGATGGGGTGAAAGCTGTCCAGTTCTCAGAAGAGCCCCGCCACAGCAATGGCACCCACAGGGGAAGGCATTCCCAGAACGCGGGCCGAGTAAACATCTCACACTAATAACAGCAATTGCAAAAGCAACACCTAACCTACGCCAATCACGTCATGTAATCAGCTCTGTGGGGGGAGCTGGTTTGCATCTAGCCTGGTCTCTTTGGAAAGAACTCGCTTTGACATGTGCCCCAAAACATGGACACAGCCGATGAACACTGTAAACTTTCAAGGAAGTAATTGCACTGATAAGATGGACTTTATCCAGAAATTGCAAATGCACAATCAGCAGAAAAATACTAGTGCTTCAACATAGGTAAACTCTTGCTGCTAGTGAACTATGCTAAGAAATGGAAAACAGAGGCAAACTGTGCAAAGTTGAGCAAGAATCATGACTATTAGTTCCCTAGCAGTAACACCGACCAACACAATTCAGAGCCAACCTACCAAGCGTCTAGCTTACACTGACTCATTCATGGGGATGTCAAAGAAAATCTGTAGTAATGACAGGATCACAGAGGAAGTCAGTAACAACAACCAATATTAATGGACTGGTTGCTGTCCTGCATGTCTGCTGTGATGTCAAAGCAGCTGCATGTCATCACAGGCTCAACCAAGCTTTGTAACTTCCTAAAAGGTGTTGGTCAGCGTGAAGGGAAAGAGAGCTCATGTGCCGACCTCTTCATTGTGAGCAAGGAAGAGCTATAAGACAAAGCTAAAACTAGCCATCAGGTGCACTCGCCACGCCGCTGTAGGACCTAAAGCGTCCTCTCTGCAGGACAGAGCAGAGACCTGCCTGCAGCACAGCGCCGCACTCCAACAAACTGCCGCCTAATCCCTTAGACCTGAACTAATGGACTGGCATGAATGTAAAAGCTTTGTCCAGCAGAGTCAAAATGACAACAGCCTGGAAAACACCAAAACATACCTTAGTGGTGCATGATTCATCTCTGGATTAAATGAAAGACATGACCGGCAAATGTGTGACTGATGGTGGTGTGCAGGAGGGGGTGGAATGCAAAAATATTAATATTAAAAATACATATATATATTACTATTTTAGACATCGGAAATACACAAACTAGACAAATAAAAAAATATGTATATTACTTCAAAAAACGTTTCTCTAGTTTTGACTTGACTGACATGTATGTATTTGCTTTGCTTTGTAAATTGAATTTCATGTGACTGATCAATGATCACGTGGATTAATGGACACGGCAATAAAAATAATCAAATTTAGGAACCGTTACACTGAACCGAATCTCATATCTGTGGTTTGTATCAGAACAGGAGAAGAAAGCGTCCTTTAAACTTTTTTCACCTTGGGTTCATATCCACAGCCTGGAAGACATCACAATCTATTGAGTTCAGCTTAATAAATTGGCAGGAGCACTGAGGTATCTGTGAGGTGGACTGTCCACCTCTCTGTGCTGGTGGTGATAAAGTGATGAAATCCTAAATGATTTGACCCGGCTGCTGGCCCTTTGCTATGATTTACACCGCACAGTCTGGAAGTGAGCTCACGGTATCAGTGCAAAATCTGCACAGTGAGCACAGCAGGACGCTCCCTGGCCGTTATAAATTCCACCTTAAAACAGCTTCCCATTGATCTTACGTGCGTGCCACACTCTTATTTAAATCAACTGGATTCCCGACAGCCATTAATAACAGCAGGAACACTTGAGGACAGATCTAAAGGGGGGGTTACTTTTACTGGCGACTATAAAAGATCACAAATCAAAGAGAGTCGATACAAGATTATAGCGATTACTGTATGAGCAGTGAGCCCCACACCCAGACAGAGGAAGATCTGCTACGATTTATATCTGCATATCACTGGACTTACCACATTAACATCCAAATCAATAAAACACTGAACTAGCTATCATTTTGTTGATTAAAAATTACTTATACAATTATCAAAAGAGTAAGTCAGCTACTGGAGTTATTTCAGTTTCACAGTGAACAGCGGTTGGTTTGAGTAAATGCCAGTAAATAGAAGTATATACATTGAATAAAATAGTCTGAAAACTGTTATGTAAATGTAAAATATGATCATTGATGATCATTCTAATTAGTAAGCCTCTATTTAATTCCGGTTGGTAGGAAAATTATTTGGAAACTTCACTGATTTACAGACACTGATCCCCCTGTTCACCACGGGAAGTCACTTTCAAGAAGGTGTCAATTCAATTGAAGAGAAGAGTCTGAGAGGAAAAAACAGAAAAGAGCATGCTGGGTAATGGGGTCAGAGTTGCTGATTACATGCATCAGCAGTGATTTGCATAAAGTGGAAACACTACATGACCGCAAAGATGAGTGACACCATGATAAGTTTTGGTAATTTGGTAATTTGGTAATAATTTGGTAAGCTGTTTGATGCTAAGGTTAGCTAGCAGACTAAGCATTTGTTTGCTATGTAGCTATCCAGTCAGCTAGAAACTGCTAATTGCTTTTTATCTAGCAAATGATAAGGTATTTGGGCTCTGAATACCATGTCACCCCGATTGCTATGACTATACAAAGCTCACTTTTCCATATTTGATGCAAAGCAATATTTACATTGTACTACAGCATCACAAGATGGTGGTGCTAATGGCTGTGAATGTATAACTGTCTACATTCTTGCCTTGTTAGTATAGAGTATATCATCACACTATTATCAGCTCATGTGATTTTTTTTTTAATTTTATTTTTTTTATTGAGAATTGAGTTTTATCGAACTGATCACGAGTGCAAGCCTGGAGTGTAGTGTATCCTGACTCACTCTTGTGTTTTGAGGGCGTTGGGGGTCCTGATCGCCCTCCCAGCCAGTTAAATGTACTTCAGAGCTGCTTTTACCAACACACACACTCTCCCATTCTACCCAAAAACGCGGTGCATCCAGCCACCCGCCTACTCTTCCTTTTTACTTCTCCTACAGGCATATTGAACCAGCATAAAAATATACTGAAACGACTTCCTGTGATATCCGTGATAAACTCTACTACTGACGGGGCAAATATGCTACTTTAAACCGTTTTTAACTAAAAGTTGTCATCAAGTGCAGACTTCCCCAATAATATAGGTCAGCCTGAGCCTGAGATGTGAGACCCAGGGCAAAGTACATCATTCTCACTACAACTTCAAGGATATTTTTAACTTTTCACCTGACTTATCTGGACTATGGTATCTTCATGGTAAAAGAACAATGTTTGAAGAAACCTAAGTGGAAAAAATAAACTCGAAACTATAAAACTAAGGACATGTTCCCGTTACTAGAAATGATGCTACTGGCTGCTGGATGAGATATTCAGCATCACGCGTTCACTGTAAACATGCACAGTAGTGCTCAGGAACACTACCAACAGTGTATCAGGTTATACCTACACAGCATCCAGAGCCAAGCCACTGCATCTGATAGGGCTATACATCACTCTACCTTATGACAGTTTATTGCTGTTACTGTGGATGGCGTCAGAGCTGGATGATGTAGCTCTCCAGCTGTTTAAAGGCATAAAAAATGACATTATTGAAAGAAAAGCAGAGAAGCATCGTCTCTGTTGCAGCACCGATGAGAGTTTAGAAGAGCTGTAAATGTTCAGCAGCCTGTCAGAGCATCAATCCATCCATCCAGCCTCAGTATTAGAGCCATAATCATATTCTCTAAGAGGGGGAGTGAGAGATACTTTTACAGTTCGCTACATTTACAGTGATCATGACTCACGCTGTGTTCATATGTCAGTCTTTCTTTGCAGTGCAAACAGGATGTTTTGTGTTCCATCTCTGGCTAATAACACATGGGGCGATAAGTCATCATCATTCGGAAAACGCTCAGTTTCACGGCGAAATCACAGTTGGGCGAAGAGTTGAATTGCAACCATGCGATCGGTGGTTTTATACAAGATTTTTTAAAGATCAATAATGAGCCTTGTCCTTTTATGGGCTCAGATGTAGAGGAAGCAAACAAAGCCATTAATCACAACAAGTGAGGAGAATTTCAGGGCCTGGGACAAACACAGACACTGGATCTAATTCCTTAGAATTAGACAATGTGTTCAACTCATTATACAATCTTTTAATTGAATAAAAAATGACAAAGCTAAGCACAGCTGCAGATGCTGGTATCTGACATTACAAGCAATATTTAATTTCTTTGTTTTTAGTCTTACAAAGCTGTAAGATAGTTTACTAAAATAAATGTTTCAAGTGTAAATGAGAGAAGTGTTCTACAAGAAATGTCTTTAGAAACAGAATTATAATTAGCATAATGTGATCTTTGAAACAATTTTCATTATTTCATTATGCCTTTCCAAAATTATGTAATGGGGGCCATTCCAGTCATTTATTAAAATTGCTGCCTACCAAAAATAACATATCTAATTTGAACAACTTTTAATTGTTTTGTTGCCTTGACTTGCTTTTAGAACCTGGGAGAAAAGTGAGATTAAACTGTGTATATGGCTTCAGCTTTTCAACAATGATGAAAACAAAGCTTTTCTTTGTTCATAAGAGGTCCCTGTCCAAGTTCATTCTTACACCTTGAGCTCACAAGAACTTTTTTCCTTGTGTCTCTATGCTTCCTGATATTGCTTTCCATCCAACATGTGATATTAATCCTAACACCATGGCTCTCCTCGCTTTTTCACAATGCCTTCATCTCCTTTTCTGTTTTTTTTTTTTTTTTTTTTTCTCTCTTCTCAAAAGCGTCTGTTAAAAAATCACTCCTACCACCACTGGGAGTGTGTATGCTTGTGTGTGTGTGTGAGAGAGAAGCCTTTCCTCAGGCAAACAAAGTACTTGTCGTTTTGAATGGAGTGAGAACTGGCAGATGGGGAACATACTCCCTTTTTTAACACAAGCTTAAGGTCTAGTTGTGGAAATTTTCAGCCCACTTTTGTGCACTTAAACCTTATGAGTCGTTTCCTGCCATTCCACCACTTATTTTTAGCATTTGAAGCCACTGCCAAGTGACTTGTCCTCTCCTCTCCTGTTCTGTCGTCAGTGAAACTGCCAGCATTGTACAGCCAAACCTTAAATTGAATAAATTCAGAATAGCAAACAAATATGCAATAAACCATTGCTTTCTGGCCTATTTAGTGAGACCCCCACAGCTCTGTGAGGCGAGCATATGCATAGGCGACATCAGTACTCATTATGTTCTTGATTTGTTCATTTCACTTGATTTTAAACGGTGTTCTGCAGTGTTTAACTACACAGTAGAATATAGAACAACAGTGTTTCCATACAGCCCACTTAGCTATTTGAACTGCTCTATTCTGTGCTAAACATTTTTATACCTGCGTTCTAGCTTAGACATGCTCGTTTTCTGAGGACAGTCCCCATTCTGAATGACCTGTCCCCCAGCTAAAGCCGTCCCCGACAATGTCTCTGACTGTAGCATTTTATGAATGAGACAAAAAATAAATAAATAAAGAAAATGTTGTACGCAGAGAGCAACAATTATTACAGTAGTCGGGTAGGAAGCAAAAGTGAGCATGCTATCACGGTAGTTGGTCGTGCTGCCATTGACATTACAGACATAGCATTTTAAATATGCTTAAATATGACAAATTGTATTAAAGCATAATTGTCCTTCTTTTTTTGTCTTCGAGCTGTAAATATCCCTGGATTTCATTTCAGAAATCTGGTCACCCTATTCTAGCTAGCTATTTTATCCACTTTTTCAGTTTCTTTAAGATAGTTATTTTAAATAAGTTTGCTACTTTTGTCAACATTTATCAGTTTGGTTTAGGCAATTTTTAGTGCACTTTTTAACTATTCTCTATCTATTTTAGCCACTTATGTACGTGTTCAAGTTAAGTTCTACTAGTTGTATGCTTGAGTATTGTCAACACACACCCATTTTTTTTATCTATGTTTGTTATCCCATAATCTTAGCTAGCTATTTAAAATTTTTATGCTAACCATTTTGACTCTATTTTTTGGTTAGTTACTTAACTATTTATCCAGTTTTGGACATATTTAAACAACTTATAATTTCTTTCGCTTGCTAGCTAGCTGTTATAAAGATTGTAAAGTACCTTCTATGTTCTTAGCTTGATGTTGTACAGTTACGCGACACCTACAACATTCTCATCTCATCTTCAGAACATACAAACTCCACCCAGAAAGGCCCGAGCTGAACTTGAACACGGACCTCCTCACTGGGAGGCATCAGTGCTAACCACGAGCTGCTGTGCCGCCGCCTACAACATTCTTGACTTGCTAAATCATCCTTTTAATCCACAGACATTAGAATTAATAGCAAGTGGCAGCTCCATCAAATAATTAATTAATTAATTGTTTTTTGCCGTACACTACTTTGATTGTTTTATTCTTTTTTTAAAATAATGCCCCATGATGGACCATCCAAGTTTTTATTTGTCCTATATTTCTGGTACTAGCTTTACCATTTTTTCATACTGGATAACAAGCTTGCCTTCTCAAAAGCAGAGTCAGGTAGAGTTAGAAGTGACAGCTAACTCAGTATACAGGATGTATCACTCTTTATAGAAAAGTTCAGGTCATTTATCTTCACGCGTATCTCCTGCTTCAGTGTTGTACCCATGGTTGGAAATCATTTCAAAATAGCTTGTGACATCATGCAAACATTTGGGTTGACAAATGATGTAGATTCAAACAAAGCGCCTCATATTTCCCTGTCAAAAAATGATTTAAACTGAGGTTTCACTCAATTTTAAATAATTCCGTCAGCATCCTTTTGTTCCTGAAAACTGCAAACCTCAGCAACAGCAGAGCAGATGAGCAGATGAGGTTATTGAGGAATGATAACGAAGACTTTGCTGAGATACAGATGAAAGGAGAGGCACCAAGACCAAACACAGTGAAGCAACCTCCAGTAAATGTGAGGTAAATGTGAGTAGTGATGAATATGACGGCATACGGGTAGCAGTGGGTGGAGGGAGGGGGGTGGGGTGGGTTGACTAATGCTGGTTTACTGTATATACGTAGTCTCATGCCCACATTACAAATCTTAAGCCGTCTTGGGTACTATCGGATGTTCCTCAAGTGGAAACATTACTCAGTTTACAAATTCACGTGATTCCTATGACTTTGGACAGGTTGATCAATATTTGTGATTATAAACCTCTTTCTCTCTCTGAGCCAAGGAGTCTGATGTCATCAAAGCTAGAGCTGCTTCATCCGCAGCAAAAGGCAGGCTGACTTTGTGAACTCTTTTAAAGGATATTTGAGCTTTTCCTCCAAAGTCAAGCCCCATTTTAAAAGCAGAGATAACAGTTAGGAATCAGAAAATGCGTGCTTACACCGTCAAAGTCACCTTTCCCATCTCTGCCAATTACAATAAGTTCCCTGAGGTGCAATACGGTAGCTCAGCCCGACATCACACATCAGCAGGAGAGACAAATTCCTGCGCTGCGAGACAGCTGCTTTAGGCCCAGGGTTACAAATTGAATTGTCTGAGGTACTATAATATATCTCAGCTCTAAAATGCAGTGTTTTTCACTTTCATTTTATGAAGTCACACATCTTGCTTTAAAATTTATCAAATGCTGTGCCGTGAAAGTGCCTTGGAAAAACAAAAATGAAAAGTGACTTCTGGGTCCCCATCTAGCGCTGTGCTTGAGAGATTTCAGTTTTATGGGTCTTCATAGTCTCTAAATGACCTGAAATGTCTTTCATCCGCGTTGTACTGAGAACATATCGTCCATACTAGGACCAATCTGTTTCATCTCATCATGCATGAGCTGCAGGGTCGCCCAAGTTCAAGCAGCAGGTGTGCCTGCCTACTCTGTGGCATTGAAATCATCAGCATGTCCTCGTTCATAATTTGCAACTTTGGTGCTTTGCGGTGACACCACAACACACAAAGCCAGATTGTTCTGAACAATCTGGACTACTTTTGTTTTGGGAGTGGGTGTATGAAGCAGATGAAAGTAGCTCTAAAAATACCTGGCTTTGTTAATTAATTGATTGTGGAACTGTGTTTATCTTTTCCCAGTGCTATGACCGTGGCAGAGCCACCTCTTACTTTAACTTGCTTTAGCTTGAAAGCGGCCAGAGGTCAGTCAAGGAATGGTCGTCATGGTTCTATACGGGACTCAAGAATATATTATAACCTGTAGTGGGAGTTAACACAATACATCTGTGCTTGACTTAACTTTGAGAATAGGAACAACAACCAAAGGCATAAAAAAAAAAAAGTTATCATGGACTACATCCAACCAGAAATGTGTGCTTTTTATTTGGGTATGTGTCTCTATGTCAACTTTGCAAACTGTGAGCTTCTTAGTTTGTGTACAATGTGCAGAGCTGAATGGAGACTGAATGAAAACAGACTATTAAAACTAAATTTGATTTCTAAAACACAACTATCAGACATTCCCCTCATCTTAATCAGACATTTATACAAGGCCACATTTTTGATATCGAATAACCAAATTTAGTTTATTTTAATATTTGTGTGCATGTGAACTACTGAAAGGGTTGCAGTGTCTAATTTATTTATTTATTTGTTTTTTAAATGTACATGTAGCTCATACAAAAATATCTGGTCCCTGAACTGTTAGTGTAAATGCTCAACATACTGTATTTATTGAGCATAATGACATTTTAAAACTTGGCAACCAGACTGGCCTACACAAAAGGTAATTCTCATTAAGTAAACTTTCCCAGTGTCAGTGCTCACCCTTTAATGTGCCCCTTACATGTCAGTCCTTAGCTCTGTTGCTTTGGTTTCAAGTCTCTATCCTCTAATAGTTGGAGCATGTGTGTGCATGCTTGCGGTCCCAACATCCCCAAATTGTTAACATCTTCAGAAAGCACTCTTAATACCTTTCTGTATCTCTCTAACGGACCCCCAGCCCAACAACAGCCTCCGCCTTTGGACCGCCCAAGGCAGAATGATTAATTTGTGGCTATTGATTTCTCTTCCTGAGCTGAAAGTATGTGAGGGAGAGAGAGAACGAGAGGGAGGGAGAGATAGTGTGAGAGGGGGTCAGAGAAGCAAAGGGTGAGACTTGGAGAGAGGTGTGTGGAGGGGGGGGGGGACACACATCCAGTATTCAGTGTAGTGCTTCTCTGCAGTTCTTTTTTTTTCTAATCTTTAATGTAGGAAAAAAAAAAAGCCAACGGTTGCAGTCTGGATGCGTCAAACAAACCACCTCCCCTTTCTCTCTCCCGTGCTCTCTCTCTCTTCCTCTCTCACTCGGTGGCAATTGGCAATTCACTGAGTGTCCACATGTCATCTCTTGCCCTGCTGCAGCGGCGAGCAGCGCGGCATGATGGGAGGAGGAAGGGAGGAAAAGGGGGGGGGGGGAGTTAAGGGAAGGCAGCAAGCGAGGGCAGCCAAGATGGCTAGATGGATGAGGGCATGCATTCATCTTTTCCCCTGTTTCATTACATCTATGTAAATGCTGCTGGGTATGTGTGTTTGCTCACAACCCACTCCCATCCCCCTCCCCTCACAGTCTACCATAAGACAAACATCGTCTCGCACACCGTTTTCGCCGCCGTCAATTCTTCACTGCCTCTTTAGATTCCTGCCTACTTCCCCGTCCGTGTCTTTCTCTCCGGTTAAATCCCATGCAGTCGCCGAGAAAATTTAACATTGCGGCCTCCGTAAAGGAATGGAAGGGGGTCGGGTTAGAGAAGATGACAGGCTGTCTGATCGTCACTTAATTCTGTTGGGTAATCATTTTAATTAAGCCTCTATGTGGTTAGCGTTTGCACTGATGAGCCAGTCTCTCTGCATACTACAAGCACACTTCTGACAGATGACGTTCGGAGAGGAGCGTGACCTACATTTGCTGTTTGAGAATCGCACGCGCAGCATGTCCGACTCCATACAGTTAATGGGGGAAATATGTACAACAACAATTTGCAAATATTCTTTTTTTTTTCAAGTGACCTTTCAAGGGCATATGTTCTGGAGTGGTGACAAGTGAATTAAAGCAATCTGTAGTTAAAGTGTGTAAACAAAATGGTACTACTCTTTGTAGTTTCTTATAAATCATTGCTACCGTATACATTATTGCCCACTATCGAAGCACAAAATGATGACAAATAATAGCTAAACTGTCCACCATTCACACTGGAATCTCTAATGAAAAGACACAGTTCTGATGAACGCTGGAAAGGCCACGAAACGATTGACAGTACAACTCTGCTAATGCCCCATGTTGTAAAGCAAACAAGACAATGGCCGATCAGACATAACATTATGACCACCTTCCTAACATTGTGTAGGTCTCCCTTGTGTCTCCAAAACAGTTGTGACTCATCAGAGAATGGACATGGGCCTTGTGAGGGTGTCCTGTGGTGTCTGGCGTCTCGTGTCATTAGATTGTCACAAGATGGTCTATGTTACTCCCCTCTCCTGTCAGTGGTTTTAATGTTGTGCCCTGAAGTGTAACTCATATCATCATAGCCATGCATTTGGTTTAGGTGAGCCTCCTACCTACTCGAGTTCTCTCAGTCAGGCACAATATTTTATTTGCATGTAAGTGACAAATTTCCATTTGATGTGTAGCCTTAATTCTTTTTAACGGTTCATTTTCTTTTGGTCCATATCCCAAAGTGTCCTTGAGGAAGAACCCTAAGTTGCCCCCAACATATGACACAAGTCTGTGAATGTGTGTGTGCTGGTGTGAACAAGTGTGTAAATATGACATTGTGATTTTAGTATATTAGAAAAGCACAATATAAACACAAGCGATTTACCAGCACCAGAACCATGAAGTCCATGTTTGAGACATCCTGAACACAGGTCTAATCATGCAGGTAAAACACCTGTATGGCTGCACCGCTAACAAATCACATCTCTGCTTCAAGCACAACGTGTGCCAGAGAGTGTTTTCACTTTTAGTTTGCAGGAGAGAGTCAGATCAGAAGGTCAAGCTCAGCTAAGTTTATCTTTGAAAAAAAAAAATCTTGAGAAAGATTGAGAATGCAACAAAATCTACTAACCAGAAAGAACAGCACTCACTACTCAATTCCTTAGATGCCATTTATTTAACTCTAAAACGTTTTATTCAAGGATTAAAAAGACTTTGCAAGTTTGCAAAGGATGTTAATGTTAACAAGTGTTCATAGCCTAAAATTAGCATTGATCTTAAAAGATTTGGAACGATACCAAAGTTCAAAGGCTCCAATCCTGTTCTAAGCTCATCATTTATTTTCACAACTTGCTCATGCAGTTGTCGTAAAGACCGGCACAGCGTGGGCTCTCTGTGGTGATATGACGTCATGACACACACACAAATACACGGAAATTAAAGGGGGGAAAAACAGACATTCATGATATCTGCCCAACATCTGCAGTCGTTTCTAAGGGAAAGCCTGTCTTTGTATGTGCAAGTGTGACTTTTCCTCACCCTGAGCTGCCTGCTTGCATGCTGCTATGATCATGAGAGGCTCCCTGTCCTGGAAAGCGATCTGAGAGAGCAAAGGGAAGCCACGCTGCTCGTCATTAAAAATTCATCCCGTTCCTTACTGCTCTCAGACATACAGAGACATGAAGGTGAGCGCTCACATGCATGCACACACACAAGCACACACACGCATGGGGCAGAAGAGAGGGGGAGGGAAGAAGAGGCACGCTCGACTGGAAATTACATCATCCTCCTCAGTGGACTTAGCAACACCTTATCCTCGCCCACATCAGGATGTAGCGACGATAACGGCGCTGACTTTATTTTGACAAATTCCCTGATTCGCTCTGATCTGCAGATTAGCATGGCATTGTCTTTTCTTTTTTTCCTTTTTTTTCTTTTTTATCCGAGCAAAAATCAGCAGCGTCGTCAGCACTTTGGTAGAGGCTTTGAGGCACAGTATGTACCGCAACAGAAATGAATAATCGAGTGTCAACCTTTCCAAGACACCAGGTTTACATCATTTCCTGTAGGAAGCCTATTAAATCATCCTTCACGTTAAGAACCCCAGTCACTCCATCAAGCTGCTCTGGCTAGACACGTGAGTGATAGAACAAACAGCGCCTAAATCAATTAAGAGTCGGGTCACATTCAGAATCTCCCCAAAACACACCAGAACTAACTATCAGGCTCTTAAATCAACCTCTCACTGCTAACGTAGCAACCTTTAGTCTCCTTTGTGTCCTTGTGATTCTGACTGAAGTGGTTTTCAGTGGTCTCGTTTGACAGATACAGTCTCATTACAACTGTTTGTTTTCCCAACAGCACCATTTGCTGTGACAGTGGGGTCTGCCAGCCCTGTCGACTGCAGTAAATACTCACTCTGGAGTGCGGTAAACACGGCCATCTGAGCAGCGTCTCACTGACAGGCAGCTCTGACGTCCTCAGAGGCAGAAAGGCCAGTTCGGTGCCTCGGGGGGCCTCTCTTCGACATGTCTTCCAGAAACACATCAAACGCCAACCGTGACTCATTCCTTACATTTGTGCAGCGCAAAAAAAAATGTGAAAACTTGATTGAAAAAAAAAGGATATGCCTGGTATTTTTATCCTGTATATTAAACACATACTTAGCAAGCGGAGCATAACATGTTATTGTCCCTCTCCTTCAGTCGCCTAAACCGTTCAAAAAATCAATCCCATTAGCTGAGCTATCTGTCAACACTGTCTGGTTCTTTGCGTTGTTAGACAATAAACTAATCAATCAGACTGGATGCCAAATTCCAAAGACATCTGATATCTGAACACACCACAAACTCCTGCTTGTGCACTTCAAACACGGACACACCTGCAGCATCCTGGGCCATCTGGACCGGATCACCTCTGTCCTCTCAGACCGGCTGTGGAACATCACTGTAGAAGTGCACCCTTTCACTTCACTTCCCGTCCTACTTGCCCTCAATCCTCCATCTGTCAGACTCTGCCCTTCTGCCGCTACCTCCAGCCGTCCTCCTCTGCCCTCCACCCGACCTGGGAACCTCCGGTTCCCTCCCCACACCTCAATCCTGGCCTGCAACGACGTGCCTTTTTTGGCTCACATCATGGTGGCAGCAGCTCTCCCACTGGGTGCTAAGAGGCCTTTGCAGAGGTGGTAACATCTCTGTCACCTCTCTCGAGCTCTGTTTTTTTTTTTTTTTAGTTTTAAACCCCCCAACAGAATGTTCTTAGCAGTTATATGTTTAAGCTTTGACTAGGGAGTATAGGGAGCAGTGTACGGATTATTGTTTGAAATAATTAATCATTCAAACAGTTGTTTGGGGGAATAACAACATTCTATCACGTATACATTTTTTCTGGTCGAAAATGTTCAGTTTAATATCTCAGAAGACAGACACAAAAGAAGAAATTATTTATATATATTTTTTTTATCACTTTGGCAAAAAGTACAAATGTCCAGTAGTGAGTGTAGTTGCAGTCTTAGTTTTACGAGATTTGGGTGAATTGACACTTATATATATGATATAAGATTTCACAGAGAATAAATCGGGGTTAAAGAGGTATGTGGTAAAACCACGGTGATTACTAGTATTATATTTATTACATTAGTATCAATACCTGCAGGCATTCATACACCAAACACACGCAAACTCTGCCTCATACCTTCACGCAGGTCTGAGATGATGCAGTGTGTTTGGGCAGCGTTCTGACACAAAGCAAATACACTGTAATAGATTGCAAATGAACTGCACCACGGACACCACCAATTAATCAAAAGGCAGATTGCCGTGGTTTCTCTGTGCTGTTGCAGAAAAAGGGAAAGAAAAAAAGTGAATCACACCTCCTTAAAATGAATGGATTGTATCTGAGGTTAATTATCATTTACTAGAGGGTCTCTCTGGGATGTTTCCACAGCTTAAGGATACAGCCGGCGAGGTGGAACGGAAAGGAGCTCTGCCGCGATGGAGTCAGAGATTGGCCTGCTGGTAATTACACTTTTGTTGTAAGAGGATCAATTCTATGTAATCAGAGCACAATCTCACTGGAAATCGAGTGGCTATTCAAGCCACTTTAACATTGAAACTTTACATTTTCGAGGGGGTAGCATGTGTTTGCTAAACAGAGGCTGAGAGCAAATACAAGACGATGGTTGCGGAGGCTGACTATGTCGGATATGTTCTCCAAACATCCTGGTGTTTTTGTTTGTTTGTTTGTTTGTTTGTTTTCATTTTGGTTAGAAAATTTGCAAAAATATTGAAAACTGTTTTTCCAATTTGCCAAAAGTCTGAGGTGTCACACTACAACACACAAACACCCAAAGATATTCCATTTATGGCTCCAAAAAGCAATTAATCTTCATTGTTTTTTATTAATTAGCCAACAATTTCTAGCTCTACTCCGTACGTAGCTCTACGTTGAACAGCAATATTTTAAAATACATGTTTCCATGTTTTGTGCGAGAGAGTAAGATTCCTGCTGATAACATCACCATAGGCTTTCCAAGAGCCTCTACTTTGAAAGTTCCTTTTTGAAAAAAACACACACTTCTTTTAAAGATGGTTATGGATTTACAAATTAATTTGCACAGAGCTGTTTTAAGTTACAAACCAACCTTCCTCTTAGCTTTCTATTTCAGTAGCTGGTAGTCTGACCAGGGCCAGACGTGTCCTCAAATTTATAGTCTATTAATAGACTTAACTAAGCTAAGAAACTACTGGTTGTGTTTTCATAATTACTGTGAGGACATGTGAAAACTTTCTCTCTCTAAAAAAAAAAATAAATCAATAAAAAAAAAAGCAAATGAGCATGATGTTCAGAATTTGTTTCTAATAAAACTTAACTTTCCACCAGACATTTTGAACTTAAATGATAAATGACTGAGGAACTTCAACAGCAACAAAACCTACTAGGCATCATAACACCTATTATGAGTTTCATACAACAGTTACAGACTTCAGGTCTTTAGGAATCTCCAGCTGCAAGGATGTTGAGGCCACTACTGCAATACGTTGTCCATATTGTCCACATTGTGCTGTACAAATTGTCTCTGTCCTTTCATGTCACTCACAACAGCGCTTGCCCACATGCAGTTTGCAGCTTTCTATGCAGGTGTTTAATATCATATAAAACACAGAGCACATTTCTGAGCTGCATTTAGTCCAAGTTTTGAATGAATTAATGAATGAATGAAGGCTTAAAAAAAAACAACACCAGCAAATCAAAATAGTTAAAATGACAAAAACAATGTTAATGCAAACAATGTCCGAAAGGGAGTAGGAAGAAGCTTATATGCTTATTTAATCCTACCCCTAGTCCTTTCTCAGTAATTAACAATAATCAGTTGATTTCAATTCACAAATTACTGTGCACCAACACCTCCTGGATATACATATTTACATATGTATATATATATACAGACAAAAGAAAAGAAATGATGTGAATAAACCAGTGAATAAATGATCTGTGAAAACAGCTTCGTCCTCCCTGTACCCCGTGCATTGACGTTGCTTGAACACCCGACCCGTTCCACAGCTTCACTCCACATATACAGTGGGGGAAATAAGTATTTGATCCCCTGCTGAATTTGTAAGTTTGCCCACTTCCATAGAAATGATCAGACTCTGGTTTTTATGGTTGTTTATTGGTTATGGGTATAGACAGAATATCAATCGAAAATGCATAAAAAACACACAATCTAAAAGTTATAAATTGTTATGTATTTTATTAAGGGAAATAAGTATTTGATCCCCAACAATTCACTTAGAATTCAGGCTCCTACAGATTGGCTGGTGCGCATGTGGCACACAGCTGTGCTCAGTCAACTAATTACCAATACTCCTGATCTTAACTCGTCATGTATATAAAGCACACCTGCTCTAAGAATCAGTTTCTTACATTCCAACTTCTACAGCACCATGGGCAAGACCAAAGAGCTGTCAAAAGATGTCAGGGACAAGATTGTAGACCTGCACAAGGCTGGTATAGGTTACAAAACCATCAGCAAAAGGCTTGGTGAGAAGGTGACAACTATTGGTGCCATTATTCGCAAGTGGAAGACCCATAAAAGAACCATCGACTGTCCTCGATCTGGAGCTCCCCGCAAAATCTCGCCTCATGGAGTGAGGATGATGATGAGAAAGGTGAGGGAGCAGCCTAAAACAACACGGCAGGAGCTTGTTAATGATCTGGAAGCAGTTGGGACCTCCGTCACCAAGAAAACAGTTGGCAACACACTGCGCCGTTATGGATTGAACTCTTGCAGTGCCCGCAAGGTCCCCCTGCTCAAGAAGGCACATGTACAGGCCCGCCTTAAGTTTGCCAGTGAACATCTAAATGACTCAGAGAAGGCTTGGGAGAAAGTGCTGTGGTCTGACGAAACCAAAGTTGAGCTATTTGGCATTAACTCGACCCGCCGTGTTTGGAGGATGAAAAAACGTGAGTATGACCCAAAGAACACCATACCCACGGTTAAGCATGGAGGTGGAAACATCATGTTTTGGGGCTGTTTTTCAGCAAAGGGTACAGGGCAACTTCACCGCATTATGGGGCCAATGAATGCAGCCATGTACTGTAACATCTTGGACAAAAACCTTCTTTCCTCAGCAAGAACACTGAAGATGCCTCGTGGGTGGGTTTTCCAACATGACAATGACCCAAAACATACTGCCAGGACAACAAAGGAGTGGCTCAAGAAGAAGCATATTAAGGTCATGGAGTGGCCTAGTCAGTCTCCAGACCTTAACCCGATCGAAAACCTGTGGAGGGAGCTGAAGCTCCGAGTTTCCAAGAGGCAGCCAAGAAACTTGAAGGATTTAGAGACTGTCTGTAAAGATGAATGGGCCAAAATCCCTCCTGCGCTGTGTGCAAACCAGGTGACCAACTACAAGAAACGTCTCATCGCTGTGCTTGCCAACAAAGGTTTCTCTACAAATTACTGACTTGTGTTGTGCTTGGGGATCAAATACTTATTTCCCTTAATAAAATACATAACAATTTATAACTTTTAGATTGTGTGTTTTTTATGCATTTTCGACTGATATTCTGTCTATACCCATAACCAGTAAACAACCATAAAAACCAGAGTCTGATCATTTCTATGGAAGTGGGCAAACTTACAAATTCAGCAGGGGATCAAATACTTATTTCCCCCACTGTAGAAATACAAAACCTTGTTGTGTTGTTATAAATTGCACTCCCCCCTCAGATTATAATCCCCATCTCTGTTTTTGAATATTTCCAGGAAGTAGGTTGTTTATTGCTTTGTACGTAATTTGTGCTGTTTGAATGTTAATCAGGTCGAAGAATTTTTATGTTTTTGATTTTAACAGTGACAGTGAATTTGTGTGATCTTTGTAACTGGCATCACGAATTATCCTTCTTTTTTGCGGTATAGATAGTGATTGTGATGTACATTTATGCCCCAAACCTCAGCACAGTGATTTGTGGTCCAGAATGTATTTTGCCTTACTGAGTAATCAGATGCTTCTTGACAGTTTCTGTCATAAAAATAAGTTTCTTGACACCAAGAATGTCATGAACTCTTTCGATATCCACACCTTCTACATTTTTGATACCTTACAAACACCCAGCAATGGAAACGTGTTGAGTTGGGAGCCAGACAGCATGAACACGGGCTCACGTACAGCGGGCAGTACGCGGCCCCCGTCTGTCTATCATGCGCTGGTGAGTAGCGGTGCCACACTGCATGCTCACACAAAGATTGGCCCAGGGTATGTTTCATATTGATTTGTTCTCTGGTCATGTAGGATAAAGATAGACCCCACCCAACAGGACCATCTGCAGCTAAAAATAACACGTGTAAATCAAGGCTGAAGCAGCACACACACATGCAGCGCTGCAAGCTGCGACGAGGAGGTGTCGGGGGGTCAGAGCGGGTAATTATTATGTAGTAACAGTGACGCCTTTTCATACATGTCCCATTAATGCTTTGTGTTCTAATTTTGTGTTTTCTGATTTACAGTCGAGGCTGCATCTCCATGCAAAGCAGGTGACAGCATTTACGGGAGAGTGGCACTGAAGTTTACAGCCCCTCGCTCATCGATCAAATCCATCAGAGGCATTCATCATACACTAAACCAATTACCCTGCCATCACACTCCTCTGCTGTCCACCTAATCTCAGACTCTCCATCAGGACACCCGAATGCTTTTCCACAAAGCTACAGAGTCGATTAATATACAAGGAGGGGAATCATAACGATGTCCGCTGGCCACTTTACCTCTATTGTTCTCTCAGGTGTGATGTCATTTATAATATAATGTGACATAATGTTTGTCTCGGTCACAGGTAGCCAATCAATGCAACGTTGCAGTTCTCCGTCTCAAGTGTGAAGTATATCTAAAAGTCGCAGTCTGAGACGAAGGATACCTGGAACAAACATGAGGCATGACACAAATACAATTTTCTTCCTACTAAGCACAGACCCGGGGCTGCTTTCAGATATAATCAATGAACTGTGCACTGATATCCTGGTAGCGTTCACTGTAGCTGTAAGAATTATAACAAATGGCAGCCTCAACAATAAAACAAGAGCACACTTGTGCTGCTCTTCGACCGACTTAGCTTACTCTGTTAATGTGTGGCCTGTAATATGGCCTTAGTGGGCAATAGAGGGGTCAAGGTGGAGACCAATAAAACAGTCACAGTCGGCAGTGACTGTGTGCAGTCCCAGTGGGCCTCGGATGGAAGGCAGGCGAAGGCAAAATGAATCCCATCCATCGCCCACTGCAGGACAGAGTGACAGTGCAGTGCAGTAGAGCTCAGTCACTTGACACAGGCTGTTATCAGATGAAGGGAGAGGCAGTGGAGAGGAGTGTTACTGACTGAGGTGAGGAGGTTTTTACCAACAAGTGGCCCTAATCACACTCCCCATCCAGTCCGCCTTCAACTTGTAACTGGAATCTAGCCCATGCTGCTGGATGTACAGTGGATCGGTGTCATAATACAGTGTAATGCCACTTTAGGACCGGGACATTAGCCTGGGTGGGCTCGCTCCAGCTGGGTAATCCTTATCTGATTGGACTATGAGACTAATCCTGATCTTCTCTGCTGCTCTGCTCTCTGCTATCTGCTTTTATCTCATCCTGCTTCTCCGCTTCACGCAGAGCATCACCATTCAAACATGTACAGTGGGCACGCAACATACTCCCACATTTGTTTTCAGAGGCCTCAATGTACACTGCATTGATACTCCCACGTACTTGAACATAAAATCATGAGGCAGGCTTCGTGAACTGTGATCTGTGGAGATCGACGGGAACTGTGCGAGGCCATTATGGTGACCATTTTAGTAAAAAAAAAAAAAAAAAAGAAAGCAATTTTTTTTTCTAATCAATCTAGGTTAGATGAAGTGGAAGAACACTTTAAAACTTTAAAAGGTGTTAGAAACTGTGGTGCGACACAAGACAAGTCAGAAAACATCAGTGAACAGGCAAATGTTGTTCATTTGCTAACTTCCACTGTAGTTTGTTGTCCTGGATCACTCAGAGATCTTTAAAGCTTCAGTGAAATTCTCTGAGTACAAGCACAGATTTCTAGGTTGTTCTTGTTTGCCCCTAAGCCTGGGATGGGTGGAGGATGTTGTGGGGTTTACTGCATGTCCTTCTTTGTAGGATTTCCTCAGTTGTCATTAAATAAAGACAATAACAATGAATTTGCACGAAATTTCACATTCACGGTTCCCAGATGATACATCTCTAGCACTGCTTTGAAATGTCTCTGCATCCACTGAGTTCCAACAGCCTTAATCAAGGATTTGTTTTGTATCTGAACATGAAACGAACTTGACCAAGTTTGGGCACAACGTTCGATTCACTCGCGTTTTTTTGTGCATGTTGCGTCACTGCACAATAAGAGCACCAATTTGTCATTTTTGTTGTCAATTAGCACTTGCTAACATGCTTGTCTGCAAACAACCAGCTTGTTATAATGAACTTTGGGTAGCTATTCAGATAAATTAAAGACTTTTAAGACATTACCATTACCAAGAGAAGAACATTTAGATTTTCCCTAATTACAGGTCAAATTATTAACTGCTCAAATACACATCAGATTAATCACTCATTAATAAAATGTTATGTGACGCTCTTGTTGTTGCAAATGAGGCATTCAAGTATTTTTTTTTTACTTTATTGATCTCTGCATTTGGGGATGCAAATTTCTGATCCTGCACATGCTCCATTCGTTCCGGTTTGCTGTGCATGTTGTGGTCACTGTACAATAAGAGGGCAATTTACTTTTCTAACTCTCTAACCACTTTGCCTCAACAAAGTTACAGTCAGAAGTAGGATTTGAACCCACGCCTCCAGACCGCCCAGGCATCCTGACGTCATGAAGAACCTGACTAGCCCTTCTTCATCACAGACACCACCATTTCTCTTCCCTAACTGTGCTCTTGTCCTATAGCCACTGTGGAGCCTGAGGGCGGCGCTGTAATGAAGACAAATGCCTCAGATTAGTAGTGCGGTACACCTGCCTGAGAGCGTGGGGTGGACGGGCAGCGGCAGCTTTAACAGAAGTTCAAAATAGGACGGAGGAACGGCGGTCTCCAGGGACCAATTCATCAGCAACACACATGTTTACCGTGTGCAACGTTCATGCCTCACAAGCTCAATCGCTCTCTGTCTGCAGCCACATCTGTGTTTGTGGAACCACTGAACTATTAATGTTGCTTCAAGACTTAAAGGCTGAACAGCAGAGAACCAATAAATGTTCCTACCCGGCATTGAAATATAGAGCTGCCGTCTGGATAAAACCAAATATTATTGCCATCCAACTCTTCACTGCGTAAAACCCCATTTCCATTTGCAAAACCCAGAGAAGGATAAAAATCTGAAAGGGAACCAACATGGAACAAATACAACGGAAAACTACCACATTAATCGAGGTGGAGTTCTTGAAGAAGGAAAAGGCTGAACCTGGATACCTCAGAGCCCACATTTTGTCGTCACTTCCTGAAAATCCTTACATTTTGGATGAAACAATCCGCATTGAATGAGTTGAGAATGAGCAAGTTAATAAAATGAATCTATGCATTTACTGTCTAATTGAGTAATTAAATCGTGTCAGCTATGGAAAGTTGAATATATACGATTAAACATCTCAGGTGAGGTGCTGAATTTCACCAAACTTAAATCACAGAGACCGACCTGCACAGTTTTGTTCCGTAATAAAATACATGGATTTCTCTGACAAGCAGCGAGCAGAGCACAGGTCGAGGTGTTAAAGCACCCAGTGTGGGTATTCCCATTTTGCTTTTTCACAGGTTCTCCTCTCCAATCGCTGGTTATACAAACACAAACCGTCGCCCACCTGTGTCCACTCAGCGAGCAGGATGTGTGGGCCCGCTCTGCCAAACACACAGTCTGTGTTTAATGCTGCGATTAGGAGGCTTCAACCGTTTGCAGCCTCAGTCTTTGCCTGATCACCAGCAAGACTTAATTTAAGAGGAGCTGGAGGAAAGATGAATACTAGTCATCTTGGCACTTTGAATTAATAGAGCTGAGTGGCAAACTGAAGCCTAATTAACATCTGAAATGTTAAACTTGATATCACTCCTTCTAACTGTATGTGCAGAAAAAGGCAGTAAGCAGCCTTCTTATCGCTGCCTCTCTCCAGCTGCATCCGCTCTGTACTTTCCCGTGTTTCATTTCCCTCAGATTCGTGGTTTAAAATGTTCAAACCAGATATAATTAAATGTACTCGCTTTTTAAGACCCAATTTCCTGTGCAGGAAGTCATTTCAATTAGAATTTAAATGAATCTGACCCCGGTAAGTAAATGCAGCGACCCCATTTTTCCTCTCCCTTTGCCTTTTGTGGGCTGTGAAACATTCATGAATCACAAATGACAAATCTGGGTTTATTTCCTGCCATTTTGATCCTGGATTCAAAGGGAAAGGTTCATTGTGCCGATACAAAAGCGACACACACAGCGAGCCCGGAGTGTGATGTTTTGATCTCATCTTGTGCTGTTTTGTTTGCCAATTAAATAATGGCCTGGCGGGGATAAAGGCCAGTCACTGTCACAATTACACCCCAGCTGTGATTAATCCTATGTGCTCTAATGTAATCGCTGCAGCACTGCATCAGCATTCAGCATTATTTCTTTTATCCATCCAGGGAAGGCCGACTGAGTTCTCTTCCCAGAAACACACATCTGGAGTCGACCCTGTGAAACCACAGCTTTGTGTTGCCAACACCTGAGCAGCTTCTCAGGAACAGCTGAGGCGTTAACGCTGTGATCAGAAGACACCAAATGAAGCGTTTTTTTCAGTTGTTGTACGGATGCCTCATTTTGTTCTCTGCCTGCATCTGACAAAATTAGTGTGTAGAGAGAGTGCTTTACTCTGACAGACAAAGCAGCTTTTTCAGTAGAGATGGGATAAATTATTTCTTACCATCCATCAATCTTTATTCTGTACTTTCATAGTTCTCCCTGTAAAACGTCAGAAAATTGAAATATAAAATTGGTTTAATTGCATTCTCTTAAATGTACTGTCTTTTATGGCCGAGAAAGGCATTACATTTTTGATTTTTTGACTGAAAACAGCAAATGTTGATACTTGGCAGTTGATTTTCTGACAACCAATAATAAATCAACTAACTGCTGCAGCCACTTTGAATCATAAACATAGCTTCTGGTTGTGGCCATTTGTCACATTTCTGAGCGTTATGGGCTACACTGTAGCACTTCCACCAAGGAAATATTCCTGGTGACTGATTTTATTTAATCAAAAGTATCCAACATCTCGCCTAAGAGAAAAACTATGAGACCCCAACTATTAGAACCTCGAAAAAAAAAAATATAATCAAATATTTTTTCATCTTCCCTCCCCATTAACCGCCTCACGATAAATCCCATTTATCTTGTGACCTTTGCAGAAGCGCCGACCCCCTGTTTGAGAATCACTGGTCAATAATACTGTAGTTAAATGCAGTTCCACTTCAAGCAGCTGCAACAATAAAACAGTGCTTCCATTTTGATGAATCAGTATTAATAATCCATTCTGCCTTTTAAGAAGAGAGAGTGAGACATATCCATTATTGTCATACAGAATAATTTCTTATTCACAGGGGACAGTTTACTTACTTTACTTGAGTAATGACCCCACAATGCAATACTCCGCCTTCTAGATGCCTGACTTCTGTTCTGAAATCTGTTCACTCATGAATTGTGTCTACCGAGTATATTGAAATAGGGAAAGTGGTTGATTTTGGAAACAAGAATGTAACCAAATGATCAGGTTCAACTCTTGTTCCTGGACCAACAAGTCCAAACCCTCTGATACAGCCCAACATCAGCATATTGTTGAAATGTGAATAAATAGTAATGGTTGCTCAAGTTTGTACAAAAAAACACTTTTAAAAACTCATAACATAAAAGAAACCCCTAATAAAAGAAGTAAAGTTATCTGTCCTCCAACCGCTGTTGAGTTACAAAAGTTGATATAGTGGAAGTTTGGAGTTGTTTTTTGTATCCACCTGAATGCAATTTAAAATTTTGCTCTGCTTTTAGTCTCCTGTTTGTTTTTATCTGAGCCAGTGGAGATGTTACTGTGTGTATATAATGGGTTTATTTGTGGTTATTTACATTAAACTGCTTGAAAGAGAGGGTGATCTTATAACCTAAACTATAATCTGAAACTCACAAAAAACTGTTCAGACATTCAGATTTAGCTGATGTTTCTACGTAGGTTCATTACTGCTCCACAAGTGACCTCTTTTACATTGTCATTTTACCATGGCTGTGATAAAAATATCGATTTGAGCTGCTCTAAATGTTCTACTTATAGCCAAAGCTTCAAATAGTGCGAGCACTGAGTGTGACTGCTTATCACAGGAGCCCAAAGGAGCATGAAGTCAGACACCGTGGCCTTTCAGGATCTCACAGCTTAGGAGATGAGCAGATTTGTAACGCTCTGTGCCCTCACAAGGTTACAACGCCTCGCCTCCAAGTCAGCACCCAATGCCTCCGCTGGGGCATGACAGGAAACACGCCGCCTCCGTCTGACAGGTCAGACTCTGGAGGTCGTCTAGAAACCTGCGTTTAGGACATGAGGCTGTTTGACATCTCGGAAAGCACAGAGCGCAGACAGGTCAAAGGTTACATGACAAGCCGCTCTGCCATCATCAAGGTTGTCAGGCGGGTCAGGCCTGCTGACAGACTGCATCTCTACCATGACTTTACTTTTGGGGCATCACACTCTGTCCAAGCTGCTGGCCCGGTGTCACATCCTCTTTGGAGGTACAGCATGCTTGCAGCATCCGTTAATTAAGGTTAGAGCAGGGCATTGGACTGCAGATATATCAGGATGATAAATGGTAACAGTTCCTACCCAACCACCACTTCTGAATGTGTTATTATTTTATTATTTAGCCTTCTAATGTCTAAATGTACTGTTGCAGGCTGGTGCAGATGACCTTTAGCACCCTTATAGTTTTATCTATAAACTTTTTTGTTTTATTTTGCTTAGGTGCCCATAAAATGAAGCCTTGACTATCTTTCACTAGAGCCATGAAGAAGTACAGAATCTAGAATTTTAAAAGAAAAAAAAAAGTGTTCAGGAAAATGTAACACTACACAGAAACTTTTCGTCTTCTACGTGCTTAATAACCTTGACAGCCCTCAGATTCAACATGACGAGTGCAATTTTAGTCAGGATCTATGTGCAAAGTTTAGTCTTTATGGTCTACATGGAGTGTGTAACTCTAGTTTGCATTGTCACAAGAAGCAAATGTCATTTTTCTTTCTTTCTTTTTTTTTTTTTTTTTTTTACCAAGATAGGATTTTTTTTTTTGTGCCGTTCTTTTATAAATAGCAGGAAAAAAATAAAACAATCCTGTAATTTAGAGAAAGGAAAAACAAGAAACCTCACAGAACCCTGCTTCTCTCTGACACCAGTGAAAACGTTGCTTTGCTGCAAATTAGTCACATGTTTCATGTTTTCCTTTCTTGGATCATTTCATTTGAGGAATAAAGACATAAAACTTACACCAAAATGCACAGAAGTGTAGAAATTTCTACGCTTTGCCTCTTGCAAAATAGACACCCGCTCCACCACCCTGTCTGGAGGTGCTGAGCCTTAACACTATCTAACTTAACTTAAAAAGAAGACGGTGCAATGTCATGTGTGTCACATGAAAAGTGCTTTTGTTTTGTCAGGTTGTCTCATTGGTTAGTTGAAGTTATGTTATGTTATGTTATGTTATGTTATGTTATGTTATGTTATGTTATGTTATGTTATGTTTGATAGATAGATAGATAGATAGATAGATAGATAGATAGATAGATAGATAGATAGATAGATAGATAGATAGATAGATAGATAGATAGATAGATAGATAGATAGATAGATAGATAGATAGATAGATAGATAGATAGATAGATGTTGACCTCTACCTCTGTGTAGTAATATTCATGCCAGCCTTGAGGGGTTTTTGGAAAGTTTGCTGATTATGACTCTTACCTTCCAAGCAGCACGTCCTCCACAGGCCCGAGTGGGTCATCACCTCCTCGTTCTTCTTGCTGGTCTCGTTCTCGCTCATGGACTTGGTCTTGCAGACGCCGCGGGAGTACAGCCAGTAGTCCGTGCCGACCGCGATGGTCATGAGGCTGAAGGCCGCGAAGGCTCCCACCGTGGTCAGCAGCATCTGGACTCCGCGGTCGAACAGACCCATGTTTCCGCATTCCATGAAAGGGGGACCCCCTTTCCTCTTGATGTACAGGAAGTAAATATTTGAAAATTTGCGAGACCAAACCAAACCGAAAAAACGGGATATACTCGAGCGGAAGGAGAGGGAAGAAGGAGGAGGAGGATGCGGTAGGAACCTTATGGTTGCGTTTGGGTGAGGACCAAAACAAGAGAAAAAATTACTGATGGGTTGCTTTGGATGTGGGAAGAGGGAGAGATAGTGGTGTCTCTCCTCTCTGTCTGCTCTTACTTTCACACCCAAAGAAATGATTCAGACAAAAAAATCAGCAGAGGGTGACAGCACCTTCTTCACCAGGCCTGCAGCTGCAGATGTAGCCCACTCTAAAGCCACTTGCAGCAAGAAAAGCTACAAATGTGAAGAATAACACTGAGGCTTAATGATGTCCTAAAGCATGTAGAGGCTGAGCTGAGCCCAAAATGGACGTGACGTAAACCAGGTTTGTTCTCTACAGGGCTGACCAAAAAAGAAAGAAAAAACAACCTGTTTGTTAAAGGTTTGAGCTGAGCACAGAATTTACATGAGCTCAGACAGAGCAAAGAGATGGTCTGTAAGGTGGAGGGGGTGTTAGAGTAATGGTAGGCTTACAGTACAACAGTTCAATACGTCTGTTACAGTGAGTTAGTCAAAGGCTAACGTTGCGTCTACTAGTAAGAATTCTAAAGACGACTGTTATTAATGTTATTATTCTAGAGGGTTTGATTCTAGAGGGACAGGAGAAAGGACATAATGAACTAGGGAAGGAAAAATCTGTAAACAAATGGACCGATTCAAGTCCTGTCGAGAGGAAATAAAAGCAATTCCCTGGGTGTTTTATAACAGCCTATGGTGAGGTTCAAAGAAAAAAAAAAACTCACAAATCAAGCCGGTGGACTGAGGAAATCAAGGCTCAACGACTAAATCAATTCATTAGCAGGCTTAAAAAGACACGAAATCAGACGGAAAACGATAAAACCCTAAATAAAAAATTAAATTAACCGCTTAGATTTTGCTTTTTCCTAAAATTTTGATCCCCAGTTTCCATATGTAGCCCTATAGCTCTGGGAAGGTTTCCGCCGAAAATGGGGGTCTGCGGTCAGAGGAGGTTCGGTCGTCGACGATCCGGAGAGAGCGGGGAGCATCCAGCAAGGCAAGCCGACCATCACTCGACATGGAGCCCGCGGGAAGAGGACGAGGAGTCGGTGTGGGCGCCGCCGTAGCTGAGGATTCTTCTTCGGAGGATGGAGGAGGATGGTGCTGATGCTGCCGCCGCCGCCGCCGCTGCTGCTGCTTGAATATCCAAATTCACCGTGGCAGTATCACACCCAGGACGGTCCCGCTCGTTTAGCCCTTGCGCCATGTAAGAGGAAGAAAAATAATTTGTGGTGAACGTTGCAATCCGCCTGATTTCCCCTCCTCCTCCTCTTCTTCTCCTGCTTCTTTCTCTCCGTGCGCTCTCGGATGCAGGTTTGGCTGCTTTGCAGGAAAGAAAAAAAAATTACACAATCGGGAGAGCGTTCCACAGACAGAGCTGGTGTTGTCACGATGTCAGTGTCAGCGACGTTATACATTCAGTACAGTCACTTTAGCCTTTCTCTTCGTTTTTTTCCCGGACGCTGAGCGGTGTCAGTGTAAAGGAGACGCTCTTAATTCTGTAGGTTAGTTTGATTCTTTTTCCGGCGACGTGTTACAGGCCCTCAGTGGATGGAGAGACGTGTGTTTGTGAGCCCCGCGCTGCAGCAATGGAGGCTCGTTGCTGGAAAGATATTAAAGATTTTTTAATTCCGTTTCTGTGAGTGGTGGAGGGGGCGGAAAGAGGGGGAGTTGTGATGGTGGACTCTCTCTCTCTCTCTCCTCATATGTCTCACTCTCTCTTCTTAAAAGGTGGAATGACATGTGTGCACACAGCCTGAAATCTACGTATTTATGGTTTACTATTATCCAATTATTGCAGCAGTCTCTCGTGCGTTCATACCTGGATGCCCTCGCTGTTTTACTCATTCATTTGTGTGAAGGCTACAACTCACAGCTTTAAGGTCTGATGGCCCTGCTCTGATTACATGATTCTCCATGAATTACAATTAGAGGCGACCGTGGACGAGGCTGGATAGACTCGTCAGTTTAGGCTCAACTTAGTTCTGTTGAGGGTTTATAATACTGAACTCAACAATAACACACACACACACACACACACACACACACACACACACACACACACACACACACACACACACACACACACACACACACACACACACACACACACACACACACACACACACACACACACAAACCTAGGAGAAGGACCTGACTTGAATGAATATGCTGTATTTTCACAGAGAGAGTGTGCGTGTGTGTGAGGCTGTGGTGCTGAAAGGACAGCTCCCTCCAGATATGCTGTGCCTCTGTGGAGTTTGTCTCCCCCTGCTGTTCAAACGTCTTAATCACAACTAATAAAAAGCTCCAAATTCAAATACCCTTTGTGCACTTAAGTGGTCATATCTCACTGTCAAACTAAGTAAATGCTCTGAACTGATACTACAATTATTTTCTTTAAAGATTAAGAACTAATTCGAGTGAGTGTTTTGTTCTGTGCACATTCACTGCATGAACTCCAAATCGTACAAACATAATAAATAAAATAAAGCCTATCAAACAGTTGTGGATTAGAAATACAAATAGAACTTCACAAAAAAAAAAAAAAAATTATAAATTGTTTTAAAGTTTCACTTTCTGTATGATTGACTTTCTAGATTTGTTTATTGTAATGTCGTCATTTATATAGCATATATAAATTGTCTCATGACGCTTTACAAAGGCCAACCTAAAACCCATCCTGAAACCCCATGCACAAAGGCGAAGGTGGCAAGGAAAAACTTTTCTAAACTTTTAACATAGTTTTCCCAGAAATAAGAGAGTTGTGATCTGTGCAGACTTCCGCGGACATGTTGGCGAAGGCAACAGTGGTGATGAGGAAGTAATGGGCACATTTGATTTTCAGGTGAGGAACTCAGAAGGACAGAGGGTGGTAGACAGCTGTTGTGAACACTTTGTTCCAGAAGAGGCGGGAAAATAGGGTAACATATAATAGTACCGGCTGGAGCACACAGGTGGACGGTATCTTGTGTAGAAGGTGTCATCTGAAGGAGATTAGTGATTGTAAAGTAGTCATAATTGAGACTGAATAGACAGCTAGTGTGTCTAGGACAAAGTGGTGGAAGTTGTATGATTGTGCGAGTGTTGTATGCTTTTAAGGTGACTATAGCTAAAATGATGAGGGAGACAGGTAGGAAGGTATTAGGCAAATCTTGTGGAAGGCGAAAAGACAACAAGGAGACTTGGTAGTGGAATGAGGAAGTTCAGGAGAGTATTCGGACAAGGAGTTTGGCTAGAAAGAAGTAGGACAGTGAGATGACTAAGAAAAGTAGGCAGGAGTATAGGGAGATGCAGTGAGAAGTGAAGATAGAGGTGGCAAAGGCCAAACAGAAGGAACATATGAGGACATGTATGAGAGGTTGGACAGTATGGAAGGTGAGAAGGATATGTACATGGCTTTGTGCAGCAGATTAGAGTGTTTAAAGATAGTGATGGAAACGTGCTGACAGGAAAGTGGAGTTGAAGAGGCAGCTATTGTTTTGCAGGAGGTAGAAAACATTGGTAAGTGTCTAGGAGAGACGTGCAGAGCTGTAGAACATACAGAGGTATCAACCTGATGAGCCATGCAACGAAGACGTAGGAAAGAGCAGTGGGGGCAAGTACAGAGAAGGGTAGAAGCAGTTGCATTGTGTCTTTTGTAGATATAGAGAAATCGTACAACAGGATTCCAAGAGAGGACACATTAATTGAGAAACTCTCGAGTGGCAGAGAAGTATGTCAGAGCGGTGCAGGACATGCATGAGAGCAGTAAGAGTGGTGTAGGCGTGAGAGGAGTTCATGACGAAGGTGGGAGCATCAAGAATTGACTCTGAGCCCCTTCCTGTTTGCTGTGGTGATGGACAGGCTGACATGAGGTCAGGCAGGAATCTGTATGGACTATGATGTTTGTGGACAACCTTATGATTTGTAGCAAGTGAGAAAATCTAGAAAGATGGAGGACTGCTCTGGAAAAAAAGAGGAATAGAGGTTAATCAAAGCAAAACTGAATACACGGGTGACCTTAGTGCAATGATAAGGTTACAGGAAACAGTGGTACATGAAGTGCTTTGGGTAAACAGCATAGCAACGGGGAAGGTGAAAAAAGTGAAGAGGCATGTGCAGGCAAGATGGAATGGGTGGAGAAAGGTATGATAAAAGATTAGCCCCAAGAATGAATGGAAAGGTTTACAGGAGAGTAGTGAGATGAGCAACGTTAGATGGTTTTAGAGACAGTGGCTCTGAGGGATAGACAGGTTGAGGATTCTTCTGGGCGTGACCAGGATGGATAGTACATTAGAGGGACAGCTGAGATAAAGTTAGAGAGGTCAGATTGAGATGGTACAGACATGTTCAACGGTGGGATGGTGAATATACTGGTCGATGGATGCTGAGGTTAGAGCTGTCAGGCAGCAGGTTTAGAAGAAGACCAAATAGGAGGTTTACGGATATAGTGAAGGAGGACATGAAGGTAGATGGTGTAAGAGAAGAGGCTACAGAGGACATAGTGAGATGTAAGACTATAATTCAACGTCACCATCCCCGAACAGGGAAGAGCTAAAAGGAAAAGAAAAAAAAATGATTGGGCAATTGAGCACTTTTATGAACATTTTTGGGATGTCCCTTCCTTATTTCTCGCCCAGTGAGCTCATCGACATGAAAGGCCTGGACAGGATGACCACACTAATGGATGATATCAGGATCCTTCACAGGGTTCACACACTCCCTTCACAGCCTCCAGACAAGTAAAGAGCTCTTGCCAGGTGGTAGGCACACCACTATTCAAGCCTATCATAAAGAGAGCAATGCACTGAATTCATGAGAAGATGCAAATCATTCATAAACTTAAAGAAAAGAAGGGCCAGATTAAACTTCTTTGGACAGATAAAACTAAGATCAGCATGTATCTGAATCACAAAGAGAAAAGCATGGAGAAGAAGAACAACTCAATCATACAGAATCATCTGTAAAACATGGTGAAGAAATGACAGAAGACAGAAGCAGTTGACTGGACGATGACCAGGAACATGCTGTGAAACGCCCCCAGGGCGGTTTTTAATGTTAAAGAAGGCAGAGTCCATCACTCGATAACCTGACCAAGCTGCATTTCCCTTCCCAAAGACAAAACTAAGTGCAGGAGAAAGCTGCATTAATTATCACAAAGGAGGAAAACCATTCTTTGAAACTTCAGACAATCACCTTCTACAATGGGTTCTATTATAAAAGAAGTATTATCGGTGGCCGACTCTCCCTGGATCTCCTGGTGGGCCTTGGCGGTTTGGGCTAGCAGGCTCCCTGTCCCCTCCTCTCCCTCCCCTCTGCGGCGCCCTCCTCCCTTCGCCCGGCTCCTCCTCTGGCCCCTCCTCCCTTCCGCTGGTGGCTGGGCCCTCGCTGGTCGTGGGGGGCCTTCCTGGGGTCCAGAGGGCCCCTGCGGTCTTGGGGTCGGAGCCTGAAGGTGCGGGGGGCTGCCTGAATACCACCCTGGGCGTGTCCGGTCGCTCTGTCGCGCTGGGGCTGGGGGAGCTGCGGGGGGTGGGGTCTCCATCCGCCTTGGGGGCACCCCTGCCACCCCGGGGGGTGGGATGGGGGGGTAGGCGATGCCATTGCTCAGCTGGTCGGTGTTGGTTCTTCTGGGTTTCCTGGGGGTCTGTCGCATCCTGGTTGCTGTGCTGGGCTGGGGGCGGGGTCTGGTCGGGGGACCCTCGCCCCGTCTGTGAGTCCCATGGGCTGCTGTTGCGCCTTGGCCTTGCTGCCAGGGACTTGGTCCTCACTTGCCTGCCTCCTAAATTGCACTCACCTCACACTCCACCATACACTATGTCGCCCATTACAACCAAGGCTAGGTACACTACACACACCCATCCCAAGCTTTTAATGCACCTCACCTTAGGGGTCCACCCAGGATCGGTCAGGGTCAGGGCAGGCTGCAGGACAGTAGTGTGCTGTAGTCCTCTGACCCACCTGACCCTCCTGTTTGCCCCCTGTCTTAATGCACCACACCACATCCAGGGTCACAGGGTCACGGTGTAGGGGCTTGCTTCCTCATCAGGGACTGAGGAAGCACAGTAATAGGGACACTGTCACTTTTCATTATCCCTTGGCACGGCTTGGGGAGCCTGGTCCTCCGCTAGCAGGGGCATCTTGGGCTGGCGGTCTGTGGCCCCACGGCGGTTGGTAGAGGTACCTACCTAGGTTCTCTGGTGTCCTCTTGGCCGGGCTTTGTCTCCCGGTGCTGCGTAGCGACGGGTTCGTGGCAGCTCCCTTGGGTACCCGGTTGTTCCAGTATCGACTGGTTCGAGTGGTGGCTTGGTGCTTCCCCTCTCCCTTCGATGGGGGGCTGGGGTCTCTCCCTGGCGGGTGGGGGTTCCCTCTTCCTGTGGTCTCCCTGGCCTGGGTGCGCCAGGGGCACGGGGCCAGCACCTTGGCCCCCCTGCTCGGATGGCCCGTCCCTGGTTGGGCGCTGGGCCGGGCCGCTGGGGGAGTCCTCTCAGCTGGAGAGGTGTCCATGGCTGCCCTGCGGGCAGGGTGTTGTCACCTGCCAGCCCGTGCTGGATCACATCAAGAAGAATTGATGAGTCCCGGCTATTAAGGGCTGGATTATTGTTTTCACTCTATCACTACGTGCCCTATGGCAGACTTCTCTCCTTCCATTGGGACACCCTTACCCCCCTGGACTCTCTCATCTCTCCAGAGATGACTGTACCCAGTAATACTTGAGTGAGGTGACTTGGGAAGCACAGAACCCTACACACCACTAGTTCCTACTAGCACCACCTGCATCTCCTCCACTGTCCATCCTTCTACATCTTTTCTGTCCTTTGTTCTCCCCCTCTATTCACTGAGGTGTAGCACTGCCCTCCCTGCCACATAAGGTCACTACACTCAATAAAGATCAAAAAAATAAAATTAAAAAAATAAATAAATAAAAGAAGTATTATAAAAGCTGTATGTATGATTATTTTAATTTGTCAACAAATTATTTACATTTACATTTGAACCCCCAAAAATGTGTACAACAATGTAACTAAAAGTAGTTTCTGTGCATATACTCCAATTTGGATATAAGTACCATAGTTTACATGCCTTTTCTTAGACATTAAACATCCTAAGTTTGAGCCTTTGCCGTCGTCTGTATTAACCACGTGATCAAGCCAAGACCTCCATTTCAGTCCCGGTTACGAGCACAGAAACTGTTGTTCAGTTGCTCATGTGACAAGCACCATCAGAGAAAGAGAGAGTGACCGTGCAGGTTGAACATCTTCTTGTCAGAAAGTAATTATCACGTTCCTCTTGGTCCTCAGGGCCTCCTGTCAGATATCAGATGTGCTGCAGTCAGACACATGCGGACAGACGAACTTCTGCTGCTCTTAGTTCAGCATTTATCATCCCTGAGCCACCAAGCCGCTGCACACTGAAGTGTCAAAATGTAAAAATTAAACCAACCAACAAAAAACAAAAAACATGAAACACTTCAGCTAGAATAAGGATAAATTGCTGTTACATTAATAAATTAGAAATGAACATTCCACTTCCACTGTGCTGCTGTTCAACGTTAGAATGGAAATGTGTACAGCTAAATCTGACTTTACACTTTTCCCTCATTACACATTTTTATTACTCCCACTAATCTTTCACTCACCTTTAAGTTAATCTTAAAAAGAATTTACAAAAGCAAAAGCAGTACTACAACAGTGTATAAATACACTATGTTATCCCTGTATACAGTATGTTAAATGGTGTTAAATGTGATGGATTTATGAAATACATGTGTGGAAAACCTTTATTTTGAAAAAGGAACTAGCAATAAAGGTGTTAATGATCTTTCTGCCTGTGAGCCCATCACTCCCTGGTTCCTGTTCTTTAAATATCCTTATCTTTCTGTTTATCAGTCTTCCAGACCTCGTACTGCAGGTCCAATGAGTTTCAAAAAAGTTCACACCATCTGTGTGCTGGCTCTACTACTCCCCCACCAGCATCTAGCAGATGCTCACGTATGAAGATATGAAGATCCCTCTAATTAACTACGAAACAAAACTTTTTCTACCATTAAATCTCATCTTATTGACATGATATCAAAAATAAAAAGCATTATACTTGTATAAACACACTGCATAAAGAAACCAGCATTCACTCTCATCCAGTGAACTCTCCTGCAGATCCTTTTCCCTAAAGAGAGACCTTGAGCTCTGATAAAGACCTCTCTGATTCTCCCTCTCTGCCAGGATTTGGGACCCTGTTCGCTTTCATTAAACAATTATCCCTGACAGGCCGAGAGGGCGCACACATCATGTCCCGGGACCGCACCCACACTGGTCCCACGGGGACTCTTTATGCCAATCTGACATTAACTTGCCAAGCTGTAAATCCAGCTCTAATCGGGGGCTTGTTAGAGCATCCCCCGAGCTTTGGTTCTGGGAGGGCTTCTGGAAAATTGTTCTCTGGAGTAAAAGAAGACGAAAAACAGTGGTGGTTGCACTTTAAACATTTGTTTCTGTCTTCAGTAATTAGAGGGAAGTTCTGGGTAAGGAAGCACCCTCGGGCCCACTGGTCTCCAGGGTTAAAAACATTTACTCACAAAGAAGATACATTAGACAGAACAGTGAATAATTAGGGGTAAAAAAAAAAAATGTATAAGTCAAGTGTAGTTGAGTCAAATTTATAAATTGTGCCTCTAAATTGTAGCAGACCATAGCAGATACTTCAAAGTGTACTTGAGTAAATGCAGCTTGTTACTTTCCACCCCTGCTGCCGTGTGTTCTGCAGCTGTCTCTGTGAGGACACTGCCATGTCAGCAGCATTTCTGCCTTGATCCCCCAGTGTCTGCGCTGAGTGCAGCTGACTGAGCGTTTTGACATGAGTGTCCCTGCATTGCCAACACGCACGTCCTCCTTCCAGCTCCATGCACGCTGCAGCTGATCCACATGGATGACAGCCACTGGGTTCAGCCCCGGTTCAGACTCCCCAGCTGCTTGTCTTGGCATCTCAGTGTTAAACTTAAAGAGATGCTCACCTGGCTGCAGCCAGAGCTGCCGTTTCCGTTTCTGCTGCACAACCCAGCTAGTGACAAGAATTCTTCACTGCTGTATGTTTGTGTGCATCTGTAAGAGCATTCCAACTGTCCAACTGTTTTCAGGAAGTAGCTTCATAATTGCATCTGTATTGTAATGCGTATCACCGCCTCTTGGTTGCATGCCATCATCCACTAACTGCAGTTTAAACCCACGTCTGTCGAGACCATAGACTGTAAATCAAGATGGACAATGAACAGTTCCTCAGAAATTAAGCAAAAACACATAGAGCACCCCCCAGTGACCAAAATACTGATTAATACAAAAAGTGTCTAGAAAGTGTCCATTTTTCGTTTGTAGTTGGCTATTGACACTACAGAAACAGGATGTGACATCATGATGATTACAATTTGCCATCCCAACCGCTCTGTTAAGCGGTCATTGAATCATGAGACTGGCTGTTCTCATAAAACAAACAGTGGATTTAGTGTACAGTTAAACATAAAATTGCCATTACATGGGTCAAAGATCAAACGTTGCTGTCCTCTCACAAAACACATTTTTAGTTTGAGAATTTGACTTATATGTCGAAGCTCAGCTGCACTGTGACATCCTAATATTCTGGGGAAAAAAATGTTTTATTACATTCTGACGCAGTCTTCACTACATATCTTTGTTACTACACTTCACTACAATACTTTGTTTTGTTTTGGTAACAATAAGGTGGAAACGTCAGTCACCGAAGTCTCTTTCAGCTTATTTAAAAATAAACACAATATACAGTATAGTTTTGTCACTACAAGTGAAGCTGACTCCAGATGGTCCATACACTGGGAAAGTAACATGCCCAAATCAACAGACTGCTACTGCACCTGAGGTGAAGGGTTTTTCATCCTCCACTTGTTTTTCTCCTGATTTGCCTTTGTGATTCAGAACCAGCACGAGGAATTTCACTATAAAAACTGCTGCTATAAAAACCTCAACATTACAGCTCATGTACCTCCCAAGCACAATGATTCTCTCCAGGGATTTGCACTTACCCAAACAATGTCAGGTCAGTGAGAAGACTCTGCAGCATCACATTATTTTCATTAGATCAGGTGTAATGTCTCACAGTGTTACACATGCCACATTGCATTGGAGATGCATTTTTACAGCTCAACTCGGTTGGCAATACGACCACTAACCACAAGATGGCATCCAACACCTTTTCTTGCAGAGCCGTACATCAGAGAGAGCCTGGCCATCTGAAATCATGGGCGCCATGTTAGATACATCGGAGGGAAGATTCTACAGTGTAACCCTATGGGGTGGATGTGCTACATTGAAATGAATGTCTAATTTTCAGCATTAACGGACCTATAAATGTTATTGTCAACGTCTGTCAATATGTAACAGGCGCTCACTTAAATACCCCAACTCCTACTTACTTTAAATATCTTAACTGAGCCTGTAAAATGCTTTGTAGCCCAATCACCTCAGTCAGTCACAGAGCTGTGTTTACCTTCTCCCCAGTCTCTGTGTTCATCCATCTCCGTTGAAAGTTTGAAATTACTCAGAAAAATTATACATACTCAGAAATAGTGAAAACTAAACTAGCCTTACTGTTATTAAGTATCATCATTATAACATTAGCACACTAGCCTTAATAACTTAGCAGTAACCGAGTCAAAGTTATGTGTCAATTAAATTTGCCCATCTAAATAGACATAAATTACATGCACAGGTGGGTTTCATGTAGTCTATATATGAAGGTAGCTGCTACTTTTCTAAGCCTTTAGCCTAGATAACTAGCTAGCATAGGGCTAGCATAAAGCTAGGTTAACTTCAAACTTCATTTGCAAAGCAGTGTTGGGCGTTTTTGAGATCAAGGCAGGTGAATATTGGCTAGATGTAGCTAATGAAACACACGACCAGCTCAGACCCTAGTTGGCCAGACTCTCTTTAATATACGGCTCTACTTTTTTGGTGATGCAAAGTGAAGAATGTTCAATGAATTAAAACATTTACAAGTCCACCACTGCTGAAACAATTCAATAAATGCAATCACGTAATCAACTATTTAAATAACATTACTCACTCATTTTGAAATGTTACTCGTCCCTCCATCCAAGCAGCAAAATGATCAATCATCCATCAAAAGAAATTCCATTTAATTCAAACATCTCTGACTAGATGCATTTCACAGGAATGTCTTTGTGCTAGATGAAAGAACTAAAAGTGCAAGAACTGGGAAAAACTTTTATTTTAATCTAATCTTATTTTATTTTATCTTTCTTTTTGCTTGTGTTTTTTAAGAGTGTTTATGTGCAGCTAAGCTACTGTGACCAAGTAATTCCCCTTGTGGATCATTATTGTCTGTCTAAATATGAAAAGACAAGTTATTTCTTCCTTTCTTCGTGTGAGGTCGTTCACCCAATGTTCCCAAAGAACAAACCTCCCTTACCAATTGTTTGAACTACCCACTTGAATTGTCCTTATCTAAAAAGGAGGAAAATACAAGGAAGAATAAATAAAACACTATTATTAGTGAAACTGGATAATATAGTAATGTGATTACTATAAAGCACACAAACATCTGTTTGATCTCATGTTGATTTGTCAAGTTATCCTGATAACACAGTGAACCTAGATTAGATTAGAGTCTTTATTGTCATTGCACGGTAGCATATAACAATATACATTGCACAACGAAATTGAGGTACAGCTCTCCTGTCAGTGTAAAAGATAAATATTCAATAAATAACTAAACTAGACAAGGCATGTACAACAAACAAACTAAAAAGGACACTATATACAAATTAGTATGTAAACAGGACTGTGTGATATTGCACTTAAAATGTAAACAGGACTGTATAATATTGCACTAGTTTGGGGAAAAGGAAAAAACTTATTGCACAGTAATTATTTCCATGAAAGTGAAACGTTGTGGCTAAAATGACACGATTGTGTCAGCTGTTTTTGTTTAGCAGGGCTATGGCCTTGTTGTAGAAACTGTCCCTCAGTGTGTTTGTCCTTGTTTTCAGCATCCTGAAATGTCTGCCAGATGGCAGGAGCCGGAACACCCGGTGACCTGGGTGTGAAATGTCTTTCAGGATACTGCGTGCCTTCCTCAGGCAGCGGGTGCTGTAGAGGACCTGTAGGGAGGGGATAGGGTGTACCCTCTACCCTTTGTAGTGCCTTTCTATGTGCCATGGTGCAGCTGGAAAACCACATACATAAACGGTATGTCAGCAGACTCTCAATGGAGCAGCAGTAGAAGACAGTCAGCAGCTCCCTCTTTAGGTTGATTCTCCTGAGGATCCTCAGAAAGTTAAGCTGCTGCTGGGCTTCCTTCACAACCGCTGAGGTGTTGGAGCTCCATCTGAGGTCTGCATCCATGTGCACACCCAGAACTTGAAGCTGTGCAACCTCTCCACAGACTCCCCGCTAATGCAGATGGGCTGCAGGTCAGTTTTCCTCCTCCCGTAGTCCACAATCATCTCCTTTGTTTTCAAGGTGTTGAGGACCAAGTTGTTGTCGTCACACCACTCCACCAGCCTCTGGACCCCCTCCCTGTAGGCAGTCTCGTCACCACCAGAGATTAGTCCCACTAAGGTGGTGTCGTCTGCAAATTTAACAATGATGTTGTCTGGGTGGTTGCTGACACAGTCATGGGTGTACAGAGTGTAGAGCAGAGGACTGAGTACACAGCCCTGTGGGGAGCCGATGTTGAGGCTTAAGGCTGTTGAGAGATGGGGCCCGACTCTGACTCTCTGTACACGGTTGGAGAGGAAGTCTGTAATCCAGCAGCAGGTGGTGGCTGGGAGTCCAATGTCCAGCAGTTTTTCTGTCAGTCTGTCCGGGAGTATGGTGTTAAAGGCAGAGCTAAAGTCAATAAAGAGTCTGGCATAGCGTCCCTGTTGTTCCAGATGGGAGATGGTGGTGTGGAGCACTGTGTAGATGGCATCCTCTGTTGATGTGTTCGATCTGTATGCAAATTGGGTCAAATGTGGGTGGGAGGCAGGACGTGATGTGGCGTCGGACCAGAATCTCGAAGCACATCATGACCAACTGGTCTGTAGTCGTTAAGATTGTTGATGGTGGTCTTTTTAGGCAGGCGGGTGGTGTATGCAGGAATCAGCAGCATGGACATATGATCTGACAGACCCAGATGTGGTAGTGGTCTTACTCTATAGCCTCTCTGGATGTTGCTATAGACTTTGTCCAGCGTGTTTAGGCCTCTTGTTTCACATTGGACATGCTGAAAGAGTTACGGTAGTACTGAATTCAATTCAGCATGGTTAAAGTCCCCTGCTATGATGTACACTGCCTCTGGATGAGAGTGCTGGCTGCTAACTGCTCTATGTAGTTCCCCCAGAGCTATGTTAGCATTAGCCTGCAGCTTGAAACAAATCCCTCAATTGATACTCAAGGACAACCCCATAACAGAGCACCTCCCACCTCCAGCTGATGTGGAGACATAACTTGACATTCAACACAGTGGAGCATTACAAACAAACAAACAGGAATGGAGCAGGAATCTAAACACACAATAATGTCACCGAACTAACGCTGGAGTAGTAAATATGTGGCCTCGGGGTCTGATAATCAGCCGAAAGAAAGACACAAACATCAGCTCCTTCTACGGCTGTTGCTTTCTGAATTAAACTTTCATAAGAGACACAATGGGCTCTTTCTTTGGCCAACACAGTCAAAGAATAGAGCGTGGTTGAGTCACGTGATTATCGCCTGAGACAGCATGTTAGTTTCAGTTTTTTGAGGAGTGCAGTGCAATGCAGTTACTGCTGCACTGCACTGCACTGTGCTCCATTAATATGACGTCTTTGCTGGTCATTTCATGCCAATTGTGAAATTCTCAAAAGTTTTGAGAATCTTGGAGGCCCTCATAGGCCCAGTCATCCATCAACAGATTTCCTCACCCTTTACATGTCATTTATAAGGAAAAATTAGTTTTGAAGACTTTTAGTTTTTCTTGAGTTCACAAAGCAAGACCACTGCCTATGTCTCTTTCCCACGCTTACCTATAAGGGATTTTCTTAACCCTCTACCTCACTGTTCATTTCAGTTTGCAACCATCCTCCTCCTCATCCCCCTTTTCTTTTCAAATCTTACTTACCAATATTTAGTTGGGTCAGAAGTTTAAAGCAGTATGCTTGTAAAGAATAACACTGATAAAATGGTAAGCGAACAAACAAAATTTGTAACAGGGCAGTGGTGAACTGCTGTGATTTGAGAAAACAGCATTTTTTATTTTTTTTTAAATTACATTTTCAGAAAACAAAACACGTCCACCTTTGGCCTTTATAGTTTTATTCCAGTGTTCAATCAATCCTGCATCTAAAATAAATAAAACGTTTGACAAAAGAAAATGTGTTTGGACGTGCGTATTTCCTACAGCACTTGAAGGCAACACCAGGAAATCCGTTCTGAATAGCTGTGAAGCCATTTACCACCCAGCCGGGACTTTTCCCACTTTGCCAGCTCTGTAAACAATATCTGGCCTTGAACTGGTTAACTTCGAAAGTGGGCATGTCTCAACCTACTGAGGAGGACAAAAGGAAACGAAACTAAAGCTACGTGTGTTCCACCCAAGCTCTCTAGGTGGGGTTTTAGTTATTTTAAGCGAGTCGGTTTCCAATCAGTTTTCAGTTTATACAGGTGAAGTTGAAACCTCAATAAGGAGTTTAAGACTGCACGAGTGGAGGGCATGATGTCTCCAACAAGGTAAAGTTTCAATGTGTATCACTTTCTGCAATAAGAGAAGTAATACGTTCTTATTCGTTGCCTATGATGTCTTTGTGCAAGATGTATAACTAGTCTCACTTCACAGCCAGTGAGGTGTAGTTACAGCTGCAAACTTGTAAATTGGAGTTTGCTTTAAAAGCATGTTATAATATTTATATATATATATATATATATCTATAAGAAATTCTCTTCATAAAAATGTTAGACTGGACGCAAATTCTCACGGGAGCATACCTGTGTTCCCCGGGTTCCTAACCCTAACCCTTTTTTTTTTTTTTTTTTTTTTTAAAAAGGGTCCTATGTTCCCCGGTCACATACAAAGCAGGGAACATAGGACCCGGGAAACATAGGGATGATCCCAGTTCTCACATTTATTTTGCCAAAACTCTCAGGGAGGACAGAGCTGGCAGTGTCAGACAATGGGCCTATGATGTCTAACCTGTTCAACGGGAAAATCAACAGGAGGGCAACTAAACTAGACTAGATTGGCACATTGTACTACCACCTGCAGCCCACTTAATAGTTGCCACTTATCAGTTGAGCAATTTGGGACTTAAAACTAATTCAAATAAAGATAAAGTGACTACTCACAATAAGAGCAGAGTACGATTACAGGGCTGCTGAAATATAATTATCTGACTGGAAGGGCAAAAGTTCACAGGATCTATGCAAATCTAAAGAGGCTATTACTATGTTTTAGTGTGATCATACTCAAGGCTCAGTTAGATCACATTGTATACAAAAAAATAAAAAATACAAAAAGAAAGAACCTCATATTACTGTCATATTGAATTAGGTAGAAAAAAACCCAAAACATTTTCTTTTCCCCGCTGGCTGGTTTCCACCAAATATCTCCAATGGGTAAATCTTTGATGACCTCTAGTAACTTTACTGTATGTGAACTAAACAGTGAAAATTATTAATCATTTTACAAAAAGCAAACTTCAGATAAGATAACGTTGTAAGTTGGCGACACCTGCTGGCCAGACCATATAAATGCATTATTTGTTTTTACACCAAACGTGGAGGACATTTATTATGAGGACTGTCCTGCAGAGCTGTGCATCCCAAATGTGAAGTCAAGTGAAGCACTTTGTTTTCAAAAACATGTTTCTCTGTAACTTTCCACCAAGAACAAGTATTTATTGTCTGTTTATTGTATTGTTTGGAAATCTCTCAGATTTCTCAGAAAGGAACTCCAAGAGGCTTTGTGCCACTACACCACAGATACTCTCACCTACATCCATACAGTGAGAGGATTCTGTGAAGGGTCCTCCAAATGGATGCTCAGGAGGGGGACAGAGTTAGACATGATGACGGACATCAAAGACAGGGTTGATAAAATCAGCCTCACCATCAGTCATGTTACAGAGTCAGAATCCAAAGGTACAGCCTTAAAAGAATATTTGGAGAACAAGTTCACACAGGTGACTGCAGACCGCAGGCGTGCCGAGCTGGAAAAGGAGCTGGATGAAGTGTTGAAGGACACTCTGGAAGGTCTGGAGAAGCTCGACTGCTTCCTGGATGCAGTGGAGAAGCTGGCTGTTACCTCACTGCACGTGTTCACGGAGAACCAGGTGTTACGCCTCCCCAAAGAGATCAGCATTGATCTTGTTCAGGTTGTCATCAATGCTGCACGACTAGTCTGCCCTCTTCTCCTGGACTTTAAAAGAGATGCAAACGTCTTCTTCACTCCCAAACTTCAGAATGTTGACGTGCTGGCATATCAACTGGACAGATACATACAGACCACCACCATAATCTGTGAGAAGTTGGAGAAAAGGTAAATTGACTTTTAGATACTAAAGTCATTTTGCACAGTAAACATCTTACTCTGTAGAAAATAAATTATAACTAAAGTTTTTCACAGCTGCTTTAGTGACTTTTGCCTGAAGACGACCTCAGAAACTGTGGTAGACCTCGATGTAGATTTGTCTGAACACGACTCACGAACGATGCTTGATCACATCACTCAGCTTAATGAAATCAGGTGAGTTTTAACATAGTATATGTTTGGCCCAAAAATGGTCTACATACTGCAGAGCCCCGGAGGCAGTTTGGATGCTTACTCAGGGCATCTCAGCCAGGGGATGCAAACATTCTGTCCTAAAGCTGCCTCTACTGCTCCTCCTGCCACCTCTACTGCCACCATGATATAACATGTATAGTGTAGAGCACCGGTGTCAAACAGAAGGCCCGCGGGCCAAAAGCGGCCCGCCAGAGGGTCTGATCTGGCCTGTGGGATGAATTTGCAAAGTGCAAAAATGGCATCGAAGACATTAACTGCAAATTTTCCAAGAAAAGTAACCACTTTTTCAAGGTTTCACACAAGTTTAGCAAGAGCTGTGGACATACCACAACATTGAGACGTACAGAAATTGCACTTCTTTTTCTCAAGAAACATCTGTTTTTTTAGAAAAGATTTTGTAATGGAGCAATTCATTAAACGTAAACACTTTCATGATGTACTTGTTTGTGCTAAAACAAAAGGAAACATTTGAAGTTGTCATTATTTCAAGGTCTGGCCCCCCTGAGATCATATTGCCCCTGAACTAACATGAGTTTGACACCCCTGGTGTAGATCATAGGTGTTCAACAGGGGTTCTGTGACCCCTAGGGGCTCTGCAGAGGTACTGCAGGGGGTCACAAAGTAATTGCTGGATTAGACATTTTTATGTATTTTTTTAATCTTCTCCCATAAATTTAAAATCTGTTAAATACACATTAACATGAATCCAACATATTTTAGTAAAAGCATAAGGGATAGCTTAATATTGAATTCAACATGATAATAATAATGCATATTTATAAATAGCACTAGTCTGAGATTACTATAGAACACATACAGTAGGTAGGAGGTCCCTACTTAATCTTGCAAAATCTTTGGTTGATTAGACATTTATATATATATATATCTTTAATCTTCTCCCACAAATTTAAAGAGAGCTTATTCAGTCCCCAGGCGAAGTCCCATGTATCTATGTATGTTTATATGAGGTATGTTTATGTTTATGGCAGTTGCATTGCTGCCCATACACATGTTTGAAATAAAATAAATGAATATTTGGACTTGTGCAATGTTTGAATAGCTTAATATTGAATGCAAAATGATAATAATAATATATATTTGTAAATAGCACTAGGCAGAGTTTAATATAGAACACATATAGTAGGTAGGGGGTCCCAACTTAATCTCTTCATCAGTTTGGTCCTTGACCTGAAAAATGTTGAAGATCCCTGGTTTAGTGTATCTCAACAACCACCAGATGAATTTCATGCCAACACACTTGTCTCTTACGAAATTAATTATAATCACTTTTTTCTTCTGTCAGGGAGGACCAGAACTTTCGAATGGTCTTCTTGTTCCAAGAGGAAATGTGTTCTGTCTTCATCAATGAGTTCAACAAGCGGCAGCCCAGGATGCTGCAATTTCTGAACGAGCTGGAGGAGACAGCTGTTCAGCTAGATAGGATGAATAAGGGGGCAAAGATCTCCAGTGTGGCAGGTAGCTCAGTGGGGGCAGTTGGAGGTGTGCTGTCCATTGTTGGTTTGGCATTAATTCCTTTCACAGCAGGAGTGTCTTTAGCTTTGACAATGACTGGCGTAGGGCTGGGAATCACCAGTGGAGTCAACAGTTTAGTCACCACTGCAACAGAGGTTGGAGTTAATGCTACACAACAAAAGAAAGCCAGTGCAGTCTTTGAGAGCTTCATGGAAGATGTGCAGCGTCTCCAAGATTGTGTGGAGGAGGTGACCAAGCAAACAATCTCAAGACTAGAAGCAAATATGGTAGATGTGGCTGTGGGAGTAGGCAGGATTGCTGTTAAGGTTGGTAGTATTGGAAAAGGTATTGATTCCATTGTTGATGCTGCCTCCGCTGTTAAGCTGTTAAAAAGTGAAGAACTCATTTCCAGTGCTGGTAAAGTGGTGGCTCAGGAGGGAAAGGCCTTACGTAATGTGCCCAGGGTTGCCGCAGATATCCCAGATATTGGTCAGGCTGCAGTCAAAGGGCCACTTGCCCTCACCAGGTCAGCCAGAGCTGGTTTCATTGCTCTGAATGCTCTCTTCCTTGGCATGGATATATTCTTCATATGTAAAGACAGCATCGGTCTGGCCAAAGGCAGCGAGGCTGAAGTCTCACAGTTTATCAGAGCCAGAGCTGCACTTTGGAGCTCTGAGATGGACTCATGGGAGAAGATCCACGATTGTCTGAACAAAGGTCTGCTAACATCAGGGAAAAAGAGTGCTGTCCTAGAGACACGATTTTATCAGGAGCAGAGTTTGGGAGACTAACTATATCTGATCACAACGAAGCAAAAATTAAAGAAAGCTGATGTCACAGCTGGTATTGATCATTGACTATATAAAGATGGATGGCAGAGGAGCTCTTCTAAAGTGAAGTCAAAGCAAGTAGAGCTCCCCCTGGTGACTGACAACAGTATAGGTCATATGCTCCACCCCTTTCATGTTAGTGGATGGAAGTTGGGCCAAACTAATATTCTTCAAGGATGGAGTCAGATAGTTAATATAATGCTGATACATGTTCAAGTGTCATTTTTCTGAGAATTTTCGTTTTATTTAGTTATTTGATGCTATAGGAACATTTATATATAACTGGTGGCGGTAGAGCAGACCATATTAATTAAATGAAAATGAAAGTAAGCCTGGAGGAAGAGTAGGTGGGTCATTGATATCATGACTCCACTGTCAGACTGTACTCTGACTCCAAAATTGCAAGAGGAGGGCCCATAGCACCTGAAAAATAGCCTCATTTCGGTCAATTCAAGGAAGTGGTATAAATATGGACAATGCGTCCACTGTCCATATTTATACAGCTTATGGTATTGATCATGCAGCTGTGCCTTTAGCCATCTTTAACTACTCATTTTGTCAAATAAACATGAGCTTTGATAAATGACCAGTTGCACTCATTAAATTGAAATTGTTCCATTGTAAGTTCTTCATTTCCTTATGTTTATTCATTTCTTTCATATATATATATTTTTTATTTTAGTTTTAATAATGTACATCACAGCGACTTTTTGGCTCTTTTTGTGTATAAGTGAATTTCGTTGTACAGATCACTTCATTTTGTTAAAAGTACATTGTTGTCACTAATTGAAAGAATAAAGTGTTTGTGAAAAATACATCTCGTTTTGTCTTCTTAGAATGAATGTCATTTGATGAATGCGCTTTAAAAAAAAAAGCATGGCAGGTTGTTTTTATTATTTATTTTTACTCACATTCCATCCTTTCTTTTCAGCAATTGTCTGTGGCATAGAGGCACCATGAAGTTGAATGAATTACTTTAAATGTCCAGGGTTCTGATGGTGACGTCCTTTGAGAGTTTAATTCACTGGTTCCCCTTCTGAGGTTTGTGGGTTTTAAAGTCTTCGGATGAGATCAGTACATGAAGCATTTATCAATACCAAGTATACGAACTTCAGAGTGGTATGCTTTGTAGTTTGGACATGACAAGTTTGTTTTGTGAGTACAGAGGACTGTCATCCTCCCCCGTCCATGGCAGGGGTGCCCTAAGCAACCACATAACCCCCAGATTGCTCCCCGGGCATAGCTCCCTTGGAGGCTGCAGCCCACTACTCCAACTGTACACACTACTGTGTGAACAAAGGGATGGGTCAAATAGCAGGATTGTATTTCTCATGTGGGATCAATACAGCATAATTATAATTATTCTGGATTTGGAACAGCAGCACACTTTAAATGCATCCTGGCTGTCTCACGTCTAGATTTCCTTCCGATCATCCATCCTCAGTGTAACAGATAGTTCAAGTACACATCAGAATCAGAATCAGAAAAGACCTTTTTGACAAGTATATTTGTGTCTTGGTGTTTGTTACATGAAAATATAGAACAAGATAAGATGAAATTAAACGTAGACATACACAAAAAATATACAAAATATAGAAAAATATATTCACTGTACAATACAACAAAAGGCATGGTGGTGCGTTTCATGTGTTCATGAGGAGCCCTGGCTTTGGACTGCAGCCACCTGTCAGAGGGGAGTCTGGCATACGGCCATTTGGACTGTATTTAGCTAAATGCATATTTTGAACTGTAACAGTTATTGGTGATGTTTCAAAGAACACAAATACAAAGACCCTAAAAGTCGAAAAAAAAAATACCCATAGTTGAACAAAGGAAATGGTGAATGAAAAACAAAAACAGAAAGACAGGAACACATCCTGGGATACCTGGCGGTCCAGTGCCTAAATTACCTCCTGACCATCCATCCTCATTATAACAGGTAGTTCAAGTACACATACAGGCATTTGAACTGTATTTAGCCAGATGCGTACTTTTAACTGTAACAGTTATAAACAATGTTTCAAAAGAACACAATGAAAGTTAAAAACACCCTCAAACACCCTGTAGATTTAAGCTACAAAGGAAGTGGTAAATGAAAAAGAAACACAGGAAGCATGTGATGAACAAAGCAGCGACGTGGCCTCCTAGTCTGGAGGCTTCCTGTTATGTGTGCTTCATCATGCAGGTGTAATCGGGTGTGGTATCAGTGTGATCTCTGTGGGTTTGAACTGATTTTTTAGAAAAACAACTGCTAATGTTCAACACATTGTGTATTGTCTCAAGTGATATATAGAATGTGAATGATCCACAGGATCTCACAATTTTCAATTCTAATCACTTAAGTGTGTGACTTTCTATTATCCAGAACAAGGATTAGCCACTTGCTGGTTTAAGGTGGTCACAAGAACAACACAAATATATACAGTTCATAACAACAAACCATTAGCTAGGCTAATTGTATCTAATTACTGACATAGTCAGTAGCTGACCACTGGTCTGCTGGTTGGTTGTCCAGTTGGACCTGGCTTCTAAGGGAGTTTTGCCTTAGATCATGGCACAAGGGATTGTAACATCTCATCCTGTGTATTAATGAATATGAACATAACAACAAAAATGTCTGGTTATCACTAATAGCTGTAAATGCCAGTGAACACTGTACACAGGACTTTTCCAACTGTGCCAGTTTTGCAAACAATGGCTTTCCGTGAACTAGTTAACTTCAGAAATGGGCATGTCTCAACCTACTGATGAGGAGAAAGCGAAACAAAGCCTACCTGAGTGCTACCCAAGTTCTCCACTCAGCAGAAGTTTAGTTATTTCTTTCTAAGCGAGCTGCGTTCCAATCAATTTTCATTTTTATTTTATTAATACAGGTGAAGTTGAAACCTCAATTAGGGGCTAAAGACTGCACAAGGGGAGGGCATGATGTCTCCAGCAAGGTAAAGTTTCAATGTGTATCACTTTCTGCAATGAGAGAAGTATTAGGTTCTTATTAACAGCGTATGAGGTGTAATTACAGCTGCAAACTTGTAAATTGAAGTTGACTTTAAAAGTATGTTACAATATTTTTTTATTAAGAAATTGTCTTGATAAAAATGTTGTCTGGCATTCGTTGACATTTATTTCCAGTAGTGGTGCACCTGCCAGTGGTCCTCTCAGGGAGGGTGTCGAACTTGTTCAATGTGAAAATCAACAGGAGGGCAACTAGACTACACTAGATTGGAACATTACAGTACCCTGCAACCCACTCAATAGTTACCACTTATCAGTTGAGCAGTTTGGACTTAAAACTACTTTAAATAAAAAATAAACCAACTACTCACAATCATCTTATTCATTTTAGATTCATTAAGATTAGATTCAGCTTTACTGTCAATGTACAGTACAGAGCTGCTGAAATATAATTATCATCTACCCGAAAGTGCAAAGCTTTACAGGACTTATGCAAATCCAAAATGAAGAGACACTGTAGCTGGCAATGTGCTATTACAATGTTTTAGTGTGGTCATACTCATGGCTCAGTCAGATCACACTGCAGAATCTGCACTTTGCCGGAAAAAAAGGAAGCCTCAATATGAAAATCTATCACTGACTGACAGGTAGCCACTGTGTTGAATGAGGTAATACAGTAATTTTACTGTATATGGCCTAAACAGTGTATGTCATGAGTTGGAACTGAAGCTCTGTCACCTCATCAATAAACAATGGTAACATAATGCCTCTGGCAACAAATTGATCTTTAATATGGTTAAATATAAATATATAAATATAAAATAATTGTACCATCTTTGTAAAAAAAAAAAAATCTTATTTTACAATATGTCCTATAATACTGCAAAAATGTGTTAAAACAGTATGTAAAACATTGCCTTTGGATGACAAAAAAATACGCTTTAAGATAACATTGTGCGTTGGCGACATCTGCTGGCCAGACCATATAAATTAAGTTTTTGTATTTAAACCAAACATGGAGGACACAAACTGCAATAATCAACAGAAAATAAATCAATGCGCAATTAACTCAACAATAATAATTATAATTAAAAATAAATGTAGGAATTAAATAATTGGTAAAAAAAAAAAATACCCAAAAATGTTTATTTCTCTTGTAATTTGGATCTGTATTGTTGTTTTAATTCCCCGTTCTTATTTTCCCTAACTTAATTGTCCGTTTAATAAGTTTGATTCACTGTAAGCTTTATTTGTTTACAAATGTATCTTTAAAAATCAGTCTGTTTTAACATATGCATTTAATCTGAACTCTCTGAGGGATTCAAATGTGCCCTTTAAAAAAAGAAACATCCAATGTGAGGACTGTCCTGCAGAGCTGTGCACTCCAAATGTGAAGTCAAGTTAAGCACTTTGTTTTCAAAAACATCACTGCTTTTAATGTTTCTCATTTGTTTGGAAATATCTCTTGCAGAAAGGAACTCCATGAGGCTTTGTGCCACTACACCACAGATACTCTCACCTACATCCATACAGTGAGAGGATTCTGTGAAGGCTTCTCCAAATGGATGGACAGGAGGGACACAGAGTTAGACATGATGAGGGACATCAAAGACAGGGTTGATAAAGTCAGCCTCACCATCAGTCATGTTTCCCAGTCAGAATCCAAAGGTAAAGCTTTAAAAGAATATTTAGAGAACAAGTTCACACAGGTGACTGCAGACCGCAGGCGTGCAGAGCTGGAAAATGAGCTGGATGAAGTGTTGAAGGACACTCTGGAAGGTCTGGAGAAGCTCGACTGCTTCCTGGATGCAGTGGAGAAGCTGGCTGTCACCTCACTGCACGTGTTCACGGAGAACCAGGTGTTACGCCTCCCCAAAGAGATCAGCTTTGATCTTGTTCGGGTTGTCATCACTGCTGCACGACTAGTCTGCCCTCTCCTCCTGGACTTTAAAAGAGATGCAAGAGTCTTCTTCTCTCCCAAACTTCAGAATGTGGATGTGTTGAAATATCAACTGGACAGATACATGAAAACCACCAAGAAGATGTGTGAGAAGTTGGAGAAAAGGTAAACTGTTCGTTAACCACACATTCTGCTCTTTAATCTAATGTTGCAAAAAAGAAACAGGAACATCTCCCAGAATTGTGTCTTCCACAGCTGTTTGAGTGACTTTTGCCCGAAGCTGACTGAGAAACCTGTGATAGATGTGAATGTGGAATTACCTGAAGATGAGATGCAGAGGATGCTCCATCACATTAACCATCTTCATGAAATCAGGTAAGTTTTCTTTTTTGCACATATTTGTATTTAATGTATTTCTATTCTGCCCCTCAGCCTATTTTATTTTTTTACTTTAATTCACACAGTCAGTGCGTTTACATGCACGTGAAATAAACAAATTATTGCCTTAATCGGACTATAACAGGAGAACTTAAGTGCATATAAACACGTCACTCCAATTAAAATCAGAGTTCTCATTAGCCGATTAAGACACCCAGATAATGCCATTGGAATTCGATTTTCTCCGGCATGTACACGCTGAACCGGACTTTTTAATCGGATAATGCGTGTGTGCATGCTCCACAACCGCTGCATTGGCATGTGACCCCGGAACAAAAACATCCAAGAAAGTCAGTCGCAGAAGAAGGTCAACAGAGCCGGTAGATGAACTGTCTGACGCTATCTGCACCAGAAGTAGTGCGCACATTACGTACGAGATTTCAAAAATGTACTATTATCATCCATCTGGTTGTTGTTCGAAATGCCGGTCTAGGACTCTTGTTTATTATATGACGTAGTTGGTCAACTGGAAAATGGGCCATATTAATGAGGTATTAACCCGCTGAAAAGACACATATCGGAGGACATGTTTGCATGAGTTATTCGATTTTCTCCGTTGCATGTAAACTGGGACAAGGACTGCAGTCAGAAAGATGAATTTTGAGCATAGCTCGATTAAGCTCTGCATGTAAACACACTGACTGTGTCATTGTTGTGCTGAATTTATTCTGTTGTAAGATTTAAAAGTAACAGGGTGGATGGATGGGTCTACAAAACACTGGACTTGATGGTTTTGACTATCACGGTTTCATAACTTTACTGACCTTGTTTATTTGAACCCAAACCATGATATAGCCAGTTAAAACTAAAGGTGACAGTAATGTACTAAGGCGTAGAACTAAATTCTCCCAAATGGTCTTATCTGTAAAAGGAACACTTTACCATCTGTAAAAGGAACAATTTACCATCACACATCAAAATAATAATAATAGCAATAGTAATAATAATAATAATAATAATTGTTATTATCAATTTTTATAGCTAAACCTAACAGTGGCCAATAATCAAAAACCAATCCTCACCCAAAAGAAAAGAGCAAACTTTTGAAAGACTCTTGGTAAAGAAAAGAGCCATAACTCCTGATTCATTGCAAAGATCTATAATTCCAATAGCTAAAATCTATTTTAATAAATAAATAAAATTATTTAAGCAATCAAACCAGTACAAATATATATATTTTTTTCTTCAACAGGAAAGACCAGAACTTCTGTACAGTCTTCTTGTTCCAGGACGTGGCTTGTTCTGATTTCATCCGTGAGTTTAACAAGCAACAGCCCAGGATGCTGCACTTTCTAGAGAAGCTGGAGGAAGCTGCTGTTCAGCTAGACAAAATGAAAAAAGGATCAAAGATCTCTAGTGTGGCAGGCAGCTCAGTGGGCATGCTTGGAGGTGTGCTGTCCATTATTGGTTCGGTGTTAATTCCTGTAACGGCAGGAGCGTCTTTAGCTTTGACAATGACTGGTGTAGGGTTTTGTGTCACCAGTGCAGTCAACAGTGCTGTCACGACAGCAGCTGAGGTTGGAGTCAAACGTAAACAACAAAACAAAGCTAAGGAAGCCTTCCAGAGCTTCATGGAAGATGTGCAGCGTCTCCAAGATTGTGTGGAGGAGGTGACCAAGCAAACAACCTCAAGACTAGAAGCAAGTAAGTTAGATGTGGCTGTGGGAGTAGGCAAGATTGCTGTTAAGGCTGGTAGTATTGTAAAGGGTGTTGATTTCATTGTTGATTCTGCCTCTGAACTCATTTCCATTGTTGGTAAAGTGGTGGCTCAGGAGGGAAAGGTATTACGTAATGTGCCCAGGGTTGCCGCAGATATCCCAGATATTGGTCAGGCTGCAGTCAAAGGGCCACTTGCCCTCTCCAAGTCAGCCAGAGCTGGTTTCATTGCTCTGAATGCTCTCTTCCTTGGCATGGATATATTCTTCATATGTAAAAACAGCATCAGTCTGGCCAAAGGCAGCGAGGCCAAAGTCTCACAATTCATTAGAGCCAGAGCTGCACTTTGGAGCTCTGAGATGGACTCATGGGAGAAGATCCACGATTGTCTGAACAAAGGTCTGCCAGCATCAGAGAAAAAAAGTGCTGTCCTAGAGACACCGTTTTATCAGTAGCAGAGTTTGGGAAACTAACTGAATCTGATCACAACAAAGCAAAAATTAAAGAAAGCTGATGTCACAGCTGGTATTGATCATTGACTATATAAAGATGGATGGCAGAGGAGCTCTTCTAAAGTGAAGCCAAAGCAAGTAGAGCTCCCCCTTGTGACTGGCAGCAATATGGTAAATGGTCTTACTTTTATATATATATATATATATATATATATATATATATATATATATATATATATATATATATATATATATATATATATATATATATATATATATACATATATATATATATATATGTGCTTTTCTATTGGTTCTCAAAGTGCTTTCACAGTTATAGACGCATCTACCCGTTCGCTCACACAAACACACACACATTCACACACCATTGCCACGCACTGGGAGCAACTGGGGGTTCAGTGTCTTGCTCATTGAACCACTAACCCTTCAGTTCATGGACAACCTGCTCTACCTACTGAGCCACAGTTGCCCAAATAAAGGTCATAAGCTCCACCCCCTTCATGTTAGTGGATGGAAGTTGGGCTGGTAGAGCAGACCATAAGACCATATTATCTCATGTCATCTTCTTCTACCACTTATCCTCACTGGGGTTGCGGGGGTTGCTGGAGCCTATCCCAGCGGGGATATTGCAGGGCTAACACAGAGACAAACAACCATTCACACTCACACCTAGGGTCAATTTAGGGTGAGCATGTCTTTGGAGGTGGGAGGAAACCGGAGTACCCGGAGAAAACCCACGCAGACACAGGGAGAACATGCAAACTTTACCCAGAAAGACACTAACCTGGACTGAACCTGAACCTCACAGTGCCGCCCCAGACCGTATTAATTAAATGACAACTGAAGTAAGTCTGGAGAAAGAGTAGGCAGGTCATTGACCTTGCTCTGGAGGTTGCAGGCTGGTTTTTGTGAAGCGTCTTGAGACGATTTGTATTGTTATTGGCGCTATATAAATAAAACTGAATTGAATTGAATTGAATTGATATCATGGCCCCACTCTCGGACTGCACCAATCAGACTCTCGTTGCAAGATGGCAGCGTCCCTATCGCCCAGACAATAGCATCATTTTGGCCAATTCAAGGAAGTGGGGAATTATTGTCCATGAGCTTTGATAAATAACCAATCGCACTCAATAAATTGAAATTGTTCCATTCTAAGGTCTTCATTTCTCTATGTTCATTCATATATATATATACTTCATGGCTCATTTTGTGTACAAGTGAAATTCGTTGTACAGATCACTTCCTTTTGTTAAAAGTACATTGTTATCACTAACTGAAAGAATAAACTGTTTGTGAAAAATATATCTCAATTTTGTCTTCTTGGAATGAATGTCATTTGATGAATGCGCTTAAAAAAGCTTGGCAGGTTGTTTTTATTATTTATTTATACTCATGTTTGATCCTTTCTCTTCAGCCATTGTCTGTGGCATAGAGACAGTGAAAGTCTTGGGATGAGTACTGATACTTTATAGTTTGGACATGACAAGTTTGAATTGTGAGTACAGAGGATGGTCATCCTTCCCCATCCATGGCTGTGTTGCCCTGAGCAACCACATAACCCCCAGATTGCTCCCTGGGTGCGGCCCTCTTAGAGGCTGCAGCCCACTGTTCCAACTGTACACACTACAAAGTGAATGATTGGATGGGTCAAATACCAGGATTATATTTCCCCAGGGAGGATCAATATATGAACTTGGAACAGCAGCATACTTTAAATGCGTCCTGGGATACCTGGCTATCCAAAGTCTAAATTACCTCCCCATCATCCATCCTTAATATAATTGGTAGTACACATACGGGCATTTGGACTGTATTTAGCTAGAAGCTTATTACGAACTGTAACATTTATTGGTGATGTTTCAAAAGAACACAGCGACAGGTTTAAGCCATAAAGGACTTGAGTCATGCCCTCCTAGTCTAAAAGCTTCCTGTTACCTTATGTATCTTCAGATATGGGTGTGTCTCAACCTACTGATGAAGAGAAAGGGAAACCAAACCAAACCTACCTAAGTGCCACCCAAGTTCTCTGCTAAGCAGGGTTTTAGTTATTCCTTTTCTAAGCGAGTTCCAGTTTCAGTCAGTTTTCAGTTTATACAGGTGAAGTTGAAATCTCAGTAAGGACCTAAAGACTGCATAAGGGAAGGGCATGATGTCTTCAGCAAGGTAAAGTTTGAATGTGTATCACTTTCTGCAGTGAGAAAAGTATTAGGTTCTTATTATCAGCTTGTGATGTCTTCATGAAAGGTGTGTCACTATTCACCTTGATAATCATAATCATTCAGGTGCAACAGGTTACAGCTGAAAACTTGTATGTTGATGTTGACATTAAAAACGTGTTGTAAGATCTTTATAAGAAATTGTCTTCATATAAAATGCGAAAATGAACAGAAGGCCAATTAGACTACACTAGATTGGCACATTACAGTACCACCTGCAACCCACTAAATAGTTACCACTATCAGTTGAGCAGTTTGGACTTAAAACTACTTAAAAAAAAAAATAAACTAACTGCTCAAAATCATCTGATTCAGTTTAGATTCATTTAGATTAGACTGAACTTTACTGTCAATGTGTAAAGTCCAAGTAAGGAGCTGCTAAAATTGAATTATCATCTACCTGGAAGTGCAAAGGTCTACAGGATTTATGTAAATCTAGAATAAAGAGGCACTGTAGCTGGCAATGTGCTATTACAATGTGTTGGTGTGATCATACTCATGGCTTAGTCAGATCACATTGTAGAATCTGCAATTTGTGAAAATAAAAAAAATAAATAAATAAATAAAAAAATGAAAGCCTCAGTATGAGAATCTACTCACTATCATATCACCGTCATATTGAATAAGGTAGAAACTGGCTGGTTTCCACCAAATATGTCCAATGGATAGACCCCTGTTGACCTCTAGTAACTTTAATGTATGTGGACTAAACAGTGTAAAATTGTTTCTCATTTCGCAAAAACCAAACTTCACAGGACCTTTTTTTACTTAACATTTAATCATGTCATGAGTTGAAGCGCATAATTAGAGAGTTTCTTCTGTTACTTCATCAATAAACAGTGTTAATGCCACTGGGAACAAATAGATTTTTAATTTGGTTAAATATTAAGTCATTGTACAAATCATTTGGTTCAGTACCTCACAGTTTTTTATGGGAAGCTTTTGATTTTTTTTAGAGTCCCAGGCAGTATCAAAGGTCTAGTCAAAGCATATTTTGCAGATGTACAGCTCTGCTTTGCCACAGTGGAGTACACTACAGCATAGCAGCAGCTGGAGGTAGACATTATGGAAGGGTGTACAATCTCGCCACTAGCCTTTACAATGGACGCGATTATTAGGGCCTGAAATGGGTGGTAGATGGAGAAAAGCTGCATGGAGGGCTTTGTCCTCCCCCCTACATGGATGACATGATGACTGTGACGTCAACTGCTCCATGTACTACCAGACTGCTGCATAAGTTAAACAGCAACTTGCAGTGGGCTAGGACGAAAGTGAAGCTGAGTAAGTCTAGGAGTATCTCAGTTGTTAAAGAAAAGGTAGTAGATAAGAGATTTATCATAAATGATGAGGTGGTTCCCGCAATACTAGAGAAGCCAGTGAAGAGTCTGGGAAGGTGGTAAGATGTAAGTCTTAGTGATAAAACGCAGTTCGAAGGATTGAGGCAGGAAATGATTCAAGGTATTTCGAGTATAGACCGGTGTCGAAGGAGGATTTTTTCCTCTCCTTCAGCCCAGGATCTTCATACCTTTTGGAAAGGATAGTCCATCTATGCACAAAACATGCGACAATTTCTCACTTTTAGGTTATTTATTTGGCACACAGAGAATAGGTATTGATTCGGCGCTGAGACTTCAGCCTATCCATCTTAGAAAAAAACAAAGCCCCTATCTAAGCATACACAGTGGTCTTGTTCTAGCTAGACTCCACCCATAGACAAAGGAAGTATTCAGTAGTTTTCCATGTGTAACTGGTATCCAACGTGTGAGATATCAGGGTGAGGTGTACCCTAATCACTTGAGCAAGCTGCAGCAAACCAATGGACCACTCCTTATATGGTGAGGTAGCGGAAGTAACATACACAGGCTCAAAGCCTTCTCAAGCCCTTTAAAACCCAACACCAGTCAGGGCACCCAGGAAAGTTATGGTGTTTGCACTTTGGATTATTGCCCTGACTAATGTGGTCACTGACAATGTATGAGGTTCCTCTGTCAAAGGTTGAGAAGCTTGAAAGGATGATTAATTCATCAGGAGATGGCTTGGTGTCCCACCCTGCTTAAGCACGCAGCCTTGTATGGGAAAGGCATAATGGAGCTCCCAGTAACTGGTCTAATAGAGGAGTTTAAGTGTGCTAAGGCTGGACTGGAGATGACTCTCACTCAGTCGAAAGATCTAGTAGTTAGGTGTACAGCCCCCATGGATAAAACGGGGAGGAAGTGCAGTCCGAGAGATGTGGTTCAGGAAGCACAGGCCGCATTCAGGCTTATGGATATCATAGGTCATGTACAGTAAGGACATGGAGGCTTGGGGCTGTATGCAGGGAAACCTCTGTGGAGCAAGGCATCAGTAGCAGAAAAAAGGAAGATGGCCATGGAGGAACTTCATAGATGAACTACGGCAGTGTCACTGGCTAAGCAAGGACTTGAGTCATGCCCTCCTAGTCTGAAAGCTTCCTGTTACTTCATGTAACTTCAGATATGGGTGTGTCTCAACCTACTGATGAAGAGAAAGGGAAACCAAACCAAACCTACCTAAGTGCAACCCAAGTTCTCTGCTAAGCAGGGTTTTAGTTATTCCTTTTCTAAGCGAGTCGAGTTCCAGTTAGTTTTCAGTTTATACAGGTAAAGTTGAAATCTCAGTAAGGAGCTAAAGACTGCATAAGGGGAGGGCATGATGTCTTCAGCAAGGTAAAGTTTGAATGTGTATCACTTTCTGCAGTGAGAAAAGTATTTGGATTCTTTTTATCGGCTTGTGATTTCTTCATGAAAGTTGTGTCACTATTCACTTTGATATTCATAATCATTCAGGTGCAACAGGTTACAGCTGAAAACTTGTATATTGATGTTGACATTAAAAACTTGTTGTAAGATCTTTATGAGAAATTGTCTTCATATAAAATGCGAAAATGAACAGAAGGGCAACTAGACTACACTAGATTGGCACATTACAGTACCACCTGCAACCCACTAAATAGTTACCACTTATCAGTTGAGCAGTTTGGACTTAAAACTACTTTAAATAAAAAAATAAACCAACTGCTCACAATCATCTGATTCAGTTTAGATTCATTAGACTGAACTTCACTTTCAATGTGCAAAGCCCGAGTACGGAGCTGCTAAAATTGAATTATCATCTACCTGGAAGTGCAAAGGTCTACAGGATTTATGTAAATCTAGAATAAAGAGGCACTGTAGCTGGCAATGTGCTATTACAATGTGTTGGTGTGATCATACCCATGGCTTAGTCAGATCACATTGTAGAATCTGCAATTTGTGAAAATTAATTTAAAAAAAAAAAAAAAAAAATGAAAGCCTCAGTATGAGAATCTACTCACTATCATATCACTGTCATATTGAATTAGATAAAAAAAAAACATTCTTTTCCCCACTGGCTGGTTTCCACCAAAATATGTCCAATGGATAGACCCCTGTTGACCTCTAGTAACTTTAATGTATGTGGACTAAACAGTGTAAAATTGTTTCTCATTTAGCAAAAAACAAACTTCACAGGACCTTTTTTTACTTAACATTTAATCATGTCATGAGTTGCAGCTGAAGCGCATACTTAGAGTTTCTTCTGTTACTTCATCAATAAACAGTGTTAATGCCACTGGGAACAAATTGATCTTTAATTTGGTTAAATATTAAGTCATTGTACAAATCATTTGGTTCAGTACCTCACAGTTTTTTATGGGGAGCTTTTGATTTTTTTAGAGTCCCAGGCAGTATCAAAGGTCTAGTCAAAGCATATTTTGCAGATATACAGCTCTGCTTTACCACAGCGGAGTACACTACAGCATGGCAGCAGCTGGAGGTAGACATTATGGAAGGGTGTACAATCTCGCCACTAGCCTTTACAATGGACGCGATTATTAGGGCCTGAAATGGGTGGTAGATGGAGAAAAGCTGCATGGAGGGCTTTGTCCTCCCCCCTACATGGATGACAGTCATCATGACTGTGACGTCAACTGCTCCATGTACTACATGACTGCGGCATAAGTTAAACAGCAACTTGCAGTGGGCTAGGACGAAAGTGAAGCTGAGTAAGTCTAGGAGTATCTCAGTTGTTAAAGAAAAGGTAGTAGATAAGAGATTTATCATAAATGATGAGGTGGTTCCCACAATACTAGAGAAGCCAGTGAAGAGTCTGGGAAGGTGGTATGATGCAAGTCTTAGTGATAAAACGCAGTTCGAAGGATTGAGGCAGGAAATGATTCAAGGTATTTCGAGCATAGACCAGTGTCGAAGGAGGATTTTTTCCTCTCCTTCAGCCCAGGATCTTCATACCTTTTGGAAAGGATAGTCCATCTATGCTCACTTTTAGGTTATTTATTTGGCATACAGAGAATTGGTATTGATTCAGCGCAGAGACTTCAGCCTATCCATCTTAGAATAGAAAAAAGCCCCTATCTAAGCATACACAGTGGTCTTGTTCTAGCTAGACTCCACCCATAGACAAAGGGAATATTCAGTAGTTTTCCATGTGTAACTGGGTGAGGTGTACTCTAATCTCTTAAGCAAGCTGCAGCAAACCAATGGACCACTCCTTATATGGTAAGGTAGCGGAAGCACAGGCCACCCTGAGGCTTATGGATATCATAGGTCATGTACAGTAAGGGCATGGAGGCTTGGGGCTGTATGCAGGGAAACCTCTGTGGAGCAAGGCATCAGTAGCAGAAAAAAGGAAGATGGCCTTGGAGGAACTTCATAGATGAACTACGGCAGTGTCACTGGCTAAGCAAGGACAGTGGGTGAACTGGGAGAGTGTAGATAAAAGGAAAGTTGAAGTGGAGAGAGCTGTGGCTAGGCCAGTTAGCTGGTGTCTTCTAGTGTTTTACTTCCAATTTTGTCAGAGGAGAGAGATGTTGGTTGAAGTGTAGTTGCATGTCCTATCCCTTCTTACCCAGTACTGTTCACTAGGCTAGTTAGCAGGTGTCTTTTAGTGTTTTACTTCCAATCTTGGCAGAGGGGAGAGGTGTTGGTTTAAGTGTAGTTGCATGCCCATCACTTCTTACCTGCTGCTGTTGGCTAGGCTTGTTAGCTACTGTCTTCCTGCTGGTTGCTAGTTATTAGCTGACTGGTAGCTAGTGTTGGGTCGTTCACGAATGATTTGTTCGAAAGAATGAATCTTTTGAACAAACTGTATCGAATCACTTTATGAAGTGATTCGTTCTTTTCTCAGTGTAGTTGAACAGAGCTCAGCGCGGCCCGCACGTGCATTCTCTGACTTGTGACTCTTTGTGAAACTTCAGCTATCTGCAGTTAGCCAGCAGATAGCACAGGGGGACGGTGCGAGTGTGTGGTGTGAAAGTTATTTCGATATTTGTTTTATATTTTTAAGCTATTTATTTTCTTTTTTATTGCATATTTAAGCCTATTTAAGTTTATGTTGACCTCTTATATTTTTAATGCAGGTTCCATCTTTACTTTTTATGTCATTTTCTTGTAATTGATATATTTGTTTTTTTGCACTAAACTGAACGAGGCCTATTTTTATTTTTGATTGTTAAAATGTGTTAATATGTTAAAATATACAATAGTGTTTGTTTATCCTTTTGCTTTTTATTTATTTTCCACTTTCATATTTTTTTGTATTAATTTCAGTGGAATAAAGCATAGACAGTCACAAAGGCTATATTTTGTTTATTTGAAAGGCTGTAAAGCATCTCTTAGTGTTGGGTCTTAAGCCTATACTGCAGCAAAGGGAGGAATATAGTCAGTGATTGTGGAGAGTGATCCAGTAAGTTAATGCTACTGATCTACTGATTCGCGTTGTGTCACTGACTCGAGTCAGTTCGCGAACGGATCACTTGCTTAATCGAGCTATGCTTAAAATTCGACTTTCTGGCTAAAGTCCTTGTCCCAGTCTACATGCAGCGCAAGAAAATCAAATAACTGTTCTCCTCTTCCACGTCAGGTGGCGATACGTGTCTTTTCAGCGGGATAATACCACGTTAATATGGCCCGATTTCCGGTTGACCTATTACGTGATATAATAAACAAGAGTCGCTCGTGCAGCGGACCGGCATTTCAAACAACAACCAGATAGATAACACTACATTTTTTGGTCTCGTACGTAACGTTCGCGCTACCTCTGGTGCAGGTGAGATCCACGTTCTCCCTCAGACAGTTCTTCTAGCGGCTCTGTTTCTCTTCTTCTTCTACAACTGGCTTTCTTGGACGTTTTTGTTCCCAGGTCACACGCCAACGCAGTGGTTGTGGAGCATGCGCACACGCATTATCCGATTGAAAACTCCGATTCCAATCGTATTATCTCTGTGTCTCAATCAGATCATGAGAACTCTGATTTTAATCGGAGTAACGTGTTTACATGCTCTTAAATTCTCCTCTTATAGTCCGATTAAGGCAATAATTCATTTTTTTTCACGTGCATGTAAACGCACTGACTGATTAGTTCACCAAGTGTACCACCAGTATGCGAACAGATCAGTTAGTGATTCGTTCGAAACATGGAATATCAACATAGAATAAAGAAATGAATCAATACTAGTAATTTTTATTATTATTTCTCTTGTAATTTGGTTCTGTGTTGTTGTTGTAAATCCCTGTTTTTGTATTTTCTTCCTCCATTTAATTGTCAATTAAATTAGTTTATTTCATTGTAAGCTTTATTTGTTTACAAATGTATCTGTGAATATCTGTCTGTTTTAATTTATGCTTTTAATCTGAGCTGTGTCTCTGAGGGATTCAAATGTGGCCTTTAAAAAAGAACATTTATTGTGAGGACTGTCCTGCAGAACTGTGCATCCCAAATGTGAAGTCAAGTGAAACACTTTGTTTTCAAAAACATGTTTCTCTGTAACTTTCCACCAAGAATAAGTATTTACTGTCTGTTTATTGTACTTCTTTGGAAATCTCTCTTACAGAAAGGAACTCCAAGAGGCTTTGTGCCACTACACCAAAGATACTCTCACCTACATCCATACAGTGAGAGGATTCTGTAAAGGGTCCTCCAAATGGATGCTCAGGAGGGGGACAGAGTTAAACATGATGAGGGACATCAGAGACAGGGTTGATAAAGTCAGCCTCAACATCAGTCATGTTTCCCAGTCAGAATCCAAAGGTAAAGCTTTAAAAGAATATTTGAAGAACAAGTTCACACAGGTGACTGCAGACCGCAGGCGTGCAGAGCTGGAAAATGAGCTGGATGAAATGTTGAAGGACACTCTGGAAGGTCTGGAGAAGCTCGACTGCTTCCTGGATGCAGTGGAGAAGCTGGCTGTCACCTCACTGCACGTGTTCACGGAGAACCAGGTGTTACGCCTCCCCAAAGAGATCAGCCTTGATCTTGTTCAGGTTGTCATCACTGCTGCACGACTAGTCTGCCCTCTCCTCCTGGACTTTAAAAGAGATGCAAAAGTCTTCTTCACTCCCAAACTTCAGAATGTTGACGTGCTGGCATATCAACTGGACAGATACATACAGACCACCACCATAATCTGTGAGAAGTTGGAGAAAAGGTAAATTGACTTTTAGATACTAAAATCATTTTGCACAGTAAACACCTTACTCTGTAGAAAATAAATTATAACTAAAGTTTTCACAGCTGCTTTAGTGACTTTTGCCTGAAGACGACCTCAGAAACTGTGGTAGACCTCGATGTAGATTTGTCTGAACACGACTCACGAATGATGCTTGATCACATCACTCAGCTTAATGAAATCAGGTGAGTTTTAACACAGTATATGTTTGGCCCAAAAATGGTCTACATACTGCAGAGCCCAGGAGGCAGTTTGGATGCTTGCTCAGGGCATCTCAGCCAGGGGATGCAAACATTCTGTCCTAAAGCTGCTTTTCTAACCTCTATTCCACAGCTCTTCCTACCACCTCTACTGCCACCATGATATGACATAGTTCAGTGCAGTGCTGTCCAATTCCGGTCCTCGGGGGCCACTGCCTTGCATGTTTTCGATGTTTCCCTCCTGCAACACACCTGATTCTAATGAATGGCTCCTTATCAGGCCACTGCAAAGCTTCATGACGAGCTGATCATTTGAATCAGGTGTGTTGGAGGAGGGAAACATCGAAAACATGCAGGGCAGTGGCCCCCGACGACCGGAATTGGGCAGCACTGGTGTAGTGTATCTCAACAGCCACCTGATGAAATTCATGCCAACATTCTTGTCTCTTTTGGAATGAACTGTAATCACTCTTTTCTTTTCTCAGGAAGGACCAGAACTTTCAAATGGTCTTCTTGTTCCCAGAGAAATCGAGATCTGTCTTTATCAATGAGTTTAACGAGCTACAGCCCAGGATGCTGCAGTTTCTGAACGAGCTGGAGGAGACAGCTGTTCAGCTAGATAGGATGAATAAGGGGGCAAAGATCTCCAGTGTGGCAGGTAGCTCAGTGGGGGCAGTTGGAGGTGTGCTGTCCATTGTTGGTTTGGCATTAATTCCTTTCACAGCAGGAGTGTCTTTAGCTTTGACAATGACTGGTGTAGGGCTGGGAATCACCAGTGGAGTCAACAGTTTAGTCACCACTGCAACAGAGGTTGGAGTTAATACTACACAACAAAAGAAAGCCAGTGCAGTCTTTCAGACCTTCATGGAAGATATGCAGCGTCTCCAAGATTGTGTGGAGGAGGTGACCAAGCAAACAATCTCAAGACTAGAAGCAAGTAAGGCTGGTTGCATTGGAAAGGGTGTTGATTCCATTGTTGATGCTGCCTCTGCTGTTAAGCTGTTAAAATGTGAAGAACTCATTTTCGGTGCTGGTAAAGTGGTGGCTCAGGAAGCAAAGGCCTTGTGTAATGTGCCCAGGGTTGCCGCAGATATCCCAGATATTGGTCAGGCTGCAGTCAAAGGGCCACTTGCCCTCGCCAGGCCAGCCAGAGCTGGTTTCATTGCTCTGAATGCTCTCTTCCTTGGCATGGATATATTCTTCATATGTAAAGACGGCATCGGTCTGGCCAAAGGCAGCGAGGCCAAAGTCTCACAGTTTATCAGAGCCAGAGCTGCACTTTGGAGTTCCGAGATGGACTCATGGGAGAAGATCCACGATTGTCTGAACAAAGGTCTGCTAACATCAGGGGAAAAGAGTGCTGTCCTAGAGACACCATTTTATCAGGAGCAGAGTTTGGGAAACTAACTGAATCTGATCACATCGAAACGGGATGGTGTCAAACATTTTAGATAGTTAATATAATGCTGGTGCATGTTGAATTGCCAATATTCTGATCACAATAAAACAAAAATCAAAGAGAGCTGCTGTCAGCGCTGGTATTGATCATTGACTGTAGTATGGATTGCAGAGGAGAGAACCTGTGGATTGTCAAATCAAATGATCCGTAAGAACTACTATGGATTTGGAAAAGTGGATTAGCCTCACTTTTAGTTACTTTCAGATCATTTCAGTTATAAATGTAGCTAAATAAAAGATGCCAAGAGCTTTGCTGAGAAGTAACGTTAACCATACAACACTGTAGCATCCGACTGGACGTTAAAAGGATGACCAGGGAGTGATCGCAAATACTCCTTTTGTTATTTATTGTTGGAACTGAAATAGTTACTGTCGGCTGTAACTACACAAAAACACCATCCACAAACTTATATGACAGCCCTCCAGAACATAACTTAAGTTACTAAAGGTATGACTTAATCAAAAAATACAGCATAAATTAATATTACCTGACACTAAATGTGTACCACAACACCAGGTTTCTAATGTTTCTAATGCAATGATCCATTAACTTCTCTTTTCTTTGGAAGTTGGAGATATAAAAATATATCTCTGACGGCTTTTCAAATCTGTTGCTACAGTCAATCACACAACAGCTCTTCATATTATTAATTAATTTTACAATTTAGATACTATTAAAGTCTATGATTCAAACTAATGCTACTGATCTCCATGTTCAGCTGTCACTATTTGCCACTGGGTTGCTGTAACCATGGAGACTTTGCTTGCTGCGATGCCTCGTGCATACCCTCTATTGCGGCTCCACTCTCAGGCTGCACTGATTAGACTCTGGCTCCAAAGTTGCAAGATGGCAGCGCCCATTTTGCCTGAAAAATAGCATCATTTTGGCAAATTCAAGGAAGTGGGGACGCATTGTCCGTATTTATACAGTCTATGGTATTGATCATGTAGCTGTACCTTTAGCCATCTTTAACCACTCATTTTGTCAAACATGAGCTTTGATAAATGACCAGTCGCACTCATTAAATTGAAATGTTCCATTGTAAGGCCTTCATTTCATTGTGTTCATTCATTTCTTTCATTGACTGATGTCTTGATATAGTTTGTTTTATATCTTAGTTTTAATAATGTACATAACATCATGATCTACATAGTAATCCTCAGCAGAGGGAATGTGTTTCCAAAATCAGCATAAAAATGTAACTCACTTTACAGCATATATTTTGTGTATAAGTGAAATTTGTTGTTCAGATCACTTCATGTGCAATGGGTTCACTAAAAGAATAAAATGTTTGTGAAAAATACATCTTGAATGCGTCCTTAGAATGAATGTCATTTGATGAATGCGCTTAAAAAGCATGGTAGGTTGCTTTTGTTATATTTTTTACTCACGTTCCATCCTTTCTCTTCAGCCATTGTCCGTGGCAACTCACTGGTTCTCATGGAGCATTTATCAATATTTAGTATATGAACACGACAAGTTTGATTGTTGAGTATAGAGGATGGTCAACCTCCCCTGTCCATGACTGAGGCGCCGTGATCAAGCATATAACCCCCTGGGTGTGCCCACTGCTCTGTACACATTACAATGTGAATGACTGGATTGTTCAGAGAACAGGATTGTATTTCCCATGTTTATCTCATCTCGTCTCATCTTGTGTCGTCTGGTATAACTGGCTCACTATCCTCAATATAACGGGTAGTTCAAGTACACATACAGGCATTTGGACTGTATTTAGTCAGATGTGTACTGTGAAGTGTAACAGTCCCTCAAAGTCAAAAACACCTTCAAAGTCGAACTGCAGGTTTAAGCTACAAAAGAAGTGGTAAATGAAAAAGAAAAACAGAAAAACGGGAAGCCTGTGATGAACAAAGCAGAGTTGTGCCCTCTGCCTCCCAATCTGAAAACTTCCTGTTACTTGTGCTTCATGACAGAGGCGTAATCATATGAGGGGCCGTGAGGGACATTATTCAGAATTACCATTCACACACACTATTGAAATGTTATGCTCTCACACACACTAGTGAAATGCTCTCATACACACTACTGAGATTTCAGTGTAAACGGAAGGTGGCTCGGAAGAGGAAGCGTCTTTAGAGCGCACACTTCGTCTCAGGGGTTTTAACAGAAGCTGCCGCTTTACTAAATAACATGTAATACAAATACACACAGTTCATAACAACAAAAATGTCTGGTTATCTATAATACCTGGAAATATCCGTGCACATGGTGCTGCACTTAAGCTTAAGCAGGTTTGGTGAAGCCATCTAATATTACATAAATGTGTGAGAGATACTAGTCACAATTAACGGAATGATGAAGGCAGTGGGATTAGGAAATATTGGGGGACAATTTGGATTCATCAACCGGGATATGGCACATGAGATCTAATTGCTGACTAGCTGCTTCATGCATCTTCATGTAGATGGCCAACAAACCACTAAAGCAGTGTCTCAGAGAAACACACCGTCTCATAAATGACCACATTCATATCACCATGACCTCTATGGTCGTGAAATGCTTTGAGAGGCTGCTGTTGACCCAACTGAATCACAGGCCCCTTGCTGGATCCTCTGCTACTGGAAAAACAAGTCAGCAGTGGATGCAGTCAACAAAAGATTGCACTACATCCTGCAACATCTAGACTATCCAGGGATCCTGTATGTAGACGTCAGCTCCACATACATCCCAGTCATCCCAGAAGGACTCTGTTATAACCTTGCGAAGCATTAGATTCAGGATGTCTATAAAGTTAAGTCAGCCAGTTAAGTCAGAATGTCTCTTGCCTGGCATGGACTTTTTTTTTTTGTCTATAAAGACAAGGCATCAGTCTGGTTCTCACAGTTCATCATAGCCAGAGCTGCACTTTAGAAGTTTAGAAAGTTTAGAAATGGGCTTCTGGACACCCTAAAGATGCAGTTTAAGTAACAAAATAGGTTCCAGCTAACAGTACTGCATTACGTGTGCAGAATGTCACCTGTTCAGTGTTATACCACTACTACGCTGCTCAGTGCTTTACAACCTCTACAACCCCTGGGGGCGAGGGCATTCCAGTTATGCAGGTTTTGTGGTCACATGCTTCACATGGACAAGCACGGATTTGAAATAATTTAAACTGGTTTGGTAAATTCTAGTAAGGAGGAAGAAGTTAAAGCAGACAGATGGAAATTTTCTTGGGACTTCGTACAATGAAAATAAACATTGTTAATTTCCTGGATCAGATGAGTTTACACACATGGGAAATGCCAGGTTAAAGATGTCATTGAGTAGATATATTTTTTTTTTCTTTTTAACTACACAGGAACAAAAACACCAGATGTCAGAAAAAGACGACAACTAAGGATTGCATAAGAAAACACTGGGACAAGAAATCAGTCCCATATTTATCAGCTAAGGAAGATGGAAATGGCAAACAGTAAGTCCACTGTTCTATTTATTCAGTTGTGTGGTTAAAATGGTTTTGAAGGGTCTGTATACATTTTTGTTAGTTTCCAGCTATGAAAGGCTCACTGGTCTGAAGCGTAATCATGACGCAAAAACAAGAGGTTAGTTTAAATGTCGATGCTCTGAATTCTAACTCAGTCATGTCACAAGACACACATGTGATACACTTTTACACAAGATCGGCTTAATTCTCACCACGTAGATGAATCCGTGTAAAATTCAGACTTTTGCCGTCCAATAGACTTAACTTTGAAAAGAAAAAGCTTCTCAACTAGTGAATTGTTTCCTGATGGCAAAAATATTTGCTGCATGAATGTCTGTATGAAAACTAAACCAAGAATCTAGTTATGCAAGTTGAGATAAGTTTTTGTTAAGTGCTGTTTTTGTTAATGTAACTGGAATGCGCTCAGTTAATGCGGGCTGATAAAGCATTTGAACTTTTCAGTGTTTATTACCCTTTTTGTGATTGTGTGTGTTTTTATATGGCTCTCACTCCGATCTTCCCAGTATCAAATGTAGATTTTGGCTTTGCTTCAGTTTGTTTTTGAATTGTATTTTATTGAAGTTATTTCGGCTCATGTAGACTCACTGCATTAAAGATGAAGGCCTTAAAAGCAGTGAGTTTAAAGCTATTTCAGTAATGCTGTTGCTAAATTTGATTTAATTTAATCTAATCTCAAACATTTTTATTAATTTATTCGGTCTAATATTTGTTAACAGTAACATTAAAAAAGACTTGGATCGTGAACGACTGTACCTGTAATCTTAAAACTTTGCATGTTGTACCAACATTTGTTTTCTTGAGGATCTTTCTGTTCACATTCCTCAAGTGGCTTTCATTGTTGCTGAGCCATCTTGTAGCACTTCATTCTCCCTGAACAGCCTTGGTCGCAGCTGTTAACCCTCTCCTGTCTTTAATCTTCATTATTCATCATGGTTTACAATATAGTTCATTTATAGTGTGTTTGTTTTCTTCATTTGTCTTAGTGTATTCTTCTGACACACTACAACAAGAACCTTATTTCAGAAGCCTTTGTGTCAGCAGTCACAACTGAGTCTTCTTGGGTAAGTCTGTACATTCTTTGCAAACTTTAAATCAGGCAGATCCTCGGGCTTGCTTAGACTGGATGGAAGCAAAACTGAACTTCAGTCTATTTGTCTCGAATTCTTGTGAACTTGTCCTAGTCTCAGGTCTCCACATTCTTGTGTAGGGTGTCTTCATAAATATCTCTGTAATGGGCTGCATTCATCCATCCCTTAGTTGTTAACAGTCTATGATGCTGTGGCACCACACTGACAATGAGCAGTTCAACAGACGCTTGTACATATCCCCAGAGAGTGTGGTTTGCGTGTAATAAAGGCCTGAATGATAGAAAAGCTGCCATGATGGCCTTACATCCACCAAGTTCTCCACATATTGAAGCTCTGCTTGAATAGTAATTCAGAGTTGAATGTATTTTAAAAGATGTTTAAATCTTGACTTGTTTTTTTCTAGGTAATAGCTAATGCGACCAGGAGACAGTATGTCAAGTGAAGACAACCAGAAGTGGGTGAAAAGGTAAACTGTCTTTTTTACATCTCAGAATAAAGATCAGAAATATCTACAGTACCAGTGCAGTTATTTTTATTGAGACCTTCTTTCTTCTCTCTGCTGCCCCTGTGTGATTAAAAATTGCAATCACAGGCATTTGTTTTGTGTTACAGGACTGAACTACAGGAAGCCTTGTGCTGCTACATGACACACACCCTCATCTACATCAACATAGTGAGAGGATTCTGTGAGGGGTTCTCTATATGGATGGTCTGGAGGGACGAGGAAATCAACAGCATGGCGGAAATCAAAGAGAGGGCTGACAAAGTTGACCTGAATCTCAGTCATGTTGTACACTCTGGGAGGTCTGGAGAAGTTTGACTGTTTCCTGGACGCAGTGGAGAAGCTTGCCGTCACCTCACTGCACATCTTCATGGAGAACCAGGTTTTAGACCTACCCAAAGACTTCCACTTCAAACATGTTCAGGCTGTCATCACTGCTGCAAGACAAATCTGCCCTCTCCTGCTAGAGTTTAAGAGAGATGCAAGAGTCTTCTTCTCTCCCAAACTTCAGAATGTGGATGTGTTGAAATATCAACTGGACAGATACATGCAAACCACCAAGAAGATCTGTGAGAAGTTGGAGAAAAGGTAAACTGTTAGTTAACCACACTTTCTGCTCTTGAATGTATTCTTGCAAAAAAAAAAAAAAAAAAAGAAAGAAAGAAAGAAAAAAAGTGTCTTTCACAGCTGCTCGAGGGACTTTTGCCTGAAGCTGACTGAGAAACCTGTGATAGATGTGAATGTGGATTTGTCTGGAGATGAGATACAGAGGATGCTCCATCACATTAAAGATCTTCATGAAATCAGGTAAGTTTTCGTTTTTGCTCATATTTGAATTTAATGTATTTCTATTCTGCCCCTCAGCCTCTTTTACTTTTTTTTTTTTTATTCACAGAGTCTGTCATTGTTGTGCTTAGTTGATTCTGTCAGATATACAAGATTTAAAAGTAACAGGGTGGATGGACAGGTCTACAAAACACTGGACTTGACGGTTCCATAACCTTACTGACCTTGCTTATTTGAACCCAAGCCATGATATATAACATTTTATAGGTAAACCTAGCACATTTCTGCCGATAATCGAAAAGTAATCCTCACCCAAAAGAAAAGAGTGCAATCTTTTGAGAGACTCTCAGTAAGGAACAGAGAAATGACTCCTGATTTATTGAAAAGATCTGAAATTCAGAATGTGGATGTGTTGAAATATCAACTGGACAGATACATGCAAACCACCAAGAAGATCTGTGAGAAGTTGGAGAAAAGGTAAACTGTTAGTTAACCACACTTTCTGCTCTTGAATGTATTCTTGCAAAAAAAAAAAAAAAAGAAAGAAAGAAAGAAAAAAAGTGTCTTTCACAGCTGCTCGAGGGACTTTTGCCTGAAGCTGACTGAGAAACCTGTGATAGATGTGAATAGCTGCTTCATGCATCTTCATGTAGATGGCCAACAAACCACTAAAGCAGTGTCTCAGAGAAACACACCGTCTCATAAATGACCACATTCATATCACCATGACCTCTATGGTCGTGAAATGCTTTGAGAGGCTGCTGTTGACCCAACTGAATCACAGGCCCCTTGCTGGATCCTCTGCTACTGGAAAAACAAGTCAGCAGTGGATGCAGTCAACAAAAGATTGCACTACATCCTGCAACATCTAGACTATCCAGGGATCCTGTATGTAGACGTCAGCTCCACATACATCCCAGTCATCCCAGAAGGACTCTGTTATAACCTTGCGAAGCATTAGATTCAGGATGTCTATAAAGTTAAGTCAGCCAGTTAAGTCAGAATGTCTCTTGCCTGGCATGGACTTTTTTTTTTTGTCTATAAAGACAAGGCATCAGTCTGGTTCTCACAGTTCATCATAGCCAGAGCTGCACTTTAGAAGTTTAGAAAGTTTAGAAATGGGCTTCTGGACACCCTAAAGATGCAGTTTAAGTAACAAAATAGGTTCCAGCTAACAGTACTGCATTACGTGTGCAGAATGTCACCTGTTCAGTGTTATACCACTACTACGCTGCTCAGTGCTTTACAACCTCTACAACCCCTGGGGGCGAGGGCATTCCAGTTATGCAGGTTTTGTGGTCACATGCTTCACATGGACAAGCACGGATTTGAAATAATTTAAATTGGTTTGGTAAATTCTAGTAAGGAGGAAGAAGTTAAAGCAGACAGATGGAAATTTTCTTGGGACTTCGTACAATGAAAATAAACATTGTTAATTTCCTGGATCAGATGAGTTTACACACATGGGAAATGCCAGGTTAAAGATGTCATTGAGTAGATATATTTTTTTTTTTCTTTTTAACTACACAGGAACAAAAACACCAGATGTCAGAAAAAGACGACAACTAAGGATTGCATAAGAAAACACTGGGACAAGAAATCAGTCCCATATTTATCAGCTAAGGAAGATGGAAATGGCAAACAGTAAGTCCACTGTTCTATTTATTCAGTTGTGTGGTTAAAATGGTTTTGAAGGGTCTGTATACATTTTTGTTAGTTTCCAGCTATGAAAGGCTCACTGGTCTGAAGCGTAATCATGACGCAAAAACAAGAGGTTAGTTTAAATGTCGATGCTCTGAATTCTAACTCAGTCATGTCACAAGACACACATGTGATACACTTTTACACAAGATCGGCTTAATTCTCACCACGTAGATGAATCCGTGTAAAATTCAGACTTTTGCCGTCCAATAGACTTAACTTTGAAAAGAAAAAGCTTCTCAACTAGTGAATTGTTTCCTGATGGCAAAAATATTTGCTGCATGAATGTCTGTATGAAAACTAAACCAAGAATCTAGTTATGCAAGTTGAGATAAGTTTTTGTTAAGTGCTGTTTTTGTTAATGTAACTGGAATGCGCTCAGTTAATGCGGGCTGATAAAGCATTTGAACTTTTCAGTGTTTATTACCCTTTTTGTGATTGTGTGTGTTTTTATATGGCTCTCACTCCGATCTTCCCAGTATCAAATGTAGATTTTGGCTTTGCTCCAGTTTGTTTTTGAATTGTATTTTATTGAAGTTATTTCGGCTCATGTAGACTCACTGCATTAAAGATGAAGGCCTTAAAAGCAGTGAGTTTAAAGCTATTTCAGTAATGCTGTTGCTAAATTTGATTTAATTTAATCTAATCTCAAACATTTTTATTAATTTATTCGGTCTAATATTTGTTAACAGTAACATTAAAAAAGACTTGGATCGTGAACGACTGTACCTGTAATCTTAAAACTTTGCATGTTGTACCAACATTTGTTTTCTTGAGGATCTTTCTGTTCACATTCCTCAAGTGGCTTTCATTGTTGCTGAGCCATCTTGTAGCACTTCATTCTCCCTGAACAGCCTTGGTCGCAGCTGTTAACCCTCTCCTGTCTTTAATCTTCATTATTCATCATGGTTTACAATATAGTTCATTTATAGTGTGTTTGTTTTCTTCATTTGTCTTAGTGTATTCTTCTGACACACTACAACAAGAACCTTATTTCAGAAGCCTTTGTGTCAGCAGTCACAACTGAGTCTTCTTGGGTAAGTCTGTACATTCTTTGCAAACTTTAAATCAGGCAGATCCTCGGGCTTGCTTAGACTGGATGGAAGCAAAACTGAACTTCAGTCTATTTGTCTCGAATTCTTGTGAACTTGTCCTAGTCTCAGGTCTCCACATTCTTGTGTAGGGTGTCTTCATAAATATCTCTGTAATGGGCTGCATTCATCCATCCCTTAGTTGTTAACAGTCTATGATGCTGTGGCACCACACTGACAATGAGCAGTTCAACAGACGCTTGTACATATCCCCAGAGAGTGTGGTTTGCGTGTAATAAAGGCCTGAATGATAGAAAAGCTGCCATGATGGCCTTACATCCACCAAGTTCTCCACATATTGAAGCTCTGCTTGAATAGTAATTCAGAGTTGAATGTATTTTAAAAGATGTTTAAATCTTGACTTGTTTTTTTCTAGGTAATAGCTAATGCGACCAGGAGACAGTATGTCAAGTGAAGACAACCAGAAGTGGGTGAAAAGGTAAACTGTCTTTTTTACATCTCAGAATAAAGATCAGAAATATCTACAGTACCAGTGCAGTTATTTTTATTGAGACCTTCTTTCTTCTCTCTGCTGCCCCTGTGTGATTAAAAATTGCAATCACAGGCATTTGTTTTGTGTTACAGGACTGAACTACAGGAAGCCTTGTGCTGCTACATGACACACACCCTCATCTACATCAACATAGTGAGAGGATTCTGTGAGGGGTTCTCTATATGGATGGTCTGGAGGGACGAGGAAATCAACAGCATGGCGGAAATCAAAGAGAGGGCTGACAAAGTTGACCTGAATCTCAGTCATGTTAAAAAGTCAGAACACAAAGGCAAGGCCTTTCTGGAATATTTCTGGAGCAAGTTGAGCCAGCTGACTGCAGATGGCAGGTTTGGAGAGCTAGAGAACAAGCTGGATGAAGTGTTGGAGTACACTCTGGGAGGTCTGGAGAAGTTTGACTGTTTCCTGGACGCAGTGGAGAAGCTTGCCGTCACCTCACTGCACATCTTCATGGAGAACCAGGTTTTAGACCTACCCAAAGACTTCCACTTCAAACATGTTCAGGCTGTCATCACTGCTGCAAGACAAATCTGCCCTCTCCTGCTAGAGTTTAAGAGAGATGCAAGAGTCTTCTTCTCTCCCAAACTTCAGAATGTGGATGTGTTGAAATATCAACTGGACAGATACATGCAAACCACCAAGAAGATCTGTGAGAAGTTGGAGAAAAGGTAAACTGTTAGTTAACCACACTTTCTGCTCTTGAATGTATTCTTGCAAAAAAAAAAAAAAAAAAAGAAAGAAAGAAAGAAAAAAAGTGTCTTTCACAGCTGCTCGAGGGACTTTTGCCTGAAGCTGACTGAGAAACCTGTGATAGATGTGAATGTGGATTTGTCTGGAGATGAGATACAGAGGATGCTCCATCACATTAAAGATCTTCATGAAATCAGGTAAGTTTTCGTTTTTGCTCATATTTGAATTTAATGTATTTCTATTCTGCCCCTCAGCCTCTTTTACTTTTTTTTTTTTTATTCACAGAGTCTGTCATTGTTGTGCTTAGTTGATTCTGTCAGATATACAAGATTTAAAAGTAACAGGGTGGATGGACAGGTCTACAAAACACTGGACTTGACGGTTCCATAACCTTACTGACCTTGCTTATTTGAACCCAAGCCATGATATATAACATTTTATAGGTAAAACCTAGCACATTTCTGCCGATAATCGAAAAGTAATCCTCACCCAAAAGAAAAGAGTGCAATCTTTTGAGAGACTCTCAGTAAGGAACAGAGAAATGACTCCTGATTTATTGAAAAGATCTGAAATTCAGAATGTGGATGTGTTGAAATATCAACTGGACAGATACATGCAAACCACCAAGAAGATCTGTGAGAAGTTGGAGAAAAGGTAAACTGTTAGTTAACCACACTTTCTGCTCTTGAATGTATTCTTGCAAAAAAAAAAAAAAAAGAAAGAAAGAAAGAAAAAAAGTGTCTTTCACAGCTGCTCGAGGGACTTTTGCCTGAAGCTGACTGAGAAACCTGTGATAGATGTGAATAGCTGCTTCATGCATCTTCATGTAGATGGCCAACAAACCACTAAAGCAGTGTCTCAGAGAAACACACCGTCTCATAAATGACCACATTCCCATCACCATGACCTCTATGGTCGTGAAATGCTTTGAGAGGCTGCTGTTGACACAACTGAATCACAGGCCCCTTGCTGGATCCTCTGCTACTGGAAAAACAAGTCAGCAGTGGATGCAGTCAACAAAAGATTGCACTACATCCTGCAACATCTAGACTATCCAGGGATCCTGTATGTAGACGTCAGCTCCACATATATCCCAGTCATCCTAGAAGGACTCTGTTATAACCTTGCGAAGCATTAGATTCAGTATGTCTATAAAGTTAAGTCAGCCAGTTAAGTCAGAATGTCTCTTGCCTGGCATGGACTTTTTTTTGTCTATAAAGACAAGGCATCAGTCTGGTTTCTTAGAAATTGGCTTCTGGACACCCTAAAGATGCAGTTTAAGTAACAAAATAGGTTCCAGCTAACAGTACTGCATTACGTGTTATACTGTTACTGTTATACTGTTCAGTGTTATACCACTACTACGCTGCTCAGTGCTTTACAACCTCTACAACCCCTGGGGCGAGGGCATTCCAGTTATGCAGGTTTTGTGGTCACATGCTTCACATGGACAAGCACGGATTTGAAATAATTTAAACTGGTTTGGTAAATTCTAGTAAGGAGGAAGAAGTTAAAGCAGACAGATGGAAATTTTCTTGGGACTTCGTACAATGAATATAAACATTGTTAATTTCCTGGTTCAGATGAGTTTACACACATGGGAAATGCCAGGTTAAAGATGTCATTGTGTAGATATTTGTTTTTCTTTTTAACTACACAGGAACAAAAACACCGGATGTCAGAAAAAGATGACAACTAAGGATTGCATAAGAAAACACTGGGACAAGAAATCAGTCCCATATTTATCAGATAAGGAATATACAAATGGCAAACAGTAAGTCCACTGTTCTATTTATTCAGTTGTGTGGTTAAAATGGTTTTGAAGCATCTGTATACATTTTTGTTAGTTTCCAGCTATGAAAGGCTCAGTGGTCTGAAGCGTAATCATGACGCAAAAACAAGAGGTTAGTTTAAATGTCGATGCTCTGAATTCTAACTCAGTCATGTCACAAGACACACATGTGATACACTTTTACACAAGATCAGCTTAATTCTCACCACGTAGATGAATCCGTGTAAAATCCAGACTTTTGCCGTCCAATAGACTTAACTTTGAAAAGAAAAAGCTTCTCAACTAGTGAATTGTTTCCTGATGGCAAAAATATTTGCTGCATGAATGTCTGTATGAAAACTAAACCAAGAATCTAGTTATGCAAGTTGAGATAAGTTTTTGTTAAGTGCTGTTTTTGTTAATGTAACTGGAATGCCCTGAGTTAATGCGGGCTGATAAAGCATTTGAACTTTTCAGTGTTTATTACCCTTTTTGTGATTGTGTGTGTTTTTATATGGCTCTCACTCAGATCTTCCCAGTATCAAATGTAGATTTTGGCTTTGCTTCCAGTTTGTTTTTGAATTGTATTTTATTGAAGTTATTTCGGCTCATGTAGACTCACTGCATTAAAGATGAAGGCCTTAAAAGCAGTGAGTTTAAAGCTATTTCAGTAATGCTGTTGCTAAATTTGATTTAATTTAATCTAATCTCAAACATTTTTATTAATTTACTCGGTCTAATATTTGTTAACAGTAACATTAAAAAAGACTTGGATCGTGAACGACTGTACCTGTAATCTTAAAACTTTGCATGTTGTACCAACATTTGTTTTCTTGAGGATCTTTCTGTTCACATTCCTCAAATGGCTTTCATTGTTGCTGAGCCATCTTGTAGCACTTCATTCTCTCTGCACAGCCTTGGTTGCAGCTGTTAACCCTCTCCTGTCTTTAATCTTCATTATTCATCATGGTTTACAATATAGTTCATTTATAGTGTGTTTGTTTTCTTCATTTGTCTTAGTGCATTCTTCTGACACACTACAACAAGAACCTTATTTCAGAAGCCTTTGTGTCAGCAGTCACAACTGAGTCTTCTTGGGTAAGTCTATACATTCTTTGCAAACTTTAAATCAGGCAAATCCTCGGGCTTGCTTAGACTGGATGGAAGCATAACTGAACTTCAGTCTATTTGTCTCGAATTCTTGTGAACTTGTCCTAGTCTCAGGTCTCCACATTATTGTGTAGGGTGTCTTCATAAATATCCCTGTAATGGGCTGCATTCATCCATCCCTTAGTTGTTAACAGTCTATGATGCTGTGGCACCACACTGACAATGAGCAGTTCAACAGACGCTTGTACATATCCCCAGAGAGTGTGGTTTGCGTGTAATAAAGGCCTGATTGATAGAAAAGCTGCCATGATGGTCTTACATCCACCAAGTTCTCCACATATTGAAGCTCTGCTTGAATAGTAATTCAGAGTTGAATGTATTTTAAAAGATGTTTAAATCTTGACTTGTTTTTTTCTAGGTAATAGCTAATGCGACCAGGAGACAGTATGTCAAGTGAAGACAACCAGAAGTGGGTGAAAAGGTAAACTGTCTTTTTTACATCTCAGAATAAAGATCAGAAATATCTACAGTACCAGTGCAGTTATTTTTATTGAGGCCTTCTTTCTTCTCTCTGCTGCCCCTGTGTGATTAAAAATTGCAATCACAGGCATTTGTTTTGTGTTACAGGACTGAACTACAGGAAGCCTTGTGCTGCTACATGACACACACCCTCATCTACATCAACATAGTGAGAGGATTCTGTGAGGGGTTCTCTATATGGATGGTCTGGAGGGACGAGGAAATCAACAGCATGGCGGAAATCAAAGAGAGGGCTGACAAAGTTGACCTGAATCTCAGTCATGTTAAAAAGTCAGAACACAAAGGCAAGGCCTTTCTGGAATATTTCTGGAGCAAGTTGAGCCAGCTGACTGCAGATGGCAGGTTTGGAGAGCTAGAGAACAAGCTGGATGAAGTGTTGGAGTACACTCTGGGAGGTCTGGAGAAGTTTGACTGTTTCCTGGACGCAGTGGAGAAGCTTGCCGTCACCTCACTGCACATCTTCATGGAGAACCAGGTTTTAGACCTACCCAAAGACTTCCACTTCAAACATGTTCAGGCTGTCATCACTGCTGCAAGACAAATCTGCCCTCTCCTGCTAGAGTTTAAGAGAGATGCAAGAGTCTTCTTCTCTCCCAAACTTCAGAATGTGGATGTGTTGAAATATCAACTGGACAGATACATGCAAACCACCAAGAAGATCTGTGAGAAGTTGGAGAAAAGGTAAACTGTTAGTTAACCACACTTTCTGCTCTTGAATGTATTCTTGCAAAAAAAAAAAAAAAAAAGAAAGAAAGAAAGAAAAAAAGTGTCTTTCACAGCTGCTCGAGGGACTTTTGCCTGAAGCTGACTGAGAAACCTGTGATAGATGTGAATGTGGATTTGTCTGGAGATGAGATACAGAGGATGCTCCATCACATTAAAGATCTTCATGAAATCAGGTAAGTTTTCGTTTTTGCTCATATTTGAATTTAATGTATTTCTATTCTGCCCCTCAGCCTCTTTTACTTTTTATTTTTATTCACAGAGTCTGTCATTGTTGTGCTTAGTTGATTCTGTCAGATATACAAGATTTAAAAGTAACAGGGTGGATGGACAGGTCTACAAAACACTGGACTTGACGGTTCCATAACCTTACTGACCTTGCTTATTTGAACCCAAGCCATGATATATAACATTTTATAGGTAAACCTAGCACATTTCTGACGATAATCGAAAAGTAATCCTCACCCAAAAGAAAAGAGTGCAATCTTTTGAGAGACTCTCAGTAAGGAACAGAGAAATGACTCCTGATTTATTGAAAAGATTTGAAATTCCAATAGCTAAAATCTATTTTAAAAATAAATGAAACAAAAATGATTACAGTTATTATGCCTTATGTCCCAAATCTGTACTAAAACCCCCAAAATATAATTTTTTTCTTAACAGGAAAGACCAGAACTTCCGTACAGTCTTCTTGTTCCAGGACGTGTCTTGTTCTGATTTCATCCGTGTGTTCAACGATCGACAGCCCAGGATGCTGCAGTTTCTAGAGGAGCTTGAGGAAGCTGCTGTTCAGCTAGACATAATGAAAAAAGGATCAAAGATCTCCAGCGTGGCAGGCAGCTCAGTGGGCATGCTTGGAGGTGTGCTGTCCATCGTTGGGTTGGCATTAATTCCTGTAACGGCAGGAGTGTCTTTGACTCTGACAATGGCTGGCGTGGGGTTGGGTGTCACCAGTGCAGTCAACAGTGCTGTCACCACGGCAGCTGAGGTTGGAGTTAATCACAGACAACAAAAGAAAGCTAGGGAAGCCTTCCAGAGCTTCATGGAGGATGTGCACACTCTCCAGAATTGTCTGGAGGAAGTGATCAATCAACCAGATGGTCAAGTAGAGGAAAGTGACGTAGAAGTGGTACTGGGAGTTGGCAAGATTGCTACTAAACTTGCAACTGTCGGAAAAAGTACTGAGTTCCTTGTTGAGGCTTCCTCTGTTTCTAAGGTGCTAAAAAGTGAAGAGCTCATCTCAAGTGCTGGTAATATTCCCAATGTGGCCTCAGAGATCCCAGATATTGGTCAGGCTGCAGTCAAAGGGCCTCTTGCTCTCACCCAGTCAGCCAGGGCTGGCTTCATTGCTCTGAATGCTCTCTTCCTTGGCATGGATATATTTTTTGTCTGTAAAGACAGCCTTGATCTGGCCAAAGGCATCGAGAGTGAGCTCTCACAGTTCATCAGGGCCAGAGCTGTGCTTTGGAGCTCTGAGATGGACTCATGGAAAAAGATTTGTGACTCTTTGTGTGAAAGCCTAAAAACCTCAGAGAAAAACAGAGGAACCCTGGAGAAATTATTTTATCCAGAGGAACAGATCTAGATCTACTGGGAGACATTTTATCTGACAGAACAGCATTACATGTCAGCTGATGGTTTTGTCACTGTAAGACATTAAGCTTGTCTCGGGAGACAGTATATTATATACATTAGCCTATGTCATTTATTTTGATATAATATTATAATAATTTTAGTGAAAATTATATTTTAGCACTTCTAATGTGATTTGTGTTTTACCGTGTGACTGTTGATCAAACACGGTTGTATATTCACTCTTAATCCACCTTTTAAATCTTCTTTTAAGATTTACAGTAAGTTCCTTACATTGATAACAGTGCTCACTGTTGTATTAAACAAGCTGTGTGAATGATGAAAGAGTTAAACCTGAGTCTGTATTAAAGCACTCAGGCTCCTTTTTTATATATCGTCAAATGCTTTCTGATATTTCATTCATTGTGGTTCTGCTGCTACCTGTGAGCTGCAAAGATGCTTCTGAAGTTTCTTTCAGACCAACCACCCTGAGATCAAGCAAAGCCCTCTGAATAATCTGAAATAAATGAATTATAGAATAAAACGGCAACATCTATATAGCATGAGGAAAGTAGAAGTGCAGTGACTGAAGGCAACGTGAATCACACACAAAGGAGAGCAGCATGAAAGAGAGAGAACAGAAAAGGGATGACATAACTTTTAAATGTCCTAGTCCAGTTTAGATTTAAGTAGGTCCAACAACTTCTAACTTCAGGCCTATTTCTAATCTTTCACACATTTCCAAAATTTTAGAGAAGGTTGTCTACAATCACCTGTTACCATTCTTAGAAGATGATGGCATCACTGAGCTGTTCGGTCAGGGTTCAAAGCCCTCAATAGCACAGTCAGCACTTTTGAAGGTTTCAAATGATATACTTCTGTCAACAGACTCTAGAAAGTTTGTTGTCCTAGTGCTTTTAGATTTGTCTCCTGCATTTGACACTGTTGACCACAGCATTTTGATCTCTTGTCTCGAGCACTGTGTGGGCATCAAGGGTGTCACCCATGACTGGTTGCGGTCATACCTAACCGATAGAAGCTTCTGTGTAAAATTTGACAATTTTGTGTCGTCAAGAGCTCCTCTTCCACATGGGGTCCACCAGGACTCAGTACTCGGCCCTCTTTTATTTGCTCTTTACTTACCTTTGCTTCGTGTTTTTAAATCTCTTCTAAAAACGCACTTTTACTCCCTTGCCTTTAACCTACCTTAATTTTTGTCTGTCATTCACTAAAAAGCACTTACAGTGAGCTTGTTTGTTCCTTTATTCTGTTTCTTTGCTTTTTCTTGTTTGTCTGTTTTTTGAAGTGATTTTGTGTTTGTGTCTTTATGCCTTTTATCTTAATCTTAAACCTATTTGATGTCCCAATGTAAAGCACTTTGGCCTCCCCTGTGGTTTCTAAATGTGCTATATAAATAAAGTTGATTGATTGATTGATTGATTGGCTTATCTACTTAACATAGAAATAAAGTTGTGAGTGTGTGAGGGTTCAGATAAAAGCCTATCAGAGAAGCAGCCAGTAACATGCCCCAATCAAAGTCCACAGTCCAGCTACTACAGTCAGGAGGTCTTTCCACTCTTCTCTTCATTTTCTTATGATTTCTGTGGAGTGATCATCATGGAGCCGATCAGCAGACGTCTCTCCAGGTATAACAACTACAACTTTGCCATTGGTGAATATCCTCCAACTGCCGAGTACATTGATTCTCTCCAGAGGTTTGAAATAAGAGACAGTGACATCTTCCTCGTCACTTATCCAAAGTCAGGTCAGTGAGGAAACAGCTGTCACTTTACTTTTATTTGATCAGCTGGAACCTCTCATATTTTTCTATATCTCGGTCCATAGGCACCATATGGACTCAGCAGATCATCATCTCCATCTGTGAGTTGGGTGGGGGTCTGAATGAATATAAAAACAACTATGAGCAGATGCCATGGCTGGAGTACAGGGAGAATCGAGAAGACTACGCTCTACGACCTTCTCCACGGCTCTTCAGCTCACACCTCATCCCGGCTCTCATGCCTCCAGGACTGAAAGACAAGAGGGCAAAGGTCAGTGCCTTGTGCAAGCTCAGAAAATAAGGTTAAGAAACAACTTTGAAAAAGTTACAATTGACAAACTGAGCCCCAGTTACAGCTAAAGTTATTTCCTGCATTATTTTGTTAAATATAATCAGAATCCAAATTACTTTAATGATCCCAAGGGGAAATTACTGTTACTGTTGTTACTGTTGTTAATACACGCATCAGTGTAAAAAAAAAAAGAAAAAAAAATATACATAAGAAATATATATACAAATATGTACAAATATAAGTGAACTTGTGTTCTGAGTTGTTGTTGTTGTTGAATATGGGGTATTGCAGTGGGAAATTGTTGCACATGGTGGGTTCAGAGTCCAATAAATATATGAGGAAATATGTACAAGTAATAAAAATGTAAAGAGAACATGAGTTATTGCACATTGTCAGTATAAATATGTTTATGAATATGGGTTATGCACACTCAGAGGAAGGAGTTGTACAGGTTGGTGGCCACAGGCAGGAATAATTTCCTGTGGCGCTCAGTAGTGCAACGTGGTGTGATCAATCTGGTGCTGAAAGAACTCAAATGATAACAAAAAACAAGCAAACAAAATTAAATTCTAGCTTGGAGGCTTTAACTCTAAAATGACACGTAAAGAAACATATCCCAGATCCAATCACAATGCAATGATAAAAATTTTGCATGGTTTGTAATTAATTCCAATTTTCTGCCTGTTTTGGTCATGGTCACATGACCTCAGGCTAATTATTGTCCCAGGTAGGTAAAGAAAGGACAAGGACATGTTCAACCAAGGACAAAGGTTACACCATATACGGTCCATTGCAAGCGACAAAAGCTTGAATTATCCGTGGTTCTGTCACTGTTACATTAGCAGTTATTAAGCAATTTAAAAAAATGAATAAAAGTAACGGATATTAGTCTTACTAGACGAAAGCTATGATTAAAAGTCAAATTTTTGATTACATTTCGGATTTTTTGATGAGGTTGCATTAAATAGTCAATTGTTTGAATGTAGTTTGGCCAAAGAGTTCATTCAGATAACAGTTTCTGATTAGTTTTTTTGTGCTGTTATTATTTCATGTCAGATTGTCTATGTGACGCGAAATCCAAAGGACAACATCGTCTCATTTTATCACTTCAGCAAGGTATGCGCAGACCTGGATACACCCGAGAGCTTCGAACAGTTTTTGGAACAGTACTTGATGGGAAACGGTACGATACCTCAGCTCCACTATGCTCAGTTTTGTTATTTTAACTGTTACATACTGACACACTTACATGATTAACACTACATTTACATTACAAATTCAATATGGTTAACTGACCTTATCCAGTCAGACGTGTGAATCACAAGCGTTTTCATGGACAGGTGTGAGGTTTTCCTCCATTTTTTAAACAGGTAAGATGTCTGGAGTAATTCCCATGCATTTGGAATCAGTCTTAAACTCACCCCTGCTGTTTGTGCCATGAGGGTAAATGTATTCACCAGATATATTATTTTAAATGACAAGATTCCTTCATCATCATTCAGTTGTGGGATCATCCTGGTTCGACCACATCAGAGAGTGGCATTTAAACAGAGACCAGTACAACATCCTCTTCCTGAGATATGAGGACATGATTTTGGTAAGATTTTTGTTTTGTTTTTATAATCTACTGGTGATATATTTGAAAACACGTGATCCTATTTGTCCCGAGAAATGAAGATCTTATTTCTGATTTCTTCTCTTTTAGGACCTGAAGGGAGCAGTTGTGAAAATCTGTAGGTTCTTGTGCCAAAACCTGAGCGAAGCTGACATCCAGCAAGTTGTCGAAAAAGCTACATTCAAGACCATGAAGACGGACTCAAAAGCCAACTATGAGTTTGTCCCACAAGACAAGATCAGTGGAAACTTCATGCGCAAAGGTCAGATAGCAAAATTACAGCACATGTATAGAAATAAATGAATGAATCAGATATTCAGATGGGTTTGGTTTTCATTGCAGGTCAGATTGGCGACTGGAAGAATTTACTTACTGCTGAACAGAGTGAAAGAGTGGATCAGCTCATCAAGAAGAAACTTGGTGATCTGTCTCTGAAGTTCATCTTTGAATAGCTAAAACTGACTGTCTTTCACTGTCCTTGATGAACAGCTGTGACTAAAGTGTTAATATGAAGCAGAGAAGAAAAGCTTTCTATCCTTTTTTTGAAGGTCTGAATTCAGAAAAAAATAAAGACACTTTAAAAGTAATCATCCAATCTGTGGTCTTTATTGAATGTTAAGATGAATTCATTTGTGTTTCTATATGTATGATGAAGGCTGCTTTGGTCACACTTCAGTTTTCTTCATCTAAAAAGAGAACAGGAGAGAAGAAAATGTTGAATCAGTGAAACATCACTACATTAATATAAAAAAAAAATAGTCTTTATTATTAGATTATTCACTGCTAACTCAGTGAACCTGCATCTCAAAATGAAACCCTGAACTAAAACTCAATGGGAAGGGCTGGTACTGGGAACAATCCAAGAAACAAATTTGTTTTATGTCTGCCATGACCCAAAATGACTTGTAGAAGAATAATAAAAGGAAACAAAATAAGATCAATAAACATGCCTGTTGTGTAAAGGTACTGTAATGTAGAAAATAAAGTCAGCCAGACAGAAAGTTGTGCAATGTGACTGACTGCACAAACTTGATCGAACTCAAGAGCTAGTCAAATTTGTTTAAATAAACGCTGACCACTACAATGAATCTTGTGGCACTCACAAGCAGCCTGAAGTGTCCATGTATTAATATGGAACATAGTTTACTATCAGTGTTACCAGAACATTTTCATTTACCTCTACACACACCACCAGGCCCACACTGTACATGTACATCATAATGAAACACCTTCATTTGTGGCGTTAAATCAGCCACTAACAACTCATTGTCACCTTCTTCTTCCTCATCCTCTTCATCCTCCTCTTCCTCATCCTCCTCATCAGAGCTGAAGGTTCCGTCAGGCAGGCTGTACACCCGAATCACTTGCTGTGGATTGGAAACGCAGAATATCGATTAGTCCGCTCCAACAGCTTACAGCTGCCTCTGGATGTTGTGTAATCTGATGTCTCACCTTGTTGGGGTCCTTGAGGATGAGGTACTTGCCCTCGTCCAGCTTACGGCAGATATCGATGACGCAGCGGAGGATTCCCCACGCGTTCTCCATGCTCAGGTTGATCTGGCTGGCAAACTCATTGGGTTTGAACTGCTGGGTGCCGAGGATGACGTGGCGGGCGGAGTCCTTCACGTGGTACCGAGACACGTACCTGAAAAGCACACAGTGATGCAGTGACTGCCATCAGTACAAGCTGTCATCATTTAATTATTTCATTAATCATCATTTAGTGAAGAACCTGAGTGGACTCTACTTTCTCAGGAAGCTCAGGTCTTTCAATGTGTGCAGTGAGTTACTAGAGTCTCTCTACCAGTCTTGTTCTGTGCTGTGGTTTGTTGGTGGAGTAGTACCAGCAACAAAGACATCAGTAGGATCAACAACTGATCTGGAAGATGTACCTAATAAAGTGGTAACTGATTATGATCAGGCCTCCATCTCCTGCCTCCCTCCACACAGAGTACAACACAATCACGTCTTTCCCTCCTCACCCCAGTTTGAGGTACTCTGATCCAGCCAGCATTGCGCAGCAGGTCCAGCGGGCCAGTTTGTAGCTGTTGTTCTTCAGCTCCGTGGCCAGGACGGCTCCTCTCTGAGAGTCCAGCTTCTGACGCCAGTCCACCCCGTTACAATACTGACAACCAGAGAAATCAGAACAGACATTTAACACGACGGACTGACCTCTACAGAAATTCATGAAGACTAAACCAGTTTTCTGTCCTGCGTCTTACCCTGGAGTCCCACTCATTGAGGGTCTTGACGTTAATGAAGGACACTTCTCCGTTGGCTCCGGTCATCACTCCATCGTGCTCACAGCGGACGATCAGATCAATGTCCTCCCCGAGCTTCCAGTGACGGTATCTGAAACACAAAGAGAAATTCAGCAATCAACAATGTACACTAGCATAGAGTCACAATCAGCATGCTCTTTAGCTGCTTTTAGTCACTGAGCATTACTAGAGTCTTACCTGTAAGCTACAGATGCCACCTCACTCTTGTCCATGTCCTCTTCCACAAATGGGTTGGAGTTAGGGAACTTGTACCTCTCTCCACCCTGAAAAAAAGAAAACACAACCATCAGACATCTTTGTGAAGTAATAAATGTATTAGAAACAGTTATGCTTGTTTGTGGATTTGTTCTCCTACCATGCGTAAACACTGCTGGCTGAAGTTGTGGTTGATGTATGTGGCCTCCATTGCCAGGTTGCGAGGAGAATTGAAGGAGTTGCCCTCATCCTGTGGAGGCTCATTGGCGGTCTCGCTCACAGTTAGCAAATCTGAGAGGAACAGGGCCGAACAGTAGAGAGTAAATACAGCAGCACGCATAGACAGAGCCAACAGTGACCAGTAGAAGTGTGACTGAGTGGAATAAGAATATGCTCCAAACTATCACTATCAGAATAATCAGTTCCTATCTACCAATGCTAGTGTTATCTCTGCTCACTATGTGCACACCAGTGTCACTTTGCAGTAAACCTGAAATCACATTGTTGGACATTCTGAATGCATCTAGCTCATGTTAGACTAATGTGAGAGCTAATTAAGACTGAAATCCTCTGTGAAACCAGCCTCACCAAAGTCAGAGTTATCCCTCTTGTCAAAGAACAACTTGTTGCCCACTCTCTGCACAATGATGTCCCAGGAGTTGACTGAGCGCGTGCAGCACATCAAGGTGGCCAAGATGGCGTCAGTGGCAAACACATTACCCTGAGTCTTAGCCAGCTGGAAAAAGAAGACTACATGTTAAAGCCGGCATACAAAAAGAGTTCTGACAGGAGGATGTTGTTATGTAAAGATGTGTGTACCTTGCGGATGACAGGATCGTCAGTGGTGGTAACAGTGTGGAAAATCCTCTTGATGCTTTTCAGCTGCTTTTCATTGCGAGTGGTGATTCGATCAAACGCCTTATCGTAGTACTCCAAGGCACCACAACACTCACTGCAGGGAACAAAAATAAAAAACTGAATCAATGTCTGGATTTCTCCCTAGATACCAAACAGCACGTCAGCTTCACCTACATGTCCACAGGGTCAGCCACCTCCATGTATCTCATCTTCATCAGTCTGGGGAAGTCCATCTCCTCCTTCACCTCCCAGTCGCTCCTTACCTCTACTGAGGAATCTCTGGGCTTCAGCTGCGCCTTTGTGAAAACAGATTGGATGAGGAAAAACAACGCCTGACACCTTTACAGTTTATAATTGGACTTAAGTAACTAACTGTTACCTGAGACTTTTGGTCCCACTTCTGACGGACACCAAACTGCTTTTGGAACTTCTTCTGCAGCCGCATGCGATCTCTGAAAAGAGATGAAACGTGAGTCTTCACAGTCTGAGGAGCTGTGTATGTTCAGATCTGATCTCCTAATTCTTTATGATCTCACCTCTCCTTTTGCTTGGCGCTCTTCGGGAGCGTCTGCATGTTGAACTGGGTCAGGTTCCTGCGGTCTTTGTCCCTGCGCAGATTCCTCTGTGGAAACAAACTTGTTACTTAAGTACTGAAAAGAGGACACATAACTCTCACATCTGTCTCACATCTGTCGCCTCAGTAATGATCTGCTATACCTGAGCAAACCTCATGCGGTTCCTCTGGTAGGCCGTCTTCTGAGTCTTGGCAGTGTCCACCAGCTGGAAGCTCGTCTCGTCCTCCTCGTGGAAGTAGGCATACTGACTGCCACCCCCGAACTGAGAGGAATATTTATCTAAAGACAAGAAATTAACAATTAATTAACTTTATTTATGCAACTGATGTTTAACGCACATATATTAAAAATAAAAATAAATAATTCAGGCTGATGCAAATCTCTTCACATACACCTGACGAAATCTACAGACAGACCACCTTTACAACAGCTGTCTGAACTCACTTGTGTATCTCTTGTCTTGGTAAGTTGCTCCAGTCCAGTCAGCAACCTGACAGACACAACACACAGAACATTAACCAAACAAACCCCAGAGATTTTTTTTATATTTAGAGAACTTAGGGGAGAGAACAAACCTTGCCCAGACGGTCTCCTTTGCTGAAAGGTTGGTAGGGCATGTCTTTAAACTTCTCAGGGACCGCACACGGGCCCCATCCAGACGGATTGTCCTGGATCACTGGGGCGTGGAACTTTGCCATGACCTGAAGTTAGAGATAAAAACAGCAGACACCAAACTTTCAAAACCTGTCCAGATGTAGTAACAGTTTGACCTGCAGAGACTGCATTTATCACAGGGTCTCAGGTAATGAGCAGCACTGATGTCTCCAGCAATGCACTAAAGAAATAGGCACTGATCAGCTTGCGCAGTGGGCTAGTCATCATTGACCCCTGGAAAACATGTTGGTAAAACTCCACATAACAATGGGTGGTAAATTACTTGATTTATATACCTTTTTAGTAATGAATGTAAATTGTAACCAGCAGCCCAGCTGTTACTTCTCTCTTATTTTATATGATTCACATATAACAGATGGAAGAAGGAAATCACTATATTGGAAAGAGTGGAAACGGGAGATATAATCTAAACAGTTAATTTTTATCAATGTTTTAAGTTGTTAATGACTAATTTGCTAAGTACCGACGCATACATTAACCTACTTATTCTTTACCCAGTGGTTCACACTGCATTCTGCCATTATCCACAGACTCATAGAATAATCCGAAATAAGTGAATATATCGGCTTGCGGTCTTTTCATGGGCCTACTGCATAAGGACGACCATAGTTGCACATTTTAAATGGCATCTTCATGGAGACATCTGTCATCACCGGCTATGATAGCGGTCACTCTACTAGTCGTCGCACGTTACACACTGTTTATATCTATATAATTCTGTGTGTGACACAGCTTAGAACAGTTTCAGGAAGAACCTCTGATGTTATTTATTTAGAAAAAGGAGACAGACAACTGGATCTGGCTCCATTAGCTAATGGTGGACACCGCTAATGCTATCATTCTGCCAGGTGGCCGCGTTAGCATTGCTAAGCTAACCGGGTGGAAAGCCGCCCGAGCGAACACACGCTTCTCTATTATTTGACTTAACACACAAAATAAATGTGACAAGTTTCATACGTCTATATGTGTTTTGCTATAATCTTACCGTGACTGATGTGACACTCTGTCAAGCCTTTTAATCCAAACTTCCCTCGAGCACCGCTGATTCCCGACAGAGCGCCGGTGTGAAAGGAAGTGGTTCATGGCCGTAAAGCAGAAAGTTGTTCCTGCCGTATTACAAATGCAACTAGCGTAATGTTAGAACCGCCGCTCCAAATTCCTGAAGAGAGTCATTACAGTTACGCAACTGTACACCGTGAATAATATATGTCACGTTTCATATAAATATGGATTTTAACCAATAAACTCTTAATACTTAAATTATTAAGCTTTTGTTAGAAGTAATATTGCAGTTTGTAGATGTGACCACTAGAGAGCAGTAAAGAACCACTATTTCCAGAGCCGTACAGTAGAGAAAGTCTGGCCAACTAGGGGAATGAGCTGGTCAGTTGTTTCATGGGTACCAGTATTCACCATTGACTGTGGCAATAACAGAGAATAAAATTGGATTAAAAGTTAAAATATTCAAAAATATACACAAAATATATACTGTGAAACCTATGTGTACATGTAATTTATGTCCATGTAGACAGCCAAATTTAAATGACACGTACCTTTGCCGTTACGTTACTGCTAAGTTTTTATGGCTAGTGTGCTGATGTTATAATGTTAACAACAATGATAATACTAAATAACAGCAAGACTGGTTTTATTTTCACTATTTCTGAGGATTTATATATTTTTGAGTAATTTCAAACTTTTAATGGTGATGGATGAACACGGGAGACCGAGTAGGAGGTAAACACAGCTAAATGACTGGTTAGGGATTGGGCTACAAAGCATTTTATAGGCTCATTCAAGGTATTTAAAGTAAGTATACTGTGTGTAGTTAAGGTGTAGTTAAGGGTCTTTTACATTTGGACAGACGTTGGCAATAACATTTACAGATCCGTTTATGGTAACAATAAGCGATTTATTTCAACATAGACATCCGTTCCAAAGGGTTACACTGTTAAACGTGGCGCCCATTATTTGAGTTGGCCAGACTCTCGCTAATATACGGCTCTTACTATTTCCAATGCCGTCTTGTTAAACGCCAACTCTTATTAAAATTTGTTTTAAACGACTCTGTTGCAATTTAACCAATATTATTACTTTATTTTTAAACTACATGTTCTACAGACAACTCAGACAACAAGTGTGAGTATTTCTGTAAAACCTTAACAGGATTATGGTTTAAAAAAAAAAACAACAAAAAAAAAACAACTTTTTTTGCTAATACCTGCATGACCAACTTTTCTTTTGCGTTGTGTTTACAACAGTTGCTTTGGCACGCTCGCTGTTTGGCATAGAAATATTCTATACGGCACTTTCAGGCTCTTGTCGCCAGTTTCCGTAGTGTAGTGGTTATCACGTTCGCCTAACACGCGAAAGGTCCCCGGTTCGAGACCGGGCGGAAACAATTCTTTGCCGGTGCCCCCTATGACACCATTTAATACATTCATACTGTTTTCTTAAGTGATATCTATTCACTGTTCTGCGTCCATCTAATGGACAAGTGAAACATTTTTTTCTTAAAAACTCTTACACGTCTATGTTTGTATTTTCACATAGTTGTGCTATTTTTTTCCACTAGCAGTTTAAAATGACATACAATTAGCACAGCACTGCTGTTTCACAAAAATAGACTGTATTGTTCAAAGCAGGAATTTATTTCCAATTAACGATCGCGGTTTATGGGAGAGAACAGAGGTGATGTTTTCTCTCTCTTCTTTTTTTTCCTATTACTTTTTCTACACAAAAGATGTAAAGAATTTTTCTGGATTCATTTATTCGTCGCTCCAGTGCGTCGTTCTCACAGTTTTCCTTTTGAGTGCTGTAATTAGGCAGCATGTAGATAGTCTCATATACATTTCTGTCAAAAGGGCTTTAGAAATGTAAATCAGACACACATCACCTCCAAGGTATTGAGTGTGCATTCTGAACCTTTAATCCAATTAAGACGTTGCTCATGCACTTACTGCAAAGGTCAGAAAATCTGATTAAGACTGTGAAGGACTCGGTCTGTCGGTTGGTCGGTCGATCTGTTTGTCTGTCTGTCTGTCTGCCGTCGCTTTCACGAACAGGAAGTGTTTCATGTCTGATTTTCCAGCAGCTCAGCAGTCAGTCAGATGTTGAAGGATACTGCCAACCTCAAACAACTACTCTTGTGTGTGTCTAAGACCCGTTACAAATCTAACCAAAAAACACTGTGGAGTGAATTCTGTTTTACATGTTTTCTGAAGTGAATCATCACCCGGCAGCGAGGCTGTGAGTCATATCAAACATGTCCACTGTCGTCCTTGAGGGAGGTCTGGAGCAGTGCTGACAACAGATGGTCAAACAGTGTGTGCTAAGTGATTTTTTATAATGTGTCTTAATGGGGGCATGGCTGAGAATGAATATTTCTGTAGCAAAACTCAAAGTTACAACTATGCAGATTGTCTAATAGTCTCTTGAACATCTATGAGAGTATAGCAGATATTCCACATTTGAGGAGGGGAAACAACAGTTGCTTTCTATTTATAGTAATGGATTTACAGAAGAAGTGATGAATTCTCACAGACCATTAGGACGGCTTTGTTAGTTAAAGCAAATGTCAAGCATCAGACCAGCAACTAATTGGCCCCATTATCACAGCCGATGATGACAGTTAATGTGTGCATGTGTGGGTCAGTTTAATGAATTAATGGCTGGAGCCACAAGGTGTTTATCTAATATAGCCACTAATAAGGGTGGTAAAGGCAGTCTCATTGAGCTCATTCACAATTTAAAGCAACCACCTGAGTCATGGAAACACTGAAACATGCTGTGTTATAACATCATTTTCAATCTAGTTTAATCTGAAACATTTTAGACCTACTCCAAGCTCCAAAATGATCACAAAGAACAACCACCAAAAACACACACACAAAAAAACACAGAGATACAAAACAACAACAACAACAAAACATAAAATTATCACAAAGTCACAAAATGATCCCAAAGAGCAACAACAAAGAGACACTACATGACTACAAAGAGAATCAAAAGGACCTCAAAGAGACAAAACAGCAGTAGATGCAGAAAGCAACTGTAGAGACACAAAACAACTACAAAGAGACAAAGTGTGTATGTGTTTCCATTGAAAGGTGTTTTGCGAATAAGCTGCGACTCAAAGTCTGGTCACATGACCCCCTGCATCATATCCAGTGACGCTGGTGATGGGGAATTGTGAACAGTGGGAACAGGGAAGTGTTCCTATTGCACTTTTGTCTAATAAACTGTTATATCTATACATCTGAAAAAAACACCTCATGAGAGTGTTTAGCAATATTTGAGAGGCTTTACGAAATGTAGGCATTTCCATTACCATTTTTTATTGCGCTTCAGTTCTGAGAATTTGCTTAAGGAGTCATGTGGAAAACTTTAAACTTACTATGAAATTGGTCACAAGCCAATTACGGTAGGTAAAATCTGCTGCTACGTCATCTATAGATATCCGGCTTGTGACTAAAAATGCATGTTCTTTTTGCAGGTGGGGCTGGGCTGTATAACGATTCACACCGAATACAAATATAAATAAATAGTATTTTTTATTTTTTTTTTCATTCTGATAAGAATTTTTAATATACCGGCATACTGGTGTATTTGGTTACACTGCCTTCAGAAGACACATAGTGGGACTGTGTCACAGTGAAGTGTGCTGAAGATGGAAAGTTTGTGGCAGAACACGAAGACCATGAAAACGTGGAAGAACTTGTTCCAAAAAATAGTATTTGTCGTTGCCAGGTGAGCACCCTAACCATGCCTTTCACAAATTTGCGAAAATGTGCACTTGTCAAAGTAGAACTGGCAGTCTGTGATCTGATAATCACTTCATTTATTATTATTATTATTATTATTATTATTATTATTATTGCAATAGTTGCTAATTAAAGTCTAGGAACTATGTAGGATATTTGTTTATGAGTCATAGGTTATCTTTAAACAGCCCCCCCTCCCATCCCACCCCCCACCCAGTAAAAAAATCTCACTCCAAGCTGCTTGATATATTTATTCAAGTAATGAATAAATATTTCAAAATAAATGAAACTGTAATTGTCCCTGTTTCTTCATTTCATCTTGATAACATTTAATTCTTCTTCTTCCCTCCCCATAAATGTCATTTATTTCATTACAGAACATGCTGCAAACACGTAATTATGCATGAAAAAAATACCATGATATACATTTTTGGTCATACCTCCCAGCCCTACTTGCAGATGTTGTGTTTGTGTTACAAGTGTTTTTCTTGTTGCTTCTTGTTTCTTTCTGGTTCATATATATATATTATTTATTATTTTTTCTAATTGAATACTTGCCATCTCTTTGCAGTCATGTTTGAACCTGTGACAGTCCAGTTAGGTCTTTTTGCTGGGGCTTTTTCTCTTGTTCTTGTCCTTGTTCTGAGGACAATTAAGACAACACTCAGCTGTTTGAATGAAACACATTTTTATTTTATTTCTTTATATTTAGACTCCAGATTGTACTGTATATTTAGCATTAACAGAAATGGCAGCAGAACAACTAGAAAGCTGCATACAATTTACAGAATCTGCACTCCAGCAGAAGTGAGATGCTTTTTTTGCCCAGATGATTTGAATGAATTTCAGACAGTCTAGTGAGAAGTGAGCTACATTTCGCAGGGTTATGTTCCATCAAGGATTTGTCTCTGCACTTATATCAACATTATAGCTAAAGCAAAGAGTAATATAGACTCAGTTTGCATTTAAAAGGTTAGTTTACCCTGATCACACCGTAGCACCGAAGGAGGGATCACACATGCAGTTTAAATGTGCAGCAGGCTAAGCTTGTTCGACTGAAATCTGTTCATTAGGATCATGTGTGGACCTTGTTGTGTTCATCCTCTTGAGTGGATGACACTGTTGGCTCTGTGTTTCCATAGTTTCTCCTGCCAAAAAAAGTGAATAATAGGCTATTAGAGTTGAGTTTTGGTCCATATTGTACGTGGGTGTGAGCCTGCAGGCAAAGAATCACAGTGAGTCATAGCGATGCCACCAGCACACCCATCAACGGACTATCACCTCTCCATGTACAGTAGGCACAGGTGGGGATCACACGGGATTCTCACACCAACAATATTTATAGTCAAACGTATACACGGCATAAACAGGAGTAAACAGCTCACTTGAAGACACACACACACACACATCCCTTCTTAGCTCCACCTGGCTTGAACGAATCACCGCTCTCATCAAACTGCATGCCCCAGAGGCCCGGCAAATAAAGTATGAGCCAGGCGAATCCCTTTTTAATGCGCAGTTAATGATGGTTTCATGCTCCTCGGTGGATCGCTGCAGAGCAACGTGTGTGGGCGTGTGGGCTGAAGACTAGCCGCGCAGCAGCAACACAGTAATACAGAGCAGGAGCATTGTTTCACTGTATTTACAGGCCTACAAACATAACGCGGTGTGTGGTGTGTTTGCACTGAATGCACGGCGGGAAGGTGAGGTTATAAATGAATGATGTTTATAGAGAACCGATGCGACGGACAAGGGAAAAGACCCGCAGTGGTGTGTTGTGTGGCAGCAAATGTAACGTATTAAAACAACAATTGCATTTTTTTTAGGGCATTTATCAAACGCCACAGTAGAAATTTATCAGTCATATCAGTGAGGCTTCCATCAGGGGTGTCTGTGCAACACCTACAACCCTGTTTCAGCCTTGGTCCATTTGAGGAGTTTAGTCCTGAAATGATTTGACTGGCCCTGGTCCTCTACAATCCAGTAAGTGGAAGTGATGCACTGTGATACACAACAACAAGGGTGCCCTTATAAGTGATTAATGCAACAGTAATAGTAAGCACGGAGGAGATTCAAGCTAATGATCGTAATTCACTGCCTCACAGGCCGAGACATTGGGTCAAGGTTGGAAAAGAGATGAGCAAAAACAGCTCAGCAGATTTCTTACTGACTTAAGTCAGAAAAAACGATTTTACGCACAGCTGCACAGATTGACTGTAAGATGAAATGCTGTCAGCACTCAACCTGTCCAGTTCATGGTTTGTACAGAAATTTTTTTCCATTTCAAAGTAGCAAAGTTGCACTCACTACAAGACGTAATAGCACAAGACAAGAAAAGGGAATAAGGAAAAGATTGAGTCTGCAACTGTGTCAGACAAATGTGTCCTATTTACTTTTCTGGCACCTACAACAGCATGATTTTATACTCTGACCACAACGCGCCACACAGAGGAAATAGCTTTCTGAAACGGTGAAGCCTTTACATTTTAAGAAAAAACAGCTTATAAAGCAGCTGTGATTATAAGCAGGCGAAACCAATGGTCCTGACAAAGTTAATCAACAATTACTTTATGAGCAATGAAAAAGACTACAAGCATGGCACTGCAGATACGTACTGGTACTATGACACACATACGTCTATGTGAACTTTGTCTGTCGACAGTCAAATGTGTGTTTGTTGTGTATTGTGTGGCTCCAGGAGTACACTTGATAAAGAAAGAATAACTCTCTGTTTGTTTAGTCACACATACATATGTACAATCTTAATTTGCACTCAAAGTAGTTCTATTTGACCTGTGTGCAGTTTATAGTCAAAGTTTGTTTTACATGATAACTGGCATACCTGAAACAGTAGATCACAAGTTTCTGATAACAAAATTGTAAATGATTAATTCTTAATGTTCGCCAGTGTTTCAATAATAAATGTCCTAAATATTTTTAATACATTTAATCTCTGCTGTAGTGGCTAAAATAATGTTCTGTTAATTAACCATTGAAAGAAATGTCAAAAACAATATCGTCCACATACATTTGGGGGTCTATGTTGGCTCATAGACATCTGGCAGCTCATGCTAGCTCATCATGAAAGCTCATCTAGTGTACAACAAAATGCTGCACTATCACAGTTAGTGCTGTCCTTTCAGGAAATGGAGCATTTCCCAGCAGCAGGGTCTAATTGGCTCCTCAGGTCACAGTTTGAGCCAGAGTCGACACCAATTCCCAAAAATGCCCATTTAAGTAAATCTATCCACAATACGATATACAAACAAAAAACCTTGTGAAGGTATGCAACTCTGTCTCTTATAAATCACGTTTATCTGCTCTTACAGCTGAGGAGCGTAACACTGATGGATTTAATGATATAAGTGACTTACACTCCAGCGTTTTCACCATTTTTGAAATAGGAGTTTGGCACTGTTAAGATGGCGATGCCTGGAGACACCATACTGAGCTGCAAAACTGTTCTTAAGAAGAAATTACAGCTGATGTCATGGAGAAGTCATTCCTCTTCATGTACAGTCAGTGGTGTTTGGATGCTGTAGCTAGTGGCACTCCTCTGATAGCACATCAGCTGTCATGATAATTATATTGTGTATCCGGAGAGTTTGCCAACAAATAAACATCATTTGTCAGAAACGAGTATAATGTGGGTATTTAGACACAAGTGAGCTGATAAATCATATTAATTCCTGTCATGAACTGTATTAATTGACAAACTGAATATAATCTGTGATCACTGCCCGGCAGAAATGGCTCATATGTATTCAGTGCAGGAGCAGTGAAGTCTGTCTAAAACACTGTGGTTTATTAGACTCATCTGAGCAACGGTGTCAGGAAAGGGAGCCTCAGTCCTCTAAAGTGTTTCCTCAACACCTTAATCCTTGGGATGCAGAATGATGATGCAAGTGTATCCAATTAATAGAACAGGTGTGTACCCTCAGTGCCAGGATCTGTACGGTATTGAATCTTTAAATAAAACTTGTGAAACTTAATACAGACAAATAAAAGATACAATAAATACATCAATTACAATACAGAGAAAACATGTCAATAGTTCCAAAGTAAATCTGTATTCTCACAGCAAGCTGTGTCACTGTCACATTCATTCAGCCTCTGGTATGAGCCATGGAACTTTTTTTTTTTCTTAGCATCTTAACAGCTCTTCTCTGATGGTACGTCTGCAGTTGTTCATTATGATTTTCTAACAGTTCTAACCCTAAAAATAAACACTAATTTTTGTATTTAAATGATGAAATGTACTGAAATGCATTAAATGTCTTGTACAGGCTGAAATGGGTTTGTTGCATTTAAGTACGCGTAAAGGAAAAAATACAAAAACTTAATATCTCCAGTATAAATGAATTGATGTGTTAAGTTTAGGTGCTGGCAGCACTTGGTTAGATTTAGAGAAAGATTAAAGTCTTGGTTTAATACAAAGTCAAAAAAAAATTTTATTAAAGGAATCTTTCACCAACTTTAACTGGAGTGCCAAGATAGTGTTTTGTTTTGCTCGCCCACCATCCGCTCCAAGCAGCGCTACACAAATTTAGTCCTCCAGAAGTAAAGCAGAAGTTTGTAGCAGCTGAACATTATTTGCCAAACCATTATGGTACATAAACAGAGACGGCGCTGTAGGCATACATCCAAGTAAAACCATGTTATGTATGAAGTGTTCATATGTAGTATGTGCAGATGTTGACTTAAGCTTAAATACAGCCAAACCTGAGTAAATGATGGGATATAAAGGCTTAAAAAACAAAGACCATATATACGTGACTGAACTAAATAAAGCACAGATTTGTATTATCAGACATGCAAATAGACACATATTTACAGATTATAAACAGTCATTCATTCCAGTATGAGTCCATTAATCAAAAAACTACTTTTAAGGACAGTTTTTCTGAAATGCTGAAATGGCCTATTTGCTCTGTTTTTTTCATGAGTGGCAGGTTTACCAGAGTTATAATACTGATTTCACATCAAGTAACATAAATGTGCCGTACTCTTCTATATTTTACACTACAAATAACTTATCTCAAGTGAGGTACTCTGTTCTAAGTTTTCCTCTGGAAGAGTTTTAATGGTCCCATTTTTGGCTCCATTGAGAAGTAGTGGGACAGTCAGTGTGGACCCATTGACAGACTCTTTCACCTTTGCGTCCCCAGCGTTGTCATTCTTGTCGGGCGTCGACAGCTCTGTTGCTCCTGGAGTTGCTCCTTTCTCCGAGAACAGCTGTTGCGAACTCTGTGGTTTGAAGCTGCTGTTTCCATTCTGAGTGATTCTGTAGATCTCAGTCATTTCTGAAACATCTTCCTCGTCGTCCTCTTCATCCCTGATGACTCGTCTCAGGCTCTCTCTGGGCATGAGCGCCCTCCTGCCCTCCTCCTGCTGCTGGTGCTCCATGGGCTCATGGTTCTCCACCTTCCTCGTGGAGCGACACAGGGCTTTCCGGAAGCCCCTCTTGAAGTTGTCTGACAAGAAGCCATAGACGATGGGGTTGGCACAGCTGTTAGCATAGCCGAGCACTACGACAAAATAGTAAAGGCCCTGGTAGTCAGAGGGCAGGGACACCAGCAGGTTGATGATGTTGAGGGCGTAGAAAGGCAGCCAGCAGAAGACAAACACGGCAACGACGATCACAACCATGCGTGTCACTTTCCGCTCGGACTTCCTTCGCTTGGTCGAGGTGGCGTGAACTTTTTTACCCGAACTGCGGATCTTGAAGACGATGAGCAGGTAGCAGAGACAGATGATCAGAAGAGGACAGAAGAATCCTACGGTGGAGGTGTAAATGATGAAAGCAGCCCTCCAGATGTTAGCTGGCTGAGGCCAGGCGATGTTACAGGTGCCTCCTGCCTTCTGGATGTTAGCAAAGACGACTACAGGCATAACTACAAGAAATGAAAATGCCCACACAGTGCCGTTCACCACTTTAGCCACCTGTGGGCGGCGCCACTTAGAAGACCGAATGGGATGGACCACAGCAAGGTAGCGGTCGATGCTCATCACTGTCAGACAGAAGATGCTGGTGAACTGATTAATAGAGTCAACAGTCATAACCAATCGACACATGAAGGAGCCAAAGGGCCACGACTGGAGGGTGTTCTGAACGGCCAGGAAAGGCAGACCGAGCATGAAGAGCTCATCAGCAATGGCCAAGTTGAGGATGTAGATGTTGGTCACTGACTCTATCTTTGAGTAGTGCAGCACAATGTGAATCACCAAAGTGTTTCCACCCAGGCCAATGATGCATACGATGATGTATATGAGTGGGATGAGGACCCCTGCCACACTGGGACCCGAAGAGGCATCTGGGGCCGTGGAGTTGGTGGAGTTGAACAGAGTCTCGTTCAGATCGCTGTCGTTGAACATGAGCAGAAACAGAGGGAGGCCAGGCGAGGGGCTGGCAAAGCTGCCGTTCTCCCACGTCTCAGCCGTCATCTCCAGCCTGAGACGTGAATCTCCGCTCATGGATATGCTCTTCCTTTCGCTTTGTACTGCGGTCTCAGCTCCCGCCCATCTGTTCTGTTTTGGGGGGGAAATCAAATAGTTATTGAGCAGAATATCTAGCATCCTCCATGTTTGTTGACAGTGTTGAATTTTTTGCAAACACAACTGTAGTTTCAGTATTATGTTACTACTGACTACAAAATATTTTTTTTAATCCTTTTTGTAATATCATTATATTCAAATATTGATTAAATTCTGTCTACACTACTGATACACTGAGTACCTAAGCATTGCTTTCACCACCACCTACATTCAATAACTACCAGACCCATTTTCCACTCGCTCAGGCTTTTCACTATATTTTGAGTTGCAAAACACAGAATACTGCTGAAGCATGACACAACATGACAAACATGTTTTAATTTAGTCTTTAAACTAAGAAATGACAGAAATTCTTTTATTACTATTATTATTATTTATTTCCTATTTTTACCCACACATTTAGTTAGAAATTGTGATTATTGTAAATGATTGATAAGAAAATACTGGAAAATACTGTTGTTATTCATCCTGGTGACCACCAACATGTTTACAATGAAGTGGTAAAGACAAAAAGAAAAACAGTGAGCTAATAAAATGATGAAAAGCAAACAGGAACAAGTGGGCTCAAGGTGGATATGAGATGAGTCACAGAGGAAACAATTAAAGCCGGGCTGAAGATCTGTGTTTGTAGATAGATTGATTTGGCATCTGAACCAACATTTGGTTGTTTTGATGGAGCAGGCAAATTAAACAGAACGTGTTCCCACACATGGACGACAATGATAATTGACATTTCATTAGCAGCCCAGCAGCACTATGGTTAACTCGAACTGGGAACACACAGGGAAGGGTGAGATGGCTGGAAGGAGCGGTGGAGGTGAGACTGTGTCACGCTCAGTAAACAGACACTGACCAACTACTGAAGGAAAATAACAGCTGCTACACTCACCCACACAGTCACTTTCATTTAGAAATGAAATGGAGACTAAGAATGGGCCTTTGTTTAAGTTAATTTTAGCCACGCTGGCGACAGCAGTGCTGGTCTGTTTATTAGTCAGTCTGACACTTTGGTCTATACTGAAAAGAGACATTGTCATGAAATGTGACACAGGCATTCATGGTCCCGAGAGGCTGAATAACCATGGCGTTACCTTAAATGGTAATCTCACAACTTTTACCTCCACTGCACTTTGTATTTAGTGCTATTCAGCAAACCTTTGCATGGCCAACATTACACCAGCATACAATACACCTGCATTGCCATTGTGAGCTAGGTAGCACCAAATGTTAGTATTTGAAGAAGATTATTTGGGGGAAGTAGACATAACATGCATCCCGGGCTAGTCTCATAGCATTTTTATGCTTCACTTAAGTCTTCTTCAATTTGTAAAAGCTGAAATGTGTCGTAATCCTTAAATATCTGCACTTATGAATGAAGCTGTTCACTGTTACCACACTGTTGCTCCCATTTTTAGTAACCTAGTTACATACAGTGCAAATATTATGGTAGCTTTCTTTGTAGCAGGCTAAACATTACTGTCAAAAGTCAATACCATATTTCTGTATTTGAATCTAATGTAAACAGAAAGGGGAATTTGGTCAGGGTCAAATTTATTTATATAGCACATTTAGAACAACAGATGTTGACCAAAGTGCTGAATAAGTGAAAGGGCAAGGTGGACAATGCATAGAACTGCACAAATAATATTAAAGGTTACTAAGGTCTGGGAGGATCTGATGCTCTGTAGTAAACTGTTCCATTCCATTTCAGAGCAACCACCACAAAGCTTGGTCTCCTTTAGCTTTGAGCATGGAATTTGGGACTTTTAGAAGTAGCTCGTCGGTGGAACATCAGTGAACTAGTTGTGAAGACAGACTAATTCAGCTAGATATTGAGGGGGCCAGACAATTTAAGAGTTTAAAAACAAACGTGACAAACAAAACATACCAAGCAATGACTGTGGACATGAAGTTTTTACCTGCTAAGTATCCGCATTTTGTCAACACGGTTAGCATGCTAATGTTGAGCTCAATGCATTTTTCAGTCTACCCGAGCTGCTAGCATGGAGTTGTAGTGAAATATGAAGAAACTTAATAAAATAATAATTGAGAAATATCATTTGCCTTTGCCAGCTGATCAGAAACACCAAAGCACAAATACTAATACATCTGTTTGTTAATACGGCTAGATTCCCACACAAGGGAAACTAAAATCTAACCGCTAGCATCTCGGAAACACATTACATCTTCTTTGGTATATTCAAGAAGACACAACATAAAATGGGCAAATACGGAGCATCTACCATCAACAGGTTAGCTTAGCTTAGCATAAAGCCTGGCCAGGATTTCATAGCTTCATATTTAAGATGATTTAACTGACACAGAGTTAAATGTAAACAGAGTAAACATTTCTATAGTTGAGATACTAAGGTCTATGCTATATAGACATTATTTTCCTTATTTCCTTCAGTAGCTACACAGCTCCACCACAGAGTATTCAATCTCAGACTCAAACTGTGAACATGATTTTAGGGAAAGCCATGTCAGAAATGTTTTGTCCTTCTTTTGCTTTTAGAAAATGAACAGTGAGAACCCACAGATGTGCCCAAAGTTCGTGACAGAGTTCATCTAACAAACCAATTGCAAGGGTATTGTGACATCAGAGGCTTTCATTCTCTTGAGCTTGTTTTAAAAGACACATGATGTAGAACTCACACAGCAAACCGCAAAATAAGAAACACAAGTACAGTAGGCTATGTCTTTTCCCCTGACCTGAGTAGTTTCTTTGATTACAGCATATTGTCACATTAATCATTTTTCAATATCTCCAATTCTTTGTGATTACGGACATTTCACATTGAATTTGGCAAATATGGGCACCATGGAAACCAGAGGAAGAGAAAACACAGAGATTAGGGCCATAAATCAAACAGAAACAAATAAAACAAGAACAGATTTTTTCTCTCTTCTTGGGGGGAAAGTGTTTCATGGAAAGAAAGAAAGAAAGAAAGAAAGAAAGAAAGAAAGAAAGAAAGAAAGAAAGAAAGAAAGAAAGAAAGAAAGACAATTTTGCTTCAATGTAGAGCACCAAGCTATAATGTTCTTTAATCAAATATCGATATTGACTCGATATATTAAGAAATATACATATATAATTTTCCATTTCATCCTGCTTCACAGATTTGTTGTTGTTGGTTTGAGCACAAAGGAAAGTGAGTGAATTTGCTCAGTCTATAAAAAAATCTGATAAGCTAAATCTCTCTTCAATAGATGCACACAATTTCATATTTAAATGGTATATTACAAGATCAAGTGAATACAGAAATCAATTAAAAGGAAGTGGGAGGAGGAGCTGAGGTTGGAGATATCATGAGAGATCTGGGGAATGGCATTGCAGTTTGTTGACCAGTGTAAGTGGGTAAGAGGGTGGGTTTATCTGTTCGTTTAATTATTATTATAATTACATTTTATTTTTTTATTATGTCATTTGTCTTTATTAGTTCTGTCTGTTGTCTCACACATTTTAAAATAACACTAACAGAGTATATTAGTATATTCTCTAAAATATGGGTTTTCCTCATCCATTCTTGCCAAAACAGTCTGTTGAAATAAGCTAACCGCTGTTCAGCTCTCTGGCCTCTAGTTAAGTCCCACCCATCAAAATACGTCACACTGTGAAGGGGTTTTGATCCCAACAAATAATGAAAAATCATCTGCCCCTATCACCAAATGTCTGCTGGGCGAGCTAGCTTCTAATGCATTAGCATGCATTTGAGGTGTATTCTTCTTCTGTAGTGATTAAATGGCACCCAGCAAGAGAAATAGAATTGACAGCTGTAGCAACAGATGGTATTGCGTGTATTAGTTTGTCCCAAGTCTGGATGGAAACCTAGCCACTGGCATGTCATGTTTTATTCTCTCACTCACTTTTGTATATATGGTATTGTATTGAATATATTTGGCTTCTGTATATAAATTTTTTTTTTAAAGATGTTACCTTGGGCCTGTTGAGTTAGTGATTGACTTTTTTTTTCATTTCACAGACTGAAAAATAATAATGGAAAACAATCACTATCTTAAGGACAAATCTTTGACATGTGTGCAGCAGTTACATCAGTGCACATTTCTTAATACAGTATGTGATGCCTCACAGAAATAAGTTTATTAAGTTGCCTGTCTACATCTCTCATCTCAAACAAATTGAAGTCTGATATTTCTTTATTGTATTTGTCATATTTCATTCCGCCTCATTAATCTTCACACTGAACACCTCAGGAACTTTCAGGCCTTTCAGACCTTTCAGACCTCTCTGAAAGAGAAATCCATTTAAGTTGCAAATTGAGGTTCTGAACTGCTGCCAGTATCATGTGGGAGCGAGACATCCTGTGACGCAATTGTCTGTCTCTTTTTTTAGATGTCATGGTCGGGGAGCACTTTGTTTCTGTGCACATGTGACACCATAAATACCATAAATACCAGAATTCAATCTGTAATCAATAGCCTTGTGCTGTCACTCTAACACCAGAGACTGCTGCTTTCAGAAGCTGAAAGCAGAATACTTTGAAAAACTAGGACAGGCAGGCTAAAAAGACATGGGATCTATGTTTGAATCGTTTGATGTCTGCGGCCTTTGATTGGTTGAAGGCCTGAGCTGCATCAACGACTCATCTCTCGTGTTTATGCGGTCAGCGGTGACACATTTTTGCCACTTTGTTTATACAGTGATTCAGGACCGGAATCACAATTTAATGAATGCCTTGCCTACAAACAAACCTTTCCATACAGAGTGGTCTTATTAAATTAGGCAGTCTTAGAGAGATTAAGAGTGAGTACAGAGGGAGAAAGGAGAACAATGGCTTAATAGATTGAATTAATGCAATGGGATTATTTACTTAAACTCTAGACCAAATTTATGGCACACACCAAAGGATGAAACCCACTGCTAAATTGAAGGTATTACAACTTAAGTTCAGCAAGAAGACCAAACTTTCTTTTCGTGCTTACCACATTATTCCATATACCACGTTTAAATTACTGATGTTGTTTTTATCTATTTGGGTTTGTTTGCTATGTAGCATGACATTGAAGAAGTGTGTTAGTTTGTACTTAGCATCTCTCTAAATTAATATAACTATTCCCTCTAATGATTTCAAGCGACAGTGTTAAATTACATCAAGTTGTTGTGATAAAAGGGATGAAACTACAATATATATTTTGACAGTGAGGATTTTTGTCCTCAAAAACAGTTCACAGTTGAACTAATTTCCATCTATGAACCTGAGCATTTTAGTAGGCTACTATATATACTGTATATCTTCCTCTTATACTCTCAAACTGTCACATAAGATCATAAGTTCATAAGAAAAAAAAAAAAAAAAGCAGATGGGTCCCTCCATATGAACTGGGTTCTGCTCAAGGTTTCTTCCTATTAAAAGTGAGTTTTTCCTTGCCATTGTCACCCTCAGGCTTGCTCTGGAGGTTGCAGGCTGGTTTTTGTAAAGCGTCTTGAGACAATTTGTATTGTTATTGGCGCTATATAAATAAAATTTAATTGGATTGAATTAAATCGAATTATAATGTTTAAAGATGGCAGCTAGTCTTGAGGATGAAGCACTCTTTGTCTTCTCATCATCAGTAGCTTAAGATACATGGATAGTCTAGGGAAAGCATATGCATAAAAAATGTATCATCTGCATAGAAATGCATGTTTTACATTTGTGGTTTAGTAATATTAGATATTAAATCCCCTTGCGCAGCCCTGAATTATCACACAGAAGACCCTCTGTTGATAGGGGACTAAATACATTTACATAATGCAGCAACTACAAAATCTTGTTGAAAGTGAAGGTAAACATAAGTGGGGGAATTGCGTGTATCTATAACTGCCAGTTCAACTGTAGCTCACTGCAGGAGCGGAAATGCCAACACCGTAACTGTCAAATGGTACTGCACCGCTGTAGTTGGGCAGAGCTCAGTGAGCATCCATCACAAAGGTCATAGTCTCTGACAGCTGGAGAACTTTAAAGGTCTGTCAGTATTTCAGGCAGGAGCGGCGTCATCCTGACAGCCGAGAAACACAGATCTTCAGGTGTATTCACGTACACAGAGTTCACAGCAAGGCTACGTTTGTATTCAGACATTTGAGAATACGATATGAGGCACATTTTTCTTTTCATGGCACTTTTACTTCACCACAGTTCAACAGGCATGCCATTCTTTTTCAGCCCACCGCGTTTAAGAGGCTGTGAACCGCTCAAAGAAAAGTAAACCCATAAAAAATCAATCTTTAAAATAGTTGTACAATTGCAGACAGCACCAGTGTGGTCTGAGGGCCATATCTTGTAATAAGTCCAGGACAAATACCAGTCACGTTTTGCAGCTTAAGAAGGAGAAGACAACAAGAAGCTCCACCGACAAGTTGAGGAGGTTCAGAATCAGAAATGGGATTATTAAAGGAGAAATTGCTTTTCATTACAGCAGCTCCTACCCAAAGTGTACCAGTGTTCAGAACAAAGAGCAATGTAGGCAATAAGAATATGTAAGAATAAGTAGGCAATTGGTTGTTTGTTTGTCCCTCGGGTCATACAACTCCACGCCTCTGTGTGCGGAAACAGCTGGACTGTGGTCACTGCTGCTACCACTACTACATATTTTTTATCTTTTTTATTTTAAGGCATTAACCCTGGTTCTGTACGATGAGAAATTGTTTAGCATTAATTGAAGGAGATTTTACTCCTGAAGGTTTCAGTAAGGTCGCTAACATTCAAAAATTGTCTGCTTTTCTCTGCTGCCTACTAAAGTACGGTAAAAATGCAGGTTAATATAATTTAATGGTAACAGTAAATATATCCCTCCTTTTAATTTTACAGGATGCAAAGTTTCGAAATGAATGCTCAGAGATTTAAGCCACCACTAAAAAGCACAAATGAAAGCTACTCATGGTTCACAAAGACAACTGTGTGGACTGTTGAGCACTGAGAGTACTCAGCAGTTGTGTGAAACGCAGGTCGGGGACACATGTTAAGGACGTTTTGCGGAGATGTTTGAATAGCGTATTTGCATTGTTTTCATTTGTAGTTTCTTCTATTGAGAGGGAACGTGCAGCACCTTGAACTAAACAGTCGCTTGTGAATTGAGGAAAGTGGGAACATTAATTATGTTCTGAATAAAAAATGATGTTCAGAACAATGTGTGACCTATTTAGAATGCATTGGCCAATTCGTTAGCCTTGATGTATAATAGCTTGGTATGATCTGTCCTGATGGTGTGCCCCTGTCTTCAAGATAATATTGGGGTATTTTGATGGATATACGTAAGGAGACTAAAATTGGAACACAGCAGTGTCATCTCTTTGTTGGCTCATCCGTGGTATTATAGATGTGTATCTAATTTAATCTATTTTTTAAATATGTGGAAGGCAGATTAATCTAGAGGTAACCATAGCAACAAACCAAAGCTTTTACTTGACAGCAGACTGAAGATTTCCTCTGTGACTCCTCATGTCGCTGTTCCTGGTGTGATGTGTACCAACTATGATGCTGCAGTACTAACTATGAGCCCCAGTTTAATTCCTCTGCACTCATTCCCTTTGTTTCCTCACTGTCACTGACGTGACTATGTAACAAATAGTCTTAACATAAAACATGTCTTTCCTTCACAGCTCTGTCAATTTTTACTTCACTCTTCATTTACAACTGCAACATTCAATCTGAAACAGCACAACAAAAATGTCAAAAGCACAGTTTTCTTGTCTTTTTATTGTCTTCTTGAAATATTTTAAATGACTTTCAGGAAATTTGCTGGAAAAAACGCAAAGTGCACCTGAGGTGGTATTGATCTTGTCGTCTGCATCTGAACAACAAAGTCTGCAATGGCATCTCGTTGTTCTCATGTTTTGGAGCTAGCTCTAGAACTTTAGAAAGAGTAAAAAAAAAAAAAAACAGATCTTGGCCAGATAAAACACTGCATTTCCCATTGTGGATTTGGATTGTTGAATCTGATCACATCCGTTTGTCAGGTTGCACCAGTCCTGGCTGACATTGTTTGTACACATCAGCGTCACATACGCTTTCACACCATGCGCCATCCATCACAGATCAGAATGAACATAAGCTCTACATTCTCACCCTTGGTTTATTTCCGCATCGGCGGTGGATTCACACAAACAACTCATGTTGTTAGTTCATTAGTTTAGGAGTGAGGGCCCAGTGAAATGAAATGAACAATCCGCTATGGGCCCAAAATCTTATGAAAATGTCACTTATGAAACCATGATATCAGTTATTTTTGTCAATTACTACTTTTATTTATTTATCTTTCTATGTTTTTATCATTTTTTTTTTTTTTTTTACAATTTTCAGAGAATTTCTTGGAGCAAATGTCCTCATTCTCATTCTATAGTTATAGCTAAACCGTGCGCCAGGAATGTGAACTTGTTTGACGCTCCGTGTTATTGTTTTTGCTCCTGTTGAGCAGTTACAAACACTATTTCGTCTTTTTGACTTTTATCCTACTGTCCCGCCGAGCACAACAAACACCAAGTCTTCTCCTGCTACATGGAGGTCGCCATCCTGTCATCTATGTGTCCATACTACCCGTTGCAGTGTGCATAGATGTTCTTGTAGTTCCACTGTTTTTAGTCCATCTCTAACTGATCTACGCTAAACTGTCAAATAATCAGCCAACCATTACCTACAGCACATTCAGTGTCCCTGCCATTAAAACATGACTGTTACGACATCGGCACGTGTGACCACTGGTTCACATTCATGTGGGAAGTGCTGGTCTACACGTGTGGGGAAAAAGGAAGTTGTACGCACACTTTGAGTTGTTTGTGCAGTCTGTGTGTGAGTCTTACTGAGGCTCACAAGTGACCTTGTTGCTCTTCCTGCTATTATTCAGAACGAAACAGCAGCGCCTGAATAACACAGGGGTGTGTGGTTCGGCATGTTGATCGATGAATATTAAACCCTGATGTCCTTGTTTTGTTGTGTTGTTGTTGTTGTGTTTTTTAGGGGGGAGTCTCTTCTCCTGATCTCACTAGGTATTCGGTTGCCAATCTGAGGCTTCAGAGGAGTGAAAAAGGCTTCTCCTCCTGTGCAGAGTGCAGAACTGAGTTAATAAACCAATTCAAAGTCAATTCAAAGACAGCCTTGCCATCCATTTCTGGCTTTACTTTTAAGCTCCGCTGACCTTTTCCTGTCTCACCCAGGCTCTTAATATAACGAATGGAAATATCCTTTATCCCCCAAGATATTCAAGATTGATTTTAAAATTCGTTCCGATCCCAATTTACATGTGAATGTGAGGGCAGTTTAATATGTTGGACCCACAACTGAAGAAATCCACAATAACATAGATTAATCATAAGCAGAGAAGGATTAAAATTTCTATGAAATAGAGGCTTCCCAGTACAATTTCCCAAAGAGAATGTTTACGCTTTACAGGCTGGAACCAAAGAACAGTAGGACTGTTTATCGACTGTGACATTTTCCGCTGCTACCACTGAACTTTTAGTCCATTTTTAACAGCTGGAGTCTGAAACGAACAAAGAGGAAAATTACCGCAACCTGTGACATGGTAATCATGCCACTCCTGAACACTGTGTTTTCTTTTCACAGGTCACAAGATTGTAAGATTTACTCTCCTCTTAAAGCACAGCTCTATCTGAAATTATACTGATTAACTTTCCACCTGCGGGGACCGTGTTGTCTGTGTGTGTGTGTGTGTGTGTGTGTGTGTGTACATGTGTGTCTGACGAACAGATAATGCCATCACTTCACCACTCGTGAGAGAGTTCACTACAGTTGCCTTTCAGATGACACGGGGGCTAAAATCCGTCTGCAGTTGTCATTGTTGTTGTCATGTCAAATGTAAAACAACTTTATTTCAAGCATAAAGACAGAGCATCGTGGAAGATGCACAATGAGGTTTCACACTGGCAGAAACCCAGCAGGGCACATTTCTTTCAGAAAAAGAAAAAAAAAAGAAGAAGAAGCCTTTTCTCCCAAGGCCTGTGAATCATGAAGCAATTTTCGGAGGAAGAGGGAGCGAGTTACAATCCTCGTGTGTAAATGCATCTTGGCAAATTGATTTGAGAGAAATCAAACGAACAAAAAAAAGATCAAATTGTGCTAGACGAAACTACAGCAATCACTGAGATAAACCTAAGTGCAAAAACGATACTCTTTATTACCCAGTTTAAGTGGGAAAGTGTCTTTATTAAAGTCTATTCTCTTAAAATGTTCCTGAAACAAAATGAAGCTGATCTTTTGGTTAAGCCCAGTCAATCTCAGCCCTGTGGCACGAAACAAGACATTTTATTAAATGACACAGTATTCGGTTTCTACTGCTGTTCCTCTATTCTGTTTTCCTTTCATTTAAATGTTGTCTAAAACACCTGTGAGTTGATTAAGAGAAGGTCAAGCCTATGAAGCTGGTAGTTACTGGTCCTTTTCAGTTTTAATGGTTTTATAAAACAAGACACTATTGATCCCAGGAGGTAAATTTAGAATCACAGCAGCACAAGATGAAAACCAGAGAGGTAGATAAGAACAGAAAACACAGAAGACACATAAAAGCCGTCAGCTAGTCTGACGTTCTGCAGACCGAACAACTAACGAATGAAATCCTTCATTACCTGCAGTGCTGCAAAATGAACATTTAGAGTGATAATATAGATCTGAGGGAGATTCTCGCAGCAGCACTGCTTTCTGCCAATGTGCCTGTTCCTTCGCAAAATCCTTCAGAAACCAGCAGCAGGGAAGAAAACCGTGACATGCAGACAAATGCTCCAACAGGTGACGACTCGATGAGATAAACTGAAAGGAGAGAGTGACTCTGACATGAAGAGTATTGGGAGAACTGCTGGAGCTTATCCCAGCTGGCATTGGGCGAGAGGCGGAGTACACCCTGGACAGGTCTCCAGGCTATCACAGCCATTCACACTCACACCCACACCTAAGCTCAATTTAGAATTACCAATTAACCTTAGCAGGCGGGAGGAAAGTGGAGAGAAAACCCACGGAGGCACAGACAAAACATACACACTCCACCCAGAAAGGCCCAAGACCTTTTCGCTTGGCTTAACAAGCTCCCCCTATCCCCCCCTGCTTAAGGAGGAATAAATTCTATGACTTTCTCTCATAAAGCCATAAACAACTTATTTCTTTTTAAATTATAAAAAAAGGATATTTTCCATAAAATCCCCTTACTTTCAAATTTATTCAGTTTTAATTTAGTTCGGGTTAAAATTAAAACTTAAAAAAATTGTCTTGTTAGTAAGTTTGTATTATTATTATTATTATTATTATTATTATTATTGTTATTATTATTATTATTTTGTAATGATTAATGACAAATGTTAAAAGACACACACCATGCTTCTTGAAAAGACAAAAACAAAAAAAAGATACAGAAGAGCTGCCTGACCACAAAGCACAAGAGATCCACAGGCAACCAACGACCACAAATATACACAAGACAATGAAAAGAAACCACCTAATGATCACCAAGAGACACCAGAAACCAAGCAAAAGAAAGACACAAAAAAGACCCCAAATGATGTAAAACAACAAACACATCCACACAGCCGCCGCAGTGAGGCAAAGCAGCTGACTCAAATGGGAACCACAAAATAGCAGAGACAGAAAATAACAGAAAGAGATGAAACAACTCCCAAGAGGTAGGACAAAGTGCCCTTGTTATCTGTAGAAACTGCCTCTCTTTCTTCCACTTCCTCTACAGGGGTGGAGACCATTTGCCATTTGTCATTTGTGTCTGGTGTTGAGTTCTATATAGCTGCTTTTCATTCAAATTGTGTCATGTTACACTGTGTAAAGTTGTTTATTTGACCTTTCTTTCACGCAATAAATAATGCATGCTGTTGTAGAGTTTGTGACAGGACTGCATATTCCACTGGTTACATGAGTGCGCCTCCATTTATAAGTTTCTAAATCTGTATTTGGACCTGATTAGTAGCATTTAAATGAAATGCAACTAATGTTAAAACCAACCAGGTGAGATGAGGCGCAGCTTCATGATGGTGATCAGAAGATCATGACTGATGTCCACAAACATATAGTGTAAAGTGCCCATCTCCAACTTACCTCTACACTGAGACTTTCCACACCGCGGTGTTCCCAAGCGAGGACTGCACAGCCCGGTGTTTTCGGATTTATCGCTGAAATAACGCGAGAGGAGCAGGTGCACTTGTTCTGTTCTGCTTGTAATTGTCATCCCGCTGAGTCCCTGCGTGCGCTCCCCTCCGACTTTTCCCTCCGTCTGTTCCCGGACTGACTGATGCACTCAGAGTCACCGCCGCAACATTAGAACTGTAGCGCAGGTCTCTAGCTTGTAACTAGGTAACAGCTCCACTGCTGCACACTGTCAAGTAGGAGGTGTTAAAATCCTTTGGTGCGTGTGTGTATGTGTCTGTGCGCGTACGAGGCTCGTCCCCATTCGTGCACGGTCTGTTTTTCTGCAGCACAGGTGTGCATCTTCAGGAGAAAGCCAGACGAAACCATCGAAGCGTGCAGTATGTTATTAAAATAAATAAATATATAAATAAATAAAGGTGTTAAAAACTGTTAGATCGGTTAAAAAATACCACAAACAACAATTACAGGCAAAAGTCTTGCAGGAAAAATATTTCTTAAGGACATAAGAAGTAAGTCAACTATAACCACAAAAGCATGCAAAATGTCCACCAAACGAGATCAAGAATAGCCGCAGAGACACACTTAGGCTTCTAAAGACTCACAACAAGCAAAAAGCATCCACATAGTAACCAAAAGAGAGAAAACATGGCAACAAAATACAAAGCAGGCTAATGTATTCATAAGATTGTTATTAAGGGGTTCTTGCAGCGCAGTACAATGATGGCAGAGCTACAGGCAGGCCTGTGAACCACAATGAGATGCAAAGTGGCCACAAAGACACAAGTAAATGAGCAGAAAGGGATGCAAAATGACAAAATGGAAACGCAAAGTAAAACAAAAAAAAAAAAAAAAAGAAAAGAAAAGAAAAGAAAAGAAACAAATAGATGTAAAACGCCCAGTAGACAACGGGCTTTATGGTTTCAAGTTGTGAATAATTGTTTTCATGGCCCTTTGAAAATGCAGCAGGAGAATCGTTCCAGATCTGGGCCAGCGGGTGTTTAAAGGTTTTCACAAGTCACGACATTAATGTCACCTGCAGTGACACTGAATGTCCACAGAGAAATAATCAAAAACAGACACACAAAAAAAGAGAGAAAAAGTGCTGCACTTCAAAACATAGTGGTGGTGAACCTTATTGTTATCAACAGTCAAATCAAATACACACCAAACATGTTTTTGTCATTTACACATTACATACATTTATGCATGTGACATGTGTTTATTCCTGCGGACTGATTTATTTATTGACTTTGCTGTTTCAATTTCCATATAGCCATGGATTAATGAGCACGCTAATCGTATTAATTCAAACAGCAATTACATTTTCTAATAAAATGTATTTGGCAAAACAGATTATTCGCAGAATTTCTGGGACATGAGTGTAACCGGGAGGCCTATTTTTCCACAGAGACATGAAGGGACCTATATTTTCCACCTCACTCTGGTCTCTGTGCAGCTGGATGAACGCGTTCTCTACAACCACTATGTCAGAGAGACAGCTTCTCAACTCAAATCGCGCATGGAGTGGAAAATCTGTTGGGAGTTGACTAGCAGAAGTTTGAGAGTCACAATGGTGGCACAAAGAGGAAAAGATAAGGAGGAAAGAAAAAAGTCCTCCTGAATCCCAAGGGTATTTTTTATGTTTTTAGCCAAAATGTCAGGCTTAATCTGATGTGCCATTTGGCTTTTGCGCCATTATATGGAGTAATCTGCAATTGGTGCATCTTGGAGCAATGGGGTCTTCAGGTGGATATAAAGATAAGAAAAGGTTTCCAAACTGAAGTATTGGCTTTCTTACTTCGTTACATCAGTTTGGGCTCCTGAAAAAAAAAAAAAATTGAAGCTTCAGAGAGGTAGTCCACAAGCCATATAAACATACCATCAATGGAGGGAACATGCAGCTGCGACTGACTCATGCTCAAACAGCCTGGGTTGAGATGTGGTTCATCAGAAAACAACTGTATGAAGTTCCCCAGTTTTAGCTCCATAGCTACAAGATCATAGTTTTGTTAAACCGTTTGAACTCCTCTTTAACTAAAATCCATCCAGATCCAAGGCTTTACTTGGCGATAAGCTACAAGAAACCAACTCTTGAAAGCTGCCTTGAGACAAACGCAGATCAAATCTTCATGGGGTTTCTGGGAAACTGTGTAAAATATTTTCAGCACTGATGAAGAAAAAGGCTCTTTATATTCTGTGTTTTTGGGTGTGCTTTGTTGCTCGGGCTGATTGGTGTCGCGGGTCTCATGAAACAGATGTTGTCCTCAGCATTTCCCTTTCATTTGCATGGATTGAGCCACGCTGGTGCCAGTGCTCAGCAAATCAATAAATTGTTATCTGCTCAAGTAGCTCTGATTCTGACACACCATTGTGACCTCTGCCATGCTTTGAGGAGCAGGCTGTTGTCAGCTCCAAAGGATTTCTCTCCTCTAAGACTACAAATGAGGCCTTTGCTGTCATTAAAATGACCACGACAACAGGGAGGATCAGCCCATCTGTTGCTGGAACCGTGTGTGTGTGTGTGTGTGTGTGTGCGCGCGTGTGGCCAATGTGAAGACTCATCACATATATCACAAATGAAGCCATTAAATGTGTCCTCGGCGGTAAATTTACAGAAATGTGTAACCACTATACAAATGTGGGACGTGGGTGGACATCTTTCAGTGCACAAAGACAAACTGACCACAATAAAGGAAACACGATATAAATCCAGAAATGCAGCGAGTTGAAAAACACATTAAAGCTTAGAAGACAATGGGAACAATAAGAACGTCTAAACCCTTGGATTTGAAGGCTGGAGTGGCAGGATGGATACTACAAATAGAGAATGTTGCAGCTTTTACAATATATTGGATTAGTATTTCTAGTGTGATACCGTTTTAACACAACATTCTAGTAATTCCAGTTTTGCGAATGTCGCCGCTTTATTGATTTAGAAATCTGCTCCAACATTTCTGGGTTATAAGGATTCTTCCAGTGAGAACAGTCATGTCGCCCAGTTAACGCCCCATCATATAGGCATTTTTTGGATAATTGACCCAAGAACATAGCTTTGCCTTTCGTGGCTAAACAGAGGATGGAATACAATTAATGAGTGAAAAACAAGAGGAAGTTTTGTTCTTTTCCCTGCTGCCAGAGAGCGTTGGGGTGGTGCGACAAGTCTTGTTCTACAAGTCAAAATGACAGTTTGTTCTAATGCTAGGTGTGTGTTGGTTTATGTTCCTCTGGTGATGTCTCACCAAAGAACAGAAAGTTCCGTGTTAACCCAATCAGCTTGATGCGAGACGTCTCCTAGCGGGGGTTTCCCGCAATCAGTGTAGAGGAAGTATTTCGGTGGAGCGACTGCAGCTTGTCCCTGTCTTTGGCAACCGGCGTCAATAAAGAGCTGCCTTCCGGTGCTGTGGATATTTTACAGTCGGTAACTGCATTTATACACCGTGCAGTGGGCTCAGTGACAGAGGCCTTGGGGTCCAATCACAGCATGCCATGGACAAATATAGACTGGGTATCGCTCTATTCAGAGGCAACAGGCATCAGTACGAAATTATGTAAACCAGACATTTCCCTCGGGAGAAGGTAGAGACCAAAAACAGAGCTAATAACTGTTTAAACGGAGACATAATATAGGTAGAAACAAATGGAGCATAGTGTTTATCAGTTCAGACAGGCCACAGTCAAGCTCAGCTCACAAGATCAGCACGTCAGCTGATAGTTAATGTATAAACCAGCCCACATCAGCTGACCACTCAGCTGAAGCGTAATTAGAAAATCTCATTCAGGGCGCCTATTTAGGTTCTTCCCGCCTGCCTTCCCTATCTGTTTCTAAGCAAACCGCTATGCAAACCACCTCCCGTCCAGCCCTTTCTTAGACTGTGTCTATGTATCCAGATCAATGCTGCTGTGTACCAGAGTCTTTACTGCTGCTGCTGTTGCTCCCTCTGTCTCAAGCTTTTCACAAAGGCTGGTGGAAAGGAGAAGTCGTACCACGACAAAATAATTTATTGCAAATACTATAAGTATATTTGACTAAAGCAGCCCCCGGCCAAAATGTGTTAATAATGGCTACATTCCGTCAAGCTAACCAGCTATGACAAGCCAAAAAGGTCATTGCCGTTATATCATCATTCAACAGCAACAAGACATTCAAAGGCCTCGGTGTTGACACAAAAGGCAGCTGGTGGATTAACACAGTGCGTGGACAGGTTGGAAAATTACTCATCATTGCTGTGGAACGTGTAAAAAAAGAATAGTAGGGAATAAAAACTTTCTACTGTAAAATGTATCTGCATGAATGAAATTAAGACATGAAATGTACACGGTGCCACAACATTTTTACGTGTACCTCTTTGGAGGTTTTGAATAGTGATGGGAGGCTGGCTCTTTTGACTCGGCTCCCTTAGAAGAGACTTTTATGGCTCCAAAATGGCTCCTCATTTAGTTTTACTCAGAGCCTTGTATTTTAACCCAGTTTAGCGATTGTGAATGGTTTGTGTGGTGTGTTAGTATGCTGCTTTCATTACAGCCTTTTATGTGTTTTCTTTTCATAAAAAAAAATAAAATAAACCAGAGAAAAATCCCATTACTAACTTTGACAAAATGTTACCTTTCACAGTATGTATTTTCACGGTGCAATATGCTGTTGTCAGGGATAGGGCTGTTAACTGGCCCTGCAAAGTAAAATCAAGGTTACTTATCTGCCTGTTCAGTTGCAAATAGATTAACAGAGCATTTCTATCACATTCTCTTTATCATATAGTTTACCACCCATGTGTTGAGTGGGAGCAGCGCAGTGCCTCTGGGAATGGACTCCTACAGCGTCAGAAAGGTCATGAACGCTGCCTACATCCTTCCTGCCTGATTCCTCATCACAAATAACATCGCTGTTGACGGCAACATGGTCCTTAAAGGAGATAAAGAAAGCGGCTCCCAGAAAAAAAAAAAAAAAAAAGTCAATGAAACTGTCAGACAGAAGGATCCTCTGAAAGCCTTTTTATTGAGGACGCCAGATTCTTTGTATCCACCTTGAGTTCATTACGGGATGTAATATTTGTGTAATTAAATCTGCATGCTCGAAATAGGTTTGATTGGCATGTCGGGGGGATGTGGGTGAATTATAAATTTCATACCAGCTGTTGAGCATTCATCCGTTAGAAGCCACTCCCCCTTATATACAAAGCTTCTTGCATCTGAGTGGGACACTGACTTGGCTTTAGTTAATTAAGCAGTTAATGAATAGTTCTGCCACAAATTTGACAAGTCAGACAGATGTCAGTGGTGAGACGAGGGCAAATGTGGTTCCAAACCAGAAAGAGGATCCTCATGATGACATCCGAGCTCTCTGCCCTTTAGCTGTCTGATGGGCTTCAATCTTTCACTCAAATTAGAGGTTTTGCTGAAAAGTACATTTATTCCAGTAAACAGTAAACTTGAATGTTCTGAGTAGTTACAGTTGTGAAACACACAGTCAACACTCATTCACTTGTCTTGACATTTGGCCAATATTCATTAGTTATTACAGGCAGAAGTACAATAATAAGATACATTATGCTCAAAACCGTTAGGCCACCTCATTTAAAAAGTATATAAATACATTTATGCATCATTTTTCTTACTGTTTCCTTTAAAAAATTGAAAGGTTCTACATCTGCATTCCCCAAAACACTTTTCTGCTTTGCTTTAAGAGAACACAATCTTACACACAACAGCTTTAGCTTCCATACATGCAGTATGTATTGTGTGTACACAGGCCACACTGCATCATTTATGCTAATTGTGCGGTCACCTGCAGCACACTGGATGGATACATTTATTGCTCCCTCTCCTCTTTTAACACAAGCCCATTTTTGTTTGTCTGCTATTTTCGATTTGCCCATTCATTGTTATCCTATTAATTCAGAGGATAACAAAAAAACAGACAAAGGGCTTTAATGTTAAGCCACAAACAATTCAACCCCAGGCATCTAAGCAGTGTCTTCCACATTTCTCATTTTGTTCGGTGTTACCTATTTGGCAATTACACATTTCCATTTCTGTTATGCATATTTTTTGCAATGTTTTAGTGGCAGAAATGTCCAAAAATAAAAAAATAAATTACTTACTTACTTTTTTAAATGTGAATTTAATCCAAATTGGACGTCACTGTTAAAATCAAGGTTCTGGAAATACAGCACGGAAATATCACCATCTAAGAAACTGTGTCATTGTCTTTTGTTTTACTTATGTCTACACCAACTGAACCAGCATTGCTTTAGAGATTTACGTCATCATTAAACTGTGCCTGTTAAATTTCAGGTCAGATGTTTCAGTGGTAGTTGGAATGTGATTTTACTGTAAACTAGATATGGGAATCAAATTAAGGGCAACTGGACTTAAAGTAGATATGGGAATGTTACTTTTTGTCAGTTGGTTCTGGTAGGAGACATAGCACTGATTATGCACTTTATGTTAGGTTACATTATTTTTTTTAAAGTAACCGCCAAGTAGAAACTACAGTATCTAGCATCTAGGATGTAAAGTAGCTAACTTTGCATGACACTATAAAATTACAAATCGTGCAGGGTGCAGAAATCACAGATGGGAGTAATTTCAAAAAGCAAAGTCCTTAAATGTGTCACTTGAGCTGGTAGAATTAATTTTGAAATAATAATAAAATATCTAATTTTGAGCGGTCAACAGGGTGAGTCTACTCACTGTTTAGGAGGAGGTTCATCCAAATATCAGTTTGTCCTGTGTTTGTAGTTAAGGAACTGACAACACCTCACACAGCTGTACCATTGGATCAAACTGCTCAATATAAAGTGTCCCAGTGGGGATTACATGCTCATCTCGACGGACCTTGAGGCAATTTAGATTAAAACCACCTTTATGACTAGAGAAGCTTTAAAACAGATGGTTTCACAGTCAGTCTGTTTAATTGAGAAAACAATTGATTGTCAGCACGTTCATTGATTCTTCTGTTGGATAAACTAAGCAGTCCATTCAACTACTTATTGGAATATAGAAATATAATCATGCATGCATGGACTTTGTCTGTTCAGCTAACCTCCCAGAAAAGGATGATTTTCCACAGCATTATACTAGATTCAACACAATGAACATGATTGGTTGGCTGCAGGTGGGGAGGAGTCATCTTAAGTCTCCCATTGTTGGTGGACGATGCCCTTTCTACCTGATCCTCTCTGTCTTGGGATTCATATGACTCGCTCACTCTCTCTCTCCTTATCACCTGCTGCCTACACCAATCTTCTCCTTGTCTCTTTACAGCTGTGCGTCTCCCTCCTTTGCTACTATTATATCTCTTCAGAACGGCTCCTTATTGTTCTCCATCATGCCTCACAAGTTCACTATATCTTTACACTCTGCTCTGTCCTAGTCAGCTGGTTGCTACTTTCTCAACAGCCTTTCGCAAGTAATACTTACACGGGGTCACTGCTTTATACTTTTCCATTATGTAGGACTCCAATCTCTATTCTGATCATATACATGCTAGCAATGCTGATATACACACTCCTAAACAAAATCTAAAATATATATTGACTAAACAACATACAACCTAATGTCCAGTTAGTTAGTTAAATACATTTTTGAGTCAGTTTAGCTCATAGAGAAAAATGTAGCATCCGTTTGGCCATGGTTTGGACAAAGCAAGGTAACGGACATTTCACGAGTCATTAAAATGCCATTAGTTATATGATCACTGTGGAGATCCATCGCCTCAAAATAATTCTGTAATTAGGTTAGGAAGATGTTTGGCCACAAAGAGAGGCATTTTTGCTTTGTGTCTAGCCTGGATGATTGGTCTGGCCTGGAATAACTGACCAGCTGTCTTCCCTAGTCCAAACAGGATTTAAAAAGGCAACTGGACTTGTAGAGTTTCTTAAAGATATTTCGCCCTCATCCGAATGGCTTCTTCAGTTCTGAGAGACTGGAGGGAAGTTGAGGTTTAAATAGGAAACTCCGTGGGAAAAACCCATCAGAAACTTGCTTGACTTAGAACCAGAAACTGTTGCCACTAATTGCCATTAACGGACGGTACTTACCTGTTGTTAAGGAGGAGAGGAGACGGTGTGCCTGAGCCACGTTCCCTATGAACAGTGCTCTAACGAAGCCATTGTCTCCCTTGGTTTTCAGTCCGACCACTGCTCCTCCAAATATAGCAACAAACGACTCCTGAAAGACTAAGACATCCCTGTGATAATGTCCATCTTTGGTGTGCCATTAACTGTTTAATTGTAGAGGACCCCTCTCTAGGTTACCAAAGAGGTTTCACGGTAGCCCTAATCATCGAGTGGACATTTCCAACAAGCCAGCATTCACACTTGCTTGATGGAGCTTGGGCTTGAATGAATAAATCCCAACATACCGTATAGTTATGCACAGATATATAGATTTAGTTATATAATTTGTTACCGCCAGTGTGTTAGTGATCTTCTCCACACATGGGAACAAAATCAGAACTCCATCTCACGTGTTTGCCTATGCAGGTGTGGGGGCTGCTTGTGTTGAGTGCTTATCACCTGGTCTTCTAAATGAAAATGTAAAGCCGTTTCCCGTGCTCCTTTTATCCGCTTTGACGGGAACCGGCTGCTATGCCGATTAGATGAGTGCTCTCTTTGCAGGCCGTCACCTTCACGGCGCCACTTCTAAGTTTAATTTAATTCCCGTCTTCGTGTTAATTTTTCTTTGGTCGGGCCCTTTGCTCCCTTTGATGACTCATAGGGGTTCAAAATGTCATGAGCACAAATGGAGTTCAGCAAAGAAAAGCAAGATCAAGTGAAAGCACTTACTGTGTATCTGCAAATTGGATCTTGGTGATTATATCACTATCTATTTATGTCTTTTGTATCTGTTGATCTAGAATCAAATATGCACACTTCAATATCACTAATTTTGTAGGATCTTTCTAAACCCCATTTGATTTGTGCAAATGGTTTCACACATGTCTTAAAGTAATGATTGCTGTATAAATGAGCTCTACAGTATTGGCAGATTGGCCAACTCTCTGCAGACCCCGGTCCTTTTTGTAGCGTCCTAGAGTGTTTACAACCAGGCCTGTGCATTCATTATTTTCACTTGTGGCCAAAATGAGCTCTTCCTTCGGCGCACAGATGATTATGTGTGGTTCTTTCTCATTCACGACGCACCATGAGGGCCGACCAAAACAGTCTTTCTTATTGAGAAAAGTGTCAAAGGGGCACGTTCTTGTTTTTGTCATGACTTGATTAGCAAGGCAAGAGTGAAATAATTACCCTTCTGTGATTCGCCAGAAAACAGATCAAGCATAACCACGCTAGACTGCAGGTTTAGTGTGGCAGCTCGGCCCTCTTTGTTTCCACTAGTGTATCTTTCCAATAAAGAGCAAACCTCTCAATGCCATGTGCTATGTTCTCCTGCTGGCCACTAAAAGCTAAACCATTAATCTCAGAGTTCACTTCCGTCAACTCCTCAGATCTTTTTCTCAATATGACAACTCACAAGTTTTGCTTCTTTTGTTTTTCCACATATATGAAAAAAAAAATACCCAATAAGGAAATAAATATAGCACTAAGTCAGCATCTGATTGCATGGAATGATACAAGGAAAGCGTTGCATATGATACTAGATAAATACTAAAATAAAATATATGTAAATACAATATAAATCTTTTACATGAAATAGATCTTATAAATACTTTCTCTTTCCTGTCCGTTATTACTTTATTTGCATTAAGTGTTAAAAGTAAAAATACAACCTTTTTTGATCTTATATACAGTACTGTACAAAAGTTCTAGGCAGGTGTTAAAAATGCTGTAAACTAAGAATGCTTTCAAAAATATAAATAATGATTATTTATTTTTATCAATTTACAAAATGCAACGTACAAAGAGCCTTCAGACACTTGGGCAAAGTCGGGGATTCTGTATGATTATAGATGCAGTGGTCGGCCAAGGAAACTCAGTGCAGCAGATGAGATAAGATAAGATAAGATAAGATAAGATAAGATAAGATAAGATAAGATAAGATAAGATAAGATAAGATAAGATAAGATAAGATAAGATAAGATAAGATAAGATATCCCTTTATTCATCCCACAGTGGGTAAATTCTCGTTGTTAGCAGCAGACATTCAACATTCAACATCACAAACAGTGCCCACATGGGTGGACTAAAAAATAGAATAGAAAAATATCAGAAAATATTTTTTTTATAAAAAGCTATATTACAACAAACAAGAACACATTAAACTTATTTCTCTCAGAAGATGCCTAGCAGAGCCATTAGCTTAGAACTGGCAGAAACCAGTGGGACACATGCCTAAAATCTTTGCACAGTACTGTATTTCTATCATTCTTTTCTAGTGTAATGAGTGTGGGGGGAGTGTTTCACTATGGGGGGAGTGATTGCTTTAGCAGCTCTGGGGAAGAAGCTGTCCCTTAGTCTGTTTGTCCTTGTTTTAATGTTCCTGTACCTCTTTCCTGATGGAAGAGATACAAACAGAGTGTTGTCTGGGTGGGTGGTAACTGTTGCAATGCGTCTATCCCTCCTATGAACTCGCTCAGCATAGACTGAGACCAGATCTGGTGGACGGCATCCCACAATCCCCTGCAATGTCCTCACCACCTGAGTTATTTCTTTCCTGTGCTGTGCAACTGCCGTACCACACTGTCACAACTGAGAGACAGGATGCTCTCGATTGTGGCCCTGTAAAAGTTTATGAGCAGCTGCGTGGAGAAGAGTCCAGTCCATTTCAGCAAGATGAGTGGAGCTCACATCTTGGTCCTCAGCAGGTATGTTCACACAATGAAAACTGAGATTGAGAGAGACATGAGAGTCTGGAGCAAAAACACATTGAAACTGCAGCAGTAAATGAAATTTAATTTAATAACATTCAGTTTTTCAGGTGTGGGTGTATGAAAGAGCTAAATTAGCGAACAACTGTGTATTAAGTGAACTGGGTGGCAGCCCTCCAATCTCTCATCCTGTCACAGTTATGTCCTTCAGGCCCTGTAGAGCGCTTAATGCAATGTAATTGAATCACCGCATATGAATTTATGCTCACTCCTTTCCTGGGCGTAAAGGCCCAGAATTATACACCAATAAGCCACAACGTTAAAACCACTGACAAGAGAAGTATATAACATCTTGTGATAATTCAATGTTCTACTCGGAAATGTTTGAACCTGACATTCATGTGGATGTTACTTAGACATGTACCACACGCCCTATAGCAATGACACTACTTAATGGGAGCATCATCCCCAGCAGGATGCAGGATTCTTTGTTTTTTCATACAGAATGTAGAATTAGGAGAGGTGACCAGACAACTGATGTACTAAGTCTGAGAAGAAAGACTGAGCTGCAAAGTCAGTTTTCCTGCATTCTAAGATTTGAATCCATTGATCTGGATGATTTTCTTTTTGGGGTTCGGACCCACAAGCTGAGACAACTGTTAATATCAGAGTCTTCCAGAGTTGATGAGTGACATTTCACGAAAAAAAAAGAAGAAGAAGAAAAATGCAGTAGTCTTTGAAGCTTAGGTGAAAATTAGTATTTCTGAATATTATGAACCAAAATTAAATAATACATTTGCAGAATATGAAGGACAAAACAAAACGAGAGATATTCATCATCGTTATTGCATGGAGGTTAATAGTTTCACAGAAATTAATTAGAATTCCACTTGAAAATGTAAAAAATGTAGTTAAAAGTGTATTAGCTTTACTGAGGACAAGATTATTCACATTGTGGGTACACCTACACTGACACAAAAACGCTCAGAACAACTGTTGTTTGGTTCAGAGATATTCTTGATGATCTTGACATAGTTACCTCTAAAACTACTGTGGTGCTGCACAAATCAAAATGAAAGATTTGAAGAGCTGTTCTGGAGGCAGCGAGCAGCATCTTTCTCAGCCTCACAGTGAAAGGGGAATTTATTGCAAAGAGTCCATGAAAACCAAAGAGCACGAAAGTTTATTTCGGTCTGAATACAGTGAAGCCTTCAGCCTGCTACACAACAGCCTTTGCACGTCATTCTTCTAGGAACTAATAAAAGGCTTTGAGTCACCACATTGCTTCTGCAGATGGAAGTTTGTGATAGTCACAAAAGCACATTGACTGATTTGTTCATGTTCCATCCTTGAACACAAGATAATCATGCCTACAACATAAACACATGTGTCAGAAGAAGAGGAACTGTTCATGGTCAAATTCAGTTACAGGAAGGTCACAACAGATTATTTTTTTTCATAGTTGTTGTTTTTTCCAGTACTACTGCCAACTTAAACAATGATGGAGTTAAGCTAACCTTTGATCCAATGTATGGTTCCAAAAGGCAAGCAGAAGTTAGTCGGTGTCAGTTTGACAGCGGCATGAGAAATGGAAGCATTTCACCATTTATTAACCCCAGCAAGACACCAGAAAATACAACAATGCTCCAACCAGCACCAACAACTGACTGTGGCAACTAACTGCCTATAAATACCTGCCTGCTAATGAAACACTCGAGGTTTACATCAACCCAACACCAAAGGCAAGCATACGAAACTCTAACAATAAGTATATTACATAAATATATGTACCCATCAATAGATCAGAAGTTTGAATATTCAAATCAAATACAAATATCAACACTAGTTCTACCTCCCCCATCTTGTGACACTAAAACAAATTATTGCCTTAATCGGACTATAACAGGAGAACTTAAATGAACAAAGCCAGTCGCAGAAGAAGAAGAAGGTAAACAGAGCCAGTAGAAGAACCTTTTGAGGGATAGCACGCATCTTATCTGCACCAGAAGTAGTGTGCCATGAACGTTACGTACAAGATTAAAAAATGTAGTATTATCCCTATGGTTGTTGTTTGAAATGCCGGTCTGCCACATGAACAAGTCTTATTTTTTATATGACATAATAAAGAAAAAAACTGGGACAAGGACTGTAGTCAGAAAGTCGAATTTTGAGCATAGCTCGATTAAGCTCTGCATGTAACCATGAATTTTCATCAGACCTAAAATACCAAACCACAACGACAAAGGGTTCTTTCACACACTGCTTTTTCAATCACTGTTTGTATTTTACTGAAACAAAAAACACCAAATGTGGAAATGTGCATATAGCTCAATATAAAAATAAGTCAGTGTGTGCGTGTATATTTGGGTCGCACAGTGGTTAGCACTTTAAAGCAACAAAACCACATTAATGCATTAAACTGCTAATGTTATCAGTCCTGAGTCAAATTGGAGCACTACAGATACCTGTAATACCATGAATTTCAAATAAAAACAGATGAAGTAAGTCCCAATGTCCTCCACAGACGACATCAACAAAACAGTTAAAGATTAAAATGTTGTACATATGAATAACAGTAGTTTGAAGGCTAGCTAAAACAATTTTTAAACTAAAACATATCAAACATCCATGTAGTGCAGAACCATGAATATATGTTGTCAAATATTTACGTCTTACTCCCATGAAATTTGGCCAGTGAGATGTCGGCCATTTTGAAAATGGAGGGCTCCACATGTCACACCCCAACCATTAATATACCAGTGAAAAGGCCAGGATGTCCCCTTTGTAGCTTACATAGTTTATTATTATTATTATTATTATTATTATTATTATTATTATTATTATTATTATTATTATTATTATTTATTTATTTATTTTTTTTTAAATATCTGGTAGAGATTCATGTACTCCACAGAGGAACTAAAATTAACTACCAGGTCCCAGGAGGCCAGAGGAAAAGTGTTCATGGAAAATGAATCAATGGATGCATATATACCCATTAGGATAACGTGTCTACATTATTCAAATGAACTTAAAGAACTTTTAGTCTCCATTACATGCAGATGCATAAATATGATGTTGTGACAATGCTATGGTAATGATTTAGGTTTGAAGAATACTGTATCATGGCTTGTTAAAAAGAAATACTAGATGACTACATGTTTCTTTAAAAATATAGTTACTATAATTGCTAGTGTTTCAGTAGGGAACTGATTTTTTTTAAACAGTTTTAAAGTCTGGTGTTTTGTCGCTCCATCCATCCACCACTGCATCCCTACACTTCCTCATTTTGCTCATAACTTTGGCCACCAGAAGGAGCCGTTACCCATGACTTTTTTTTTTTTTTTTTTTGAGTCTTGATTTTTTTATGCTGACATTTTGAGAACAGCAAGGATTTTTTCTTCTTTTGCCAAGCTATAAATTAAATATTATAGATTTAGCTGTGCTAGCAGAATGGCTCCAGACACACAAATAGCTCTTTGTCCCAGATTTAAATATCCTCAAAATATTTGCACAAATCGTCTAAACATTATACATGACTACATCCTATCAATTCTAGGACAGAGTGTCAAAGTAGTCACTTTACAGTTACTAAAGAGACTATAATGTTATCTATTTCAAACATTCCTGGTTTCCAGATGTGTGCTAGCATCCTGATAAGTCAATCTAGCATTCCCTGAATTTAGCTTGTTCTTAAATGCAGTCATGTGCGTCTTTTGATCTATTATAGGTTTCACTTCTTCTTCTGATATTATAGTGATTCCTGGAAGTTCCTGGCTATTTTTATTTTTATTTTTTTTTTGTATTGTAAAGGCTGTCTGCATTTGCGTATTTTTGCGTAATTTAGCAACACTGGAATCACGGGTTTTGTTTGCTGTCACCCACATGTGTTCTGCAGAGCTTGATGATGCAGATAAACTAGTTTTGGACTCATTCCCCTATAAATATGTTAGAAGTGAATCACGTCAGTAAAAATAAAGTAGTCTACAGACAAAATAGACAAAATGATCAAATAATGCCAAGTGCACAATTGATAATACGAATATAATAAATATACTGAAACATATCCAGTGTTATCCATAATACAACACTGGAGACTTGAAGTGCTGCTGTGAAAACACATGCACTTAGATAAATCAACTGAACACCTGGAAAGAGTATTTAGGGATCATCCTCATCCGCCAGAAGCCCCAGCTGTGGTTCTAATCACTCTGTGCACAAGCACTCCTCCAGGACTGCACCAGGTTAGATGCTGCTTTTCCCACCAGTAGGTAACCAGGCGTCTCCTCAGCTCCATACGTTCACCTGGCGTCACTTCCCTGGGGAGGCAGTGTTTTGGAAAAAGCCCAGCTTTGAGTTGGATCCAGTCAGATTAAAGGTCTTTCAGTCTGAAATATGTTAAATCCTTCCTGTCTGACAATTGATTTGGAGGCTTAAGAAAATGAATTGTTTGGAGATGATAATTTAAATCAGAAAAGTGGTGCTGTTTTGCCAATTTCTATTCAAATTTTTATTTGTCATGCACGGACATTCATGATCCCCAGAAGATGAATACTAATGAGTTACTCCCACCTGCCTCTCCAAGCACAGTATTGTCATCGCATGTCATGCTCTATACCTCAAGAATCTAAAAAACAAAGGAGATTATCAGTTCATTAAAACCATTGAATAACACTGATTCTCTCTGATTCTTCAGTGATATGTTCAACGTGACTTTCCATCACTGTGAATAATAAACATGACTCCTGTCACCTCTGCTATATCTGCACACTGCCTACATTCTCTGGCTGGAAATAGATCTTCATTTCTTACCTACAGCCCTCTAATCTGATAAGGCAGCATTTGCATTATGGATATCTAGTTACTATGGCAACTGAATAAAACTCCGGGACCATAAACGAGAGGATAAAGAGGAGCGTTGCGGGGCAAAGCTTTACATGAGGAAGTGTTTCAGGTGTCGGTGGACTGAGAAGGAGGATGCAGACTGTTATTGTTGAAGCCTAATGACAAATCAAAACACTTAGCACACTTGTTTGTGCGAGCGGAGCAATTCTAAATGGCGCAAATTGTAATGGATGGCACCTCAGTAATTACCAGTATCAAGGACAATTTTGCATCTCCTCCGTCAAACTGTGTGCACCTGCAATTTATGCAGCACGTCCAGAATTAATGCTTGTTCCTTGTGCCTTGCTGCTGCCGGGTGGGCCTGTCATCACCACAGCTGCTGAAACCCACTCTGGAGGCAATTACATTCACGTTGACTGATGTCACAGAGACCGGAGCTGCATACTGATCTATTTAGGTGTTTTAAACATCTCTGCCGACACCTCCATCAGTAATGCTATGTTTGTGTCAGGTGGATGTCGATGCCATGACTGATCATGGCACTGAAGACATTTTAAAGGCTCTGGATGATTTGTGTGTCTCTGTGTCACCGTGGTCACATTTTGTTGCTTTGTAGTCAGTTAGAGTGTCTCCAATTGATTGGTGTCCCTTTGCAATCATTAAACGTGTCTTTGTTTTCACCTCGTTCCAGTTTGTGCGCATTACGTGTTTAATAGCGTTTGTATCTTCTCATCTAATATTCTGAGTATGTTTTGTGTTTACAGGAAATTTCTCTCTTCAAACTATTTTTTCATCTACTTGATGATCTACTGTAGGTTTACATATGATTTCATCTCCTGTAGTTATTTTCTGTTTCTCATCATTACATGTTTTTATTTATTTATTTATTTATTTATTTTTTATCATTTTATGTCTCTTTGTGGTTAGTTTACTCCAATTATGTCTCTTTTTGTGTCCATTTGTGGAAAATATGTGTCTCTTATTAGTAATGTTGCATCTTTTTGCTGTGTCAGTCGACATGCATTTTGTATCTCATTGTTTGTGGACAACGTTGTGTCTTGGTGATTGTTTTCTGTCTACTCATGGTTATTCTGGGTGTATTTCTTGGTGTTTATGCTTTTGCACAGCTTTTGTCTAAGGTGTTTTCATTTTGTGTCTCTGTGGTAATGTGGCTTGCCCTTTTGGTCTGTTCGCATCTCTTTACACTAATTTTGTGTCTCTTTATGGTTGTTTTTCATCTCTCTGCTGCTCTTTGCAGCAACTTTATGTCTCTGTGTAGCAGTGTGACGGACTTTCAATACGGAATGTTAAAATGTCATTTTAAACAGAGGCAGAGCTCAGCCTGACTCTTTGGATTCCTGGGCCTGTATCCAGCGAGCCTGTTCAGTAAATCATTCTGGTTTGATATTCTGAAAAGCTTCCCTTATCTCAAACCATCCTTCTAAATATGGAACAGCGAGAACAATGCTTTCTTCGTTCATGGACAAAAGACTCCAGTGATAAAAGCCATTACGGGTGGATCAAAGCCAACAGAACGGGCTGCGGCTGGTAGATTACCTCGCCTTATAACAAATGCTTGTGCTGATTGGCAGCGGGAGGAATGGGCCTAATTTGATGAGGGTCAACTCAGAACAATCTATCTGAGGACACTTCATTCAAATTTGTGCTGGACGGCCTGTGGGAACTAAAAGAGGTTTTCAGAGAAGAAAGACCAACAGTCTGTGCTGCAGAAACATAAAAGCCACATGTAACGTTTCTTCCTCCCACTTACTACGGAATTAACATTGTCAACAAAAAGCCAAAGGATAAAGTTACATGTTTTTACTCATACGGACCTACTGTTGAAATTAAACCACAGTCTGGTGTGAGTGTGTTATGTGTAAAGAGCTTAATATAGATCTTCATTCAGAAATGAACAATCAGTTCTCTATGAGCCTAGATGGCCTTGCAATAGCTGTAGTAGTACTGTATGACAATTTTTCTCTATTGGTTTGGCTCATTTCTTGAAACAAAAATGATATTTTCAAAATAACATGGACAAGCTTACAAACCACAATTGTGCAACTGTTTGCAACAGAAGCGAATTTCTCATTCATCTCATCAAATTGCAAATGTCTCAGTGCTTACAATGATACAATGATTAAGTACAGGCAGCCTAGAGTTAGCACAGTTAGCCTACATTTAGCACAATTTCCAAATGAAATGCATTAAATCTGGCAGGTCAGTTGTCAAGGCTAAATTATGGTGTACAGTGAGCAGCTGCTTCAATCAGCTGATGACTCAGTTGACCTCCTCACAGCTTTGCTAGCATTTTCAGCAACTCACCTCTCCCTAGCTCCTCCTTTGTCTATCCAGTTCTATCTATCTATCCAGTTGTCTATCTCATTATCTTCATGTTTTGATTCTACATGTTTGCTTTAGTCAGGTGTATGTATGTATCTATGATAGGTGTATGTTGATCTAGTTTGTCCTGCTGTTCTATTCTCTCTGTTCTCAGTTCTACCTGGCTGACCTCAGACAGATGGGTTCCTCCATATAGCGTACCTACATTCTACCTTGTAATGCAATGGGGGACGAAACGACCACCCCCTACACTGATTTCCTGTAATTTCTTCACACGCAGGGTCCAATTCATGGAGCAGGGACCTCTGATTTCATCAGTCAAGTTCTAGTTTCACCTGACTGTCCGTAGGTTAATTTATCAAATGTTTCAAGAGATTCATATATGACAGGGATGCCCAAATTGTTCCCAACGGAGGGCCAAAATGTTAATTTTGGCCCTCCGTAGTTAAATATGGGTATATATGGCATGCATATGCAAAGTAAACACTATCAATACACCAGTGAGTAGTATTCATTATGCATGTGGCAGCGAACTATATCTATTTTATTTGTTTACTTATTTATTTATTTTTGTACATACTTCCAATATCCAATATCAGTTTTGTACTTTGTACAGCCAGGAGGAATACTTCCAGTTGGAGACACAGCCAATTGTATTATATCTATTGATTGGACCCGTGTATTTTGCGTGTGCACCATTAGTACAAATCCCAGAATGCACTGCAGTAGCTGAACTGGCATCAGGCAGTTACGTCAGTCAACTCATCAGTCTCGTGGTTGCCTTGGCAACCGTTCATGTATCGATAGAGTAGTAGAGCAGTTTCTGAAGCTCCATCAGTCCATATGGTTACAGATTAAAGCTCTAACCACGAGCATTAGAGCACTAAATACTAAAACGTGTTGATGGAGATTCTTACACAAAGATGTAGTAATGCTGTACTAGTTAGCAGGCAACAGGCTAATCTGGTAACCTGCTGTTCTACGCTAGCACACACGGCAAACAGAAACTTAACTAAAATATAAATGACAACACCAATGTTAACATACACACAAACATACAGACACACTGAAACACTCTGTCAGTGAAGTAACAGCAGCATGTTTAACACTGCCTTAGCATGCTAACACGGTTGGCGCCACTCTCCACTGTACAGACACCACCAGCCCCGGTTTCATTATTCTGGCATTCTGGTTGCAGGTGTGTGTTTGAATGTTTGTTTGTGTGCATGTCAGTGTGGAGCTCTGTCCCACACCACCACCACCACCCACCCACCAGGCTCCATCTGCATCCTCTCACTCGCTGCTGACCAAACTTGGACCACGCGCCCCAGATTTGGCAGCCAGGAAAATGGTATTCATGGTATTATGTTCTTGACTAATTTTGACAATTGAACAGTGCATGTGATGACTTATAGACTGAGAATCAACAATCAGTTTAGATTATCAAGATCTATTCATTTGGAAATTGTGCTAAATGTAGGCTTACTGTGCTAACTGTAGGCTACCTGTATTTATCATTTGATGTACTAAGACATTGCACATGGCGAGAAACAACCCTCAGACAGACTGTAGCATTCAGACGTTGATTTATTTGTAGAGTGGTGACCAGAATGTGTCAAGAACACGTTTCCTGAAGAACAGCCTGGACTAGTGACATGCTGTAGATTTCCGCATGGATTCATGCTGTTGATTTAGATTCTACAATCTGCAGATCAGGTGTTTCCAATGAAGTGCACTACAATTTTACAGTCCATTACGCTGCATATGAAGGGTCAGTTTCGTTCTTACTGTTCATTTATTGTGAAGTGAAACAAAAAAAACAAAAAAAAAAAAACACTCTTCATGCTTCCAGTGACTGAGTCATAGAGAATGAGTGGTCTTGACTTACAAATGCATCTGGACTTACTGACGCACAAATGCTGACCTGGATTGTCAAAAATCAGTTTGAGGTTTTCATCAAAAAAAAGAACTATTTCCCTAAGCCGCTGAACAGTTGTAACTGTTTCTTGGAAACTAGGATATTCCTCTTCTTCAGAAGTGGATACAAGCAAGTGGAGACCACAGCAGAAAGAATTTCAACACAGTTTATTTTGACTGGAACACAACCGGAGGAAACCGCTAAAGTACTAAATCTGCATCTTCATCCACTGAAAAAAGAACACTTGCTACCATGGGAAATTTGGTACATGTGTAACAACTAAAATATAATATGTGTAACAACTATAATATAATAACAAGAAATGATAACAACAATCTCTGGGGCTCAGAAATGTGAGGCCCCACTAGATGGGGCCTTATATTTAGAAATGGAAGTAACTTAAGCATTTCCTTCCTGAATATGAAGGCGCATCTGAAACCAACAACATGGGCCAGGATGGTTGAGTTTGTGGTAGAATTTTTTTAATTGTTATTATGTCTGACGTTGTGAGGAGGAAAATAAATCTGAAAAGAAAAAAGAAAGCAGAAAAGACTGCAGTAACAGTTGTAGTAGACAGGATTGTTAGACTGGTGGCCTTCATCATGTACTTTTATACAATATCTCATCAGGACTACTCGTGTTATGAAAGCAACTGTCAGTGTATAATACTACAATCAGAGCACACACAGGATATTATTACTACTACTAGCAACTGTTAATAGATGTATTTGTGTACTTCCAAAACGTGAAGCTCTGCAGGTTAAACTGTTGCAGCTCACAGTACAACTCGGGGTACCCGTGGCAAGCTTTCACTTCCTGTTTCTGGTTGAGGATTAGACGTCTTCACGGAAGTAGAGACTTGAAGGTGACACTTCTGAAATACTTTGTTGAGATGGAACATTAAAAGTAATGGTTTTATTCTTTATCTCCTGTATTATCACAAGACACTATAAAAGTATCAGCATACATGTACATAAAATGTAACATTACTAATATAAGAGTGGCTGCTTTTAGTGGTAAGTTTTTTTTGTTGTTGTTGTTTTTCTTTCGCAATGCTCTATGAAACTATCATAATGAGCAGCAGCAGTATCTGTAATAACTAGCATGTAACAGCAGCAGTGGCGCACAGTTAGTGGGAAATAAATGAGATTATCATTTACAGAGAATTTTTGCTCTCTGCATGTCATCAGTTTTGAACGTGTCTCTGACGAGTGTTGAACTTTCCACTCTCACAGTTTCAGAATGGCAGCGCCGGCCCTTTTTTTTTTCACTCTGACGCCCTCTGACATGCAGTCTGCTTCCTGAACCGCCGTCAGTCTCTATACACCATCAACAACATGGCCATAAGCAGAAAAGACAGCTTTCTCTGGGGGAGAGGTAGGCTCATTTATTCATTATTTTACTCACTTAAGTACTTGCTGGTTGTTTTCAGTTGACTTGGAGAATTAATCATGTACTTTATTTAATTTTTAATTTAATTTAAATTTAAAATCTTCAGCAGTTCAGTTCAACTTTTGTATCATTTGAGACCTGTTCATGGTATTGCATTTAACTTATAATACTCAAATTGACCTACCTGGATAAAACCATCCACTAATGGAGGTGAAACTTGTTCAGATGTTTTTGAATTGAGGAAGAGAAGCAGGAAGAGAAGCTTTCCATCATTCATTGAACACTTCTCTAAGCAGTGAAGTATGAAGTTGTGATGTAGGCTGGTCTGTGAAACTGAGAGTAGGCGTGAGAAAGGTTGTCAAGACTGTCCACAGTGCTGCATATTTACTAAATCCTTCACCAAGTGGATGCCACTGAACTCTAACTGCCCCACTGCTGTTGCCCCCTGCTGCCCCACAGCTGCTCCAAAGCTCACCCCAGCAGAGAGGAGGCAAGGCGACAACACCAAGATTCACAAATCCGAGCTGCTGGATGACATTCAGGTACGATGGTGATTGTATCCCTCCAAGGTATTTCATTAAAAGACCTTCATTATTCTCCTGTATGCACCCACTCCTGGCAGCCTCAGCCAAGGTCTTAACAGGACACAAAAGGAGTTTCATTCGCTAACTTTTAATTGAGATATGAAGGTTTTGGAGGATGTTTTATAACAGCAGTGGACACACTGGCCATGAGTCACCGCTGTGGCTGTGATGTAACCGTTGTAATAGCATCGGTCCCTCTCACAGAAGCTGAGGTTGGAGATTGATCACGTCATGCCTGAAATCCGCAGCCCTGAAACGAAGGAGTCAAAGTGAGTATGATCGCATTTATGCAGAAGCTCTTCCAAGAATCAGTAAAGCCTCTTTATTTAGGCATGCAGTTCAGCCTCCCACGCCACAAGTAACACTGACTTTGATTAGTCACGCAATGAGCATGATAGGGATGTGCTAGTCAGAAGTCAAGGTGATCTCTACGGTTTAAAGTACATCTAAGACCTCTTTCAACATAGAGCTGGCCTGTTTTGTCAAATGTATCCCAACTAATTAATTCAAGCACCTTAAATCAATACTGTCATTTATTTCAAAGTTTTATCCATTACTGTTATCTCCCACTCAATGGAAATCACTGGTGGAGTGCTCAGAAATTTAGCTGTAACAAAAGATAGTCACTGAACAATGACAGTGTTTTTAGATCATTCGCATATATATGTCAAACTCCTTTTTTGGGCTTCCTGTAACTTCTTTCACAATAATCATGAGGTGATGCTATGTGACTGTTTTTAGCAATAGCCTTTTTACTGGCATATCAACCACAGTTTCACGCTACAACCCCATCAGCCACCACCACCTTAAATGAATGGTTCGAATTAGCAATCCAGTTGACAGAACCATCGTGAGAGATGTCACAGTTCCTCAATAATCAAATAATGGCTAATTTACTGCAGAAAATGTAAAAAAAGAAAAAAAAAGATTCAAAAATCTTCCTGATTTCATAATTCTTGCATGTTTGTCACACTTAAATATTTCAGATCATCAAACTAATTTAAATATTAGTCAAAGATAACACAAGTAAACACAAAATGCAGTTTTTAAATGAAGGTTTTCATTATTAAGGGAAAACAAAACTCAACCCTTCATGGCCCTGTGTGAAAAAGCAATGCCCACCTAAAGCTAATAACTGGTTGTGCCACCCTTAGCAGCAAAAACTGCAATCAAGCTTTTGTGATAACTTCAATGAGTCTTTTACATCACTGTGGAGGAATTTTGTTCCACTCATCTTTCCAGAATTGTTGTAATTCAGCCACATTAGAGGGTTTTCCAGCATGAACCACCTGAATTCACAGAATTCATGGATCCATTTATCACAGCCCCAGACCATCACACTACCACCACCAGATTTTACTGTTGCTATGATGTTCTGTTTCTGAAATGTAGTGTTGCCAGCCACTCCTGGGATGTTTTCTCCATTTGTGGATAACGGCTCTCCCTGTGGTTCACTGGAGTCCCAAAGCTTTAGAAATGGCTTTATAACCTTTCCAAGGCTGAGAGAGCTCAGTGACTTTCATTCTTATTTGTTCCTGAATTTCTTTGGATCTCAGCACGATGTCTATATTTTGAGGATCTTTTGGTCTACTTCACTTTGTCATGCAGGTCCTGATAAAGTGATTTGTTGATTGAGAACAAGTGTGGTAGTAATCAGGCCTGGACTTGAATTTGAACTTAGGTATGATAAACCAGAGTTATGTTTTCATACAGGGCCATGTAGGTTTGGATTTTGTTTTCCCTCAATAATTAAAAACATTTAAAAACTATTATTTTTGTCTTATATTTAAATTAGTTTGATGATCTGAAACAATTAGGTGTGCAAAACAGAAAAGAACTAACAAACTTTTTTTTCAGCAAAAGTGTGGTAAGGAAGCGGAGATTTCTACGAGGGAAGAAGAAATTCAACATGGACCCCAAATCTGTGAGTTTGTATAGTCTTTTGTGTATATAAAGAGAAAGAAAGGATGGAATTGTGCTGATTCAGACCAAGTTTTGGATTTGTTTGCCTCACGTCAAAAAATAACAACCAGAATACATTAGGCTTTATTGTTAAGTGGCCTCTAGTGGCCACGTAAGAGAGCGCCAGATATTTCGTAAAATGTCTGGAAACTGTATATACTGTATTTGCATTTATATGACAGTGCTAGTGTCTCATGGGCTCCAGGAGTAAAGGAAGAGATAAACATATGAAGGATGTCATGGTGGATGGATGGGTACATTCAAAAAAGGTCATATCAGACATGTAACAATGTGTTCATTTAGTGTATCCATGGAGACATATCTAAACACATGGTTCTGACATTTACCTCTGGAGTCAAACTGAAGGTACAGTAGATCAGATTCTACTTTCACCCTCTGGAGCTCCTCTGAAACTGAAGGTCACCACTGAGATGACAGCAGAGATAACGCAACACATAACGGATGTGGATTTGAGATGCTCAGAAGTACAACTGTGCACAGGCGCAGGCGATGAGCAATAGCGAGAAACCCACTTCCTGTTCCGTGAAGTGGAGTAGATGTGCCACTTCACCACAGTGACCTTCATATTTTCAATCCTTCCTTTCTGGGTCCTCGGTTAAGACTATGTCCCTCAGCCTGTGACCGCTCTGCACTCAGGCCAGGGGACATGCAAGAGTGGGCGGATGAAATGTTTTTAGATGTCAAGGACATAATTGATTTGAAGCAGAAGTGTGCACTCAGAGTGAAGAGCCATATCTTAAGACTTAGCTCTGTGTACCTTTTAAAATGAAGCCATTGCATCATGCAATATTCATTCAGCCTTCTCATCTTGTGGACTAAAGGTTAATGTTAACAGTGGCTCAAAGGGAGAGGAAGAAAACTTTTTAAATGTGTCATGTGACTTCTGGAGATTTTGCAGAGCTCATAAACAGAGGAACAGCGTTATAGCTTCCACGCTCTGAACTAACATTTAAAATGACAACATACTCCTGGTTTCCAGACGCTGTTCATACAAGTCTTCCCTCTTTGCTGCAGGGTGTTCACTACCTGGTTGAAAATGGCCTCCTTGAATGGCAAGCACCATCTGTGGCAGAGTTTCTTTACAAAGAGGAGGGACTGAATAAGACTGCCATAGGCAACTTCTTGGGAGAAAGGTACAGTGTTCACACAGCTGATGTGGAGCTAACTGACATGAGACTCAGGGAAATGAGAATATACGTGGAGCAGTTCCATTTTGACAGCATTTTGGTCATCAGCAAACTATAAGCTATAATCGCAATCAATTCATCTTAGAAAAATAAGCAGTTCAGACTCGTTGAAACTATTAACCTAGCTGAACAATCAAATAAAACGTTACATTTATTTATTTATTTTTCAGATTGACATGAACTTGCTGACTTTGTTGAACTGAGGTCTTCCCTTTGTCACGCTGAGTGTTTTTTTCACTGCTGTAAAACAAACTTTTTTATTTCTCAAAACAAGTAATGTGAAAAACAAAATTTTCTCATTAGTCAAACGAGCACAAGATTAGTCGATTCCACGAATTTCCTGTACGTATTTAAGAGTTATCTCTCATCAGCGTTTCACCCACAAACATATTCATATTTGATCAAAGATCTAGAGGGCTCAGAAACAGAAACAAATCGTAATGTAAGACGTAAGAATGTAACATTTCAGAAAATGCTTATTCTCTCCAGAAAACATGAGTGTTGATACACATCGTGCCTATCCAGTAGTAAAACCACTAGTCCTCACAAGCCAAAGGTCAAGAAATAGATGTTATATCTTTCATGTTTGTATCCTGTATCCATAACTCAACTCTAAATCCCGTGCCCTGTTTTTTTGCCTGTAAATGTAATCTTTAAGCCCCGCCCTTTTCCTCACCTGAGGACACATGGTCGGCAGCTGCAAAAAACTGTTCCTCTATCTTAGATGTTTGCGTTCAGGCTTTATCAAGAACACTTCTGCACGGAGTCCCGTCTAGAGTGTTTATTTGTATAATCTGTTTAATTTTCATATCACATTTGAAAATAGTTTTGTTTTATTGTGTCGCACAGGGAGGAAATGCACCTGAAGATCTTGAAAGCATTCGTGGGTCTGCATGAGTTCTCAGACCTGAATCTGGTGCAAGCGCTGAGGTTTGTGACAGTCACCAGCAGTTTAACCTTTAGTCTCAGTGTTGTTTTCCTGATGATGTGGAAATATAAACATGTGTTCGACTCTGAATGTGCCTTTTTTTTCCTCCAACATCATGCAGACAGTTTCTGTGGAGTTTTCGTCTCCCAGGAGAAGCTCAGAAGATTGACAGAATGATGGAGGCGTTTGCAACGCGATACTGTGACTGTAACCCAGGGGTCTTCCAATCCACAGGTACGAGCTCAAGGAGTGTGATTCATTGTCTCTTCAGTCCAATTAATGAGGTTCACTTTAAATACAACCATCTCTACAGGAAACCTGCTTCTGGAAAAAACAAAATGCAACACAGTGTCTCCTCTCTCCAAACACGTTCAGAATGAACACGTTGTCTCTTGTGTTTTGGCTTGTGCAGAAACCTGTTATTTACAATGGATGCGATTCATACAGCTCAGGCAGAGATAACAGTGCATAGCTGGAGAAAACTAAACTGTGGTTTTCTCTGTGACAGACACCTGCTACATCCTGTCTTTTGCCATCATCATGCTCAACACGAGCCTCCACAACCCCAACGTGAAAGACAAACCCAGCCTGCAGCGATTCGTCTCCATGAACAGGGGCATCAACAATGGCGAGGACTTGCCCACCGAGCTGCTTACGGTCAGCTTGTTTGTTCATAGGCGTAAGAGGCTAAAGGGGGGAGGGGGGATCTTCATTCTGTATCTTTATCTTAGTACATAGTGTGTGTACTAGCAGAACACTTTCTACATTATTCTGTGTCCACATGAAGTCAAGTCTCTCTGCTTGTGCACATCAACTTAAGGTTCTGGCACTTTACTAATGTAGAAGTTGTAACAAAGTTGTAACAAAGCTTGCTTCACAGTTTCAGTTTTCATCACTAACCTCACTAGCCACAATACCCTGCTAACTTACAGACAGAAACAAAATCACCTCCCGTAAAGGCACTGTGTTGCCCCCAACACAGACCTGCACAGCACGCAACAGCGTATAGAACGTACAACGAATTGCAGATTGTAGACATTTATGTCTCTAATGTCTGCTTCTCGAGACTGTATGTTCCTTCTTTTGACATTTTGAAAACCAGACAGAGAATGAGTGTGAAACTAATATTTGAATGTGAGACATGTCTATTTCAGTTTTTTTTTTTTTTGTCTCTGATTCAAATATTAGTTTCATACTTGCTCTCTGTCTGGTCTCCAGAGGCTTTTCCCCCACATGTTTGTGGTAGAGAGCAACTCTGTGAGATTGTATCTTGCTAAATTCTGAGCAATATTCAAATATCGATTTCTATTGTGTGTATGCAATAATAATGCTAGCACACTAATGCTGAGGATGTGTGACGCTATGTTAGCTAATTTGCGTATTATAATTTGACTATTTGAATCTGGTCACATAGCACTATTTTTACCTCATGGTGGCGCCAGATAAAAGTTATATGGGAAAAGAGCTACTAAATGTTAGAATTCAATGTAGTCCATAGCATGGTTGAATTCAACACTAAATGTTTCATCCCAAATGATAATATCAGCTAGAGTTTGAGGTTAAAGTCAGATCTGTGAAAGATTTCAGAATATCTTAGCATCTCTATCCCCCATTGTTGCTTTAATGAAAGCTCTGATGTGGGAAAATATTAGTAAGTAAGTGCTCGTAACATATGTTATCCCGGCGTAATGTGAAAGTTTGCCATGGGTTTCTTGAGGACAGAAATGTTTTTGTATGGATGTGGTGAAAAGTCCATAACAGTCTGCCCTCCTTGGTCTTTTTTAGTCTTCAAACAGTTCTTTAAAGCTTTGAAGCATGTTTGGGCTCATTATTCGCCTGCTATCCTTCTCCACAAAGAAACAAACCGAATGGAGAGACGCCAGCAGTTAAAGGAGTAGATTCACTGTAGGTGTCTTGAATATTCCAGCAGAATTTTTCACTTCTGCTTTGATACACTGTGGTATTATTCTCTCTCTTCTAAGTCTTCTTACATTCACCCTTCTAATATTGCCACAAAGTAAACGTGACTTTTTTCGACTGGGAAATGCTGCTATGTCTTAGTTTCCCAAGATGTTTTACTTTTTATAGGTTTAACCCTAACACTTTTATGAAAGAAGTACTTTATTTGTGGGGGAGGGGGGTTTGGGGATCTTTTTTATCATTTTATGATCTACAGTGTTAAGGAAAAGGACATTAGATTATACCTCATGTTTTCTTTTATCCCCAAACCTCTTGCAGAAACTGTACGCGAGCATCCGCAGTGAGCCGTTCAAAATCCCAGAGGATGATGGGAACGACCTCACACTAACGTTTTTTAATCCAGACAGAGAGGGCTGGCTGCTTAAAATAGGTGAGACAATGCTGTTGACACCACACAAAAATGTTGGGTTGACTGGAGGATTTCTACCTGAAAGCTTTCTTTGCTTTTGTTGAAGGGGGCCGAGTTAAAACCTGGAAGAGGAGGTGGTTCATATTGACGGACAGCTGTCTATACTACTTTCAGTACACAACAGTAAGTTTCTGTCTCTCTGATACTACATTATAAAACATTAAAATACAATTTTAACATATGGAAAACTAAAACCTGTCATCCTGCAGGATAAAGATCCCATCGGGATTATTCCTCTGGAGAACCTGTGTGTCAGGGAGCTACAAGACTCCAGCAAATCGGTAGATTATCACTCATTTTTGTTGACAACGTAGGAAATAGTTTCAAGTTTCCACACAAACATTATCTGCAGCCACCTACCCTAATGAATCACACAAGCAACAGTTAAATGAATTTCTATCTCAAGTGGTCAAAACAGTGAGTCATGAGTCTATCAAAAGACTATTAAAATAAACAGGGGGCATATGCACACAGTAACTGTGGTACATGTGTGTGTGTGTTCAAACAGTACTGTCTGGAGTTATATAACCCCAAAGGACAAAAGATCAAAGCCTGCAAGACCCAGAACAAAGGCAGAGTGGTGCAAGGTAAACACCAGTCTTATAAGCTCAGCGCAGCCAGTGCAGAAGAACGGGACGACTGGATACACGCCATCAGGTGAGAGCTACTGATGCAGAGGAGGACACATGGGATGCCATGTGGGTTGTGTTTGTCAAGGCTCAACTTGGAATACAAACAAGCAAAAAAGAAATTAATAAAAAATGTGACTATACACAGCCAGTGTTACATACTGCCCTGCTTCTTATTTGTCCCACTGATTTCCTGGATGCTCAGCTGGTTACCTGGTAACCATTCAGTGATTTGTATGCAGCTTTACAGTGTTAATTAGGGAATCTTAAAGGTGTTTTTGTCATGTTCAGACAATGCCAAACTAGCCGGCTGACTTCAGTCAGAAATGAAAACAACACTTCAATGCAGGTTCTCACAGTGACTGCATTAGGGGAACTGGTCACTAACTAACAGGACTGAAAAAACAATTACAATGTACTGCTATTCTTGAAGTTCTGTGGTTTCACACTGAATCTCAATGTTTTTTCTCAGGGCAAGCATCACCAAGGACCCTTTTTATGATTTGGTATCTCTACGCAAGAGGAAAGTCATCAGCAACGCTTCTTCATAGGACATCACTGGGAGCAACATCTGTGACGGGAAGCTCTTTATGGAGAAATCATCCTGCACTTCTGTTTAAAAAAAGGACAACAAACAAAACCAAAAGTTAGCTGTGCAGAATTTCACAGTGATAAAAAAAAAGAAGAAGTGACACTTGCAGTATAAAAGGAAAAAAGTGAACTACTTGTAACTTTATATGTAAAGTATTTTCAGTACATCTGCAAACTGCACGCACTGCTGCTCCAGTTTCAATGACTCTCGACTCCTGTAAACATCTGCTGATGGCAGAAGAAGACTTTAGCTTGGCTTGCTACAGCCATGACGGATCTTTCAGCCTATGAACCTCTGCATGGAGCGACTGAAGTGACATTTTGATCAAACTGCGTCTAAAAAATCCACAATGACAATGAATGTCCCAAAAAAAAAAAATGGATATGTGTAATGTATGTATGTATGTAGCTTTAAGTTTGAGTCTTAACACGTTTGACTAAAGTTCCAGTTTCTAAACCCTGATCTGCTGTTCTCACGCTGCAGTTTCTGATCAGTCAATAAAAAGTAAGTAGCACTTTGTTAAACGGGCTCCATGTGTTTTCACAGGAGACGTTAAGAATGAACGTTCATGAACTTGAAAGGAGCAGGTGAATGAGCTCCTTTTCTTTAATGAAATTATGCAAATCCATTTCCCTTCTTCCTTGTGAATTGCTCTTCTTAAAGAAGCAGCAGCACGTCTACGTATTCGCACAGCAACTGGGGGCTCAGCATCTTGCTCACGGACACTTCGGCATGCGGCATGTTCCGGTGCTTACACAGCTAACCCTTCGGTTTGTGGACAACTTCCTCTACTTACCGATCCACAGCCTCCCTTCATTGCTGACTGAGGTTTAAAAGTATTAATTTTAATTTATAAATTTGTGTACAGTGTTTTTGTGTTTAACCGTATTTGGTCTAAGGGATCTTTTGTGTTTGTTTTAATTGCTGTTTGTATAATTTAATTATATTGTACAATAAACTTTTTTGCTAAAGGTGTGTTTGGCTCTTTTACCAGCAGATGGCGCCACATCACCACTTCATGTTCTAGCTATGTGATTCTAGCATGTGATTTTTTTTCTTTGTTTTTAACACGTAATTACTGAAATGCTGTCTGAAGTCAGAAATCAAATAACGAATTTTGTCCTTTCTTCACTTTTATAAATGAGATTAAGTGTTAGCTGATGTGTCGGGGCTTTTCCTGTGTGTGTGTGCGCGTGTGTGTGTGCGTGTGAGATGCTGACAGAGCTGTGGTTTCCTGGGAGCACGCACGTAAAGACTCGCAAAGGAAAACAAATTTTCTTGTGGTACATTCTTCAAACCTGACAATGTATATTGACACACCTGTGAAAAATAACCGCCTTGTGTTTCTTGTAACTTATTTGACATTGGTTTTATTTCCTTATTGATTGGTATCCTGGACAACCGTTTTCTGTGTTAAAAAAAATACTGCGATACCTTTTATTTATCATTTAAATACTTGTCTTGTGACATGTGTTGCATCAGTAATTTCTCATATGCCCCGATTTTTAAACTGTGTACGCTATTGTTGCCATTGCTGACCAGCCTCTGTTGTGGACACACACTAGGTAGATGAGCTAGTTAGCTTTAGCGGTATAGCAGACAGCTTGCTGAATATCTTACGGGTCCAGCTACCTACCAAATAAATAATCCACAATTTACAGCATGCTACATGTGTGCTATAAACGTTTTTTTTTTTTTTTTCTATCAAATTGCATGCATAACTTGCATCTCTGCATAGATATTTTACATTTAGATAGGTATTAAATACCTATATTGTGCCACCTAACATCCACTTACTTTTAAATCCATGAAAAATATAAATCAGTGCCACAGTAATCCAAATTATTTAATATACATTACTCACTTCAAGTAATCCAAAGTATATTCAAGCGCAGGTCGCAGGTCTGTTATAGCTTAATTTGTGACTTTAGTAAAACCCTCTTCTAATTGTTTAATACAGTACATGAGACACTTGTCTACATTAGGTGAAGTCGGTGTTTAGAATTAACAATAATAAATACATGAAAATGTTTTTGGGATTTATGAAACGCATCTACAAGTTCACAAATTCATAGATATTTTTCTCATATGTTTTAGTTTTGTGTACCATCGTACCATCTTGCATGCAACCTTCGGTTCACAGCATGACACCTACCAAACCCAAATTAGCCAGAACAGGAATCACATGCTTGTGGTTATTGCAAAAAGCATGCGCTGCTCCACTGTTTAACAGGGATGCAGCTACAGATGAGACATCTGCAGATTTTCAGATGAAGCCAATTTAATTCTGTGAATTTTTGGGGCATCGGACAGCCTAGAGCCTTTTCAAGAGAGTCTGCGTTAGTGAGAAGTCCCTACTTCTGTAGTTCTAGATTTGTCCCGTAAATCTTCTTGCTCATATTTAGCGAAGGCCCACAAATGATTTTTTCAATGGTTTTGAACGAAAATGATCTATTTGACCATCATCGGCAGCAACCGCAAGTCTGTCTTCATCTGGAAGTTGTTGTTTTATGCTGAATCTGACACCAAGGTACTCTGTCATCATGTTACTGTGACAATAAGCCAAAACAAACATGCAACTGTGTCATAGTGTCTAGGTTTAGGGGGTTTACCGGTGAGGCAACACAAAGTGGATATTGCAGCAGTACCCAATTATAAACAGTTTATGTAAACATTATTTACGAGCAACATAGTGTTACAGTTGTTAGCACTGCTGACTCACAGAAGGAAGGTTCTGGGTGTGAATCCACTGGGGCCTTTCTGTGAGGTGTTTGCATGTTCTCCCCGTGCTTCCACCGTCCAAAGACATGCCCGTGATAAACTCTATATCAACTGATCAGCAAGATTCAGGAGAGGCCAGCTCTGTATAGCGGTATGTAGCTCTTTCTAGCCTCTCAGCTAATAGTAGCGCTGCTAGTTTGCGCCTTTTGCGCAGGTGCATAACATACATGCCAGCTGGCCATTGACTGTAGTCTTTGCAGTATTTTTGGCCCAAACTCAGGCCACAAGAGGTCATGTCAAAGTCATCTTCACCACTAATGGTTAGATGTTGGTTAGGTGTGTACCTACATTTACACACAAGACGCATTTTTGAAAATCTAATTACAGTAGTAACAGAAACTCCATTTCATGTCGTCCAGGCTGGACAGTGAGCACCAGCACATATTGCATATGTAATATATGCAATATTGTCACACCTCAAGATCCTACACTTTCACCATTCACTACTTACTATGTGCTGTGTATAACTAGCAATATCCAACAATCATCATCTGGGCAATTTAATACTTGTTTATATATGCCAATACTTGTATTTGTTTTATACTATTTTAATTTTTTATTAATCTTTTATACAGTAATTTCACCATTGCGGGACAAGCAAAGGTTTTCTAATTCTGATTCTAATACTGATTAACACAAAGACGTATTTGTTGCAATTTTCCTTTATTGTATTAAATTTCTTCTACAAAATCCACATACAAAAGTTACATCTCAAGTGGTTCTTGAACATTCACATTTCAATTTCTCCCAGCTTTGCCTACATTAAAACTAAATCCCAAAGTGCAAGCGCATGGGTCCTTTTACATTATTCACAGCCTGTACAACACAACACTTACTCTGTTACCAAGGGTCCTCGGTAAGACGACACTCAAAGATAACACCACAACTGATCACTTTTCCTGTCTCCATAGTAACAGGAATAACTAACAGGCGTGATGTAATCAACCCACGCCACTCAGTCACGCCAGGCCTACTCTGCTGTGCTGAAGTTTGAGCATACAAGTGTAAATTATCGAAACAACACTTTTGAATAATTTAAAACAAAAAGTAGGAAACTAAATCAATGGCAATGACCCCCCTCACCAACAGCACTTTGGTTACTCTATCTTAAGTTTTTCTGAAAATGGTTCATTTACACCATTATTTAATAGCTCTTTAAAAAGCCTCCAGTTGATTCAAAAAGCTGCAGCAAGAGCACTGACAGGAGTTACCAAGAGAGATCATATTATTCCAGTTTTAACCTCTCTTCACTGGCTCTCTTTAAAATCTAGAAGTGAATTTAAAATCCTCCTCCTTGCATACAAGGCCCTGAAAGGCCTAGCTCCATCATATCTGAAAGACCTCATAGAACCATATTGTCCCAACAGATCACTACGATCTCTAAGTGCAGGTCTATTTGTGGTTCCTAGAGTTTCTAAAAGTAGAATGGGAGGTAGAGCCTTCAGCTATCAGGCTCCTCTCCTATGGAACCAGTTCCCAGTTTGGGTTCAGGAGGCAGACACAATCTCTACATTTAAGGTCAGGCTTAAGACTTTCCTTTTTGACAAAGCTTATAGTTAGGGCTGGATTTAACCATCCCTTAGTTATGCTGCTATAGGCCTAGGCTGCAGGGAGATGATGCACTGAGGACATGTCCTCTACTCTCTCTTCTCTGACTCCTGTCCTCTAATATCTTATAATGTTATTTTCTATCTCTTATAATTTATTTTCTATTACTAACCGCTGTGTATTACTCTCTCCCTTGCCCTCCCGTCCCCCTCCATCTTCTTGTGAGAGACTCAGGTCTGGAGTGCTGAATATCTGACCTGTGGAGTTCTAAGAACTACATCTGCCCCAGTCTTCATGGCCTCCTCCAGTTGTCCACTCCTACCTAGATGAACAATTCTCCAACCTGCCCATGATTCCTGTTATACTCACAAATTGTCACATAAGATCATCAGCTATGTGTTATATTATTAGATTCTACATGTTTCCTTCAGCTTGATGTATGTATCTATGACTTTGTTTATCTGTTTCTCCTGTTCTTCTTCTCTCTCTATCCTCTGTTTCTACCTGGCTGGCCTTCGGCAAATGAGTTTTTCCTTGACAGTGTTGCCCGCAGTCTTGTTCTGGAGATTGCAGGCTGGTTTTTGTGAAGCGTCTTGAGACACTTTGTATTGTTATTGGCGCTATATAAATAAAACTGAATGGAATTGAATTGAATTTTATTGGTGATCTTTACTGCTGACCAAAGCAGCGTTACAGTCCAGAATCACAGATTGCACTAATCTCACAAACAGTGATGTTCAAGCATGTTTTACCACAATATCTTCTTTATAACCAATGACAGACTATCCTTTTTTTGTCATTTCATGACTGGATGCAGTTCTTCTTCTGATGCCGCCGACGGCTTTTGAATCCTGTAAAACAAAAACAACAAACACATGTGGGATTAATTAGGACATAGCAGCTTGTGCTTGACTCAAAATGACAGGCCCTCAGTCCTCTGAGCATCAATCCACCTATCTGTTTAAAGACTTGGTTATCAAAAAACTTCCAGTACTTCTAATTCCAATGACAGCTGGAATCAAATTTCTTCACAGATCTTATTGTACGTCCTTATTTATATTGTATGTTTCTGCATTAAATCCACACGGAGGTTACATATCTGGTTATTCATGGAAACCCTCTTCATTGAAAAATGGTAGAAACATTTCTCAACATCAGCCCGATAAGGCACATGTTTAGTATTTTTCTTGAAGCCTATTTTTAGATACGCTTTCAGGCAAAGCGTCAGATGAGAAGACTGATACTGCTCTCATGTTTGTCGGGTAAATGTAAGAGGAAAACCAACAGCAAAGATGTTGGGTTTCAGAGAAAAACTCATGAGACAAATCAGCTCATCTCAGACAATGAGATTGCAACGCTTAATTTAAATTAAAAAAAAAAAAGGAAAAAAAAACTAGAAATGCCCCCCATGATGCTCAAGTATCTTGTGGATTTTGATATAGATGTATAATCTAAATATTTAGTCCAACCCACAATTTGTGTGTAACAATGGAATAATGGACTGGAATAATACTTTGAGTATTTTTTTAGAAACTAAAATACTTGGTGAGCTAAACATGAGGAATACCCAACGTTACTGGTACTCAAAGTGCTTTGCAGTGACTACCCATTTGCTTACAGAAGCACAAACACATTCACAAACCAAGGCCAAGAACTGAGAGCAGCTGGGGGTTCAGTGTCTTGCTCAAGGACGCTTTGGAATGTAGCATATTCTGAGGATTGAACCACTAAGCCTCCAGTTTGTGGTGGACCTGCTCTACCTACTGGGCCACAGCCACCACCTTCTACCTGGTGTCACCTTTCCATTTCCTAAACCATATAATTCACTGAATATTCCAGAAAACAGTCATCATATAAACGATAAAGATAATAATTATTACACCCCTGTTTTAAAAAATGAAATACACACCGTCTTCGTCGCCCGTGTTGATGGTTTGCAGAGACACACTCCTCTGAATGTGTTTTGACGGCTTCTTAGTTTTGGATTTTAGTGGTCCTGGTTTCTCAATGATCTCAAATGAGTCCTCCAGTTCATTTCCTGTGACGCCATTGGTCTCTGGCACTTTGCATGTGGGTGATGGGCACTGAGGAGTGACCACACCTTCCTCTATAATTTCTGTAGTCTGATTGGCTCCTCTGCCTTTCAAAAAGTGTCTGAAGGAGCTACGTTTCTTCAATCCAGTCCCCTGGTTTTTCTTTTGGCCTCCCTTTGCGTCCTCATCCTCCTCCTCTGCAGGTGAACCAGGACTCTGTGGGGGGACTCGGTCCACCCTTTCCTTACTGTCCTTGCAGGTATGAAGGAAGTTGTTGTGCAGGCCGTTCTTCTGGGTTAGCCCACCAACCAATGAGTCTTTTGGTGTCGACAGATCTTGCAGCGAACCCGTCAAACCCAGACTGTTCCCAAAGACCAGGGAGTACTTTGGATTGTGGTACTTATGTGCAGGTACCTTCAGGTCAATCTGTTTGGAGTCTCCAACGGATACCTGAAAGCGAGATATAGAGACGGGCAGAGGCCGGCTTTGCTCCACCTTCGGCTTCCTGATGGGTGTGGGAAGAGGCGGCTTGGTAACGTTGAACTCCTTGTAGAGGTCTACCTGGTCAGACACGGCGTAGAGCTCCCGGAAGTCACTATCAAAAAAGTCCACAATTTGTCCCGACATCACAGTGATCGTGTTCCTGTCCATCCGAGAAGAACTCCAGGTGAAGCTGCAGCAGAAAATGGGAATGTAAAAGACTGGTTTTAGATGTAATTACAGCAACTAAATACAAATATAAATACATATATAGTATAATTTTACATAGATATCGAAAAGCTTAAATAGAAAAACAACAGTTTTTATGGTATGGGGTTGGGCTTTGGGGCGGTAATGTGTGGTATCAATCCCCACTTATAACTCACCGAAACAAAAAATAATTTTAACTTTATGTTGTCACTATATCTATATAGTAGTGTTAGTCACTTTATTTACTATTTTCGATTAAGCCCATGCAGTAGCCATATAACTGAGGCTATTTTTCGTGACCACAGAGCTATTCATTGATTTTTTAACATTTTAGAAGTTCTCAGAAGCAATACAAGAATTTCTATTTGAAAAAGCTTTGAACACAGGATCACACAGCACCTGCACCCGATTTTCTTTTACACAACCATCTAGTCATTACGAGGTGTCATACATGAGTCATTGTGCTCATTTCACTTGACATGCATCACGGCCTTCAGTTTTGATTTTAGTTGACTCTTGATGTGTTCAGAAGGTGAACTGAAAACAGTTCCATCACTGATGTGGCCAGCAACGTGGTGTACCAGTGGGCCCAGAGCTGGCAGACAGATGATGACTGAACATATATGCCATATATGTTCAGACAAGTCTTGTCAAAAGCCGTGCCCCTCCTTACCTTTGCTCGGATTATACGGATCAGCACATATAAATAAAGTAATTCTGGTTAAGCATTTTAAAAAAGCAGCCAGTAACAACAACTGATTAGCCCTCAGGGCCTTCCCACATTTAAACTGGTGACTGATCACAAAAATGCTTCGAAAACTATTGAAGTCGCTCCTCAAGTTTAGTGTCCTTCGGAAAGCCCTTAAGCAGTTATTAGTGTGATGACTTGCCAGATTTATTTTTATTGCGTTAGAGAAACGGCTTCATACCTTCCAGCCTATTAACATTTTAGTTTGCAGTTACAAGTAAATTAAAAGCTATACAAGTTGCTTTTAACCTTTCGTTAAGTCATTTATATATGTAGCAAACTATATTTTTAAATTTTAAATTTCATCATACAGTGTGTCTTGTGATTTTTGTCAAGTCAGATGGAAAAAGCTTTGTCAAATGGATAAAAACATGCTCTTGACAACCACACTGGGATAAACTGATGCTACATCACCTGTTCTGTGTTATACTACATATACAGTCATTGCCCATTCCAACCAACACCTCAATGAAAGTTGTAGCTTTTGACGCTCTTACTGTGACCACAGAATCTATAAAGATGGACGACGTAACACCTTCTCAAAAGTGAAGCCAAAGCAAGTACAGCTCCCCCTGGTGACTGGCATAAGCTCCACCTCCTCCATGTTAGTGGATGGGACTAGGCTGAACTAAAACACTAAAGATCTTTTTTTCAGGGATAATTTCTGTTATTTTAGGTAGTTAATATAATGCTGGTGCATGATCAAGTCTCCATTTTTCTGATAAGTTTCATTTGAGTTATTTGAAGCTATAGAAACAGGATGTGACATCATGATGACCGCCATGAGGTGACTGATGATTAGCATATAATGCTTCAAGCTGTGCTGTCATAAAAGTAGACCTAAAACTATTCTAATGGTTGGATATGAAGTTGGATAAGAAAATAATGGAAATGATTACTATTCTAAATACATACATTCAGGTTTAGAGAGTTGATAATATGTGCTGTTTAAATAAATGTAGCATGAGATGAGATCATAACTGTGTATGAAGTGCTTTGTTCTCTTTTTTTTTCTTTTTGGTTTCCCCTAAGCTCCCAACACTTCTACGGTTATATTTTCTATACCGTTTTGAACAGACTCAATAGAAAGTAAAATTTTTCCTGCATCCTCACAAAAGACTAAGTAAAAAGAGAAATGTAGAGACTGACTGAGTGAAGTGCATTATTGGATATTCACCTGTAAGACCCAAACATGACTTTCTCTCCATCCACCAGCATGTATTTGGAACTCAAGGAGCCGGGCAGTTTTCCAAAGGACAGGGCCAGCCCTGCACCTCTCACCATTCGCACACGAAGGTTCTGTAAAGAAACACCCGCTTAGTTACACATTTTAAATGGCTTAGCATCACACAGGTGAGCCTGAGTAAACTCACTCAGCCTCAGCTGTCAAATGACATGGCTGTATCGTGCACGGCCAAATTGATTTACAGAGATGCCAAGTCAAACTGTGCCGTCACACTTAGTCAACTTTATCAAGCAAGAAAAACCCAACCCTTTCAGCAACGTATGTTTACTTAGAGGGAAGAGAAAGGAAAAAGGAAACAGAGAGCAGACGTAATTAGACAAGCAGACAAATTGGGAGGAGGCTTTCCTCCAGGACCAACTCTGGTGAGGAGGCGAAGCATCGAGTTACAGCCTGTGGATCCGTTCTCAGGAGCTATGAATGTTCATTTGTAAGAAGTAAGAGTAACAGAGCCCACTTCTCTGAAAAGGCCTTTCATCGCCTTATCAACCGACACCACTATGAGCAGCTACATGCCAGTGCTCCAGTTAAAGTAGACTGCAGCTACAACACTCGGCGTGGAGCAGATAAGGCTGGGTATTGTGTTGCTGTCGGGATAGGGTGACACTGGGGCTCAGTGAGCTGCTGTTCTCGTCTCCCATCCATTTCAGAACTTACTGTCACTTCTCAGGCTCTGAGGGAAACACACCTACATGTCCTTTCTTATCAGTACTTAACCTTTTACTTCCTGGATACGTCACAAAAATTAGTGATTGTATTGTTCTTCCACTTTCTATCCGTCAAATACTATCTTAACTGTGTAGATTTAACAGTTTAACAGTTTCAATTCCTCTGCTCCACTTTAATTCATTTTTTATCAAGACATGGTATTTACGGCTGACTTATTATTATTTTATTATTATTTTTATTGTTGTTTCTTCCGATTAGTAGAGCTAACGCAGACTTACTTTGAAGACAGTGTGTGTAGCAAGAACATTTCAAATTCAATCTCTATTTCATTTTTAGTTTAACCACAAAATGGATAGCTTGTTTTACATGAAATTTACAGCATTTATGTGAAAGATTACAAATAGCCCTATCTTATAGCCAGATACAGTTAGTTCACCAAGATTACTGTAGAAGTGGATGAACTGTTACCAGATCTGAGCAGCGTAGCATGACTGAATCTCTGTAAGTGGATATTAGTTAAATTTATGTGTGAATAAGCCACAGTGTCCGGAACTCTCAGTAGCAGTGACAAATAAACCTGATTATGTGGTCTTTTCAGGCGGAAAAACACTAAGCCTTTAAGGGATGTGGAACAAAGCAGGTAATCTAAAATAAAATACATAACAGTCCAATTATTGTCATGTTTCAACAGGACATGTATGAACTAGGTCAGCCTTCTTTGACCTGTAAGGAATTTCCAAAGAATTTTCAAAGAAAGTGACGTGCAATTTAATCCACCCTCATTGTTTGCCACAGGAGTAGGGATCAGTGACACAGTAAACCGTTTTGCTTCCTCATTTTCTCGTTGTGTGCTGTGTTAGCGAGCGTCCTCCGCCCACAGTGCTCTGCCATGCTGTGTGTGCTGAGCTCTCTCCTCACCCGCAGATGCATCGCGTTAATCTGCAGCCGAGAGCACATATCCAGGAAGTGGGGCACTCCTCTGGCCTCCAGCACGGCGTAGACAGCCACCCCGCGCCGTGACGAGGCATCCAGCAGGTCCTGGACGATCTGCACGTCTGTGAGGAGGTCCATGACGATGGCTACCGCCTGTCAGGTCGCAGAGGAGGATACAAGAGTCAGGGAGTGAAACCAAATACCTCTATTTCAGTGCGGTTAATGTCTTTTCAGCACATTCAGACCTCTTAACGACACACATAAACAGCACAATGCAAGTGTCTATCTTACACTAAATGCTTGGAAATGAAAGCTGGAATCACTCCTTTCTTCCTCTCATTTGTTTCTCGTGCAAAACCAGTCAGGTCAGAAGACGTCCCTCCACATTTCTGAGAGTTTGCCCTCAAATTGCTCGTTGGAGCTGCCAGCATGCAGCATTTATTTAATAAAAGTTCTCACCACTCCCACAGGCAGTTTGCACAATGGCACAAAGGTGCTAGCTAGTTATTACTGTTATGATAAAAAATGTAAACCTCACTTTCCAGAGACATAACCGTTGATTCTTCAGAAGAAGAACGTGTTTTTCCAGGCTGCACTTTGGAATAACTCCAGCAGCAGTTACGATTCACAAGCACTGCTGATTAGTGTGGCAGCGGTGTTCGAGACCATCACATGACATTTTCTTCAGGACAATAAAGTTTCTTTCTTATTACACAATCGCGATATGTGTTTGCAGTCAGGTGTTTCAAAATTTTGATATTCTCAAGTGCATTTAGAGTGACGATGTGAGTCTTTTTCCGTTTCCTCATTGCACCACTGATGTACATGTTTCATCCGGCCGGATAATTAGTCCTGGCAGCGAGAAGATGAAATGACATCACTCTTTAAAATAAACAATGCGTGAGCTTCAGCATGTCATTAAATACTAATCTCAACAGCTACTTATGTCCTTTAATAAGAAAAAAACCCTTCCAGGAGGGAAGAAGACAGAAAGAAAATCCACCTGTTTAGGGACGATTAAACTCTTTCTCTTTAAACTTTTTCATTTCTAGAACACACCATACGGCTGTCTTTTCCGTTTGGAGGAAGCTTTGATCCTGCTGCTGCACAGATGTTCGACAAAATGTGAGCTGAATGTCAGCATGAAACAGTGTCCAAAAGCAGATCGACAAATACCAGGGAGAACTCCGGAATTAAAAATAACTACCTCACTGTTTATTGTTACAAGTAATTAGTTTCATATGGTACAAAATTGATACAACTTAGATGACAGAAATCAGGTCCTACCAGTTTATTATGATTAACCTCTTTTTAGGAGGTCTGAAAATGCTGTGGGTCCGTCTGATTGTGCTGTCTCGACGTGTGTTACACTATTATGTGGAATATTTTGTAAAGGGATCATTTGTTGTGGTGTACTGTTTGTGTTGTATTGTCTGTTGTTGCTGGGCTCGTGGCTTACTGTGTGTTGTGTTTTGTGCCCATTCAGAAAAACCTCCTCCTGACATGTTTGTATATATCCTCATTCAAATTCCATCACCTCTTGTTACCCTTGTTAGGATTCTAGTCCAGTCTGGATTTAGAGCGACAAAAACTATTAAAGTTAAGATCACTTAACCCAACAGACAGAACCTATGTCTCAGAATGCTTCTGTCTTCAAACAGAAGCATGGATGCATGACATTTTCTGTCGTGCTGCTTGTACTCCTGAATGTGGTTTAACCAGTAACATCAGTTACTCCGTCTGCCACACACGCACACAGCTGGGCTTCCTCGCTTGATTCCAGATAATGACCTCCCTGCTATCATTCCAGCATTAGCATGTATTCATGCGTAGCCTTTCTGCGAGTATAAACACCACAATCTGAGCTTTAAAGCTCTCTAAGAGTCGTCTAGGAGAAATCTCAGCCTGCTATTGGCTAATTGAGGAGACGGATAACACAAGAGGGCTGAGTTCCGCTCCATCCTCCACACTCCAAAAAGAAGCCAGAACTTTACCTCTATCACTATAACCTCTGGTGCTGAACTTTACATCAATCACAGGGGAGGGTTCTTCGTTTCAGCTCCAGATTGCATACCTGGGAGGTCAGCCAGTACATTAATGGGAGAAGAAAAAAAATCAAACCCGGGCTTAAGGATCGTGGGGGAGGTTTAATCTTTCTGGTGCATGCCCTGATGTGCAGTTGACATTTAGAGCCGTCTCCATCTGCACCACAGATGACTCAGCCTGCCAAAACTTGCACACGGCCCTCCCATTCATGACGGTTTATCACAGACGCAAGCTTGATTAACCCCTTGTTTTTTTGTTTTTTTGACTGACTGGAACATTCTGCATGAGTAACATATTGACACTTAACGGAGGTTATATAAATACTGCGCGATGATGAATGTTTCGCTTTGTTGAGTTCTGACGCGAAAAGATTCATGAGAAATAAAAGCATGTGTGTGCATGTGTGTGTGCGTGTGTGTATTTTTTTACTTTAGTCACTCGACATGGTTCCAAAATTTGGCATTTTATGAAAACATTTGTTGTAACTGCCGCTTTTATTTGTATTGCCACTTAAAGTAGATATACAGACAAGTGTCAACTTGTTAAATCTGCATGAGGTATGTTGTGTCCCTGTAATTAAAAACACCGCATAGCCAGTTTATTAGGTACACTAAAAACTTTCTGCAGCGCAACTATACTGATCAAACTGCCTCCTCAAGGCTTTTTCACTATTTAGTAGTGGCAGTGAAGAAACAGGAAAGAGTGCAGGAAGTGCAGACAGGCCACAACATTAAGGGCTACAGAACATCAGTATGTGGTGTCAGTGTTCTAATAGCTGCATGGAGATTGTGGTATTCAGCATTAGTTTCATTTAACTGAGAGAGCTCTTGATTCAATTGAGTTTTCATTTTAGAGGCTGCGGCCTGTAAGTATAATAATAAGTACTTCATAAGATTAACTATTCTCTGTGTTGTGCCAGTAGATTCTTTCTTTAGCTTTTATAGTTTGAAATGTGTGCGCCTTGGCCACAACTAATTCAAGCTGAATGCGTTACCTGAAAGCGTCATTCCTTCCATGGAGTCATGAGTTCATGCGCAGAGTGACAGTAATTACTCTTATCCATGCTCACATGATAACCTGCAGCCAATCATTTTGAGCGCTCTACTCAGATGCTGTCGGAAAAGTAGGGCAAGGACTTTAGAATTTTTATGTTTTCATGGCGCCGCACGTTTTTTTTAAACCCGTAAGGTTTCCACAAAAGCTTGGACTATTATGTCTAGCCCACTTCTTCGAAGTTTTATGAAACACTGCATGACAGTTTTAGAACAATGAATCTCTCCTGAGTAAAAACATCCTTAAAATCCTCAGTTACAACTTGGGATGTGGGAATCATTGAGTTTTTTTGTTTGTTTGTTTGTTTTATAAAAAAGTATATATACTTTAACTGTTTTATTAAAATGCTGTTTAAAATAACAGTTTTTCCTCTCAACCTTTCCTCCTAACTCTTCTGTATAATGAAAATTTAAATAATTAAAATAAGAATAAAACAGCGGACTAATGTGTCAAAACGCATTTTAGTCCAAGAACTATTACCGAAGCTCAGGGACTTGAATAGTTACCTTGTGAGACTCCTGTATGAGCCTCCTCACCACCTCCTTGATATGAGGTCCGGGTTCTTTGGGTGGATGAGTGTACACGGATACCCGGGTCACCCCCTTGTAGACTCCACTGCTGGCGGGCCAACCGATGTCAAGAGACGGGACCTCAGTGTCTGACATCTGGGGCCAGTAGGTGGAGTGGACCCCAGAGTCAGCGCTGGAGGACTCCTTGGACTTTTCCTGCTCTCCGGGCTCGTAGTCACTGTCCGTGTCGTACTCTTGAAACGTTTCCCGGATGACTTTGACCTCTCTGGCGCTGAGGAAATCCTTGATGTGGTCCTCTTTGAGGCGCATCTTGAAGGCTCCGTCCCCGTTCCTCAGCAGCTGCTCCAGGGCCGCACGCTGCTCCTCGCTGTAGTAAAACTCCGGCCTGGACTCCGGGACCTTCTCGTTGACGTGCTCATCGTCCATGCACACCAGCTGAGACTCCGCCATGGCCGAGAAAAGCTCCCCCCGCTGTCGATGGTGCTTCTTTAGCCGCTGCTCTGATGCACTCCGCTGTACCTGCCCGTACAGGTAGGGGAGGCGCTCAGGTGGAGGAAGGGGGCGGGGCAAACAGGCTGATACAAAGGTACCCAGATTATTAAACTAGAAACTGAAAATCCTGTTCGGAATCTTAGTTTTGAGACACCTAGTCCAAGAAAACAAATACAATATACACTATACTATAAATAAATATATTGTAATATATTGCTTAATAAGCTATACATTCCTCGATTAAAAGTACTACATTTAGAAGATTACACTGGGTTGCAATTAACAAACTTTTACTTTGACTTTTGACAAGAGGCTTGACCTGGCCAGAATCTGGATTAAAATACAAATTAAACATTTTAAAACCTCAAACACGAGAAATAAAAATATAAAATACCTGGTAAAAGTGCTCCATTCAAAACATTGGAAGGTTAAAGGAGAAATGCAGCATTGTATGAATAGTGAACTAGTTTAAAGGCCTTGTTTAGTACAAATAGAAACACCACACTGTATCCTATGCCTTTTTTAATTCCATGGAACTATACTGCACTACAGGTGAAAAATACTGCGGCCAGTATTTCTGGTTAAATCATTCGACTACAAGTAAAAGTAAATTTAAATTGTAAATGTAAATTTAACTAAATCGTACCACACTGTAAAATGATCAATGCCATACTCAAAACACTACGTTTAAGACAGTTACTGGTGAAAGAAAGAAATACCGCACTGTATGAAATTACTTTACTACAAGTAAAAAACAAGTAGTTTCTTCAAGACTTAAAGTAAAAGCATAAATATCAAACTATAAGAATACTCATGATTAAAAACGCTGCATTTAGAGGCTTATGCTTGTTAAACTGCATAGTCATACTGTCAAAATACCCATCTTACAAGTAAACATGCTGAAAGTAAAAATTTTGCATTAAAAGCCACACTTAAATACCACACTTTAAAACTATTATGAGAAAACGATGTTCAAAACCTTTAAAATACACTCTTATCCATGTACTAAATCTAAGTCCTTGTCTTTAAAAAAAGTGTAAACTTAAATAATGATTCAGCTCTCTGTTAAATATCAGTCTTATAAAATACTACTACTACACTTAATACATGTAATAATAATAAAAATGAGGATAAACCTCAATGCTAATCTATCTGTAAAAGCCAGCAGGGATTCGACTGTGTACAATTTTACCCAGAAATCCACCATTACAATACGTTAGCCATGAAGTCGTGATAACAAATAATTTTATTTCCAAGTCAGTGAGCTGCGGGAAAGTTACACATCTGTGTGAAGCATTCTCAAGAAAAAAAAATGTATACAAAACTTTTATGCAGTATAAAATGTAACTGAACATGAGCGGGGAAAACATCAGCAGCATGGCCAACAAACATTCAGCAAATACACATACCTGCTGAAAGACATGTCATGATTGAAATGATTAAAAAAAAAAAAAAATGCAGCACTTCCTGTGTGTCAGTTCCAGCAGGTGTGTCTCTGCGCCTTTTGTCAATAAAAACGTTCAATAAACCCTGAACCAGGTGCTCTTAGAGGTGGTGTGTGTGTGTGTGAGCCCTACGTAAAAACACAGACTCACAGTCCTCTGGTTCAGAGATCAGAAACCAGCTCGGTGTTTTTGCTCTTCGGGAACGCGCAAGGAAGGAAGGCTGGTGCACCTACAGAAGGAGTCTGGGAGTGTGTGCAGACGTAGTAAAGGTGCTGTCTGGGGTGTTTCCTCAAAGCTGTATCGTGTAGTTTGCGGGAAACAAGCCACTTTTCCCCCGCAGTCTCCCTTTCCACCAAGACATGTCGGAGCGATCTATCACCTCGATGACATCGCCGGCGCAGAAGCCAAGCTCGTCGTCTTCCTCTGCGGTGAAGTCGTACAGCGCCTTCACGTGCAGTGTGGATGTCCTCTGTGGAAGGAAACCCAGGGATGATCAACCTGACAGACGACTCAGTGCTCAGCGGGCCTTCTTCATGACGATAAACACAAATCTTTATCTTTATCTTGTTTCTGTCTTTAATTGTACTCGGTGTTCTTTCAATTGAAATGTTAACAGGGAATTAAAGTATTAAAGAGACTTGGATGTGTTTAATGAGCAATATATGGTAAATGGGTAAAAACGGCACATCTGACAGCATGATGTATGTGCAAACACAACAGACGTCTGAGCTCAAGCTTTTCTACTAGCCCTGACCAGCATCAGACCTAGCTCAGAATCCTGAATGACATGTTGATGATGTCATGAGCAACGCCTCAGTTTAGCGTCAGGGGAGAGCAGACTGACCTGAGGCAGAGTCTCAGAGGGGCGGCGGGGATTATACCCAGAGCTGATAGGGCTGCTGCTTCTTCCTGTGTGTCCAATGGTGTGGGCTCGGTCCTCCAGAGGGTATCTTTTATTCTGGAAAACAAAGAGTAACGCTTTATTCTTCCGTATACTATTAGAGGAATGATATACAAACTGTTGAGCCAAAAAAAAAAAAAGAAAAAATGTCTAAACAGCTTGGATCCATAAACGCTACGATTTTTTGTAAGAGGCATCATCATTTATCATTCCTTCTCTCTCCCTGCTTTTTAAACCTTTGCACAGTTCTTTATGTTTACAAGTCGAGATAAGGGCCTTTCTGAGAAGAGAGACGAGGGCAGGGGGAAAGAAAGAACGGTAGCTCGTACCATTGCGCTGGGAGTCTGGTCTGAGGCCCTGCGCGGCGATGCGGCAACAGCTGCAGCTGTGTTACGCTCTTCAGGCAAACTCCCCCTCTTCACCTGCAGGAAGGAAGCAGACAGGAAGTCTATGTGAGCAAGCTGAGTTGAGACAGGTACATCAGGAGCTGCACTCAAGTAATAAACAAGACGGTTCTCATTTCTATTTATAAGTTCACAAATCAAAGAGCTTTCATCTCAGATGAACACGCTATGGTTGTTACAGAGAAGAAAAGCAACAGATTCAAAACAGAAACAAAATAGTTTTCTCTTTAGGTGAAATTGTTTTAAATATGTGACTTATCAATCCTACTAAACTACACCAAAAAATATCACTTTTTTGTTTTGTTTTAAATCCTATTGGTCCGTAGCACATTTAAACAGTTCCAGTAGACATCAGTACACACCTCCTGCTGCTAAAAATCTGAATCATTACCAATATTATCAAGTTTAGTCATATAATTTGCTCTTCTCAAGTTTTAAATCCGTGAATCATTGTTGGCCATGTGGAACTCTGTGTTCATCGTGAATCAGTAACACCCTGAACATCTTATTTTACGGCATTGTAGTTAATGTTCTCTTTCGACTGTGAGTTTAATAACTGAGGCCTGTCTCACCGACGGGCCCACGGAGGGGGCCCTGCTGTCCAAGCTGCCGTCGTTGAGGTAGATCTCCCTGGTCTTTGAGATGGAGGTTTTTTTATAGAACTCCACCAACTTGTTCAGGGAGGTGAACTTCTCCGACCACAGGTAGTACTGGCCTTTGTTGTCCCTCATCACTTTGAAGTGCTGGACATCATTCTCGTGTCTGAAAAGTCAGAGTCAGAATAGCTTGAAGCAGAAAAAAAGACATTTTTACAGTATTTTACTGTATGTTATCTACATATTATGTGAACTTGGATTTAAATTTCACCCTGTTCTGTTGGCAACGTGCGACTAAACTCCTTAATAGTAGTTAACCCTTTATGTTAAAGTTTTCCAGTTTTACGTCCCCTCATGTAGCTTCATTATTGTTAAAACGATGTCCTCTACAGACTGATTTCATAATTTATGGTGAAATATTCAGTGAAAGAAATGCTCAAACACATGACTTCATTTGCAGGATTTAGAGGCAAACTTGAGAACTTGTAGGTATTTTGCATAATTTTACATTCTATATATGGAAACTTCATTTGGATGTCATTTTCAAAAAAAGTGTCCAAAACGTAGCGTACTGTTTACTTCAGGGTTTTTTTTTCTGACTGCAAACATTTGTATAAAACCAAGCAATTTGGCAGAATGCTGACACATAAATATAAATACACTGTTGCCCATGAAGTTGGAATCAAATATTTTTTTTCTACTTCTCGTGGAATGAGTGTGACATTGTGATTTATACATTGCCTGGGCATCAAAAAACAAAACAAAATGCAGCACACATTATTTCAATGAGTCTCTGCAGCGTCACAAGATTCATTTCCATCTAGTGTGGCATTATTTTTTTTTTCTCCAAGATCTTATATTGATGATGAGTCTGGCAAAGGCTTCCCCAGCACATCCCAAAGATTCTCAACAAGGTTAAAATCTGGACTGTGGCCAATCCATGTGTGAAAACGATGTCTCATGATCCCTGAACCACTCTTTCAGTATTTGAGCCACATGGATCCTGATACTGTCATCTTGGAATATGCCTGTGCTATCAGGGTAAGAAAAAATACATTGGTGGAATAATGTGTAGGAATGAAGAATGCGTCTCAAAACAAAATGATTCCAATTTTATGGGAAAATGTGTATTTAAATATATAGATTTTGGATTATTTATTTTTGCGACAGGGATCACAAGAGTGAAGGGATTAAACGACTGTCTCTAACTTAAGAAGTACAGACTTATAAGAAAAGTGTGATTAGCAAAGATGCAGACACAATGTGTGTCATTGTCTGACTGGTAATCATGTCCTTGGGTCTGAGCGTTTTTATAATCGTGCCGTGACTTTGATTAATCCTAAATTCCTTCTTGTTCAGGGTCACTGTGCAGGAACAGCAGAGCAACAACCGACTCCCTGCTCTGAGCTTCAGGCTTTTCCATAGCTGGATTGTCCTCTGCTGGTCAGTGTTCAAAACTACAACATGAAATAGAAGGCAAAAAAAAAAAAAAAAAAGAAAAGAAAAAAAAAAGAAATGGCATCATAACTGGGCTGGGCTCTTAAGAGATGTTGTGCAAAAATGCAAAAATGTACTCAACAAAGATACACAGAGCTCTCAAAGCTCTTCTATAGATGTGTGTGAATGACATCAGCAATTTAGCTACTTCATTAAAGAACACTATAAAATTGCATATGTAATGTAACTAGTACAGAAGTCAAAGTTTGCATAAAAAAACTAACTACAATATTAGTTGTTAACGTTCGCATTCATTTCATTTCATTAAATAAAATGGCGACGTGAGGTGGTTAATTTCTGTAACATGTAATCGTCCAAAAGATTGTGAAAAAAAAATTCTTAAATTTAGAAAGAACTTATTAAGTTATTACAGTTCAGCTGCCAGCTGTTCCTCCAACAGGAAGTAGGTGTCAAGTTTACAACAACCAAAAGAGTCATGAGAAGAAATCTGTGAGGGTGGAGTTACATTCTAGAGGCAGCATGCCAACTGATTGGTAGAGGCCGGGGTGATGTTTGCCATGTGTAATGCTTAATCGGTCTGATTGTTCCCTCTGGCCACACCCACCTCACCTGCCCCCAGTTCCCCATCCGCTCGCATGTTTCTACCTGCCTTGTAAGTAGATTTATGTTATTACTCTTAATCCAATTCTGGATTCCTCATACTGCTAAACAATATTTTAAATCTATGACCTGATGACCAAAATGCGAACCTAGTTTTAGTGCTGCAGTATCATCTACAGATTCATAAGGGTTCATCGTCTGTGGAGAATGGGTATATACAGTATGTTTGTGGCAGTTTGTGCCAGTCCATCCACTAAAATACTAGATATTTCACAGAATAAGCGACTTCCTGGTTGCACTAGAGGAAAAGTGAGCTGTGGTCACCGATATTGGTAGGACTTATCCTGTGGGGGCCGTGAATGTGTTTGGAAAATGAACCACTAATGCAAGATGAAGCTGCCCCAGAGCAAAAAATAAAACTGTTTCTGCAAATCCCATAATTGTACAGTGTGTATGCAAGTGCTAAGCCTCTATGAGGAACGGATTAGTATTATGCTAACACTAAGTAATTTAGCATCATCAAATCCAATCTGTCGTGACAAGTGGAAATGTGAACCCCTATGTTGGTGGTCTGAGAGACTGCAGAGACATTAAGATAAACTAACCTCATGCTTACTCAGTCTCATGCTGGAAATCTGCCATCCTGCCTCTGTGCTGTTTACTCCGCTTTTGCTGGCTGGCTTTGGTTGAAAACACAAGTCTCGCAGAGTTTACAGCTCATGGAGGAAGCTAAGATGGCGAGGTGATGAGTCAGAGGAGACATTTATGTATAGTTTACAGTAAAGTGATGGCTGTAGAGGGGAGATATTTCTGACGGGTAACTCAGACCACTGGAGAAATCTAACACATTTTTCATTTGTTCTAAAGAGACTTACTTTGAATATGTGGGTACTTCATTGAAAGTACTGAGACTATTTTCCCCTTTTTCTTGTTTTGGCTCAAAGAAATGACTCGTGATTAATCAAATCAAATAGTTGCCGTTTAAGTTTGTCTTGGATTATTTAAATTGTTTCATATTTGGTAAAGCATCTCACAATTTCAGCAGGGGGCATATTATTAACTTGCCAACAACTATTTCTTTTTATTTCTTTGGCAAAAAAAAAAAAAAAAAAAAGCAAAACAAAACAAAAACACATGAAGTAGGAGTTTTATGTGAGTGCCCATTAATTTCATCTAATCTAGTCTTTCTTCATTCAGCGGGCTTTTGAGTTCATTGCATCTTTGGATCCAGGTCTCGTCAATCATTTGCTTTGCTCTTTAAAATACACCCCCATCATTTCTGGTGGACATCGAACAGACGTACTAAATCAAGACCTTAACTCCCCACCTTAATCTCAACAACTCTCTAGAAGACAACTCCAACAAGTCGGCCTTCAATTTTGCTTTGTTTCTTTGGATATACCATCACATTCTTCACATTTAAATAAAACACTGGTGGTTTTAAGCAACACTGAGGCATCACCTGCCACGTCTACCGTGTCTTCACCTCAGGAAGAACTTCTGCTCACAGTTGCTCAAAGCCTATATACAAGCTCACAACCCGGACCTAAAACTGACTCACTTGACAGAGATGGAGAAGTCTCCGGGCGAACTCTGGCACCCTCGGATCACAAAGTCTCCCACACCTTTGTATCTCAGGAGATCTTCTGCAGAGTTGCGACTGGCGTTCTCCTGGAACCACCTGCACACAGAGGCCACAGTGCTGCTGATTATATGACGTAAACCACACACACCGTTCACACACCTGCCAGCAGTTAAAACCATAAACCTACAATAAAAGAGCTCCTGTTATGAGGAGTCAGTTCAAATGCCTCTTTTATGCCCACTTGGTTTGCGGTTTTGTCATTTACATAGTCCACTGGCTCAGTTTCAGTGCCTCTTACCCCGGAGTCTGCATTTCTATGTAGTTTTGTGGCACAAATCCTTCCTGTCCGTTCATCTCTGCCTTACACCAGTCATCTTCTGCGCTTAAAATCTGTCCAGAAGTAGACAGAGAAGAGGACTCATACAGGAGTAATGAAAAGAATTTGATTGATTTAATTTCTTATATGATTAAAAACCGACCTTGAGTATGTCACCCTTTCTGAAGCTGAGTTCATCGTCCCCAGTCGCATTAAATTCATACTTTCCTCTGGCTTCCATCGGGAGCAGCTGAAGTATCCGAATGTTTTAGAAAAGGATCAGTAGAGTGATGAGATGAGAGTCTGTGGCTGAGTATTTACCTACAAGGAGAAAGATAAAATACTTAATTTAAATTACATGTGAATTATCAAACTTTTTATCGATTTCCGCTCGATATACCGCTCGGTATACTTCATACCAAAAACAAAATTCTAATCTTTGAGAACCGGAAAACATGTCCTCTGAGTTGTCAGCCTGCTGATGAGATCGCGGGACTCTTTTTAGACACATACTTCACAGTTTCGTACAAGATTAGGAAGTCACAAGACTGACTGTCAAACTGTTCTGTGAAGAGTGAAATAACACTGACGAAAGTTTTTTTTTTTTTTTTTTTTAAAAACTGACCCCTGAACATAAGGAATGTATTTATTATAGTAAGTTTTACAGCTTATTTCCTTAATAAAGCAAGTATGTCAAAACAAAAGATCGATTTTAAGCTTTTGCGATAATAAAATGAATAATTTCTAGGTTCACTGGTAATTCTAAATTGGCCGTAGGTGAGTGTGAATGGTTGTCTGTCTCTGTGTGTGTTAGCCCTGTGACAGACCAGCAACCTATCCAGGGTGTACCCAATGACAGCTCGGATAGGCTCCAGCCCGCAACCCTTATAGAACATGAGAATCACAATGACATTTCTAGTTTTAACGTTTGATTATGATCAATGCCACCTTGGTTCAGACAACCATTTTTATAACGAAACCATGACTTGATAATAATGAAAATATATAAAATTACACAAGAGATACACAATAAACAGAGACTCACCAGAAAAACAAGGACGTGCAAAATAAAAAGATACCACTGAGCTCTTAAATTCGCTTGGTCAGGATCAAATTTCAGCGATTTTAAGAGGACACAATGAAAGACAACACAATAAATGTGAAACACCCTTCCACTGTGCGTTATTCTGCGAAACCATTTGTACCTCAGTTCCTGGTAATTAACGATGTGCGGCCGCATGTGACACAGCTGTGGGTGTGATTAAGGGGGTATTAAAGGGAACTGTAAAAACTTAATTTGTTATCTTCTTTTGTTTGTCTTGTGTAATTAGGTAGAGACACACATGCATGCTTCTCTATTTGTAGTTGTTCACCTACAAAAACAGGACCGGGACCAGAAGGAGGTTGATGCTCGATAGGGAAAATATAATTTTCCAATTTAAAGGCTCTGGATTCATGGATCAAACACTGAGTTAAAGGATCTGAATCCCATGAAAGCAGTAACTTTACCATGGGTGTCACATTTGGTTATTTTCCCACAGACGTGAATAAAACCTTCACTCTGTTTGCGGTTAGGATGTGGTGAGTTACCGTGAAAGAAACGGGTTCTGCCCTCGCTTCACTCTTGCAGCTGTAGAGCACTTTGCAAGCTTAACCATGAATTTCTTTGAACTCAAGGACAGGAGGGGCTGAGCTGTAAAATGCCCTGAATATTCCCTTTTCCTCCTGAGGCAAAGGTCACTTAATAAAAAGATCTTGTAGACTAGAAGACCTAATCTATTGCGCACTCCGATTTTATTTTTAGAGGCAATGAAATTTCAACTCAGATGTGTTAAAACAATCAATCATTTTCAGTTAAATCCCAAGCCAACTAAAAACATATGGAGAAATGATTATTAAAAGTACAAGAACAAAGTGAAGCTTAAAAAAATAGACATTTCATCAAAGTGTTACATCAAAAATGATCTGCTAAAAGAAATTTGTATATATGGTTGAAAAAGTTAGCTGTTAGTTGAGATATTTAGCTTAGACTCAGATAAACACTTGATACAGGTTAGCTAAAATGTTGGGTGTAGTTGAAGTAGTTAGCTAGAAGTCGTGTGTACTGTGGAAATGTTGTTAAAATGCACGTTAAATGAACTATATATCTAAAGCTAAGGCTACTGCTAATCCATTAACATGTATAGCTAAGAACGACAGCTCAGCAGTTTAACTATTAACCTAAAATTCAAGTGTGGTGTAGAAAGGTTTAGTTAACATAATCAAAATAACTGCTTAACTAAAGCCATGGCTAATCTATATTAATATATGGCTGAGAATGACAGGCTAGCTAAAAGTCATGTGTGTTGTGGAAATCTTTAGTTAAAATGAATGTAAGCTACCGGTAAAGCTACAGCTAATCAACACACACACACACACACACACACACACACACACACATATATATTTATATATATATATATAGCCAAGAATGACAGCTAACAGCCATGTCAAATAAATGTTTAAACAACAAAAATATTTAGCCACAGCTAAAGTGACGACTATATCATTAACATAAATAGCTAAAAATGGCAGCTCAACAGCTGAAATTGTTTAGCTGAAAGTCATGTATTAACTGTTCAAATAATTAGCTTAGGATGCAAATAAATTGTTGGGGATGAAGAGTTCAAATACTTGCACAACAGTGGAAATAGAGACATAGAACACCAGCAAGGCCTATTAAGATATTAACGTATCAAATCGCCGCCATCTTACTGAAGTCTCAGAATGGTCACTGAATGTGCTGCAGGTGCATGCCAATGAAAAGGAGTAATTTAACAGGAGGAAATAAAGATTTTTGGAATGTGGTTTAGGCACATTTTACACACACACACCAAACCAGCATCAAAGAACTAACGGCGGCGAAGCGCAACTGTATCGTCCTCTCAAACCGCCTTGACCAAAAAGTGTACTTGAACACACCACCCAGCAACAGTACACCATTACACAGTGAACCACCAGCTGGAACATAAGTTTTGTGCCGGTGTGAATCACTCCAGCAGTTGGCAGAACTCTACATTCAACATTAAAAAAGCGAAACAGGTTTAGCTGCTAAGGAGCGGGGGAAAACAACAAAACCATTGTGCAGGACTAGCTTCTCCTGAATCATGCTGATCAGTTGGTCTACAGTTCCTTCATTCAAGATGACCATGCGGTTGTTGTGAAAATATTTGTGTATTTGAATATTCAGATGAGATAAAAATGTAAAACGAGAAATTACTGCCTCCAGCGTGCGTCCTTTGTACATTGTCCTTATGTTTAGTTTGGTCACTTCCATTTCTCTTCTCATGAAATTGCAGCTAAGAATTATATTATATTATATTATATTATATTATATTATATTATATTATATTATATTATATTATATTATATTATATTCTCTTGAGCTATTACAAATATCCTTAACATTTCAACCTGTTGATCCTTATTATTATTTAAAAACAGTTGCAACAGATTTTTGTGTGTCTCTTTGCTCAAGAATTCTATTCTTACGCCCCAAAAACTGACGACCAGTAGTTATAAACTGACACGTCAAGTATATTTCATTCTAAGTTTGGGCCATTTTACAGATTATGATATCATGACACACATGTGCAGCAGTCCTCCTGTTAATATGCACGTGAAGTTGTCTTTACTGAAGAAGCTGTGACTTGGTATCAAACCTACCAATCTCTTGTTTTATGCCTCAGACTTGACATATTTGGTTTGAAGTCAAGGATAGAAAGATAAAAACTAAAAGTAGCAGATATCTTCTGAATAGCTACTATGGATGCAGTTTTGTGCCACATGACTTCAGTCCCAGCAGCTGTTGATGAGTACTAATATAGAAATAAATGAGGGGAACTCACGGACAGTTTTAGACTTTTTATCTTGTCTGATGTTTATTATCTGACACACGCCTTTAGAATGAACACTTGAATGACTGATGAAGCAGAAAGCACCGCTTTACATTTATGGACACAGTCCACGGTTAGATAAACTATTCAATCGTAAGTCAGCCACATTAGTGCCGGGTTAGAGTTGGAGAGCACATTGAATCCTCTTTTCTGTTTCATGGGATGCAGGTCTCAAATACCATATGAAAACAAATGTGTATTTTCACTTCAAAGTGAAATGATTAAAGCCTCCAGGAACATTTTTTTTCTGAGAAATCTCCTCGGTGACTTGTTGCTGTATGAAGTTGACATGTGCAACTCTGCTCGCACTTGTTGGCATCTGTGTGGGGCATAACCACAAAAGTGCAGACAGCGTACTGGTCAGCACTTCAGTAACACAGAGGGGGAGGTGGTTTCCTGAAATTGTAGCTTTTTCTTTCGTGTCAAAAACTCAGCGGAACTCTTTTTTTGGTCTATGCAACTATGTTTTATTTTCTTGATTCATTGCTGTGTTTTTCTTTTAGGATTTCCAAGAGCTCAAGTTTAAAATTTTGAACATCACAAAACACGTAATAAGTAAGTAAGTAACTGCTTGGAGAAGCCACCACAGGCTGGCGTCTACACCAAAGGTGTCAGGAAGTTGTTTGGTGTCCCTTTGAGCGGATTTACCAGACTTTGAATGCTTGCAGCATTTCTTTTTCAGTGACAATATCAACCAAATGCAACTTATAGTTTCTGTTGTGATATGTGTTGCTTGCAGTGTTGCGTGCAGTTTCATTGTCTAAACTACAGGCAGGCTTCAATTCTCATAAACTGCATTTGTGCAACCCATGCAAATGCAAGGTGCTCCTCATAGTTAAAGTCTAGTTTTCACCTTTAACAGAGAAAGGACAGCAATGTCATCCTTTTCTCAAGTAATAGCACAAGGAATATTTTTGTTTGTTTTTTGTTTTTGTTTTGAGGGCAAAATTTGATATTCAAAAATGTTCCCTTGAACTAATGACCAGTTTGAGACTTTTTTGAATAATTGCTGCTCCAGACAGTTAATTTAACAAATTGAACTGTTTTCAGCTTCTTAAAATGTGAATGCTTGCTATTTTGTTGTTTTATTGCCACTTGGTAGCGAGAAAATCACTGGCAACTTAATGAAAATGTTATCCAATGTATATTTCACAATAAGCACATGTCTTTCTTTCTACTTTACAACCACAGGTTAATTATTTTCATGTGAAGACTAATTTGTTTTTAGAAACAATCAAAACATTAATCAATAATCACGCTGATTTTTGTCAATCGCTTTTTGTTTGTGTTGAATGAAATATATTGCATCGCAAAATATCCTTTATTACACAGTGAATTATCAATGATGGGTTGATGTTTCACCACTTTTTACTGCGACTGAATAGTAAAACACTTTATTGTTTATAAATCTTATCTCTTTTTTTTTGTATATAGCTACTGGAAATACAATTTCCATGAGGGAGTCATCCCAAAGCGATTAATAAAGTTGACCCTAAGTCTAAGTATTTATAGAGACAGTAAATTAAACATAGGACAGTCAAAGCCCTGATATGTAAGGAAACAAGAAGTGTAAATAATGAAGTATCCCACATTCCTCCAACTCAGTGTATAGCTGCTCCAGGTGGTCCGTTCAGATACTCCACGTTCTTAAATGTAACTCAGCTAAACAGAAAATTAAATGTTCCCAGTGAAAGTGAAAAAGCAGCACTGAGCTCTTGAAGCTGCTCTAGATGGAGTTGGTTTTAACCTACAAGTTCAGTGGTTCTCTACACCTTAAGGTCGTAAGGTAATTTTATTTTATTTTTTTTCAAAAAGAATGTTTGCATGTTTATCTCTGATGTCTTTAATGAACAGAACAATGAGTCACAACTGCACTCTTCTTCTATTTTAATCGTTGATTAGATTACAGGAACACGCTGAACAAGTGACCATCATTCTAGCAGATAAGAACAACATAATCTATAGAGCATGTTTGTGAATATTCATCTGTCAGTTGACTTAATGACCTAAACAGAATTAATAACTACTCTTATTACTGTGCACTGCTGTCCAGCAGAGGTTACAAAAACTGGAGGCTTGAGTGCAACACGAAACCTAGAGCATCTATTCTGATGAGGAATTCATTGGTTTTCAAGCTACCACATCCAAAAAAATATTCTTAAAAAACAAAACACATGTCAAAACTGAATCTCTAGGTTTTGCTTTAAATGTTGCAATTTAATTTAAAAGGGTATTTCAACAATTCTCCACTAATGACTAATAACTGTCAGTCTGATGCCTCACTGCTCTCGATGCGCTGCTCACTCATGTATTCGTCCAGCACAAGTTGCAGAAGGGTGTGTGACATGTTTGCAGAGGAGGATGTCTTAAACAGTCTTAAAGAAGGGGCCTACCAGCTCAGGCTCTGGCCACAAAAAAAATGGTATTTACCCTTACACTGATCTATGACCTCTGTGGAGACTGCTATGTAGAATAAAACCGAAGAAAAAAAGTGTGTTTGGATCCGTTATGACCTAGGTTGCCCCCCTTCTCCGTTGCTTTCTCACCAGCTTTAGCGTTTAAGATCACTTCCCCAAAGTGAGGGGACTGAAAAGCATGCAGTGGAAGAACAAACAAGCTGATTCAAAGGCAAATGGCACACACATAGCTAAAATAGGACTAGAGAAATGAATATGTGACCTGTGTTTGGGGACAATTAGAAGACATCAATGTTCTTATTGGAGCTCAGCCTTAACTGACTGGTTATAATGAATTCATCAAAAAAAGGCACGTGTTTTTGTTATATGTAGGTACGATAAAAAGTTCAAAATTGAAAAAAAATATGTAACAGTACATATATCTTTAAATGACAGAAATGGTTTTGTTTAACTGCAGGATGGGTAGGGAGGGGGAGAAGTGAGAAATAAAAAAAGAAAGAGGAAGAGAAATGAGCCGGTGCTAAAACAAGTCATTTTTACAGGGAGCTTTTTGTGTTAGATTGCTCTCTGATATCAGGCTGCTTACCTCCCCTCCTCTCTCCGGAGTCCAACTTGAATGAAGTTTATTCTACGGCTGGCAGCTTGTCCCTCCTGGCTGAGAGCGCAGCAGCATATTGCAGAGGGTTTTCAGGGTGGGTTCAAGTCCGGGTTTTGTTGTGAGAGTGTTCTCCTGACGCGTTCACTGGGTGAACTCGAGCAAAGACGGAAGATGAACTGGCTGAGTGAGACTCTCTGCAGCGCTCTGTAGTGTGCTACACGGAGGCAGGAGGCAGGCGGCAGCGGGGTCACTTCAAAATAAAAGTCCGACACGACCTCCGCCGCGCCCCCTGCTGCTGAAAGGACAACAGCTCGATCACCATTGAGTATGTACAAACTACAAATGAGGAACTAGAAGTTTCTAATTACTATTCCTTTGTAAGTAATAGCTACGATGACAAAAATCTTACATTTGATACGTTTGTGGACAGGAAGTGTCGGAATTACTGTGTTTCTTTCTTAGGAGCTTTTTAATTTCTTGTTTTTATAGGGATGGAAAGCAGAATATGATATTCAATGCACTTATTAATATTAAAAATGAATGAAATAGCAATTGGTATCTTGAAATGCACAGATCAGCCACAACATTATGATAGGAGAAGTCAATAACATTGATCATCTTGTGACAATACAATGTTCTGCCAGGAAACTTTTGGACCTGGCATTAATGTGGATGTTACTTAGACACGTAGCACCCACCTAGACCAGACCAGACACCCCCACCCAAGAGCAATGACACTCCTTGACAATCCTTCCAGGACGCAGCCTGCCACAGACACACACATAAAAATGGTTTAGGAGCAACTCAAAAAAAAAAGGAAAAAAAAAAAGAGAAGAGGAACAGCACCAGGTATAGGACCACATCCTGTTGCCTGTTGACAGACACTACAGGACAACCTCTGGAGACTCATGTCCATTCTCTGATGACTGATGTCACAACCGTTTTGGAGGCACAAGGGAAACACACATTCGAAGGTGGTCATAATGTTATTAGTAGTAAGTAGCATATTAGTAGTATTAGTAGTTGCATATTTATTGGTGTTTTATTTTTTCCTTTCATCCCCACCCATTTATTTATGAAACCTCTTGCATGAATGTATGATTGTAAATGTCGTTTGAGTCGGGAGCTATGTGGTGCACAAGAAAGAAAATCAGTGGAGAAAAAACTCTGTTAAAATGTATTTTATTATAACATTGCCCTGTAGCTGGACTGTTGTAGCAGCTTGTGCAAAAACAGTTGTTCAGAATCACGAATTTCTTGTTATCAGTTGACTATTCAAATGTTTTCCACCTTTTCTAAGAGCACTGTTTGGAACTGGATGGAACAAACTATTAAAGTCTCCCTACAAATCCCCACAAACATAACTCTTCAGCTACACTATAATTTGTTCATCTGTCTTATTCTTGTATTTTGGAGAAAATCTGCACAGCTTCTAGTTTCTGCCTCTCTCTGGTTCATTTTTAACATTCCTTGCCCAAGTATTTTATCAGCAGGGACTGGCGCTTGTGAAATAATACAAAGCCCTCGTGCACATGAACACTCTAAACCCCTCACCTCAACTATTGATTAAACTTCTCAACATTCATTATTAGAAAATATTTCCACCCTTCTCAAAATAAAATCCCGTTAGTTGTAGTTAATAGTGTGTACGACTTTATTTTGTTCAACGTGTTTTTAATAATTTCTCTTTAAATCAATGAATGATCGACCTGATCGTTATTTACGAGCACGATATAAACATTAAAAGAACCATAAATAGGATTTCCTGTACACCATGCTGTACATGGTGCTTTTATATCTGTCAGACTGCAGAGATATGAAACTTCAGATTAATGATACATAAAAGCAGCAGGTTATGAAGCTTGTGGAGAGAAAGTGTAGAGACAGGATGATGCTTATGTAAAAGTTACACTACAAGTTTTCTATTATGGAAAAAGCAGATTTTGAATTGCAAGAGGTGCAACACGGCACCATTCAGGATTGGCGCCGGCCTAATAAAGGTGTTCTATTTACAGGATTTGACATAATCATGTAACCTGTGCATGTAATATATCAACTGACAGACAGAGTGAGAGGCAGGCTGATACAAGGAGGATTACATCAGACATAAAAGACAAGGAACATGAGGCGACACAGAAAGACACAAATAGGTTTTAATATAATAAAAAAAAAAAAAAGTGTGGCTTCAACTAGCTGGAATGCACTCATCAACATGAAGATGCACTGTGATCCAAAAGGCATTTGAAAGAAGGCAACTGGACTTTCTTGACGACGTTTCACCGATCATCCAAGTAGCTTCTTCAGTTCTAAGAGACTGGTGGAAAGTTGAGTTTTAAATAGGAAAACTCTGTGGGTAAAACCCATTAGAAACTTGCTACACTTGTTTCTGTAAGAACCAGAAACTGGTGCCACTAATTTCCATTAGCAGATGGGTACTTACCTGTTGTTAAGGAGGGAGATTGTGTCCCTAAGATACTTACCCCATGAGTGGTGCTCATGAGGTAAGTCAGTACAAAGTCATTACTGTCAGTGGGAGCCTCCAGTCTCAAGATGCACTGTGAATTAAATAGAACAAATCTTCCATTGATCCTCAAAATAGTTTTTTTCTTATTTGTTTGTTTTCAAGAGATGGTGTCAATGAAATTGAGGAATGATGTGTAGAAGTTTAGTATTTAAATACACTGAGGCACCAGAATGCATTAGAAAATTTGAAAATATGAATTTTGTGCTAAATGTGGCCATGCATGAGAGGATTCTATGAACATTACTTATTCGAGCCTTCTCCGACTTTAAAGTTATGCTGCTTATAGTTTGTTTTATCTTCTGAGTTGTGCGTCTCCACGTGTCTTTATTTTGGTGGGTACTGTTTAACGGCATAAACCCAAATTTCAGTTACACTTCAATGTTTCCAAAAAGCCTTCCACATGACATAACATCTTCTGATAGATACTCTGAGTGGATATTGAGCTGCACACAGAGCAGACACTTGTTATAAAGATGCGTGTCTGACCTGAATCTCCAAACCGCTTGCTGTGCACAGCAGTTGCAGGTGGATGTCGCTCACATCCGCCTGTCACTCGGTTACTCAATACCACAAGATAAATACACATTTATCTGTGTGTGCAACAGAGAGAGAGTAAGCATGTAGATGTGTGTTTGTGTGCTGCAGGTGTAAACGGAGACTAATGTGTTGACACGCAATGTGAAACCAGTATCATGAAACATTTTAGTGTCCTAAAACCCCATATTTGCATTTGCAAATTATAAATATGATATAAAAGGTTTCTATTACACTTCTACGCTTCTATTACCCTGATAGATATGAAGATATTTGAAGTATTTATTGGTGGTTGAAGACAGATATAGTTAGAGTAACCACATATGAATACACCTTTACGTTACAAATGTAAAATTCACCCTTAGTAACATATATAGGGCCATTTTCTTCCTTAGTTATGCTGTTACTTTTGATTGTTTACCACATTTCTCTAACCATACTTACTCTTACACAAGTTTGTAGTCTGTTTTCAGACACTTTCAGACTAAATAAAGCAAGAGGTGCGAAACTATATATAGGAAACTATATAATATCTGTTGTTCTCGTGGGTGTAGTGTGACTGTGGCTGTGTTAGACTTTTCTGCCACTAGATAGCGCCTTTGTTACACAAATTAACCTCAAGAAGAGGCCCAAAGGCTTCGAATTTAGGATTACAGAGATGGACACAAATTCCAAAGCATGTCTTTAATCACCAGTAGACGTGCAAACAAAAACAAGTGTCTGTTTTATGTTATTCTAGAGGGATACCACTTATTTACAAAGTATTAATGACTAATAATAAGTAATAGAAGAATTAAAAAGAATTAGAATTCCGCATTGTTGCTACCATCTACTGGTCATGTCCAGTAAATGAAGCATTCCTCTTAATGCACAGTGTGTGTGTGTGTGTGTGTGTGTGTGTGTGTGTGTGTGTGTGTGTGTGTGTGTGTGTGTGTGATGTTAAATATAGGAAAATGAAGGGTCTACCACACACAAGAAATCATTTTCAGACGAGTTCAAATTCTAAAATGAGTATAATGTTTGGCGCCATCATGTGTACAAAATAGATATAACCTTCACTCTCTCAGTGTATGTATGCCTGGACCCTGAGTACTAGCACGCAAACAATGTTTTAAAAGAAAGACCATACTGCTGGCATAGTGGTCAGTTAGCTTAGCTTAGCATAATCGCCAGGAAGCAACAATTAGAATGTCTCTGTGTAAAGAAAAAAAAAAAAGTGCCTCCCATCACCACGTACACTCTGTTATTGTCGTACAAACATATGCATTCTTCTGTTTAATCTAAAGAAAAGCTATTTTGGAAAGAAAAAATACAACTTAACTTTTTATGAGATTATGTGATGGGAAAATTGTCAAAGATCTAGATATTCCAGGAGGTTACTAGTCCCAGTTTATTTGCCTTGTAAAATAATCCATTAACATTTTTACATCACCAGTTTCCAGACCAGCTTCATGTTTATAATATCCACATGAAATTATAAGAATCAAAATAATAATAAAAAAAATATACAAAAGAACGAGCATGATTCCTAAAATATCAAACCATGGACGACATGGATGACTACATGATAATATGTTTCTGAGGTAGCTAAATGTCTTTGTGTTCCTTTTTGAGAACACAGGTCCAACATGACCTTTTCTCAACAAATGAACAATAAATCACTCATCCTTTGATTGTCGCAAAACAGTAACCATCAGCCTGTCTGGCATGATTCTCAGTGGATGACTGCTCTGCGTATAGAAATATGGAAATAAAGTTTCTGTGAATGTGTCTGAAAATGCATATATGAGCGTGTTGTCAGTTGGGTCAAAAAAAGACACTGTCCCCCTGTTGTAATCCAGTTGCACTTTAACCTGTTTGGGTTTTTTTGAAAGGCTCAGTGTGGTGGGTGGCGAGGTCATTGCCCTGAAATCTCCATCCCGGAAACACAGGGTCCAGAAGCCGTTCTCCGGCCTGGCAGAGACCACAGTGTTCCTTGGTACAGACGAAGAGGCCACACCCAGCAGCCAGTCATGATTGCTTCCTGTTTCCACAGTCCAGCAGTGACTTCCTGAACCAAGCGCACTCATCCCTACTACTTCAGCGCTCATGTGGAAGCGCTCTGGGTTGTCAGGGCAACAACTGGGTTGCTTTGAGTAGTGGAGGGAAGTAAGGTCGTCAGACAGGATGAGGCAAGGGTGTGCTGTGTTTGGATCTAATGTTACAGGAGCTATAAGAAAGAGAAAGGAGAAAGGCTGCTATGTTAAACAGGGTGTGGGTTGTACAATCCTTCTCCCAGCCCCTGAACTTGACGAACATAATAATTAGATATACTCACTGTAGTCAGCATGGTCCAGCATTTTCTCCCAGACTCTGTGCTTGAGGTTCCATAGGTGTTTTGTCACGTCGATCAGTAACCCAGACATGTTGTCTGAACCGAGCTCTACGCTGTTACCTCTGTGATGACAGACAGAAAATATTTACACTGAAGTTGCCCATAAGCCCAACTAGCCCATAAGGTTGTTAACCTACCTCTCTTGAGTGGCTTTAAAATTCTGGGGGGGGTAAAAAAGAATGTCATACTGTAGTGGTTTTGCAAACACTAGTGAAATTGTTGAAAAAGGCCAAGCACATACCTTCAATAGAACTATATCATCTCCTTTCAGCTCCTCCTCTATGAGTGCGATGGTCTCCGTGATGGACAGAACCTCTGCAGAAATTTCTCTTATTTTGTCTTTCATTCCTGCAATCTTCTCTTCTTCTTCTCTCTTCACGGCTGCCAATCTGACCGACTCCTCCTTGAGGAGGACTTGGCGGAGCTGCTCAAACTGGCTTTTAATCTTGTTCTGTGTTTCCAGTGTCTGACTCTGGGGCAGGGCAGATAACCGCAAACTTTGAGTTATGTGATCAGACATTTTTTCAAGTTGTAATCTCATCACAGGTTACCTTGATGTACGTCAGCATGTCATCGGAGGTCCTTTGAATTCTTTTGAGGCTTTCCAGTTTATCTTGCAGCGTCTTCAGACATAAAGCGAGTTCATCCTGGACTTCAAGCAAGTTTCAGTCAGCACAGATCTGACAGTTAAACGTAATGTTTTCACATTCAAGACTAACTTGGCAAACTGCATTCTAATCTTAGGTGTTACCTTACATGCTAATGGCTGAGTCACTCTGGTTTAGCTTAGTACAGAAAGATTTCTTACCTTACAGTCCAACACTGCCTCTTCTAAAGGGGAACAGTCGTGGGTCTTGTGAAGTTTGGAAGACTGGCACACCACACAAATGGTTTGTTTGTCAACCAGGCAGAAGAGTTTAAACTTTTCTCCATGGAGATTACAGTTCAGCCGTTCGTCCTCCACTGAACTGAGCCTCTTGACCTGCAGAAGAGCCTCGCAGACATTTTTCAGAGCCAAATTGGATGGAGGATTGGACTTCAAGGCTTTTTTCCGGCAAACCGGACACTCTCGTGACCCAGTGTCCCGACATTTCTTCAGGCAGCTCCTGCAGAAACTGTGGCTGCATGACAGCAGAACGGGGTCCACAAAGATGTCACAGCACACTGGGCATGTGAGGTCGTCCTCTGAGACTGACATTATTATTAGCCTGTTGAGAGAAAAATTTAATCCACAATTCAAAAAAGCAGTCTTCTAGTTGAACTCCTCAATGAATCCTCTGTCAAAAACAGCAACATAACTTAGTCTACTGAAAGGCGCAGAGAGCACTAACTGCTTATCTGTTGTTCATGGCCTGAAGTAGTTTATGCTCTTGGTTTTCCTGTGTAAGTCTGCTGTGGGAGTAACTCAAATCATGCAGCAGTGTGGGAAAAAAATGTCGTTTGTAGAATAGGAAGCAGGAAATACGGTCCTATTGGCTAGTTGTTAAAGGATTCATAAGTGGTTGGTTACTTGTTTCTAGTCTGGAATGAATTGTCATTTAGGAATGTTGTGATGCTGGCATCTATGTCGACAGCCTGAAGCTGTTCACAAACTAAATTATCTTGGGGTACGGAAGCATTGTTGTCCCACCCTCCAGTGGCATTCACAGTACAGCTTCTTGACACAAACTGACAAAGCAGTCTGAAAGGTTACCTCCACTGACAGCATTTTGATTTATTAAACCAGGCTTGTTAAGAAGTTCCACAAAGCAACATGATTTACAAAATATAAATAGATATATTAATATATACATTTTAAATAAGTGGCAGTCAAACACTGAATAACCACTATTCTTGTTAAGTCTGACGGGGGGAGGCATTGCATTTACATGTGGACTATACACCGATCAGCCAGAACATTAAAACCACTGACAGGAGAAGTAAATAATATTGACCATTTTGTGACCATACAATGTTTTGATTTGCTGGAAAACATTTAGACATGGCATTCCCATGGATGTTACCATGTATCACCCGCCTACACCAGACCAGGCACCCTCATGGAGTTTTTCATGCCACCGTCGCCCCGTCGGTTTTTGTGAAGCGTCTTGACACGATTTGGGTTGTTATTGGCGCTGTATAAATACAGTGAACTGAATTGACCCCATAGGAATGACACCCTTGATGGTAGCCATCCCCAGCAGGATGCAGCCTGACACAGACACGCACACAAAAACACTTTAGGAACAACTCAAAAAACATGAACAACAGCACAAGGTGTTGACCTAGCCTCCAAATTCTCTAGATCCCAAACGGATCAAGTATCTGTGGGACGATCCACAGAGGCCACTCTCCTCAACCCAAAGGGACCCGTGTCCATTCTCTCACAATGTCATCATAATGTTGTGGCTGATTGGTGTAAAGTGGCATTGTAATGTAAAAGAATTTAGGCCATCACATCATTAAAAATGTGAGAAAAAAAAAATAACTTTGTTGAGGAAAGAAAGAGCCTGACTTGTGAAATGTGGCAGAGAATTAAAACCTCTTGGCCCTCGTTTTCTGGCTTTTTGTCTTGACACAAAAACAGACTTAACAGCACCAACAATCCTTGATACTTCGGAATATCAAGCTAATACTGATCAAAAGTATCAAGTGGTCCCCCAGATTGATACATTTTACATGTTAGCGTTGTTGTCCTTTCAGAGTTGACTGGTGTTTTGGGTTGGATGTGAGGATCGAGTGAATGTCAAGACATCTATATAAACGCGTCAAAATGTGAATCTTGTGTGATGCCGTCCTTCGCATCCTATCCGCCATTTCCACGGGTTTTGGTTCCTCCCACTCTCCTCCGGTCTTTGGTTGCCATGGCGATGACGTCAAATTGCACCACAGTTTCAGTCCAGTAGACGGTCTGAGAGGAGGTGCAACAACACAAGTCCCGGACAACCGACAGCAGGAGCTGATCATCCGGTGAATCTCGGCTGCCCCGACTCCCGTCTCCTCCTCGATCGTCCTCTTATCCATCCGTCCAAAATGCGCGAAATTGTGCATTTGCAGGCCGGCCAGTGCGGAAACCAGATCGGAGCCAAGGTATTTATTTCTGAGTGTGTTCGGCTTTGCCCTCTGGTGAGACGTATGCAGGCTGGACGCGGTTGCGCTGAAATCAGCCTCTAATCCATCCTCTAGGAATTCTCTAGAAGAAACTCCACGGGGCGGCGTATAGAATAAAGCTCGGTACAGCCCACATCAATTCAATTGTAATTCATAGATGGTTTGAATTGCTCGGTGAAATATCTGCAGGACAGCAAGCTACTAATTCATTGACGCAGTCGGCAAAAATGATTTTGTAACATGCGAAACGTGCATGTAAAACATTCCGCTTAAATAATTAGGAACAAAACGAGTCATTCTTTTCGTTCAGTGTTGTAGGTAATTACATAATCGATTGACTGTAGTAGTAAGGGAACCTTGTTGACAGCGGAGCAGCTCCCCTCCCCCTCCACATCTGTGACCTATTTTACCTTGAAATTTTTTCAAGACAATTTGTGTTGAAAAAAAAATCGTGCTGAATTCATCCAACAGTCAGGTCATTGCCATCCGTTTGATTAACCCTTAGGAGATAACTTCTGGCGACCTTATCTATCTATCTATCTATCTCTTCATTTAACCTTGCTTTTTCCTGACATTTTATTTACATGCATTTTGTGCCTTAGTTCTGGGAGGTGATCAGTGATGAGCATGGCATCGATCCCACTGGTACCTACCACGGAGACAGTGATCTGCAGCTAGACAGGATCAGCGTCTACTACAATGAGGCCTCGGGTAGGCAGTCGATTCAATGACATGAAAAACTGATTCTGTTCTCCTCCCTTTGCCAACACAGCCCTTCTGCTGCACATAGTGATTTGCTTACACGCCACTGTTTTACATTAGGAGCATCGTGCTCGTGAGATTCAAAAGGGATGTAATTGTTCAACCTCTTTGCATGGTTTTAGGTGGAAAGTACGTGCCAAGAGCCATCCTGGTGGATCTGGAGCCTGGTACGATGGATTCAGTCAGGTCTGGGCCTTTCGGGCAGATCTTCAGACCAGACAACTTTGTCTTTGGTAAGCCATGTGAAATTTGTGACTTTGTTTGTATTCCAGTCAGACATAAGTGCAGTGATCGTTGTCTTTGCCGGACATCCTATAAACTGTCACATTCTTGGCTACAGGCCAGAGTGGAGCTGGAAACAACTGGGCCAAGGGTCACTACACTGAGGGAGCTGAGCTGGTGGACTCTGTCCTGGATGTAGTGAGGAAAGAGGCCGAGAGCTGCGATTGTCTCCAGGGCTTCCAGCTCACTCACTCCCTGGGTGGTGGTACTGGCTCTGGCATGGGCACCCTGCTCATCAGCAAGATTCGCGAGGAGTACCCAGATCGCATCATGAACACCTTCAGTGTTGTGCCCTCCCCCAAAGTGTCTGACACTGTGGTGGAGCCGTACAATGCCACCCTCTCTGTCCACCAGCTCGTAGAGAACACTGACGAAACCTACTGCATTGACAATGAAGCTCTCTATGATATCTGCTTCCGCACACTTAAACTCACCACCCCCACATATGGAGATCTCAATCATTTGGTGTCCGCCACCATGAGCGGGGTGACTACCTGTCTGCGTTTCCCCGGTCAGCTCAATGCCGATCTCCGTAAATTAGCGGTAAACATGGTGCCCTTCCCTCGTCTGCACTTCTTCATGCCAGGGTTCGCCCCCCTCACCAGCAGGGGCAGCCAGCAGTATCGTTCACTCTCCGTGCCCGAGCTCACCCAGCAGATGTTTGATGCCAAGAACATGATGGCTGCCTGCGACCCACGCCACGGCCGCTACCTGACCGTGGCCGCCGTCTTCAGGGGACGCATGTCCATGAAGGAGGTGGATGAGCAGATGTTGAACGTGCAGAACAAGAACAGCAGCTACTTCGTTGAGTGGATCCCCAACAATGTGAAGACTGCCGTCTGTGACATTCCACCACGTGGCCTCAAAATGGCTGCCACCTTCATTGGCAACAGCACGGCCATCCAGGAGCTGTTCAAGCGCATCTCCGAGCAGTTCACTGCCATGTTTCGCCGCAAGGCCTTCCTCCACTGGTATACAGGTGAGGGTATGGATGAAATGGAGTTCACCGAGGCAGAGAGCAACATGAACGACCTGGTGTCTGAGTACCAGCAGTACCAGGACGCCACCGCTGAGGAGGGCGAGTTTGAGGAAGAGGGAGAGGAGGAAGTCGCATAAAACCTTAAGCACCCCTAGCTGCCAAAACACCATTTCTCCTCCCTAGCCCCACCCCTTTCATTTGTCTCCATCATGAATTAAATGGTCTGCTACACTGAATTACTGTCACCATCTAGACCACTGCTGCGCTGGTGTTAGACTTCAATGTTAACTGGTACTAGTAAAAGTTTTGGTTGAAATGTGTTTTGTTTGTAAATGTGCTAAAATATTGACATCCTGTCATCGGTCCCATCATCACCTTGCTCAGCCCAAAGGCAAGTGATTTTAACTGTGAAGCCTTGAAGCTAGTCTTAAATGATTAAAGTCTAATTTAAAGGCCCCTCGTATGTCTCTGAGTTTTACTGTTTTTATTTTATGTGTGATATGCTTGCACGCCTCACAGCTAAGTCATACGTAGTGCATCCATGAGGCTTCCATGTTTTTTCTCTACAAATTACTCTTTTATTTAAATGCCCATACGTCAGGATTTAGTAATCAATTCTACACACATTTGATTTAGTTTGATAATTTAGCAGTTGATGAACACAGGAAGTAGACACACTGTAATATAAAAGAGATCATATGCAAGTAATACACACGGGTCAAGGTCAATTCATCAGGAACATTTTATCAGGCTGAAACGAATCCAGCCAACCCTAAAGGTAAACTCATTTTAGCAGATTGGCTACAGCCAAGGTAAACTTCTGCATATATGGCACCTGTAATAAGTCAAATTGTAGGAGGCTTATTTGTTCAGAGCAAAGTGAACCTCAACTGAACATGGAACACATTTTCATACATAATTTTTACAGATCTTGTGTTGTACAGATGTACTTTGCCGTGTTGTATTCCATATATACACAAAAAGCTCAAAGTGATGATGAGAATTCTATTCATCACGACCTTTCATGACTGTGAAGTTTGATCTCTCCATTTAGAATGAATTGACAATCAGAACATAAAACGATCAGGCATGTCTGTATCTGTGGATCATCCCACAGATACGTGATCAGTTTGGGATCTAGTGAATTTGGAGGCCGGGTCGACACTTTGTGCTGTTCATCTTTTATTAGTTGTCCCTGAAGCGTTTTTGTGTCTGTGTCTGTGTCATACTGCACCCTACAGCAGGTCACTGCTTTGGGGTGGGGGTGCCGGGTCAGGTCTAGGTGAGTGGTACTAAGTAACACCCAGAATATTATGTGTCATCTTCTATTGCTGCTTATCCTCACTAGGGTCGCGGGGGTTGTTGGAGTCTATCCCATCTGTCATCACTAGCCTATCGCAGGACTAACACATAGACAAACAACCATTGACACTCACACTCACACCTAGGGTCAATTTAGGGTCACCAATTAGAATAATGAGCATGTCTTTGGAAGTGGGAGGAAACTGGAGTACATAAAAGTAATGTAACAAAATCTGAATATATCTTCATTGATGACTTGAGTAGCGTGCGTAAACTTGTCATTCTCAGACTACCTCTGCATAACTCCCAGGGTCCAAAAAAAGACTTATTTATCCTTTCTTTAATGCAGGTCTTTAATGCAAATCTTGCCCATGATCTTATTTTTAACTTGAGTTGCAAAAGCAAATAGGCAGCGTAAAATATCTTATATACAGTGGAGGAAATAATTATTTGGTCCCTCGCTGATTTTGTAAGTTTGCCCACTGACATAGAAGCGAACAGTCTATAATTTTAAAGGTATGTTCCTTTTAACAATGAGAGACAGAATATCAAAAACAAAGTTCACAAAACCACATTATATAAAAGATATAAATTGATTCGCATTTCATTAAGTGAAATAAGTATTTGATCCCCTGCCAACCATTAACAACTCTGGCTCCCACAGACTGGTTAAATACTCCTACTCCTTAGACACACTGAAAAAAACATGTCACCTGCAGCAAAGACACCTGTGTCAATCAGTCACCTGTATAAAAGACACCTGTCGATGCAATCAATCAGACTCCAACTTCTCCACCATGGGCAAGACCAAAGAGCTGTCTAAGGACATCAGGGACAAGATTGTAGACCTGCACAAGTCTGGATTGGGCTACAAAACCATAGACAAGAAGCTGGGTGAGAAAGAGACAGTTGTTGGTGCCAACATTTGAAAATGGAAGAAACACAAAATGACCATCAATTGACCTCGTTCTGGGGTTCCACGCAAGATCACACCTCGTGGGGTATCACTGATGATGAGGAAGTTCAGAAATCAGCGAAGAACTACAGGAGAGGAGCTTGCCAATGATCTCAAGGCAGCTGGGACCACGGTCACCAAGAAAACCATTGGTTTTCACACTATGCCGCAATGGATTATAATCCTGCAGTGCCCGCAAGGTCCCCCTACTCAAGAAGGCACATATACAGGCCCGTTTAAAGTTTGCCAATGATCACCTAAATGATTCGGAAGAGTCTTGGGAGAAAGTGCTGTGGCTCTTTGGCATCAACTCGGCTCGCCGTGTTTGGAGGAAGAAAAATACTGACTATGACCCCAAGAACACTGTCCCTACCGTCAAGCATGGAGGTGGAAACATTTTGCTTTGGGGGTATTTCTCTGCTAAGGGGAAAGGACGACTTCACCACATTGATGGAAAGATGGACAGGGCCACGTACTGTAAAATCCTGAGTGACAACCTTCTTCCCTCTGTCAGGGCACTGAAAATGGGTCGTGGATGGGTCTTCTAGCACGACAGTGACCCAAAACATACAGCCAAGGCAACAAAGGAGTGGCTCAAAAAGAAGCACATTAAGATCATGGAGTGGCCAAGTCAGTCTCCGGACCTTAATCAAATGGAAAATCGAGTAGCAAAGTGACAGCCTCTTAAGGATTTGGAGATGATTTGCAAAGAGGAGTGGACCAAGATTCCTCCTGATATGTGCACAAAACTTGTAATTAACTACAAGAAACGTCTGACCTCTGTGCTTACCAACAAGAGTTTTGCCACAAAGTACTAAGCCATGTTTTGCCAGGGGATCAAATACTTATTTCACTCGATAAAATGCAAGTTTGTTTATGTCTTTTACTTAAAGTGATTTCCTTGATTTTCTTTTTGATATTATATACCTTACTATTTGAATAAACCTACCATTAAAATTATAGTTTGTTTCTTTGTCAGTGGTCGAAATTACAAAATCAGCGAGGGATCAAATAATTATTTCCTCCACTGTACATATTTCGATGTATGTGTATATATATATATATATACAAAGAAATTTCACAATTAAAACAGGACGATTGTCCCTCTTGACACTTGAAAAAGCATACCTGAATATTTAACAAATATTTAGTTATTTATTTGATAAAAGCATAAATAGACATGCTGTGACACTGTAGAACATCTACACTTGATTATAGTGAATTACAATGTGCTGCATGGTGGATCTGATGGAATGTTTAAATAATGTGACTTTAAATTAGTGTGTGATTACTAAGAATAAGAATACTTACGGTGTAAACAGTAGCTGATTTCCTGGTTGAACCTTATTTTTTAGCAATCAGCTAGTCCTTTAAAATCACAAGTATGTGCACAATAGTAAAATATTTGATTACACGTGAAGTGAATTTAAAAAAAAATATGTACATCATATGTACATGTACATCTTTTTCAAATGGAATGGACAGAAAATAGAGTTTGAGGTAAAAGACAGTGAAATTGTGAACGGACTTAATCAAATCAAACATATTGTAATTTGTATATTAAGGCAGCTGGAAAAGAAAAACATTCATTAGTGGTTTAAAAATACTGTGGCTCATCTCCTGCTTGTGAGAGCTCTTCTTCTGAAAACCCACTTGATGGTCCATCCAGATAGCATGTCGGAACAATTCAGTGCTTGTTGAAATGGAGTAGAAATGCATTGTTTATTGGAGTTCTTCAACTTGGAGAAATCTTTCTTTCAATGATCACCTCAAAGGAGAAAGCTTCATCAAACAGGATCGCTTCCTTGCCAGAGAGTGCAGCCTGTGTCCTCACCAGGTTTTGGACTCAAATGAGTCTTTCCTCCTTTGGTAACTTTAGTGCATCTGGTGTGGTCACGCTCCGTGTGCCAGACTGTTCTTCAGCACTGGGCCTGTATGTCCCTTCCGTCTGCCGCTTCTTCTTCACCATGCAGAACAGCCATAAGAGAACACCTGCAACTATGACCACAACACCCACGATGACTGGGACCACGATAGCAACAATGTTGACTGGCTGCAAACAAAAAATATATAGGACTGTTAACAGTGCTGATGGCAATGGATGCTTTCTGATGTTATTTATTGGTCATAATAAAAGCTATTCACTAACCGGGGTCTCAGGGGCAATCGTAGTGGTATTGGGAACCGTAGTGGTATTGGGAACCGTAGTGGTATTGGTATTGGCATTTCCTTGAGCGGTATAATTCCCTGTTAAAAGATAAAAATAACCTCAAAACACTGTGAAAAATGCTTTATGCTGTGAACTACACTGAAGTTATTATACTTGGATTCAGAAACAAGACCACACCCCATAATCATTCTATTTCCCACACTTACCTAGCTATAAAGGCGTGTCCCAAACCCCTCTCTCTCCATCTCTGTTTATCTCAGTTCTCAACCCACACCCTACCCATCCTTCTTTTCTTCTGTCCCTCTTCCATCTGTTATTACAGGAACCTGGCACAGAGATTCAAAGCTTCCTGAGATGTGCCCCACCCTGAGTTTCACTTCCTGGGTTCCTCTACCATCATCCATCTACACATCCCACCTCCTTCATGTCTTTCCTTTAGCCCCTCTTTACCCCTTTACATTCATCCCCTTCAGTCCTGGTCGACAGAAATAAAATGGACATTGAAATAAAAACATTTGACACCAGTGGGGTTACATGTTTCCAAATAACTATGGGAGATTTTATAAGTTACTGACCCTGGCAATTGTAAGATTGTGTTACAAGCCCGTTGTAACACAACAGACTTGTAGGCATTCCAGATCCTACCAGTTCAGTGTCGCTATACAAACCGTTTCATCCATGGTCGGTCATGAGATTACTCAGTTACGTCAAGAAGCTACATTGTAACCACTTGACCAGGAGAGCTAGACATGGGGAGGAGAAGCTCAGGAATGCAGAGCGTACTGCAGCTACATGATCGACTCAGCCAAACGACAAAACGACGTACTGTTTTGAAATACTCAAAAAAGAAAAACTCAAGTTGTTTTTTTGTGTTTTTGTTTTATGATCTGTATTCACCCTAATAAGAAAGTTTCATTTTGAAAACCTAAACCCACCCCTATCACTTCCTGAGTCAATCATTCACTTAGGCAAACAGTAAACTTTCCAGGGACAAAAGTACAATGTGATAACAAACAACACAAGGGGGTAGCCATGATCGCAAATACACATAATACATTGTGAAACTGAACTATTTTGCATAGTATGCAAAATTACTAACAATACTGTATATATTATACATCTCACTCACCATTCACAGTGTATTTCTTAATGCTTTTCTTGGTCTTACAATTTGCCTGCATGCCCATGCACGTTTTAAATTCTCTCAGGAATGTTTCCTTTGTTTCTTTATTTCTCAATGTGAGACTTAATCGCTTTGTCTGTCTGCGTCTGCCGATGTGGTGTGACGGATGACTTATTAGTTTAGGAGTGCTGAAGATGGATACCAACTCACCCCACGCAGGATTACTGCTCAGTACCAGCAGTAAAACACTCCCAACCACAACTCCAGGTATGGCCGGCACATCCGAACAAGCTGAACAAGTTGCCATCTCTACCCGTGACCAGCAGGCCAAAGTGAGGGCAGACGGGGACCTCTGGGCCCTCAGCTTGGGTCCATGTCATTGGGTCAGACATTCACTGCTTCCCTTGAACACAAATAAGACACATTATTATCAGTAATGCAAAATATCTTCTTCAGCTCACTTTGACGCTCTAATCTGAGGCTGAGTCAGGCTGTAACACCACCAACACTGAGTCACATTCAGCCTGATGTTGAATCACTTTTGAACCTGCTCCAAGGGCGGGGAAATAACTTATTAATAGAAATATGAGAGCACTATCATACGCGCTGTAACTGTAAAATTAACCCTTCTCTCATTAGACTATTATTAGCAGTAATTAGTAATGTTAGTTATGAAGCGTGCCCTTATTCCGGCTGTTTTTAAACGGCCGAAGCAAAACATCGAACAGGTTGATTCGTCTCGAATAAACAGCTTCCGCCTCACCTTGTCAGAAACGAAACCCCACCAAATGTTCCGGTTTAAATGACAGGTAACATCTCTTGCTGCACTACTTGAATATATTCCTTAGTAAGCTGCTACATCCTCGGCTGCTCCACCAGTCGGTGTTTTATGTAAAGCAGGGTTCTTTCTTTCCTTTTTTTTCCCGTCTGCTCTTCGGATCGCCATTGGTCACATGGTTCAGTTTCGAGTTACAATACCTGAGCGCAGTTATCTACCTGCAGCAGGGCGGACAGATCCTCCTTTGTACAAAGTAGAAGAAAGGCGCAGTTTAGTGGAACAGAGCAGACCCGGGTACTCCTGTTGCCTTTAAAAAATAGTCTGTATAGGATCTAAAATCGAGCAAAAAATCCTCCAAATCACACGGATGTCATCACACGTTAGTCATAGTTTCTGACGTTTGGTGTAAAGTGAAATGTTGTTCTTTAGTCTAAGATACCAGGCCTCTCTCACTTTGCGCCTCCAACCTGCAGAAGAAGCCTTCGGTCCAATGTTTGACTACACTCCCTGCCCTCCTCTTACCTAGCAACCTGCCTGAGGATGGCGCCATGAAATAGCGCCTCCATCAGGTTTCATGTAGGCTACCCCCGTCATCATGAGAAAGGTTATCAACATTCCTGAGATATTTTAAGGATGAATTCGAAGGCCAGCTGGTTCATTGGGCTCTAATCCTCACCTAATCTCCCCCTTTTAGTCTCGGGGGGTCAAAGGAAATGTAGGCTGCTTTGGGCCTAATGTTTGCTGGTCAAATTTTCATTGGACTGTGTATGCGAGCACTGATGTGTTTTTGAAGAGCAGTGTAGACACCTATGGTGGAAATCAGTCTTTTATTAATGCATCCGTGAATGACACAAATGGAGATACTCGTTTGTGTGTAGCCTACCAGGCACTAAAATCAATAAATAAAATGATTGGGATTTGTAATTTAATGTGTGATTCACAGCAGACAGATCAGGGGTTCCAAATTTGATAAATCAGCAACTGATCAAATTCTCATGTGATGTTTACGGCCATTTATGTGGTCAAAGTTATCGTGGCATTACAATAAAAACACAATGTTATTGCAGGATTTGAGATTTTGAGACTTCTCTGTTAACTGAAGAAACACCTCAGTTTTGATTCATTTTTGTTTTGTTTAGTGCATCCAAGTCAGTCACTGTAGGATCAGACACACAATTCAGTGGACTTACTTTGATGATAAGGCAATGACTTTTGTGTCATTAAAAAGTTAAAACCATGACAGTGATTTATGCAATCAACGTTGAACTGTTTCTTGTGGGCATTGGGTCTATGAAATAGTGCCATTAGGGGGCAGTAGAGGCACTTCGCTTTCTGTTCGTTTTCTTTGTGGTGGCGGAGAACCCACAGCTTGCCGTAGTCCCAGTGAAACCTGGGTAGGAGAGTCATAGCAGCGGCAGGGCGGCAAACTGTCCTCAAATTTAACGAGTCCTCGTTATAGTGAATACTGAGAAAGTGAGTATTCTGCCTGTATTTGTACACACAAGACAACATTTGGATTAAATAGAATATGAGCGCCTTGTAATACTGCTGTCGTAAAGTAAACCGCTCGTGTTGTAGTAGCGTTGCTTTTGAAGCATTCCCCGGGAAACCGGTTTTGAACGTTTGTTTTTGCTTTGTCCGTTTTTTTTAGCGCTCTAGCAACAATGGCGAAGGTACAGGTGTTGAATGTGGCCGTGCTAGACAACCCGAGTCCCTTTGGAAACCCCTTTCAGTTTGAAATAACGTTTGAGTGCATGGAAGACCTCCCTGAAGGTGGGTACTGTCGCCGAGTAACTGTCACTGCAGCTTGTCTGCAGTTCGTCTGGAAAATGGCAGCTAACACAGTCTTAGCTCAAATAGCTAACTTCAGTCACAACAGTTTTTTGGTGAATTGTGAGAGGTAACGCGTCTCAAATGGCGTTCGTAAAGTAAAATTTCACACTTCAACTTATGTGTTTCAAATGATAGATACAAGTTACCCATGTTAACTTAAATCCGAAACTTATAAACAATATATACGTTATGACCACTGTTTTCTTTTCCATTATGGTGATAATGGATCGTAAGGCGCACTCAGCCTTTACACATATATAAAGGCCACTGTGCTAATGGCTATGGTATTATGAAAATGTGTTACGTTTAAATAAATTTGTTTTTAAGCATAGTATGGGAATATGTAGCTATGTACACTGATAGTGCATTGTTTTATTTTTTGCACCGATTTGGGCATTTATTTTTGCCCCCCATTCTGTGTGTATGACTAACCTAGTGTCTAGTCTGCACACATTTCTTTCTATCCCAGCATCTAACTGCTGCATTTATGAATTATTAGGTTTGAAACTAAAACAATCAAGATATTGTGCTCTATGGGAGTTTATTTTTGGCACTTCTTACCTTCCTCATACACCTCTTCTGACCTTCTTTTTCCTGTTATTCTACTCTGTTACTTATGTTTTATATGATTTATAACCTTCTGTTCTTCTGACCGGTGAAGTGATTTTCAAGCTAATTCTTTTTGTCCCTCAGATCTGGAATGGAAGATCATATATGTTGGCTCAGCAGAGAGTGAAGAGTATGACCAGGTCCTTGACTCCGTCTTAGTAGGCCCAGTACCTGCTGGGAGACACATGTTCGTGTTTCAGGTTTGTTTGGTGTTGGAGAACTCAAAGATAGAATACCGTTTCAAACTTTTTCTTTTGTATTCAGAAGCTAAAAGTAGTTGCTCAGTGGTTGTCAGTGGTCATTATTATCAGTGAGGTACACTGTAATATGTTTAATGTTTTTGCACATGTCTGTGTTATGTTTCTTTTAACAGGCTGACGCCCCAAACACTGGATTGATTCCTGAAAGTGATGCTGTGGGTGTTACTGTAGTGCTGATTACTTGCACATATCGTGGTCAGGAGTTTATTCGCATCGGTTACTATGTCAACAATGAATACACAGAACCAGAACTTCGTGAAAATCCTCCGATCAAGCCAGACTACACACAGGTCAGACAGATTTCTGAATTAAAATAATAATGAGTTTTGATACTATGTGAATGTTGAACTTTAAATAAGCAGTTTGAAATAATACGGTAATAATGGGTGCTATGCAAGACTTTAATACATAATGTACATCAAGTGCAAATCAATTCAAGTCATAATACTCAGAAGTACAAGTAACACAAGTAACCATCAGTCTTTATTTCATTAACTTATTAACAATGAAGTGTAGTTTTGAAGTCTTTCTGTCAGGGATGTAAACATTATCATTTTACTTATTTTTCAGCAAAAATTAATTAATATAGCGATGTTTTTGTGATACTGTTTTAAGCTAAATTACAGTAAGTCTCTTAAGCTATTGTCATTATACACAGCTTCTCACATATTAGATTGCCAAGATAAGTTGAATAAGTCTTATTCATGTAGTTGGCTATACAGTTTGAAAAGTCACTTACACTTAACTCTCATTTGTATTGTAGTCACTCAACATCTTTGGACATAAATTAATGACAAAACTCTTTGAATTAGGGTAGAGTTATATTTCACTTTTGCTATTTTGAACAATATGAAAAAAATCCATAAATCACCAAACTGAGATTATGGTTCCCCCTGTTATCACCCACACCAGTTCACTGCAGTGATGTAGTGACATTTCTGTAGTGAGTTGTGTTATTAGTCATGTTACTTAATGATATGGAATAGGCTTCAGGTTTGCAACCAACATAAAAGTTGTGTAAAGCTGGTTTGAAAATGGGGTGAGTATCAAAGTGTCAAATCATTTACACAGTAATTGTATTTGTGAAAAAGTTGAAAACACACCAACAGTTTAATTGATCATCAAATCTGCAAATGGTGAATATTTGACTTAGGATGTATTACCCTAGCCTGCTCTATCAGGACACAATTCTTATCAGAGTATGAGTCTGGTGGGGGAAATTCGGGCTGACTTCTGGGCTAGGGAAGAAGATTTATGCAACATAACACTTGTGTTGCATAAGGTATCATTTTATTCAGCTACAACTAGAACAATGCATCCAAACATGGCCCTGAATGACCATTTTACTGACTAGGACTGTTTGGGAGGGTTTCAATTCAGGTAGTGAACCTTTTTCTTGTATTTCTTGGAGCAGGACATGGTGGAGTTGGAGTTTTCTTTGAATCGTTCTGCTATTCCACAAGCCTTTCTCTTTAATTTAATTTTTTCAACTGACTTTTCTGATATTTCTTTCAAGTGGACCTTTTTTTTCTGTCATGGCTGTATAATGAAATATCACCACCATTTCCATGTCATTGATAGTATTACACGGTTTGGATAATTTCTTACATTTTAATAATGGACATGTGAGCTCTACACATTTGCTGTTCTACTTAACCATTTCTTAGTAACATGTAATGTTAAGGATTTGTTTACTAGGAGCGGGGTACGTTTTCATTTAAGAAATCTATAAACTGCCTAATAATTGAATTGTTTTCTGTCTCCCTGAAAAACAAGTTCCAAGCATTTTGATTAAAAAAAGAAAGTCAAAGTGTCCTTATAGACTATATAATGTTTTGTATGACTGAGCTACAACTCAAGCAGTATGCTCCTAAAAGCTTAGCATGCACTTTGGAACAAAAGCTGAGGCTATTTCATTATCACATTCTCTTGGTTATGTAATTTGTTAAGTAGAATTGTTATTATTCTGTAAGCAGTGCGGTTCATTCAGATTGCGACTTTAGTAACGGGTTACTCTGACATTTGGTATAATGACAAAGGATTTTGATTGTAGGTGTCACATTTTTAACTTGACTGACATTTGGAATGAAACCTTTCACTCACAGGTGCAAAAGAATGTGGAATGAGGGATCGCACTGGTCAAAGTCATAGTTATATGTAGGCTGTTGCGGTAGTTGTGATTATTTGTTGAAGCTATTTAGTTTCCTTTGTTTTTACAGTTGGTTAAATTGTCTAAAATCTGTTATAATTAGACACGGCATTGCAGTGAAGATACAGAAATATAGCCTTGTCCTAAAAGTTCTAAAACTAATCGGAGACAATTTGTTTGAGAAATTGTCATCAGCACTCAGATGATGTGTATGACTATGTTGCTGTTCATTCATTCATTCATTCATTCACTATGGACAGTTCATTTACTAATCAGTTATCATAATTAGTTGTCATGCAGTTATCAATTAATTTACCCGTCCAAAAGACCTCAAAAGGTAAATGTTGGTGAAAAATGATTCTAGAAGGGACTATCGTAAAATGTGTTCTTACGTGACGACATTTACCTGCTCAGTAGTATTTACTTTTTTGTGTTACCTTTTCAGCTCCAGAGAAATATCCTTGCTTCAAACCCACGTGTTACCAGATTCCATATAAACTGGGAAGGCTGCGCAGAGCGTATGGAAGACTCTGAAAATGTGGATCCCACTTCAAACTCCATGCTCCCTCCATCCTGTCTCCCAGGCAAAGCTCCACCTTTGGGGATACTACCAGATAATTCTATGGACTGCTTATAGAGGTGCCCTGTAGTGATGACTTACAGCACGAGAACTTACTTTGAATGCCTATGGACATTCTAGTGTGGACGTAAGGATCTACATTCATCCCAGCTTTACAGCTGCCCTTATTCCTCTGAAGCTTCACTTTAGGCTTCACATGAGCATTTGTTCAAAGGAAGATTACAAACTTCTTTCTGCAATTATCATCATTTATAGATGGGAAGTTCCTTGCCTGTTTAAAAGCAATATTGAAGTAGTTTAAGTCATGGAGACGGCAGCTCTGAAATGATACAGCTGAACTGAATTGTTACAGAGAGCTCTTCTGTAATTCACCTTCCTTTTGTTGGTGCAGGATAGTTTTGTACTCATTTAAGAGGATTTCAGCACTGAAGCAATAGCAGAATAAATTGCATTATGTTACTGTACAGACATTTGATAACGTACTATTATATTTCTGTTCAAATTGCACTTCAACATTTTCCCATTTAAATTGTGGACTTGGTATGGGCTGTACTACATTCTTCGTGTGTTTTTGTTTTTGTCTGCATTTTTGCGGTTCAAATAAAAGAACATTGTATTTGTTATGTATGGTGTATGACTATGTTATACAGAATTGGTTTAGCTTGTTTTCACATATTTACCAATTACAGAACACTTCTGCCCTGGAAACAAAGCTTCTTCTCTCGTCCTTTTAAATCAGCACCACACATGTACTTATTTATTTCCACTGTAACTACACAGTTAAGCTGAACTGAGTGTAACACAGGTATTTGAGTTTCCCCTCATATGTTCACATTTTACTAAAAATAGCTTGTGCTTACGTCACAGCCAATCACAGACTGGTCAGGTAAGGAGGTAGCCTTGGCTCCACAGTAGAGTACTACAAATAAGAGGTTGGTTACAATGTTTCTGCCTTCTGTGAAATTCAGTCTTATCATAATAATAGCGACAATTTAAAGCAAAAAGGAAAACACGGTCAGAGTTCTGGGCGTTTTGTCTATTAGCAGGTTCCGGAGGCGGGACGAAGCCATTTGACAGGCGAATCGCATCAAAGTAACAACTAGATGGATGATGCTCATCCTATCGCCACTTGACGTATGAGTTACGTCACGTAACGACATGTGTCTTGAGCCAATTGGAGGCCGAGAAAGGCGGGACTCCGTGGATGGATGACTGGAGTTTCCCCTGCGCTCTGAAGATTAATGGAAGTGGGCTGTTGATCTGAGGAACCGACTATCAGATGGTCGGCCGCAGGAAACCATAGCACTTGACGGCTTGTTTGGAAACGAATGGAGATATATCCGTTTAAATAATCAACGGAGGGAGAAAACGGTGACTTGGGCGGCAGTTTTGCTACCGAAAGGGCCTGCATGCTGGGAAATAGCACCTGGTTAGTTCAGGCCAGGATACGACTGCAAGAAGCTAGCGCTAGCTTGCTCGTCAGACGGACGGAAAACAGCTTTCGACGACCCGTGTCCAGGCTTTTTGTATAAACCCAACCGTTGGGTAAAGGGCAGTCGAGTGACACGTCCATTTGGCGGCGCTCGCTTGGAAATTGACGAGCTAGCGCCACTAAGCTGACATCCGCTGTCTTTATCTGCTCGAGGTAGCTACCGTCCTAGCCTGGCAGAGCTAAAGCGCTAGTGCTAGGGTGCAGACTTGGACACTCTCTGTCTTGGAGTTTTCCGGGCTTGCAGAGGAAAGGTATTGGCGGAGAAGCATTCGCGTTCATTAGTCAATTATGATAGCCGTGAGCTAGTAACTACCAGCTTCATTGGGTGCAGCGAGTGCGATTGCGGTGGAGCAAGACCCAGCGGCTTGGAAAGAGGAACTCATCCCGAGTCCAGGGAGCCCACCGTCAGCCTGCCACCATGGGCAACACGCCCACCGCAAAGAAGGGCAATGAGATGGAGAGTGGTGAGTACTACAAACCCATGGTTGCCATAGCTCATTGTAACATACCGTCTGCCGCTACATCGCTTTGCTAGAGTCATTTCCTGTTTTCTATAACGGCAGCGACATGGAAGGCGCATCTCAACACCTGTACCGTGCACCAAGGCTCTAAGACCACCCCCAGTGGAATAGTGTATGAATCTCATATATCGAGTTATAGTGGTGAAAGCCCGTGAAATATTACCGTGACCATCTACACTTGAACTTTCATCAAAGTTTCACTGCGGGACCCCAGGCTCTCGGTTGAACAGCATAGGGTGTTATTCATTCCGTGTTCCTGTGGGAAAGCTCGTGATTACAAGCCCCGGGTTATATTCTGAGGTACCACGGAGGATGACAACAACTGGCCTTATGCAACAGTCATAGGTTTTCTTGTGGTTTCTTTGTTTCAGATGTTTTTTTTCCACCCCCTCATGAGATTACAACAGGCTGCGTTAACGCTCCCACCCTAAGTCCTTGTGCACTTTCCTGCTGCTCCCTTTTGATAACCTTGTCACTAAACTTCAAAGCATTCATGTGCTCAGAAAACTGTGTTTTTTTTTTTTTATGCAAAAGTGTCAGTTGAGGAACATGTTGGTTCACGGTGTTTACATTGAGTTTAATCCTGATGTGGTGTGGACTTGAGCATTGCGTCCCACAGACTATGTTTGACATTGAGTTTGTGAAGGGGAGTTGGTTGTTAACTGCGGAAGAAAAAGCCACTGGGACAGGGTCATATGATGCATGACAGTGATCCTCTCCAGGCAGAAACTTGGGAGTTGAGGAGTCTCTTGAACAACATGTGATGAGCAGCATTTAGAACAAGGCTGCTTGTATGTGTCCCTGGGTGTGTGTGTGTGTGTGTGTGTGTGTGTGTGTGCGCACGGCTTGGAGAAGGATATCCTCTGATATCTGATTGTTTTTATATCATTTCTCCCCAAAAGTTGTTATTATTGAACATTATTTAACTACTAAGTAGAACAATTCTTCCATTTCTTATGATAGTTGTTGATTTAATCCAAACTTATGGGATTTCTTCCTCTATTCAATGATTTTTTTTTTTTATCCATAACACTATAAATAACGCTTAAGTGTGCAAATCTGAACGGGTATCTGCGAAGTGAGCGTCAGGTCCTTGTTGCTGGTAGAGGGTGGGTGTGAAGAACAGCTTTCACCCTCTCTGCAGCGTTAACCCATCACTGGTTAACCATGCAGACAGGTCATGACTACTTTAGAAGTAAAACAAAGTGTGTGGTTTGGTGGTTAAGAACACAGACAGGAGGTGCTGCAGTTGTGAGGTTTGTTCACATGCCATGCTCCACATCCTTATCAGCCTGATCACTGTAGGCCCACCCTCATCCCCAGAGGCAGGTGCTGACCAGGGGTCCAGAACCCACACCCAGGAGTGTAATTTTCCACAGAGCAGCTAGAGATTAAGGACAACATGGCACCTTATTTTGGTTTCAGCGGAAAGTGGAAAGAGCGTGTTGAGAGCTGGTTCAGGTGTTCCATCTCTGAACTTTCTAGGCTGGAGAAGACAGGCAGAGAGCTATTGCACTGGTGTACGGAGCTAATGTCTTGCCCACAGGAAGGAGCAGGGCGGACAGACAATGTGAGCTGCAGCAGGAAGTGAAGGAGCAAGGGAGGTCCAGCCCAGGCTCAGCGCTGTTGGTCTTCGCCTCTTCTGCTCCACAAACCGAACAGGATCGCTTGAAGTTTTTATCTTTTAAGACACGGTTGGAATATCATTTTGTTCATTTATCGCTTGGTAAAAGACCTGGACGTACTGCAGTGTTGAAACTCTACACAGGCTATCAGCTGGCTTCCTGCAGCCGTGTATGATGTCTGTTATTCACAAGCTGGCAGGAAGGCTGTTTCATCGAGCCGGGCCCTGTCTGGGGGACATAGGCAGTGGAGAAGGCAGACGTGACCAACCACTGGAGGAGCTAGAGGCTTGCAGCTGGAGTGAGTTTTCATTCTGGAGAAGGACGGGAGCATGAGCTAGGGGTGGAGCTGATGCTGTGTTGCTCCAGTTTACCATTCACAGGCTGAGCTGAAACTGATACCCAAGCTGTGTTTTCTTGATAATATTTGTTACTAAATTCATCTAATGACCTGTTGAATGTCTCGTGACTCTTCGTACTGTTATAAATTAGATGTACTGGCTGATAATTTAAGAACAACTAGGATTTATCATGTATACGAACATACACAAGTGGAGGTGCCACATGTTTGTCTCTGCTCTGTTACCTATTGTTGTTGTAGTTCATGTTCAAGTCGATCTTGTTGTGTTTGACAGCATAAAACATCCATCACTGTCGTCACACTTCTTGAACATTGAAGAAGGAGCATGCTCACAACCAATTACACCTAGGGATGGTTGTATTGATTGGTGCGTGTTTTGAATTTAGCTGTACAATGAGGTGACACTCTGTCCAAGTGCAGCTCCTTCTGTCTATAAATATCCGTGTGGTTCATGTCCTGCCCCTGCTCTGCACACAGCTGGTTTGTGTAACAGGGGCAGGTTTGTGTGTATGAATCGCACATCACTTCCTGTTTCCAGTTAAAGGGGCTTTGTTATAAGCCCACACTGATTAACAGTGGACCGTACTGTTGAAATGCCAATCAGTTGCCTCAGACAAGCTTATAGTACTGAACTGGCAGCATGGAAAACTGACACGCTGCCAGAGAATGATCTGGGATTCGGCAGCACACACAGCAATGCTTAGGATGGAGTTAGGTAACTGAACAAGGAACAATAGTTCCTTTTGGATTCTAACATCATGTGAACTAATTATCCAGCTGTAATGTAACGCTGTGGTTTTGTTTGATTCTGCACATGTGCCTTCACGTTTTGAAGATATAGATCACTGTCTGAAATGTACTCGTGTGCAAAGACAAACAGACTCAACAACTACTCAACGGACCTGCTGATGCAGCCGTTTCACCTGTACTCCACATGCATGAGTGGAAGTCAATAGTACATGAAAGTATACGATAATCGGTCCTTTCAGACTGTCTGCTCTTGAGTAGTCTGTAATTTAACTAGCCAACGCAGAACTATTGAATCTAAAATAAATTTTCATTTGTAACATGTTGTTACAACCTAGTTTCCAAATGAATTGGAACATGGTGTAAACTGTCAAAACTACGGCTTAACCATTTAGGAACAGAACAGGTCAACTGCTGTGGTTTAGAAAGCTAAATGTCTTTTGCTTGATATAGGATTCAGTTGAGAGTTTTAGCCATGCTGTTATGGAAATAAACAGAATGCTGTTTGGTGTTGCCCCGCTTAATAAGCAAAGCCTACAGTATGTCCACTGACAGGTAGGGATGCACCTGGCCACTTTTTTCACTTCTGATACCGACATCTGAGGTTTAGTATCGGCCAATACTGATACATTTCTTTCCTAATTAAAAAAAAAAATTAACAGATATAAATGCACTGAATTAATTATTTAATAACCGTGCACCAGTACAGCAATCTTAAATTAACCAACAGCTTCACAAGCGTGGTCAAACATTTAAAAAATAAAACAAAGCATCTCCTGGTTTAGTCAGTGCAATTAGAAATATAACATAAATATAATAAAGGAGCTGTAATTGAGAAAACAATAACTTAACTAGCTAGGTTGGTAGACATTCAAGCCTCCATGTTGTGCACTGAAACTAGCACTTGACATCTCTCAAAGTAGTGATGAGATTAGGCTGAATAGATCTACTGATATGGGTTAAGCCCATTGTCACCGATACCTAATATAGAATTTTCTACAACATCAGGACCAATGATCGGCACATCCCATCTGAGGTTGAACATTGACCATCTTTGTGATTCAGTGTTCTACTGGGTACATTTTGGACCTGATGTTCATGTGAATGTTACTTAGACATGTACTAGACACCCCCACCCCATAGCAGTGACACTCCTTGATGGCAGCAGCCATCCCCAGCAGGATGCAGCCTGACACAGACATACAAACGGTTTCGGAAATAGGGAGAATTTGTTAGATCCCAAACTAATCAAGTATCAGTGGGATGATCCACAGAGGCCACTCCCCTCAACCCATAGGACCCAAAGACTCCCCACTAACAACACCACAGGACACCCTCAGAAGACCCATGTCCATTCTCTGATGAGTCACAACTGTTTTGGAGGGCGCAAGGAAGACCTACACAACGTTAGGTCATGATGTTCTGACTGATCGGTGTATGTCATTTGTTTGCTGATAATGTGGGAAGAGAGACATTCAGTATGTTTACATGCACATGAAAAAAAACAAATTATTCCCTTAGTCGGACTCTAACTGGAAAACTTAAGTGCATGTAAACACGTTACTCTGACTAAAATCAGAGTTCTCCTTATCCAATTAAGACACCCAGATAATGCAATTGGAATTTGGTTTCCTCTTCCATGTATACACTTAATCGGACTATGACAGGATAACGCATGTGCACATGAACCGAAGAACCGTCTGAGTTTATCCGCACCAGAAGTAGCACATACATTACGTACAAGATTTTAAAGTGTACTATTATCCATTTGATTGTTTGAAATGCTGGTGTGCCGCATGAACGACTCTTGTTCATTATATGTCCGAATAGGCCAACCAGAAAGGGAGCCATATTAATATGGTATTAACCTCCTGAAAAGTCATATATCGCCACCTAGTGTGGTGGAGGAGGACAGTTATTTGATTTTCTCCGCTGCATGTAAACTGGGACAAGGACTGTAGTCAGAAAGTCGAATTTCGAGCATAGCTCGATTAAGCTCTGCATGAAAACGCACTGAATGATGGAAGGACAAGCTGGTCTTCATGAGCAGTAGAAATGTATCGGTATCCTTTCAGACTACATGTCTGTTACTGACTAATAAATCCAATAAAAATAATTCTAGATATTCTGTATTTTAGATACAATTATATTTTTGTCATACAAAAATACATGTCATACATACATGTCAGTGCAACATTCATATGGAAATAAAACCCATTTTGTGGCTGCCCTCTATCTCACGTGATTGAGCAGGCAACACACAGGTTCAATTCCAGCCCCCACCCTTTCCCTAGTGCCGTCCCCACTTTTTTACCCTTTGTGATCGCTTTTCACAGAAAACGACAAACAATGGCACAAAGTGGCACAAAAAACAAACGGTAAAATCATTTTGAAAGTATTTGTCAGATGAAGCTTCATTTAGTACCAGTCCATGATTTGATAGAGTGCATGTTATTCCACGAATTATGTAAATACTGTTCATCGAATTGCTAGGAAAATGTGTGAAATCTTTAAACAGAGACCCCTACCGCAGCAGCACAAACACTACGCACAAGCACCTCAGCAGATAACGTCTGCTGAGTTTTCCATCCTCAAAACAACAAGATGGCAGTGTCAGAATTCCCTATTAAATTACTCTTATTCTTGGTGGATGGTCAGTCCCTGTGAGTCACTGTTCATCTGTTGAGCTGAAGACAAGAACTCAACAAAGAAGCATGGCAACGCTGTTCTCAGGGGCGTTTGCATTTTGTTCATGCACACATGGATCTATAAACCAAACGAAAAAGTGATTTCCATCGATGGAATAATCAAAGTGGGTAACCTTTTGCTGCTGATTACTGTCAGCTCTAACTATTAGACACTAGTTCCGCTAACTGAAGGAAGAACACTGCATTGTGAAGAACACTCTCCCTAATTCTATTTGTTCACTCATGATGAAGTTATGGTTGTAATTTAGTGGCAGGCTAATGAATGGATTAACACACTACTCTGCTCAAATGAATACATAACCTGATTAGTTAGGTGCTCTTCCCCCACATGTTTGCTTGAGCATAACCTAGAACTTTGTGCTGTTTTCAATTAAATATAGGTTTTAAATAGAGTATGGGGTTGTGAATGCCCCCTCCTGGAATTCACCTGTTGACAGAAATGAATTCCTCCCCTTCACATTCGTCCAGTTTACATAAAGCTCTGTGTGACCTCCTAACTGTTTTCCTATGCACCACATAGACCTTAGTGCTATCTGTACAAGGCTTGGTGTGGGCTGAGATCTGATTTGGCGCGCTCCACACTTTAATGTCGGTCATCACGCCCTAATATAACCCCCCTGTTCTTGCGTCAGAGTGGGCCATTGAGGCCCAGGGGAGAGCTGTAGGATTGATTTTCGGAGAATCAATTGAGCCCTGGCACTCCACAGACTCTGGTGAATTTGAGCAGGGCAAAAAAAAAGTTTCACAGTGGTTTGCACGTAGCTGCTTTGCTAGTGTGTCCTGAGACTTCCACTTTTATGTTTTTGGTTACGCCCAGTTTGTCTCTGAGAAAAGTTTTTCATCACAGAAGTGACATCTGATTGGTTCTGCTAATTGGGGACAGTTTGAGTTGCATCTCGATGTGTCTAGTTCATCTCCAGGGTGTTTGCTTAGGCCTAGTTTTCCATAGGACCTCGTCTCTGGGTTGGTTAAATATACCAGCTCAGAGTTTTAGGCCCCTCCCCCTGGTGACTATGGCCCTGTTTGAATCAATATATAGCCTCTGTGTGCACATATGTGTGTGTTTGGCATGAGGGAGAACAGTAGAGTGTACTTTGTGTACAGAATAAATATTGATACAAAACAAGCAAGGGTCCAATTGATCTGTGGGAGTCTAACGGGAGCAGCACCGCTCTCCAATCTACGTTTGACTGCACACTGGAGGGGGATGCCAATGTTTGAAGTGATGGTCAGAAAATAGAGGGAAGACGCGCTATCTGCAAGGACACTTTACCGTTTTTGTTTTGTTTTTTGTTGTTTTTTTTTTTTTTCGTTGATGTGTGGCGCTGGTGATCTGATCGTAGGGGGAGGCTAGGTCATGATTCAGTGGCTGTGACGGAGAGGCCAAAGAAGAAGAACGGGGAGACTTTACAGAGCTAATGTGTGACAGAAAGAGCTCCAGAAGGCATGCAGGGAAGAGGGAGTCATCCTCACGCTCAAGTGAATCAGGGTCGCGCTCAGCAGATGCTCAAGCTCCAGAGGTACCCATAGTCCTTCCAGATGGTAAGGAATTTGGGGTTACAGGAAAGTCGGTGTGTGCAGTTTTACTTAATCACCTGCAGTCCTATGCTACTCATGACAGAGTTCTACATCTAACAGTAAGACATTTTTAGTGAAGCTGAAAACGCTCCTGAAATACAACTGTAGATTTTGCCGTTTGGCTCTCAGCTACTTTTGCAGTAACATGCACATACTTCTTTGGGGCCGTTCCAAATCTAGACATTGGTGGTTAACTTGCATCTTTTACTGCTTCGATGTAGAAGGCGAGCAGCTTTTTCTGGAAATGTTTTCTCCCTGGTGACCACTCTGCTCCCATTGCTCTCTGTGGGAGCAGCAGCAGTGGCCTTGACATGTTTATGTGAACTTTGGCCTTTAATGTTCTGGCTGCCTTTCTCCCGTCCTATTGTTGGAGCTGCTTGTCTTTAGATCAGCCGGATATCGCGTTGGCTGAACGAGGATGAAGTCTTTGTCTAATTCTGAGCGCACAGATATTGAATGAGACATCTATATGTAGTTGATTAAAGCATTGAATGAATGACTATGCTCTTCCACTGTTGATGACTGGTTTTATTTAAACTGCATTGATTGCGGGTTCCACGTGATCTTGAAAGGCTTAACACAGGTTTTCATAGTTTTCTTCCTAGATTATACATATTCTTTGAGACTGTATTGGTGAAATCTCAACAATTGTTAACTCAGGTCTTCACACTTCCCTCCAGTAAGATGGCAACACTGAAATCGAAATGAATGTTCTGATTGTAGTTGTTTAGTTTGTAACCACTGCCATCTTGTTTGCAAGGCTAACAGTAGAAATGGCAGTGCTCCGGTAGCTGCTGTTACTCTAAGTGCACAGATAGTAATGGGGAATGAGGAAGGACTGGTTATCTAAATGTTCCCACAGAACACTGTGATTATCACCATAAAGATAAGGGCAAAAATGAACTTCTTCATATGGCTGTATATGTGCCAAGTTGTCCATCATCCTGTAACTGCTCGCATGGGCTTATATATGTCACCTTCCCAGTGATGTGTTAGAGAAAACTCTTCTGACAGAAAGCTTCTCTAGTCTAGTGTAGCCCTGAAGCCTTCCACGACACTTATCATGTGATTACACAGCTTAAAGGGCAGTTTTCTAACTTGAAATCCACTAGTTCCAGTTTAGCTTTTCACCCATCCCAGGACCTGTGTAGATTTGTTGCCACGTTAGAAAATAGCCCTTGAAGTCACATCTCTGCACAAGGGTTTCATGTGAGGACGTCTGCGTGTTTGACTGGACTGAGTTGCCTCTATTCTCTGGCTTAACTGGTTTATTCATCAGTAGCTGGATGTTGCACATTATTTATCACGTTTTCTTCCATGGCTGGGATGGAAGCAGCTGTTTGGCTGTCAGCGTGTGAGGCACTCCGACATGAGGAGAGGGATGAATGCGGACTGTCATCTACTAATCACTGGCAGTATTCACGTTAATCTGCAGTCACATTAACAAGTTTCATCCTCATCTGCTGGACTGTTTCGTTATTGTTTTCTGTTGTTGCTAAATTGTGATCCGTAACTCTGTGTAAATATACGTCTTGTTTCTGTTTGCAGTGAAAGAGTTTCTTGCCAAAGCCAAAGAAGATTTCCTGAAAAAATGGGAGAATCCAGCACAGGTAATTTATATTTTTAACCGTTCTATTATTTTCACCCTGTTAACTGATCTGGTTTTGCATGTATGCTCATTCCATGGAAATAGTCCCACCCACGAACAGTTGGGTGTCTTCTAAGCTTAGAGGAGCAGGGCACCCTCTGCTGGGCCTATGTCAAATTAGATGTATTTATTCCTCTGGGTGCAGGGTGCATCTCAAATTAGCACTCAAACACAGGACGGTATTGCTAATTCGCATTAAAATAGCATGGTTTGATAAGTAGTAGTTGTTGACTTGAATGCATTCTAGTTTCTTTTTCTCTTTTTCTGATATTTTACATCCTGTAGAATAATAACGGGTGCCATTTCCTCTTTCTGCCCCGCAGCAAACTGCAGCATTGGACCACTTTGAGCGGTTGAAGACCTTAGGCACCGGTTCATTTGGTCGAGTCATGTTGGTTAAACACAAAGAGACAGGCCAGCATTTTGCCATGAAAATACTCGACAAACAGAAGGTAGGTGCAGCATTTGAGGCATGATAATTAAGAGGACAAAACACTACAAATACATGATGTTTGTGTCTCTAGTAGAAATTCTGTTATAACAAGGCTGTATCAGTGAGCATTTTTATGGCCTTCGAGTCAGAGAACAAAGAATGATATGAAATAACCCGTATTAACCTTAAGACTTCTCAGACATCACTATGTTGCCAGAAAACATGATGATATTGATGTTACCGGAGGAATTTGTCTTCATGTTAGTACATGATAACATAAAGGGCACATTGACCAGTAACGTTACTTTTTTGCTCTTAGTATTGTATGAATCATATTGACAACTTACTTTGCCTGATCCCTCCTAGGTTGTGAAGCTGAAGCAGATAGAACACACACTGAACGAGAAACGTATCTTGCAAGCCGTCAGCTTTCCCTTTCTGGTGCGACTGGAGCACTCTTTTAAGGTTCGCATCTGATTATCCCACAAAGTACAGTCACTGTTTTGTATGTATGTTTTGCATGTCAAAGTAAGACTTTTATCGTCTCACTACAGGATAACAGTAATCTGTATATGATAATGGAGTATGTGCCTGGGGGTGAAATGTTCTCGCACTTAAGGAGGATCGGTAGATTCAGGTAAGTTGCCTTTTTTTTTTTTTTTTCATTGAGTTAACCTAATTGTTTCCACAGACCATTAGTTGACTGTAAACATTGTGGCATAAATGTATTGCAGTGAACCACACGCCCGCTTCTACGCAGCCCAGATTGTACTGACCTTTGAATACCTTCACTCACTGGATCTCATTTACCGGGATCTGAAACCAGAGAACCTGCTCATTGACCAGCAAGGTTACATTCAGGTAAAGACGAAATGTTTGTTCATTTCAACCATCAACATCTAGTTCTGTTAAGTTGGTCTCTGAGGATGTGCTCTTGCGACATACTCAGAGCTGTATGTATTTTCTTAGGTAACAGATTTTGGATTTGCGAAAAGGGTGAAAGGCCGAACCTGGACGCTGTGTGGGACTCCAGAGTACCTGGCGCCAGAGATCATCCTCAGTAAAGTAAGTGTTGAGCTCAGAACACGGTCAGCAATGCTGCTCTTTGTCTTGTGGGTTTAAATTACAAGTGTATCAATAGATGTAGTGTAGACTGCAGATTGTAGACTGTATATAAATATGGACAACGCTCCCCCACTTCCTCCCACAGGCCTAATTGGTGTTATTTTCCTGGGGATACGAGTGGCGCCATCTTGTGGATTTGGAGCCAGAGTCTTGTGTTTTCTCTTGTGTTTTCATTTGATTGACACTGCACTCTGCTCTACCTTCACCTTACAAAGAAGGGTTGGATGATACATTGTACTTATTTATTTTTTCCAACCCTCACGGCAACTTAGTTGTGATTATGATGTCACATCCTCTTTCTATAACATCAAATAACTAACTAAAACAAAGCTTTTTAGAAAAGTGGGCACTAGAGTATGTATCAGTATTACATTAATTACATAAAATGATAGAAACCAACCATCCAAAAATTAACTGATGTGTATTTTAGTGCTTTAGTTTGGCCCTTCTCATCCACAAACATGGAGGGGATGGAGCTTATGATCTATACTGTAGCCAGACACCAGGGGGAGCGCTGCTTGTTTTAGCTTCACTTTTGAGGAGCTGTTCTGCCTCCATATTTATACAGTCTGTGGTTTAATCCATAAAGCCTCAGTGTAGCCTACAATCCACATATGTGCTGGAAGAAATAAGGCAGATTCACTTTAAACTTAGTATGCTTTTCTTAATGAATTCCTTCTGGTGTTTGTGTTTAGTTTTATTTTTCTTTGGTTTTTGGATAGCTTGTTGAATACTTAATTATTCAAAGTTTTTTTTTTTTCCTTTTAATGCTTTTCTCTCATTTGATTGCGTTCTATTGTAAGGCACTTTGTAACTATGCTTAGACAGCTGCTCAAGACCAAATGAAAGTGATTGTCATTATTATTTCATAGTCACTGCACATCCGCTAGATGTTTGTGATACAATTTTGTGTGAGCGTGGGAGTTTTGACGATACATCTGACTTCCTCTGAATCTTCTGTGTTTTCCAGGGTTACAATAAAGCAGTGGACTGGTGGGCTCTGGGGGTACTGATATACGAGATGGCTGCTGGTTACCCCCCCTTCTTTGCAGACCAGCCTATTCAGATTTACGAAAAGATTGTATCAGGAAAGGTAAGTTTAGTCAAGTTTAGGCATTCTTTCAAAACAAATCCTGTGCTTAACATATAGGTAATTCTGGATTTACAATAACGGTGGGCCATGTACCAATAATGTAAATTCTACTCTTGTGTGTGTGAAAATAAATATTTACTAAGTTATTAAGAACTATAAACGATCACTTTTAGTCTCACTTTTAAATGTTTTGATTTTTGAGGACACTATAATGTAACTGCAAAACGGAACTAAAGTACCTGTGCTGCCCGGTCAGAATTTACTGAACACAACCAGCTAGCTAGTATGCTGTGCATGCGCCGCGGGAGCTTAGCAGCAGAGAAAGGTTGACGGAACCCCACAGCATCACTTAAGTTTTCTTTGGCAAAGTTGTGCTAATACAACGCTTACTAATGAGTAAGTTACTAACTAGCTAACAGGCTAACTGCTCTGACTGTGAGCTGAATATCATCCCTAACATTATAAGCTGTACAGTAACGCTAGTTATACATTTAAAGCTGTGGGTGCTAGCAGTGCTGTTACTGAGGAGTGGCTAATCAGTTACACTGAGTTCTGAACAAATATTAGTTCACAATAGAGAGGCTTCTTTTGTTTTAAAGTTAAGTTACACATTTTGTATTCCAATGTGAAAGAACTGTGAATAAATTCATATATTTTGCAAGTAATTCCAGACCTCCTTTTTGCCAGTATGGATGTGTCTAGAGGGGTCAGGAGGCAGGGAGAGACAATCTAATAAATAAGGAGATATGGAAATAGAGGAGCAGTAGTGCAGCACAGAACACATGCAAAAATATTTCTGACTTGTTTTGAGACGGTGGCAGAGTAAATTAGGCCCTGGCGAGCCACCATAGTATTAACACAGTATGGTAAACTCTGATAATAATGACTAGTGACATGTACTGGTGTGTTCACAGAACACGATTCACTGACTTATATATACACTCCACATCCACCACCACCATGCACCAGATGAATAGATCCAACAATCAGGCAAATTGCAAATAAATTCAATGTTGAGTATCTGTCTGTGCCTCTGTCATCCAGGGCAGTAGTGAGTTGTAGATCTGACAACTTGGAAATGCTCAAAGCAAAACACACAACATCTGTTGTTCCACCTCTAAAGCACAGTATGTATTGTATAGGTGGGGTTGTCCAAGACATGTAGCACATGTCACACTGGCCCATCTCTGTCCCATTAAGAAAAAAAGTTATGGGTTAACACACGTTCTGGGTGGACACAACATCAGATCTTAGAACTACACTCCCCTCTCAGCCTTTCACTAATCTACTGCTATAGACCAGAGTCCTGCTGTCTACTTAAAACCATGGCATGAGGTAGAAACTGTGGGCTTACATTGGTTTTACTATGTGCAGGTTCGCTTCCCATCCCACTTCAGCTCAGACCTGAAGGATCTGTTGAGAAATTTGCTCCAGGTGGACCTGACCAAGCGCTTTGGAAACCTCAGGAACGGAGTCAATGATATCAAGGGCCACAAGTGGTTTGCCACCACTGATTGGATCGCCATCTACCAGAGGAAGGTGAGACGTCAGCCTTCATACAGTAGCAATATGTACAAATAGAATCCTCCTCATCCTTTAAATCAGGAAGGACAGAAGAAGAGTGGTGCTGACAAAGGATATTGGTTTTAATGAAACTCTGGTCAGTGGTTGTCTTTTCAGTCTACATCTGCCGCTACGTGTAATTTCACACCATCTGCGCTTTATCTGCACGGAGGATATTGGATTGTAGGCTCATTGAAACATGTCTAAAACACACACCTGCTATTGTATTAACATAGTAATTGATGGATTCAGAAGGAGAACAGCAGCAGTGCAACATAATTTCTGAATTTTAGTGGGCCAGAAGAACAACTAGAAATCCGTTTGAAAAAGTTGAGACGGGGTCAAATCTTTCAGAAGTTAAGACTGGGAAGGGCCTCGCCGCACTTTAAAAGACTGTGGGCAAACTTCAAAAATAAAAATGATGAATAACATTTTCCAACATTAAATTACTACGAATTAAATTAAATATCTAATTAAATTTGGGCATTTCATCTTCTCTGTTTAATATCACTAAAAGATTTAGAGGATTTAGAGAAGTCTCCCAAAACCAATATTTCTATTAAGGCTTAGAGTCTTCTCTGGGCACCACTTTAATCCCATATTATTAAAGAACTCTAACTTGAATATGTTTTGGCAAACATCACAAATAACAAAGATATTATCTGTGTCCAAAAATATATGGGCCTTACTTTGCAGCACCTGGTCGCCCGAGGTCAGTTAAGATGGACTGAGGGAAAAATTATGGACGCTATAACCTCTGGCTAAAAGAATAAAGAGGCCTTTTAGCTTGTTGTCAGTTTGCATTTGAACCACCAGCGTCAGTGGTTGTTATTAGGGTGCATTAGTGCGTATGGTACGGGCAACGTGCACACCTGTGAAGACAGTATTCACCAGAGACAGTGAGACGATGCAGTATACTGCCATGCAGACAACTTCTTTTTCAGGGAAGTCCTTACACATTAAATACATCGTACAAGTGCACAGCTGAGGGTCCAGCTGCTGAACGGGCCTGACCTGCTACAAGGAGGCCCTGAGGTCCGACGCCAAACAAGAGTGGAGAAACTTTTGGTTTACACAGTCACATTTGGGTTCCATTTAAAGTCGACTTAGGTCTTATACAGCCTGGATCGGTTACACTTGTCAAGTATGTCAAGTCTAAATAATAAGAAGGCACATTAAAATGAGCCCATTCTAAGCTTGTCAAGATAAGCTGTGGAAGTTGATGCACAGAAGAGCAGTGGAGCGTATAACCAGTGCTGGCAGGATAGAAGAGGATCAAAATCCAGACTGTTATACAGCACACAGAAAAAATATTGTGACAAAACTATAACAAGATCGCTCTCCTTGTCTTGATTCATAACAGATAATGAACCCCTGCTCTTGAGCTCTTAGTACCAATAGTCTGTGTACATACCATGCAAATAAATGTGTATTTGGATCAGCTGGTGAAATTTAAGAAATCTAGGAAATGACCAAGTGAATGTAAAATATCTGAACTGAAACATCGAGTATCCTTTGATTGTATGTTGCATATCTCTGGCTTTTGGTTTTCTCCATAAGACCATTTGACCGTCTTGTGTGTTCCAGGTGGAAGCTCCCTTTATTCCTAAGTGCAAAGGCCCCGGTGACACGAGCAACTTCGATGACTACGAGGAAGAGGAAATCAGAGTCTCCTTCACTGAGAAGTGCGCAAAGGAGTTTGCAGAGTTCTAGATTTCAACCAAGAGTATCGGAGAGAAAGAGAGAGACAGGGATTTTGAAAGTAAAAGGGGGTTTGAAGACAGGAAGCGCTAGGGTGGACTGATAACTTGCTTATTTGAGATGAGGATAACAAATCTAAAATCCCCCCAACGGAAAGGTAGGCAAAGCGAAGAAAGATCCAACAGAACCAGCAGTGTTGCCTTTTTCTGATTGTTTCTCAACTGTTACCTATTTTCATTTTATTTATCCCCTTTGTGTTTGTGGCTGGGGCTCGACAACAACAGCCATAGATTGTGGCTGTTCAGCTTGACTTGTGTCTTTCTGATGGTGTAATGACACATTTTCAGTTGTTGCAGGTTGAGGCATTGATTTTTTTCTTGTTTGTCTGTTAAGGTACTGAATCTGCTAGGCCCTTTTTTTTTTTTTTTTTTTTTTTTTTTTTTATTATTTTGTAAACGGGCCATCTCTACAAGCTTCTATAAGAGTGATCTTTGTATCCTGTCCCCCGGTCCCCACCCCCTTGCCCCCTTCCACCTCTCCATCCTGAATCTGTCCAAGCAATACCAAGTCCAACAGATGTGCCTATCATAATGCCAACTGGTTGGAAAACTGTGTCGAAAGCATTGATGCAGAGATTTGGCTACGGCGGCATCGGCTCTTGTGCCCGTTTGGTTGAAAGCTTGAAAACTCTCTGCACCTGCCTTGGTCTGCTCAATGTGGCATGATTATTGGGTGGATGATGCACTCCGCTGCTTGCAGATGAAGCAGCGGTGACCTCTTTGATCAGAGTGAACATGATTTATGGCAGTAAACTTCATCTAGGTCTTAACTCCCGAGGGGGACCTGTGAGAAGTAAACATGAGGTCTGCATTTAAGTCAGTTTTTCTCTTAGCTGAATTTATTAGAGCATTTTGAAAATCCTATTGGTGATCATTTTGTCCTTTTTATGTCGATCTCTGTGCTTGTGTGTTATTTAGTGCTCAAGGGTGGGTTAAAAAGCTGTGATTTAGCAGCAGCTAACATTGTGGTCACACTCCTGACTATTGTTTATTTAATTCATAGTACATTTATACATGTATATTGATATATATATATGATAGAGAACATGAACTACTCATCTTTTTCAACATTGTCTCATAGCTGTGAAACTGACTTAAGATTTCATAAATAAACAAATATATAAATTCTGCCAAATTTACAAACCGAGAACATTGCAGTTTCTGTATTTAACTATGACGGTGGTGGATTTTAATACACAAAAACGGTAGCAACACGTTTCGACGACATGTGCATGTTATTTTTGTACAGTATGACTTTGGAAGATGGCGGAAGCGACGTGCTTTATTTGCGCCGAGGTACCGGAGGTCGCGGACAAAACGTTTGATATTAACATGGACATAACTGAAAATGGAGCGAGGCTCAGTTAAATGTGTCGCGGTTCCTCCGGGCTTCATTATTTGATTTTAGGGCACCGGTTTGCAGATAATGGTCACTGAACTCCTGTTTTTTTTTTTTTTTCTTGTTTTGTTTTTTTCCCCCCTCCTCTTTTCAATTCTATGTTCCTTTACACGTGACACTTTCACTTTGATTCACCCCAACTCAAACTTTGGGTTTTCAGTTTTCCAGCTTTCTATGTAACAAATTAAAATAATGAAACTGTCCTGAAGCTGTCCCCTTTTTTTGCAGAGTTTATTTCTGTGAATGCAAGACAATCGCAGACCAAATCTTCTCACCTACTGGTTTGTTGACTGAACACGTGGTCTTTGGTTTGAAGAGGGATATACACTTAAGTCCCCCTCCCCACCCCCCTCCATACGCCCTATAGGTGCTAGAACTTTGTCCATCTCACTGAAAAGCTTCTGTGACTTGTTTGATGTGCATCAAATCTATTTGTCATAAAGTCTTGTAACATGACAATTTTAGAATGTTTTTTGACTCTTAATGATTTCAGTAGGCTTGGGTAATACTTTTTTTTTTTTTTTTTTGCAGTGTCTTAATGTAATTGAAAAGGATTTGAATGTCGGATGGAGATGTTTCAAAGCTGTTGGGGAACATGTGTATTATTTTTTTATATATATATATATATATACTACCTGTTTCTTTGGGGAACTTGGTTTTTCTTGCATGAGGTAAATGGGCCGGCAGTTTAGACGTACCCTGGACCTGAGACATGTTTGAGAAACCATCGTTTCTGCAGCTGACAGACTCATTGCTGTTTAACCTTTTTGTTGAGAGCATTTATTCGTGCGTCACACTAAACAGTGCAGTGGATCACCAACAGATCTGTCCTTTTTTTTTTCTTTTTTTTTTTTAAATAGTGAAGCACATGGCACACCTTTTCAAATTTCCTATTTTTCATTTGTTCTAACAGTTTTTTTTTTTTGTTTTTGTTTTTTTCGGACACAATGTAATGCTTTGAAGACAGCACACGTAATATGTACTGACTGATGACAACATCAGAGTTGGTGGGTAGAAGGCAACACCGTCTCATCTGCGTGAGACTCCGAGGCTATCGCGGTGCTTTTAGCTTCCCATTAAAACAAACAAAACGAATAAATGGATTTTCAGTTGTCTTTAATTCCTTTCTCCCAGCTGAACGCCATCTCCTGCTCTGTGCTACGGCTCTCCTCCTGTTTGCCTTCTATTTTCATCAAACGTCCACACGCGCTTTATTCAGACGTCACACTTTTTACATCGGAGATGTTTCACGTTCATATTTTCTAATTGTATTTTCAAAAAAAAGCAGCCAAAAAATAATAATAAAAAACAAAAACAAACAAACAAACAAAAAAAAAAAAACAGAACGTTAATCTTTTTCCTCATGACCTGGGTACAGTGATTGTGTAGTCTATTGTACCTTTTGGGAAACAATACTGTATATCCTCGCCTTTGACAGTCTTAACTATCTTACCCTCTGGAGAACTTGACAGATACCCTTAGAACACAATGAGTATGTTAAAATATATATATACATAAAGTAATATTTTGCAAAATGTATCATTCCAATAAAGTTTTACTTGTTAAGACTCATGTCTGGGTTATATCTAAGGTCTCTTCTCGCCTTTCACTTTGCTAGATTAGTCCTGATTAAACTTTTTCTTCTGTCACGAGCCAGTCTCACAAGATATTTGCAACTTCAGGCTGCTCACGACTGGAGAAGAGGAACACTCGGTGTGTTGGTAGGTGAGAGTGGATACTGTGCCCTCGCTGCCCTGTCTGAGGCAGTGAATGCTACAGGTGCAGTGTTGTGTTCACCCCGTCAGTATGGGATCACTCATCCTACAGCCCATTCCAAATATATCTACCTTCAGTGCACTCCTTATCTTTCTATCATTTAGGATTTCATCTGTGTGTTCGTTGTAGGGTTGCATGCTAAAATTCTTTCACTGGAGGGCAAATTCCATATTTGAAATTAATACCACCATTGATACAAACAGCTCATAAATCTATCCTCCTAGTGCATTGTATTCCTTCAAAAGAAAAATGATGGTGAATTGTACCACTCCAAGAGCTTTGGTTTCTCTCTCAGCGCTACGCCACAAAACATGGTTTAATTCAGTACCTTCAGCCACTGTGACCACAGAGCTCAGTTGTTGATTTTGCCTTCCACCCTGATGCTGATTTGCATACATCAGATGCTGGCTTACGTGCACAGGGGCACATCCTGACATTCTGATGTTAAATCCCAACATCTCACACCGGACTTGAAGTGGCCTGCGAACAACAAGCGCTGGCAATTCTTGAATAAAATGAGTATATTTGAAGTAGTAATAGTAGTCTTTTTTACTGCTGAGGTTGTATTCGGGCCTACTTTTTTGTCATCTCATATTTATACGTTGCCCAAGGATGTTCAAACAGTTGCAATGTCCAAGTTAAAGGCCTACAAGGACAAAAATCTATTAAAATTGGAAGTCATTATGTCATTTCTAATCTTTTAGAAATGTTTTAAAGGTGAACAAATTCATAATCGTTGCGAGACATATTATTTATACACTAATATAATTGTGGTGTATTAATGTTTAGTCTTATTTACCGGTTTATTGTTTCCTTAAAAGAGCGTTTCATTGATTTGTGCCGTAAACGGATCTTCTCGTCTGGTTCCTTCATTTTCTTGTGAAGTGAGAGAATTCCGCGGTCCAGTCGGGCTTACCCGATCCAAAGGTTGCTGTGTGATAAACTACTTTCATGAGAAGTAAGCAAAAATGCCCACCTCACAGGGCGCACATGGGACCGAGGGCGGGCGCTCGTTCCCGTCCAGGACTACAAATTCCACCTTAAAAATCCCCTCTCGAGTGAAACTTTTCGTTGGATCTCCGTCGGTCCACCTTAAGCGCACACGCAAAACGCAGGAGGCGTACAGCAAGGTTTCCGCTTCTCAGGGCTCGGACCGCGGCTCACGAAAATCACCGTGTGTGTGTAACGTACAAGGTTGACGCACTAAGGTACGAAAAGAAAAAAAAAAAGAAAAAAAAAAAAAAAACAAGCGAAGCAACCCGAGCTGAAAAGATGTCTGAATCCAAGTACCGCGAGTGGATCTTGGATACTATCGACTCGCTGCGGTCTCGTAAAGCTCGGCCGGACTTGGAGAGGATTTGCCGAATGGTCCGGAGACGACATGGGTCCGAGCCCGAGCGAACCTGCGCGGAACTGGAGAAACTGATCCAAGAGCAAATCGTGCTCAAAGTTAACTACAAGGGCTCCATTTCATACCGAAATGCCGCCAAGGTTCAGCGGAGAAGCAGAAAAAAAGAAGATGTGTCGTTGGCCACGGCTGCGAGGGGGAGCGCGGTGGAAGAAGCCAGTCATTCCGACTTGAGCAACGGGGACAGCGCTTTGGGTCCCGCTGACCAGGACGAGGAGGACCTGGAGGTACGTGGAGGCTGAAGCGAGAGGCGCACGCTTTAAACGAGCTGCCGCCTCGGTGTCGTAGCACATCACGGCAAACGAACAGGTGGAGGTAAAGCGGGCGGAGTGGCGTTTTGTTCACAAAACGTCTGTTTGTGTGCTCGTGGGGGTGGTTGGGGAAGTGATTTGCAAGTGCACCCAAAAAAACTGCCGCAGACACACGGGGAGCGGCGGTTGGACCTCGCTCGAGCGCTACCGAGGCGGAGAAGAAAAAAACATCAGAAGGTGCGCGTGAATTTTAATGTGGAGACAATTTTATTTACATTGCAGCGGTTGCAAAGCACTTTATACGGGTGGTTGACTGCTTAGAGACAGTTGTCAGGAAAAGTTGAGCCGTCCTGCCCGTCGACAACAAGCCGAGCCTCCATTATCAGCAGCAGAAAGCGCTTTTCAAGCCCCAAAGTCGGCGTCGCTCGAGCTAAGGGGAGGGGACGGTTAAGTCTCCGAGAAATGAGCCGAGTTACGTCGGAGGTCGAGCGCCTTTTGTTTCAGAATAAAAGCGTCACAATAGGCGTCCGTCAGTCTGGATTTTAATTTGAAAGTCTGGGACTGGAAATACGCATTTTCTTGGCGCTCACTTAATAATAATAGGAGTAGGGAAAGGAAAAAAAAAGTCTGTAACACCGCCGATGTAGGAGTCGGTTGGGGGACGGCTGAACGTTGTTGGGTAGTTTATTATTTTATTCGCGTTACAACAATGACAGCCTTATCAGGGGCCCCCGTTAGAGCCGTGTACTCACACAAATTGTGGCTGACTGTGATGACATTTCACCGGTTACGTCTAGACTTCAAAATGCCCACATCTTTACGCACTGTGACACAAAACGTATACAGAATCGACGATTTGCGCGATAAAGTACACCGATAGTCAAAGTATCGCCAGTTAATTTATGCGAGCTGCGTCTGTTTTCAAGTGATGGGCGATTGCCGACGCAGTGCTTAAAGTCGACCCCCTAGATCCATTGTCGGACGCACTGCCAAGCCCGGTCACGTCCAGTGCTCGGTGTCGACTGTGGTTATGGCCGCTGTCGTCCCGCAAAGCACAAGCACATCTGCACCGGCAACTATTTGTTGACAACATTTTGAGGCGAACCGCGGCTCTGCAGAGGGATGAAACGCGCAGCGGCCGGTAACCCTGGAAGACCTGAACTAACGTAAAGCGACCGCAAACTGTTCGCTCGGCGCTAGGTGGCGGATGCGCCTGTCCGATTTGGGTTAAGCTGAGATCAAATTGACTTTGTTCTGTGAAAGGCTCGCGTGTCGCTACAAAACGCGTGATTAAAACGGACAGGCGCCTTCTCGGGGCTGACGCCTCTCGCGGTTTTGGCAGAACACCAGGGTCAAATGTAGACAACCGCGTCCGATAACGGACTCATTTGCGTTGCACTTCTGTTCATTCGCTTTTACTGCGAATCGTTGGCCCGATGCAAAGTCAAAGTGGACTGGCAGTCGAGGGGGACTGAGGCTCGTTTCAGCGGAGAGCTGCACGGTCTCGACGTAGAGCTGTAAACCTCGGGTTTATCTGGGCTCTGCTTGGCCGCCGCTCGGCCCTGGGGAGCGCTCTGTTAAAGAGACACAATGGCGAGGTCTTTACCGCGGCTTCCAACTCCATGCGCACTTTGGAGAATTTTTTTGAGAAAAACAAAAAACGCCACCCCTCGGCCCCCCTTTGTCCCGTCTCACGTTAAAAATGATCAGCCAAGAAGGCCTAAAAAAGACGGGGACGCACTGAACACGTCGTCAGTGTTTGTGAGACGAGATGAAAAAATCGTGTTGTATTGAGATCCGAAGGGAATGCGGGGCGTTTTTTTTTGTGTGTGTGTGTGACCGTGTCTTGGGGAAAGTTCTGTGAAATGCAGTACGATGGGTGAATACCATAGAAGCGGAGACGCGGCTCTGCTCACAGGAGCGGGGCGGGCTTTGGTGCGCTCTCTCTCTCTCTCGTGCTCGGCTCACTGCTGGATCTCTTGGACACGCAGTCGCACAGGAGGAAATTTTTCACTCGTGGCGCCGTCGACGCAAAATAACCCCACGAAAAGAATGAGTACGCTCGCGCAAACTAGTTGCGCACAAGAGGTCAACGGTGCATTCAGATGTCTTAATGGCATTGGAGGCACGTTAGTGACGGCGGGGCTGGCCGTCTGCCTGCGTAGTGAACGCTGCACCGCGGAGAGACAGGGACGGAGGCACTCGGAGGCAATAATTTACCACCACAGCAGTCAAATTGCGAAATCCGTATGTGCGTGTTTTCATGTGACACCCTCCGCATGCAATTAGTCCTACCCAGTTCACACAACAACTCCCACTAAACTAGTAGGGTTTCCAGCTTTTTAAATGACTCTTAATTTAATGCACTGCTCTATAAACCCACACTTATTGGTCCACGTGTCAGTGTCAAGATTGTGACACATTTGAGTTATGTTACACATGATAGCCAACCCTTACTATACAGAATATATATCTAATATCAGTCAGGCATCTCATAAATGTGATGGAAGTTCTGTATGTTGAACCTGTGCTCTGTTTGGCAGGCGGACACCTCTATGGCTATGGACACAGACAGTAATGCAGATGAGGAGGGGGCTGATGAGAGCCGGGACGGGCAGGACAGCAGACCGTCTCCTGGCCGCACCAATGAAGATGCCACCGCGCACTGTGACCCTGTCCGGGCTGTCTCTGCCCCCTGCTCTCCCTCTGGCTCTCCCTCTGGCACTCCGCCTGGCCCCGGCCTCGACTGCAGTCCTAGCTCCGGTTTGGACTGTGCGTCCCTCCAGAGGGCCGGCGAGAGGCCCAACTCCTTACCCCCCTCCAGCCCGAGGGCCCTCACACACAATAACTGGGCTTATGATCCTGCACTCTGCCCAGTGGAGCGCCAGCACCCAGGAATGCAGAAAGACAAAGGTATTCACAGTTCTAAACAGAGTAATATGCACACCCGGCATTACAGAGCACCCTACTATTGTTTCACCAAGTTCGTGCTTAGCCCTGCACTAGATATGAAGCAGGGATGGGGGCTTTACACATGCACTGTAGATGATTAACTGTTATATGTCTGGACGGAACTAGAGATGCAGTATAAACTAATGTATCTCTATGGCTCAATACCTTTGTGCATTTTGAAGTACATTCATTCATGATTCATTCATAATGATCAGTGCTCTGTGAGTGGCATTACTCACATGATCACATTATTAAACCAAGGTTTAACTGAGTTTGTTTTTCGCTTGACAGGAATACAATTATATGTGAATGGTTAACATGATATCAGCATGCAAAAAGTTTGTAATTGGTTCATTCTTTGTTAGCAGTAACCACAAAGCCACCAACCCACTTTGGAACGACCAGCCCCTGTGCTCCAAACAATGTAAAGAAAGAAGAACGAGGCAAGGAGGAGGACAGCAGCCTGTCATCTGACCAGTTGGTTCCTGACTATGCAGCACGACTGGTAATTTGAATGCATTCCTCTTTTTAAACTCAGTTTTCATTGCATTATCATATCATAGTGCAAAAATACAAAACAAAATGGAAAAAAAAAAGTTATCCAAACATGAATCTGGATTTTCCTGTCTCTACAGACACTGTAACACATCCATATTTCAGTCCTTAGTCCTGTCATTGCTATACTTACTGTACATAGTCACTTTTCCAATTTCACTTGTGACAATACAACGTTCTGCTGGGTAATCTTTGGACCTGGCATTCATTCATGTGGATGTTACTTAGACATGTACCACCCACCTAGACCAGACCAGACACACCCAACCCATAGCAGTGATTCTCTGATATCCCAGAATTTACAATAACCAAATGCAGTAGTCTTAGTCTTTAGGTATCTAAAGTACTCCTGGTTTCATAGTATAAAGTTTTATCCCCTTCCAGTTACTGTGCTTGTATTCCTTTTTGTGACAAATTGCCGTCTACCTAACATGTCCACATTGAATTAGATTTTTTGTTTTTTTTCTTGTGCAGGATGAGACGAGGAATGTGTCTGATGGAAAATCACATACACTGTCTTTGTCATCTGACAACTGTGAGTTTACCAAGTTTTTATTTTTCATTTCTTTACACCTGCTGTGTAGATAGCAGCTGCACCAGATACCAGACTGATCACTAAACTAGTCTCTTGTTTTGAAAAAATGTTCCTAAAACACACATTTTAAGAGTTATTTAAACTACTGACAGTGTTATGTTTAAAAGCCTGTTCTGGGCCTCTTCTGCCTGTGCTCGTCTTGAGGCTTGGTCAAGATGTTTGGAATACTTTACAATCTTGTCATGCTACCTATCATCCAGGTGTCTCATGCTTCCCTCAGGGAAGGAGAAATCCATTGATTGAATAACCTGGACATTCAGTATATTCAGGTAGTCAGCTGACCTTATCCTTTGGTAATAATGTTGCTGAACCTAGATCAACATAGCACTGCCCCCACAGGCGTGTGCAGTAGACACTAGGAATGATGGGCGCATCACTTCATTTGCCTCTCTTCTTACCCTGATGCCCATCACTCTGGAACAGGGTAAACCTAGACTCATCAGACCACATGACCTTCCATTGCTCGAGAATCCAATCTTTATGCTCCTTAGCAAATTGAAGCCTTTTTTCCAGTTAGCATCACTGGTTAGTGGTTTTCTTAATGTTACACAGCTGTTCAGTCCCAATCCCTAAGTATTAAACATAGCCCTGAGTTCTACTGTTGTTCTTCTTTGATTTAACTTCACCAAATGTTTAAGTGATTGCTGATCACCATCAATCAGGATTTTGTTCTGACAACATTTCTTCCTTGAAGACAATTGTTCCCCACTGTCCTTCCAACTTTTTTATAATGCATTGGAGACTTCTTGACCTAATTTTAGTAGCTTCTGCTTCAATCTCCATAGATTTTTTTCTCTGCTTGATGCAGCCAATGAATTGACCATTCCCAAACAGACTAACATCTTTTCTACGCCCATGGGATGTCTTTCAACAGTTGTTTGAGAAATGAGAAGCTACTCATTTCATCAGTTGGGTTTCACAGCTTGTTGCCAGCTGAAAGATAATTATCCATGCAGTAATTATCCAATAGGAGGCTCATACCGGTTTACTTAGTTAAATCCAGGTGGCAACTTTTTTTTGGCCAGGCTCTGTATGTTGGTGTAAATATGTTGGACAAGTTTCTGAAGACTTGGGCCCTTTCTTAGTGACATATTACCAAGAAGCGTCTTCCTACACCAGCCCTCTTTCACAGGATGCTGGCAGGAATATTTTACTACTGCAGATTCTTGGGCTGTGCCTGGAACTAGTTTTGTCAAGCAGAGGCAGTAGTGATTGAAAATGGGGGCGATGTCCATGTCACATTTCACTGGCATGACAATATTCCTGCCAGCATCCTGTGAAAGAGGGCTGGTGTAGGAAGACGCTTGCTGGCTCATTCACTGAGCCTCACTGCACTGAACCGTGAATCAACTCTAATAGAAAAAGGTGCAGTACTGTGACGGTAGACTCTTCAGTGCAGAATGTTGGAACCGTAGAAAACCCTAAATCATTTCCATTGTGCCACTGCAGGTCCACAACACTAAATATCAGTGCTGTGAAATGCACAGTTCTTATGGAAGTTTATTTAGCAAGAAAGAAAAACTGGAAAACATCAGAGCCATGGTTCTTAACCACTTCTCTTTGCTCCTGTGGTGAACAGTGGCATTGTTGCATTAGGGACAGGTGGGGCACGCCCCCACCAGAGGGTGCTGCTGTGCAGGTGAGGATTATAAGTTTGCTGTGTCAAAAATGTTGTTGTGCATAAGTTAATAAATATTAAACTTTGTCCCCAATGAAATCTCCTAAGTTTTCATTTTATTAACACAATTTCCTCTGTAGACACGTTTTGTAGTGTAGTTGTGTGTGGATAGTTTGTTATGCCTAATGCTGTGTCTCTGTTTCCGCTTGGTGGGGCACAGCTCAGATGACTCTGGCCTGCAGTGTTGTGGACTGGTGGACTACAGCACGTGAATGCACATGTACAGCGCACCCTTCAGTTTAGAAAGTGGGGCCTGAAGTTCAGGGCCCCAGAGAGATTCTCATTGGCTGATTTGAAGCAAGGGCGGGGACTTCACAGGTCTCGCTAGCTAGGCTAATGTAGCTAATTTATGTTTCATTCATTCATTCATTGCATGATGAATCGAGTTCACTACCAGGCTAGTGTGACATATAGGATTTTACCACTTGAGCAGAAGTTGGAGATAATAGGTTTGGGACCACATCAACCATTTCTCAAGAAGGAAAAGACAAAACTAGTCTCAAACCTAAACTCATTCAACTAGGAGCGGTTTAAGCAGAAAGCTTGGATCTAATTTATTTTTCAATGGAATTGATAATGTGGTTTACATATTGGCATGGAATTTGCATGATGCATAATGGCGATACGTGTGTGGGTGTGGAGAACAACCTCACGGAGCTATTCAATGTCTGTGGTGCTGAAATGGCTGTTTGGCTGTGGTATATTGTGATTTTGTATATTGATTGCTGTGTATTGGGTGTGTGCCATTCACACCATGAGCCTTGCATTGTGTTTTTTATTGTTGTCATGTTATTCTATTTGTTTTTCTATCTTGAGTTTTTGATATAGTAAGATCTTGAACACTTCTATGTGGTGGCGCTATTGATATGATAATATGTGTTGTCGGATTGGCACAGTGGTCTGGTGGTCAGCACTAATACCTCCAAGCCAGAAGTTCTGGGTTTGAGTCTGATCTGGGCCTCTCTGGGTGGAGTTTGCATTTGTGTGAGGTATTATACTCCGTATTTTTGTTGTGAGGGTATTGATTATGGTATTTCTGGATGGGATTGTAAGATTTTCCTGCATGGCCCCACCAGAATTTCCAAACCAGTGGTGAGTCACTTCCTTAAAAGTTTCATGTTCTGTTTAACACGCTGGAATACTTGACTTCAGCAGTTATAGACACTGTAGTTGACACTAACAGTAGTAATTCAGAAAATACTTCTGTCTCTGTACTTTCTCAGAGAAGGAGGACAACAGACAAGTTTCTCATACTGCACATTGACTATAATGTGGCATTCTGTTTGCCCACAGGCGCATTTAAGAAGATGGACATATCATCGTTCACAGCAAGTGACGACAGTCTTCTGAATGGTGGCAAAGGGGACGATGTGTGAGTATCTTGTGATGAACCCTTATTTCACGCTTCATTTTTCAACCATAAAGCTCTTTGTAAGGAACATATGAAGTGGGATACAAAAGTAGTCCTGGAGTTTAAATCTGGGTAGAAGTCAGTTTCATGCTGTGTTTATATGAGATATACAATATAACTAAACAGAAGTAATGTCTAATAATACAGAAAACTAAATATTTAGATCGGTTCAGCAGTTCATCAATATTAAGGGACCAAAAATATTCACAGTTAACTACAGAGTAAGTCACCTATAATCTTGGAGATAATGTGGCTATTTCTGACTCTTTTTCATCTGCTCTCCCTCCAGTTCAGTGAAGAAGGAGAAGATGAACCAGAACTTGTTGCAGTGGACTGTGGCAGATGTAGCCAGTTACTTTTCAGCTGCAGGCTTTCCAGAGCAGGCTGTAGCATTTCGAACACAGGTTAGTGCTCCACCACAAGGACTCCATCGAGAGTGGTACATGTTAATCACAACAAAGAGAAAAAATCCAGTGTATATTTAACTGACCAAACCTTTTCTCTCCTCACCAGGAAATTGATGGGAAGTCCCTCCTCCTTATGCAGCGAAGTGACGTGTTGACCGGTTTGTCCATTCGACTCGGTCCCGCCCTCAAAATCTACGAGCGCCATGTGAAAGTGTTGCAGAGGACCCACTTCCTGGAATACGAAGACCTCTGAAGGGGCGATTCACAGGATAGACAGTGCTGCATTGACTCAAATATGCATGCAGTGCCTTTTCCCATCTGGATCCTACCATGCGCCTTCATATATAGTATATGTAGAGGGTGTGTGGATGGGGGGAAAGGCTGCCGTGGAATTCACCTCCACTGTGACCAGAAATGAATTGGTTTCTGAATGCCCAGGAACTAAAAGACAGTCACCCTACCTCCATTATGGTCTTTGGCTTTCAGATGATTTTCATTTCACCCGTGTGTCCACATTGTGGAGAGAAAGGACTGCTTGGTTCAGAGAGTGATATAGCCAGTGCAGTGCTGGCCTTTCTGCAGTAGAAAGACATTAGGTAAAGCAACCAGTGAAGAAGACGAAGCTTTGCACCAAGAGGACCATCTATGGGTTGACATGCCCATACAGACATTACTGCATAGTGCCGTGGCCACACGGTTGCCATCATTTCGGGTGTTCCCATAGTTGTCACCTACAGTTCTTTGTGTTAGTCGAGGAACTGTAAGTTTATTGTGCATTTTTCTTTTGTCACAAGTTGATTTAAGTTTCATCAAAGTGCTGAGGAATCCAGACCATCTATATGATTGCACCAAAAGTTAGAGTCTGATTCCTGACTTATCATTCCACCAATAGCTGCTGTTTTGGATTATGTCTTCAGTGTCTTTTATAACACTGAGATATAACCAATATGATGTACTACCTGTTTTGTTTTTGTTTTTTTGTTTTTTTTGTCTTACTGTGTGACTGTGTTTCAAAAATACAGTTTCAGTTTGGGGAGCAACTGCACACATGAGTGAACATGACATGTGCAGCCTAATGAAAATATGCTTTCATACACAAAATAAATGGTAAACTTGCAAGAAATGTTCCTGTAATAATAAATATATGTTGTTCTTAATCCAGTGCTGCTGCCCAGCGATTGTTTACAGAGCAAATATCTTGAGGAAATGCAATATTTTATGTTGTCATTCATTTATAATTTTTCCAGTGTTGCTTTGTGTTTTGATCCAAGCCTGTTACTTGAAATGTAACATTCCATATGATGTAGTCCATGTCTTCATTGTATCTCTTACCCTTTTTAACTGTAACACAGAAGCTTCCAGAGTTGCAAATAAAGCTCACATCTCTCCGTTCAGTTCCTTGTTTTGTGTTAGTTTCTTAAGTCCCTGCATTCGGCATTTTGTTTTCAGGTTGTCCCTCCATCCAGCCCATTCTTGTTAATGTGGTATCTCTTCAAATATGGCTCAAATCTTCACTTGGACTCAAGGATTCACTTAGACTCTTAAGTCTTTAAGGCCTCAGGATGATAGAACTCAGCAAGGAGCCCAGACAAGAAGGGGGAAAAAATGGTGTAACATAAGATCACCTGGTACAGACTTTTGGAAGTCTTATTATCTATGCATCAGATTGCTGGTCCAAGGTTTATGATACCTTACCAAGCCCATGCAGCCTCCTCACATGGGGCAAGGCCGAGTCACTTTCTTGTCCCTGAGTTGGTGGGAGAGGAACCCTGCAGCACCTTCTCAGCAGCAGTCCTTAGGCCCAGGCTGAGTAACACTACTGCTGGTGTCATGATCAGATGCTCAAGGCAGCTGTGGAAGTTGACAGAAGGGCAATCAGACCCAGCAAATTCCACTCTGGAAAGAATTTCATCCTCCTCCTCAAAGGTGGCGAGAATCCACCACCGTCACTTACAAAACCCTGGACCTGGAGCTTAGAATTGATCTTGACTGACAGCTTCATTTCCCAGAGCACAACACTTGCACCCCAACATGGTCATTCACTCAGACAGTTGATCACGTGGGAACATGATTCATGGGGAGGAAAGTTATCAAAAACCAGGAACTAACAGAAGAGTCCAGGAGCTGGAGCTGGTGGGTTTGCTGCAACACCATCGAGGTGGACTGAAGACACTTCTTGGGTTGCTCTTTCTGCAAGGCTCTGACAGTACTGAGAGTGACCGGATATACCTTCCATTACTGAGGCCACTGGCTCAGGATTAAGAGGGGAGACCCATGGCTTGTTGTTGGTGGGATCCAACTTTCCTGTGGGTAGAGGGGGTCTGGTGTTGAAAGACCTCAAACCGCCAGTGACACCAAGAACATCCCCTATCATGCATCTTAGCAACATTATAGAGATGTATCTTAAAACCAAACCAACATGGATTGAAAATAAATTTATCATATTTTTGTGGTCAAAGGTCAAAGTCACTGTGACTTCCTAAAGCGACTATTTGGGGCGGTGTGATTTTAGTTTTAGAAAGGCTTACTGGCTTATTTTTCAATGAAAACCATAAAGGTCTTTAAGTCCAGTAAGTCTGTATAGTGCATCAAGAACGCACGTGTGTTTCAGTGGGATAGCACACATACAGTACATCTTTTCCTTGGATGATTTAGGATTGCCACTGTTGACAAAGCTAGTTTTTGGTACTTATCGAACAATTTTAAATATTACATTTGGTTCAAGGTCCAAGGTAACTGTGATCACATGTTGGTCACATTATCTTGACAAATGACAACAAACGTATTATTTTAAACAACACCACATGTACTCGTTTAATCCTTGGGTTCAGACAATCTTGTGTGGAAACTACATTCAATGCAAATGTAAAAGCAGACACTAAACTTACAAACAGTACTACTATAGTGTAAAGGTCACATCAGGATCATTCAGATTAGTAGAGTACTGCATGAGCTGCATGACACCACAAAGCTGTCAGCTCCAGGCTGCCTACTAGTTTGACAATGCAGATTAGCTTCTTGGGTTCCCAGCTCTGTGGCAAACTTCACCTATTAAGCTGCCAAAAGCGTTGGGAATAATGTTATTACTTACAACATGAACTCTCTGGTGATTATTTTACAACTTACAAAAGTAGCAAAATAAAAAGGACCCATTTTTAATAACCTTCCCTTCAAGATTGCACTGCACATTAAAATAAGACTTTGGTGCATTTCACTAGCTTTCTTTGCCTGTTACAGACCAACATTCATCAGTCCAATGCTGCCACTTCTTGTTATGGCTGAAAGTGATCCATGGAGTCCATATGACCACAATGTATCTACACTATCAAACTCAGCATACACTCCCTGACGCCCAAATGGATAGAGAGGCCTTTAAAAATGACCCAGTCAGGGAAAAGCTGGATGTGTGTAGCAACTGTTGTTTTCTGTGCTAGGCTCTACAGGATGAACGGTAGAATGGAGGATCGCAGGGTGGGATAATCCCTGAACTCCTTCAAGTAGCTGCGATGTTTTCCTTTTGCCCACACGGTCATCTGAATGAAGGCCACCACAGTAAAGAAGGCCACTGGCACACACTGGGTCATCACAGTGAAGCCGATCCAGGAGCCAACCTGCGAGAAAGAAGTTTGCACACACACACACACACACACACACACACACACACACACACACACACACACACACACACACACTGTGCATTAAGAGGAATGCTTCATTTACTGGACATGACCAGTAGATGGTAGCAACAATGCGGAATTCTAATTCTGTAGCAATAAAATGATTAATAGCTGCATAAAGGACAGTTTGGAAACATGGAATACTATTCACAGATAACAGTTAACCACGAAACTTTACTTCTAAACGTATGTAAAACATTATCGTACAAAGGTTTATACACATAAATAGTATTGTTCAAATTTTTAAAAAAAAATCTAAAACAATTATAGAAATATTACTTATTTTATATTTTCATTATCATTATATTCGTAAGCATGAATTTGTGTAACCACTTACTTCATATGTGTAATTAGGACAAGACACCAGCCAAAAAATCCATGTGAAAGGGTTTTTCGATGGGTAAGGAATCTTCTTAGTTTTAGAACCTGAAATGTTGGCCAAACACAAAATCCAACATTGCAACGATTTATATGTTTTCACTCCTTAATGATTAAATCAATGCAGACTGGGAAAAAAATGCCATTACAACATTCTCACCTGGTGATTTGAGGTTCCGAAGAGTAAGGTGGATGGAAAAGTTCCCTACTTGACAGAACTGCAGGAGTAAAGACATCCAACAGTGAGCATCTGTTGGGTTTAACAGCTAGAAGATGACTTCAAGGGACCTCAAACTTACCAAGAAAATGTAAAGACCTGTGTTGATTTGCTGCTGCCCATAAACTGTTGACATGACACAAAAGAATGGATCAAAATGGTAGTCAACTTTGAATGATGAGCCAAACTGACAACTCTGGGGGTCAGCACTTACAGGGTGTGGTGTAGAGTGGGTGGTTAATGTAATATGCCATCCAAGCTGCCGAGCACCAGTAATAGCCACAGTTCTGGAAAAGAAAGCGGGACTATTATAAGTCACACTGTCTGGATATGGATTTGTATAATTCCTAGAATAGGAACGCAGGTCAAAATAACAACTATAATGTTGTGAGTCAAGTGTGCGGCATGGTCACCTTAAATATGTTTCTGAGCGGCATGGTCCCATGAGAGATGCGATGGACAAAGAGTGTCTCCAGAATCCTTTTGATGTAGTGAAAGGAGTGACACATGCAGGCCAGACTGCAACAGGGCACACAAGCACACAATGATTAATACATCGGCCGGCTGTTGTTCACTACACTTGTCACTAGCGTTACGTAGCCATATACTTCACCAGTGTTTGCCCTGTTAAAGGGGATTCTGTGGTACACGCATCAACATCCCAACAGATACCTGAACACACAAGCATGCTGACACTCACTGTACAACCCAGTGCTTGCTGGTGGTGAAGTCATATTTTGGAGGGTAGATGAAGGGAAGACGAAAGTAGAACATTAAGTAGATGACCAGTGGACCAACACACTCTGTTAGGAAGACCTGACATGAATGAGGAGACAAAAATGCTTTTATTTCCCAAAAACACAAATATGGGGAAAAGGCAGAAGAAAAAACTATTCACTTCATTTGTTGAATAGAAAATACACAAACGAGCCAAATGAAAACATATTATACACGTTAGACTGGCACTGTCAGTCTGAACCCTCTGCCAAAGTTAGAACCTGCAACTGACACCAGTATGACTCTGACTCCTTTGACAACTAAGTGACAACTGACACTGGCATGGCCCTGGCTCCTCCACAGTCTCACGGAGTGTCTACTTCTCCTCAACAGTGGCAACCGTTCAGTGGGACGAAAATAGTGTTCATAGAACCAGAGAGACACTACAACAGCTTGTAATACCACAAACGATGTGATCAGCTGACGGTGAACTAGAGCTCTGAATCAGCACCGTAGGCAGAGCCCTGGCGCAGCGTGCCGGACCAGTAGCTATTGGTAATCCCTTCTGGGAAACGTCATGCTCCTCCACCCACAATGTTATCAGTCTACAGCTCAGTGAAGTGGATGTGGAGACTGGATGGGCAAGGGTTAGTGAAGAGGTGCTGCGAAAGGCAAGTGAGAGGTCAGGGGGATAAACACCTTTCAGAGAAATGGGGCCATGAGATTATATGTCCTAGGACAGAGGACAAGCAGCGCAGGGTGTGCACCACAGCAAATCACCTCTAACCGTCACTGTGGGTTGAGATATATGTTATTAAGAGGGTGAAAGGTTGTTTATGTTTAAAGTGCAAGAATGTTAAGAGAGCCAATGTTGCACCATATTAAGTGCACATCATACATACGTACATTACAGACTATTTGAAAGCAGCCCTCTTGTTTTGATGGTCAGCCAATGAGAAGCGGCGCACACATAGCCAAAAGTTAATCATGCTAATTTAAGACAATTATTTATTGTACTAAAAATGTCTCTCTTTAGAGGACAATAACTATAGAAGGAGATTTTTTTGCTAAAACATGCGAAAACTAAAAGAGCAAAGTCAGATTTCAGAAATATGGGTTACTAAGGGAAAGTGGAAGGTCAAAGCAAATTCAGCACATTTCATATGGCAGAGTTAAAGTGTATAACGCTCTTAAATATGACAGTGTGCACATGTAGACTCACGGTTCCCCATGTGAGCTGGGGTCCTAGGTCACTGAAGTAAAATCTGGCTGTTGTTCCCACAGGAAGTGTCTGGAGAACGTCCTCGTCTCTGAGACACTTGGCCTCTGAGAAACAAGACAGTCCAATGACAGTGAGCTGAGTTGTCACCACACAACGGTAGCTCACACCACTACAACACCTATCAGTCTTCTGAACATGATACATGCAGAATCGATTATACAAAAACGTATGCAGCCAGACATACTTGGATCCAAACGCAGGGACTGCCTCGCAGGATACCACTTTGGATCTGTTGAAGAAGGAGTGAAATTTACCCTTGGCCATGCTAGCTGCTGTCATTCAGAACTATTGGGTTATGAACCCAAGCATGAATTACATTTTACTATTGAGATATTTTCTAAAAACCAAATTCCAATCTGCTGATGGCTCTTGAGGAAACCTCTAGGTCAGGGATCTTCAATGTTTTTCAGGCTAAGGACCCCAAACTGATGGAGAGATTAAGTAGGGACCCCCCACCTACTATATGTGTTCTATTTTAAACTCGCCATAGTGCTATTTACAAATATAGATTATAATTATCATTTTGCATTCAATATTAAGCTATTCCTTACCCCTTTACTAAAGTATGTTTGATTCATTTAATGCATATTTAAAGAAATTTAAATTTGTGGGTGAAATTGAAAGAAATATATATAAAACATGTCTAATCAACCATAGATTTTGCGACCACCCCTACAGTTCCTCCACGGACCCCCTAGGGGTCGCAGACCCCTTATTGAAGAGGTTTGGAGGATCTTGAATATCTACCTTTTATTTAATGATTATCCATTTAACCGCTCAGACCATGATCGCTTTGCCTTAAAACATGTTGCTAACATGTCTATTAGGTCCACCTTAAAATAAATTCCTCTCAGTTTCATTAAGCTACTTACATGATTTGTGAAACAAAGCTTTAATATCCAAAATGGTCGCAGTTGGTTCCACCTACAATCAAAACATAAAAATAAAACATTATCAACAGTACTGCTTCACAGACCAGTCGCTAATAATCTGTTTTACTGTCGTTACCAATGTTTTCATTCACTGGGAATGTGCCAGACTTGCATTTTCCCAAGTTCAACTGGAACGTGATATATGTGGACACGGCTCTGCACATTTATACAAGCTGCAAAGCATGTCTGTCTGTGTGCCTGCTTGCTTTTTGACCGAGTGCAGGTCGGGCATGCACACAGGCATGCTGTAGCTGGAACACAAAATTCCTATCAGGCAAAGACGGAATTCTCACCTCCTTATAGTATAACCCTCACTCAATAGAAACATAACTGATAATGGTACCTGCCACCTTTGAAGTAAATGGTTAACTGCAACCAGCTTAGAGTGATGATTCTGTAAACCTAAACAGTCTTATTTGACTGTTATAACCGTCTTTACTACTTTTAGAGCTACATGTAGAGCAGAAAATAGATGTATAAATCACAAAGTGCAGCGCAAGGTGATAAATTAATAGTTACTGTTAAAATCTATGGCATGCAAAGAGCTCAAAATAATCTAACCATGTCTAACTGTGTACAGTAACCATACACCATGCATGAACATGGATAAAACAAAATGTGACTGTAGTGAAAAGAAACCTCCATAATCCTGACACTAACCTTGTCCAGCAGCAGTAGTTTCTCTTTAGTCTTTAAGTCCACAATCTCCACCTCAAAGTAGACAATCCTTTTTGCCTTTTTGGGGGGTTTTGGTTTTGGCCTCGGTGTGGACTTCTTCTCAGTTTCTGGTCCAGTTACATTCTTTGCCTCTAAAGCCAGTACATCCATGATGCCGTTTGATCCCAAATCTCAGCAGACAATAAAATGATGAAATAATCTGTGATACGTCGGCTGTCCTTTAGTAGTACGTGGAACAGCTCACAGCTCTTCCCCAAGGAAGTGCCACTCCAGCTCAAGAAGGTCTTCTGTGGTTGGTTTTACACTCTCCGAATATCCTTCCAGTTTCAGAAGCAAAGTTAGCATAAACTCTTTCTTCTTCAAACAAATTAAAGGTTTGTGGGGAGGTCAGGTCAGGCAAGTATGAGAGAAAGTGTGGTAGAAGTAAAAGAGGTCCAATCTAGGACTGCCAAGAAGACCTCACCTGAATAGTACCCTTTTCATGATCCACAACCCCCCATGCAGCAAAACGCACTGAAGACGAAACTGGAGAGCCCCAAGACATAATCCATAGCACACCATTTGCAAGGCTAAATATAAGCTGCCTGATTTGCTCTGCACCAGCCTGGTAACCTTGGGAAGCCACATACAGCCCTAGCTAGTGACACATGCTGGTATGCTCTCATTAGACCTGTAAGACACATCTCCTTTCCGCTCTACTCCTTGGTTGCACAGTGACGAGACCCCAATGAAAGCTTGATCGTATTATTAAAGACCACCACATGCCAACACCCTACCTCCCCTCCCCCAGACCACCTGTGAGGCTGGTGTTTTTTTTTTCACACAAACAAGTTTATTTCAGTGTGGTTCAAGGTTTGTGTGCCAAATCATTACTAAAATGTTTCAAGGAGGTTTGTGGCGGGACAGGAATATGCTGATTGGGCTAAGATCAAAGATAGCTTTCATCGGGTCAACTCGTCATCACACAGAGCCAACTGCGTGTCTATAGAGTCTATTTATAACAAATTGGAGCACCACACTGCCAGTTGACGCAGCATGCACAAATTCCAAGACCACTTTTAAGCCTTGGATGAGAAAAAAAAATCCTCTGTCAAACCTAATCTTTGACAGAGGATGATCAGCAATATAAAAGTGAAAGAAGAAACTGTCTCTAGACTGCTTCTTTTTCAAAGGTGAGGACATTTAGATCTGACATAGTGACATCTGATCTGTTATAAAATAGGACTCCACTTCTTGGGATCCCTCTGGTGAGAAGAACAGTCTTATTTACTCTCTTGTACATGCAGTTCTTCACAATGATTCATACACTTAGTATTATATACTGTAGGTCTGCCAGTTTAACTGAGCCACCTTTCTGGAAAGATGCTAGTTATGCAGTATAACAGTGATGCTTGTGTGATACACACGGCCATTTTAGACGGATATCACCTCTACCTAATCCTCTAGGATTTTGTTGCAACTCTCTCTCACCACATTTTGGTGTTCAGGGTCCTGATTTATTAGAAGATCATTGGCACCAACCTGTATGTACCCTATTTCAACGTATCTGGTAGGCTACTCTGGCCTGAGACTATAGATCACTGTATAATATAATATATTAAGCTTAACACAAGGACAGTACATTCACTAATAATGTAGCCACAGTCAGCACAGCTCCTATGAATAACCTTCAAGCTCACTGTATTGTCTGTACATCCATCAAAAGGTATATATAAACTACACGTGTACATCAATCTACTTTATAGTCTATATTGCCTAGTGTAGACAATGTAGACCTGCACGGAATCAGTTTAGTTTAGCAGCCAGTTGACTAATAATAAAAGCATAAAAACAAACAAACAAACAAACAAAAAAAATCAAAACATTTATTAATGATTTCAGACTAAGAGATGGTAAGATAAGATAATATGTAAAAATAAAAAAAATAAAAATAAATAAAAAATCGGCACGGAAGGGCAGGAACCAGAAGCTCTTGCGCATGCGTATTCGTAGATAAACATTTTAAAAAGCCGATAACTCATCCAAAAAACAACCAATATTACTCCAAAAATCACAGAGAGACTTGTTGTCAGTCATAGGGAGCTTCAGCTAAGTACACATGTTAAAAATAATGCATTTAAATACATATGTGTCCATTTCTGCACGTCTGCGGTTTTCAACGCGAAACCGGAAGTAGTTGGGAGTGAAGCCTCTCGGCTTCGCAGTGATGACCCACATCAGCGGCATCAGCTTCTTCCAGAAGTTTCCTTGCACGGTTTCCAGCGCGGCGGGAATACTCGGACAGTCTTACATGAGCTTCTCGGTTCATGTCGCGTCGTTTTATCCGAGTGACATTTTGTGCTTGTACTGTTGCACCGTAGAAAGTGGTCCACGGACTGTCACAGCTGAGGGGGACAACCTTGACGGCTGGCTAAGGTAGGAAGCTGTTGTCCGCGGTAGAGACAGCGGCGGCGGAGCCCGTTAACCGGACCCGGTCAGGGTCCTCCAGCTACACATGCTGGAGGTGTTATTGACACCGAAGAGAAACTCAAGTGTGTGCGTTGATAATGCTCTTATGAAGTGGGAGAGGAACTGACCGATCGCTGTAATGGGTAAAGACTACTACAAAGTGCTCGGAATTGCCAAAGGTGCCTCCGAGGACGAGATAAAGAAGGCGTATAGAAAACAGGCCCTGCGTTTTCACCCTGACAAGAACAAGTCTCCCGGAGCTGAAGACAAATTCAAGGAGATCGCCGAAGCTTACGATGTCCTCAGCGATGCCAAGAAAAAGGACATTTATGATCGCTTTGGAGAAGAGGGTAAGTAAACTCCCAGCGTGTCAAGAGCTTGGCTATAGTTTAATCCTCAACCAACCATGCATTTGCATTGGTCTCTGATGCATCCATACAGTCAGATCTAACTGATAAAACCCATGCGATCTCCTCATCGGCCATTGCTGTTTCTGGCATCTTTCTGCTCCAGTAATCAGACAATGAGTGTGTGTACAATAGGTGTAGCTGTAGAATCAGCTGGAAACGGCTCGTTCTTCCTTGTCCTGTCAGTCTGTCATAGGAATAGTTGTGGCTGGACCTGGCTCAATTGCGCAGATTGCCCTCATTAAGACCACAGAGACACACCTGGCTATGGCAATAGAAACACAAACAAAACTTCTACATGGACGCTGTAGTAGACTACTAACAGCATGGTCATTACTAGTTTTGCAACTTTATTGCAGTATGAATGGAGATGTACATGTTACAAGGTCAAAGATGAGTAAATGTAAGTGCTGTCAGACCTGAAATATTTTAGTGTTTTGATAAATGGAAAATTAAGGACAAATGGAACAAAAGCTAATGAACTGATTGTTGCATCACTATCCGCTATTCATCACGGTCACTAATAACCACATATTTCATCCCATATTTCAAGTTGTAATTTAGGTTATTAAGACAGGGCTTGCATTTAAAGAAAAGGCAACTGGACAGACTTATTTTATGCCATTGTAAATCCAGGACAAACAATTTTAGTAATAATCCCTTTCACATTCCTGTGCTACAGTGGTTCATTAGTAACTTATATGTGTAATAAACTAAAAGTGGCCATGTCCATTTTTCAGCCAGGATTTTTCCCACAGAGCTTTCACGTTTGTTCTCGCTTCTTCAACAGGACTGAAGGGTTCAGCTAACGGTGGAGGTGGAGGATACAGTGGGCCGAGCTACAACTACACCTTCCACGGAGACCCTCATGCAATTTTCGCCGAGTTCTTCGGTGGCCGTAGCCCGTTCGACCACTTCTTCTCGCAGAACGGGGAGGATGACATGGATATCAACAACCCCTTTGGGTTTGGGATGGGAGGGATGGGTAACTTGGGTGGGTTTCACAGGCCCTTCAAACCTCACCCAGGAGGTGCGCACAGAGCGCGCGAGAAAAAGAAGGACCCGCCTGTGATGCACGAGCTGAAAGTAAGCCTGGAAGAGGTGTTCTCAGGCTGCACGAAAAAGATGAAGATTTCTCGCAAAAGACTGAACCCCGACGGGTGCACGATGCGGAGTGAAGACAAGATTTTAACGGTCGACATCAAACGCGGCTGGAAGGAGGGGACAAAAATCACCTTTCCCAGGGAGGGAGATGAAACTCCCACAAACATTCCTGCAGATGTGGTGTTTGTGGTTAAAGACAAACCACACCCTGTATTCAGAAGAGAGGGCTCTGATATAGTTTATCCTGCAAAAATATCACTTAGAGAGGTAAGCTAGCACTAATATATCAAGTATTCTATTTGAAGTTGCAGATTATTATCCCAACTTTTGTGACAGTGGATATATGTCTGTCTGATTGTCTTGCTTTGCCATCTTTTTCTGTCTGTCTCCAGGCGCTGTGTGGATGCACAGTCAACGCTCCCACGCTGGACGGCCGCACCATCACTGTGACCTCCAGAGACGTTGTCAAACCTGGAATGAAAAAGCGCATTGCTGGAGAGGGGTTACCATTGTCCAAGTTCCCTGAGAAGAGAGGAGACATGATCTTGGACTTCACTGTTAAATTCCCTGAAAAACTGGGCCAAAGCACACGCGACGCACTCAAGCAGATTCTTCCACCGTGACTTCAGATTACGATTAAGTTTTCCCCCCAAACCTAGCAAGTTAACATTTCTAATGAGCCTCTTCAAGGTACCTCACATTTGGGTTTGGATAATAAGTGGGGTCAGGGCGGATTTGGTTTCAGTTGAGTTTCACTCGTCAGTATCCAGTCAGTTAACAGGGAATCTACGATATGACTAATCTCTCCCTTCGTGTGAAGGAGAAACCGCTAAAACAAAGGTTTTTAAAAAGTGAAATGAAATATAAGAACCGAGGATTTAGATTCAAAACAGATATTTGAGGAGTGCTTTAAGGTGACGGCTACTTAGGAATACCTCAGGAGCTCTGAACACCACAGACGCATGCTTGAATGTAGCTCTCACCCCATTAAACAACAGGACATGATATTTGTTGCCATTAGAATAAGCTTAGACTTAAATACAGTGTGAAACATGAGAAAACATGGGAGGTGTTGATATAGGTAGCTTCACCATTAAGTAGAACTTTCATTTTCATCGTGCAAGTAAATTCAGTGTTTAACCTTTCATTTACAAACATTCTAGTGTTGCAATCATAACCTGCATGGAAAGAATATACTCAAACTGTTCCCAAGTCTGAAAAGTGCCCTGGTGTGTGGACGTCTCCACTTATGATTAATATATGAGGACGTTTCTGTTACATAACTTAACATATGAACGATCCGTATGGGTCCCACGTGGGTCGTGCTGAATATTCAAGCTCAGAGTGCACAGATCTCCACTCAAACACAGGACGATGCAGCATTGCACAGTTTTTAAATTAAGAAAGAGAAAGAAATTCTGACAGATTGATGCATTGGGAAAATGTCAGATCAGTCAGTCAGTAATTGTTTTAAGATGATGCAAAATGTTTACTTTTGCAATATCATGTTTGTCCAGGAGTGCACAACACTATGTAAAATATCACTTGGAAGACTTTTCGTGCCAAACAATTGTCCCTATAAAATTATAATATGTGTTTGTTTCTAAAAGTAAATAGAGGGCATGTGTATATCCTGTTATGTGACTGACAAATACAAAATCTTAATTCATTTGTCCCTGTTGCGATGCACAAAGTACTCATAGTATTTTAAACAAAGTCATATGTGTTCATGGTACTTTCTTTCTTTCCTGCTCATCTGTTCTAATGTTGTCAATTAAATGTAAAAAATAATCTCCTTCCTTGAAGGCCCATATATTATATTTTTGACCATCCTGTCTTATATCATGACTCTTTTTCTTACCTGACAGCATCCTCTTTAAGGTTTACAGTTGTGGGGAATCTGTCTAAATAGGAAAAATAGTTTCACAGTTCAGTGGGAAACCTTAACGTGGCTGTCAAAATCTGCCTCACGTTTGACTGTGGTGCTGATGGAAGTGGGTAAGTCAGTTCAGTTTGCACATTTAAAAGTAAGTTCAGTGTTGATGTGAATGTTGAAAAAGCAAACTTGTTGATAGTTTTAAGGCACTGCTTCATCCTGCTTCTTTTGGAGTTTACCTGAAACAAACATGTGATTTAACATGAAGTAATCTGTATTATTTTTGTTTTGTTTGTTTGCTAAAAAGGAAGTTTTATTTCTTTTTTATGGAGGGGTGGGGGTGGGGGGGTTTGAAAGCATTATTTTTGTTTTACCTCTTGTTTATATTTTCAAATTCCTCAGGCTGGGTTTAGGAAACTATTTGATTTTTAATAATAAAACTTTTATTAACTGATTATCAGACATTTTTAATAGTCATTTCTTATGCTGTGGTGATGGTGATTTGCATTTTCTCATTAAAGAAACTGGCAGACAACTTTGTGTGAGTTATGTCTTGGTAATTTCATTATCCAGGAGAGTTTAACAGCTATTTGGCTCCAAACAGTCAACGATTTCACCCGATGTAGCACTTTACTGTAAGTATGCAACATCTTATCTTTTTGGTTCAGGGAACCTCATTTAATCGTGAGTGGCTGTTTAAAATAATTGTATGTACGCATGCGATGCTCAACTACAGCTATTCTGTAGGATTCTGGAATTTAAAGTATTTTGATGTAGTGTGTAGCCGCTAGAGGGCAGAAGAAAGCTGTATGAGTGTCTGCTACGCAGCAGCTACTGTCGCACAAAAAACAGGAGTTCAGAGTTATGAGGAGTGGAATACCAGAGTGTTTTTACCACGAGGCTGCTGTCCCGTAGTCACTATATAAAGCACAGGTGCCAAACATGCGGCCCGCCAGAGGGTCTAATCTAGCCCGCAGAATGAATTTGCAAAATGAGAATATTAAATAGAAGACTGCATTTTTTTTCAATGAAAGTAGCTGCTATCCCTAATTTGTCCTCTTTGTAATTTGTAGTTAGAGAATTGGACAGAACACTGGGACCTAGAACTAAACAGTAGACAGTAAGAAGAATAAGAAGGTTTATTATTATTATTATTATTATTATTATTATTATTATTATTATTATATTTTTTTTATCGTCATTGTCTGGTGAAAAACAACAAAATGCAGTTTGGCAGCTCGTTGGTTCGGTAATAAAAATATATAACATATAAAATATATAAAATAATAACTATAGCAGCGTAAAGATAATAAAACAAATTATAGCAGCTATACACAATAAAATAGAATATAGACAATAAAAGCACATAGTAGGACGGAAATTGGTATAACGAGGGAACAAAATAACAGCATTTAAAACAGTAAACAATAAATCAATAGGGTAAATCGTACCTACAAATGACAAAAAAAAAAAAAAAAAAAACAGAAGTTGTTAGTAATAGCTTATTATTCTGTTATATTACTATGTAACACTGTAATATATTTTAACGTAGAGCGCTGTAGTGGACCGTGGCCAGCAGGTGGCAGTGTACACATACTGTTTAACAACCATCATACGAAGCGTTTAGACCAAAAGCCTTAATAAAATAATAATAAAATCATTCAACTTTTTTAAAAAGGGACATCTCTCTACCCAAGAGATGTCCCGCCTCATTCATCTTTCATAACAAAAGACACCGTACATTGATTTTTGTGCATCATATCTTTGAGATACAGCTCTTCTAAAAGCCAATATTTAAAATAGAAAAGTGCTGATGGACACAAATATATTTCTATCTAAAGCCTGCTTTAATTCAGGAAACGGATTGTTTCTCGTTGCGTAAACCTCACAAGCGAGGAGGACAACAATCGCTCTCAGCGAGATATTTGCGTTTACGAGGAAACTTGAAGGCATCATTGTTCCACCCTGCCTGGTCTGGCACGAAGCTAATGTACAGCAGCATACCGACACACTCACACACACTCGTAGCGTATTTACCTGCCAACTGAACAAGTCAGGGCCAAGTCGACTTGTCAAGGGGCGGAGGAGTAACAGATATCGGACTTTATCTGCAGGCCAGCGGTGTTTTTTTCTTTTCCTTACTTTTTTTTTATTTTATTTTATTTATTTTTTTACAAATAACAACATAAGCACCGTTAGCAGGCTAAGCTACCAGGAAGAGCCGAGGATAGTTGGCTAAAAGTCCTGCTCTGGTAAGAATAACTGCTCTGGCCTGGCCTGGCCTGGTCTGGTCTGGTCTGCCATGTTTACTCGTTTCTGCCCAGATTTAGCACGCACTGGTTACAATTAGCTAGCTAACTAACCCCTGCTCGTTAGCTTAATTCGCCACTAAGGGTGGGGGTTGACGTTCACTAGCCTAGCTTCCGTCTGAGGTAGCCGGCTGAGGTCCAGGCTGCTGGGGAGCTGTCAGTGTTTGTGGAAGAGATATGAAGGGATCTAGATACAATGTAGCTTTAATTAGCTGCGATCTATATACTATTACGAATTACACAGAGTATCTGCAGTGAGTTGCCATTGATTTGGTAACGTACCGAAATGAGCAGTCACCAGTCACATGATCAATAACTCTGCATTAAATGTACATTAAAATCGTGCTCTTGCCCTTTATTTGTCATTTTTTGTGTGCACACATGTTTGGCCAATAAAGCTGATTCTGATCCTGAAATTAAAGTCTCTCTCTGTGTTCCAGCTGAAGACCTGACCTCCGTCTGCAGATTGCTGGACTTGACTGATCCAGCTATGTAAGGTTCTCTGATGTGTGGATTTCTAAATCCATACAGTGCCTGGTCAAGACAACTCGTGAGCTGGCCTGGAGGACAGTACTCACACGGTGACGTAACTATCCAACAGACCTACAGCTGATTTGGCTGAACAGGTGTATGTTGGTCTGGATTGTAGCATAACTGCTTCCTGCCCTCTGCTCCCTGTGGTTCCCTTGCAAGTCTACTATGCCTCTGGGACTGGGAAGGAGGAAGAAGGCGTCCCCGTTAGTTGAGAATGAGGAAGCCGAGCCCATCCGTGCGGGCCTCAATGTGGCAGGTATGGAAGGCCTTGATGGAGGTGTGGTCGGGTTGGGCGAAGGGGCCGCCTCTGAAGGTCTGCCTCCCCCTCCTAACAGCATGCGACCTCGCCTCATATTCCACACGCAGCTCGCTCACGGTAGCCCCACAGGCCGCATCGAAGGCTTCAGTAATGTGCGGGAGCTCTACGCTAAGATTGGCGAGGCCTTTGGGATACCACCATCTGAGGTGAGCCAGAGCAGCTCATTGTGATAGGTTTGCTTCATCGTCAGGTTTAGCACTCAGTAAAATTTACTTGATGTTTTGTCTCCTCAGGTCATGTTTTGCACACTGAACACTCACAAGGTGGACATGGATAAACTGCTGGGAGGTCAGATTGGTCTGGAAGACTTTATATTTGCACACATTAAAGGCCAACGTAAGGAAATAGACGTGTTCAAAGGGGAAGATGCACTGGGATTGACCATCACTGATAATGGAGCGGGCTACGCTTTCATCAAGGTGAGGAGTGTGAAAATGGCTAAGAAAATGTTTGTCTTTTGCCTCAAGTATCCACAGCAAAGACGTGACCCGAGACTGTTGCATGTAAAATTAAATGTGAATGACTCACTTGTGGAAGGGTAAGAAAAAGAAGAAGCAGAAGCTGGAAGTGTATTGGATTCATTGTTTGTTTTTGCTGTTTTTCAGAGGATCCGGGAGGGCAGCGTCATCCACCAGATCCAGGTTATCAACGTGGGAGATATGATTGAGTCAATAAACGGCCATCGCCTTATTGGCTGTCGACACTATGAGGTGGCCAAGATGCTGAAGGAGCTTCCCAAAGGGAAAGAGTTCACTATCAAGCTGGTGGAGCCTCTCAAAGCCTTTGGTAGGTGTGGGAAGAAGACAACGTGATCTTGTTGCCTGGTTGTGCTTCACAATCCGTGTGGCCCTCAACCTCATGGATAAATCTGTGATCTCTGTACTGTTGCCCTGCACCCTCTATGCAGCACAAGAATCATGTGAACTGCAGGCTGTCAGCTAGGAACACAAAATGTCTCTGTTGCCACATAACATCCCAACCCATCTTTTATTGGTTCTCAGCGTGGCTCTTATATTTATAGATGCTAATCCAATGTCCTAAAAACGTATAATCTTCTTGAACTAGACAGCTATCAGATCTTTATGGATGCCTGTCTCATCTTCAAAGTTTTAAATGCTCTTGCCCCCCCCCCCCACCACTGAATGAATTCATCCAGAGAAAAAAACACTGAAGAACAAGAGCTCTAACTAGAGGTGACTGTAATGTAATATGAGTCATCAAACTGAATTCTCCCAAATTGTCTCATGAAGAACAGCACTGTTACAGATGGAAAAATGAAAAGACACCATTGTCATTTCTTTACTGAACATGTTTGTTGGTGTAGATATGATCAGCCAGCGGTCTGGAGGGTCCAAGTCGGCATCGGGGGTTCAGCTGGGGACGGGTAGAGGAACTCTCCGGCTGCGGTCTAAAGGTCCTGCCACTGTGGAGGAGCTGGTGAGTGTCCCTACAGGCCTACTGTTTAGAAGCTACAGTCTGTTGCACCGTCTGAGTGTGTGATTTTGTTCTCTCAGCCTTCAGCATTCGAGGAAAAGGCCATCGAAAAAGTGGATGACCTGCTTGAGAGCTACATGGGCATCAGAGACAGTGAGCTGGGTAAGGGTGTTTGTTTTGACTCTAGTGTCAGTCTAACTTTCATCTGTGTATTAACTAAACACTCTGTCTGTGTCCTCAGCTGCTACCATGGTGGAGCTGGGAAAAGACAAAAAGAACCCAGATGAGTTTGCAGAGGCACTAGATGAAACCCTGGGAGACTTCGCTTTCCCCGATGAGTTTGTTTTCGACGTCTGGGGTGCCATCGGCGACGCCAAGGTTGGCCGAGTGTAACCGCAGAATCTAATGGAGCAAAGCGACCTGTGTGGGCGTTCCACCCACAACGTTCAGCACTACTAGAGAACACAACACTACCGTCATGAGTTTGTTTTTATTCCACCATCTATTTCTTCTATTTTTGTGAGTTTGTACCTTTGGGAGACTCTTCCCTGACAAAGAGGATAACCCGGTTCATTTCAGAGGAAGGTGACTGCGATGACTTCCCAAGTGCTTTTATTTGTCTTCCAGCTTTATTCAGAAACAACGAGCACGCCGACGAACATTTCCTTCGAACGCATCACATGAGCCTGCACGTCATCGTTGTAGTTGCTGGTAGTGGAACGGGTTGAGCGCAGGTTTTTGGGAGAAATGAAAGACAACGGCTGACACCAAGTAGCCCTTTGATATTTAGCTCAAAGACGTGATATTTTCCACATTGCACTGTGTTGAACTGGGCTGTAAACCAATGTCAGAAGTGAATATACAGTAGATTGCACTGTACCTTACTGAGCTATTGCACATTGCAAGGCATCGGCATTCCCGAAGTAAAGTGTCGTCCTGAACCACTTGTTAGTTTTCAAGCATGTGCTGTTACATTTTTACCTTATAATGCATTCTACTGGTTCTTCTTTTTTTAAGGTAATGTTGCAGAGGACTCATCTTAGTGAATTGTAGCTCTTGACTAAAAAGCTCAGTGGTGTCTGTTGACGGGTAACACACTCCATGCTGGAATGATGTCACATTCCTGTCTTTCATACATTTGACAGTGTTGAAGAAAATCAGTGTTAACTTACTTTTACTGAAGGTCATTATGTTTAGAATGAGAAGCAGGTTGGTTTCCAGCTTTGTGGATTGTGTTGACTTTTATTTTGTTTGGTTTTATTTTTTATAGCTGGTGTTTTTTATATGAGGTGATACGATATCTATTTTAAAACAACGGTCGTGTAACAGATGGATATTTTCATCTCGTGTTGTACTTTATTACAGAAAGCATTATTAAAGAAGGAGAGAAAGCAAGACGGAGCAGTTGTGTAAAATAGAAAATGGCCTTCATTTCTTCTTATTTTTTTACCTTTTATACGTTTAGTTCGAAGTCTGGTGTGGTGTTGTGAAACAAGTATACCAACAGTGGAGCTGAACACTAAAAGACTTCTGTTACCCTGCAGTCCTGTATGTTGTTCATAGAAAGGGGGGAAAAAAAGTCACTATTCAGTCTCGGTGAACACACCTCCTACCGAAACTCTCGGTGTTAACCTCTTCAGTATTCCCACCTGTTTGAAGCTATTTTGTCGTTTTTTTTCCTTCTTCAGAGTCAATAATTATCTAAATGGGTTATGTAATAAAATTCTTCCTAGAACACTGTAACACTAAAAAGAATACATTACTTTGATGGCTTTGTATTTCACTGATGTCATTGTCCAAATACAATGCAATAACAACATCCACATAACAGTTTTCCTTCTGTTTGCTCTTCTTTAAACACAGCTAAAAATCAAGTTACTCTACACAGTCAGCCGCTTCAAAACAAAGCAGAGTCAGCACTGATGTGCTGGAATGCTTTCCCGTGTTCACAGAAACCGTCTCGGGGGGTGATTACGCGTTTGTGTTTCTTCTCACTCCTGTGTCCTCCTGAAATATACATGGCATTTAACTAGACAGCCAAACCTCTGTGTGTGTAAGCGGGCCGCCAGGGTAACGTAATAAGATCTACCTTGATAAACTCGATAGTGCTGGTCAAGCTCAGCAGGGTCACTTACAGGCCTCAGTCCAGGAAGGTGGCAAACTGAAGGGATCTGGCCGAGCTGAACACAGAACTGGACTCTGTTTAGATTACCCAACAAAACACGGGAATAAGAGCAACTGGACTGAGTTTCTTGAAGACATTTATTCCAGAGAATTTCTCCAATTCTAAAAGACTGGTGATGAATTGGGATTTAAATACAAAGCGCCTGTCTTCTCTTGCTAAAATGAGTGAATAATTTCCTGACTGCTGTCCTGTGTTGAGCCATGTGTTTGTGGATGGGTTGTTTGGTTTCCCCAATGTACAAGTATGTACATTCCTCACCGCACTGAACAGGATACACTGCATTACTCTGTTTTTGCTTCTTCTCCTTAACTTCCGTCCTTGTGGGCCTGGGAAACATTTGGACCTGTCGCTAGACTCCAGACTTATCATGTATTTGTGGGATGATCCACAGAGGCCCCTCTCCTCAACCCACAGGACCCAAAGGCCCCCAGTAACAACGTTCTGTTTCCAGACACCACAGGACACCCTTAGAAGACCCATGTCCATTCTCAGATGAGTCGCAACTGTTTTGGAGGCACAAAGGAGACCTACACAGTGTTAGCAAGGTGGTCATAATGTTATGCCTGTTTGGTATGCTAGGACAGGATCAGAAGTGTCTTTAAACTACACGGATTGTTGTTTTCAGACCAGATACTAGTCATTTTCTGATGGGTAACAGCTACAGATGTTCATATTTAAATCCCAACTCCGGCCACAGTTTTTTAGTACTGAAGAAACTACTTAGACTGTAAATGCTTACAACTGTGTTTTGTGTAGCTGTGGTGAGCTCTCTTTTAAAATCTCTTCCGGAGAACTCTCAGCAACGCTGTTATTTTCCTCTGAAGTGGAAAAACATGCATTTAGACTCAGCTGGAGTCTGCTCTCGTTTTCAAAACCCTGTTGTTGCTGTCAGATGGGGGGTGATGACATGTCCTTTATTTACTAGAAGTGAAGCAAACCAGTTCTTCAAGTCCCTGTTGATCTATAACCCTGGTTGCTCATAAACTCTGTCCAGATTATTCTGTGGACTCGTCAGAGCACCTCTCCCCAGCAGACCGCTCCTTCTGCCTCTTAACACAGCAATAGAAGCAGCTCCCCACCCAAACAACCTGCCATGGCACTGCGCCCGCGAGCGTCCTCTCAGCCTGGAAAACTTTCCTTCTTCCAGAATACCAAGACGACTTCGTCCCTTCGGCCGCGGGCTGTTTCCTCGCGGTCAAGCTCCATGCTGGAAGAGGAGCTGTCTTGTCCGGTGTGTTGCGAGATCTTCAAGGAACCCGTGGTTCTCAAGTGCAGCCACAGCTTCTGCCGGGCCTGTCTTCAGCAGTTCTGGAACAAGAAAAAGGCCAGGCGCGAGTGTCCCATCTGCAGGAGGAAGTGCTCCCTGACGGAGCCCACGGTCAGCCTGGCCTTAAAGAACGTGTCCGACACATTCCTGAAGGAGCAGGAGCGCAGGACTGCCGCAGCAGGGGCCGGGGCCAGCTGCAAAGCGGAGGAGGCGGTGATAGTGGAGGAGAAGTGCATCACACACGGGGAAATTCTCAAGCTCTTCTGTCTGGATGACTTGGAAGTCCTGTGCTGTGTGTGTCACACCTCAAAGAAACACCAAGGACACAGAGTGTGTCCACTGGAAGAAGGAGCTCAGGATCTCAAGGTAACTTGCTCCTGTCTGTCCATTTACTGCATGGTTAAATCATGATTTTTCCACATTTGAAGTGTAATTTCGGTGCTTGAAAATGAAGTGCAGGAATTCTGATATATTTTTTTTAACAACTTAAGAATTGTTAGTTGTGCAAAGTGATGAAATTTGCCGAGTTAGGCTAAATATAACTGTAGGATGGATGTGACATTCTGATGGCCACACTTTCAGGCAGAGCTAAAGAACGAGCTGGTCCCTCTGAAGAAAAACCTGCGTCGCCTGTATGAAGCCAAACAGGAGTGTGATGACACAACGGTGCACATCAAGGTATCAATAAACACACAGATCCACGAAACACTAGAGGTTGTGCTTGACCGCCGCCTCGGTCGTGAGTGAAGCTGAGCCACTGTTGGTGTATAAACACGACAGCTAGCAAAGACACCAGATTCTTCCAAGTTGATAGACTGAGACACGACTTACTGTTTTAAAGAAGTACACAAAGTATATTGAAATGATTAACAGACGGAATACTGAGAGATACCAAACAGAAACTAGAAAAGCGTTGAGGCAAAAATAAGTAGGCTAACAGACTACTATTCCCATGTGTGCCAGAACCAGACTCTGGCTACGGAGAGGCAGATCAGGCAGGAGTTTGAGCAGCTCAGAGAGTTCCTCCAGAAGGAGGAGGAAGCGCGACTGGCCACACTGCGGCAGGAGGACGAGGAGAAGAAAGAGCTGGTGAAGAGGAAGTCTGACAGCATCACCAGAGACATCCTCACCCTCTCCCATGCCGTCATTGCCATCGAGAACGAGATCGCATCCAGCGACGCCCTTTTCCTCCAGGTGAGCAGCTTCTAGAATGTTTCCCCGTCCCCATTCATGCTCACTACTACACACTACACACTAGGACACACTGCAACACACCATTTATGAGCGTGTCTTGTCTTTTCAGAATTATAACAACACAAAGAAAAGGTAGGAGTTCTTTTAATCTCCTGCCACATTACTGCAACTTTATTATGTATTTTTAGTATTTTTGGATGATTCTGGTTTGTAATTTCTCTCTCACAGAGCTCAGATCCCACAGAAGGATCCAGAAAAAGTGTCAGGCGCGCTGATAAATGTGCCCAAGCATGTCAGTTCCCTCAAGTACCACGTGTGGGAGAAGATGGTGGAGCTTGTTCAGTACAGTAAGCAAACGTTTGACTCTCTGTGAAATTTCTAGTGGAATTTGAAAAGGCCGAAAAGGCCTAGTTGTTGTGGAGCAGGAATCAATAGTTTGACCCTGATGACGAATGTTGTGCAGGTAAGTAAGTAAAGCAGTAAGAACAACAATATTAAATGGAGCAATAACTATTTTCCCTTTTCTAAGCACATTACTAAAATACCATGTCCATGCTCCTTTTCCTTTAGCGCCGATCACCCTGGACCCTAACACTGCCTACTCCTGGTTGTCCCTCTCTGCTGACCTGACCAGCGTGGCCAACAGTGGATCCCTGAAGACGCTCCCGGACAATCCCGAACGTTTCGGCCACTTCGTCTTCGTGCTGGGCTCAGAGGGCTTCACTTCAGGACGTCACGCCTGGGAGGTGGAAGTGGGCGACAAGGTGGACTGGATGCTGGGGGTGGTCAAAGCGTCCATTGACAGGAAAGGCCGTATTTCGGGCTGTCCCGAGGGCGGCTTCTGGATGATCTCGCACTACGAGGGCGAGTACTCGGCCATGACGAGGCCCAGCACCCCGCTGCTGCTGGAGGGGGAGTTGACTCGGGTCAGGGTGCAGCTGGACTATGACTCCGGAGAGGTGATCTTCTCCAACCCTGTCAACATGACGCCCATCTACACATTTACTGACTTCTTCACCGAGAAGATGTACCCTTTCTTCTGCCCTGGAGCCAACATCAACGGGAACAACCCCAAGCCTCTTCAGATCTGTCCTGTGAAGGTGGCTGTGTGGAACAGCGCCACGTGGTGATTTGAGAACACCCTGCAGAGGACGTCTGTGTGCTTTTTATGTTTAAGAAAGGTAGTTAAACAGAGGGTTGACAATGGTGTTTATGTGTGTAAAATGAGCATGATACAGGGGACTAATCAATAACTGGTTTATTTCACTTTCTTTAGTTTAAAGCTGTCAGGGCAAAGACTTCCTGTCCAGGAAGGCTTCATCCTGCTTCTCAGTGAGGGAGGCCGTCACACTTAACATCCACTGAGCGCCAGTCTCCCCCTGGTGGTAAACAAAGACACACAATTAACAGAACAACAGCAAACAAAAGACTCTTTTAAACCGAAGATCTGTAATAGATGACACAGCTATATTTACACTAGTGGGGAAATCACACTTAAATACGACACAAAGGTGAAAACTGATAGACCTAATCTGAATCATATGTCTGAATTCTTATTAGAAACTGAAAAAAAAAATGTTCTGGGAGCACTTTGAGATAGATGCAGTGACTGAGGGTCAATTTGTGACAGAAATGATTTTAAATGGGATCAATACCATTGATGTATTCAAGGCTATAAGGGGTCAAACTGCAAAACTTAGTTACCAACGATTGGGTTTCATGTCCATTACACAAGGTTGTTCATGTTAAAAGAGTCCAAAAGCTTTGGGAAGTGGCCTCTTTTTTGTGTGTGTTGAGTGCATGTGTGTACTTGTCCAAAGCACCCTTTGTTTATTTTCTCATGCACAATAAGAAAGACAGGAAGATACACAAAGACATCAGTTATATTATATTCAGTTGCATTGTATTTAAGTGTGTAAAGCAAAAAAATACATTTTATGATTAATATTGAAACATTTAACAAGGTTAGCTTTCTGTTTGTTCCGTGCGTCCATGACTTCTTTTTCTTTCTTTCTTTTCTTTTTTTTTTTTTTATCTAGGTCACTGGTGTATCTTTTATCAGTGGAAACATGATGTGAGCTAAACAATCTTAACTGAACTCCAAACTCTAGGATCAAGTGGATAAAGCCTTGTTTGTAACCCACCATGGTGGTAACCGCGCAGATCCTCCGTCATTCTCTGGGGCTTTATGCTCATTAAACAATAATTACACCAACTGTTTATTTTCTGTTGTCAGAAACAGTGATTGCATGTAAACACTGAACGTGTGTGAAAATATGTGAAATCGTACCATGTGACCGATAATAATATGCTTCTCATGTGTTAATAAACTCTCAATCAGAACCAGCTCTTCCCCTGCTTTCTTTCATGCAGTCCTTTATGGAGGAAGCCTGGAAGGGCTGACTCACCTCTTCTTTACCCGTATCAGAGCGTGGCCACTGAGGGTGTAGCCCTGAAAACAGGATCTCATCCATCCTTCATCAGCTCCCCTAGAGGACAATGTCTCCATGTTCCATGCACCTGAGAAAGGAGGTGACGAGTGAAAACAGCTGTGGAGAGAGCAAATGAGGTTCTGGGTGAACAGTTCCCCTCAGCTAATGTCCGCTGACGACGACTTCGAGTAACAAGCCACAGTGTTGGAAGGTTGTCAGTCACCTTCCTCTGGCAATAGGAAATAGGAGGGAAAGAGATGCCTCAGAGTTTTATAGCTTATACGAAGGTGAGACCAGTGTAAGTACAATAATATGTGTACACTGGAGTTCTCTCTGTGTCATCTGGACTGGTGCCCTGCAGGCCGCCTCTGGCCAGCAGCCCTGTGTGGTTTATCAGTGCATGGAAGCCTCACCCGAGAGCTCGCCTACTGGGCGCAATCATTTATGTTACGAAGGGCAGCGGAACCTCACGGAGGAAGGGAGCGGAGAATCGGCGACGCTCAAAGCTGGCGGTCAGATAAATGTCAGAACACGGGGCTTCTCACAGTGGTGAGGCTTGTGTACCCAGGTAAGGACAGGGGAGCAGGTTAAAGAGACGATAAGAGAAGAGCATTCAGCTCCTACTCAGACAGCGTTTTTCATAAGTCAGAAGACACAAATATTGTTGATCACATGTACAGTTCTTGTACCAGTGACCTCATTTTGCCTGTTGAGTGACAGAGGGAGTAAACACTCACCACGGCACAGTTTTCTCCCCGGGTGGAGAGCTTCCACCAGGTGCGTAACCATCTCCGGGTCAAGGCCTCTGTTGGCTCCCGTGATAAGCACGCAGAGTCGCTGAGCAGCCGTTTCCTCCTCCTCAGCCTGCGTCCGACCGCTCCCCCTCAGCTTGGCTCGAGTGTTCGCTCTTCATCCTGACCACGCCCGTGCTCTCGTGTCTTTCTCTCTGCGCGTGCGTTAAGTCACCATAACAAGTGGGGCTTAACCGTAAAAAGAAGTGAAACAGACGTCCAGCAGGCGAAGACGTGACAGCAAATAAAACAAGCACGTATGGCGGTAACGATGACGTCTGAACGAGCTAAATAAAGGAGAAGGAGTGTGATTCATGTCCACTGCAGTGGGAAGGGCATCCTGGTTATGATGATAAAGGAACTGTCCAGCAAGCTGCCTTCTATTTTAAAACACATGCTCCGTTTTGTCCACAAAATCGAACTACAAGTGTGTGCACATAGCACAACAAGCCTGGAGCAGTACCATGAGGTCCTTGGTGAGCTTGGGGACATTACAGGAGATTAATTAGAGCTATTTTATTTATTTAGGTGTTCTTTGTGTAGCCAAACAGAATTCTTTCAGTTTGCTATCTATAATGGCAATAAAACCCATCAATTTATTTACAGCGTTGATGCACTGAAGCAGAAACAGTCTGTGAACCTGAGCTCAGGAAACCACACAAAACTGCGTCACAATTGTGTTGTGTAAAAAGTAATGTGCCTGCACTGAATTAAATCACCAGTGGGTGAAGTCGCCCGGACAGATTCCACTTAGGGTGGCACCGGAACAGTAAATAAAGCCATGGCAAGCTACACGGACTAACTTTAATATGTACATATCCCATGTGTTACAATAGCGCTAAAGCTACAGCTGTGTTGGGGGCGGGGCGTGCAGGGGTTTACACTCCCGCCACATGGCTTCCCCGTTCCTGTTGGAAACGGTGCTTTCTGAATTTCTGGCAAAAGATGTACAGAAACAGCGTAAATGTCCACAGTAACAAATAATTTACTTTAATAGAACAGATTATAAGTTAGCATTTCTTCAAACTAAACTTTCAGAATTTCACATGTCAAGGACATAAGACTCATTTTTAACCAAATTATACTTAAACCTTTAAATTAGCCATCTAATTATTACTTGTTAAAGTGGATGCTTATAGCAGTGTGCAATAAATACATCAAACAGTTAATTGTAAAGCTTATAAGTCAGGTGCATAACTGAGAACTCAATCCACGTTTTGTTTGACACTCTCAAAAACATTATAAGCTTCACAAGGGTTAGTATTTATTGCAGGGCTATTTGGCCGGATGGCATTATATTACAGTATATGTATGTTCCTGTTGTTTTGTCCAGCCGCTGCATCTCATACATGCATGTGAGCAAAAGCAAGCTGGTGGCAGTTTGGTTCACACTGACTGACAGAAGCAGAGAGAGTGCGAGTGTAAGGGGAGGGGGTGGGGGGTGGCGGGGGTGTACTCAGGTCAGGTTTGTTCAAAGAGAACTCACGAAGCCACAAACGGTGACGGCGATGTGACTGAATGCCCTGCAGCGGCACTGCAAGCTCGCTGTCAGATTGTGTCCATTACTGAGACTGGTGCTCTTTGGATACATCCGCTGCTGGTGAACGTAAAACAAACGCGCGCGTGTTTGTGTGTGTGACTGACGACGCGAGTGACAAAGGTAAAAAGTTTTCTAAAAAGGCTTTTATGTTACAAAAGCCTCACAGGGTGTGTAAACCGTAGTGTCACTTTCAAATACGACATTAAAGCGTGACAAAACACACGTACGACACACGTGAAGACACGACGGCACGTCCCTTGGATTTCGTTTGGCAGCAGGTTCCCTTGGCTGTCCACGTAGAATTGGCAGTGTCTTGCTCCGGGTCCGCACACATTCACACGCCTGCTTGCACACATATACGTACGTACACTCGTAACTACATCCACGCTGCATGCGCAGCAGTACACGATGCGGCACATAACATGCACATACACGGATATAAATACACACAGGTTTTCATTAAATGCACTTCTGTGTCCGCAGCTCTCCGCCTTGAAAATAGGAAGGTG